>NC_073261.2:37507500-38757500 GCF_029289425.2 Pan paniscus | reverse complement strand
CCAGGCTAGAGTGCAGTGGCACAATCTCGGCTCACTGCAACCTCCGCCTCCTGGGTTCAAGCAATTTTCCTGCCTCAGCTTCCCAACAGCTGGGATTACAGGCACCTGCCACCATGCCCGGCTAATTTTTTGTATTTTTAGTAGAGACGGGGTTTCACCAGGTTGGCCAGATTGGTCTCGAACTCCTGACCTCAGGTGATCCACCCACCTTGGCCTCCCAAAGTGTTGGGATTACAGGCGTGAGCCACTAGTGGCTCCTGGCCGGCGTTGGATATTTAAAAATCTCCCCAGCCAAGGTTGAGAACCCTTGGTTTATGTCACTGGTAATTTGGGTTTCTGTTAAACACTTAAACCTATATCCTGATGTGTCCAAGCTCAGGTGGGTCTTGGCTCTTAAAAGCTACGCCTTGAGAATAGAGTCAAACTGCTCTCAGACTGCTGGACAGGCCTTCAAATGAAAAGTCAGGGCCAGGCACAGTGGCTCATGACTGTAATCTCAGCACTTTGGGAGGCCAAGGTGGGAGGATAGCTTGAGCTCAGGAGTTCAAGACCAGCCTGGAGAACATGGTGAAGCCCTGTCTCTACAAAAAATACAAAAATTATCCAGGTATGGTGGTGCATGCCTGTAGTCCCAGCTACTCGAGGGCTGAGGTGGCTTGCTTGAGACCAGGAGGTCACGGCTACAGTGAGTCATGATTGTGCCACTGCACTCCAGCGTGGGGAACAGAGTGAGATCTCATCTCTACAAAACAACAACAACAACAAATTAGCTGGGTGTGATGATGCATGCCTGTAGTCCCAGCTGCTTGGGAGGCTGAGGTGGGAGGATTACTTGAGGCCAGGAGGTTGAGGCTACAGTGAGTCATTATCATGCCACTGCACTCCATCCTGGGCAGAAGAGTGAGACCATGTCTCAAAAAACAAACAAAAAAACCCCCCAAAGTCAGGTGATAGACCTCTTCCTAATTATGTCGTGTTCATCCCTTCACTGGGATGAGGGCTGATCAGGAGGATATTCACCAAGATTGTGATCCTGGAGGAGAGACCTGAGAGGAAGTGTTTCCAGGGGGTGAGGGTTCAGGTGGGTAGAGGAAGTAAAGGGGTAACAGACAGACAAGCTAGGGAGCATGGCAGCTTGAGAAAAGGCCAGGAGTTCATTTGTTACTCCTGAAAAGCAGAATGGGCACATGTGGGTTCTCAAGAATTAAGGCTCAACTGGGTAAGTTGGTGGTGGGTCTTGTATGTCAAGCTCATGAGTTTGACTTTGAACCTGAGGATGTCCAGGGACTTTCAGAGGATGTTAAGCAGGGAAGAAATAGCGTGGCCAGATTTATGTTGTAAAATATTCTGTCATGACAGCATGAGTTGGTTCAAGACTGGAGGTGGGCAGACCAGTTCTGAGGTCCCATGAGAGGTGGTAGGGACCAATGAATGCAACCTGCTTGTGTCTGAAGTTTTGCTAGATGTCTCACATTGTTGATTTACTTTAAGTTTCCAACAAACCTAGAGTTCTCATTGTCAACATTTGTATTGCTTCGAAGCTAGTTCCTACTCGGCCTGCATTTGTCCATCCAGAGCTTAGGGATCTAGGGGAATGGTTATAGGTCCCTTCTAGAATAGTCCCTTCCTCTTAGGAATTGCTTGGGAGATGTTAGTAGAATGAACCATGGCCCAGGTGCATTTTATCTTGTTAGTGCCAGCCTGTCCTAGAAGCAGTCAGGGTAGGGCCAGTACAGGAGAAGGGTTGAAATAAATCTAAAACTTCACCACAGTCCATTGCAAATATTAATGTTTGTGTGAATTACTTTGGGTTCCTTTTAAAACATGAATTCTGGTCCAGCAGGTCTGGAGTAGAACCTGAGATACTGCATTTCTGCAGATGCTTCTGGTCCTGTAGCCACTATGAAAGGGGAGGCATGTGGTTCTCAGCTTTGACTGTACTTTGGAATTATCAGGAGGCTTAAAAAAATCCTGAGGCCTGGGCTCCACACCCTCAGGTTGTGATTTACGGGGCTGGAGTGCTGCCTGGGTATTGGCTATTTTTTTTTAGGTCACATTATTATTCTACTGTGCTGTCAAGATTGAGAAGCAGTGCCTTAGAATCACCTATGAGTGTTTAAAATGTAGGTTCTTAAAACTTTTGATTCTTTAAATCTTGGAAGTAGTGGATGGGTGGTGCATACCTATAGTCCCAGTTACTGGGGAAGCTGAGATAGGAAGATCTCTTGAGGCCAGGAGTTGGAGGTTGCAATAGTCACTGCACTCCAGCCTGGGCAACATAATATGACTTCCTCTCCGAAAAAAAGAAAGAGGCCGGGCACTGTGGCTCACGCCTGTAATCCCAGCACTTTGGGAGGCTGAGGCAGGAGGATCACTTGAGGCCAGGAGTTGGAGACCAGCCTGGCCAATGTGGCAAAACTCTGTCTCTATTAAAAATAGAAAAAATTAGCCAGGTGTGGTGGTGCACGCCTGTAGTCCCAGCTACTCGGGAGGCTGAGTCAGGAGAATCACTTGAACCCAGGAGGTGGAGGTTGCAGTGAGCTGAGATCGCACCATTGGACTCCATCCTGGGTGACAAGAGTGAAACTCCATCTCAAAACAACAAACAAACAAAAACCCCCAAAATTAGCTGGGCGTTGTGGCACATGCCTGTAATCTCAGCTACTCAGGAGGCCGAGGCAGGAGAATTGCTTGAATGCAGGAGGCAGAGGTTGCAGTGAGCTGAGATTGTGACACCACACTCCAGCCTGAGCATCTCAAATAAATAAATAAATAAATAAAAGAAAGGAAGAAAAACAAATTGAAAGAGGCCTTGCAAGAAATGTGCACTATAGCAAGCACTGTTGGAGAATCTACTGCAGGTAAACAGCCCTTACACTTGGAAAAGGAGCCTGTGGGTCATGGTGATGCCAGAGTGCAGTGATTATGGCGAAGCTGCCTGAGGGTCATGGTTATTGGAATTGGATAGAGCTGATTGGACCTCCAGGCTAGTATTTTCCAGCAACCCTATACTAGTGGGTCAATCACATTTAAAAAACCCTTAACTCTTTTACTTGCCTTTCCCACTAAGATTGACATTTACCCGTGTGATTATTTTTAAAGATTAGATTCCCAAAGTGGAATTTTCAAGAGAAATTATCTTTCAAATTTAGACAGATACTGACAAAAAAAATCATAAAGATACATTTCTAACAACAGGCTATGAGATAATTCTTTCATCACACTTTTGTTTACACGCATAAATCTTTTAAATGTTTTCCACGTGATAGCAGAAAAATGGGGTCCACTGTTGGTTTCGTTTGTATTTCTTTCTTTCCTTTTTTTTTTTTTTTTTTTTTCCCAGACGGAGTCTTGCTCTGTCGCCCAGGCTGGAGTGCAGTGGTGCACGATCTCGGCTCACTGCAACCTCTGCCTCCCGGGTTCAAGCGATTCTCCTGCCTCAGCCTCCCGAGTAGCTGGGACTACAGGCGTGCACCACCACACCCAGCTAATTTTTGTATTTTTAGTAGAGAGGGGGTTTCACCATGTTGGTCAGGATAGTCTGGATCTCCTGACCTCGTGATCCGCCCTCCTCGGCCTCCTGAAGTGCTGGGATTACAGGCGTGAGCCACCGCGCTCAGCTTTTGTTTCTGATGAGTAGCTAAATAGAGTCCTTTTCATTTTTTTTTAAACTACTTACAATTCACCTATGATTTGCCTGATTATACCCATTGCATGGAAATCCTTTGATTCAGTACGCCTCAGTTTCCTCCTCCGTAAAATGGGGGCCATAATATCTCCCAAGGTTATTGAAGGTATTCTATGAGATACCACAAATATAAACTGCCTAGTATAGGACATGGTATGCAGCAGGCCTTCCAATAACGTTGGATTTTGAAACTTATCCAGTAGCCACCCTCTGGCTGCCCAGCAGGTCTGCGTCCCGGACGAATCCATTAGTCCCGAGGGCGGAGTGAGTGGTAATTAACCTAGGAGAGCGAGGGACTCCTCCCGTCCCTCCTCCTCTTTGGCCAGCATCTCCTGCACGCCACACCTCCATCGCCGGTAGTTCTCATGCCCAGCCCACCCTCCTGCATCTGTCACAAGAGGATCAGTCACCACACTGGACTGACTCGGTGACACTCAGTCCCCCACCCTCCATCCCAAGGCCCTTACGGGGGAACGCAAGAGCGCCGCGGGCCCGCGGAGCCCCCGCTTTGCCTCGGCATCTGTCGTCCCCACTTGGCCACCCTGAGCTCTTCTTCCTCCTGGGCCAGGTCTTTGTACCGGCAATTCCTGACGCGGCTCCTAGCTGCGCCCGAGCCAGATTCCCTGCCCCAGCCCCGAGAATCCAGACGGCATCCTCCTATCTTTCATCTCCACACC
This sequence comes from Pan paniscus, assembly GCF_029289425.2. Taxonomy (NCBI): domain Eukaryota; kingdom Metazoa; phylum Chordata; class Mammalia; order Primates; family Hominidae; genus Pan; species Pan paniscus. The sequence continues at coordinate 38,753,135 of NC_073261.2, read as the reverse complement.
CTCCGGCCACGCTGCGCCCTGGCTCCCCGCTGATTCCTGTAGACCGGCAGCTAGGGTCAAAGGCCTGGGAGAAAGGAGGCATTCCTAGCCCTCCTCCACCCCCTGGGCAACCCGAAATCCCTATACAACAAAGGCGTTTCTTGACTACTTGAATAATAACCACCCTTTTATATTTGCAAAATACGTTGTCCTCACCCAATCAAATGCCAGCCTGTAATCCTTGTCATAGGCATATTCAATGTCCACATTTATGCATAAGCATTATAAAGTTTTTATATGCTGCGTGTTTTACTAAAGGGTTTTTTTCTGTGCCTTTCTCTCCCATCATATAATCGTAAGAAAAATAAGTCACACGTTTGTATGACCCTTTAACTCATAGTTGTCACTTAGTCCTCAGAATAACCCTACCACAGGACTGTGCCCATTTTAGAATTGAGAGAACTGAAGTTGTGATTTCATTTTGTTTCCGTTTATTGAATTCTATTTACCAGGTTCTACACTAAATTTTATAGTTATTATTTAATCTTCAAAATGTGCTGTTTGCAATGAGGAAACAGATTGGAGAGCTGAAGGAAAATTGTAAACAAGGAAGAAGTAATGCAGCCAGCCCTAATTCCAAAGCCCAGCCCTGTCCTGTCACCTGTTACTCCTCTAAAATGCTCTCTGAATTAGGGATTATTCAGAAAAGTGGGGATTGTTATGCTAAAAAAGGCAATGCAGTGATAACTGTATTATTACAAGCTTCCTGTTAGGCTCTTGTAGTTATTTTAATTATTGCATTGGTTTTTTTTTTCATATAAAACAGTGATGAAAATATCTGCTTTGCAGAGATCCTGTTAGAATTAAATGAGACTATGTAAAATAAACTATAAAGCAGAATACAAATATGAGATCAATTAAGATATTATAAACGCTGGCCGGGGGCGGTGGCTCACAGCTATAATCCCGGAACTTTGGGAGGCTGAGGTGGGTGGATCAGTTGAGGCCAGGAGTTTGAGACCAGCCTGGCCCACATGGTGAAATCCCATCTCTACTAAAAATACAAAAAATTAGCCAGGCATGGTGGCGCATGCTTGTAATCCCAGCTACTTGGGAGGCTGAGGCAGGAGAATCCTTGAACCCGGGAGGCAGAGGTTATAGTGAGCCGAGATCACGCCATTGCACTCCAGCCCAGCCTGGGTAACAAGAGTGAAAGACTGTCTCAAAAAAAAAAAAAAAAGAAAAAAGAAAAAAAAAGATATTGTAAATGTTGTTTATTGGTTTCCTTTTTCTTAATTTTAAAATCTAATTTATTAATCACATTGGATTAAAGTATTATCTGCATTGGAAAGAACTCAAACAATGCTGAGATGCATATTGAAGCTAATAATCTTCTCCACCCTCTCCAACTCTACCCTTGTAAGGTAGCTAGTGTAGCATTTGGTGAGAATCCTTCCGAAACTTCCTCTATGCCCATGAAAAATGCCGTTTAAACAGACGTAGAAACTCTTTTACTTGGTTGCAGTTGTACTATTCACACTTCTCTGCAACTTGAATCTGTCATTTATCTGCTTAATAAACCATTTAGTAATTCCACTTATGCTACTGACTCATTGCGTTATCTATAGTATGAATATATCTTCACTTATTCAGCTGGGTTTTTTTTGTTTGTTTTGTTTTGAGACAGAGTCTCGCTCTGTGGCCCAGGCTGGAGTGCAGTGGCACGATCTCGGCTTGCCCAAGCTCCTCTTCCTCCTGGGCCAGGTCTTTGTACCGACAATTCCTGCTACCGCCTCCGGGGTTCAAGTGGTTCTCTGGCCTCAGCATCCCCAGTAGCTGGGACTATAAGAGTGCACTAGCATGCCTGGCTAATTTTTGTATTTTTTCTTTTAGTAGAGATGAGGTTTCACCATGTTGGCCAGGCTGGACAGCTGTTTTCTTGAGTATGTCATGAAAAGATCCTTTTGGAGAAAGAGCACCCTTTCTCCTTCATTACTTCTCAGTATCAATATCAAACTCTCTCACTCCCTTGGGGCAAGTTTGTGACCTTTCTGGGTGGTGAAAATTCTCCCAGGCTCTTCTTGGGAGGCAGTAGAGCTCTATGCCAGCAAATTCGGCACTGTTTCCTCTCCTCCTCCTACTCACATTCTTGCTGCTAGCAAGAGAGGAGCTGGTCCCAAAGTGGCTGCCATCATTTATGACAATGTTCTCTGGGTACTCTAAAAGCTAACATCATTTGAGAAAGCAGCAGGTTCTTCCCAAAGAGCCACTCACTATAGCACCCCCTGAAGTCCTTTAAAACTCAACACCACAGAGCATTGATAGAAGACCCCCCTCTGGTTGTTGGGAGCTAGCACGTGGTCAGCTGCTGGACAAAGAAGGGATGGCTTTCAGCTTCCACTGCCCTGGCTCAGGCCCTCTGACCTCTTGCTCGATAAAGACTAACGGCCCCTGTCTGGTTTCATCTCCAACTCTTTCTCCCTCTCGTCAACCCTCTTCCTCAGCCACCATAGTGATCTTGTGATTTAAAAAAAAAAAAATTAGAGATAGGGATCTCGCTGTGGTGCCCAGTCTAGTCTTGAACTCCTGGGCTTAAGCAATCCTTCTCCCTGGACCTCCCAATGTGTTGGGATTATAGGAGTGAGCCTCTGTGTCCAGCCTATAGTGATCTTAAAATCTCTCATCATGTCCTTCCTCAGTTCAGTAATTTTCTACAGCTTCCGATTTTCTAATAATACCTTAACTGTTTACCAACAAAGTCCTGGAATACTCATCCATCATCTTCAAAAAGGGATATCTGTCATTTCTTCTGTCCCCAAAGTGCACTCTCCTCTGGATTCTATAAAAGTGTCCACACCAGAAACTCAGGAGCCATCTTCTCCTTTACCTGTATTTAGTGAATTGCAGTATCCTGGTCTTTCTGACTCAAAAATAATTCTTAAGTTGGTCTACTTCTCCCCACCCCACCTTTGAGAGCTCTCTTTTTTACTCCTGCCCTCCCTCCATGCCTTTGCATGGGCTGTTCTCTCTGTTCCCTCTCCCTTCCCCAACCTTTTCTTAGTCCCCCAGAACATGAAGAAGAATCAGAAAGGAAAGCTACTCAGCTGCTCCAAAGAGGGAGGCACCGAGTAAGGTATTAGGGATTAGGGATACTGAGAGTTGTTAGAAGTAGAGTTGTTGGAAGTGGCCAGGTACATACTGTTCCTGTATTTGTTTTTTGTTTGTTTATTTTGAGACAGAGTCTCACTCTGTAGTCCAGGCTGGAGTGCAGTGGTGTAATCATGGCTCACTGTAGCCTCAACCTCCCAGGCTCAGGTGATCCTCCCACTTCAGCCTCCCAGGCAGCTGGGACTCTAAGCATGTGCCACCATGCCCGGCTAATTTTTCTACTTTTTTTGTAGGGATGGGATTTCGTCATGTTGCCCAGGCTGGTCTCAAACTCCTGGGCTTAAGAGATCCTCCCACCTCAGCCTCCCAAAGTGCTGGGATTATAGACGTGAGCCACTGCAGCCGGCCTATTTGTTGTTTTAAGTCATTGTTCACGTGAGAAATTTAAAAGCAGTTCATGGCATGTGGGACTTTATACGGTCAAATTTTGCAATATCTGGCATGTTTAGATTATGTTGACATGCTTGTTCTCGTGATGTGTTGAACGTTTGAGGGGAGGGAGGAATAACTTTACATGTTGAAAAATGTTCTTTATCTCAGCCCTCTACTGTCTACTACAGTCATGTGCCACATAACAATGTTTTAGTCAACAAGGGAACACATATGCAACAGTGGTCCCATAAGATTGTAATACTGGGGCTGGGCACGGTGAGCACTTTGGGAGGCCGAGGCGGGTGGATCACCTGAGGTCAGGAGTTCGAGACCAGCCTGACCAACATGATGAAACCCTGTCTCTACTAAAAATACAAAAATTAGCTGGGCCTGGTGGCAGGCACCTGTAATCCCAGCTACTCCAGAGGCTGAGGCACAAGAATCGTTTGAACCTAGGAGGTGGAGGATACAGTGAGCTGAGGTCGTGCCGCTACACTCCAGCCTGGGTGACAGAGTGAGACTCCATCTCAAAAAAAAAAAAAAGTTTATAATACTGTATTTTTACTGTCCCTTTTCTGTGTTTAGACACACAAATACTTACCATTGTGTTCCCATGGCCTACAATATTTGGTAGACATCATGCTGTGTCATCTAGGTTTGTGTAAGTGCACTTCGTGATGTTCACAGGACAAAATCACCTAACAATGCATTTCTCAGACCTTTAAGCAAGGCATGACTGTCACCTGGTGACAGCTACTGTAGTTGCAGGAAAAGGCTCTCCATGGGGAAGTCTCGCAAGGCAGTGCCTGGACAATCTAGTTATGGGGGATCATAGATGTTCCCAGCAGTGAGCCAAAGAACCTCCAGAGTCCCCGCTTAGCCCTTGACTTCTCCACTATGGCTAGTGGTTAGACTGGGAGCTTGCTCTATCTCCACTCTTTCAGAGAAAAATGGCACAGAAATAAAATGGCTTTTGTTGTAAATGCATCCAGACAAAGATGTCAGTGAGAAAAACCCCCCACTCCATCCTAACATCATAAAAGTCTGCTTTTCTGTCTGCTCCTGGGAGGCAAACAGCAGACTAGGTAGCTAGTTTTCAAAACTTCTCATGGGCTTCCTATCCCCGGACCAGCCCTCCGGCTAGTCCTGCTGCCTCCCTGAAGGGTGAATCAGGAGAGCCCTGTGCTCTTCTTTCCTGGTAGGAGAATCGCTTGAACCCAGGAGGTGGAGGTTGCAGTGAAACGAGATGGTGCCACTGCACTCCAGCCTGGGCAACAGAGGGAGACTCTGTCTCAAAAACAAAGAAGCAAGCAAACAAACAAAAAACTTCTGAGATTTGACGCTTTCATCTGTTTTTAGCATCAGGATTCTTTTTTGAGATAGGGTCTCACTCTGTCGCCCAGGCTGGAGTGCATTGGTACAACCATAGCTCACTACAACCTCTGCCTGTTGGGCTCAAGCGATTCTGTCACCTCAGCCTCTGGAGTAGCTGGGACTCCAGGCATGCACCACAACAGCTGGCTAACTTTTGTATCTTTTGTAGAGTTGGGGTCTTGCGATGTTGCCCAAGCTGGTATCTAACTCCTGAGCTCAAGCAATTCACCTGCCTTGACTTCCCAAAGTGCTGGGATTACAGGTGTGAGCCACTGCGCCCAGCTAGCATCAGGATTTTTAAGCCATCTTTCCTCCTTCACTTTTGCCAAATTTTTATTGTAGCAGGGGTTATATGTAGGTTCCTCAAATTCAATTCTACAAATATGTAATCAAGTACCAGGCTTTATGCTGGATGTTGCTGGACTGCAAGAAGGTGTCCCCTTATTAGAAACGAACAAGGGGGAGCTGATCTTCATCAGAGTTGCTGGCTCCTCTGTAGCCTGAGAATAAGTATTATCAAATACAATGTGCTAAAAGCAGAGGCAAGTGCAGGGGATGGAAAGATGCCAGAAAAACAACAGAACTTAAAGTGGGCAGTGGGGTTTGGACTCAGTAGAAAGGGCTGTGGGTGAGAACACAGGGGTCTCCATTCTGACTACTGTTACGGACTTAAGTGTTGCTGGCCCAGGCTCTTAACTTCCCCAACCCTATGCCTGCTTTCCTGCTGGTGGTCAGCAAAGGCAAACCCAGGTTAAAATGAAAGAAAACCTGATTACATCATGTAAGAATTTACCAATCCCTAGACAGCTTGGTGCACGCGGGTAGACAAAACACTGACTAGGAATCTAAATACCTAGGTTTTGATCCCGGTTCTGCTCTTGCTGTCTTTGTGGCCTTGAACAAATCACAGCACCTTTCTGCACCTGGATTTGACGGTAAGTAGAATGGTAATAGTAGTGTCTGCCATGGCTAGCTCCTAGGGAAGTCCTGGGGGTCAAAGGATCTTTGGGGGACTGAGTGGGGTGTGCTGCCAGAAGTCAACAAACCTTCACCCCTGGCTGGGGTAAAGAGGAAGGGAGAAAAGGAATAGCAACTAAAGCAGGCTGACCAAGAGATGAAGATGACGGGGGTGAGCTGGACAGGAACCAAGCAGAAGCTGGGAAAGGAAGTCGTTTGAGCAGCACTGCCGCGAGTGAGTCTGGATATACAGTCAGCCACAAAGATCTGGGAAGTGTTTTTCCAGCGTACAAGTTGCTCATAACCTTGCGTGGCAGACATTATTTGTTTGTAATATGGAGATGCTATGCATTTTGACCTTTCTAGATTGTGTCTAGCTGGTTCATGCCCCATCAGCCCAGCCTGCCACATGCCTCGATGTGGCACATGTCAGATACACCTCGGTATCAATACAACTAGCATCACCACAGCCCTTTTCTCTGAGAGCTCTCCCTTTAGGGGAAAGTCCTCTATATTCTCAGTCCTTGGCCCAGGGTAGGTACTGGGCAAATGTCTGTCAATTATGGATCTTGTGAATTTTGAAAGGGCTTGCCAAGTCTTTGGGAAATGATGAAAAAGATACCTGTCTGAAATGGGTTAGGAAGAAGTTTTTTTGAGGATAGGTTTATGACTCTTCCTAGATCTATGATCCCATTTTATAAATTAGAAAATCTACCATTTTGGGACTAACTCCTCAAAATAAGAGTCAACATACTTAATTTAAAAAAAGTTTTATTAAATCATTTAGACTTGAAAGAAGTCACAATAGTTAACACACTTAAGTGTGTTCTGTACACCACCAACCCAAATGGATTGATTTCAGAATTTTTATAAATAAAACATAAACATATTTACAGTGAAAAATAAAAACATGTTAGCAAGTTAGATGATTAAACTGTTACCTATAATCAGTTTGGGGGAAGTACCAACTTACAGGATTACATATAAGACACTTAAGATTTCATTAGGCTTAAAAAGTCCATAGTTGAAGAAGTTAGTTGTAATATATATGATCCATTTCTTACTACGGCTTTTTTCCTCCCAAAACTAGACCTTTCAACCAATTTACATAAAAAGCTTCATTTTCCCTTTATTGGAGGTAAAAGTACAAAAAGCTGTAAACCCACCCTAGAACCATCTAAGGAATAAAGCTATTGAATGCTACAAATAGGACTATAAAACTATGGACATAAACCGTTATACAGTTTGTGCTACTTGTCCTCCAAAATAGTGCAGATTCCTAATTTACCCGCCAGGGACAAAAATGGAGTCAGCTTTTTCTAGAAATCAGTTTCAAAATCATCATATCTCTAGAAAGCATATTTCTAGAACAATACAGTTACCACATAGGGGGACTTTCCTTCTTCTGCATTATAAAAATATATCCATTTTAGTTCTCACTATATATATATATATTAGGGATTGCTGCTACCTCCTTAGGCAAATGGTGAGGGCTATAAAGCTTGGCCAGCAGCCAGTTTCAAGAGACTAACAAAGAACAAAGATAGCCCTTTCCTTAAGTATAGCAAAACTCAGGAGTTGGCTCAAATTAGGTTATGCCCCCAAATCCAGCTTAAATTTGATATAAAAAAAGTAGTCCACAAAAAAATTGAGCGAAGAACAAACTTTTCAAGTCTGCAATTTTGGACAGGCATATTCTAAGAAGTAGGCTATTATCTGCATCACCTATTAGGGTTGCTAGCACAACTTAAGGCTAATTGCTTGGCAAAGGGCTATGGGAGTTGTTGGACTGTCTTGAATGTTTTGTTCCCGATGAACTCAAGGAGCGAGACCTCTGTCTGAGCACTGTTTTTCCTGGAAAGTCCAAGTCCTCAAATACAGCATTTTCAATGATGTTTATAGCTTCAGGTCGTTCCATGGGGGATGGAGAGAGCATGTCTTGAACCATCACATACTGAAAATATAAAAATTGTTTTGTGATAAAATGGCCAGGTTTGATCACTGTACAGTTTTTAAAATCAGTGCTGGCAAAATATTTCTGTACATATTTTAAGCTTTTGAGCCATATTCGAGTTTTCAAGTCTCTGATACAACTACTCAGCTCTGCCATCAATGCACAAAAGCATCCAGAGACAATTTGTAAATTAATGGGCATGGCTGTGTTCCAATAGAACTTTATTATAAAAATAGGTGGCAGGCTGGATTTGACCTGTGGGCACTAGTTTGCCAACCCTCATTCCAAAAAAACATGGACAATTTTTGGGTATTTTGATTTTCTAACACATTATAAAGGATTATTTAATCACATCCCTGAAACATAAATATAATATGATTTTTAAAAATCATCTTATAATTGCATGTAAATCTACAATTATCTCAATAGAAATTTTAATTAGAAAAAATTATGGCAGAGATCAGCAACCAACACCTTTTCTTGGTTTTTAAAAATCTCTTTGAACATAACATGTACTCTTATGAGCCACCCTGGGAATAGATTCATCAAGTTTGCAAAATACATGATGACAATTTTTAGTAAAACAGATTTAAGTATATGTAGGTATTAATATATTGTTATAAAGTCCATTTTTTAATGCAACCCTTCATTATACTTATAATACTGAAAGATAAATTTTGACTTTTTCCAATTTGAAAATGAACACATACTAACTCACTTCAACTTAATTACTTAAGGAAATTCAAGATTTATCAATATATAAATTTCACAGGTGCTACAGTGTGGAACACTGGACATTAGGCTGAAGGAGCCAGGCCCCAGCTCCAGTGTTTGGTTTTAACAAATTCTAGGCTCTTGGGAGCAGGTCTCTTTCCTCTCTAGACCTTTGGCTTCCTCATCTGTAAAATAGGGGAAACTGAGTCGACTGCTAAGGACCGCTTACGTTCTAAAGATGATTCTAAAGAAGATAAAAGATGAGAATTACACATACCTCACAAGGATATTTCTGAGTAAATAATGGTGGAAATTTGAGATTTCTTACATCAGTTAAGGTCTAAAAAGAAAAAAAGTATCACTTATTAAGTTTATTTTGACATACAACATGAAAATATTTTTTGATACTCTAACAAAATGACTAAGAGGTTGTACATCTATCAAATGGAAAATTTATCAATAGCTTTTCCTGATTTAATAACGACATATGTTTCCTGAGCACAGATGTACACTCCATCAAATATCCTCAAAATATACAGTTGGTTTTCCACATCCAGATTCCACATCCAAGGATTCAACCAACCACAGAATGAAAATATTTAAAAAATTTAAAAATAGATGGTTGCATCTGTACTGGACAGATACAGATTTTTTTTTCTTGTCATTATTCCCTCATCAATACAGTATAATACTTATTTACATAGAATTTACATTATGTTAGGTACTGTAATTTACAGAAGATTTAAAATACACAGAATATATGTAGGTTCTATACAAATATTACACCATTTTATATAAGGGACTTGAGCATCTGCAGATTTGGTATCCACAGGGAGTCCTGGAACCAATCCCCTGTGGATACCAAGATGACTGTGTGTGTGTGTGTGTGTGTGTGTGTGTGTATGTACATTTACATATATGTGTATATATGTATGTGTGGAGGGAGAGAGGGAGGGAGGGAGAGAGAGAAAGGGGAGAGAGAGAGAGAGAAAGGGCCATATTAAAGCACAAAGAAAATATTGGAAATCTTTGTTTCTATGGAGTTGCCTATTCTGAATATTTCATAAAAACTGAATGATATAAAAGTGGACTTTTGTGTCTGGCTTTTTTCACTCAGCATGTTTTCAAGATTCATCTACGTTGCAGCACATGTTAGTATTTCCTTCCTTGTAATGGTTGAATACTTTTCATTGTATAAAATACCACACTTTGTTTTTCCATTCATCAGCTGATGAGCATTTCGGTGGTTTCTACTTTTGGATATTAGAAATAATGCTCATATGAACAGTTGTTTACAAGCTTTTGTCTGTTTTCATTTCCCTTGAGTACATACCTAGGAGTAGAATTACTGGATTCTATGGTAATTCTATGTTTAACTGTTTAAGGAACTGCCAGACTGTTTTCCAAAGCAGCTGCACCATTTTACATTCCACCAGCAACGTATGAGGGTTCCAATTTCTCCACATCCTAGCCAACACTTGCCATTTCCTTTTTTTTTAATTTTTTTATTACAGATACCCTAGATGGTGCTGAAGTGGTATCTCATTGTGGTTTTGATTTGCATTTCCCTAGTGCCTAACGATGTTGAGCATCTTTTCACATGCTTATTGGCCATTTGTTTATCCTCTTTGGAGAAAGTTCTATTGCTTTGCCCCTTTTTAAAATGAGTTGTCTTTTTGTTGAGTTGTAATAGTTCTTTATGTATTCTGAATTCTAGACACTTTTCGGATATAGGATTTACAAATATTTTCTCCCATTCTGTGAGCTGCCTTTTCACTTTCTATTTCATTTAATTAATTTATTTAGAGATAGGGTCTCATGGTGCCCAGGCTATTTGCAGGCATAATCATAGCTTACTGTAGCCGTGAACTCCTGGTCTCAAGGAATTCCTTTTGCCTCAAGCTTCCCACGTAGCTGGGACTACAGGCATGTGCTACCACGTCCACCTTGTCTTTTCACTTTCTTGACAGTGTTCTCTGAGGCATTTATAACTATATAAATTTTGATGCCATCTGATTCTTGATCCTTTACTTAGGTTAGACCTGTTTTATTTTTCTTTCTGGAAGCTTTTAGGGCCTTTATTTCTGGTGTTCTGAAAATGGTTATTTTGACTGTTTTTTTTTTTTCATTCATTGTACAGAACATTTGGTAGGTCCTTTCGGTTAGAAGATATGAGTCATTTTGCTCTATGTGAGAACTACATCCTCTTCTACCATGGCCAGAGATCAATAAGTAAGATCTAAAACTGATAAAATAAGAAATAGTGACAAGAGCCTAAACTTTGAAAATATGGAGATAAGTACCAGGGACAACAATTAGAAGAGGTGAGGGTAGCTACTTATGAAAGATAGGGAAGAATGTGACAGAGGCCCACTTTATTTTCAGAGACAGGGTCTTGCTGTGTCGCCCAGGCTGGAGTGCAGTGGCACAATCATAGTGATCTTCCTGCCTTAGCCTCTCAAGGCATGTGCTACCATGCCTTGCTAATTTTTAAATTTTTTGTAGAGATGGGGTCTTACTATGTTGCCCAGGCTGGTGTTGAACTCTGGCCTCAAGTGATCTTCCTGCTTGAGCCTCCCAAAGTGTTGGGATTAGAGGTGTGAGCCACCATGCCTGGCCAGAGGGCTACTTTTTTTTTTTTTTCGAGACAGAGTCTCACTCTGTCACCCAGGCTGGAGTGCAGTGGCGCAATCTCTGCTCAATGCAAGCTCCGCCTCCCAGGTTCACACCATTCTCCTGCCTCAGCCTCCAGAGTAGCTGGGACTACAGGCACGTGCCACCACGCCCGGCTAATTTTTTGTATTTTTAGCAGAGACGGGGTTTTACCGTGTTAGCCAGGATGATCTTGATCTCTTGACCTCATGATCCACCTGCCTCAGCCTCCCAAACTGCTGGGATTACAGCGTGAGCCACTGCACCCGGCCCAGAGGGCTACTTTAAAATGACTTTCAGTCATCCCTATAATCCCAGCACTTTGGGAGGCCAAGGCAGGAGGATCACTTGAGCCCAGGAGTTTGAGACCAGCCTAGACAACATAGGCAGAGCCCATTTCTACAAAATGAATAAAATAAAATTAGCCAGGCATAGTGGCACGTGCCTGTGGTCCCAGCTACTGGGGAGACTGAGATGGGAGGATGGCTTGAGCCCAGGAGGTTGAGGCTGCAGCGAGCTGTGATCACACCACTGCACTCCAGCCTGAGCGACAGAGCAAGACCTTGCCTTGAGAAAAAAAAAAAAAGACTTTCAGTACTATCTGCTTTAAAGGCTGTGGTCATGGTTTATTTTGAGAGGAAAGAAACCTAATTGTGCTTAATCTGCCAGCTTTTAAATATATGAGTGTGTGGCCCCCATTACCTTGTGGTTCCCCTAGATTTTTACTTATAACAAACTTACTGAGTGCAAAACATTGTTAAATTATGATGAATTTAAGCAAAAACTAAGAACAAACAATCTAACCAAACAAGTTTTTGAAGACTGAGCTTTAAATGGAAGCAAATAGTCTAGAACTCCTCTCTGTGTTACTCACATCACCTCTTTCACTTTTAGTTAACCAATCTGCTGGTATTAAGAAGAACTAAGTCTTTAAAAAACTCTTTTGTAAATGTTAGATTATTTTCTGTTTGAAACTTTTTTTTTGAGTAGGGAGGGTACTTACCCTGACTCTCTCCATCTGAGTGCTGAATGGATACAGCAATTCAAATAGAATCAGGCCTAAAGAAAAGATGTCCACTTTATGAGAATAGCTGTTTCCATGAATCTGAAATCCCACATAAAGAAAATTTAAAAATTAACACAGAGACAGTACAGTTGATATTACAGCATTATTGAATCCCAAAGTTTACTTAGTCACTTCTTGGTTTAAATGCAAGTACATGTGTAAAAATGTTAGCAAAGAGTTAATCTCCCAAGTCTCTTTTCTTCACTACTACACCAAGAGTAATTAAACTACTCAGCATTACAGAAGGAAAGCCCAGGTATAGCTCTGAGATATGCATCAGTAAAACAGGCCCCTCGGAAACCTGGAGACTTGCCATGCTAAAAAAGTTTGTGGGAGCCAGCAAAATCTGCTCGACTACCCCTGAGGTGAGGTTTTTCAAAGGGAACGCTATCTAAAGCAAATCTTTCATTTCTAATCATCTTAGTCCTAACCCATTTTTATGAGAAAATCTTCATTACTCCAAACCACTAATCAACTGTAGTTAGCCTTCATTAGGGCACTTAATTACGGACACTTTGCATTCTTGGTTGTATTTTTCATGTGTATATTTCTTATTCTTCACAACTAGATTATCAAGTCCTGGAGGAAGGGAAATGCTTCTTTTGTGTTGCTATCGTCCAGCACTGGGGCTAAGTATAGAGAAGGCCCTCAATAAATACTTAGTTGTTAAAATGAACAAATGAATTACAACAGAACTACTCGACTAAAGAAAGCATTATTTAAATTAAAATTGACCTTTTGGTGACTCAGAAGAACCCCTTTATTTGTGAAAATTTCTTTAGAGATATAACATGACATTTGAGAAATTGCCAAAGAAGGGAACTTTGGAAATGCTCCATACCAGTACTTCTTAACTGGGAAGTAGAGGTGGTCACAGGGCAGTTGCCAGGGTTTATGATCCCTTCACAACTTCCCCTCTAAACCGTACTTGGCATCTGTCTCCCTGGCCTTCTGCGCAGCCTGCCTGCCTCTGTACTTATAGAAGAGCAGATGGAAAGCTTCAGTGACCACATCAGTGGCATCACCCTCTTCCCTTCCAAGAGACTGTAGCAATCTGAACCCTGTCTCACTTCTTATCCCTGGGGTTTTGGAAGTGTAAAAAAAAATGTGCAAAAACAAATCTTATAGGGGAACTGAAAAGGACACCCTCACACACTATTTGGAGAATATAAATAAACACAAATTTATAAGAAGCAACTTGGCAATAAATGTTTACTCCTGCTTAATGATCCCATCTAATTTTACCCACCCTAGGGCAGATGGAAATGTGTACAGACATTTGGGTATTTGGGTACAGGGATAGTTACCCAAGTGATATTCCTAATAGTAAAATTTACAAGTAATTAAAATGTCCCAAATGAATGTTGAATACTATGCAGCTGGAAATCTTTTCTAAGAATATTTAATAATATGGGAAATGCTTATATTTTAATATTGTATCCAAAATGTTAGAGTAGAATTCCAATTTTATTTTCTAAAGTAAGGTGTATGTAGATATACACACACAGAGAGAGAGAAAAGGAAATAACTGCTGTTAATGTCTTACAGATATTTTTGGTAAGTGATTTTTACTTTTTTGTTATATGTCCCTATACTTTCTGTATTCCCTAGAGGACAGATAGATATATAATGTGTTACTAAATTTATTTATTGTTTCTAACGTCATTAAATATATTTAAAAAAAGAAATGTAGCCTCATGAACGCATGAAAAGTTATATTTACAAAATATCTAAAAAATAAGGAATTAGGACGTAGAATATATCCTTTGAATTGTTTAATCGCTGTGTGCAAATCTAGAACTTAACCTGTGTTTCTTCGTAATTACAACCAAGAACAAAGTAACCATGGGTCCTGCTCATTTATTTCAAGGATGAGAAAATTAAGAGAGTTCTAATAATAAATAATTTTAAAACAATGTTTTAGTATAGCTTCTAAGGCTTGGGTACGATTGTACAATTCATACAGCCCAAATATTTTGTGCGACTTTTTAAGGAGCACTTTATAAAGTGACAGTTTCTATGTTTAAAGAGGATTAAGAAGATAATTAAGACTGTCCATTTTTAACTACCAAATTTTAACCACTATACATTGCCATAAAATTTCTACAGCTATCCTAATTTTCTAGTATTTTCAACAATACGAAATATAGCTTCAGTTGTCATCAACCTCTTCCTTTCTCAAATGGCAACCCATTTCCAAGACACACACACACAGCAGCCACAAGCCACACTACAGTCAGCACAGAAGTGTGTATGGGGTGGCCAGGACTACCTGGTGTTCATCTTTTCACTAGCATTCACCTTCACTCATCCACCAAACACTTATGAAACTATGCCACATTCTAGGTGTTGTTTCAGGTGTTAAGAGTAGAATGAGAGACAAGCTAAGTCCCTATACTGATAGTTTATATTTCACAGGGAAAGAAAAAAGAACCTCAAAGAGTTAAAAATGCTGTAAAAAGAAACCAGTGTAATGGGATGGACCCAGGCAGGGAGTGAAGGGAGAAGCATCTCTTTTAAATAGGACTGGGTGGGAGAGGCTTCCCAAGTCGTGAGCCTTCATTAATAAGCATCCAGATAGAATTCCTTTTATTTGTTTTCACAATATTTAAAATGTAAAAGTATTATTTCCAGCCTCTTAAATAATAATAAATTTTTAAAAACACAATTAAAAAGGTGTTTTGTTTTTTTTTTTTTTTGAGACGGAGTTTCACTCTTGTTGCCCAGGCTGGAGTGCAATGGCAAGATGTCGGCTCACTGCAACCTCCCCCTCCTGGGTTCAAGCAATTCTCCTGCCTCAGCCTCCCAAGTAGCTGGGATTACAGGTGCCTGCCATCACGCCCGGTAATTTTTATATTTTCAGTAGAGGCGGGGTTTCACCACGTTGGCCAGGCTGGTCTCGAACTCCTGACCTCAGATGATCTGCCTGCTTTGGCTTCCCAAAGTGCTGGGATTACAGGTGTCAGCCACCATGCCTGGCCAAAAAAACTTTTTTTTTTTTTAAAGGGGTTTCACTCTGTCACCCAGGCTGGAGCACGGTGGCATGACCTTGGCTCACTGCAACCTCCACCTCCCAGCCTCAAGTGATCCTTTCTACTTCAGTCTCTCAAGTAGCTGGGACCACAGGCATACACCACCATGCCCAGCTAATTTTTGTATTTTTTGTAGAGATGGGGTTTCGCCATGTTGCCCAGGCCGGTCTCGAACTCTGAAGCTCAAGCAATCCACCTGTCCCAAAGTGCTGGGATTACAGGCATGAGCCACCATGCCCAACCAAAACTGTTTTTAATATCAATTCTGTTGTATGACTATGTAGAAAAATTGGATCATACAGAAAAGTCCAAAATAGATTAAAATTCATTTGAAGTCCCACTACTCAGAAGCAATGACTGTTGATATTTTATGGCTCTTCTAGTCTTTTTTCCTATAGATAGAAATATGTATTTATAGTATTTTGATATTTCATACAGTTTTAATTTTTCCTTTCACCACGCCTTGGCCAGATCATTTGAGCAGGATGATTCAATTACCAGGGCCAATAGATTTATTTTATTTATTTTTCTACGTAAGCCAGTTTGGATACTTTTGGTTGCAACCAATTGACTATATATGAAAGTCTCCTATAAATAAAAATCTCTTCTGTATCTCTTCTAATTTCTAAATTTATTTGTGATTTTTCCCCCCTTAAGTAGGTATCTATGCTAGAGAGGATTATCTTTATTTTAAACTATTAGAAACAACCATGGTGATGCTATTTTACTGTTTCACCAGTATCAATTCTTATGTTTGTTTTCCATCTTCTTGGCTCCTCCCTGCCTTCTACTGAGCAGAATTCTAATCTCTTATACAGTAATGTGCTATGTAATGAAGCCCTGAAAATAAATTTATCTCCAAATGGAACTTTGAAAACTTCCTATAGATTTCACTATTTTTCATTTCTTTCATTTTTAAAAAAAGTTTTTTACATTTTCTTTTAACAGGGGGTCTATTTTGCCCAGGCTGGCCTGGAACTCCTGGACTCAAGTGATCCTCTCACCTCACCCTCCTGAGTAGCTGAGATTATAGGCTCAAGCCACAGTGCCCAGCTTCTTTCATCATTTTCTTAATACTTTGTATGAGTATTTTTACCTCATTATTGACCTGATAGTTATTTTTAAAAACTCTTTTTTTTTTAAGTTCTGGGGTACATGTGTAGGACGTGCAGGTCTGTTACACAGGTAAACGTGTGCCATGGTGGTTTGCTGCACTTATCAACCCATCATCTATTGACCTGATAGTTATTTAGGAGGGTTTTAAAATTTCCAGTTGGCCAGGCACAGTGGCTCACACCTGTAATCCTAGCACTTTGGGAGGCCAAGGCGGGAGGATTGCTTGATCCCAAGAGTTCAAGACCAGCCTTGGCAACATAGTGACACCTCATCGCCACAAAAAACAAAAAAATGATCTGAGCATGGCGGTGTGGACCTGTAATCCCAGCTACTTGGAAGGCTGAGGTGGGAGGATCACTTGAGCCCAGGAGGCAGAGGCTACAGTGAGCCAAGATCACATGACTATACTCCAGCCTGAGTGACAAAGTAAGACCCTGTCTCAAAAAAATAAAATAATAAAATTTCCAGCCAGCAAAACAGAAGCAAAAGCAAAAATAAAAACAGACAAAATTATAAAAATCAATTTATAAACCACTATACCCTTCTTTTAATATATTATAATCATAAAAAGGCATTTACAATATCTATGGATATTTCTTTGTGGCCTAGAAGTTCAAAATGAAAGTAAATATAATTTATTCATCAATAAATCTTCAAATAGCAACTGTATATAAAGCTTAGTATTTTTTTACCTAGCTTCCCTTTCTAACCTTTTTTTTAAAAATTATAATCCAACCTGAAGTTTCCCTTTCATGGGGATATTTAAACACATCTATTTATTTGTTGTCATAACTAATATTTGGCTTTAGCATCACTTGTATTTCCATATCCTTTCCCTTTGCTGCAGTTTGTGTTTGTCGTCTGTAAGTGATACAGAGGTAGAAATATTGTTTTATTATTCTATTTCCCAAACTTAGCTACATCAAGTACAAATCCCTACTCCCATCTTTATTTTCCATGTTCTTACCATCGTCCATTTCCTAATCTTTGTTAATTTAATATAGGAATGACAAACTCAGCTTATAATGATAAGCATACTTAAAATTATTTGTCTTTTACTAGGAATACATTTTGGATTTTATTCTCATTTTGGTATCAATATTCACAAGAACCATTGGCACATATCGTTCATTGGGTTTGATGTCTATTGCCAATTTTTATATATTTCTCATCTCAAATTAACTTTTAATAGGTAACACATTCAGATGGCTCAAAAAGAGCTAACAGTAAAAGTTCCCTCTCACTCTGTCCCTCACTGGCCTAGCCCCACCAGTTACTTCCCCTCTGCCACTGCCCCCATAGCCATTTGTTTCTTACACATCATTCCAGAGTTTTTTAATGTAAACATAAGCAAATGTATATCTATCTTTTCCTCCTTTACACAAAAGGTGTACACATTTCTGCATTTTGTTTTTTTCACTTAAGATACTTTTTTGACTCTTAATATGTAAAAATGCTTGATTTCTTTTTTCTTTTTTTTGAGACAGAGTCTTGCTCTGTTGCCCAGGCTGGAGTGCAGTGGCAGGATCTTGGCTCACTGCAACCTCCTTCAAAGATGAAATACAAAATAAAAATTCACATTGCAAAAAAGAAACACTTGACTAAGGTAAACAATGCAAACACTTCAAAAGGATGCTCTATGACAGTAAAACAAAGTTGCCCTCCTCAAAGGCAGTTTCTATTACTGGTCTCTGATATAATCTTTCAAAGATAGTCAAATCCAGTGGTTCTTGAAGTATGGTCCATGGATTCCTCGGGACCCTAACACCCTTTCAAAAGGTCTGCAAGGCCAAGACTATTTTCATAATAATACTAAGATATAATTTTTCACTGTGTTGACATTTGCACTGACAGAACCTAAGCATGAATCAAGCGAGCAGTGCCAAGCTGTACCAGTAGCAATTACATTCTTCAGCACCACGTGCTCACAGGCAAAACCAAAAAACATTTCACTTAAAATGTCCTTAGCAGTAAAATTATTAATTTATTAAATCTCAACCTTTAAATATACACCTTTTTAATAATCTGACAAAATGGAAAATATTCAGAAAAACATTTATGCTCCATACCAAAGTACAATAGTTGTCTCCAAGTTTGATACCTTGGATATGCTAATAACCCTGATCCAATCACTAAATAGTGTATGTATTAAAACGACAGTATGTACCCCATAAATATGTACAATTATGAGTCAATTTAAAAAACAAACTAATTTTAAGAAGTTGAGACCTGCTGATGTAAGCATAGATTAGCTTGTGAGTATCATTAGCATTTGTGCAATTATTTGAGTTACAATATGCTCTAGCTGCTCTTTTCATAGAACATCATTTTGACTTGAAAGAATAATTGGTAGACAAACTACAGTTATTGAGACTTGGATACTTGACAGAGAGTTTCTTTTTTTTCTTTTTTTTTGAGATGGAGTCTTGCTCTGTCACCCAGGCTGAAGTGCAGTGGTGCAATCTCAGCTCACTGCAACCTCTGCCTCCTAAGTTCAAGCAATTCTTGTGCCTCAGCCTCCTGGGTAGCTGGGACTACAGGCATGTGTTACTATGCCCAGCTAATTTTTGTGTTTTTACAAGAGACGGGGTTTCACCATGTTGGCCATGCTGGTCTCGAACTCCTGGCCTCAGGTAATCTGCCTGCCTTGGCCTCCCAAAGTGCTGGGATTATAGGTGTGAGCCACTGCGACTGGCCGAGGGACACTTTCTTAAAGATGAACAATGAGACCGGGCATGGTAGCTCACGCCTGTGATCCCAGCACTTTGGGAGGCTGAGGTTCAAGGATGGCTTGCGGCCAGAAGTTCAAAACTAGTCTGGGTAACACAGCAAGACCCCATCTCAAAAAAAAAAAAAACAACTTTTTTTTTTTTAAAGAGAAAAAAAAGATGAACAATGTGAGAATGGCATTTCAAGGAAAACTAACAGTATTTGTTGCCAATGATAAAAGTTGAGCTTTTAAGTGAAAATTAAAATTTTGGAAGATTTCAATCTACCAGTGGGAATTTGATAGCCTCCTAATATGTACATAAAGCCGTTTCTGGTGAGATTGGTGGTTGTATTAACCAAAGTGACTTTTTATATTACATAATGAACTGTGATGACTTTTGGAATAGTTGCCAAACTTAGGGAAGCAATAGTTTCCAAATGACTAATGCACAATGTAAAGTCAAGCATGGGTAAAAAGATCCATTCAAAGTACAAAATGGACCAAGGGATGTTAAAAGTACCAGAGTACAAAATATTCATGAATGGTTTTAGATTTCACAGTGTAAATGACTTTTAAGAAACTATCATTTACTAAGTTTTGATATACTATCAAAGACAAAATATCTACAATTACTTGAAATGAAATATTGCTCTTTTTTCCAACTACATATCTGTGTGAGGCCAGATTTCCTCATGTACTTCAGCCAAAATAACATACTGCAACAGATTGAACACAAAAGCAGATAGAAGAATGTAGCACTTTTGTAAGTTAGCTTTAAAGAGACTGGCAAAAATGTAAACAAATGTCACTCTAATTTTTTTTTTTGCAGGGGAATTGGTGCCTGTAATTTTTTTTTGTTTTAGAAAATACTTATTTTTCATAAAAATATCTTAAGATGTGATAGGTTTCATTGTTATTTAGTTGACTTAATAAAGTTTTATAAATTTCTCTTTTAACTTCTAATATAACAAATATTGATAGATAAAATTTTGTTAAGAAAACCTTTTGGGTTCTCAGTTATTTCTACAAGTGTAAGTATGTACTGAGCCCAAAACGTCCGAGACCCGCTGCTCTAAGCATAGAGAAGCTTGTGAAGATCATTTGCCTGGTGGTGGCTGAGCATGCTCGCCTGATGCTTCCAGGATGCCCTGCTCCCCCAGCTCTTCCAGTCCCTGCCCTGATTACAGTGCTTTTCCTGTGAAGGCCAAGCAGCCCATAAGGCAACACCTGCCGGCCTATGTGCCTCTATTTCCTACTGTGGTACATGCTGGAAGTTGCCTATGAGTGACCACAAAGGGCAGCTCAGTATAGTACCTCTGGGTCTAGCTGGCTCTGAAAACAGTTCCAACACAGTCTACACAAGGCAAACGAGTTAAGTTTGGGAGGGTGGCATTCAAAGTCTCTTTCCAAATTCCTGGTTGCTGTCAGGTGCTTGTTCAGGGGGTGAGTGCATTTTATGCGTTGTATTTTTCTTAATCCAGCCCCAATTCAGGTTGTAGAAACTACATCTTAGCTGTGTCACTATTCCACTACTGGAACACTACTGCCAGTTTTCATAATTTTCAGACTTACTGGGTTTTATTTAGATTACTGGGTATTTTAATGAAAACATGAGAAGAGATTCATCAGGTACATCTGCTGCTGTGCTAGTAAGTAAAGGTCTGAAAAACTCACCTGCTCTGGGCTCATATACAGTTTGGTCCCTACTTGTCCTGTGTGTCTGGCATAAGCTGGCATTGGGGTCAGAACCGTCTGCTCTTCCTCATCCTGGTCCATTGCAGTCACTAACCCAAAGTCTCCAACCTTGACCACATCATCCATTGTAAAGAATATGTTGGATGGCTGGAAAGAATACAACAGACAAAAGTACAGTGGGTGTGCATGGAGGCGAAAAAGTAAAGAGAATTATTTAAATGACTACAAAGAAAAAATACAATAAACTAGATATTTTCAAGCATATTTCTTTTTAAAATGGGCTAACAGGAAAATAGTGACAATTTTTCTGTGCCAGACAAGTACTGCTAGTAAAGAAAAGGGAAGGGTAGCAAAGAGTGCTAGTATTTATTGAACATCTACTTAAACCCTTTGAGGTGCACATTCCCTAGGGATCATGGTACTTAATCCTCAATCTTATTATTCTATATATTCTTCCCAGGCAAGCATCTCTACACTTATGACTTAAAGCCTTAATAATTATAACTAATAATAACTAGTTCATAAATAGAACTGGCAATGTGCTAGGCACTGTTCAAAGCAGTTTACTACTACTAACTCATGTACTACAACCCCAATAGATGAGTACTAACCCCATTTTACAGACATAGAAAGTGAGGCCCAGAAGTTAAACAAATTGCCCAAGGTTACCCAACTAGCAAGTGGTGAAGCAGGGATTCAGACCTGAGCAGTCTGGCTGTATGAGGAAAGGACCTTGTGATCCACTGCCACGTGCCCAGATTTCAGTCCAGTTGTTGCTCTATGGTAGCTAATTACTATTTGGTGAATGAATGAAACAGACTGATCTTTTGGTTTGCGTCTGAGGGGGATATAGATTATCAGAAGGGATAAGAGCTCTTCACTACTACTCTATGCTGCCTCTCGTAAAACCTCTATGTTCTCAAGACTATATCTACTCCCAGATCTCTGCCCTGAGTTCTAAACTCATATTACACTGTTTATTGAATACATCTAACCAGAGGTCTCATGGGCTTCTCAAACCCAAGGTGCCCTACATGAAATACATCACCTCTTCCTCAGAGTCTACTCTACTCTGCGGGTAATATGACCACCATTCATAGCCCTTGAAATGAGGAAAAAGGAAGCCATTTAGCTCATGAAATTGAATTTCATCATGTTTCAAATACTGCCAGAAAATAACATTGCATTCCCAAACTCTAAAATACCATTAAACGATTTTGACTTGGAAGCACGAAGTTATTGTGTATAAGATCTATGGTAATAATCTGCAGCTCTCCAATAAATAACTTTGTACCAGAGGCAATAATAGACTATCCTGCATTAAATGTCATCTTTCTTCCCAACTCCCAACATCTGATGGCAGTTGTTATTTACTGAACCCTATAATAGACAAGCTTTTTGGCTCTCCAGTATCTATCTCCCTGTGCTTCCAGCAGAAGTATCTTGACTTTATTTTGGGAACTTCCTTCTTGCTGACTGTGCAGCAAAACCCCATGGTTAGTGTGGAAGGCATCCATGCTCTAAAAGTTGCTTACGCCAATCCATGGAATCCCATTGCCTGGCTAGGGATTGGGCTTGTTGAGGGATGGGTAGGTGTCCTTGGTTTAAGTAGAATAAAATTTCTGATAGTGGGAAAAAGCAATACTTTTCTCTCCACCCTCTACCCCACCAACTCCAAAAGACTTAAATAGAAACAAGAAATGGGGAGGACAGAAACCAGGTTCTGGCTAAATCACTTGATCTCAGCTAAAGCTTTACTGTTTTAAACTGTTGAATTCTCAACAGTTTAGCCATGTGGGCCAACAGATTTCCTTTTCTTGTTAAGTCAGTATAAACACTTTTGAGTGCAAAGAAAATAAAATTCAAAATAAATGGTATGACCATCTAGAACATTCAGGCATTGTACTGAGACTATAACAGGTAAAAGAAACAGATATGGTTCATACCCCATAGAAACCACAGAATAAATAATCCAGGTGTGATGAGAATAATGAAGAAGGACCAGGTTTCTGTCAGAACAGTGTATATCAAGAGGAACTGAGAAAAGCTCAGAGTGGAGAAAATAGAAGACTAGAAGTTAGTCTGAAGAGGCAGGAGCCAAAGTCCTGAAGACAAAAATGTGACCAAAATATAACAGGGGGAGAGGGCCTAGAAGGTTTAACATTGAGCTCAAAGATTTAGGTCAGAACGTAGCAAAATGTACAGCTTTTTCACCCAGGAACAAAAATCTTGGCTTTTTTTTTTTGGTTGGGGGTGGCGCACTAGAAATCTTTAAAAGGAATTGTCTTCTATTTAGAAAGGAATAAAACTTTCTGATTTCTAGAAAAACTAACAGGAATATTAACTTTCTTCTTGCAATTTTTCTGGTGCATAGACAATTACAGAAAAATCTTTAGACAACATTGTAGCATTAAACGGATATTTACCAATATTCTCATTTACATTATAAAATTAGCAGAAGAATATTCATTATTAGTGAAAACATGATTCATTGTCTTTCAAGTTGGCATCTGTGTGTACAGCAAGTGTTAAGTACAAGAAGAATGTGTATTTCAGCTAGTTGTTTCCCACCTAGTGATAAGCGTTTACTATATTCAAACCTAAATGCTAGTATTCTCTCAAATTAGGGGTGTGTGGTCTCCTGTAAACTGTCTTCTCCAATCCAACCAAATAATTAATCTCTGAACTTTTCATTCAGTGCAGAACAATTCTTGGCAATCAGTTTGGGCCCACGTCAAAATCACTGAAGCATAATGATTTATATGACTAAATAACAATTATATTAAAAAATAAGAATTATTTCTAATTCCTATTCTTGTTACCCTAAAACTCTTAAAATATACCCAAGAATTTGAAAACCTACTGCTGATTTTAGAAGAAAATAACTTGTGTCCAAATAGCTACTTTTGTGCCTGAAACAAGTCTGTTTTAAGTCTGAAAAGACTTAAAATGGATCCACATCTATCAAGACTTTAAGCTACTTTCATCAGAAAAGTATTTATACATTCACTCCACATCTACTGGTGATGGCTAAGAGTATATGGAATGTGGGAAATTAGTTAAATAAAAGTTCCATGTACTTATTTTTAGAAACACTACTACGGAAATGTCATGTTTTAGTAAGACTCTTTAATAATTTTGCATATTATATTACTACAAAATTCACTACTGAATATATTGAAAATAGAATCCAAGGTTTTAGAGCTGTAAACAGTCATCTGGTTAACTATTTGCTACCTTTCCCCATTCGGCTTCTTACCCCTTCCCCCAAAGTCTAAACAGTTCAGAAAAAGAAGCAAAAGTGTGGAGATTTGCCCCAGTTCAAGCTGGCTAATGAAGGAACCCATGTCTCTCCTTCCATTCAGATCCCTTTCACCATGCTGCTTCAGAGCCCTGGAGGTATTGGTGTCAGGGTTACTCAAAACCATAGAAAAACAAAAACAAACAAACAAACAAAAAAACAGGCTATATCTGCTCATGGTGGATTTTACCTAAAGATTCTTTTTTCTTTTTTTTCCCTCACCTGGACTACTGAGAATACATTTTACAGTAAAATGAACACAAACACATTACTGAAGACAATGAATGCATGGTTTGCCTAAAGTTTTCAGACATAAGACTTCTTATTCTTGCAGCAGGCCCCTTCGAGGCTACTTTCTCAGACCTCTGCTCTCAGATGCTTTTACTCTCCCCAACTCTTAAGGATCCTTCAGAGTACTGCAAGTACTGCTCTGAATCACAAAACGTCAGATTGAAACCCCAAGGGTGATTGCTCCACAAATACAGACCTTGAGGTCCCTGTGCATCAGTCCTTTACTGTGAAGAAACTCCACTGCCTCTGCGATCTGCAGGAAGATGTGCAGACACATGCTCCTCTCTCTCTCCTCTATGGTACATCGTCCATTCATCCAGTCTTTGAGGTTTTCTTTTCTGCACAGCTGCATTTGAATGTAAAGATACACCTTTGGTGAACTGGGCTGGAGTTTTTCTGTGGTGTTTTTAGTGAGATCTAAACTTAAAGTGGTTGGTCTCGGAGGAGAAATAGACAATGTAGCTTCAGAAGAAGATTTGCTACTGGTGGGCTTGAAAGCAGTTAGTTTATTAGCACAATGGTTGCCAATATGCAATCGATTAGTTTTCGGCTCTTCTTTACTGGAAGCATTATCACAGCCAGAATCTTCAAATACTATTGAAGAGGAGGTTCTCTCCCTTGACCTTACATAAGGAGAAGCTTCAGAAGGACAAAGTTCAAAGGAGTGCCCCTCATGATTGCCATCCATAGTCCCATCTTCCACATCACAGTCTGTAAGGCAACTGTCCTGGAGGTTGTATGCTGCATCCACTGACTCACTGATGTCCTCATGGTCCATTCCTGAGAATTCCAGTGGTGAGAACTGGCTCTCAGATGAACTTGTCTGGTCACAGGAAATCCCTACTGAAAAAGACCTGCTTCTTTGTGGTGAAGGAGCTATGATTTCAATATGTTCTTTTGTAGAGAAAGGATCCATTCTGCGTATTTTAACTGATGGTGCATCCATTGGGCTAGGAGAGCTGAGTGGCCAGTCTGTGCTAAAAGTGGGAGAAATACAAAGGGGTAAGAGTGAATATATATTGATTCAAGTACCTGAACTGCACCCTCTGTTTAAAAAGCTTCAACTATAATAAGGCCACTTACCAAATGACAACAAAACAACATACAAACTAAATAAAAACATGCAATGTGAGATACAGAACATCACATTCCATTCATTCCTTCTAAAAAACTTAATTTTAAAGCTTAATTTTATACATGGAACAGTTACCTGGGACTGTCTGGGGCTGCCAGAGCAGCCAAAGCCTTTTATGCAAAGTGAGGACAGGATTCCTTGGTGGCTTAAAATTAATCTAAATTAGGGCAGCGCCTCACAAGGCCTTGAGACATGGGGCCACTTCACTTGGTCCTTCTATGGCTTATTTATTGGTTGAGTCTATAATAAGCACCACTTCAACAAGGTACCTCACGTGGATCTAATGTTGCTCAGATACCTGTAGGTAGGAGTTTCACTCCAGTTGTTTGGTGGCAGTCTATCTACACATGCTTCCTTTTTCTTCTCCTTTAATAGTTTTTAAAGGGCCTTCCTTCCTATAGCACATCATAGTTAATATGGGCAATATATTCAGGCTAAGTTTATGTATTTTTAACTGCAAATAGTTCAAAACTACTTAAAAAGGAGTTGTAAATTGTTAACTGCTAAGAGAACTAAATAACAAACATTTTTTAAAAATGGAGACAGAAGCAGATACCTTATACTGAGAAAAGTCACTATAAATCCCTCAATCAATCACAATGTATAGAGTCCTATCAACTAGTAATTTTTTTAAAATGTAAGTTCTCTCTTATTTTTTCTAAGAGACAGGGTCTCACTATGTTGCTCAGGTTGGTCTTGAACTCCTGGGCTCAAGCCATCTTCCCACCTCGGCCTCCCAAAGTGCTGGGATTACAGGCATGAGTCACCCCTGTATGTTCTCAAAATCTAAACCAAAATTTCACAAGTGGCTAGAGATCTTTTCAAAACATGAAACAACAGAACTCTGCTGTTCCTTTTCTTTAAAAAAAAAAAAAAATCCCTAAAGTTATAAAACTGACATTGTAATCACACAAGCAAAAAACTAGCTTAAGTGTATGTGTAACAAAGTTAGTTACCTTTCATCTTTCAGCCAGATTTCATCCATCTTTTCTTGCCACTTCTCTGGTGGTGCTTCGAGCCAGGCATTGAAATATCTAACAATGCCCGGGTGTTCAAGCTTGGCTAAGGCTTTAACTTCTCGCATTACCTTTTCCCGAGCCAATTCCCTGAAAGAGAGAAAATATTTAAGGTGATGGATATTCCAATTACACTGATTTGATCTTTACAAATTATATGACTTATACCCCTAAAATATGTAGATGTATTATATATCCATAAAAAAGGAAAATTAAAGAAATAAAATTAGCCTGAAAAAGAGAGAAAGTAAGACAACACTGAAGGCTGTTCATATCTGAAGTATTCATATCTAATAGTGAAAACAGAAAAATAATAAAATAGGATCTTTTCTTGAAACTAAAATTAGAAACAGATGAGTTAGCCTAGGTTATACTTTTTTTTTTTTTTGAGACAGGGTCTCGCTCTGTCACCCAGGCTGGAGTGCAGTGGCGCAATCTCGGCTCTCTGCAACCTCCGCCTCCCTGGTTCAAGTGATTCTCATGCCTCAGCCTCCCGAGTAGCTGGGATTACAGATGCGCACCACCACACCCAGGTAATTTTGTGTTTTTGGTAGAGACAGGGTTTCACCATGTTGGTCAGGCTAGTCTCGAACTCCTAACCTCAGGTGATCCACCTGCCTTGGCCTCCCAAAGTGCTGGGATTACAAGTGTGAGCCACCGTGCCCGGCTAGCCTAGGGTATACTTCTAAAAGGCCACACAAGTCCTGTATTTTAAAAAATACAAGTATTTCAGTTTTGTTTGTTTTTCTCTTCTGGAAATAAATGCTACAAGCGCATCTACTGCACGTACAAATAAAGTTTTAAAATCCCAACTTCTTTGCTTGGCATTTAAGGTGCTACAAGCTATCTTTTTTTTTTTTTTTTTCCTGAGACAGGGTCTCACTCTGTCACCCACGCTGGAGTACAGTGATGCGATCTCAGCTCACTGTAACCTCCAACTGCCTTTTAGTAGAGATGAGATTTTGTCATGTTGGTCAGGCTGGTCTCGAACTCCTGGCCTCAAATGATCCACCCGCCTAGGACTCCCACAGTGCTGGGATTACAAGCGTGAGCCACTGTACCTGGCCAACCTATCTTTTTCTTCCTCTCTTCCATCCTCCCCTATTCTTACCCTTTGTTCCATCTATTCCAGAACTCTCACCATTCTCCATACCACCTCCAAGTGCTTGTGAGAGCCTTTGCTCAGGCCATTTCATGCACTTGGCCATCCCTCCCCACCTGTCTCCTACTGAGGGAAAGGCTACTCTTGAGCACCCAGAGCAAATGCCGCCATTTCTATGAAGCTTCACTTCCTTGACTGCCTTTTGGCCACATCCGCTCTTCTTCATGAGAAGCTATTAATATTTACTAAGATAAGGCAAAGGTCAAAATCTTTCTTGCATTGTATTTACTTGAGTGTACGTACAGAAGCACCAAAAAGGTACAGGCTTCTTGAGGGCAGAAACCTTGCTCAGTTTTTATCACTTATGTAGTGCCTGGCACATATGAATATTTAAACTACTCAAAAGTTATTTACCAAAAGAAAAAAAATAGTTCCCTAGTACCCAAACCATCCAATTCCTGTACCTACCAAACAGGAATTTGAAAAAGCTGTGACTACCAGATATGATGACAGCACAACAATTAGTGTGCATTTAATCAAGAATCAACAAGAGGCCAGGCACAGTGGCTCATGCCTGCAATCCCAGCACTTCGGGAGGGCAAGACGGGTGGATCATTTGAGGTCAGGAGATCAAGACCAGCCTGGCCAACACGGTGAAACACTGTCTCTACTAAAAATACAAAAATTAGCCGAGTGTGGTGGTGCATGCCTGTAATCCCAGCACTTTGGGAGGCCAAAGCAGTTTGAGGTCAGGAGTTTGAGACCAGCCTGGCCAACATAGTGAAACCCCATCTCTACTAAAAATACAAAATTAGCTGGGTGTGGTGGTGGGTGTCTGTAATCCCAGCTACTCGGGAGGCTGAGGCATGAGAATCACTTGAACCAGGGAGGCGGAGGTTGTAGAGAGCCAAGATTGTGCCATTGCACTCCAGCCTGGGTGACGGTGCAAGACCCTGTCTCAAAAAAAAAAAAAAAAGCAACAAGGGCCTTCTACATAGTTAGAATAAAAGGTATTGCTGGAACCCTATCATCTTAAGCATCACACTGTTCTGAGCCAGAAATCACACTTCTAGGAATCTATCCTAAGGAAATAGATATTGTCAAAAGGTACATAAAAAGATGAATACTGCAAAGGTTTTTTTTTATGGTAAAGTTATTTCTAACAAATTAGAAACCAAATTGTTTAACAATAAGAAATGGTTAAACAAAATATGGCACGTGTATTAAATGGACTATTACCAAGCCATAAAATACTTTTAATATATTTTAGGATTCTAATAACGTATTCTTAATAACATGAAAAATATAGAGGATATGATGAAGAAAGCAACAGACAAAACTGTACAGTACTGGCAACTGGCTACCAGTTAGGTAAATATATGACCAGAAAACAAAATCAAAAGGAAATACTCTAAAGTGTTAATAGTTATTACCAGGTAGAGACAATATAATTCAAATGTTTTTGTTCTAGTACTTTTCCTTATTTATACAAAAATATAGAATGTTTTAAAATGCTGCAATTTACTGGTCTACAGTTATTATAAGCCACTAAACGAAAGTCCTGAGTTAATAATAAAAAACAAGGGCATATTTTAAAAGTAGACAGAAAGCAACCTATAGAGATAACAACTTTTAGACAGCTGGTTAATTGGCAGCACTTAGAACCTAAGATTTGAAACGTCTGAAACTGTTTTCTATGGTGTTTACAGAGTACAGTAAGAAGGATATTTTACCCATGAGATTAGATCACACTGTGCTGATTTCAAGTTTACTGAAGGTACCACCCATTACCTATTGGGGAGACGGATCCTCTTGATAGCATAATTGCAGTCATCTACTTTGTTTTTAGCTTCAAAAACAACTCCAAAGCCACCACGTCCCAGGCATTGAATTGGCTCAAAATCAGTTAGATATCTTTAAAAAGAGGTAAAATTTATAAAGGTTTGCAACAGTTTTAAATTTTGTGGTAATGTGAAAATCAGTTCAATCTTATGACACATAAAAATGTATAAACTCATAGAACTCATCTTAATAAATAGTATATTTTGAATTTGATTAACGGCATTTTTAGTCCTGTTTGTAAAAATGAAGCAAACACATTCTTATGTTTCCTAGAAAAAAATTAAAAATAAAAAAGACGTGTTTAATTGGGAATCACTTGTTAATCACTTTTTCTTACAGCTGCTGCACTAGTGATGTGTGCTGTCCAATACTTCCTATCATCTACCAAAATATCATATTCCTAATCCTCATATCTTTTACATTCTGTGACATTTTGTAATCAATTACAGAAAATGTGTTTTTATCTTAGCTAATTACCTGTCAATTTTATGGGAAAATTTTAATCAGTCCTATTATACCCAGGTACTATTTTAGCCATAAACCTTCCTAGGAACCAAAGCTGACATGGGTTGGGTTGCCCCATGAGTCTGTGTACCTACCACTGGAGGTACCAAGTCAAACAGAAGCCAACTCACCATCTGTCACTCACAGGGGCCTCCACTAAGCAGCCTGTTTCTCCCTTTAGTGCTGACTTCACTGACCTGCACTGTATCATCCAGTCAATTTGCACCATGCTGTCTCACAATTCAAGGTTTTGCTTCTGCTGTCTGCTCCACTGGGATGGCCTTCCTCTTTGCATTTAATGAACCCTATTCTTCTTTCATTCTGCTCATCTCATCACCTCTGTAAGGCTTTCTTAGACCCCTGTCTCGACATTCCCATAACACTCTGCACATAATACTTTGAAGTATTTAAACTTAATCTTAATTTTTTGCAATTATGTGTAAGCAGCTCCCTTCTCCCACCGCCACTGTATTATGGGGGCCATGAATGCAGAAAATCATTCTTGTTTCTCTTTGTATTTCCAATGGGTGGGCACTACCTGACAAACCGAAAGTCTAACAAATGTCTGTTGAATAAATGCATGAATTAATGAATAAATTAGATGATGTCTGATATCCCTTATAAGGGTAAGTTTATGACTTACATACTCATTATTTACTTTAAGACTTACATTATGACTTACATACTCATTAATTTAGTAGTTGCCTCAGCTGGTTAAAGCATGGAGTTAAGGAGAAGCAATAGATTTCAACGTTCCATGGGCCAATTCCTTTCATAGAAAATGAAGAGTAATAATCTGTATTCCTAAAAATAGCCAGTCAAGGTACCTCAGTACAAATCAGTCTCCCCAAATGCAAAAGCCCACAAACTTCATATCCTACTCCTGGAGGGCCAGCTGAATTATCTTCCCATATTAAGGAAAACACCTATATAAAAATGGACTATCTTCTAAAAAGAGTAACATCTTATATGTGATTACAGACCCTAGAAATATAAGTATCATCTTGCCTAAGTTGTCAGCTGATAAATAACAGAGCTGAGATTTGAACTCATGACTGAATGCAGAGTTCATGTTCTTAACAGTGCCTAGGACATTGTCGCCACTAAAAAACATTAGGTATTATTATAGAACTCCCATATTTAAAAAAAAAAAAAAGACCCAAGAGCTGCATTCTTCATATTGAATAAAGTTAAACTGACTTAAGTCTAATTCAATTTTGAGTATATTTTTCTAATTTTCTTGACAAAAGCCTGACAAATACATCTTTATTCATGATACCGCATTTATTCTACTCCCGAAACCTCATCTCTACTTGCCCAACTCTCACAATTTAAAATTCAGTTCAAATATGACTTCATTTATGATGTCCTCCTAGATCATCACAAACAGATTTAGTGATTTGGTTCATGGCTTTCTTCTTACATGCTTGTTTTACCCAGTAGTATCTTTCCCATAGACTTTAAGCTTCTCCAGGATAGGAGCAGTCTTTTTATTTCTCCCAAAGCCTGAAATATTGTCCTGCACACAGCTGTTCAGAATAAATGTTTAATGAACAGTGAATAACTTCAGTAGTAGACTACCTCATGGGAGTTGTTGGATCCTTTATTCTTTCTCTCACTGCCTGCTGGTGTTGACAGTCACTGATATATTAGTATTTTTATTAGCAAAGGTATTAAAGTAGCCTTTAGCATTTGTTAATCACCTAGTAAATTTTGCTTTGTTTATGAAATTGACTGTTTTTACCTGTTCCCCACCATCCTGAAGCAGCTGGTTTGACAGAAAGGTAGAATGGCCTTTTAAGACTCCATTACACTGCCAGGTAGGTACCTTGCAGGGCTGGGCCAGGGTTCTCCAGAAAGCTGGATATGCTCTGAATCAGTGTCTAATATATTATAGCATGGTTTCTCCCATAGCCAGTATTTACAGGTCCAGGGATCAAGGGATGGAAATGCGAGTGGCATCACCCACCATTACCTCCTAGTGATCCACTGGCAACATTTTTGCTTCCTGTTCCTGTGACCTTATGTTCGGCAGGCCTAGAGGTCTTTGTCTAAGAGAGAGGAACACTTCCACCAGGAGATACAACAGCAACTTTGAACTCCTCATGCCTTCCAATCAACAAAGAAGACAGCTACTGTGCTGGCTGGATGACTAATCCTGACTACTAAGGGGAAATTGGATTGCTGTTTCACAGTGGAGGTGTAAGAAAGAGTAGGTCTGAAATACATGAGATCCCTTAGGGATCTCTTTGTATAATCATGCCTTGTGATTAAGGTCAATGGAAAACTACAACAATCCAATCCAGGCAGAACTACCAATCTCCCAGACCCTTCAGGACTGTGGATTTGGGTCACCCTACCAGATATAGAATTACAACCGGCTGAGGTGTTGTTCTCCAATGGGAAAGGGAATATGGGATGGATAGAGGAGGAAGGTACTTATAACTACCAGCTGTGACCACATGACAGGTATCAAAAATGAGAACTGTAATTGTCACAAGTATTTCCTTAATTTGTTGTGAATATGCTTGTGCATCTATATCTATATAGAAGTATATATATAAAGATATATGCCTATGTATAAGATATATATGCACATCTTGTCATTTCTGTTTCCTTGGAGGGCCCCAATATACATATTTATCTATTATTTTCAATCTTTTCTGCCATAAAATCATTACCCTAGATATTAAGCAGTATAGTTCCATGTCTTTTCCTTGTCCCCATATCACTAAAGTGATAAGAAGTATGCTATCAAGACAAAGAGAAAAATAGGTATAATCCATGTAATATGAAAAATAAACCATAACACCATTTCCAGTTATCACAATGCATCAAAGGTGACATTTTATACTTGAGAGATTGCTAATAGCTTCTTTACTTTTATTTAAACTGCCTACTTTTAGCTAATCCATCTCCCCCTTCTGCTTTTAAAAACTATCTGTTCTATTAGTGTTTTTTTCCCTATATTTCTACTTCCTATTACAGATAGAACAATAATGAAAATAAATGAGGATTCCGAAACGTGGAGACTCATGTCACACTCTTATAAACCTAATTATTATCTGGTACTATAAATGCTAATCCTAGTACATAGTAGACCCTAAATAACTAAGTTACTTGAATAAGAACTTAATTTGGTAGCTGAAATTCTAAATTCCTGTAACACTCTATTTTTATCTTTCTTAGGGTATATACCACTTTTAATACATTTAAGTTACCTGAATTTATTTATTTATTGAGGGTTAAGCCTATTATTTTTCTAGATATCCACACATCAAAAAAAAAAGTTAAACAAGATCTTAGGTCATTTCTTCTTTGATTAAGATGGTTGTATTTTATAAGACTCTTACCGTGATATATATCCAGAGTTTTTTATGTCATTCCAGCTACTGTCATTGGCTTCACCACTTACGGAATCATATTTATTTTCAGTTTGACACTGAGTTTCAGATTCCTTCCTTTGCTGATAAGGTGAAAAACAAAATCACTACCAGTACAAAGCTGAACTGAAGTTAGCTAACAATTTTAGGTTATAAAATAAACAACACTGAAAAATACATAAGTAGCATCAAGAAAAATAAAAGCATTATGAAAACAAAGTGCAGCATTTTGCTTTATTATAAAAGAAAAAAAGTTTATCTTCCCATTGCTATCCCTCCAGTCTTTGAGGGGATTTTGTTTCTTTATAATGTGGGTATGTCATATGTACAGCATGATACATAACTAGATAGAAAGACAATGCACACATGTAAGCATAAACACAAACTCCTGGGCAAGACTAGAGTGATTTCTTTTGACAAAATGAGGTAGGGAAAAAAAGCAAACAAACAAAAAACCCAGTAACAACAACAACAACAACAAAAAGACTAGAGAGATTTCCTTCCTAACCAGTTTCATAGATTGCATTAAAATGCTTTTAAGAACAGGAAATTAAATCAGGCAATGCCTCTTTACCAACATCTCCTAAAAGATGTTTTAGAGGATGTTAATAATTATCATGGTCAAATTGGGGCACTGTGGGTCACCTGTTTAGTCACTGATTCTTTCAACAAATCTTTACTGAGCTCCAATTATGTGCCAAGCACTGTGTAAGGGGCTGAGGAGATGGTGGTAAACAGTGTAGACTGGTTCTTGTCCTTAAGAATGTACAGTCTAGGCCAGGCATGGTGGCTCATGCCTGTAATCCCAACACTTTGGAAAGCTGAGGTGGGCAGATCACTTGAGGCCAGGAGTTCCAGACCAGCCTGACCAACATAATGAAACCCCATCTCTACAAAAAATACAAAAATTAGCTGGGTGTGGTGGTATATGCCAATAGTCCCAGCTACTCGGGAGGCTGAAGAACAAGAATTGCTTGAACCCAGGAGGCGGAGGTTGCAGTGAGCTGAGATGGTGCCACTGCATTCCAGCTTGGGTGACAGAGTGAGATGAGTGAGACCCTGTCTCTGGAAAAAAAAAAAAAAGAATGTACAGTCTAGAGGTAGAGAGAGAAATTAGGAATTACCTATTAAATATTTTAGTAAATACTCTAGTAAGAGGAGTACAGAGTGTAGACATAGGCAGGAAATCTAACTCAGAAATAAGAGGTTAAAGAAGACTTCCCAGGGGACATGGCAACTAATTTCAAACTAAAAGATATTACCCAGGAGTTAATATTTGAGAGGGAAGGGAGAGGAGGTAGGGAACAAGGTTCCAAGGCGAGGTTAGAGGGATGAGCACCACCAGGCTAAGCGAGAGCACGGTCTACAGGAAGGACTGAAAGCAGCTCAGCCTAGTGACCGAGCACGGTGGAGGGGAGGAAGGGATTAGGGTACCAGTGAAGGATGGGTCATGTGCAGGCAGGGTACGAATCATTCAGAACCTTGCATGTTTTGAGAAGGTTGGACTTGAGCCTAACAATGGGGAGGAGGGTCAGGTATTAGAGGTTTTTAAGCCCAGAAATGCAGCTAGAGTTAGGGTGTGGAGAATGGACTGGAGATAGCCTGAGGACTAGGGGCACAGAGGCCAGTTAGAAGTTATTTCAGTGATTCAGGAGAGGTGTGATGATGGTATTTGTGCTGCGGAAATGAAAACTGACACATAGAGAAGAAGAAAAATGTGAAGATATCTAGGAGGAAGGATTCGACAGAACTTGGTGACTGATAAGGGAGAGCAAAATGATTTCATGGCTTTAGTGACTGCATACGGCAGTACATTTCTTTGAGAGAGAAAAATGCTAGAACAGGCTGGGGAGGGGAGGGGAATGGGAGTGGAAATGAGGACAGTCTGAGATATGGCTCATTTGAAGTGCCTGTGTAGCACTTACTAGATAGCTGTTCCAGAGAAACAGATTTGGGAACCATTAGTATATAAGAAGATTGGAGCTGGGAAAGTAGGGAAGACCATCTAAGGAGAGTTTGTGGGATGAACAGTGAAAAGAGGGAGTGCTGAGGAATACCAACAATACTGAGAGGATGAGAAAGATCAGGTCCTGAAGCATCCACATCACACCCAAGGAGACCAGGAGAGCATGGTGTCAAGGAAGTCAGGCAAGAAAGGTCAAAGGGAGATGTTCAACAGTGTCAAATACAAAGAGGTTCAGTTAGATAAGGACTGAAAAATGTCCATTACATTTAATACAAGGAAGATCACTGAGAACTTTGGCAAGAGTAGCTTCGGTGGAGCAGTAGGGATGGAAGCCAGACTGTGATGGGTTGAGAAGCAAATAGGAGGTGGGGAAGTGGAAACCAGACAGTAAGCAACCATGATTCTTACCCTGTGAGGATGAGGATGGAAAAGCCTGCGCACAATAAACGTTGTTGCTATGATACAAAACAAAATCGTTGCAACTATTTCTTTCCACCAGTGTAAAAGAAGAACAGGATCCTTTTTGCGGATATTCTTGTTGTAATGTGGGTTGTCGAGGAATCTGACTGTAATCTGTGTGCTTCGTTTGTTCCTTTCCCTCTTGTAGTATGGTAGATAATAACCATTATCTTCAAATAGAAACATTAAAACGGTTTTTTTTAAAGGTAATCAAAAATAGGCCCGTCTTTATTCAAATTTATCCATTTTCCTGTGACTTATCACATTAATTCCTTTTAAGTTTTGTCTCTCTTCTTTAATGTATTTTAAACATCTTAATTTGTCTCATTTTTCTCCCGTAAACATAGACATTTTCCTTTATCCTATAAGCATATTAAATTTTCTTTATATTAAGTAATAAGACTAGAAAAAAATCTTAAGGGCTACTCCATTAATAACCTCATTAATAATTCAATTCTTTAAATATAAGAATTAATACTCAATCTTCCTTCAGGGTATTTTTAGCTTTCCTTTTGTTTGGTTATCAATAAAATACCAAATTTTACCACCAATCATTCTTCACAAAATGAAAGGAAAACATCCATGCTGTTTGGTTCAGTTTAGGCTGTCAAAATGAGTTTGTCCCAGAAAAATAGCCTGTCTTTTTTTGTCTTCTATTTTGTACTATGTGGTCAGATTACACAGTTCTCTTTTATCTTGCCTTTTTTTTTGAGACAGGGTCTTGCTCTGTTGCCCAGGCTGGAGTGCAGTGATCTTGCCTCACTGCAACCTCTGTCTCCTGGACTCAGGTGATCCCCCTGCCTCAGCCTCCTGAGCAGCTGGGACTACACATGTGTACCACAATGCCTGGCTAATTTTTGTATTTTTAGTAAAGATGGGGTTTCACCATGTTGGCCAGGCTGGTCTTGAACTCCTGACCTCAAGTGATCCACCCGCCTCAGCCTCCCAAAGTGCTGGGATTACAGGCATGAGCCACCACTCCCAGCCTAACTTGTCTTTTGATCAATATCAAGATAAAGGAGCCGGGCGCAGTGGCTCACGCCTGTAATCCAGACACTTTGGGAGGCCGAGGCAAGTGGATCACAAGGTCAGGAGTTCGAGAACAGCCTGGCCAATATGGTGAAACTCCGTCTCTACTAAAAATACAAAAATTAGCTGGGCGTGGTGGTGTGCATCTGTAGTCCCAGCTACTCGGGAGGCTGAGGCAGAAGAATCGCTTGAACCCAGGAGGTGGAGGTTGTAGTGAGCCGAGATTGTGCCACTGCACTCCAGCCTGGGTGACAGAGCGAAACTCCATCTCAAAAAAAAAAAAAAAAAAAAAAAAAAAAAGATAAAGGCTGCTGTTTCTAGTTCAGAGCCATTTTTTTTAATCAATTTAATTTATATAATAACTTTCCAGTGCTAACATCTAGGGTAACTGATGAGGAGTCTACGTGTTTACCTGATACAGATTTGAGGACTTCTTAATTACACAACTGTTTAAAAGGCTTTCATATCTGAATATATCCTAACTTCAAAAAACTGCTGCTTACTAAATAGAAAATGTATTTCATGCCAAATCTCACCTATTCTTGACTTTTGCACTAATTTCTCTTGTCTGAGTAAGAAAATAACCTCATTGTGCATCATTTTCATGTAGTTTTATGAAAAACACATTTTCTTCATTATACAGGCAACTATACAGCCTACATAATATAGTCTGATAAATAAGAGCTAATAACGAGAACCAATGTTTACTGACACTATGTGCCACGTATGATGTTAACTGAGACTTTGCCTGCGTTATCTCATTTAGGCCTCCCAATAACTCAATACATAGATATTAGATTATTCTAATTTTACAGATAAAGAAATTGAGACACAGGGGAGTTAGATGTGCCCAACCTAGCATGTGGCAAAAATGGGATCTGAACACTGGCAACCTAACTTTGGAGCTTGTATGCTTAGTAATCATTCATGAAATTGTCTCCCAAGATGTTTTATTGTCTATACTCTAATCGACTTTTCTTCATTTGAATTCTATTAATTTCAAATTAAAAAATAAATAAAACTCAGTATTTTCACTTACCATACGGATACTGCAAGATTGAAAGTGCACCATTACTATATTCTTCATGAGAAAACTTATCATTACTGAGACATTTGTCAAATTCATCAGATCCTACCAAGACAGGAGTTCTGGAAGGAGAATCTAAAAGAAAATTATTATTTTCTTAATAATAATATTTCTTAAGTCTGAACTGTTATGACTTGAATAAAAATGCACGTGCTTAATTGAATAAACTGATATTCAACCATAATTCAGTTCAAACATATAAGTTAAACAAATGGCCCAGAGCTCTTGCCTTTGAAAAGCACAGTTTTACAGAGAATCTGAGTTGTTTAAACAAACAATTAAAATATGACATGACATATGTAGTAAAAAACACGTACAAGGTTTAGAAAGATAATGAAAGAAGTAGGTGCACAGTATTTGATTTCTATTCGTTCATGTCTCAAAGAACATGATGTGCTAACCAGATAACTTTTGCCTAAACAGTCTTAATATAAGTATGTTAAGCGCTAAATGTTACTTTGGCATGGTCAGGGAATGATTAAGAGTTTTTCTAAGTTGTATAGAGAAATATTTGATTAACATTTTTTAGAAGCAACTGCTGCTTCCAAGAAATGATGCTCTAAATGAAAATAAAAATTCATTATTAACATCTGAAATACCATCATGGTTTATTAATAAAATATAAAGTATATAACAGTTCTTATCTCTGCAGTATTCAAAACTAGGGCAAAGACAGTCAGGATTAGGTCTCTGAACACTAACAGTATTTAGAAAAGTTTACAATTCACTTACGAATTAAGGGTTTCCATTTGATTGTTGGCAAAGGAATAATTGCGTTTTCATTGACAGACTCCAAAGCCTTGGGACTTGAAGGAAACTTTTCTGAAATTCTGACTGATGACTGCAGATACAGCTGGCCTCTATACATTCCTGAATCAACCAGAACATTGTCAATTATGCATTGATTTTTTTAAAAAGGTTTTTTTAATTAAATAAAATTACATTAATTCCAGTTATTTCTACATATACCACAAAACTCTTGTCAAAGAAGAAACATGCTTGAAGCACTCAAAGATAAACTCAATGTTTATTCAACAAAAACAGGGAGGGAAAGTTACACAAAAGGTCCATATGATATTTCTCACTGAATAATAGCACATTTTCAGTAATACAGGAAAATTGTTCCAGTAGAAAAATTCAAAGATAAGTCACTGTACTCTCACAAAACAAATAGCTTACACTAAGTAACTTTCTCAAGAAAGTTTACCTAAACACCTATAATTCTAGAAATATTGCTAACAATTCAGTTAAATACTATCATAACACAAATGACATGTTATTCCTTCAAATTCTTGCTTTTCATTCAAACCAACAGGTGGATGGCACATTGTCAGAGCTTATAGAATTTTATGAGTATTTGATGATGCAGACTAGTTCAAATTAGATCCAAGAGTTTTCAAAATTTATAATATTAAAGGCTTTCAATTGCCCAGAAGCACACCAGAGTTTTATTTTTTAGATCAGTTGTACAGATGCACTGATAAAAAAGAAAGAAATCTAATCTTAAAGAGGGGAGGGTCACAAACTAATATGGATGCAAATACAAATACAGAAAATTATAGACTTTGAGGATATATACCTAACTATATATTTTATATGTAATTACATATAAATAATTATATATGTAATACATATATGTAATTACTTATAAATAATTATATATATATAAACAGACAGAGTGTTGTCCTGTCACCCAGGCAGGAATGCAGTGACATGATTATAGTTTGGGGTAGGCTCTAACTCCTGGGGTCAAGCGATCCTCCCATCTCAGCCTCTGGAGTAGCTAGGATTACAGGTGCGTGCCACCATTCTTGGCTAATGAGTAATTTGAAATCATGTTATATAATGAGAATATTTCTAAGACTTTCTAATATAGACCTCAGAGAAAAAGAATATGCGACAGTAATTAAAAATTTCAGAATTGGGCTGGGCGTGGTGGCTCATGCCTGTAATCCCAGCACTTTGGGAGGCCGAGGTGGGTGGATCACCTGAGGTCAGGTGCACTATATTCTGGCCAATGTGGTGAAATCCCATCTCTACTAAAAATACAAAAATTAGCTGGGCATGGTGGCAGGTGCCAGTAATCCCAGCTACTTAGGAGGCTGAGGCAGGAGAATCGCTTGAACCCAGGAGGCGGAGGTTGCAGTGAGCAGAGATCATGCCATCGCACTCTAGCCTGGGCGACAAGAGTGAAACTCCATCTCCAACAGCAACAAAAAAATTTTCAGAATTGGACAAATGGAAAA
Organism: Pan paniscus; assembly: GCF_029289425.2. Taxonomy (NCBI): domain Eukaryota; kingdom Metazoa; phylum Chordata; class Mammalia; order Primates; family Hominidae; genus Pan; species Pan paniscus. Next base: position 38,712,985 of record NC_073261.2, on the reverse strand, counting down.
GTAGCAGGAATGGAAATCGAAGTATAAATCTCAAGGGCAACCTACATCAGAGATGATATTAGGATTTAAAACTACTACAGGCACTCCTGAAGTAGGAAGGAACAATGTAAGAAGAAAATCTAGATGTCAATGTGTACTATCGTTAGATAAGATACATTTACTCACCCAAGTAAACACTGTTTTCTGTGGCTCCTCTGGCAGCTTCTACAATGTCTTCTTCATCTTCTAAAACATCATCATTAGATGTATAACTTGTATCATCAAAAAGACTGATGGGAATGACCTTCCCATCCTTAAGTAACCAGGCAGATGCAATTGGAGTACAAAACTAAACAAAAATGGAAAAAAGGTCTTAAATAATTCAAGCAGTAGTTATATAGTTCCAACCCATAAAATACCATTTAAAATCACAAATTTATAAAAGCACAGAGAACAAGCTGAGAGCCCCAAGTAGTAGTAATTTCGTTCCACCCAATCAATAAGTTTGGTCAGACTGGGAGAGGAGGAACCGTATTTTAAATCCTCAGTGGTGTTAGGTACCTGGTACTCCCATTCCAGATGTCCTCCCTTCTTACTGAATGCCATAACTTTCCAGTCAGCAACCGAAACCTTTATCACTATGTCCATTATGGCAGCTTCCTGTTCTTCCACATCTGAAATAATTTTAGACTCTTCTGTGTTCTCATTGGGCTTAAAGGTGCTTTCAATAAATCCGGCTCTCGTTTCCATGTCTGGAATATACCGAAGTTCAAAGTGGCCAACACTGAAATTCCACCTTAAATTTACAAAGGTGTGTTTTAGAAATTTACATTTAAAGAAATGACAAAATAATATAGAACTCTTCTAGATTGAAGAAGCAAATACTAAAATTATGTGATGAGAAAACTAACAACATAACCTTCTGGAAAAGAGTGCTCTACTGATTTATGCCACAAGAGGGCCCACAAGAACTTTGTCCTGACCCTTCAGACACAATGGTTTTGAGGGTTGTGGACTGACTTGATGTGTCCCTTACAACAGCTAAGGGACAGATTTTCTCTCAAAAACTTACAAATGTTTGTACTTCTACATCAGAGTGATTTTCCCCAAACACATCAATGTCACCTTAAAATGAGGTAGCACACAGTCTGCCTTACCTCTTAATTAAAGGCAGGATACATTTCATTAAGTACAGCAAAATTAATATGCCCTAACAAACCAGTGTAAAAGTCAAGATGAATGCACCAGTCTTAAATTCATACTAAAACATGGCCTCAAAAAGGCAATGTGATCCAGGATACCTCAGCCCCAATCTTGGATCTCCACTGAACAAGATGTGGCAAGTCATTTACCCTTTCCTAAGTAAGTTTCAGCAGTCTTATCCTAAAGTGGCAGTAATAATGTTTCCTCTATAATTAGTAAATAGAAAAATCACTCAACTACTGAGAGTATTGTGTCTTTTCACTTAGATATAAAATGGCATAGTTAAGAATTCTGACATTTATGGAAATAATTATATTTTAAAGAATCATGGATCTTAGAAACCCAGATCCTTCCTATTCTGGTAACTCAAAATTCTGTTAAGTTGGACATCTGCTGCTATGGTGGCTGAGCTCCCAGTAAGCACTCAAACACTTAAAAAAACAAAATCCAGTCAGGATAAAGAAGGTCAAGTTGTCTGTAAATGCAAAGCCCTATTCATAGTCCAAAGTAGAAAGAATAAATGCATTCTTAACTGAGTTTGAGAAAACAGTTTTCAGGAAAGGAAACTGAATTACACTGCATCGGATCAGACAAAACCCGAAAGTCTGGTTCATTTTCAAAAGATAAAGATGGAATCTAAAGTTATTTTTACTACACAGGCAATTTAAAACTTAAATATTAGGTTTAAAAAAAAATCAAGCATTTGATGTAGAATCAGCATATCTAATCTAGGTATCACATTTTTTAATCACATATTTAAATATAAAAATTACATAAGGGGTTCATTATTTAAAGAAGGAAACAGAAAGGTATTAGGCTAAATAAATGTTTTAATACTTCAAGAAAATTGAATAAGATGATTATTATTTTAAAATTGAGATAATCAAACTATGAAACTACCTACTAGACATAATTAGAGAGTCAAATAAGTTCAAGCTCAAAGAAACACATCAATTTTGTCTTAACATCTTTCTGTATTCAAAGAACTTTGAATGATGAGATTGCTATAAAAAATATCATTAGGCCAGGCACCGTGGCTCATGCCTGTAATCCTAGCACTTTGGGAGTCTGAGGTGGGTAGATCACCTGAGGTTGGGAGTTTGAGACCAGCCTAACCAACGTGGAGAAACCCCATCTCTACTAAAAATACAAAATTAGCCGGGTATGGTGGCGCATGCCTGTCATCCCAGCTACTCAGGAGGCTGAGGCAGGAGAATTGCTTGAACCCGGGAGGCGGCTGTTGTGGTGAGCTAAGATCATGCCATTGCACTCCAGCCTGGGCAACAAGAGTGAAACTCGGTCTCAAAAAAAAAAAAAAAAAAAAAAAAAAATCATTAACCTGAGACTAAACTAATAAATAGTTATCATATGAGAACCCCTGTGGTTTTCATATCCCGAAGCATATGGTGAGAAGTTCAGTTCAGAATTTGTTAATAACCATGAAACCATTTTTATTTTAGGACCCACATTGGATCACCTGATGTCGGGAGTTGGACACCAGCCTGGCCAACATGGTGAAACCCCGTCTCTACTAAAAATACAAAAATTAGTTGGGTGTGGTGGCACGTGCCTGTAATCCCCGGTACTCGGGAGGCAGAGGCAGGAGATTCGCTTGAACCCAGGAGGTGGAGGTTGCAGTGAGCCAATATCACGCCACTGTACTCAAGCCTGGGCGACAGAGCAAGACTCCGTATCAAAAAAATATATATATATATGCTTTTAAGGCAACAAAATAGTCAAAATCTCCACAAACAGAAATCTGATAAATTTTGGTATTAGGTGTATTTCTAAATAATACCAACAGCAACACTATCTGAATACACACTTCTCATTGCCACTGCGAGGTCCGACAGCTCTAACAGTTTTTTGGGTACGCTGTAGAAGCAGGATGTCTTCCTCTTGTTCCATTTCGTCACTATCCCATTGGCGACAACCCAGAGCTGAACAGATATATCTCACCTGAAAAGACAAAATTAGATACAAAATTAGTAAAAGGAGACAACTCATAATAGATCAGAGATATTAAAGGAATCTGTAATTTTTAAAAAGTGAAAGGAAACTAAGGAAATGTGTATGAAGTACTCAAGTCATAAGAAGCATCAGTTAGATTACCAACTCCTAAAATGAGTTATTTAGAACAATGACAGTACCAATGAATATTTATTTCAGGGAATGATTTTAAGGATTTACATAATTTTAGCCTTACTTTGGAGATTTCCATAGAATATACAAGAAGAAATGGATAGCTACTTGTGATAGCTTTTCTACAATATCATTAATAAAATTTCAGGTGAGTTAAAAAAAAATCAACCTTAGAGTTTCTGTATAACAAAAGTGTTTGGTTTTTAAAAATTTGAAACTTTTCTGAGAGCTTTTTGTATTCAAAAGTAACTGCCTCAAATTTTCACTAAAGAAAAAAGGAAGAGTTAATATGATCCAAACTAAAATCCTCACGAAAAGCATACCTTCTACAATACCAGAATTATGTAGCAGCACATCAAATCAGAAAACCAGGTGATCGGGTTCAATCCTGTTGTTTACAGATGAGACTACCGAAGTAAACAGAGATTGAAGTGCTTTGCTCAAAAAACGGCCAGATAGGATGGCATGGCCTCCTCAACACAATGCAGATGCAGGTGGGTGGAGAAGGCAGAAAAGCATCTGCAAGAGCAAGAAAGTGCTATGGGCCTAACACTTAGATAAGGAATTGTTAAAGTTGAAAAATGCAAGAGTAAAAAGACCACGTTTCTATTCTTCCTTATTTTAGTCCAAGTCTGTACATAAACCGTTTACACGTCACGGTGGTGTGATCTCAGCTCACTGCAACCTCCACCTCCCAGGTTCAAGTGATTCTCGTACCTCAGCCTCCTGACTAGCTGGGACTACAGGCGTGCGTGCGCCACCATCCCCAGCTAATTTTTTTATTTTTAGCAGAGATGGGGTTTCACCATGTTGGCCAGGCTGGTCTCGAACTCCTGGCCTCAAGTGATCCACCCACCTTGGCCTCCCAAAGTGGTAGGATTACAAGTGTGAGCCACCTTGCCTGGTTGAAAGGATGCTTTTAATTAGCTACTCTTGATAATGGATTTATAAGACCCAATCTTAGAAGCAGATTATATTATGATTATATCCTAAGAGCTAATGTTGGAGAAAGTCTAGATTATTAACAGCATGACTTTGTTGTCAGATAGATCTAAGTTAAATGTGACCGTGGAAGTTTCTGAACCTTTTAAAGTCTCAGTTTCTTCATCTGTAAAATGAGTATAAACTTTCCTCTTGGATCACCTTATTATAGGATCAAACCCTATAAATGAGTAGTATCAATTATTCTTATTAGGATTACTATTAATCTTTATAAGGTTCTTCATCTGTCAAAATGTAAAAAAAAAAAAAAACGAAAGTTACACTTAGGAAGACTGTGAAGATTGCAAAATAATGTATAAAAAAAAGCACCTGAGGCTGGGCATGGTGGCTCCTGCTTATAATCCCAGCACTTTGGGAGGCTGAAGTGGGCAGATCCCTTAAGGCCAGAAGCTGGAGACCAGCCTGGCAATACAGTAAAACCCTGTCTCTACTAAGAATACAAAAATTAGCCAAGCATGGTGGCATGTGCCTGTAATCCTAGCTACTCAGGAGGCTGAGGCACAAGAATCGCTTGAACCCACTTGAACCTGAGGGGGTGTGGAATGGGGTGGGGGTGGGGATTGCCATGAGCTGAGATCAGCCTGGGCAACAGAGTGAGACTCTGTCTCAAAAAAAAAAAAAACAAAAACAAAAAAAAAAACACCTGAGACACAGTAGACCATATTTATGAATTCTCTTCCTCCTGCTATTCCTGGCTCTGCCATTTATTCTGTTATTAGTTTCCCCTTCCTACCTCACAGTTCTCTTATTAAAACAAATGACAACCTCAGGGGAAAATTACAATAAACCTCAACTAAGTGTAATTTAATAAATTACTTTTTCTACCCTAATTTATTCTGATTTCCCCAAAGTAAATTCAGCATTTTCACTTACCTTTCCACTATATGCACTGAGTCCATATGTAGTCAGAGATTTTCCTCCAACCAAAACAACATCATCTCCAAATTTATAAGAAGATTCAAGAAGTGATTCAACTGTGAAAGGAACTGTTTCCATGCTCTCACGGTCTCGGTCCCACTGGAAGAGGTCTCCATCCAGGGAAGGAATGATCATCTTATTCCCAAATACCTAAAACAGAAGCTAACTTTTTAAAAGGGCCATAACATTAATTATTATTTTTTTCTTATTTCTCCCAGAAAAATAGAAGCATCATACCTTTAAAAGAATAATAGTAATTAAGAGCTGGAGTCTTGATCCTGATGTACTCCAGCCTCCTTCTGAGTAGCACATGAAGCAGCGCAGTCCATCAACCAAAAGTAATTTAAAAGAACTGCCAATCACTCCCAGGCCCTACACATAGTACTCTAGTAAGATTTTTCTCAAACTCAGTTTACTATGGGCCAAAAGGGTCCCATAATGGTAGGTGAGTTACCAAAAGAGAGTTTTATGATCAAGTGAGTTCAAGAAGAGGTTACTATAGGAGCTCTTATAGCCATTAGTATGTTAATGTGTAACATGATTATGTGTAATATGTGTAATATGAATATTTAATGTGTAAATAGATAATATATGCAGTATTTTCTAGGGCTATTTTTATCAAGGCCAATTACTGTCATAGACTCAGCTCCAAGGAACACAGGTTTAGAGATACTGATTCAAGTAGTGTCCCATCCCTTCTTTCATTTGCTTTCTCAAATCTGCAATGAGCTAGAGAAGCCTGGTAAGTAAGCTTACTGGTTTTGTGTTCTCAGTTGCCCTCCCTTCTTTTAACAATGCTTATTAAGGGCTTACCTATGGCCTGGCACATTCTGATGGTTGGGATAGATCAGTGAGCAAAGCAAACAAATCACTGCCTTTGTGAAGGTTAAACTCTGGTGTCACGAGACAAACAACTTAATAAATAAGTAAATTATATGGTATGTTAGGTGATAAATGCCGTTAAAAAAATGGAACAAGATAAAGGGAGAATGGTAAATACGCATGGGGTGGAGAGGGGATTATCAATAAAGAGCTTAGGGTAGACCCCACTGAGAAAGTAACATTTGGGCAAAGTCTTAACGTGAGAGAGTTAACCATGCCAGGCCAGGCTTTGCAAAGGCTCTTAGATGGAAGCATACCCATCATGTTTGAAAAACCACAAGGAAAGTGAACAGGCTGAGAGGCAAGAGTGGAGGCAGAGAGAGCAGGCAGAAGGTAAGAGGTTAGTTGATAAGCAGTAGAGCTGTTTAAGGTAGTCAGGTTTGGGATATAATTGAAAGGTAAAGCCAACAGGATTTCATGGGATTCTCTTTATGGCATGAGCAAAAGAAAGGAGTCCAGGATAATTCCAAGACTTCTGGCCAAGAATATCTTATCTCTTCAGTAAGAGTTTTAGTACATGTCTTTGTGACATTGACCTTTGGCATTTAAAAAATGCATAATTTGACCTACATCAATTAATGACACAATTATTTTCCTGATTATCTAGGCTCAAAACTTTAGGAAACAGGAATACGAGAGAAGTAAGAGTTAACACAATTTTTCTACATAGTTTTTTGTTCTTTAAGCAGCAGATTGCTTTCTTTAAAGGGATACTTACTTGAAAACTCGCATACAGTAACTGAGAGTTCTCATTTGGTGTTCAACTCACACATCTACTTTGCCTCAAACCTGGGGTTTTGGAAGACAGATTAAAAACCACTATTCTAATTCACTTCTTTCTTTCATTTTCCAGTTCAAATCCTTATTATTTTCCAGTTCAAATCCAGTTCAAATCCTGCCTGAACTACTATAATAGCCTCTTTACAGTTCTTAACTGGAAATTTCCTTAATCTTCTATGTATCTTCCAGATTAATCTCTTTCAGTCAGAGTTAAGCTTGTTATGACACTATTCAAAAATCTTCAACAGCTATTATCTTCTTACTAAAGACCCCAAATTCTAAAGATCCAAAATCCTTTAGAGAACATTCGAAGTCCTCTAAAACTGACCTTAAATAAACCTTTCATCCCTGTCTTTTAGTTCTCCCCCAATGGGTGGAAATCAGGCATGGTTATTTAAACACAACATTTAAAGTTACTGATATTGTTCAGTTATGTCATTGTCAATGTCATTTCTTCTTTCTGGAACATCCTTCTATACCAACTTTGTCCACAGAAATCCTATCTAGCCCTCAACCTAGCATCATGTATTTTTTTGCTTTGAAATCTAAGAAAATTTTGGCAATGTAAGTTTAGTGACAAAAATCTTCCCATTCCTTAACTTTCCTTTTTGCTGTAACTATAATCCGAGACACCGTGATATCCTCAAAAATTGTTCACTGTACCTCCAAGAAATACTTACCAGGTCAGCTAATGTTTATATTTATGTTTATACAGTGGCTGTAAAAGTAGTGCACTCATACCCAGTGCCCAAATTTTGTTATCTAATTTCATTCTCCACCAAAAGGAACCAGGGCTCCTCAGAGAAATGGCAGATTCCAGGGCTGGGGCAGTGTAGATGTGAGATGAGCCTTTACCATCTTATTCTTTCAAAAAACAAGGATGTGCTTGAAAAGGGTGAGGGCCACTGGCCAAATCTGGGACAATTAAGCACCAAAATAATTAAGTAGTGAATTTTTTAAAATAGGAATTCACATGTTCATACCAATAGCAAACAGATAAAATAAATAATATATGAGGGAAAAGGAAGGGCTGGAGTTGGAAAAATTAGCATTTTGCCACCATCACAGTAAAGACTGGGTCATACCAGAGTCAGCAATGGTGCTAAACTGAGGTGGAAACTTTGATGAAGAACAGAATATCTACATGTTCTAGGGTGTCTCCTTACAGAGTACTTATTAGTTACAAGAAATTAAAAAACAAAAGTTATATATTACATAGTGGAGATAATACCTTGATTGGATAACCAAAAGTAAAAATCATCAATGAGAATTAGATGCCCTGAGAGAGACTGCATCACCTATGTAGTATTCCAGCCAAGAATGCACAACCTGAATCTCAGCACAAAGAAACATCAGGCAAGCACAAAGTAAGGAAAATTCCATTTTAAAAATAACAGAGAAACCATATTCTTCAAAAATGTCAATGTCAGATAAAGAAAGGGCTGTGAAAAAAAAACTAGATTAAAAGAGGCTAATGTGACAAATAAATGCAATATCTGACCCTAGACTAGATGCTGTACTAGGCATAGAGGATGCTATAAAGGATATTATTAGGTCAACTGACAAAACTTGAATATGGATGGTAAGGCATTGTATTAATATAAATTGATAATGCTTATAACTTTTGTAGTTATGTAAGAGAATATCTCTATTAGGAAATATACACTGATGTATTTAAGAGTAAAGGGCCATGATGCATATTTAACTTATCCTCAAATATTTCAAGAAAAACAAGTGTGTATGAGGGAATGGGGGAGAAGAGTGAGAGTGGGCAAGAGGACACGGGCAAGCATATAAAGCAGGCAACCAGGTTGGGGTAGGTAAAGTCTGAGCACATAAGGTTTTTTTTTTTCTTTTTTGGTACCACGTTTATTGTACAACTGTCTGTAGTTTGAAATTATTTCCAAACAAGAGTTTAAAAACAAAAGAAAGGTACTCAAGAGTCTTGCAGGAGCTCTATAATCAAACTCAAGACCATACCATTAAATGAAGGTTTACCATAATTCTAGACATTTAAGGGTTCCTGTTACTCATTACTGAAAAAACATTTGATTTTCAGTAAGTTCTCAAGTGACACTGGTATATACCTTACCTAATATTACCTTAGAGTCTTAGCATAACTATTTTATTCTTTGTTTCCTTCTATTTCCTGATAATAGATAACAAATTTTATTCTCAAAAATTAAAACCTTTATTTTTATCTTTTGTAGAATGTCCAACTTGAAGTTGCCATTAGAACAAATTTAGGTCAGAGTATGCACATACCCTATAATAACAATAAGTAGTATTTAGCCGATATGATCTTCTATTTTGAGTTACATATCAGATAGAAAATCAAGTATTTACCATTATCTACCTCCATATTATGTTAAATATTCTATATTTTATTTACCAGAACACTAGATTCAAATAATAAAGTTAAAAATAGATATTTTAATTGGTCATCTCAACAGTAGTATTAGGTTAAAGTATAAACAGAGAAAGCAGGTGTGCATGACTAAAAGAGGAAGAGGAGTTAAGTGTGTCTGCGGTAAACAGATAGCGTTTATTTTGACTTATTTCCTCTTCCATTAAAAACCTCTTTTCCTCTAAAGCAGTAGCGGGTCCTTAGGGAATACAATGTCTCCTAAGTGCAAAAATCAACTGCCAAACTAATATGAAATAGAATCCATTTTTGCCCTAAGGATGGTCTCTGCACCTCCAAAAGTAAAACCAGCCAATCAACCAACAGACTGACCAACCAACCTTATCTTCAATTAAAAATATAGTTTAAAGATCCAAGATTTGATATCATTGACCATACTGAGAAAACTTCCTTATTTTAAAAGTTAAATGCTCAACAGCATTAACTCAGTAAGTGCAAAACACAAAACAACAACAAGGCATTATGATTCAGTAATGAATCATCATGTCATATTTCTGGATTGTGATTTTAAAAGTTCACTTTTAAATAGCTGCTCTTCACTAATTGGTTGCTTATGAGTCATACACATGGCTGCTGACCTTTGTGCCAATCTTGTCAAGTCTTTCAGGCTGCATATGTGAAAGCAGATGGAGCTTTTCCTTGAGAGCCACAGAAGCAATATATGCATGCAGTTCAGGTACAGAGATGACATCACCCTTCACAATAGCATTACCTCACCCCCTAAGCATAGGAATGAGTCACCCGATAGTCAGCTGCAAATCTCTTGGTAGAAAAAAATGTAGGTTACGGTGATGCATTTTCACATCCCACTGATTTGTTCATGTAAGCAGCTATTTGTTCTGATTCGCTGCTCTGCATCTCAAACTTATTGTGTGACTTGCTTCTCCCTTAAGTCATTTTAAAAAGTCTAAATTTTTGTATTTATTTTCTTTATTTGTTTTTTCCCCGTTCATAATTTAAAATAAAAGGTGCTAGCAAACTCCCAGAGTCTATCTGTGTAATCATAAAGCAGTTTAGTAAAGTAATTCCGTTTCTGTTTCTTAACAAAACCTAAGTGGTACAATGAATACCAGTGGCACTTGCAATCAGGGACTTCTATCTGAAATTAAAATGTGAAAATAACTTTAATTTTAAAGTGGAGGAAGGAATTTCATATGAGAAAATAAAGGAAGTACTACTACTAAAATGAGCACTACCAGCAATAAAAACAAAATTCCTCTAACCATAAGAAAAAATGTTTTCCATTTGATTCTTCCCTATTTTTCTATGCAGCCAACCCCTCTCCCCAACTGACTCACACACTTTTTGGAGTACATTCAACTTTATTTTAACTGGTTATAAAAAATTTCAAGCATATAGAATGTGGAGATTAATAAATCCCCATGTATCTATCATCCAGTTCCAACGATTATCAACATTTTGCCAACTGTTTCATCTATCTCCACTCACCTACTATATACTTGTTTACTGGAGTAAAATCATCAAATTTTAAAATTTCTCCTATTATCTCAAAGATCTACTTTATGATGAGGAATTCCAAGTCTACATATTACATCTGATTCTTTTCCCTCCACAAAGGAACTTCTTTCAACCCCTTTGTTATGCACTGATTTACTTGAGAAACCAGATTATCTGTCCTATAGAATGTCCCACAGTCAGGATTCTACATGTCATTTAACTTGTTCCTTTATTTCCTATATTTCCTGAAAAGTATGATTAGACTTGGAGCTTTGATCTGATGCAGGTTCAGTTGTTTTGACAAGAAGCCTTCGTATCTGGTGCTACGCACTTCCTATTACATTAGGGGTCTACAAACTACAGCCCATGAGCCAAATCCAGCCTAATGCCTGTTTTGTAAGAAAAGTTTTATTGGAACACAGCCACACATTCATTCATTTATGTATCTGTCTATGACTGCTTTCTAGCTGCAACTAAAGGCCACATGATCCTCAAAGCCTAAGATAAGCACCATCTGGCCCTTTACAGGAAAAGTTTGCTGGCCCCTATGCTATACCATATTAGGAGGCACATAGTATTTGCATGCCCCACTTTTAATGATGTTACTATCAATCACTTGAGTTTGGGGGAGTCAGCCTGATCCCTCCATTTAAAGTGTCCCATCAACTTTTTACCATTTTAGTATTGCTTGATGGCCTACTATTTCAATAAAAGAACTAGAATAGCAATTTCTAATTTTGTCATTCTTTCTGCATTTATTAGTTAAGATTTTTCTTTTTTTTTTTCTTTTCTTTTCTTTTTTTGAGATAGGGTCTTGCTCTGTCGCCCAGGCTGGAGTGTAGTGGCGCAATCTCGGCTCACTGCAACCTCCACCTCCCAGGTTCAAGTGATTCTCCTGCCTCAGCCTCCCGAGTAGGTGGGACTACAGGTGCCTACCACCATGCCTGGCTAATTTTTTGTATTTTTAGTAGAGACGGGGTTTCACCATGTTAGCCAGGGTGGTCTCAGTCTCCTGACCTCGTGATCTGCCTGCCTCAGCCTTTCAAAGTGCTGGGATTACAGGCGTGAGCCACTACTCCCGGCCTAGTTAGGATTTTTCTATAAAGAACTTTTCCTCATTCGGTTTTGGAAGCAGATTTGCATACACTAGCATTTTCTTGATTAGTGACTCAGGCATTAAACACTCTCAAATCCCAAAAATTGTATCCAGAAGTAACTCACCCACTATAAAATTGAAAATTGAAAAGGGTTCAGGAGACTTGGTGAGACCAGTGTGTTCCCTAACCAGGAAAGAGGGAAAAGGAACACACTGGCCCTGATAGTTAACAAAAGCCAAGTTCTGTGTATAAGCTAAGAAGCAACAAGGTTTAAAAAGGAGAAGAGGGGGTAAGAAAAAGAGTGTGGCAAGATGCAGACTCACTGAATGTAGAGATAAGCAAGAATGAACATAGGCCATGAAGAAAGAGAGTGTAAAACACCAATTATCCTAGAATATTTATTAAAGGGGCACACATCCCTGCCCCACCTAAGAACCCCAGAGAGCATTTCTAGGATAATACAATAACATTCTTACAATATTTACAAATAAATAATTCTTACAACTTACAAATAAAAAGATACAACTCATTAAGATTGGGAAGATGTGAAATACATGAATACACCATTAATGTTCTCACTTGTAAGTGAGAGTTGAACAATGAGATCACATGGACACAGGGAGGGGAACAACACATACTGGGGCCTGACGGGGGTGGGGAGCAAGGGGAGGAAGAGCATTAGGACAAACACCTAATGTATGTGGGGTTTAAAACCTAGATGATGGGTTGATAGGTACAGCAAACCACCATGACACATGTATACCTATGTAACAAACCTGCACATTCTGCTATATCCTGGAACTTAAAGTAAAAAAAAAAAAAGAAAAAGAAAAAGAAAAATATGCCATTAAAAATGCTAAATTGTTGACTTTTTTATTATCTGGAAGTCTCCTTTGCCTAGAACAATTACTTTCCTAGCCATACTAGTTGTTTTGCAAACCAAGGTGACGGGGCAACAGCACACATCCAAAACATAAAATCAAGATGTATCCATACCAACCAGACCAGCTGACTGCACCTCATCCAGCCCCATCCCCTGGGTCCCTGACTCTACTACTCATTTACTATGTGACCTCGGATAAAAACGAACACTTCACTGTTTTACAAAATGTCTCACGTTTCCTTATTTCACTTGATTCTCAAAATCGCTCTCCACAACTAACTTAAAAGGGATTCCTTTTTGGTCTTCAACCACTGACTAATGCTTTTATCACTTTGGGCATCCATAGGCTTCCTGCTTTTTCCCACTGCTTTCCAAGTTCCCCAGTTGACAGTGGAAAGGGTTTTCTGATGTTCTGTTTTGCTGCAAAACTTTCAATAAGACTAACAAATCAAGGAGTTGTTTGAAGAGGCATTTGCATTATAAATCAGTTATCTCTAATTATGGAAGTATTTATATTTATACATATTCATAAAGTCTTCACACCAAGTAGCAGATGCAAAAATCTGAAGGAAAGCAGGATAATCCCTAAAATCCTACTAAAACAAATCTATCATTGAAACACTTTTTCTCTCAATTTTCTCTAACTTATCAGTCTCTCTCAATTTTAAAATGTTGGACTTCAAAGCTTTGGTCATAGGTCTTCTCACCCTATTTTCTTTCAAGGTGATTGATCTTCTCAGTTCCCATGACACAAGCAATTCTAATTTTAACTTCAGCCCAGACTTTTCCTCTGTCAGCACAAGACCCATAAAGTCAAATGCCTTCTTTAGCATCTCTGCTTGGAGAGCTCTCATGGTCTCTCCCAACTCATATCTAAACAACGCATGTTCTTCCTTTCTATACCTGTTCTTAATTTACTACTAAATCCTCCTTTGGTCTTGTAATTTTATCTTCCTCGTTAAACATCTTTTGAATCTGTCACTTTACTTCACTCATTTCCACTGTCTCCATCCAGTCTATCATCCCCATCTGGATGACTACCATGTAGTCTCTTAACTAGTGTGGGAGACTAGAAATAGTCTCCCAATTTCTGCTGTTGTTTCAGTCCATTTTCTACAGTCAGAGTGATCTCTTCCACTTAAACCTTCAATGGTTTCTCATGGCTCAGGATAAAATCTGAAATGTCTAACATAGCTTACTAGACCCTGCATAACCTGATCCTGGCCTACCTCAATGGGCTCATTTCGGCTACTCTCTCCCAACCCTCATTCCTGTTGCCATCCTCAACTTCTCTCAGTTCCCCAAACGTGCCATGATAACTCTCGCCTTAAGGCCTTGAGATAGGCTATTTCCTCTCCCAGCATAATCCTCCCCCTCCTCTCTATCCATCTCTTGCCTCAGTAACTCCTGATCATACAAGAGAGGCCTTCTTTGACCATCAGGCTAGGTAAGCACTTATGCTTGTTAGAGTCTTTCTTTGTGCTCTATCCTGCCTTGTGCCAGTTACCGCACTCAATTGCATTATTTGTACTATAATTATTTCATATTTGCCTCCCTAGCTGGCTCCACACAGTACCTTATAAGTTCTAGAAAGGCAAGAATCACATCTGTCCTGGGCAGTGCACAATTCTGCACGCCTCCCTCCTGCAATCCCGCAATGCTGAATTCAGTTTTGGATGTGTTAAGTTTTGGTGCCTGTGACTATCCCACTAGGGTTGTCCTAGAAGCAGTTTAGATGCTCAAAATGTGCTGAGCTACGTGCTAAGTATGCTCTACGCAAGATGTCTTTGAGTAATTAATCTCCATAAAGCACATGAAGAATTATTAGTAGAGAAAATACAAATAAATTGGTAAGCATTAAGGTATTTTAAAAAGCATTAAATGTTGGAAAGAGGGAAAGATGTAAGTACAAAGATCTCGGGTTGAGTCTCACCTTTACTATATCAGATAAATCTCTGAACCTTTTTGATCCCCGATTTTATCATGCAAAAAATTAGGGTTAATAAGAATATTTACTTCACAGGGCTATGTAAATGACTAAGAATAGATATCACTTTACAAACTATAAAGTGCTACTCAAACAAAAGTTTATGATCCAGGGCTGCTTACTTTGAACTTCTAAGGTAATTTGTATGTGTTTATGTGTATATATACATGTATACTTATGAAAGAAAAAAGTTAAAAGCAAAAATATAAACTCAGTCTAGCTCATGTGACTACCTACAATTCATTGTGAGCTTTATTTTATTCTCTATTGGAAACTTCAGGAGAGAACTATTATTCATGAATACAAAATTTCAAAAATAACAAAAGCTTTTTGAATTCTAGAGAATACCTGCTCCAGAAGTAAATTAAAGGCGGGAGCAGACAGAAAGCTTAATTATGCAAGGTCAGTTATTTCTTTCCCAAACATGGATTCACATCTGTTTAAAAACAAGGCCTCAAAACCAAATAAAGATTAATTCAGTGTAGAATATATCAAACTGCTGCAGTTTTTGATTTATCAGAAAGCTCTATCAAGCCTAAAATTCTTTGATTGTAACATAAAAACTCTAATGGATTGAAAGTACTTTATTAATCAATAAAGACAATCAGTGCTAAAGAAAAATTAACAAGTATATGTCTGTATATTTTAATTCTTCAAAAATGATACACTTGAATGGAACATAAACAGTAAATCTTAATTAACCAAAATGAGCAACTGACTACACTACTAGATATCAGAATTGACTATTTGTGACTTAAAAAAAAAAAGATGCTTCAGCATTGTTGTATTATGGAAATATATATTTTTACTTCCCTGGAAACATTGGGGAAAGTAAAAGGAAGACTGTTTGATAAAAGTAAAGGGTCTCCAGGAATCATACCTGAAAGACAAGGGAAGGGGCATCACCATTAGATGATGATGCCCTAACGGCAGGGGTAATGAGATTGTTCAGCAGATCCGGGTATTAGTCAGATTGCATCCCAAGTGATATGCTATATGCTTAAATGTTGAGAAAAACCTCTGCAATGATTTGGTATTTATCTTAAAAAATGTAAATTAGTACTCAAGAGCAGAGAAATATCAAGTTGATAAAAATTGTTTAATTCTGTTTTTCACTAATTTAATCAACCTACAAAACAAAATGCCTCAAGGGAAACTACCAGACTAGCTTTTTAAGCATACTCCTCACAGTCATGATAAAAGAACACTGATTTTAATAACTATCTCTGCCTTCACCTAGATTAATATATATTCATGACATAAACAATGTACATGAAGAGTCAATTTCCTAAAAACAAAAAATAAAAAATAAAAAAACCAGGGCCAAATCAGTTTCTCCTTTGGTGACATGCAATGCTGGGATAAATTAGCTTAGTTCACAGCACTGCTTTCAGCCATGCTAAGGGATTAATATAACAAAATTAAATTAAAGCACTGTTTCATTTCTATAATTAAAAGAAAAGCAATTAACCCAGGCAATTATTTAAATATTGGCTTGCTACATGATTGACAGCTATGCTTCAAAATAAACTGCCATCTTAGATGACACAGACTCAAAATGTGCTAGTTTGCGTGCAAATGAAAAACTGCAAAACAACTTGGACAGCTTTCAGTAAAAGTAAGAGAAGCTTTAAAAGAGATTACAGATCCTCTTTTAATAAATACTTAAAAGGGTCTACTAATAGACTCTTTCTAAACAAATCAGTAACCAGTAAAGCTGTACCCTTTTCAAAGGCAGTCCCACTTTTCAAAGCCCTTATATTAGTGGAATGTAGTCTGATATGGGGAGGGGGAGGAGGCTGGAGAGCACCAGCATCAGAGCTGTCTGTTTCTGCACCTGTCTGAAACAGAAAGGCGGTGTCCCTTGGGGAGAAACATGCCTAAAATAAAGCAAAACCCCAAACCTTATCTAAGTTTAGACGATAGAGTTGTTTGTTCTTCTTAAGAGGAAAAAAAGGGCATATTTAACAGAAAACCAAAACAGAAAACAAATATGGTATCTCTAAATAAAGATAAAGGTATTCATCTAAGTACAAATTAGTTATATATACACAATTACAATATGCATTCTGAATAACAATAAGGAAGGTCTTCATATTTAAAAATGAGTTCCAAGACATAAAGAAGTAGATAGTTCAATCTACTTAGATTTGGTGAAGTGATCCAAATGTAGCCCAGAGATCCTAAAGAAAAAACGATGCTCATGTGTTACAAAACAAAATTTTAAGACAATCAGTGAGGAATCACAGACAAATTTCCTTAGTGCTTTTTTCAAGGTTGAATCTGAATATAAATTACTAGAGGAAAGCAAATCAGATTTCACATCTGAAAATTAAAAACAAAATTCTTAGCTACTATTAACTGGCAAAAATATTATGCTTAGAACCTAAGCACATCTGTTAAAGCTAATAGAGTGAACTTTAGGTGCATTATTTATTCTAAGACACACAAACATGCACCTTAACGGTTTTAGCTTGGTTATGTATCCACACTCTTTTCAGGAGATAGTGGCAAATGAGATGTGTGTCCCAAGGTACACAATTCATACAATTCATTCTAAATATAATTTAAAACATCTGTTCTTAGTGGAACTGTCAATTTCCCTTATCTTCCAGGAGCTTATTTTTTCCATTGACATAATCAAAATCCCACTAAAGCAACAAAATACACTATTTTGTAAGCCTTTTGGATCAGAAAAGGTTAAGAACATCAGAGCAAGCCAGGAGGCAAGTACGTACCTAATGGTAATTCCTAGTGAATTTGTTCTTTATTTTCAGAAGAATCCTTAAATGCAGTAAAAGGGAAAGTTCAAAAATTTCTCCAGATAATTTACTTGGGTGTTTCATGTATGTGACTGTACCTGATGCATGAAGTTAGATTATCTTTAGAGATGTAGTCCAATTCTATAACTTTACAGAGAAGGAAATTAAAGCTCTACTGATTAAATAATTTAGCCAGTTCACACAGTAAGTTAATGGAAGAATTAAGACTAAAACTGAAGCTCCTGAATCCTAGTCCCTCCTCCACAATACCACACAGTCTAAAAAGTTCCTGTGTGGCTTTACTATTCCAGCAAAAGTACATGGGATCCATAATCAATTCCTTTATCAATAACTTAAAAATTATTATACAGTCTATCAAATCCTTTATCCTTCAGCTTCTCAGATTAATAAGTAACTTTGATAGTTGCAGAGAATTCATCTTCTCTGGTCTTCTGAGTTAAATCTGTTTCCTTGTCATAAGACAGGGTTGTGCTATGTGGCCCAGGCTGGCCTCAAACTCCTGGGCTCAACTGGGCCCAGCCTCCTCAGTAGCTGGGATGACTACTCAGGAGGCACGTGCCACTGTGCCCAACTTTCATACCATTTTTGATGAAAGCTTGGAGAAACTGACATTCTAACACAGGAGTCCCCACAGGAAGCCATGAACCTATTTATTGTTACCTGGGAGGTGACACTTGCTATATATCCATGCCAGCTCTTTCTGCCTGCTACAACTGGCCCTCTTCCCTACACCAGCCTTTACAACCAAACACACTGGGTTTCTGAGAGAGGAAGTTAACTACTTTTTAAAAAGTTAACTATTATGAAGGTTAAGGACCTTAAGAAAACACTGCACCAGATGCATTTTGAAGGTAGTATTACTCCATGCATCCAGTTCACAGCATTTCAAATGGCAGTTTTTGATTTCTTTCTTTTTTTTTTTTTTTTTTTTATGACAGGGTCTCACTCTGTCACCCAGGCTGGAGTGCAGTGGTGTGACCTGACTCACTGCAACCTCCATCTCCCAGGCCCAAGCCATCCTCCCACCTCAGCCTCCCAAGTAGCTGGAACTACAGGTGCATGTCACCACACCTGGCTAATTTTTGTATTTTTTTTTTTTGTATTTTGTACTTTTCGTAGAGATGGGGTTTTGCCATGTTGCCCCAGGCTGGTCTAGAACTCTTGACTTCAAGCAATCCACCTGCCTTGGCTTCCCAAAGTGCTGGGATTACAGGTGTGAGCCACCACGCCCGGCCTTGATGATCCTTTTGTGGTGTTTTGTCCAACTTTTTTTCTAAATCTGAACTGGACAAATGTTCAACTTTTGAACATAACTTCTAGATGCTGAGCAGCACACACACCTTGCTGAATAACAGATGACTC
Organism: Pan paniscus; assembly: GCF_029289425.2. Taxonomy (NCBI): domain Eukaryota; kingdom Metazoa; phylum Chordata; class Mammalia; order Primates; family Hominidae; genus Pan; species Pan paniscus. The sequence continues at coordinate 38,694,084 of NC_073261.2, read as the reverse complement.
ATGCTCACAATACAGTCTTCTCTCCTTGCTAATATGTTTATAATTTCACAAATATTCTTATATTTCTATCATATACCAATTAAGTAATTTTCAAAGTATGGTTTGTGGACTCTTTCAGGGGTGCAAAATAGCACAGTTTTCAAACAAGGTGTGATTTGCCTTTTCACAAAGGTTGCTATTTGCCCTGAAGGTATAAAAGCAATGCTGACTAAAACTGCCGGTGCCTTGGCACAATTCAGGAACCAAACTAAGAATACAATGGTATTCTTCACTGTCATACACCTGAACTAAAGGAAAAAAACAGAGACAGTTCCACTTACAAATGTTCTTGATGAAGCAATAAAAATGACTGATTTCATTAAATCTTGACCCTGAGTAACACATCTTTTTATTATTCTGCATGACTAATTAGGAAGTATGTAACAAGCCTTTCTCCACATGCTAAAGCATGTCTTGAGGAAAAGCACTTCTGGAACTGAGTTGTGAGCTGAACTAGCAGCTTTGTTCATTGAGCTCCAATTTTACTCAAAAGTCAACTGGGTATTTGGTAGACATTTTCTAAAAAATGAACAAAGTGAACTTTTTACTTTAAAGAACACATCTGATGGTATTTGTGATAAAATTTATGTTTTTAAGTGAATTCTAGAATACTGGAAAACTTGGGCCAGGCATGGTGGCTCATGCCTGTAATTCCAGCACTTTGGGAGGCTGAGGCAGGAGGATAGCTTGAGCCCAGCAGTTCGAGATCAGCCTGGGCAAAATAAAAAAACTCCATCTCTACAAAAAAAAAAAAAAAAAAAAAAAAAGTAGCTGAGCTTGGTGGCAAGCGCCTATAGTCTTAGCTACTTAGGAGGCTGAGGTGGAAGGACTGCTTGAGCCCAGGAGTTGGAGGCTACTGTGAGCTATGATCACGCCACTGCACTCCAGCCTGGGCAACAGAGTGAGACCCTGTCTCTAAAAGACAAAAAACAAAACAAAACAAAACAACTTGGATCTGCCAATTTGCGCTTCACAGCTTCCCAGTACTTACAGACTTTTCTGATGAGATCAGTGTTAACAGCAACAAATTTGTTTTTTTAAAAAATATTCTATAAGGAAATATGCCAACATTTAAAAGATCTATGTAACTCAGTCAGTATTTTCTAAGTTATAAAATCATGCATGAGTAAAAGGCAAGACAGACCAATGGATGTTAGTGTTCAGAGTATAAAATGTTCATTGATATGGTTTCTGATTCCACACTGCAACTAACCTTTAAAAAACTTCCACTTGTTTTGGCAGATTATTAAAAAAGAATGGCCTCAATTATTTGAAAAGGCTACTAGAATATTCCTCCCTTTTCCAACTACATTTGTATGTGGCTGGATTTTCTTCTTTATGTAGTTAAATCAAAACAACAATGCAATATATTTAAGGCAGACGCGGATACAACTGTTTTCTATTAAACCAGAAATTTAAGAGACTTGCAAAAATGTAAAATGCTACTTTTCTCATTAAATTTTTTGTATTAAAGAATATAGTTATTATTCATAAAAATGTTACGTTATTGTGGAGTGGGTTTATTGTTATTTCTTTAATAAAATACATGTTTTCTAAACATTTGTTTTAGGCTGGTCGTGGTGGCTTATGCCTGTAATCCCAGCACTTTGAGAGGCCAAGGTGGGAAGATCACTTGAGCCCAGGGGTTCGAGACCAGCCTAGGCAATATCGAGACTCTGTCTCCACAAAAAAAAAAGTTAGCTGGGCATGGTGGTGCATGTCTGTAGTCCCAGCTACTCAGGAGGCTGAGGCAGGAGGATTGCTTGAGCCCAGGATTCAAGGCTGCAGAGAGATATGATCACACCATTGCACTCCAGCCTGATAAAAAGCTCTTTAGAGCCCTCAATAATTTTTTAGAGTATAAACAGGTCCTGACACCAAACAGTCTCAGAACCACTGTAGTCTATGAAGAGCCTGAGCTTGTAAAGAAAGGGAGGTATATACAAGGTGGCAAAAGGGCTTCAGAGCAGGCAGAATGGAGTACAGTCAGGCAATCTCGGGCTCAGTTCCAACCTCATCATATATATAGCCGGTCAGCAACCTCAAGCAAATTTATTTGAGCTGCAATTTCCTCTTTACAAAATGGGACCAACTTATCAACCTCAGAAGGGTTACTATGAGGATTACACTGTGTAAGGAGCATCGAGTATATGTTACAATGCTGGGAACAACATTATATCATCAGTATCTCTACATATTAAACATCCACTCTCAAGAAATGGTCCCAAGAATTTGGGGCAGCAGTAAAATCTAGTTAATCTATCATGTTATCACAGCTGTTTCAATACCTTCAGATTTTCTTTTTTTTTTTTCTATGAAGTAGAAAATGAAAATCTAGATAATGCAAAGAGGTATCAGGATTCTTTTCCTGCATGAAAAGCGACCAGTGAGCTTTCTGAAAAGGCTTTCGATTCAACATTTCTTTTGTTGTTGTTGTTGTTTGAGATGGGAGTCTTGCACTGTCACCTGGGCTGGTGCACAGTGGCACGATCTTGGCTCGCTGCAACCTCCGCCTCCCAGGTTCAAGTGATTTTCCTGCCTCAGCCTCCCGAGTAGCTAGGATTACAGGGGCCTGCCACCACACCTTGCTAATTTTTTGTATTTAGACGGGGTTTTACTATGTTGGCCAGGCTGGTCTCAAACTCCTGACCTTGTGATCCGCCCGCCTCAGCCTCCCAAAGTGCTGGGATTACAGGCATGAGTCACCACGCCCGGCCTACGATTCAACATTTCAAAGCAAAAATTTTATCCAAAAGATCTAGGATTGGGGGTGGGTGGGTGTGAGAGAGGACACTGAAAACAAGGGAGCCCTAATAAACCACAGAAAATGGTGCGAACTAAAGACAGTAAGAATGTTGAACTGTAGTTTTATAAACAGCTAATATAACGGCTATGTGTAAGAAAACCTTCAAATACAACTAGCTGCTTATAACTCAAACACACTTACTAGCACTCAGGTTATTACAACTATTTGCATTCTACTTTGCCATACCATGCAACTTATCTTTTTGTACCTACATATATTTCAGTTTGCAAACACACACATGCTTTGAACCACTACAACACACTGTGATATTACCTCAGATGTAAGCAGCTTACAATCTTCTCATTTTGCTGATCATCTCTTATGTCTAGTTTAAAAATAAAGTAAAACATGCATACCCAAGCATAATCCCAGCAGAAGAAAAATAAACAAGTTTATCTTAAGTAGTAATTCACTTGAATACCATACTCAATTATAAACTTAATGTAATTTACAATCAAATTGCTATTTGTATTAATAATTCATAATACAATAGAAGTTCTCTATTCTCAAAATATATTTTCAGTATACTGAGAAACAGTAGCCACTTATAAAGTCTACTCAGGGTTTAGCACACAGCAAATGTGGAAACTTGGCAGTGTTGTTTCCTTAAATATCAGTTTGGGTGCACCAGAAAAGATTTGGGCTGGGTTTACTGGAAAGCACAGGAAAGTCTGTTATTATAGATGGGTCACTGGTAGCAGTTTCCCATTGGAAAGTTTGGTCACCAATATTCAGGTCATTCTCAAACCCCTCATGTACGATTTTGTCTTTTCCATACTTAATATCAGCTAGGAAGCTTTTTAAAGAAAAAGACTGATGACAAAAGAGAAAAAAGACTACCCTAGGGAGTGTCCTACAAGAACAACTCGATATAAAAGAAGGCCACAGGCATTCTGGAAAACAGAGGTGACTGCTTCAATGTTAGTAGTCACCACTCAAAAGATGGACTTATTTTTAAGTAATTTAAACAACAGACTAAAGCTCCAGAAAAGCAGAGAGACTTAATCCATCAGAATTGAAACTAAAGGTGAGGAAAATCAGCTTCTCTTATTTAATCTCCCCCATCTGTACCCCATGCGGGCAGGCTGTGTCCTCACTTTATTGATGAGAACAACTAAAGCTCTGAGGGGCTTGAAGTCATGTGACAGAGTAATTTTGGAAGCGAGGTCTCTTTGAATCTATGCTCTTTCCCCTCTACTATTCTAGAGCTCCAAATTATTAAGTACACTTTTTCTGCAAATAATCAAATTTGCCTGGAATTACATTACAAAAAAATTTCAGATAAATTCTGCTTATAATTAGGGAATAATAATTTATGGGATTTTGCAGCACAGATTTCTAACTAGTAAAATTCAATAAAGTTTTTATTTATATTTATCTTATTATTCCTAGAGACCTTGTGATGATAATAAACAATCATTTATAGCTCAGATAATGTGCTTTGCTGATATGGCAGATAGTATCCTCAGCTGCTCACTTATAGGATTAACTCACTTAATGCCCCAAGTAATCCTAAGAAGATGTTATTATCCATCTCATTTCACAAGAGGGGAACTGAGGAATAGAAAAGTTAAGTAATTGCCCTAAAGGGACACAACCTGTAAGAGGCAGACAGGCCTCAAACCTGGGCAATAGGGCCCCAAACTTCTTAATATCAGCAATTACTCATTAGAATTAAGTTTTCCAGTCAACAGTTAACAGAAAATTCTTACCTCTGGTTTGCTAAGGCTGGATGACACCAAGGAACCGGATCCCACATCCAAATCCCACTGCTTTTTACCATGATTTTCAGGATCCAAGGCAGCAATTCTCCCATCTAAAGTGCTGATAATTACTAATGACCTGTAAATATTAAAAATATTTTTAAAATTAACAGATATCTAAGATATTGGGCACTTATCCCACATACTCAAAAGAAAACCAGCCCATGTCCAGGCCTCTATTCGTAGAAAGGAAGAGGGGGCCTTCTACCACTCTTGCCACCACTGTCTTTGGACCAAGACAATTTCAATATGCCCTTTATCTGTTTATGTAACTTATGAAAAGCCCCTGACTCATAGGTCACCCTTCATTCCACACTCTAATTCCCATAAGGAACACAATGTCCCCTGGTATGTCCTCTTCTACCTACATACCTCCTGAAAGCCTTTCCCCTGAAACACTGTCTTCCCTGATCGTTCACTTATCTTTTTGCTCTCATAGAAACCGGGCTTTCCCTGAGGACATCGCTTCCCTACAGAAGCACAGATAATTTTTTTCTCCCATAACCCTTGCTCAGAATGGGGTAAGTGGACTCCATGTATCTCATTGCCATTTCCAGACCACTTTTTTCCTCTCCTCTCTGAAAATCCTCAGGATCAGACTGTTTTGTCCCTTACCCCTCCTAGTAGACATCTAATTGACCCTTAGGTAACTAGCCCCATCCTGGAGGATTTCAGCTGCTGGTTTACTGTCACCACCTAACATATTTAACATACTTCTGCCTCAATTCTTTGGGTGTTCAATATCTGTCTACCTTGCTTCAGGGGCTCCTGTGGTCAGACTCTAGACCTTGTCATTACAAATCACCGCAACCCCCTAACCACCAACCCCTCTCTTTTCAGCTCACTTCCTCTACTTCCCTGACTCCAAGAAACTTCTGACCCTACGAGAACCTACAAGCCATTGATACTACAACCTTCACTACCACCATGCCCTCACTTCTTTCTTAACCAGTTAAAATCCCACAGTCCTTCATCTTAAGCACTACTTTGCACACACCTCAACTCCCTACCCTGCCTCTCACATGTCACACTCTGGAAGAACTGGTTAAAGTCAATCTTCTCCCCTTTCTCACTCCTACATCTGTGCAGTTGAACGTATCTGAAGAGAAACATACCATGTTGACTATCCTCACTTTAATTAACGACCACCAACCTCAAAAAGGCTACTAACAATGCTCAACAATCATAACACCCTTCCCTAGTCTATCCATTATGCCACTGAACCATGTTAACCATTCATGTCTCCCTGCTCCTCAAACTTCTGATGCCAGCTCTTTCAAGCTCACACATCTTGGTGACTGTGCTTCCTATTTCATAGGGAAAAACAGGAGAAATCTGCTTGTTTCCCCCTACCACCTCTATCTATGCAACAGTACCTGGACCATGGGTTCCACCTTCCCTCCTGTTAGTGCAAGTGAACTGTCCACACTCCCATCTACCGCCAACACCTCCACTTAAGCAACAGAGCTCCCCCTTACGCATTTGTGAGGTCTTGCTCCTGCAAATGTCTCCTGTCACTCCCACACCATCAGTCATTCCCTCTCTACTAGAATATTCCCATCAGCATTTGCTATAAACTGAACTTTTGTGTCCCCACCAAAAAATTCATAAGTTGAAACCTAATCCCCAAGGTGATCATACCAGGAGGTGGGGCTTTGGGAGGTGATTAGTTCATGAAGGTGGGGTCCTCACTTATGATATTAATGCCTTTATAAAAGCAGCCCCAGAGATGCCCTTGCCCCTTCCACCATGTAGGAGTGCTTCTGTGAAAAATCAGTCTTCACCAGATACTGAATCTGCCAGTACCTTGATCTTGAACTTCCCAGCCTCTAGAACTATGAGAAATAAAGGTCTGTTGTCTATAAACCACCCAGTCTACAGTATTTTGTTATAGCAGCATTCAAACCTGCTACTATTTTCCCCAACTTAAAAACCAAACCAGATCAAACAAAATGAATCCTTCTCCTCCTCAAGCATCCAATCTACTTCTTGCCCCTCTGCAACAAAACTCCTTGAAAGAGTTGTTATATACTGTCTCCTAATCTCTTCCTCTCCTTCTATGTTGAACTATTTCTAATCAAGTTCTCGCCCCTACCACCTCACTAAAATGGTTCTTGTCAGAGTCAAGAATGACCTTCACACTGATAAATCCCGTGGTCAGGTCTTGCTTCACTTGACCACCCAGCAGCACCTGACCAGCCATTTCTGCCCTCCATGAAACACACTCTATATGGCTTCCAGGTCACCACGCTCTTTTTTTTTTTGGACTCAGTTCTATGCTATTCTCTCTCAGTTTCATTTTCTGGTTCCTTCTTATCTTTCCTATCTCTTAAAATAGTCTCTACCTACATGTAATTTTTTTGGTGATCTCATCCAGTCTCATAGCTTTAAATACCATCTATATCCTGGCAACTCCCAAATTTATATCTGGTTTCAGGCCTCTCCCCTGAACTGCAGACATACATATCTAACCACCTACCTGATTTAGACTGTCTAACAGGCTTTTCAGAGTTTGCATATCCATAGACAGACCCCCTCAACTCTTCAAATACATCATGCAAAATTTTTGCTTAGGGCCTTTGCATCTACCGTTCCTTCTGCCTGGAACATACACCTCCAGCTACAGAGCAGACTCTCCATAAATTATTTATTTGTTTTTATTTATTTATTTTTTGAGACAGAGTTGCGCTCTTGTCGCCCAGGCTGGAGTGCAATGGCGCAATCTCGGCTCACTGCAACCTCCGCCTCCTGGGTTTAAGCAAGTCTTCAGCCTCAGCCTCCCAAGTAGCTGGGATTACAGGTGCCCGCCATCACACCCGGCTAATTTTTATATTTTTAGTAGAGACGGGGTTTCACCATGTTGGCCAGGCTGGTCTTGAACTCCTGACCTGAGGTGATCCGCCCACCTCAGCCTCCCAAAGTGCTGGGATTACAGGTGTGATCCCACCTGCCCGGCCTAAATAGTTGTTTAAAGGATGACTTGTACAGTTGTTCTAGGAATTCATTAGGTGTATTTATCAGCTTTAAAGACCATGCACACTGTAAGCATGTATAGTTATATTCCTGGTCAGGAATACAAGATGCAACTTTATCTCTTCTATATCACTTGATGCACAATGTATATAAATTCAAAGTAAAGCCGCAAGTTGACCAAGACTCTCTTGCATTACAAGCCAGCTGTAGTATTCATTATGGGCTCCTCCCCAGAAGCATGTCTCTGGAATGGAGGCACCCCTTCTGCTGTGGTTGGAATTAAGAAGCACCACCGGAGCAATAAAGATTTGCTACTATACCTAATCACAGTCTAAGAAAGAGGTGCTCATTGGCATAATGTAGATCAAGAAAAACATCAAGTAGACAGATACTGCTAAAAAACAAAGTCCTCAGGCTGAATGCAGAGATGAACAGAGGATAGCAATGAGATACAGCATTTAGTGCACTATTCACAAGAGCAAAGACACGGAATCAGTCTAGTGCCCATCAGCAGTAAACTGGATAAAGAAAATGTGGTACATATATACCATAGAATACTATGCAGCCATAAAAAGATGAAATCATGTCCTTTGCAGCAACATGGAGGGAGCTGGAAGCCACAATCCTAAGCGAATTAACACAGGAACAGAAAATCAAATACTGCATGTTCTCACTTATAAGTGGAAGCTAAATATTGAGCACACATGGACATAAACATGGGAGCAATAGACACTGCAGAGTACTGGCAGGGGGTGAGTTGAAAAACTACCATTGGGGCCAGGTGCGGTGGCTCACGAGGTCAGGAGATCAAGACCATCCTGGCCAACGTGGTGAAACCCCATCTCTACTAAAATATAAAAAAAAATTAGCCGGGCGTGGTGGTGCATGCCTGTAGTCCCACCTACTCAGGAGGCTAAGGCAGGGGAATCGCTTCAACCCAGGAGGCAGAGGTTGCAGTGAGCCAAGATCACGCCACTGAACTCCAGCCTGGCAACACAGCGAGACTCCATCTCAAAAAAAAAAAAGAAAAACTACCATTGGGTACTATGCTCACTACCTGGGTGTAATATACTATGTAACAAATCAGCACATGTACTTCCTGTATCTGAAATAAAAGTTGAACTTAAAAAAGGTATGGCATTTAGAACAAACACAGCCAGGTGCAGTGGCTTTCCTTTGTAAACCCAACACTCAGGGAGACTGACGCAGGAGAACTGGTTGGAGGGCCAGGAGTTTCAGACCAGCCTATGCAACATACTGAGACTCCAAATGTACAAAAATACTTTAAAAATTAGCCGGGTATGGTGGCAGATGCCTGTAGTCCCAGCTACTCAGAGGCTGAGGTGGGAGGATAGCTTGTGCCCAGGAGGTCGTGGCTGCAGTGAACTGTTATTGCACCACTGCAGTCCAGCCTAAGTGTTAGAGTGAAATGCTGTCTCCAGAAAGAAGAAACATAAACAGAGATAAAAAGTGAAAAATGAACACCTCCCAAAACAGGAAGAATATAAGGTTATTTATCTCCCCAAGACCACTTGCCCTATTTTGAGGGTTCCAAGATCAAGATGAAAAACTCTTAACTTATTCAAGAATTGAAGGAACTGCAGAGACAGCTTTTCCAGTGGAAAGAACCAAAGCCTAAGTCAGACCTGGGTGTACATCCCCATGGCTCTCCTCTCATTCTCCTCATGGCTTCATTCGAGTTATTTTTTCATAGGCAAAATATGGTTATTTCACCTATCTCAGTGTAACCCAAGTGTACCTGATCATAAAAATAATCTGGAGTGCTTGTTAAAAACCATTAAAGGTTCCCACGTCTCATCCTAAGAGGGAGACTGGGAGAATGTAGCCTAACAAGCACTCCAGGTGAGTCTCATAAGACCAGTTGTGCAAACACTGTTTTACCTTAGTCATTTCCATAGAGAAAAATTAAATTTATGATGTGGATGAAGAAGGCATATTGAACATCTCTGTCAGTAAATACTTTGGAGACTTCTGTCTCTCACTTACATTTTGCTGTAGCTTACAAAAGCATTTATTTGGATGATTCCTCAGCAAGCCCTGAACTCTCACCCATGATCCAATCCTTGGAAACCACTCTCAAGAAAGATTTTCAATGGTTTCCTAACTGCCAGATTCACTCCCCTCATCAGGCCTGTCTTCACAAAAGCCACCGTTGTGGCCAGCTCCTCATTCTGGACATTTTTCTTTCCTGGTTTCTACAGGACCAGTCCCTCCTGGGTCCTCATCTATCATTCTTTTTTTTTTTGGGACGGAGTCTTGCTCTGTCGCCCAATGGTACGATCTCTGCTCAATGGCAACCTCCGCCTCCCAGGTTCAAGCGATTCTCCTGCCTCAGCCTCCCAAGTAGCTGGGATTACAGGTGCCCACCACCATGCCCAGCTAATTTTTGTATTTTTTAGTAGAGGTGGGGGTTCACCATGTTGGCCAGGCTGGTCTCGAGCTCCTGACCTCAGGTGATCCGCCCGCTTCAGCCTCCTAAAGTGCTGGGATTATAGGCGTGAGCCACCGTGCCCGGCCTCACCTATCATCCTTATAGTTTTCTATCTATAGAGCAGGCATTTTCCTGTTTGTACTACATGTTCTACCTAGATGGTCAATGTCTACAGCTTCACCTCCATCTATAGTATGACAGCCCGCAAACCTGTACAGGATTTATAGTTCACCATCTCTCCCCTATCCTAGTTCTGCATCTTCAGCAGGATCTACTTGTTATCACCATAACAGGCTCAGGAAACTTCTTTCCCACAATCTATTCCTGCCACTTAAAAGGGTAGCCATCCATCCTATTACCTAACATTTAAATCAGACATCAACTCTTTGTGGTCCCTCATCCTCTACATTTAAACAACAGCCATGTACTCTTAATTCTATTTCTGAAGCTTCTCTTAAATCTTTTCTGGCCGGGCACGGTGACTCACGCCTGTAATCCCAGCACTTTGGGAGGCCAAGGCGGATGGATCACCTGAGATCAGGAGTTCAAGACCAACCCGGCCAACATGGTGAAACCCTATCTCTACTAAAAATACAAAAGTAAGCCGGGTGTGATGGCATGCACCTGTAATCCCAGCTAATTGGGAGAGGCTGAGACAGGAGAATCACTTGAACCTGGGAGGCGGAGGTTGCAGTAAGCTGAGATTGCACCACTGCACTCCAGCCTGCACGACAGAGCGAGACTCCGTCTCAAAAAAAAAAAAAAATCTTTGCCTTCTTCATTACCACAGCTCTTGCTCTAGAAGATTCTCATTTCTCATCAGAACACCTTAAAATGCTTTCTAACATATTTTCCTGCCTCAGGTTTCTTTCCCCTCTCTTCTTCCCACAGTTTTGTTTCTGTAATAGAGATCTGATAAACTTCCAAGGTTCCCTGTGCCCACTGAAAAAGAAAGGTCACACTGCTTGGTGTGGCACATAAAGCCTTTCACAATTTGGTTTCGGTGTACTTTCCTAATCTCATTTTTCTGCCTCTTGTACCAGCCCAACCCTCTCTCCCCTCTCCTTCCCAGCTCCACACTCCCCCCTTTCCATGGGGTGAACTTTTCAAAAGTTCTCTTGTCTATATTTTCCCCCATGTCTTAAATTATTCCACCTGCCAAATGAACACTGTGTATAATAAATTCTCCCATCTTTAGAGGAAATACTTAAGAACCAATCAAAATATTCAACATTTCTTGAAAGAACTGTAATTACTATATAAGGTTTTATATAATTCTAGTTCAAAGCAAAGGAACTTGACTTTTTAATGTACCTTCTATTAAATATTTAATTTCCATTAGGTTATTTTAAAATACTGGCAGTCTCATGGATCCCCATTTTTATCTTTGCAGATCTGTAGGGGTCCTGGAGCCCTGGCTTAGGAACCACTGCTCTGTGCTCACTGTACAAACTCCCTGCTCTGTGCCCTTGCTCACACTATTCTGTGGCCTACACTGTCCTTGATATTTTTCTCATTCCGGGACTCAATAACTTGCCACTTCCATTCTTTTCACTCTCACACTACTTTTATGTCACTTATTATCCATTCAAGGATAGTTAATTCTTTAACACAATGATCTGTCAGGCTTGGAGCTTCCTACGGAAAAGACATTTATCTACTCTCAGGGCCTAGCAGTACCTGGGCCCCAGTAAAACTAAATAAATGTTTGTTGAATGAATAAACCTTGGTAGGACAAACATATTATCTACACAAAACAATCACCACCAAAAAGGCTGAGAAGATGGGAAAAGATGTGATTTACCTAAGGTTATGCACCAAATACAAAATTTTGAACAGGAGCAGAAATTCAGGTTTTTAACTCATTATTCTGTTAACTGTAAGTTTGCATAAGTGGCAACTACTATATTACTAAAACGTGCAGCTTTTTATTCCTCTCAGAAATCTCACAGATGTCGTTCATCCTGTAATTGCTCTGATTATGTCCTCAATCCAGGAGAAATGACTTTATGCCACAATGAATACGCAATAAAAAAAGAAAAACTGTGCTGACTTAAGTTACCCAGAACACCTGCCTATTTACAGTTAAGTTTATCAAATTCTGATAAGTGTATGCTAAATTTCTTCATAAAATCATTTTAAAGGAACTTTATTTCCTGTGGAAGTTTCCGATGTGAAAGAAGACAAGCAGGTGATAGGAGAACATTGTATGGATTAAATAGTTTCTACATTAACAACTGCTTATTTTAAAATTTCAAATATCCTTTCTGGGGGTTGGGGAGAGGGCATTATTTCACAAAACTATAAATGTGATTTGGTTGAACCTGTTTTTTTGGCGTAGCTGAGAATCCTTTGCCCAAACTTGTGCTCTCACTAAAGGAGGCATATGTTCTTGTTTAGAAACAAAGTAGTACTGATTAGACTATACTTCCTGGTCCTCACCTACTAAGTAAATCTTCAAGTCAAACCTCCTTTACTTAAACATATGACAAGACTAGCCATGCCCCAAATCATAACAAATATATCAAAAATTACCAACTATACTTTATAACTTTGGCATATCAGCTAGACCTTAAAGACATACAATCTAAGTTTTCAGTGGTACAGGTTTAACATAAGCGTAACAGATATCCTTTTCCTGTTACATTAAAACATTTTTGAAAGTACCTTTTCTACTTTATTCTATAATTTTTTTTTTTTTTTTTTTTTTGAGGCAGAGTCTCACTCTGTCACCCAGGCTGGAGTGCAGTGGCATGATCTTGGTTCACAGCAAACTCTGCATCCCAGGTTCAATTGATTATCCTGCCTCAGCCTCCTGAGTAGCTGGGACTACAGGCGTGTGCCACCATGCCTGGCTAATTTTTGTATTTTTAGTAGAGACACGGTTTCACAATGTTGGCCAGGCTGGTCTTGAACTCCTGACCTCAGGTGATCCGCCTGCCTTGGCCTCCCAAAGTGCTGTGATTACAGGCGTGAGCCACCACGCCCGGCCCTATGAAAGACTTTTAATCAAAATGGCCATTTACAAATAGAATGGAATTAAACACACACACAAATTTATCTCCTCCCCTCACATTTAGCTCTGCAACTTACAAGTTTTCTCCTTTGTATTTTAAAACAATTTGTAATAAAAATGTATAAGAAGTTCCCCTCTTACAAAAAAGGAGAAAAGCAAATGGAGTTATCAGGCAATGTTTAGGGAGTAAAGAGACACGCTGAAGCTACAGCTCACAGCAACTGATAAAGACAGGTCCTCTCTGCAATCTGGAAGATGCCTATGAACGCAGGGACCTGAGATCAGATAAAAAGCAATCTCCCATCCCTGTCCACATAGTCTAAGCACAGTCCTGGCATCAATTAAGCTAAAGACAATTGCAGACACAAAGGATAGTTCATTACTTGCCTGAAGTATATTTATTTTGGCTTATTACTTGCTTTGAAAGTTCTGTGTAAATTCTTCTTTAAAGGTGACTGTTAGTTAACTTTAAAAGTCTGGAGTTGGGTGAGTGAACAGGAATAGGACTATATGACTGAGCTTCCTTTCAACATGGTATTCTGATATGCTACTATTCAAGGGTCCTAGTAGTTAAAAAAACAAACAAAAAAATGATTATAAATCTGAAAGTCTGAGGAAGACTAGATTTCTGTACCTTTGTTTCACATCAGATCACTTTGTAAAAGGACAGAGAAAAAAAAGAGAAATTATATCATCTTTTATTTGCAAATATTTTCATGTTATCTCATTTAATAAAAAAATCAGTTTGCAGATGCACAAATTGAAGAAGCACCAGAGATTAATGTCAAATTTAGAAATACTTTTGTTAGAGAGGAATTAGAGCCAGAGGAAAAAGGAACATGTACTTTGCAAATTAGTGATAGTTAAGATAAAACTAGTTCTTTAGAACTTCTGAGATTGTCAGAATGACTTCCCAACCCATCCCAAGAACCCCAAGTAACACTTTGCAATTTGCTATTTGTGTTGAAGTCAGAAGACTGGTAATTCACAAAACTACATAAACATATGTAAAATCTAACAGTGAGGTGATGAGACTTTCTTCCCAACTTTCTGCAATGACCATCCCACTTAAATATCAACTAATGTAATGTTTAGCAGAAGAACATGGACAACGAGATTGGTACCAGAAAAACAAGTTTATTTTAGCTAACTTTTAAAGAAAATAAATAGCTTATTCACTCATTCACATGCTTGATATGCAGAGTAAGCACTTAGAATGAAACTTGAAAATTCCATCAAGAGAAAAGTATCAATGAACTGGTGAATCTCGGATTGCTTCTTGAGTATCAAAAGACAACATGCAAAAATAAAGATAATTCCACACCTCCTCCTTTTTAAAAGTTTTGCCAGTACTGCAGTTCTTCACAGCTGTTCATAGTAAACGCTTGGTTAATTCAAATCTGTTCCCCTAATACTCCTTGAAACAAACAGAATTACCGGTCTATTATTACTGAACTAATTAATATTCTCTGGGTTTTTATCTTTTTTTAAGAGCATTTAGAAAAAACTTTTATAAACTGCGTATTTATCCCCTGTTGACTATCAACTTATTCAAGGTTTCTCAAACATTCCACACTATCTTAAGTCCACACTACAAGGCAGACCCCAAAACTGGGCTCTATCTCTTCCTAGGCAATTCTGTTTGGTGATCATGTATGCTCTTCAAGCCAAAATTCCTGTTTTCACTGCAATTTATGAGAAAGAAATGATCCTCCTGTTTGCTAAGTGGATCTTCTCTAACTACCTTCACCTCATCACCTGTTCCTTTCATTTTCCTTTTCTTTTTTTTTTGGGACGGAGTTTCGCTCTTGTTGCCCAGGCTGGAGTGCAGTGTCACGATCTCAGCTCACTGCAACCTCCGCCTCCCAGGTTCAAGTGATTCTCCTGCCTCAGCCTCCCGAGTAGCTCGGATTACAGGCACCCGCCACCATGCCTGGCTAATTTTTTGTATTTTTAGTAGAGATGGGGTTTCATCATGTTGGCCAGGCCGGTCTCAAACTCCTGACCTCAGGTGATCCACCCGCCTTGGCCTCCCAAAGTGCTGGGATAACAGGCTGAGCCAATGCGCCCAGCCCCTTTCATTTTCATTCTGTCTACACAGGCTCCCTCTTTTCAGTACATAAGTAAGTTCGGAGGTTCCTTCTCCTAAAAATTACCTCATCAGTGAGGAAAGGAGGGATTGGGGCAGAAGGGCCTGAATCTTTAACCTCTTGCAATTTGAGTATTGTCTCTGCTGCTTCATTTAAACTCTTTAAGTGTGCTCATCGCCAAATCTCTTTCTTCCCAGTCCTCCTCCTGTACCTCCAACCTAGCCAGCTGTATTTCTGTCTTCTTTGCTGGCTCATCTTCCTCCCTAAAATAAAAGGCATTTCCTGAGGTTTTCTCATGAGCTTTCCCTTTCCCACAGCTTCACCTATTCATATTTACGCTGCCTTCTCACTGGCTCTAGTCACTCATTTCCACCCGCCTACCTAATGTCTCCCTCTGGATGTCCTGCCTGCACCTCCGAGTCACATGTCCAACACCAAACCCCTTACCTTTTCTTCCCTGCTCCCTTAAACCTCTTTTGTCAACTTCTGGCCACGCAGTCTCAATCTCTGGACAAGGGTACCAAGAAAGGAAGAATGCATTCACTTGCCAGGAACCTAGATTTTGCATCAAATATCTCAACTCTGTCCCCTCTGTCCTATACCACTTTACACTCATCTGAACTGCTATAACACTCTCCTTTTGGTATTCTTAACTCAAGTTTTCAGTACACACTATTGCTAGAGAAACATTCCTTAGGTGTAATTTTGATCAAGCCTGGCACTCAGGATACTCTACCCAACATTTCTCAAACTTTAACGTGCATGTGAATCACATGGTGATCTTGTTAAAATGCAGATACTCTCATTCAGGGAGTGTGGGGTGGTGCCCCACTCCAGAGTTTTAACATACTCCCAAGTGACAATGATGCTATTAGCATCAGACTATATGCATATACAGTCGGCTCTAACCTATTTTTTCTATCCTCATCTACTTCTCCCTGCCTAGCATACATATGTGCATGTCTATATCGCTTACGTACACACACACACACACACACACACACACACAGACATACACAGAGACAAAATGTTTTCCAAACATAATCTCCGGCCTCTGTGCCTCTTGCTGTTTCCTCAAGTCCAGTGACTTTCCATTACAATTTTACCCATTTTTCAGGAACCAACTCATTCTGCCACAACCTTCTCTTATCTTCTTACCTACCCTCACTCCCATACCTCACCTAGTAGAACACCACAAAAACCTTGGGACATCCCTGACACTGGCACTGTTTCTAGTCTGTAATGTTGTTATAGGTCTTCTCGTTTCATCCGTACTGTTAGACTGCACACTCTCCTGGAAGGCAGGAACTACCTGCCTAACCTCTGCCACCCAGGGCATCCTTGGGCTCTTGTTAACCAGTAAGGACCTGTTGAAGTGGATTTGAATTCTAAGAAAAAGAAAACGTCTCAACTCTACTTCATGTAATTCATTTTGAGCAGGAGCTTCAGAAATTTCTTTATGATAAACAAAAACACTCTTCCAGGAAAACTGACTCATTAGCAAACCTAAGAAAACTTTGTTTTATATATATATATTTACAAATGTTTATATATTCAAATGGTGCCTAGAGAATTTTAGTACTTATCCTATTTATAGTAGTCTCCAGATATATAGATCAAAGTTCTAATATTAATTTAAAATTAAATCTAACTTGTTACGATCTAGTAATGACTATAAGTCTAAAATATGTTCCAATCCAGAGCCCAGCCTTCCCTAGTTTAATTTACTTGATGCTCCCTTTAACACTCCATTTATAAAATCGGACATCACTTTCTCCACGGGTGTGATAAGATTGGCTGTCCCCAAAATTTACTGTTAGCATGCCTTACATTGTGTCTAGACTTTGAAAAGTGCTTTAAAACAATCACCTTGAAGTAACATTTTTTGAATGCTGAGAAACTCAAAGAAAACCCTATATTAAATGTTTACACAGTAAACCCCTTATTCAAGAACCTAACCATGGCTCTTAGGTTCAAGAACCAATATTCAAGAATCTGACTATAGCTCTTAAACTTTAGCGTGCAAGAATTATCCGGCGTGCTTGTTAAACACGCAGATGCCAGGCTCTTACCCAGGGAATGTCTGATTCAGTAAAACTGGGGTAGGGCCTAGAAAACTGTAGATTTCACCAGCATCCCCAGGTGATTCGGATGCAGGTGTTCCGCAGATCTCAATTAGACACTGATCTCAATCCTTGTCCGGGGGCACTACAGAGTTGTGTTTGAAAGAAAATGCAGACGTCTTTTGCTAAAATCCTTTCTCACAACAGCTGTCACGCCAGCACAGACAGGAGGTGATGTGCGTAAGGAAAAAGAGGGAAAGGTTCCTTGGAAGAGAATCAATGCCCGAAAACAATGAAAGAGGGGAAGTGGCGTTTCTTTGCAACCCTGGAATTCCATTCTCCCGCACCTGCGAGGATGCTGCTCTGACCCGTCGGCCAACACCAGGCCCTCGGGAGCCAAGCCCAGGCAGGTCGCTGGCCGGGGGATGGGAGGGCGTCGTGGCCCCGCGCTCGTCCCCAGGTCGCCAGCTGCCCTCCGCAGCCGAGGGAAGACGCCCGCCCGGGTCCCGGATCTCCGCCCCCCTACACCGCATCCTCCGCGGCTCGCGCGCGTAAACAAGTTGCCTCCCCCGGGTCGGCAGCCCCTCACCTGCCGCGCGGTTGCAACTCTGTCTCATCGTCTGGTTCCGGACCCCGAGGCTCCTGCTCTCCCGCGGCTGCCGGCAGCGCCTCAGCGTCCTCCACAGTCACCTCGGCCGCAGCCACGGCGCCCGCCGCCGGTATTCGCGTCGCTGAGGTGGGAGCAGCGGCCGCCCCGAGGCCGAACGCCGCCTCCGCCGTCGGCGCTGGGAGGCCACGGGCGCGCCCCGCGGCCACCGTCCTTGCCGCGAGCCCCAGCAGCAGCAGCAGCAGCAGCAGCGCCCGTACCAGCAGCCCCCGGCTGATGGCGCGCTCCATCAGCGTCCCGCCCCGCGCGCAGGCATGGAGGCGCAGCCACTGACGCCTGCCTCTCCCGCCGCTTGGAGCTCCCAAGAAGGCAAGGACGTGCTAGGGACCCTACTGCCGCCCCGACGGCCTGGACAGCCAGCCGTGTTCCCCTGGCCACGTCTCAGCCCGGCCTCTGCCGCTGCCACCTGAGTGACAGGCTATCTCGGACATCGCCCATTGAGCAAACTTTCCGCGCGTTTGCTCTCTCATTGGCTGCGGCCGCTGCCACTCCATGTTCCCAGGCTGGCCTTGTTGGGGAAGGTGGACTTTCCCTGGTGGTCAACATCGCACCTACCAATCAAATCGTAATTTCGTCGTTCGAGGCCCGTCCCTCTTCCGGACGCAATTACCAATGAGAAATGCCCTTCCCCGACGTCTTTTTACCTGATTGGTGCGCTCATCAGTTCCCGGAATACCTTTCCTACAACAGATTGGCCATCGCGGTGGTTGGCCTCGCCCCACAAAGCGAGGCGCTGGAGAAGACTTGAAGATCATTGGTGGAAGTGGATGTCCCTCAAAGGTCTGCGCTAACTGCCTCTTGATTGGTTGGAAGCGGCACTTACTACGTGGCGGATTCTGACTGTGAAGAGGACGGTCCCAAGTGAAGAGTGGGAGGCAAGTCCCTTGTGACCGGGAGGAGGTCGACCTTAAAGGAGCTGGTATTGTAACTCTTCTAAAGCCTAGTCTACTTAGGAAGGCAAAAGCGAAGCAGCAAGAAGTGGCCACAGAAGCCGTGTGGTCCCTAGAAGTAGAAGGGTAAGGAGGGTGCAGGAGATGGTCCTACTTGTGGCCGCAACGGGGCTCAGAAGTCCGCTTGTTAGAGATGGCAGTGACCTGTGACAATCCAGTCTGCCCGACACGCCTCCCGCCTCCTTAGAAACGGGAAGGAGCCCCGGCCCAGTGCACTGACGTAGTTAGCCTAAGATCACGTAGCTGGTTGGTCACAGAATCATGACTTTAATTCATGTCTTCTGACTCTGACCTGGCACGCTTTGTACCTCACCAAAGACAGTGATGAAACTGCAAAAGGGCAGAGTGGAGAAGACTGGAATGTTCAGCCAAGGCATTTGAACTTTTAATGCTGCAAGTCAAGACTTCCCGAAGATTTTTGAGCAGATGAGTGAAGTGATAAGAAAATGCATCTTCAGCAGTGACAGCATCAACGATGAGGAGACTGGCCGGGAGGCTATTACCCGCATCAAAACCAGTGAACATTAAAAAAAAATTTTTTTTTTAGAGAGAGGGTCTTGCTCTTTTGCCCAGGCTGGAGTGCAGTGGCTTGACCATAGTTGACTATAACCTTGAATTCCTGCGTTCAAGCGATCTTCCTTCCTCAGCTTCTGGAGTAGCTGGGACTACAGATGCGTGCCACCATGCCAGGCCAATTTTTAATTTTGTTTTGTAAAGATGGGGTTTCTGTGTTGCCCAGGTTGGTCTCAAATTCCTGGCCTCAAGCCATCCTCCCGCCTCAGCCTCCCAAAGTGCTGCAATTTACGGGCATTAGCCACCGCACCTGGTCCAAAACCGGTGAAGATTTGTTAAGATGTTGGCAATATGGGTATACCTAGATTATCCTTCATCTGCTAAAAACATGCTCTAATCTCTCCCCAGCCCAAAACAAACAAGAAACCTCTCTTCCCCTTCCAGCTCCTACCACGTGTCTTTGCTCCTCTGTATGGCAAAACTCAAGTGTTCAAAATTCCTTATCTTCAATTCTTCTTCTCCCATTCCCAAGTACACTACAGTCAGGCATTCACACCACCAAAACTGCTCTCGCTGAGGCCACCAGTGCTGTATTCAAAGGATAATCTTTGTTTTATCAGCTGTATTTGATCCAGCAACTCAAGTTTTTCCTGTCTAGAACACCTTTCACCGGTCTTCTTGCTTCTCCATAGTGCTGGTCGTAACCCTCAAAAGGTCCCCCAGTTCACTCAGGATAAAAGTCAAGTCCTTAAAATAGACTACAGGGTGCTACAGCATCTGGTTCCTATGGCTTTTCTGATCTCATTTCATACTGTCTTTGCTCACTCCATTGGGCCAATCAAGACCCACCTTGGGGGTTTTCCTTTGTTGTTTTGCCTGCCTAGGAAACTTCCCAGGTATATGAGTTTGCTAGAGTTGCCCTAACAAATACCACAGACCAGGTGGCCTGAACAAAACTAGTTTATTTTCTCGAAGTTCTGGAGGCTAGAAGTCCAAGATCAAGGTGGGATTCTGAGGCCTCTCTCCTTGGCTTGCCGATGGCAGCCCTCTTACTTCCTCTTCCCTCTGGTGTCTCTTCCTATTCTTCTAACACCAGTCAGATTGGAGTGTGGGGCTACCTTTAACAGCCTCATTTTAACTTAATCACTGCTTTAAAGATCTTATCTCCAAATACAGTATAGTTATATTCTGAAGCACTAAAGGTTGGGACTTCAACATGTAAATTTTGGAGGGACACAATTTAGCACATAATACCCAGGTACCCACAAGATGTGTTCCCTCACTTTATTTGAGGCTTTGCTAATCCCAGTGAAGTCCCTCCTCACTACCTTATTTAAAATTAAAACCTCCACCACCTTCCTTCCTTTATTTCTCTCCTGCTTTGTTTCTGCTTAGCCGATACATACATTACAAATATGTAAATACTGTAATTTACATATTTGTTTTGTTTATTGTCTGCTCTGTTTCCTTCCACTTGCATGTAAATTCTGTGAAGATTTGCTCATTGATGTATTTGAAGACATAAAACAGTGCAAAGTGTTTAGCAAGCATTTAATAAATGTTTGTTGAATGAATGAATGAATGAATGAATGAATACCTGAGGACAGAAGGAAAGAGACAACTGGAAAGGAAGAGACTGCAGTTGCTGTAGACAGAGGGGGTTGATTAGGAGAGCAAGATTCCAGAGTATCTGGAGGAAAAGGGGCAGCTCTGCCTTCCATGTTGAAAGTAGAGCGTAGGAGGTATTCCTAGAGAGTAAGTTATTTTGAAAAGTAGAGGAAATAGATGAGCGAACTCAAACCAATTGACCATTATCTACTCAACAAAATAGGAGATAAAATCGCCCACCTAAAAGGGATTATACTAGTTGGTATGAGGAAGGTGTCAGAAAATTAACATAAGATGAAAAATGATTGTTAACTACCTGTTTGAAATTAGTGTATATATTTTAGTGGGCCTGGTCTTCATGGTTTTGTAATTTTTTCAAAAAATGATCATGGCATGAACAAGGCTGTTAATCTGAACTAATGAATTAGGAGTCTACTTGCCACCTGTAAATACTGTGGAAGTTTTATTTATTCATTTAACATTCAGGGATTCCACATGACCACCTGCAAATAATGAGAATAAAGATATGAACAAAATAGATGTGGTTCCCGCCCTTCTGAAGGTTAACACCTATCTAGTTAGGGAGACAGACATTAACAATCACACATACATTATTAAAACTGAGATAAGTGCTATGATGAAAAAGGCGTGGGCAGAAGAGCACAGTGGTGGAAAATGCCAGTAAGGAGAGTCAAGCTTTATACTTGGGAACAAAACACAAATTTTCCATTTTGGAAAAAAAGCCTGAGTCGAAGTGTGCTGACTGGGAAAATAAATTAAGGAGAGAAAAGAGAGTCTACCTGCTTTAGGACAGCATGGAGCTTCACAGTGACTTTGTGGGAACTCTGGAACCTGGGTGCCTCAGGGAAATGTAAGAAAGTGGGGACCGTGCATGAGAGCTGGCCCGTGAGGCTGGGCCAGGAAAAGAAGCTGGTGCTCAGGTACCCTGAGCCAGGGTTGCCCAAAACAACCAAGATTCTACAACTGAGTGTGGCCCAAAAAATCAGCAAAATAGGTCTGAGATTTAGAAACAGTAAGTTCAATCCCTTAACAGAGAGAGACTGCATCTGTTGAAATGATATTTGATTGTGAATAACAAAAACCTTGCCATATAGTGGGTGAAGCAAGAAGTGGGTTTTTTTTTTTTACTGACACCACAGCTCTACAGTGATGTTTTATTTAAACTTATGCTCCTTCTGTTTCTCCATGCTTCATGGGTGACTTTGTTCCTTTTGCCTGTCGTCTCACTGTTTTGGGATGGCAACTCCAGTATCATTTCTTTATTATAGGTAGGACAAAGAGGAATGACAAAAGGCATGTAACCACCTGAATTTGCCCCTATCAAAGAGCTCTCCAGGAAGCACCACCAAGGAATTTTCACTGACATTTCCCAGGCCAGACCATGCTGCTGCTAAGCAAAATGAGGATTCTGCTAGTGAGGATGAAAGGAAGAATGTGTAATCAGTTTTCTTGAAGTATAATACATGTACAATAAACTGAACCTATTGGAAATATACATTTGGATGAGTTTTGACAGATGTATATACCACAGTCAAGATACAGAACATTCCCATCACTCCAAGAGATTCTTTGTGTCCCTTTGTGGTCAATCCCTCCTACCCGAGGCCCCTAGGTAACCGCTGATCTGTTTTCCATCACAATAGATTAGTCTGCATATTCTAGCATCTTTAATAAATGCAGTCATACAGTATGTACTTTTGTGTCTTACTTTTTTCACTCCATATAATGTTTTTAAATTTATTCATGTTGTTGAATGTAGCCATACTTAGTTCCTTTTTACTGCTGAGTAGTATTCTGCTTTATATGTTCCACGTTTCTTTATCCATTTACTTGTTGGAGTACATTTGGTATATTTTCAATTTTTGGCCATTACACATAAAGCTACTATGAGAACATTTATGTACATACAGGTTTTTTGTAGATGTAGGTTTTTATTTCTCTTGGGTAAACACCTAGATGTGGAATAACTCGCTCATATAGTAGATGGATGTTTAACTTTATAAGAATCTGCCAAGCATTTTCACAAAGTGATGTACCATTTTATACCCCCACCAGTGGTGCACGAGAGTTCAAGTTGTTCTATATCCTCACCAACATTTGGTAATTGTCTTTTTAATTCTAACTATTCTAGTAGGTATGTGATGCCATTTCATTGTAGCTTTGGTTTGCATATCCCTGATGACTAGTGATTTTGAACATCTTTTAATGTGCTTGTTGGACATTATATATCATCTTTTGTAAAATGTCTATTAAAAGTGTTTATAAAGAGAGGAATGTTTATGGGTAGGCACTCTTGAAGAGTTTGCCACACAGTGAAATTTGTTGTGTTGTACCAGTTAGCTATTGGCATAACAATGCTGTGTAAGCAACCATCCCAAAATTCAGTGGCTTAAAACAGCAAAAATGTATATACTCTGACACCCTTCACCTGGAGTTGCCTGATCTAGCTAGAGCACGATTTTCTTATGGCAATGGAAGAAACACAATTAAGATGGGTGGAAACTTACATGGCCTCTTAAAACTAGTATCAGAACTGGAGCACTTATTATTGGAGCAGGATGGACTAAAGCAAGGCATATGACTAGGCCTAACATCAAAGAGGCAGGACAACACGCCCTGCCTCTAGTGAAAGAAACTGCAAAGTCATGTGACAGAGGGCATGGAACTAAAATGTAACTGTAGCAAGGAATTAGCTCATCAATGTTTCTTAAAGTGTGGCCCTGGACTGACTTCATCAGAAGTTCAAGGAATGGGGTCCAGGAATCTGCAGATTTTCCTTTTTTTTTTTTTTTTTTTTTTTTTTTTTGAGATGGAGTTTCGCTCTTGTTGCCCCGGCTGGAGTGCAATGGTGCAATCTTGGCTCACTGCAACTTCCATCTCCCGGGTTCAAGCTATTCCCCTGCCTCAGCCTCCTGAGTAGCTGGGATTACAGGAAGGCGCCATCATACCCAGCTAATTTTGTATTTTTAGTAGAGACAGTTTCTCCATGTTGGTCAGGCTGGTCTCGAACTCCCAACCTTAGGTGATCCACCCACCTCAGCCTCCCAGAGTGCTGGGATTACAGGTGTGAGCCACTGTGCCCGGCCTAAATCTGCAGTTTTAACAAACACCCTAGGAGATTCTACCACAAGTACTATAAGAGTAATGAGTTATATCTGTTCCTGAACCTAGCATGAACAATTGCTCCACAATTGCTTCACAATTGCTCACGCTAGGTTCAGGAACAGATATAACTGATTGCACATAATGAGATACTACTCCATATATATTAGAATACCTATTTTTAAAAATACAATATCAAGTGCTGGCAAGAATATATGAGCAATTCCTCATACATTGCTGGTCTGAAGGTAAAATGGTACAACTATCTTGGAAACAGCTTGGCAATTTCTATTACAGTTAAACATACACTTACCATATGACATGGTTTGGCTCTGTGTCCCCACCCAAATCTCATTTCAAATTGTAATCCCCACATATTGAGAGAAGGACCTGTTGGGAGGCGATTAAATCATGGGGGTGATCCCCTCATGCTGTTCTTGTGATAGTGATCACAAGAGCTGATGATTTCAAAGTGTGGCACTTCCTTGTGCTTTCTCTCTCCTGCCACCTTGTGAAGAAGGTGTTTGCTTCTCATTTGACTTCCACCATGAATGTAAGTCTCCCGAGGCCTCCCCAGCAATGTGGGACTGTGAGTCAATTAAACCTCTTTCCTTTATCAATTACCTATCTCAGGTAGTATTTTTTTATTTTTATTTTTTTGAGGCAGAGTCTCGCCTTATCTCCCAGGCTGGAGTTGCAGTGGCATGATCTCGGCTAACTGCAACCTCCACCTCCCAGGTTCAAGTGATTCTCTTGCCTCCGCCTCCCAAGTAGCTGGGATTATAGATGTGTGCTACCACACTCAGCTAATTTTTGTATTTGTAGTAGAGATGGGGTTTTGCCATGTTGGCCAGGCTGTTGTTGAACTCCTGACCTCAAGTGATGCACCCGCCTTGGCCTCCCAAAGTGCTGGGATTACAGATGTGAGCCACTGTGCCCTGCCCTCAGGTAGTATCTTTGCAGGAGTGTGAAAACGGACTAATACACCATATGACTCAACAATCCCACTCCTAAGTTTTTACCTAAGAGATAAAAACGTATATTTGTAAAAAGGCCTGTAGGCAAATGTTTATAGAAGCTTTTTTACATAATTGCTCCAAACTGGAAATGTCATAATGTCTATCCACTAGTTAATGGGTAAACAAATTATAGTGCATTCATATGCTGGAATACTACTCAGCAGTAAAAAGGGACAACCTACTGATGATATGAATGACAAGGGTGCATTTCAAAAGTGTTGAACCAAGTAAAAGAAGCCAGATACAGAATATTATATACTTTATGATTCCATGTATTGACATCTGCAAAAGATAAAACCATAGTGACAAAGGAGATGAGATTGACTAACGAAGGACACAAGGAACCTTTCTTAGGTGATGGAAAGATCCCAAATCTTATTGGTGGTGGTGGTGATGTCAGTATATAAGTTTGTCAAACTCATAGAAGTGTATACCTAAGAAAGGTGAATTTTACTGTATATAAATCATATATTAATAGACCTGACTTAAACAAAAAGCAATACAGATTTTTCTCCTCCACTTTGCCCCAAAAAAGGCAGAAGGATGTGAAAACAGATTTTGTTTGTTTAAAAACTGAAATTTCAAAGATTTTAACCAATGAAGTGACAAGACAAACACAAAAAATTAAATGTAGCTTGCTTTGATGTGACATACGACACATCAATAAGGAGTTTTGGGGTGCACTTGAAGCACTAGAAGTTGTTTGAATAACAAGGATGGAAAGAGGAATTCAGGAGGTTCTGCTTAAAAAATGCAGAGCACATAGCAACAAGCCTGGTCTTCTGGTGGCTATTTCAACATTTAAAAGGACAATTATAGTTGGATCATGTGTAAAATGGGCCTGAAATATCCAAATTCCTACATGAAAGACAAAGGGTTGTTGTAACCATAGCAAGGAAGCAGCTTATCGATGTTTCTTAAAGTGTGGCCCTGGACTGACTTAATCAAAAGTTCAGGGAATGAGGTCCAGGAATCTGCAGTTTTAACAAACACTCTAGGAGACTCTTACGTATACTAAAAGTGGAGGAACATGGCACTTTGGACTTAATATGTTTGATAAATTGTGGATTTTGTGAAATTCATAATTTTTCTATATGCCTATAATTTATTTACATGTGCATAGTTTATATCAGTAATTCTTTACATTGAAGTGCTACTTGAGAGTCCATTATCACCCCCAGCAATCCCCCACTAATTCAGAGGCCTTTAATTTCTCCTGTACGATGTACTAGAAAATTCTTCCTGGCCATAGCAAACTCATCTCAGATGTTTGCAACTTGACTGTGGGTCATGGCCACTTCACTGTAGTCACTGCACAGAACTCCTAGACACAGCCCCTAAGTAGGAGGCTGCTCTTCACCCACAGCTTCCAACCAAACTTTATTTTCTATACCCACCACACAAGACTGCATGTGCAGATCAAACTTTGCTGAAAGGATGGGCTAATTAAAGCAGGAACTCCCAAAATTAATGCTGCCCTCGGGGGTCCCCTCGCATGCATGCTTCTATTCCTAACCCGGCTTTCTGTCCTCTATTCTTCTGTCTTGGATACATTTACTTTCACTTCTTTTCACCTTCTTACCCACAGAAATTGGTCTCAGCCCAGGACTCACTGCCTCCCCCATTGTATTTGTCAGCTATTGTCACAATAATTCTTTATAACAAACTACCCTGAAACTTTAACAATAATTTGTAATACTATTTGTTTAACAATAGTAATGTATTCATCTTCATAAGTCTGCATGTCATTTGGGGCTTGGCTCCAGACTAAGCTGGACCCAGGTCTACTCCACTGGTCTCTCATCCTCCTTGGAAGAATGGTCTACCTGGAGCATGTTCTTCTCATGGCAATAATAGAAATACAAGAGGGCAAGGCCTGCCACACATACGTATTTCAAGTCTCTGCCTTCCTATGTCTATGAAAAGCTCTGTAGCCAAAGTATGTCACATGGCCAAGTTCAAAGTGCAGGGATTGGAAAGCACACTCCACATACCATGAGGTCACAGCTAGAGTGTGGATGTGTATGCTGCCACAGGGGAGAGAAGCATTGTGACCATACATTCAGTCAGCGATACCCGTCATGAGTATTTCTCTCCTGTCTGAGTAACTAAGTCTAGAGAAATGCCTTGGTGCTTCACAAGGATAGTAATTGATAATTATAAACCCTTGAATTTATATAGTCTGGTCCAGTCCTGGGCCAATATGGATGATCCATTCTGTTCCTTTTGGTGAGTGCTCCAAAAGGGGGATTTGCAAGCATGTATGCATAAATGCAGAAACAAATGCTAACACATGTGCCTGTGCACACTTATATACATGAGCATGTGTACATGTGAACTCTTAAGTACAAACAAGAGGATTTTCCTAACTGCTTTATAAATTGCAAAGAATTCTATTTCATAATGATTTCAGGACTTCACATTGTACTAAGAAATATCAGTGCCTTTTCTTCAAACTTGCCTCTTCCTTCTTCATAACCAAACTCCAGGAGCCAGATCTCTGGACCTCTAAATAGCAAATTCTCTTAAATGCACAAAGCCCCTTGCAAAGCTTTGAAAATGCCGCTGTAAAATTCTTACCCAAAGTCTTCATTACTTTCATTTTCTGTCTAGGGGGAAGAGAGGGAGTAATTTTATTTTTCCAGTTGTTTGTAATTCTTCGAATTCAGGAAGAAATAGAGGCAATGTAGAGCATAGCACTGACCCTGGAACTGCCAAGTAACTTGCCGTGTGCTCTGAAAGAATCTGCTTCTCCTCTCTAAGTCTCACAGTGTTTTAGGTGGCATCTTGGACCAGGCACTGCCTTGGTTACTTATACCAGGGACTCTCAGCGGCCATTTGTACCGGGTGGACTCTGAAGTCAGTTTCTTCCAGTGTTCTCAATGGGCACTTACACCAAGGGCTGTCTTTAGTCACTTCATTTCCATTTTCTATAATGTTCTGCCTCTTTTCTCTGTAGAGAATGTTTACACAATTTTATAATCAGAACAATCTAAACAACCAGGTGGCAATAGTAAGCACAAATGCGAAGTATCACTTTGTATCACTAACAATAGATAAAATTATTTCATATGGTGGACATCAGCATATTCCTAATGGTCAGCAAGTATAGAATAAGATTTCAAATTTCTTATGTTTTTATTTGGATGATTTTTTAAAAATATAATGTAATTATAGGATAGTCTGGCTAAACCCTTTTGGCATTTCAGGGCCAAAACTTGCATTTGTGTCTATCAAACCAGCACCAAGTAATGCTATCTTAATTGTTACAGGCAACTGAGAAAAAGTAAGATGCATATTTTATATAAATGATTCATTGCTACCAAATAAATGCCAAATGACTGGTATCCTCTAAAAGCAAGTGTTACACAGTGGTTCAAATAAAGAAAAGTCGTGGGAGAATTTAGTCCTCACATAGAATGTAGTTTTGTCAGTGGGCCAGATTGAAAACAAGCTGTCTTAGCTGTCACTATGGTATTTGT
The DNA here is from genome assembly GCF_029289425.2 of Pan paniscus. Classification (NCBI taxonomy): domain Eukaryota; kingdom Metazoa; phylum Chordata; class Mammalia; order Primates; family Hominidae; genus Pan; species Pan paniscus. Next base: position 38,665,520 of record NC_073261.2, on the reverse strand, counting down.
TTTCAGAGTAGTGCTGTAGTTTCATTAAATTATCATCTGTTGGGCATCAGCTACCAGTACTGACATGGTCGCTGGTTTTAGACCACATATCTCACTGAGATTGACTGTTAAGTTAGATTTAAAAAAAAATCTTTGAAGGTATCAGAAAGCAACCACAGCATCCAAGACCTGAGGGGCTAAGAATGAGAAAGAAACAAAAAGCAATTAGATCAGGGTAATACTCCCTACCATTTTCTCTCTTGAGACATTTAATGAATTATAAGCAAAAAGCGCAGGGTCTAGGGCCATGCAGGAAGGTGCAGCTTAGAGAGCTTTTAGGAGTCTTATAAGGCCACAGAGACAAAATGTGGAGTTCAGGGCTAGCAAGAAAACCAGCATTAAAAGGTTAAAGATCCCATAGAAAAGAGCATGGCTGAAAAGTGAGACTGATAGTTTTTTTTTCCCCCATTAAGGCAGTTGCTGGTTCCTAAGTCATTCAAATAAGAGAGATTAAAAAACAAAAAAACAAACAAAAACTACGTAGTGAGAGACAGGTAAGAAGCTAAAAAGTGAAAGTCTCATTGTGCTGAGGAGTCAAAAATTGGAGGTCAGTCTAGCAAAGAGTTGAAGCTTTGAAAAATACCTCCACACTTTCAGCTGAGACTTCTGACAGACTGCAGATAGGAGTAAGGGCAAAGCAGAAATAAACTAGCCTCAAAAAACCTAAAACCCAGCCTCAAAGTATCAAATTACCTAACTGGATTAGGGTGATCTGCCCCTACTCCGTCTGCTAGAAGAAAATTAAATTGTCTTTGAAGAAGGAAAACATCACACAGAGCTTCTATAATTTTTCATATACAATGTCTAGCATCTGAGTAAAAATCTCTAGGTAATGTCAATAAATAGAACCAAGTGACAGAAAATAAAAAGTAAAAAACAGAAACAGATTAGACTTACAGAAGATTGAGATATTGGTGTTATCAGACACAGGCTATAAAATAATTGTGGTTATTTTATAATCATCCTTAAAAAAGGATAATCATCCTTAAAAAAGATGACAAAATGGAGAATTTCATCAAAGACCTGCAATCTATTTGAATCTATCAGAAACTTTTAGAACTTAGAGATAAATTAATTGACATACAAATGATTCATAAGCACATAAAAATGCTCAACATCATTAGTCATTGGGGAAATGCAAACCAAAACCACAATGAAACACCATTTCACACCCACCAATATGCCTAAAATAAAAAAGGCAGTAACAAAGTTTGGCCAGGATGTGGAAAATTTAAACCCTCGTACCTTGCTGGGGGTGCAAAATTGTGCTGAAACATTGAAAAACAGTTTGGCAGTTTATCAAAATGTTAAACATAGTTACTATATGACCCAGAAATTCCACTCCTTGGTACATACCCACGAGAATTGAAAACATATATCTACACAAAAACTTGTACAGCAATGTTCATAGCAACATTATTCATAATAGCCAAAAAGTAGAAACAACCAAAATGTCCATCAACTTATAAATGGATAAGCAAAATGTGATACATCTATACATGGGAATACTATTCTGCCATAAAAAGGAATGAAGTACCAACACATGCTGCAACATGATTGAGCCTTGGTAACAAATGCCAAGTGAAAGAAGCCAGTCGTAAAAGGCTACCTATTGTATGATTCCATTTATATGAAATGTCCAGAATAGGCAAATCCATACAGACAGAAAGTAGTGTTTAGTGGTTGCCAGGGTCTGGGAGAGGAGAGAATAGGGGATGACTGCTAATGTGCTTGGAGTTTCTTTTGGGGATGATGAAAATGTTCTGAAATTAGATAGTGGTGATGGTTGTATGACTCTAGGACTATACTAAAAAACTACTGAATTATACACTGTAAAAGATTTCGTGGTATGTGGATTTAGTTCCCAAAAGCTATTATTTAATTAAAAGAAACAATTAATTAATTAAAATTAAGAATTTAGTACATGGGTTTAACAACTGCTGAGAGAATTAGTGAACTGGAAAACTTCTCAGGAAAAAAAAATTCCAATTGAATCACAGAGAAAAAATATAATGGAAAATGTAGGGAAAAAACCTAAAAGATACAGGGAACATTGTGAAAAGGTTTACATATGTGTAATTGGAGTCTTCAAGAAAGAGAGATGGCAGAAGAAGTATTTAAAGAAATACTAACAATTTACAAAAAATTGGTTTAAAAAAACCACAGATTCAAAAATTTCTTTGAACACCAGGCAATTTAAATACAAAACAAAACCACATGTTGATCCATCTAGCGAAACTGCTGACAAACAAAGATCAAAGAGACACTCTTAAAAGAAGCTCTAGGGAAAAAATACACATTGCCTTCAAAGGAGCAATAGAAGGATTGACAGATGCCTTTCTACTAGACAAAGAAGTGACATTGTAAAGTGCAGAAAAAAATAAACTGACAACTTATAATACTATACTCAGTGAAAATGTCTTTCAAAAATGAAAGCAAGAAAAAGACATTAAAAAATAAACCAAAGGAACTTGTTTCCAATCGGCTTACAGTAAAATAAATACTAAAGGGAGCTTTTTAAATGGAGGGAAAATGGCCCAAGATGGAAATTTGAAAATAAAGGGGAGGAGAACTGAAGATTATTATGGGAAAGAGTCAATTTATGAGTAAAGTGGGGGAGGGAAGATGGTCCACTAGACACAGCCAGGTAGAACAGCTCCCACCAAGGGACTGAGTCAACTGGCATGCTCCTAACAGATCTTCAGAGGGAAGGCACTGAGAGTGGATGGAGGGAAGACACAGAAGCTGGGCTGAAGCGGGAGAAAGCTGGGAATCCTGTATAGGGCCAGGAACACCGGGACTTGTTCCTGGCGCCCAATGGCTCTGGGGAAATGAGTGAGTTGAACTGGCAAGGAGGAACCTGTTCTTGCCGTGGGCCTCTGGAACCCTGGCAGGAGAAGATACCTTGACCACCACTGACACTCGAGTTGGCAGGGAGAGCTGCTTAGAGAAGTGGTAGAGGCAGCACACCAGCTGATGTGGAGCCCAGAGGGTTTGATGTGGGAGTGTCTGTAGTGGAGTACAGCTAGGGACGGCCATCCCCCTAGGCTCTCCTTGCTCCCATAGGAGACGTTAGTTCTAGGGGAGCTGTAGAAACTGAACTCTGCAGGGTGGTCTTGCCGATCAGATGGAGCCAGTCCAACTTGAGCACTCCTTGGTATGCTGGCCTCTCCCGGGGCCCCAGCCTGTTCACGCCTGCTTGCAGGGCAGTCTAGGGTGCCCTGGGGGGTATCATACCTTCTGCACTTGTGGACCATGCTTGACCAGTGGAGAGCTACGATGGGGTGGCCTGTATGGCCACACACCAGCCCACACGCTCCCTCCCCATACTGTAGCTTCCCGTGGGCCCACCACATCTCCCAACATAGCTTTGCTGGTGCATGACTGCACAGGCAGATTTTGCTTTCCTTGCCCCACCAGCATGGGGGAGTGCAGTCTCTCACCCCCCGCCCCCGCCGTCACCAACCATCATTGCAGATGGAGCCTTGGTGGGCACAAAGCCAGCCAGCCCCACCTCTGTTAGTGCACCACCCTTACGCTAGCATTGCATAGAGAACAGCGGGTCCTCCCCAGCCCTGAGCAACCACTCCTAATTGTGGAGCATAGAGAAGGCACCCAGACCTGCGCCCACCAGCGTCCCACCCCCAGCGAACACCACCTCCAGTGCGACTGCCCACACAGTCACCAGCACAACCACCCCCCTACCCTGCCCTCCTGCCCTAGCTGCATTGCCTCTGCCACTGTGTGAACACCCACAGAGGGGCAGGCAACCTGGCACCTGCTAGCACTCTGACACAGCTGCCACTATGAGGTCAAATCTCACTGTCACCCCGCTACGAAACACTTTGGCTGACACCACCTATTGCAGTGTAGCGACCAGTGGTCCAGGGCCACCATGGCCCCTTAGCACAGTGAATTCTTAACCCCAAGGAGTCAGAGAACAAAGCCAGGGCCCAATACAAGTCCTCCAGAGTTAGAGCACGCAGTCCAGGAGCTGGGAGCTGAGCATTGACCCTCTAAAATCTTCTGAAAATGAAGCCAGGCCGAGTGTGGTGGCTCATGCCAGTAATCCCAACACTTTGGGAGGCCGAGGCGGGCGGATCACTTGAGGAGAGGAATTTGAAACCAGCCTGGCCCACATGGTGAAACCTGTCTCTACTAAAAAATACAAAAAAAAAAAAAAACCCAAAAAACAGTTAGCTGGGCGTGGTAGCGGGGCGCACTTTAATCCCAGCTACTTGGGAGGCTGAGGCAGGAGAACTGCTTGAACCCGGGAGGTGGAGGTTGCAGTGAGCCAAGATCACACCACTGCACTCCAACCTGGCTGACACAGCAAGACTCCATCTCAAAAACAAAAACAAAAACAAAAACAAAAACAAAAACGAAGCCGGTCAGCTGAATCTACCTTATACAACAATCAAACCCTCAAGGTCATCAAATAGGATAAAAGAAAAAAAATTTAAAGGTCAGCAAACTCAAAGATTGAAGGTAGATAAGCCCACAAAGAAGAGGAAGAACCAGTGCAAAAACCCTGACAACTCAAAAAGCCAGAGTGCTTTCTTTCCTCCAAACAACCACATTGTCTCTTTAGCAAGGGTTCTGAACCAGGCTGAGATGGCTGAAATGTCGGAATATGGATAGGAATGAAGGTCATTGAGCTACAGGAGTTGAAACTCAACTTGAAACCCGATACAAGGAAGCTAAAAATCATGATAAAACAATGCAGGAGCTGACAGAGAAAAGAGCCAGTATAGAAAAGAATGTAATCGACCTAATAAAGATGAAAAACTCACTATGAGAATTTCACAATGCAATCACAAGTATTAATAGCAAGAAGAGACCAAGTGGAGGAAAGCATCTCAGAGTTTGATGACTGGCTTTCTGAAATATGACAGTCAGATAAGAATGAAGAAAAAAGAATAAAAAGAAATGAACAAAACCACCAAAAAATATGAGATTATGTAAATAGACTAAATCTGTGACTCATTGGTGTACCTGAAAGAGATAGGGAGAATGGAACCAACTTAGAAAACATATTTCAGAATGTCATCCATGAGAACTTCCCCAACCTTGCTAGAGAGGCCAGCATTCCAATTAAAAAAATCCAGAGAACCCCAGTAAGACACTTCATAAGAAGATCATCCCCAAGACACTTGATCATCAGATTCTCTAAGGTCAAAATGAAAGAAAAAATTTTAAAGGCAGCTAGAGAGAAAGGTCAGGTCACCTACAAAGGGAATCCTATCAGCCTAACAGCGATCCTCTCAGCAAAAACCCTACAAGCCAGAAGAGATTGGAGGCCAATATTACATTCTTGAAGAAAAGAAATTCCAACTCAGAATTTCATATCTGGCCCAACTACACTTCATAAGTGAAGGAGAAATAAAATCCTTTTCAGACAAGCAAATGCTGACAGAATTTGTTACCATGAGACTTGCCTGAAGAAAGCACTACATACGGAAAGGAAAGACCATTACTGACCACTACAAAAACACACTGAAGTACACAGACCAGTTACACTATAAAGCAACCACATAAACAAGTCTGCAAAATACCCCACTTACATCATGATGACAGGATCAAATTCACACATATCAATACTAACCTTCAATGTAAATGTGCTAAATGCCCCAATTAAAAGACACAGAGGTCAGATGCAGTGGCTCACCCTATAATCCCAGAACTTTGGGAGGCCAAGGCAGGCAGATCACTTAAGGCCAGGAGTGTGAGACCAGCCTGGCCAACATGGTGAAATCCCGTGTCTACTAAAATTACAAAAATTAGCTGGGTGTGGTGGTGCACACCTGTAATCCCAGCTACTTGGGAGGCTGAGGCATAAGAATTGCTTGAAGCCAGGAGGTGGAGGTAACAGTGAACCATGATCACACCACTGTACTCCAGCCTGGGTGGCAAAGCAAGACTCTGTCTCAGAAAAATAAAAAAAGACACAGAGTGGCAAGGTGGATAAAGAACTAAACCTGACTGGGCATGGTGGCTCACACCTGTAATCCCAGCAATTTGGGAGGCTGAGGCGGGCAGATCACTTGAGGTCAAGAGTTTGAGACCAGCCTGGCCAACATGGTGAAACCCTGTCTCTACTAAAAATACAAAAGTTGGCTAGGCGTAGTGGCATGCACCTGTAGTCCCAGCTACTCGGGAGGCTGAGGCAGGAGAATGGCTTGAACCCAGGAGGTAGAGGTTGCAGTGAGCTGAGATTGTGCCACTGCACTCCAGCTTGGGCCACAGAGTGAGACTCTGTATAAAAAAAAAAAACCACAAAACTTTGGGAGGCCGAGGCAGGTGGATCATGAGGTCAGGAGATCGAGACTATCCTGGCTAACACGGTGAAACCCCGTCTCTACTAAAAATACAAAAAATTAGCCGGGCATGGTGGCGGGTGCCTGTAGTCCCAGCTACTCAGGAGGCTAAGGCAGGAGAATGGCATGAACCCGGGAGGTGGAGCTGGCAGTGAGCCAAGATCATGCCACTGCACTCTAGCCTGGGCGACAGAGAGAAACTCCGTCTCAAAAAAAAAAAAAAAAAAGTAAGAAACAAGACCCTTTGAGATGCTGTCTTCAAGAGACCCATCTCACATGCAGCAACACACATAGGCTTAAAATAAAGGGATGGAGAAAAATTTACCAAGCAAATGGAAAACAGAAAAAAGCAGAGGTTGCAATCCTAGTTTCAGACAAAACAGATTTTAAACCAACAAAGACTGAAAAAGACAAAGAAGGGCATTATATAATGGTAAAGGGTTCAATTCAACAAGAAGATCTAACTACCCTAAATATATATGCACCCAACACAGGAGCACCCAGACTCATAAAGCAAGTTCTTAGAGATCTTCAAAGAGACTTTAACACCTTACTGACAATATTAGACAGATCAAGACAGAAAATTAACAAAGATATTCAGGACATGAACTAAGCATGGGATCAAATGGACCTGATAAATATCTACAGGACTCTTCACTGAGAAACAAGAGAATATACATTTTTCTCTTTGTCACGTGGCACATCTTCTAAAATTGATCACACAATCAGAAGTAAAACACTCCTCAGCAAATGCAAAATAATTGAAATCATAACAATTCTCAGACCATAGTGCAATCAAATTAGAAATCAAGATTAAGAAATTTACTCAAAACTATACAATTACATGGAAATTGAATACCCTGCTCCTGAATGACATTTGGGTAAGTAATGAAATTAAGGCAAAAATCAGAAGTTCTTTGAAACTAATGAGAACTAAAATACAACATACCAGAATCTCTGGGACACAGCTAAGTCAGGGTTAAAAGGAAAATTTATAGCATTAAATGTCCACATCAAAAAGTTAGAAAGCTCTCAAGTCAACAGCCTCACATCACAACTAAAAGAACTAGAGAACCAAGAGCAAACAAATTCCAAAGCTAGCAGAAGACAGGAAATAACCAAAACCATAGCTGAACTAAAGGAAACTGAGACAAAAAAAAACCATTCAAAAGATCAGTGAATCCAGGAGCTGGTTTTCTGAAAAGATTTATGACATAGATAGACCACTAGCAAGATTAATGCAGAAGAAAAGAGAGAAGATTCAAATAAACAGAATCAGAAACGACAAGAGGGATATTACCACAGACCCCACAGAAATACAAACAACCATCAGAGAGTATTATGAACACCCGTATGCACATAAACTAGAAAAACAAGAAGAAAGGATAAATTCCTATGAACATACACCCTCCCAAGACTGAACCAGGAAGAAATTGAATCCCCAAACAGACCAATAACAAGCTCTGAAACTGAGTCAGGAATAAATAGCCTAACAACAACAAAAAAGCCAAGGACAAGATAGATTCACAGCTGAATTCTACCAGATATACAAAAGGAGCTGGTACCATCCCTGCTTACACTATTCTAAGAAATTGAGGAGGAGAAACTCCTCCCTAACTCATTCTATGAGGCTTAGATCATCCTCATACCAAAACCTGGCAGAGACACAACAAAAAAAGAAAACTTCAGGTCAATATGCTTGATGAACATCAATGCAAAAATTCTCAACAAAATACTGGCAAACTGAATCCAGCAGCACATCAAAAAGCTTATCCACCATGATCAAGTAGGCTTTATTCCTGGGATGCAAGGTTAGTTCAACATATGCAAATCAGTAAATGTGATTTATCACATAAACAGAACTAAAGACAAAAACCACATGATTATCTCAATAGATGCTGTAAAGACTTTTGATAAAATTCAATCATCCTTCATATTAAAAAATCTCAATAAACTAGGTATTGAGGGAGCGTACCTCAAAATAATAAGAGCCATCTATGACAAACCCACAGACAACATGATACTGAATGGGCAAAAGCTGGAAGCATTCCCCTTGAAAACTGGCACAAGACAAGGATGCCCTCTCCCACCACTCCTATTCAACATAGTATTGGAAGTTCTGGCCAGGACAATCAGGCAAGAGAAAGAAATAAAGGGCATCCAGATAGGAAAAGAGGAAGTCAAACTATCCCTGTTTGCAGATGACATGATTCTACATCTAGAATATAGTCTCAACTCAAAACCTGTTTTTTTTTATAGACAGAGTCTCACTCTGTTGCCCAGGCTGGAGTGCAGTGGCACAATCTCGGCTCACTGCAAGCTCCGCCTCCCAGGTTCACACCATTCTCCTGCCCCAGCCTCCCGAGTAGCTGGGGCTACAGGTGCCCACCAACACGCCCGGATAATTTTTTGTATTTTTAGTAGAGATGGGGTTTTACCATGTTAGCCAGGATGGTCTCGATCTCCTGACCTCGTGATCCACCCGCCTTGGCCTCCCGAAGTGCTGGGATTACAGGCATGAGCCACTGCGCCCGGCCCAAAACATTCTTAAGCTGATGAACAACTTTAGCAAAGTCTCAGAACACAAAATCAACGTACGAAAATCACTAACATTTCTGTACACCAACAACAGTCAAGCCAAGAGTCAAATCAGGAATGCAATCCCATTCACAATTCCCACCACAAAAATAAAATACATAAGAATACAGCTAACCGGGAAGGTGAAAGATCTCTACAAGGAGAGCTACAAAACCTTGCTCAAAGAAATCAGAGATGACACAAACAATTGGAAAAACATTCCATGCTCATGGATAGGAAGAACCAATATTGTTAAAATGGCCATACTGCCCAAAACAATATATAGATTCAATGCTGTTCCTATCATTTTTCACAGAACTAGAAAAAAACTATTTAAAAATTCATATTAAACCAAAAAATAGCCCAAATAACCAAAGCAATCCTAAGCAAAAGGAACAAAGCTGGAGGCATCACAATACATGACTTCAAACTATACTACGGTAACCAAAATAGCATGGTACTGGTACAAAAACAGACACAGAGACAAATGGAACAGAATAGAGAACCCAGAAATAAATAGAAAACCCATTCCATACATAGGAACAGGCAAAGATTTCATGAGGAAGACACCAACAGCAATTGCAACAAAAGCAGAAATCGACAAATTGGATCCAATTAAACTAAAGAGCTTCTGCACAGCAAAGGAAGCTATCAACAGAGTAAACAGACAACCTATAGAATGGGAGAAAACTTTTGCAAACTATGCATCTGACAAAGGTCAAATATCCAGCATCTATAAGGAACTTAAGCAAATTTATAAGAAAAATACAAACAACCCCATTACAAAGTGGGCAAAGGACATGAACAGACACTATTTTAGAAAGGACATACATGTGGCCAACAAGCATATGAAAAAAAGCTCAACATCACTGATCATTAGATAAATGCAAATCAAAGCCACAATGAGATACTATTTCACACCAGTCAGCTTGGCTACTATTAAAAAATCAAAAAATAACAGATGGGGGTGAGGTTGGGGAGGAAAGGAACGCTTATATACTGTTGGTGGGAGTGTAAATTAGTTCAACCATGTGGAAGACAGTGTGGTGATTCCTAAACACAGGTTTAGCTATAGAACAAACCTGCACATGTACCCCTTAACCTAAAATAAAAGTTAAATTAAAAAAAATTTAGGAGTAAATATAAGGAAAACTTATTGTTTTGTAGAGTACTAATATCTTTGGGAATTTTAAATATGCATAATATTGAATGTATGTAATCTTAAAATATATAACTATATGCCTGTAATCCCAGCACTTTGGGACACCAAAGTGAGTGGTTCACTGGATCACCGGAGATCGAGATCAGTTTGGCCAACATGGCAAATCCCTATCTGTACTAAAAATACAAAAATTAGCCGGGCGTGGTGGCGTGCGGTTGTAGTCCTAGCTACTTTGGGAGACTGAGGTGAGAGGATCGCTTGAACTTGGGAAGTGGAGGTTGCAGTGAGCTGAGATCTCACCATTGCACTTCAGCCTGGGGGACAGAGTGAGACTGTATCTCAAAAAAAAAAAAAAAAAAGGAATATATATATAATTACAACACAAAAGGTGGCAGTAGTTAAAGTAGCGAAGATCTTTGTGTTGTCTGGCAAAGTAGAGTACTAATTTATATTATACTGTAACCAGTCAGGAATAGGAATGCATGTTGTAATTCTAGGGTAATCACTTAAAGAATTATAAAGATTGACTGGATACGGTGGCTCACTCCTGTAATCCCAGCACTTTCGGAGGTGGAGGTGGGAGGATCACTTGAGTCCCCAAGTTGAAGACCAGCCTGAACCACATAGTGAGACCCCTGTCTCTATATTTTTAATAAATAAAATTAAGGAAAAAAATTATAAAGATTGTATAACTACCAAGCTAGTAGTAGAGTGGAACAATGGAATAATAAAAAAATGTAATTTTACCAAAGCAGGCAAGAAAGGAGAAAAAAAAGGACAAAAGAGCAGGTGGGATAAGACAAAAAGAATAGTTAGCTGTAGTTTTGCTGTTGTTGTTGTTTGAGATAGGGTCTCACTGTGTCACCCAGGCTGGAGTGTAGTGGCATGATCACGGTTCACTGTAGCCTCAACCTCCCAATGCTCAGGTGATCTTCCTGCCTCAGCACCCCCCGCCCCAAGTAGCTGTAACTACAGGCATGCATCAACATGCCCAGCTAATTTTTGTATTTTTACTAGAGACGTGGTTTCACCATGTTGCCCAGGCTGTTCTCGAACTCCTGGGCTCAAGCAATCCATCTGCCATGGCCTCCCAAAGTTTTAGGATTACAGATGTGAGCCATTGCACCCAGCCATATGTAGATTTAAAACCCTAATGTATCACTAATTACATTAAACATACATGGAGTAAGTACTCCTCTTAAAAGTCAAAACTTGTCAGACTGGATAAAAGACAAGACATATCTTAATGGTAAGGTGTATTTGCAAAAAGATGTACATGTAAACAACAGCAAAAAGAAAGCTGATGCAAGCCAGACATGGTGGCTCATGCCTGTAATCCCAGCACTTTGGGAGGCTGAGGTGGGTGGATCACCTGAGGTCAGGAGTTCAAGACCAGCCTGGCCCACATGGTGAAACTCCATCTTTACCAAAAATACAAAAATTACCCGAGCATTGTGGCACACACCCTGTAATCCCAGCTACTCGGGAGGGTAAGGCAGGAGAATGGCTTGAATCCAGGAGGTGGAGGTTGCAGTGAGCTGAGACCACACCACTGCACTCCAGCCTGGGCAACAGAGGGAGACCCTGTCTCAAAAAAAAAAAAAAAAAAAAAAAAAAAGAAAGAAAAGAAAGAAAGCTGATACAATCATAATAATATCTGTCAAAGTTTTGTGTGTTTTTTTTTTCTTTTTAGGTAACAAAGTCTCACTCTGTCTCCTAGGCTGCAGTGCAGTGGCCCAGTCATAGTTCTCTGCAGCCTTGAATTCCTGGGCTCAAGCCATCCTCCCGCCTCGGCCTCTTGAGTAGCTGGGACTACAGGTGTGCACCACCATGCTCGGCTAATTTTTTTTTATCTTTCGTAGAGACGGGGTCTTGCTATGTTGCCCAGGCTGGTCTTCAACTCCTGGACTCAAGCTGATTTTCCCACCTTGGCCTCCCAAAGTGCTGGGAATACAGGCGTGAGCCACTGCACCTGGCCCAAAGTCGATGTTCTAAATGACTCTTCAAAATTTTTTAAATAGACTTTATTTTTAGAGCAGTTTTAGGTTTATAGTAAAATAGAGTTGAAAGTGCAAAGATTTTCCACAGACTTCTTTTCTCCAGCAACCTCCACTATCAACATCCCACACCAGAGTGGTATATTTGTTGCAATTGTTGAACCTACATTGACACATAATTATTATCCAAAGCCCATAGTTTACATGAGTTCACCCTTGGTGTTATACATTTTATGGGTCTGGACAAATGTATAATGACATGTATCTACCATTATAGTATCTATCATACAGAATAGTTTCACTCTCCTATTCATCCCTCCCTTTCCCCTAATCCCTGGGATTCACTGATCTTTTTAGTGTCTCCATGGCTTTGTCTTTCCCAGCATGCCCTACAGTTGGAATTATATACTATGTTGCCTTTTCAGACTGGGTTCTTTCACTTAATAGTATACATTAAAGTTTGCTCCATGTCTCTTCATGGCTTGATAGCTAATTCCCTTTTTTTTTTTTTTTTTTTTTCTGAGACAGGATCTCACTCCTGTTGCCCAGGCTAGAGCACAGTGGTGCAATCATAGCCCAATGAAGCCTGGACTTCCTGGGCTCAGGTGATTCTCCCACCTCAGCCTCCTGAGTAGCTGGGACTTCAGGCATGTGCCACCATTCCTGGCGAATTTTTTGTATTTTTATTAGAGATGAGGTTTTGCCTTGTTCCTCAGGCTGGTCTCAAACTCCCGGGCTCAAACAATGTGCTTGCCTTGGCCTCCTAAAGTCCTAGGATTACAGGTGTGATCCACTGTGCCTGGCTCATTTCCTCTTAATGGTGGGTAATATTCCATTATTCGGATATACCATAGTTTATCTATTCACCTACTAAAGTACATCTTGGTCTCTTCCAAGTCTGGGGAATTATTAATACAGCACACTGCTCTGGCAGCATCTTTAGGCACTCATTACCAAGCGTGATGTTCCAGAAGAGGATCGTGTACAAGGGAGCGATTACATGTTTAGTCTCATAACTCCCTCCAACTTGGCACAAGTCAGAACATTAAAAAAACTAGAGATGGGGTCTTACTGTGTTGCCCAGGTTGGTCTCAGACTCCTGAGCTCAAGCGATCCTCCTGCCTCCACTTCCCAAAGTGCTGGGATTACAGATGTGAGCCACCATGCCTGGCCTTTAGAACATTTAAAAAATGTGTTTATGTTCATCTTCAGTGTCTCTTTTTAATTCACTCTAATTTTCTACAATGAACATACATTACCTGTGTATTTTTAAGTTAAAAATGGGCTGGGCGAGGTAGCTCACGCCTGTAATTCCAGCACTTTGGGAGGCCGAGGTGGGAGGATCATTTGAGGTTAGGAGTTCGAGACCAGCCTAACCAACATGGTGAAACCCCATCTCTGCTAAAAATACAAAAATTAGCCAGGCATGGTGGCACATGCCTGTAGCCCCAGCTACTTGGGAGGCTGAGGCACAAGAATCGCTTTTACCCGGGAGGCAGAGGTTGCAGTGAGCCGAGATCACTCCAGCCTGGGTGACAGAGCGAGACTCCATCTCAAATAAATAAAAAAACAAAAACACAGTATTTGTGGCACCTCCTACAAGAAGTCTTCCTTGACCCTCTCCCTACCTTTCCATGGTAGCTTTGTTCTCTTCTCTTAGTTTCTGTCAAATGCATGCTCACCACTAGCAGAGCACTTACCATAAGGTATTTTATTCACCTACTTAAATACCTGCCTTCTTCTTAGGCTGTGATTTCCTTAGGGCAGGTGCTATGTCTTTCAAAATTGGGTACCTAAGGGCCTAAAGGGGGCCTCGGGCAGGAGCTTTGATCTTTTCATCTCCTTTAAGTTTTCTGACTTTGACACCCAATTTGGTCAACAACCAAGCCCGTAAGACCTATTCTCAGAGAACACAAAGAAAGCTTCTTCTCTTCAGTTAACTTACATGCCTTAATAAGCCCTGAATACACAACACCATGAATATGAGAAAACCAGGGCTCCAAAGGGACTTGATTGGCACAGTCATCTCAGGAATGCTGTAGGTCAAGGCAGGTCTTCAGGCAGGTCTACTTAGGTAGGAGGTATATTTCTCTGAAATGAAATGTAAAGAGGGTTGGCAGGGATTAGGACTGGAACTAGACCTCGAGACTAGGAGGCAGGAAGGCTATGAAGGCATGAATGCTTCAGAAGACAGATGGATAGAGGCGGGACAGAGCATCACACAAGTGCTGAACTTACACAAATTCAACTAGATATGTTTGGCAGAGAGGAAGGGTGGATGAGGGGAAAAGCAAAAGTGGGAAGGGTGGAGAAATGAGATCTAAGAGAAATAACCATTTAATGGGCAAGTGGCTCATGCCTGTAGTCCCAGCACCTTGGGAGGCTTAGGCGGATGGATCACTTGAGTCCAGGAGTTCAAGACCAGCCTGGGCAAAATGGCAAAACTCCATCTCTATGAATAATACAAAAAATTAGCTGGGCATAGTGGTGTGCACCTGTAGTTCCAGCTGCTCAGGAGGCTGAGGTGGGAGGAGCACTTGAGCCCAGGAAGTGGAGGTGGCAATGAGCTGAGATTGCACTACTGCACTCCAGCCTGAATGACAGAGTGAGACTCTGTCTCAAAAAGTAAGTAAATAGGCCAGGCATAGTGGCTCATGCCTGTAATCCCTGCACTTTGGGAGGCTGAGGCGGGCGGATCACGAGGTCAGGAGATCAAGACCATCCTGGCTAACATGGTGAAACTCTGTCTCTACTAAAAATACAAAAAATAAAAAAATAGCCGGGTGTAGTGGCGGGCGCCTGTAGTCCCAGCTACTCAGGAGGCTGGGGCAGGAGAACGGCGTGAACCTGGGAGGCGGAGCTTGCAGTGAGCCGAGATCGCGCCACTGCACTCTAGCCTGGGCGACAGAGCGAGACTCCGTCTCAAACCAAACCAAACCAAACCAAACCAAAACAAAACAAAAAAATTAGCCAGGAGTGGTGGCACACATCCGTGATCCCAGCTACTCGGGAGGGTGAGGCAGGAGAATCATTTGAACCCGAGAAGCGGAGGTTGCAGTGAGCCGATATCGTGTCACTGCACTCAGGCTGGGTGACAGAGCAAGACTCTGTCTCAAAAAAAAAAAAAAAAAAAAAAAGCAAAAAAGTAAGTAAATAAAATAGATTTTTTTAAAAAAGAAATAAGTATGTAAATAATGCAGGTTTCTATATCCTTATTAATGTACAGGTTATTCTACTCAACATTCCACTCAGGGTTGCCTCTGATAAGCTTGAGAAGGAAGAATTAACATCAATTTTACCTTTAGTGTGGTGGGGATTCAGCCTTGACTGCACTGGGATGAACAGGTGGGCTTTAAAAAAAAAAATGCAGGTGCCTAGAACCCACTGCCAGAAATTCTGATATAATCAGTTAGTTAGAGGTATGGCGTGAGCACCAGGATTGTAAAGGCTTCCCAGGTAATTCTGATATGCAGCTAGAGTTGGGAATCTCTGCAGCTGGTCTTGGGTTCTAACTCACTGTTCCTAGTGTGACTTCATACTGTGCTGAGTGTGATTCTAGTGTTTAAAGATACATATTTGTCACTCAAAATGACCCCCAAACTTAAGCCTGTAACTTCATCTGGTGTTCATCTGAGGAAACAGCAATCTGTTTCAACATGGACCATGTTTGACTTATTAAGAGCTTATATATCTGTATACTGTTTTTGTGGTATTTGAGGGATTTTTCAAAGGTGATTTTTAAATCCATTTATTACTCCTTAGCCCTTCCTCCTACCTCCATATAGATACTACTTTTATTAGAGTCTTGTGACATCTCCCAGAACTTCTTTTTTGGGGGAGGCGGGTGTGGAGATGGCATCTCAGTCTGTTGCCCAGACTGGAATGCAGTGGTGTGATCTTGGCTCACTGTGATCTCCGCCTCCCGGGTTCCAGCGATTCTCCTGTTTCAGCCTCTCGAGTAGCTGGGATTACAAGTGTGTGCCACCACAATCAGCTAATTTTTGTATTTTTAGTAGAGACAGGATGTCACCATGTTGGGCCCAGCTGGTCTTGAACTCATGACCTTAAGTCATCCACCTTCCTTGGCCTCCCAAAGTGCTTGGATTACAGGCATGAGCCACCATGCCCAGCCCCCAGAACGTCTTTATACAAGTCCAGCTAATGAAAATATTTTTTATTTTTTCTGCCTCTTTGCACAAATATTAACATATTTTTGCACCTTTTTTTTTTAAATGTAAGAATATTTAGGCATCTTAGCACCCAGATTGTAAACATTAAATACCAGTTTTCACTTAAAGGAACCATGAATTCTTGGAGAAACTGCTCATTCCAGATTTGGATAGGAAATACACAAGATGATTCAGGAATAACTTGTCTCCTAAGAAAGGAAGAAAGCTCTCAAAGACCGGTAGAATCATATGTAAAGATTTCAGGTTTCAAACTGTAGAGGCTCATCATGGGCAGCAACAGCATAACATGGACACTGACAGATTGAAAACCATCAATTATGTTTAGTTTTTAATTTTTTGTTTGTTTGTTTTGAGACAGAGTCTCACTCTGTTGCCCAGGCTGGAGTGCAATGGGGTGATCTTTGTTCACTGCAGCCTCTACCTCCTGGGTTCAGTTCAAGCGATACTCGTGCCTCAGCCTCCTGAGTAGATAGGACTATAGGCGCATGCCACCATGCTTGGCTAATTTTTGTATTTTTTGTAGAGACGAGGTTTCACCATGTTGCCCAGGTTGGTCTTGAACTCCTGAGCTCAAGAGATCTGCTGGCATGGGCCTCCCAAAGTGCTGGGATTACAGGCGTGAGCCACTGCGTCCGGCACTCATCAAATATGTCTAAGTCCTTAATTTCGTAATGATATTCAAAAATATGTCATCTTTGGAGGGGTCTAGAGGACATCATTAGTTTCAAAACTGGAAAATAAGAGGGTGAATCAAGCATTTCTATACAAACTATAGCACTGAGTCATCAAGTATTATGTGGTGAGTTTCTCTTTATAGAAATACTCCAGCTAATGAAGAAGGAATGACAGAATATCACTGCTCTGGACCCTCATGAATTAATGGACAAAGGGCTGAGCCAGTGGCATCGCAACAGAGAGGCAGCATGATGCAATAGACCTCTTGAAGTACACAACACCACTTATGAAGTCATCTTACTACCCCCCAAAAAGGAAAAACAGAGAACCCACGTTGGATTACATCTGTAGATACAACTACCAGTTCACGGGAAAGATAGAGAACAGAGGAATATTTTAAATGACTCTACAAAAATGCGTAAACAAAATCCAGACTATGAGAAACAAATAATTACAAAGAGGAAAAAAGCAACGGAGAAGAATCCCATAGATTAAAAGAGATTTAAGAGATACTAACCTGTTGCAGTGTATGCACCTGTGAAGAAAAAAAGTTGACACAGCAGGCCTGAGACTGCTATTCTTGGAAAGGTCCCCTTGTAAGGTTAGCCATTGGCTGGCATATGGAAACTTGGAGTTCATGAAGTTTCCTACCAACCCCTACATGATAAGAGTGGCTCATTGTGCCTAAACCGTTGTGCAATATGGTTTATGGTGAATACCTGCTTTCCTTCTGGACACTAAATCATTAACGAGATTCCCTGGTAGACAATACTTCACACGCTTGTCATGATTTGATGCTAAAGGAATTAAGTAAATCTACTGTGACTCCTCTGGGAGAGGACTCTTGGAAGCTTAAGTCTGGCTTACTCTGGGCTTTACCCCATGCACCTTTTCTCTTTGCTGATTTTGTTTTGTATCCTTTCCTTGTAATAAATCATAGTCATGAGTATAGGTCCTGTGAGTGCTTTTAATGACCACCTGAAACTAGGGGTGATCTTGGGGACCCTGGACACAGCACCTTAGCTGGAATTTGAGTCAAACAAATGAAATCATGGAAATTTGAACTAAATATTAATGATACCAAGGAATTGTAATTAATTTTCAAGTGTGATAACAGTATTATGATTGTGTTTAAGAGATATGTATATTGAAATTATTGTGGGTAAAATAATATGGCTGAGGGGCCAGGTGTTGTGGCTTATGCCTGTAATCCCAGTACTTTGGGAGGCCAAGGTGGGCATATTGCTTGAGATCAGGAATTTGAGAACAGCCTTGGAAACATGGCAAAACACTGTCTCTACAAAAAATACAAAAATGAGCCAAGCATGGTGGCCTGTGCCTGTGGTCCCAACTACTTGGGAGGCTGAGTTGGGAGGATCAGTCGAGTCCAGGTGGCCAAGGCTGCAGTGAGTCATAACTGCACCACTGCCCTAGGTGGTCCAGCCTAGGCAACAGAATGAGACCCTCTCTCTCTCTCTCTCAAAAAAAAAAAAAAAAAAAGAAAATATATATATATATATATTTGCATCATATATATCAAAACACATCATATATATTACATATAGATGATGTTAGAGGTTTGCTTCAAAATAATCTGAAGAGAAGGGTTGGATGTGGGTAAGGTTATAGATGGAAAAAGATTGGCCATGAGTTAATGGCAGTTGAAGCTGGGAGGTGTGTCTATGGGGCTTCATTGTGCTATTTTGGGTTCTTTTGTACATGTTTGGAATTTTCCATAATAAAAAATTTTAAAAAGATAATGTATCTTGGAAATCTTTCAGTTCCAGCTCACAGAAAGCCTCCTCATTTTTTTCACTGCCATAGAGCATTCCATTGCATAGGGTGGTTTCAGTCCTTCAGTCCTATGTGGGTTTGCCTTAGTTCTGTCTTTAGAATCTTACTCTCATTTCACGTGCGACTCCAGTTGGAACTGATTTTCAGCTGAGCTCCTGGAGGCTTGGCCTAAATTGCTAAAATAAACATTAATCTAAAAGGCCTATAGTGTCAGCCATTCCTGACCAGGTAGAAAATATGGTGATTCCTAGATGGCATCCTACTTGAGGCAAAATGAGCTGGGACAAGCTGTGGTGTAGAGGGAGATTGTTGTTGTCACAAGAGACCCGAGAGAGTCAGAGCCGTCCAGAAGCATTGGTCTGGAGTGGACTGAATGTGAATGTGAGTCAGCAGCACTATCCTGCCAGGGGCTCCAGGCCTTTGAGAAACTGGAGGAGGTGAATTGCCCAGCCAGGGGACAACAAGGCTGTCTTTCCATGGTGTTCTGATTCTGTGGCTGGTCATACTTTGTTCTATCTTAGGATAATTGTCCCTAAGGCTTTGAGGAATATGTCAGTCCAGACTCTTCTGTGGCAAGCCACAGAAACCAACTCTAACCATTTTAAAGAAAAATTTTAGGGATATATTGTTGTTGGAAGGATATGGGATAGCTCACAAAATTAAAGAAAAAGCTAAACAACCAAGCCTCCAAAAGTACAAGAACCAGAGCAGCTTTGGAATATAGGAAGATAAATCTCTCAAGAGTGAATCACCTCAATTTTCTTTCCTGGGGCTACACTATCAAAGTTTACATTCCCTGGAGAGATGGACTGTTGACCTAGCTTGGATTGTGAGTCTATTTCTAGCTAGTGGAGGGCAGGGCCCTTGGTCAATAGTCCCCTCATGACTACACAGAGTGGGTGGGGAGGGGAGTGTTCCTAAGGGAAATTGGGGTTCCTTTATCAGCTAAATAGGGAGATGGATGCTAGGCAGAAAGAAACAACAGATGTCTACTACTGAGAAGAGGAAGAATTCTGGGGCGGGGCCTTAGCATGGGCAGCTATGGAGCTGGGGTTCCAGAAAGACTAGGTGGGCCTTGGAGGGTAACCTGGGCCCTTGACTTTTTTTGGTTGGTGAAGCCTGAGAAGCAAAGGCTACATTAGAGAAATAGAGGACATTTGACTGGCCGGCCTTTTCTGTTCAACAGAGATAAAACTCCTCAGACATTAAAAAATATACTTGAAACTAATAAGACAGAACAACATGAAAGGTTTCTGGACAGGAGGATGTGCAGTAACTCACAATACCTCAAGGCAAGAGAAGAGCTCTGCTACCTGCTCCTGCCAAAGAAGGTTCCATACCTTGTCCTAGTTACAAAGGACTATGTTTTTTGCTTTGTTTTATTTTTTTGTCCTTCCCATTTCACCTGCACCACCAACTCACTATTTCAGAGGCTTGTGTTGCCCATTGATAATTACTGCATTGTGATGCTGAATTGTGAAAATACAGCATAGTACCACTTCTGATCATAAAACCAGATATATTAGAGAAACATTCGGTGAATGTTAAGGAAGTTACTAAATATTGGAGTAATTTATCCAGAAAGCCACAGAATTTTCTTCTTGGATATCTTTAAATACACAATAAAATAAATTCTAGCTAAATAGCAAATTCAAGATGACTTTTCTGGGTGCCTCCTGTATATTTTTATAATATATACAGGAAAATATACTTATATTTTATTATATTTTTATTTATTTTATATATATAATATGAAATATATTATATTTTCCTAAGGTCCTTTATTCTCTTAAGAGCCAAAATGTAAAAATAGAAAGTATAATGTGCCTTTCATTTATAATTTTGATGCCACTTTGGGCACTTTGCATAATTTCTTGTTTTTGCATTCTGAAGCTTGGTTGCCAAGATCTGGAGAATGGATGGCTGTTATTATTAGTCATCAGTTTTCAGAAAGATCGAAAATCTTTGGCAGAGTGGTTATGAGAAGGCAAGGAGACAGCATTTTAAAATTCCAATCTTGCTTTATTTGCAATCATCCTGAGTCACTGTGGCAAGATCTTGGCTTTTTTAGAAAGCTCAACTTCTTTATCCGTTTCCTCCTTATCTCTTCTCTTCCTATGACATCTACATTTATTTTAATAAGGTCAGAGCACTAATGTTATCAAGAACATGTGTTTAATCCTTAGCTTTGAATGTTTATAGGAACGTTTAACCCCCCTTCACCAGTCTACAGTTACAGAATTTCCATTTAGTGAATCAAAAAGTAATGCAGTTGGTAAAAATAGTTTAAATCAGTGCTGATATAGAGCTAGAAAAATTATTCAAAGTGGATATGTTATTGCTTATGAGCCAGTCGTGTCATGTTCATGAGTATAACAGAAGGAATACAGGGCTGGGAATCAGAAAATGGAGAAGTTGAGAGATAATCTTGACAGTCCTTTCTGACACAAAGGTCACATGGCTCTACATTTCCACCTATTTGCATTCCTAAGACCTGCATATCCATTCTTTGTTGGCAGCATGGTGAATCTGGGAATCAGAAAATGGAGAAGTTGAGAGATAATCTTGACAGTCCTTTCTGACACAAAGGTCACATGGCTCTACATTTCCACCTATTTGCATTCCTAAGACCTGCATATCCATTCTTTGTTGGCAGCATGGTGACTGGTTAATACTGCCAATTCTAAAGCCCAGTAAGTCAGGGCTGCACCCTGCCAGGGTATGGCCCACATTCCATTCAGGAAGATAAGGGACTTGATGACTTGGGAGTTCCAGGCTTTCTGAGTCACTGCTGTGTCCTCAGTCCTTATGCACCATCTGGCATATGGTAGGTACTCCTTAAATATTTGACAATATAAATGACAAATGAAGAAATGAATGACTGGAACGAAGAGTTTTTGCCTGGACTTGTTCTGGAATTGAGAATATGGGGCCTCCACTCTTCTCCTAGTGCTGAGCTAAAGGATTTCCAGGAAAAAAAGGAGTTCAGTAAAGGCCAGTACTATCCCACGCTTTAATGCCTTCCTCTACCAACCACATTCTGAGTGAGACGATCAATAAAGGGCCCAGCTGCAGTGGATGGTGGTCGGCTTGCTAAGTTTGCCCCTTATGTCTATCTACAGGAACAAGGGCTTCCCCTCTTGCTGCTGTACTTTAGGTAAGATGTTTATATTCTATCCTTTCCCAGCCGTCTGCAGCTTCCTGAAATCCTTCTTTCACTTTGAAAGCAGCTTCCTTGCAGCTCCTGAATCCCAAAAGCAGGAAACGTGTGCTTATAATAAGCTCTTCTTGATTGGCTTGGAAATTGTGTTTTCAGTAGAGTGACAGTAACCTGACCCTTGAGAGAGGCCAGTAGTGACTCTGATGTGTTTTTCTGAAATGCCTAAGGCAGCTGCGGCTGTGGCCTGCTGCTCATGGGTGGGGTTCAGAGGATCAGATGACTTTATTTACCAGTTTATTCCGGGAGAACTGGCAGAAGCTGGAAAAGTGAGGTCAGAGAGAGGCTGTAAAGTGGAGCCTCCCCCACCTTCTTCCCTTGCTACCTCTCTCTTTGGGGTTGGGGGTAGGGAGAACTGCCATTTGATAGGAAAAATTCTTTGTTCCGAAAAGAAGGCAGAAAGAAAGGCAGTTTCTATACACAGTTCTGGCCTCCCACATTCCTCAGAATTGTTTTTTGTTTGTTTGTTTGTTTGTTTTTTGAGGCAGAGTTTCACTCTTATTGCCCAAGCCGGAGTGCAATGGCATGATCTCGGCTCACGGCGACTTCCACCTCCTGGGTTCAAGCGATTCTCCTGTCTCAGCCTCCCGAGTAGCTGGGATTACAGGTGCATGCCACCATGCCTGGCTAATTTTTGTATTTTTAGTAGAGATGGGGTTTCATCTTATTGGTCAGGCTGGTCTCAAACTCCTGACCTCAGGTGATCCACCGCTTGGCCTCCCAAAGTGCTGGGATTACAGGCGTGAGCCACCATGCCTGGCCAGAATTAAGTCAAAAGGCGACACACATCATGCACTTGAATGAGCTGTGGAGCTATAAGCAGCTCAGCAAGGAAGACAGACATAAATCCCAACTAAGACTCTTTGAGGATGGGAGAATAGAAGAATCTTCTCTCTGAAATGAAACTTTTGAAGCACAGCAACACACTGGCATGCCAGATGTGAGTGATGGAGGAGAACTGGACCTGGAGGAGGGTCTCCTCTGGAATTAGGGTTCTCCAGATAAATGGAACAGAATGTGCATGTATGTGTGTATGCAGGTGGGGGAGGGTGTGTGTGTCAGAGAGAAGGATAGGTTTTAAGGGATTGTCACACATAATTGTTGGGGCTGGTAAGACTGAAATCTGGAGGGCAGGCTGGAAATTTAAGGAATGGTTGATGTTGCAGTGTCAAGTCCAAAGGCAGTGTGGAGGCAGAATTCCATCTTCCTAGGGGGGGCCTCAGTGTTTTCCCTTAAGGCCTTCAACTGATTGGATGAGGCCCACCCCGTAATGGAGGGTAATCTCATTTACTCAACCTCTAATGTTAATCTCATCTAAAATATATGTACCTTCACAGTAACACATAGACTGGTGCTTGACAAAAAGCTGGGTACAGTGGCCTAGCTGAGTGGACATATAAAATTAACCCTCATACCTCCTCAGATGTACTGTAGAGTTGGACCCAATCTGCCAGGCTCCGGGTCACTCAGAGTGACTTTCTTCTCAGGCTGCTTGCCCTTCTCTGTCATCTGACTTCCGTGGAGGTAAGGCCCTAACTAAACACTTAACTCAGGCACAGCCAAGGTGGTATGTAAAGTAGACCAACCTTAGTTGTCATGACATTTTGTAGTTTTGTCTCTAAAGTCCTTGTTTCCAAAGTGTTTCTTCATGCTTGAAACAATACAAGTTTTAATTCTTAAAATCTCAATAGAAAGCCAACATGGAACTGGAGAATAAGTTACTGGCTGCCAGTCAATAGCACAGAGGCAACCACACCGTCTAATCACTCCAGACTCTAACGAGTGAATGAAAAGACTCATGGAAGGTTTGGGGATGTCAATGTATGCTGGGAAAGGCAGGTGGGACAAAAGGCGAGGGGCAACCTGTATCAAACTCTGGGTCCATATAGGGGCACAGAATATTTTCACCATAGTGATTTGGTTAGACCTACCTTTAGGCTCTCAACCTCAGGTTCATAAAGACTGTCATTTGGTATCTCATAATTTGATCTACCAAATATTCTCCAAATTTTATTTCTTTCTCCTCTTCCCATTCTGAAATCCTAACCTTTCCAGGCCCCTGTCACTAAACGGTGCTTGGTGACTGACGCCCAAACTAATTTTGATACTACTTGTTCACTTTACAAGATAAACTAGCTCAGGCATCTTAGTCCATTGTGAAATGTTAACCTTTCTAATTCTGCCTATTAAACACTATATAAAGAAGATTAGAGCAGTGAGCCACCTAATTCTACTGTCTGATCAAAAATGACCTCATTATGAACTGTGGAAGGCCACGGTGATGTAAATGCCAGAGAGGTGGAGGGGACATGTCTGTACACTTTGGGAAATGGACAATATTCATCACCTATGTAGCTGCACCTTTCGGTCTTTGTAGATGCAATCTTACCAGCTTTGAATGAAAAACCAGTCATATCCAAAGCCAGCAAATATTTCTGAGCATCTACACTAGAAAAGACATTGTATAGACGAAGATCCTGTAAAACACATAACACCACATGTTCAATTCAATGAATGTTTCTTGGATGTCATTTTGTTAAAAAATTTTGTTATAATATGGGTCTGTCTTGGAACTAAACCAAGAGTTGAACTGCTGAATGCAATGAACCACACATTTACTGTGCCCCATGACATGGAGCCCAAGAGTCTCATCACAATGAAAGTTTGTTCTAATCCAACTTGTAATTGTACAGTAAATACTCTTATGAATCTGACCAGTGTGGAAGTATTTGTACCAATTAAGAAACATAGTACATTGTCAGTATCCAAAATCACTTCTGTGGCATTTATTTTATTTTATTTTTTTGAGACAGAATCTTGCTCTGTCACCCAGGCTGGAGTGCAGTGGCACGATTCCAGTTCACTGCAACCTCCACCTCCAGGGTTCAAGCGATTCTCCTACCTCAGCCTCCCAAGTAGGTGGGACTACAGGTGCCTGCCACCACACCCAACTAATTTTTGTATTTTTAGTGAAATACGGGGTTTCACCATATCGGCCAGGCTGGTCTCAAACTCTTGGCCACAAGTGATCCTCCCACCTTGACCTCCCAAAGTGCTGGGATTATAGGCGTGAGCCACTGTGCCCAGTCTTTTGTGGCATTTAAATGGACATATGTAATGTGCTAGGTGTTGTGTTAAATATCCAAGGAGGAGCCTTTAAGAAAAGGGTGTAGTCTTGTTTGCAACTCCTTCGTCTTGGAATTTATTTTTCATGGTAATTTGGAAATTTTAGTTTTCAGCACCTTTCTGATTTCCGTGGTCTCTTAAACTAAATAGAAAATTCTGCGAAGAGTAACATAACTCTGTGATTGCTTGAGACCCTTAGCAGGCTGACAGGGTCCTGGCATTCAAACTCCATGAGACAGTGAAGTGCAAGCACGGTGAACACTCAGCACCGAGGTTAGTGTGCAAAGCCCAAAGCGAGGGTTTCTGTTTTCTTAGGCTAGTAGTTCTCTAACTTTGAGCATATCATATTTTAAAAAGCTGATGCTCAGACTACCCCAGACCAATAAAATTAGATGCTCTGAAGATGGGAAACAGGCATTGGTAGTTTTTAAACTTTCCCCAGTGATTCCAATGTGAAGTCAAGTTTGAGAACCAAACTGTTACTTCTCAAGCTTTAATATCATAAAAATCACCTGAAGATCTTACTAAAATGCAGATTCTAATGAAGTAGGGATGGGGCCCGGGTGTCTGCATTTCTAAAAGCTCCCAAGAGGTGTTTAACTTACTAGTCCACAGATCACACTGGATTAGCAAAGTCCCAGAAAATCTGGGTAGGATTCCAAGACCTCCAATCAGGGGTAAAGTCAGGATGAAGGGTGTCTACATGCAGGAGATTCTGTGCTTTTGCTCCCCGACTTCTGTTTCGGCCTCTTCCTGTGTGCTTTCCTGTATTGCAGAGGCAAGGAGCCTAAAAACATTTCCCCTTGCATGTAGGGCTCTGAATCTCATTCTCATTCCACTAATCCTAAGCACGTATGTGACATTTGAATTCAGAACTGAGTTAAGTGGGAAAGGCTGCAAAATTAGAAGTGCTAGCACTGGCTGGAATGGGAGGAGGGCTGTGTGACAGCCTCCCAATGGAGCAGAGCCCCTGGCCACCTATTTGATTAATTCAAATTTGGGAGTTGTTTCTGAATGCTCCATCTAGACTCTATGTCTTTAAACCTTCCAACAATGCTGTAAGCTTTTAAATACCCTGAATTAAATACTTTCTGCATAAGCTAGTGATACGGTTTGGATGTTTCCTCCAAATCTCATGTCGAAATGTAATCTCCCAGTGTTGGAGGTGGGCCTAGTGGGAGTTGTTTGGGTCATGTGGATGGATCCCTCATCCCTTTAGTGATGAGTTAGCTCTCATTCTATTAGTTCACATGACAGCTGGTTGTTTAAAAGAGCCTGGCACCTCCCTGCTCTCTTGCTCCCTCTTGCCATGTGATGTGCTGGCTCCCCTTTTGTTTTCCACCATGATTGTAAGCTTCCTGAGGCCTCAGCAGAAGCTGAGTAGATAGATGCTGGCACCATGCTCGTATGGCCTGCAGAACCGTGAGTCAAATAAACTTCTTTTCTTTATAAATTACCCAGTCTCGAATATTCATTTATACAGCTAGTTAATACAGGACTAATATAGCTAGTTAGAGTGGATTCTGTTTTCTGAAGCTTCTTGACCAATACACCAGGTGTCATAACAAGAGATAGCAAACCAGTAACATTGAATAAGTCAAAAGTAACATCTGGAATAAAGGTAAAACTGAGGTCAAAATAGAAGTAGCTTACAAGGAGAAAAGTAGTAGAGGAATTCTTATGGACATGCATGACAATATCTAGGGGTTGTTTGTTTGTTTGTTTGTTTTCAGATGGAGTTTCACTCTTGTTGACCAGGTTGGAGTGCAATGGCACGATCTCAGCTCACCGCAAACCACCTGCTGGGTTCAAGTGATTCTCCTGCCTCAGCCTCCTGAGTAGCTAGGATTACAGGCATGTGCCACCATGCTCGGCTAATTTTGTATTTTTAGTAGAGATGGGGTTTCTCCATGTTGGTCAGGCTGGTCTCGAACTCCTGACCTCAGGTGATCTGCCCGGCTTGGCCTCCCAAAGTGCTGGGATTACAGGTGTGAGCCACTGTGGCTAGAGTTTTTTAAAGAATGTGGAACTCTCCCTATATGAGAAAGTCCTCATCTTTTATTTTGCTTAGTTTTATTTTATATTAGACTGTCTTTTACTAAGACCTTGGGGCTGGCATCCAACCCCTAAGAACTACTGAAGTTATTAAATATGTCTTTGGGGGATCCTGAAAGAACACCTTTCTGGAAGGGTTGGGAGACCCAGGGCTGATACTGAAGAATGAAGAGTTGAGAGGTGAAGAAGGGAAGCTTCCTGAGTGGTATTATTTTCCTAGAATCTCATATAAATGGGGGTCTCCTGAGTTTGGAGTCAAGCCTTATCTTTTAGGCAAGCTACCTTCTTTTTTATAACTCTGTGGTCCCTTAGGTTGGGATTCAAGGGACCAGAGTTATCAGGATATGAAGTTTGGAGAGGGAAAAGGCTTTGGAAAACCCACAGGATCACCAAGCTTTTGGCTATGGGCTGAATAAACAATATATCTCACACATACATATGACAATCAATCTAATGAATCTAGAAATAGCATGATTAATAAAATGCAAATATGTTTTAAATCATTGGGGGAACTTATTAATTTTTCATTATGAGTTTTATTAGTCAACAAATACTAGAAGAACAATTACTAGGCCGGGTGCAGTGGCTTACGCCTGTAATCCCAGCAAAGGTGGGTGGATCACTTGAGGTCAGGAGTCTGAGACCAGCCTGGCCAATATGGTGAAACCCCATGTCTACTAAAAATACAAAAATTAGCTGAGCATGGTGGTGCATACCTGTAATCCCAGCTACTCAGGAGCCTGAGGCAGGAGAATCGCTTGAACCCAGGAGGTAGAGGTTGCAGTGAGCCAAGATCGCGCCATTGCACTCCAGTCTGGATGACAGAGTGAGACAACAACAACAACAAACCAATTACTAACAAGTAGATATTGGCAAGTTTTTTTTTTTACATAAATGAATAAAGCGTCCTCATAACAAAGTATTGGGTATGATTGTCCAGTCCTTCTTGAAGTTGGGTTTGCATGTTTCAGCTGTGATATAAGGTGTAGGAAGGAGAGCTTGTTCACAGCTGGGCAAGCAGGAACTAGACCAAAGGGTCTGAGCAAAGGTGCAACCTCATGGCCCACATGCCCCCACGTCACATGGAGATCCTTTGGTCTAGTGTCCAGTTTGGAGGACCTGGGCTTTGTTCTTATTAAGAAGGCTCCATTGAGTCTCTGACTCAGGATTATGAGAGGAGAAAATAAATTCTCACTTGGAAGCAGTCCATGGTAGCAGCATAAAGGTAAAAAACAGAAAGTCCTGGACTAGGATATAGTCATTGACTTATACAACAATCATTTGGTATTTATTATGTGCCAAGCAGAGTGCTAGGTTCCAGAGATGTTTGACATCATCCTTTGGCCCTCAAAAAGCTCACAGGTGAGTGGGAAGGGAGACATATAAATATATTGGTGATCAAATTTAATGGCAGAAATATCATGATGGGGTGTTATCAATTGGGACCATGTTGGAAGTGACAGTGGCCTATAAATCAAAAGGAAGATTCAATAATTTATCCACTATCTTTTACACAAACTTTATGTCAGGCTAACCTCCACCTCCCAGGTTCAAATGATTCTCGTGCCTCAGCTACTCAAGTAGCTGGGATTACAGGTGTGTGCCACCATGCCCTGCTAATTTTTGTATTTTTAGTAGAGACAGGGTTCACTATGTTGGCCAGACTGGTCTCAAACTCCTGGCCTCAAGTGACCCGCCTAACTCGGCCTCCCAAAGTGCTGGTATTACAGGCATGAGCCATGGTGCCTGGCCAGAAGTCTTATCTTTATAGACCTAAGTATCACAGGTAAGATAACCTTACCCCAGTGAGGATGGAGGAAAGAATGACTGTGTCCAACAATACCTTGTGATTAGTCCAGTCCAGATCTAGGTTCTCCAAAGGTGGTTGGGTGGCAGCCCTCCTGCCCTCCCCAGCTGCTGCTCCTCTCAGGGGCCCTCATTCTCAGGTGCTGTCAATAGCAGAGGTATGAGTCATGCTCATGGGATGCCTGTGTCTGTTCCCACCCTGGTCCCTGCCAGATCAAACATACTAGCCACAGATGCAGTTGGCCATGAGTCTTGCTTACCTTGGAACCTTGGCCCAGTCTCCGCAGCAAATCCATTGTTAAGGTACAGGCTGTGCGTGGACACACTCGCTGGACCCCATGCTGAGGGCTTATTCCCTCCTCGGCCTCACTGTCCCTGAATTCCCACACTCCTAGCACTCCTACCAGACATCACCCAGGAGAGCCTCTTGGCGCAGGTGAATCACTTTTCCTCAATCACCCTAACTCATTCCAAGCATTTATTTGGTGGCAGCTCTTAACCAAGCTTAACTCAGCACTCTTTATAGCAGAAAGCAGAGCTGTGTGGTTCACAAACTTCTTGGCCTTGGAGGGGTGGAGTATTGAAGACCAACAATGTGTATAGTTGAGTGTTTTTATTAACACGAGCTGACCAGTTCATCTCCTCTTTCCTCTCACCCACAAGTTTCATTCCTGAATCAATGACTATGTCCAATCCAAGGGTAAAATGGGGTGCCCAGAAGAGCAGGTGGTATGATCATTTGAGGACCTGCTGAAGATCTCTCTCTATTTATCTATCTATCTACCTCTCTCTCTCAGAGATCTTGCCTTTGCCACCAGAATTCTCACTAATGCCCCCTACCTGGGGCAGCCGGTGTCACCATTTTTACTCTTCTTTAAAACTTGACACCCCAATAGCCTGGCATGTCAGGATGTGCCCATGCTGCTGCTAGAGGAGGCTGGCTGATCTCGCATTCACATTCCTATTCATTTCAAGAATGATAGTAGATGCATTCTGAGATCCTGTAAGACACTTCCAATAGTCTTCTACTCAGCTCCAGCATCAGATGGATGGAAGAGGAAAACTAGTGGGATGAGGCAGTGAGTGTGTATTGTAGGGCATTTCAGGATGAAGAGCACTAAAGAGTGCTCATGCTTTTACAGTTTCTCTCATTTTTTGACCACATCTCCTTACTACTCTCTCATCTCTCCCTCTTCTGCATGCTTTCAGGGTAAAGACATATAGACAGTAGTGTCCAAGGAGCTTCGTGGCTGTCTCTGGGGAGTCATCCCTTGCTCTTGGTGAGGCCTAATGCTGGGTGACTGAGCTGCTTCTTGGCTCTAAAGCAGGGTGTGGGAAACTGGGGTGAGATTCTGGTTGGGTAGCTGTTCTTAGTGGCAGCCTTCTTTTCTTGTTGATACTTATAAGGTTCAGGACACGCTACTACAAAATGTGGCACCTTGGCATTTGAGAAAACAGTAAAAGCAAGAAGCCCACTCTTACTTTCCCCTCGCCTCTTATCCTCTGAAGCAGATCAGGAAACTAAGCTGAGCTTCTCCTGAAGCAGGTCCTAACATCCCCATGTGAGAGGTGCCCATCCTACACTTGGAGAAAAGGAATGTTACACAGGAGAGCCAAGAAGAATCTGAACAAACTAACCTTGCTAAGTTTTCCCTCAGTTTGTTACTATCAGCTCATACACTTTGATTCTCTAATCATACTTCTGCATGGCTGTTCATAAAAATACAGTTGTCTTCATTTCTTTGCATCTTCATTTCTGAAGGCTCTCATACAAAACTTATATGAAATACACTTGTATGCTTTTCTCTTGTTAATCTGTCTTTTGTCATAGGAGGATCAGTCATGAACCTTGTGATGGGTGAGGAAAAGCTGTTACCTTCTCTCCCCTACAGCAGCATGTCCTCTCAGATGATGGCGCAGGGGTTCTCACCAGTCTGATACCATGAGTTTGATTCCAACAGTGGGTGCCTCTTGAATGGTTTACCTGTCCCCACCTTAGCCCCATGGGATCTTTTTACAACATAAACTTGATCATGTCCTTCCCTCTCTTAAGATCTCCAGTGGCTTCTCTTCACTAAGAACAAAATCCAAACTCCTTACCAAGACCCACAAGACCTTCCATGGACCAGTTGCTGCCTGCCCTGACAAATTCACCTCCTACCCTTCTTCTCCTTCTCGTTCTGCTCTAGCCACACTCCACACTGAGCATTTTTTTGGTTCCACCAACATCTTACATTTCTTCCCATTGCATGGCCTTGGCACTTGCTACTTCTTCTGTTTGCAATGCCTTCCCCTACAGAACTTTGGATATCTGTCTCCTTCCCTTCCTTCAGGGCTCAGCTCAAATGTCACTTCCTCAGAGTAGCCTTCTGATGACCCAAACTAAAGCCCCCCCACCCCAATGTATTCTCCACTTTTATCACAAGAGTTTTCCAGGCTTTACTGACTCATATTTGCTCTGGATGCTGTCCCAAGATTCAAAGGGCAGCGTTAGGTCTGCCTGATGGTTAGACATGGTGTCCTGATTGGCAGGCCCCATGACAAGACAGGTTTAGTGAAAGGACAGGACAAGATCATTCTGAAATCCACTCCCATTTCTCCTTCTGATACTCCTTGGACTGGGAGAAAAAGAGAGGCTATCTTTCGGTAGAGTGACCAACTGTCCCAGATTCCCAAGGTTTTATAGGATATGGGGTTTTCAAATAAAAAACTGGGAAAGTCTCAGGAAAACTAGGACAAGTTGGTTACCCTATGATCTGAGATCTCTTGAGGAAGTTCAACAGTGAAAAACCAATTGAATCACCTTTGACCATTCAATTTAATTCTCTTTAGCTTTGTCTAAGTCATAGAAGTTGGATACCAAAGAAAAACAAATACTTTTTGCAATACCTTGGATGACATTATGTAGGAGGATTTGTTAGAAGAATACCTTGCAAGACACACACACACACACACACACACACACACACACACACACACCCTAAAAGCAAAAGTGACGCACATACTGAACATTTAATATGGTTTTGACTCCAAATCCTTTGTACAGCACCTGTTGTCTGAGCTTGATAAAGATTTGATAAACTGTTGAGCTGAGTTTAGCTGAGTATATTATCAGATCACTTTTAAAGCTTCAGGGCCAGAAAATCTGAAGAAATTGGGCTGTTCCAGAAATTCCTCACAGCAGGAAACAGAAAGACTTCATAATCTAAGTATAGGTGGTTACCATTACCTCTGTTGACCAAATTGATCGGCCAATAGGGAGGATGGTCTGCCACCTGATGGTAACTCATAACATTGCTCCCTGGTAAAGCACAATTCCTGTGTTGGGTGAATTAATTGGGCATAGAATTATAAGAGCTGGAGGCGCCTTAGATTTTGACTGTATTTTTAACCACTAAAATAAATAAACTTCACAAATAATATTTTAAAATTGTTTGTGAATTATTGTACATGAGAAATCTCACAATAGGGTGAGGTAAAGGGAAAAGAGAACTAAAATCTGCAGAATATTCATGGGAACTAGACGTCTACATAGATTTCTCCCACAACCTTGTAACATGGATAGTATTATATAAATTTTACAGATGCTAACATGGATACTCAGAGAGGTTAAGGTGTTTCTCCGAGATTAAACAAGAAAATAAAGGGCACAGTTGATTCGACCTCAGTTCTTTCTGGCTCCAAAGTATGATCTCAGGCTGTTACACTGCATTTTGTCACATATTTAACAGATCACTTTATAACAAATAACTTTATTGCAGTATAGTTTACATGCAATATACCTGTATGTTTTAAACTTGCTATGTTGAGATAATTATACATTCACAGGAAGTTGCAAAAATGGTTACATCTTATATAACTAGAGTGTAATACCAAAACCTGACATTGATATTGTCACAGGATATATGTATAGTTCTATGCTATTTTATCACACGGGTAAATCCATGTAACCATCACTGTGATCAAGATACAGAACTGGGGCTGGGAGCTGTGGCTTACATCCATAATCTCAGCACTTCAGGAAGCTGAGGTGGGTGGATCGCTTAAATTCAAGAGTTCGAGACCACCCTGGGCAACATGGCGAAACCCCCTCTCGACAAAAAATACAAAAATTAGTGCCTGTACTATGCGCCTGTAGTCCCAGCTACCTGGAAGGCTGAGGTGGTAGGATCCCCTGAGCCCAGGAGGTCGAGGTTGTCATGAGCCAAGATTACACCACTGTACCCCAGCCTGGGCAACAGAGCAAGACCCTGTCTCATAAATAAATAAATCTGTGATCCATTTTGAGTTAATTTTTGTATAAAGTGTGAGGTTTAAGTGGTTTTTAAAATTATTTATTTATTTATTTATTTTTGAGACAGAGTTTCGCCCTGTTGCCCAGGCTAGAGTGCAGTGGCGCAGTCACTGCTCAATGCAGCCTTGATCTTGACCTCCTGACCTCAAATGATCGGCCCACCTCAGCTTCCCAAAGTGCTGGAATTATAGGCATGAGCCACCGCACCCAACCTTTTGTTTTGTTTAGTTTTGCCTGTACTTATCAATGGCAAGCTGAATAATGTCTATGTCCTAATATCTGGAACCCGCGAATGTTACCTTATATGGCAAAGGGGCCTTTGCTGGTGTGATTAACTTTAAGGTTCTTGAGATGGAGAAGTGATCCTGGATTATCCATGTGGGCTGGGTGTCATCATAAGGACACTTGTGAGAGGGAACCAGGAGATCAGAGTGAGTAGAAGATGTGACTGCAGAACCAAGATGTTGGAGTGATGCAGAGAAAGAGCCATGAGCCAAGAAATGTAGGCAACCTCTACCAGTCTGTGACCAAGAGAGGACTAAAAATTGGTTCTTCTAACTCAATTCTTTATTTTCCATTATCTATTATACCATGCACTTTTATACCATTATACTATACAACCATTAAATCGTATCTTAATAAACTGTAAGCAATTATACAATTTCTGGG
Source organism: Pan paniscus (assembly GCF_029289425.2). Taxonomy (NCBI): domain Eukaryota; kingdom Metazoa; phylum Chordata; class Mammalia; order Primates; family Hominidae; genus Pan; species Pan paniscus. The sequence continues at coordinate 38,631,602 of NC_073261.2, read as the reverse complement.
TTGTACTGGGATTTTATTTTATTTATTTATTATTATTTTTTGATATGGAGTCTCACTCTGTTGCCCAGGCTGGAGTGCAGTGGCATGATCTCGGCTCATTGCAACCTTTGCCTCCTGTGTTCAAGCGATTCTCATGCCCCAGCCTCCTGAGCAGCTGGGATCACAGGTATGTACCACCACAGCTGGGTAATTTTCGTATTAATATTAAATATTTTTAGTGGAGACGGGGTTTCACCATGTTGGCCAGGCTGGTCTTGAGCTTACGGTCTCAAGCGATCCGCCTGCCTTCGCTTCCCAATGTGCGGGGATTACAGGCGTGAGCCATCACGCTGTACTGGGATTTTTAACATGATGATTTTATCTATTCGTCATCTATCCATCCATGCATGCATCCATCCAGTAACCTCATACTGGTGCCAGTGTAAAGCCCTGAGGATACAGAAGTAAAAAATAATAGATGCAGGCTCTGCACGCAAGGAGCTTGCCCTCTAGTGGGCAAAAATCGGCATAGCAATTATTTCTTTTTCCACCTCGTACCCTGGTGCAGCAATTACATACATATATACATATATATTTGTCTGCCTTAGAAGATGGCTTAGCCAGATGAAGATGAAGACTGGGAGGATGAGGGGTTATAGTGAGGACATTCTGTGCGGAGGCACTGGTTCTTGCAAAGGCATGAAGACATAATAAAACATGGTACGTACAGAAACTTTGAGTGGCTGGCTATAATTGGAGTTTAGGTGGTAAAAGGGGGCTGGTGGAGGAGGATGATGCTGAGGGAAAAAGAGGTCAGCTCATGGAAAAGCCCCTGCATGCCTTGTTAAGAAGCTTGGACTTTAACCTTAAAACAGTGAGATGCATTGTAAGATTTAAACAAGGATAACATGATCAGATTTTTTTTTTTTAAATCGCTCTGATGGCTGAAGAAGGACATTGAAATTGGAGGAAAGGAGAAAAATTATGAAGATGTTGTAATAATCTAGAATTGATGGCTGGGTGCAGTGGCTCACGCCTGTAATCCCAGCACTTTGGGAGGCCGAGGTGGGTGGATCCCTTGAGGTCATGAGTTCAAGACCAGCCTGACCAACATGGTGAAACCCTGTCTCTACTAAAAATACAAAAATTAGGCAGGCATGGGGGTGGTGCATGTCTGTAATCCCAGCTACTTGGGAGGCTGAGGCAGGAGAATCGCTTGAACCCAGGAGGCAGAGGTTGCAGTGAGCCGAGATTGTGTCACTGCACTCCAGCCTGGGCGACAGAGTGAGACTTCACCTCAAAAAAAAAAAGAAAAAAGAAAAACGAATTGATAAATGCCTGCACTGAGCAGCTGGAGTTGGACATAAATACAAGGGCTGGTTCTGAGGGTTATAAAGGAGGTAGATTGTGTAGGTAGAATGTGATTAATGGAATATAGTGAAAGAGAGGACTATTCCTAGAACCCTGGCTTGGCATTTGTACATTCATTCACTGCAAACAGTTTTTGCTTGTTCGTTACCTAAATCTATCATCTTCAAAGAAATACAGATATTTCCAAGGAATTGATGTAGTTTGGGATAGACTTTAACTAGAATAACATCATAAATCAGCTTTCATTTGTTTACTGTAAAATACCAGCTGAGGCAGGAGGATCCCTTCCACCCAGGAGTTTGAGGCCAGTCTGGGCAACACAGTGAGACCTTGTCTCAAAAAAAAAAGTCTTTTTAATTAAAAAAAAGGATTATCTTGCTCAAAATGTCCGTACTGCTGAGTTTGTGAAATCCTCTAATAGCTTCCTGCAGCTTTGAAGAGATAGGTACATGGGAATCTTGAAGTTGGCATTGTAGGGAAAATTTCATACTTCAGTGGAAAACTTTGCCTTATCTGAACTGTGCAGGACAGCCTTCCAGGTTATCTGATTCCATGAAAGCTATTTTTCAGTTTTGTAAATTATGAACAAATAACAGCAATATGAAATAATTTTTATCTAAAGACGTGCAACATCTGCTTTGTATGGCAGAGGTTCAGTTGAATTCCTTGTCTTATTGTGGAGTGATATGGTTTGGCTCTCTGTCCCCACCCAAATCTCATCTCAAATTGTAATCCCCACAGGTCAAGGGAAGGACCTGATGGGAGGTGATTGGATCATGGGGGAGGTTCCCCCATGCTGTTCTCATGAGAGTGAGTGAGTTCTCACAAGAGCTGATGATGTTAAAGTGTGGCACTTTCTTGGTCTTTCTCTCTCCTGACACCTTATGAGGAAGGTACTTGCTTCTCCTTTGCCTTCCATGTGAATGTAAGTTTCCTGAGGCCTCCCCAGCCATGTGGAACAGTGAGTCAATTAAATCTCTTTTCTTTATAAGTTGCCTAGTCTCAGGTAGTATTTTTATAGCAGTGTGGAAACAGACTAATACAGGGAGCAAGCTTGCTCTGTTTCCCCAATTGGCACATTCATTTCAACATTTCTTTACTCCATATAATTTGTGATTTTTTAGAACTTCTTTAAACTAGTTGAAACACCTCACCAGATTCCTTATTAATGAGTTCAATAAAGTATTAACATGTGTTTATTTTTTATCTGTATGAGAGTTATATTTTGTCTTAAAGAAATTCTCTTTCAATAGCATTATCCACCATTGAGGTAGTGAGGGAACATAATCATTTCCACTGGAAGGTGCCTGGGCCATGGCAACTGAGGCACGGGACTGAATGTGAGCTTTAAAATCGGCTGCATTTGTCTCTGTGGCCCCCTGCTGTATTCCTGGAAGCTGGAGCTGCACCCAGCATGTAGTAAGTGCTCCACAAATGTTTGTTGAATGAATAGATGAGGGAACTGAATGAAAACCTTCTGCTTAGGCTGTGTAGATTGAGGAGGAAAAGAGAGAGAGAGAGAGAAGACATTGTTCTCTATGGGAACAAGGAAGGGGAGATTTCCTTAAGGAGAGGTAACAATGGACTTTATAACGGGCAGACACTTGCGTTCAGCTTCCAAGGGTCAGCATACCTGGGGCCCTTCCCCTGCTGGTGGCTGTATCATTTGTTATCTAGAGCATATCACATGAGCCAGCCTGGGCAGTTGAGCATATTTAGAAGAACAGATAGTTTTTAGAAGAAAAATGAGGATTACAGAATTGTCTTGAGATAATTATCCTTGGCTACAAGGATCAATAACAACAATGAGGTGGGACAGACAGTTGCTGGGCACACACACACAAAATACTTCTGTGAAAGTTTGCAATGGCCCTTTTGCAAAGTTGTGCTTTTTTCAGGGTTATTTTGTGAGAGTTCTTGTTATCTGGCATTTGCATGTGAGAACCCTCCTTTCGCGGCCTTCCCTGGCTCCATTTCTCAGGGTTTTTAACACAAGTGACTCTATTTTGATTCTGACAACTTTTACAGTGACAGAAAATAACTGGAATCGAACTGCTATTGAAGATGGCAGCAGGAGCAATAAAGGACATAGAGTACAGCCTTTTTTTTTTGAGCTGGAGTCTCGCTCTATTGCCCAGGCTGGAGTGCAGTGGCAAGATCTCAGCTCACTGCAACCTCTGCCTCCCGGGTTCAAGCAATTCTCCTGCCTCAGCCTCTTGAGTAGCTGGGAGTACAGACATTTGCCACCATGCCTGGCTAATAGTAGAGCCTCATTTTAACCAGGGTTTAAGTTCTAATTTCAGTGCAGATAATGAAATTCAACTATCAGGAAAATTAATATTGAAAATTCCCCTGAAAATAGCATGCTGGAGAGTCCTGTTGAGCCTCTCCTTAGGTCCACAGCAGCCAGTTTTTCTTCCAGGTACTAACACACTGCCAGCACCAAGTGAAGTTGTTGGCTCATGCATTAGGGATCAGGTTGAACATGAGACTCACATTTGGGGCCTCAAAATGTTCAAACTGAGTCTCATGGGAATTGAAGCTGGCTGAGAGCATTAAAAGGAATGATGGTGGCATCTCCTACACTCTATCATTTTTTTTCTTTCTTGCAGTGAATAGCCATTGTTACACTTGTATTAGTCTTTTAAGTTTTTTAAAGTTTACTGTATACATTTTTATTCCTGGGTAATATTCAGCAGAATGGGCTGTGGGAACCCCATCTGGAGTCCTGCAGAATTTGCAGAATTATGTCACAGGTAAGGAGTCAGTGATGAATTCTTCTGACTGGGGAAAGCAGGATCCCCTATAGCTCAGAGATGGGACTTAGGGTACACTCTGCCTTTACATCTCACCCTATGCTTTATCCTCTGTAAATATGGGTTAAATGGAATGATCTATCAGAAACAGTTGTGTAAAATGTTAATGTTGGAAGAGACCGTAGAGATAATTTACTTCAACTTTCATTCCCCCATACCCTACTCCCCACCACCCTTGAACTCTATGTTTGTATGAGTTCAACTCTCATTTAATAGGAGGAAGGTGAGGTTTAGAGAGATGAAGGGCTTTCACTAAGGTCACAAAGCCAGTCAGTAGCTGTGCTGAAAATAAAAACATCTAGGTCCTCTCTCTTTCTCAGACTTCATTTGTTATTCCTTTTACAACCTAAACCACCCTGAAGTACCTCCACCATGTTCTGTGCTCTAACTAAACATATTATAATAATCAACTGAGATGGTTAATAAAAAGTTCCTCGACCACTTGGCTTCCTTATTCTCCCTGATATTTTCCAAAAGTTAAAAACAGACTGTCCTGAGGCAATAGCATTTACAAAGGCTCTATCCTTTGACCAAAACTTTACTGAGGCTCCTAGAGTCCTTTTTGACTAGGTTTGACCTTGGGCTTTTTCCTCTGTGCTTATAGAATCCAGTTTAAGCAAGAAACTTTCCAAGTCAGTTTAGCAAAACTATGCACCCTTGGTATCTGACCACCCTCAATATCTTATCACCCTAGCCTGCCTTCAGCAATAATCCTATCAAGTCAGTTTAGCCAGAAACCCTTATCCTTGATGTTTCCCCTTAGTAATTTTCTATCCACTGGCTCCCACCCTGCTCCTTTTTTTTTGAGACAGGGTCTTACTGTCACCCAGGCTGGAGTGCAGTGGCTTGATCATAGCTCACTGCAGCCTCAACCTCCTGGGCTCAAGTGATCCTCTCACCTCAGCCTCCTGAGAAGCTGGGACTACAGGTATGCTCCATCATGCTGGGCTAATTTTTTATTTTTTTGTAGAGACACCATCTCACTGTGTTGCCCAGGATAGTCTTGAACTCCTGGGTTCAAGGGATCCTCCTGCTTTGGCCTTCCAAAGTGCTGGGATTACAAGCATGAGCCACTATGCTCGGGCCCTGCTCCTTGATTATAAATCCCTGCTTGTCCTTTTTGGAGTTGGAATTGAGTCCAGTCTCCCTCTCCCACTGCAAGACCCATTTGCAGTGGTCCCTATACCTATCACCATGGCTCCTCTTGAAAAAGTCTGCCTTACCATTCTTCACAAGTGGCATGAGTAATTTTTTTCCTTAACAGCATTAAATGTTTAGACACTTAGCCTTATTGCTAATAAACGTTTGGTCATTAAAAAAATGTACAAAGTCATGGTGGGAAGTTGACATAAAAATTGAAGGCTGAGAGAGCCTGAACTTTCTAAACAACATAAGAAAAACATCCTGAGAGAGCTAGCAATTTGTTTTGCTTTTATCCTCCCTGAAATAATAAAAACAATTTTCATTTCCTGAATCTTCCTTTTCCATGAGTAGTACTATATGTCAGTCCATATCTAAATGGCAATCAAGACTTGCCCTGCTTTTCTAGTGAAGAGAACAAAGATAGCTGACCTCAGGTCTGTTCCTCTCTAACTTGCACCTGCCTTTGTGTGATGTTGCCCTAGGCCCAGTGGCCTTAGCAACTCCTTCCCTATAAGCTCTCACTGGGCGTGACGTTGGGGAGACCAGCAAGAAAATAGTTGCTGTAAAAGATATCAGAAACACTGTATAGAGCACCCGATAGATTCAATGGTGTGCTTTCTAAATGGCAAACTGTTCCAGAAATGCAGAAGAAGAAGTATGTTGGATGGAGTTATCTCGGTCCATTTTTTAAAATCATAGTTTCTTGGTAGGATTATTAAATGTGAAACTGCTTGTGAGCTAGAAAGAGCGAGAAATTCCAGGCTGACTGAGGTAGCATGAGGCTGAAGGTGGGGAGTTGGAGGATGAAAGAAAGGAGGTGTTAAGGGCTGGTACCCTGAGTTCATTCATTCTGCAAATGCTGGGATCCAGGTGAGTTTTCTGCTTATATTTTAGAATGGCAAAGTATAGGCAATAAACAAACAAACAAAAGATTACATAATGTCAGCCAGGCATGGTGGCTCACACCTGTAGTCCCAGCATTTTGGGAGGCTGAGGTGGGTGGATCGCTTGAGTTCAGAAGTTTGAGACCAGCCTGGGCATCATGGTAAAGCTCCATCTCTACAAAGAAAATACAAAAATTAGCCAGGCATGGTGGTATGCACCTGTAGTGCCAACTACTAGGGAGGCTGAGGTGGAGGATCACTTGAGCCCAGGAGGTAGAGGCTGCAATGAGCCATGATTGTGCCACTACACTCCAGCCTTGGCAACAGAGTGAAACCATGTGTCAAAAATAAATAAATAAGTAAATAAATAAAAACATAATGTTGATTTAAAGCAAGAAGGTGAGGCACAAAATGTCATTTTAAAGAGCTTACCTGAGGCATGAGGAGGACAGCTGCCCAGAAGACTCAGACCCAAGTAACCTTGAATGTGAGCTCCATCCAACCTTTGTTAACAGGCAGGTTTTTATAGACCTAAAGGAGGGATAAGGAATGGACTGATAGGAAGTTGTTTGTCAAGGATTCTCATTGGTTTACAGAAATAATGTTGATTGGTGATTGCCTATGTGTTGTTCTTTGTATGACAAGTTCCAGGAATATGAAGATAATGGGTGAGGGTTACATTATGAAACTACAGGAAAGGAAAGATAAAACAAAATGCTTTTAAACAATTGCCTCTGGGAATGGGTGCAGGAGAAGATGGGAAGACTGAAGTCCCATACTCTCTGGGCCTGATACATTTTATATACCTCACATTCCTCAGAGAGCTCTAAGCTATTTTTCTTTCTTGATAACAAGATGATGATAGAGCACAATAGGATAATTTGATGGGAGTGAGGGGGAGATGGGAGGGCTGAGGATTGGGGCAGTGGTACTTTATTAGTAAATCAGGGAAGACCTCTGTGGCTAAACCTGAATAAGGTAAGGGAGCCAGCCTTGTGAAGGTTTTAAGGGCCCAGAGAAAGCTTCCCTTTCACCCTCCGAAGGGTCACTGAAAATCAACAGACACAAGACAGATTAATGGGAGAAAAGGAGTACAAATGTATTTGATCATCATTTTACATGACATGTGAGCCTTCAGAATGAAGACTCAAAAATACAGAGAAAACTGCCCATTTTTATGCTTAGGTTCAAGAACTATGGATAGCCATGTAGAAATATGATCATATATAAAGGTTATGATCTAATGCTAACAGACTGAGTGGGGAAACCCAGCAAGGCCTGTCTGCTTAGATGACTCTTGGCCTCTCTGTGGAGCATTCCTTCCTTCTGGGTATGGGGCAGGAACCTCTCTGGAATGGTTATCCCTAAAATGGTAGGTCAGGTAATTTCTTTATGGCCAATTTTTCACACAGAAAGGTGGGGGAAAGTTGGAGTAATATTTTTAGGCTTTGTGGCTTGGTTTCGGGGAAAGGGATTCTGGTTTCTATGACCTGCCTTGGGGAAGAGGGATTCTAGTTTCTGTGACTATCCTGGGGGAGAATGAGCAGCCAGAGATTGGAGGGCAGGAGAAGGTCAGAGAAAACTTTTCTTCTGCAACCTTTATCTTGGTGTATCATTTTCTCAGACTCAACAAGGTCCATGGATGTGTGGTCCAGTCTTAGAAAGTGCCCCTCTGACTTTTCTACAGAATGTATATACTCAAGTGGCAGAATAGTCTGTTTTCTTCCTCCCACCTCCTCCTTGAGGTGGGATGCACATCCATTCCCTCTTTCCAGGGCTTGGTAACTGGTAAGTTAGGCTGATGCTCAAGACTGAACAGAGATGGAGACCTTTGGCAACAGTGCAGGCATCAGGGCTAGAGCTGATTCCTCTGCCAGCGTGGAAAGGAATGATCTTTTTTGTGAATGTCTGCTCCTCACCCCTACCTCACCAAACTGGCAAAGCTTGGTTTCCTTCATCTTTCTCCTCTTCTGCCCATATAGATCTGAAGTTTCCTCCAGCTCCATCCAGAGAAAACAAATGGATGGAACTAAATGACAACACTGACAAAGAGGTGAGCTCCAGAGAGTGCTTTGGCAAACAAGGAACAACCAATGTGGGTGGGGGTACTGGGAGCTAGAGAGTTCCTTGGGGGTAAGATAGGTCTGGAGAAGGTGATCACTTGGGAGTTCTGGGAATGGATGAAACAGATGAAACAAGCTGCACAAGATAGATGAGGTGTTATAGTGGGGAGCTAGTCAGGCATGAGCGGGGCAAGAGAGGGCTCCCCACAACCCCCACCAAAAATGTCAGGGGCTCATCAGGTGATGTTCAGGCGGTGCTAACTGTTTCTCTAAAATAATTGGTTGCAGCCCATGCCAGGGAAAGGCAGTCTCCCAACAGACAGAAAAAAACTGAAACTGATGATCAGCAGCTTCATGATAAGATATCAGGAGTTGGGCGACTGGGCTCAAGCATGCACATTGAGGCAAAATGGTGTAGTTGAACTGGTATATGACCTCCTAGGGACATCTGACTGGTAAGGGAAGAATTCCTCAAGTGAGCATGCCTACAACTCCAGTAACACACTGTGCATACTCCCCTCCCAAGCACTAGCAGGCCACCATACATGCAGACAGACCACCCCAAGGGAAGAATCAGGGGAGAACGAACGCAAGACCCTGGAATTATGCAAACATATAAAACCCTAAGTCAAAAGGTCAAATCACGCACTGATATTTCAAGTCACCCACTTGGCCCTCTTCCAAGTGGACTTTCCTTCCCTTTGTAACTTCTCTAAAGCTTTTAAACAAACTTTCATTCCTGTTCCAAAACTTGCCTTGATCTCTCCTGCCTTCCATCTCCTCAGTCAAATTCTTCCTTCTGAGGAGGCAAGAACTGAGGTTGCTGTAAACCTGTATGAATTTGCCACTGCTAACGTACTTTGGTGCTATGTCACTCGGATAAGTTCCCTAGTAGTACAAGACCTATACACCTTGCCTGCTTCAGCTGGAGGCATTCAACCCGTCTACATGGTTTCCTCCTCCTTTTTGCTCTCTTGCTTACTAACCAACCCCACAAACAATTCCTCTCAGCTACAGTGGCTCTACTCCCCCCAGCTGATCTCTCAGCTTACCCTGATGGGTAGCTCACAGGAGTGGGAAGGACCTTGGGGTCCACACTGAGTAGAACTAATGGCCCTCCTGGGCAGGAGGCTCATGAAAGTGGTAGGGCTAAAGTCTAAAACTGTGCAATATCTGGGTTTTCCTCTGCTTTTTCAACTAAAATCAGCTTTTCCCCAAGAACCTGCACTGCCTATTCTTCTATTTTCTCTGTGTGTTCTGAAATGGCCTTGAACACCCAGCCAGACAGTCTGCCTTGGGGGCAAGTCTGGCTCTTTGCTTTCACTTCACATGCCACATGACTTCTTAAACACACACTCCCTGTTATTCATGTGTCCGTGGCTCTTGCTGAATTTTCATGGCAGAAAAGACACAGGCTCCTTTGCAGATAGCCCCTGAGATTTATACTTGTTTTTATCCTACCAGCTCAGATGACCTCCAACCCTTCCCCTCTCTGCTGGCACATTGCTGGGACAGACACTAATTGGAACTGTAGCTCTGCCAGCTCCTTATAACTTACTATATGCTTTTTGTTCCTGTTACACCCCAGGGCCAAGTTTTCCAGTGGCTTTTGAAGCAATTTGTCTGCCTGCATAGGACCTCACTCTGGCCCTTTAAGGATCCCACCTACTTGCCTACTTGCTTTTTTTTTTTTTTTTTTTTTTTTAGTAAGCACCCATTGGGAGGAGGATAAATTCTTCCTTTGCCATTTGTGAGTTCTTACCCCAAGCCCCAAGTCCCCTGGAGTTTACTCCTTTATGTCAAGAGGGCAAATAAATGTTGCCCCCTTGAATCCAAGGGCTGCTGTTTTTGTGAGGATATGAAGGCTTTCCATGAGTATTCCTCTTGCTTCCTCCCACTTTCTCCTGTAGCTTCCATTTCTCTAATCACTTCCATGCCCTTCTTAACATACATCAAGACCTTCAAGGTCATATTTGCAGGGAGGGAAGTCTAGCCCCTTGGGGCAGTTAACTGAAAAACAGGCTTCTCATCTACTTAAAGAACATGGAAATGGGAATATAAGAAAATAGATAATCATTTTGTTGCTAAATGCTGAAGTGAGAGTCACTATAGGGTTATGGAGACAAGGATATAGGCTGGCCCAAGGCAGCAGGTGCAACAGACCCATTGGACAGAGATGAAGTTTAGCCCTAGGCTAACAGATTACCATTAGAACAGAGATGAAGGCAAGGTTCGGGGTACACAGTAAGACCAGTTCATTCCAGAACCTCAGGAATGAACAGAGGGCCCACTCTTCACTCCAGTATCTCTTCTGTTTTCAAGTGGGTAATTGTGATGAGATGGACCAAGGGTACATGGTAATACTGGTTTATTCTGGAACCCTAAGGACAATGGAGGATGCCTCATTCAGAATAATAGGAAAGTGGAGGAAAAATTTTACCCCCCTTTTTCTCCTCTGTTTGCCTTTTGCAGATGGGTAATAGCATCTCCAAATTAAAGATCATGCTCCTTGGAGGCGCCCCCTAAAACTGGGAAAAGTCTGATTACCCCAAACCTTAAAACAAAAAACTAGTTTTCCTTTGTAATACTATTTGGCTTAAGAATGAACTGGGAGGAAATTGCAAAAGTCAGCCTTAGAACTCAGTACCCCTGTGCAGGAGGTCCTCATATTAGCCTCCTCAGTCTTTTATAACTGAGAGCAGAATAAGGAGGACAAGGCTAAGAAAAAGGAGAAACACAGAGAAAGGAGGTGGGCTCAAGTACTGGCTGCTCTGCAAGCCCACCAACTCCCTCCAGGTTGCCCTAAGGGCACTCCTCCAGGTAACTGCCATTGGTGTGGGAAGCCAGGCCACTGGAAGGCAAAGTGCCCTAATGGGATAAATGGGAAAAAGCCTCTAATGGCTTGCCTCTCTGCTACAAGCTTGGCCACTGGAAATGAGACCGCCCTGACGGGCCAAATGGCCCTTGGGACAGAATCCCAACCCCTGACAACCTTGAGCTGAAGGTGCTCTCTGCTCTAGTTGCCTTTGAAATCACACATCATCATCAACAGGACAAAACTGAGGGCAACTCTGCAGGTGGCAAGTAAAATTATAAATTTCCCTTTTGGGTTCAAGAGCTGCCTACTCTGTGCTAATATCTTTCTCTGAGAAACTCTCTTCCAAATCCTGTCAGGCAATAGGGGCAAATGGCACCCCCCTCCAAAAGAAAAGATTCACACCCCTTTATATTAGTTAAGGGACCAATTACTATTCTCCCACCAGTCCCTGGCAATGTCCTCTCACCTCTTTGGGGCAAAAATATACTTTCCAAAATGGGTGCTCACTCAATATTTATCCAGCCTCTGAATTCATCTTTCTCTCTGATAGCCCTATCTCTCCCCTCAAAATTAAGTAATTCTTTAACCAATAACTTTAACCTGTACAGTCCTACCTCAGGGGTTTAGAAATAGCCCACATTTATTCAGACAAGTTCTAGTGAAAATCTAACTGAGCAAACTTTTGAGTGGGGGATAACTTCTGCAGTAGGTAGATAACCCCCTTATCTGCTCCCCCTCCACAGGACTCACATAGCAACATGCAGTACAAACCTTAACTTTCTAAAAGAAGGAAAATGACTTTTGTCTAATTCAAAGGTTATAAAGGTAAAGTGGTATTTCTGGTAAGGAAGGCTATAAAGAAGAGATTTTGTAGGACAAAAAAAATCTTGTATGGTAAATTCTTGTCCTAAAGTAAAATGACTGGTGGTTTAAAAAGAGGGATGTTTAGGACAAGTAAAAAAGTCCAAGCATGTTGTAGGTGGTCTGTGTAAGTTGTTAAAAAAGATTTGTGAAAGGGAATTTATGAAAGAACTACTACACAATTTTAAAGGTTACTATGCCTTCTAAATGCTTCACAAACTGCCACTATGGCTCTTAACAGTACAAATTCCCTGCTTTAAAGCTAGGTAAGGCCTGGGAACATACAGAGTTAGCCATGCCCCCTAGCTATGCTGAAAACAGTCAGACCTTATCTGGACTTCTGTCTGGTGTCCTAGGCTCCAAACCTAGCACATAATTAAAATCACTTACTTACCAGGTTTTTCACCAAAAGTAAAAATTGCTAAGACTTAACAGTGTAACATGTACTTGAGGCTATTGGAAACATAGTTTTACATGGAAGGTGTGTAAGGAAGGTAGAATGTGCTTTTGGGAAAAAGTTATAAGAACTCATGGGAATATGGATTTGTTTGCCTACTTTAGATGGTTAAAGGATTGTTTTAGAAGGCAGTTTATAATCAGCTATGGGAATCTAACAGGTGCTCTTAAATGCAGGTTTCTGATAACTTTGGATATTGTGACATTAGAATAGAGGTAAAAACTTTCAGGACCCTCATGGAGAGCTAAAATGTTTGTGAATATCAAGCAGAATAGGAGTTAACTACATGGACTGAACTAATAAAAAACTAGAACAATCCTCTTATTACTTTTTGCTTAAAACATGGCTGCTCCTTTGTTTTTCAAAGCCTAGAAAGCTTTTCTTTTGAGCCATTTACAATTTTTAACAAATGAGCAAAGTATACCCCTGTAAACAAAATTTGCAGCATATTTCTCTCTTCCAAATTCCCAAGAATTTGGAAACAATTTGTGAGTATTCTTAACTTATGGCAAGATAGTAATTTGCATAAGTGCAATAAGAATCTGTTTTCTTTTGCAATGACAAAATTGAAGCCACTGGTTATTTTACCAAGGCTTTAACTGTAATGGTGTGCTTTCCTTCAAGGAATCAAATTTGACTTATACAGACAATAAAAGCCCCCCCTAGGAAAACATACCTTATCTACACGGTCCCTGTACAGGGTTCCTGACCTGTGGCAAGTAAAGAATACCAGTTTCTGACAGGCCCAGGAGCCCCAGGTTACCTGGGGACCTCAAGAGGAAAGGAATTTATTCAATTCATACAGGTATTTGATGGCACCAACCCATGGCTGGGCTTAAGGCTTTAAAAACGTCTTATCTGAGATTCCTTATGGAACAAAGTTCCATCAAAGCCAATTTTAAAAAGGAGCCTATATGGGAAATAATTATTCTTGCTGTGCTTTATGCAAATAATTAGGCCAAGTATAAGAAGACTAAAGTTTATTTTGCAAACAAATCTGTCCTGTCATGATTTGTTTTTAATAAAAATGAGGACTGGAAAGAAAAATTCTATTTATTTCTTTTTTTTTTTTGAGATGGAGTCTCTCACTCTATTGCCCAGGCTGGAGTGCAGAAGCATGATCTCGACTCCCTGCAACCTCTTTCACCTGGGTTCAAGCGATTCTCCTGCCATGGCCTTCTGAGTAGCTGGGATTACAGGCACCCACCACCATGCCCAGCTAATTTTTGTATTTTTAGTAGAGATGGGGTTTCACCATGTTGGCCAGGCTGGTCTCAAACTCCTGAACTCAAGTGATCTGCCCACCTTGGCCTCCCAAAGTGCTGGGATTACAGGCATGAGCCACCATGTCTGGAAAATTATGTTTCAAGAACTATGGTACACCTGTTCTTAGATTCTAGTCCCATCAGCTGTTTTTGAATTTTTCTCTGCAATTTAGACTAACCCTCATTCTTGTGAACCAGCTAGTGATCTCTGGCTGCAGCTCAGAAGAAACAAAAGGCATGGGTAACGTACAAATCTGGATCAATATTCTAATTCTGGGCACATACTGGAACTGGCTAGCAACCCAATAAACCCAAGTCTTGGCAGGCATGACTATGGCCACCAGTTACATGGGTGTGCCAGCAGGCTTGGGGTTTTTTGGAGCTGTCCTCACCTCCTTATTTCATTTTAACATTCTACTAAATCTAATAACTCAATTTGTCTATTTTCATCTTCAGGTCATCAAGCTCCAGATAATCCTGAGAGAGGGATACCATCCTCTCAATATTCAAGAGTCACCCTCTTACAGGGGACCCCTAGATGTCCATCAGGGATACATGATGGAGATAAAATTCTGCCCCTGCCTCCCTTGGACCTGGCTGGATAGTGCTTTCATCAACCCATGGAGCCACTCTCCTTCCCTGACAGCTAGCAACAGGCCAAGACCCACAGAACAACCACCACTGCCCCACCATCAGCAGGAGGGATTTACAGAAGACTGATCATCCATTTTTCCCAAAGAATTGGGGTCTTGGAATCTTGAGGGGAGAAATGCTACAGTGGGTAGCTAGTCGGTCACGAACAGGGCAGGAGAGCACTTGCCCAAACCCCTACAAGGAATGTCAGGTGACCATCAGGTGATGGTCAGGCAGCTGTTAATTGCCTCTCTAAAATAATAATTGGTTGCTGCCAGTGCCAGGGAAAGGAAGTCTCCCAACAGATAGAAAAAACCTGAAACTGGTAATCAACAGCTTCCCAATAAGATCTCAGGAGTTGCACGAGTGGGCTCAAGCATGTGCATTAAGAGACAAAATGGCGGAGCTGAACTGGTATCTGGCCTCCTAGGGACATTCAACTGGTAAGGGAAGAACGCCTCAAGTGAGCATGTGTACAACTCCAGTAAACACACCATGCATGCTCCCCTTGCAAGGGCTAGCAGGCAACTGCACATACAGACAGCCCACCCCAAAGGAAGAATGAGGGGAGAATAAAATGCAAGCCCTGGAAGTTTGTCAACATATAAAACCCTAAGTCAAAAGGTCAAACCACTCGTCTTTCAAGTCACCTGCTTGGCCCTCTTCCAAGTGGACTTTCCTTCCTTTTGTTCTTTCTCTAAAGCTTTTAAACAAACTTTTATTCCTGTTCTAAAACTTGCATTGGTCTTTCCTATTGTCTAATGCCTCCTTGGTTGAATTCTTTCTTCTGAGGAGGCAAGAATTGAGGTTGCTGCAGACCTGTATGGATTCGCTACTGCTAACAGAACCTCCCATGTAATCTCACCTGAAGATTCTTTAAGGCAGTTTCTCAATATCAGCACTATTGACCTTTGGTTGGGAAAATTCTTTGTGTATGTGGCTGTCTGTGCACTAAAGGATGTTTAGCAGTATCCTTGGCCCCGACCTATTAGACGCCAGTAGCATTCTCCCAATTGTGACAATAAAAAATGTGTCCAGACATTGTCAAATATCCCCATGAGGGGAGGGGCAAAAATCATTCCAAGTTGACAATCACTGGTGTAAAGATATCAAAAGTCAGGTGATCCTTAAGCAAGGAATGGTTTTATACAGCAGTAAGGGGTTGTTCTATACACATTTTTCTCAGTACCACATGGTGTTGCTCAACTAGCAGTAAGATTTGGTTTTGGTAAATGGACTGCACTATGCTGTTGTCCAGCATTACATGCATAGCAAGGTAGTAACACTGATGTATTAACAATGACTTGTTTTGATCACTAGACCACTGTGAATAAGGTCCAATCCTCTTCCAAGGCCCTAGTCAAGATTGCCAGTAGACAATAAACCTGCCCTTGTGAAAAGGGGATGGAGCAAGGCAGGTCAAAAGTTGAGGCTCCAAAGGGTCATTCTAACGGTGTGAGAGTGGAGGGTGTGAGGTTGGGTTGCTAGGTCTAAATGAGTGAAGCTGTTGAATGAAAGTAGGGAGAGCCAAACTCTATTCTGAGATATATCTGAGCCAGCATCTTTAGTCTCTGGCAGGATCCTCAAATCCATTCCAACATCTAGTTTGTAGCTCTGTACAGTCTTCCATGGAAATCATCTTCAAAATGTACAAACTTTGAAGAAAATAAGAGTGAGAAAGGAGAGGAAATGGAAATGAGGAAGTGGAAAAAGCAAGAGTTTTTCCTGCTTCACTGAAGCCTGGGCAGGAACACAATGATGGCTATGTATCTTCCTGGTGGTGCCTACATCCCAGCTGATATGGTTTGCTCTGTGTCCCCATCCAAATCTCATCTTGTAGCTCCCATAATTCCCATGTATTGTGGGAGGGACCTGGTGGGAGATAATTGAATTATGGGGGTGGGTATTTCCTGTGCTGTCCTTGTGATAGTAAGTCTCATGAGATCTGATGGTTTTAAAAATGGGAGTTTCCCTGCACAAGCTCTCTCTCTTTGCCTGCTGCTGCCATTCATGTAAGATGTGACTTGCTTCTCCTTGTCTTCTGCCATGATTGTGAGGCTTCCCTAGCCATGTGGAAATATAAGTCCATTAAAGCTCTTTCTTTTGTAAATTGCCCAATCTCAGGTATCCCTTTATCAGCAGCATGAAAACGGACTAATACACCAGCATTAAGTGAATTGCCATGGTGCCCATTGCCTCTGTTTCCTCTAAGGCTGGACCACACTGGGACTATCATGGGAGTGAATACTTAAAGCCCATGCAGGTGCAAGCCTTATCTTTCACCACTATAAATAGAGTAGAACGGTGGGCTCTGCCTCTAGGATCCTTCATTCTGGCACTGATAACTCTTTTCCAGGAGTTCCTTGGAATCTCAGCCCAATTTCATTAGGTTTCTTGAAAGAGGGAAGAATAAACCCCATGTGGTTCTTTCTAGTGCAATCTAGTTAAAAAAAAAAAAAAGACTTTTTAGTGCTCGCTTTGGCAGCACATATACTAAAACTGGCAAGATACAGAGATTAGTATGGCCCTTATAATTTAAAAAAGGCTTTTTAGTGGGTTATTAAGTTATAAAGTAGATTGATCTTACTTTTATCAGACCCTGAATCTGGTCCATCATCCAAAACCTGTGTACTTCCCTTCATTTAGTACTTCCTCATTTATAGTTTTTTCCCCCTCTTAACCATTTCGTCTTAAGATTTGCTGCTACTACATGTGGCTTTAAAGAGAAAAGGCATTACCTGTGTGGTTTATACAAAGTTCATGGCTATATTGGGGGTGGGGTGGGGCAATTAATAAATCCCCACCTAGGTGATTCTATTAGGTCAGTGTTTGGTCCTAGAATCACTGAAGGTTCGTATCCCAGCTTCGCTTACAAGCAGTGTGACCTTGAGTAAGTGAGGACTTTTTTTTTTTTTAAGATGGAGTCTTACCCTGTCACCCAGGCTGGAGTGCAATGGCGTGATCTTGGCTCACTGCAACCTCCGCCTCCTGGGTTCAACTGATTCTCCTGCCTCAGCCTCTCAAGTAGCTGGGATTACAGGCACCTGCCACCATGCCCAGCTAGTTTTTATATTTTCAGTAGAGACGGGGTTCACCATGTTGGCCAGGCTGGACTTGAACTCCTGACCTCATGATCTGCCTGCCTTGGCCTCCCAAAGTGAGGACTTCTTTTATGCCAATGAGGATAACAGTATCCACTTTTTTTTTTTTTGAGATAGAGTCTCACTACGTCTTGCCCAGGCTGACAGTGGTGCCATCTCAGCTCACTGCAGCCTCTACCTCCCGGGTTCAAGTGATTCTCCTGTCTCAGCCTCCTGAGTAGCTGGGACTACAGGTGTGTGCCACCACACCCAGCTAATTTTATATTTTTAGTAGAGACGGGGTTTCACCATGTTGGCCAGGCTGGTCTCGAACTCTTGACCTCAGGTGATCCACCTGCCTTGGCCTCCCAAAGTGCTAAGATTACAGGTGAGAGCTGCTGTGCCTGGCCAGGAGTTAACAGTATCCACTTCTTGAAGTTAGGATTAAATGTGATAAAGTCTGCAAAGCACTTAGCATTGTACCGGCACTATTATCAATAATTATGCAAATGAAGTGTCATCAGAATGCGAAACTCATATTATTTCAAAGATCAGCATAGTCTTCAGCCCTAAGAACCGGGATTTCAGAATGTCCATGAGAATCACTAGGCATGAATAACAACCTAAGGAAAGGATTAAAAGGGGTGCAGAAATGGAAAGACAAGTACAACATGGAGAAAAGAGAGAAGGAAAGAGAATGCAAAGAGGCACAGACAGACTTTGTCACCCCAAAACAGTAATTGAACAATGCACTGTCCATGTTATGAGCAACAGTCTCTGCCATCAAGGGACATGTCGTTTGAGTGAGACAGTCAAATGAATAGAGTGAGATGGTTATGACAGAGAGGTTACAGGTAATTGTGAGCACCGAAGAGCAGCCAACTCAACTAAGAGTGGGGTTTAGAGTTGCAGAGTAACAAGTAACAGAATGAAGTCTTGAAGAATATCTGAGAGTTAGAAGGGTACAGAGTGTACAAAAACACGGAGGTAAGAGCATGGACGCAGGGACTAAAATTCTGGATGGCCGAAGGTGGAGTGTAGGGTTAAAGCATGACATCTATTTGTTATTTAAAATGTCTTAGATATTTGTTGAGGACCATCTACAGGTCAAGCAGTTTTAGGAATGGAGGATTTTGTAGAAAGACACCCAAAGTCCGTCTTCTCAGAATGTTCTGTTCTACAGAGGATATATGATAAACAAGTACAAAATGAAGGACACGAATGATGGACGGAAGTTCTGTGATAGAAATACAACCATGCGCAAAGTGATAGAGGAGGGGTGGGCAGGAAACCCAATTTAGATGAGGTGGTCACTTAGAATTCTTTGGGAAGGTGGTATTTCAGCTGAGTCAGAAGGGTGGATGGAGCAAGCAGTGCACAGACGGCCAGGCTGGCAGGTAGAGCATTTAAAACAGTTCAAAGGTCCTCAGGCCAGGGGTAATGGGGTAAAGCAGAGACTAGGTAACATTTGCTTCATGAATCTTTTGGTGTGGGTGCTGAGGAGCATGAATAAGGTGAAAGACTCCTCCTAAGGAGATACATTAAAGGTGACACATTTGCCTAGAGTAGCCTTCAACTTGGCAGACCAACAGTAGTGGGAGTCCAGACATACTGTTCTGCATGTTAGCCAGAACCTTTTGCTATGTTCTGAATTTGGCCTAAATTGAAGGATTCAAATATCATCTCAAACAACTTTTCCTCCTACAGACTAAGGTGAAGATTCAAGAGCTCACGGCCTCAGAGGGCAAAGCATAGTTAAGAAAATCTAGGTGATAACCGGCAGTAACAGTGGCCCATACCAGTGACTTGCGCTCACGGAAGAGTTCTGAAGGCCTGGAATGCGTTTGAAGATGAGTTCATGAGCAGACAGAAAGGATTCCACTAACAGCCCAGAAACACAAAGGTCATGTGTTTTTAGGGACCTCCAAGTGGTCGGTAAGGTTGGGGTCAGCATTAGTTTCTTTGCCTGTAAAATGCGGGCAATAAGAATTCCTCGTCCCTTAACTATTCTCAACAGCAAGAAACCTTAAAGGTAGAGAAGAAAAGATAAATCGGTTTTCACAGAAAGTCCTTGTTAGTCACGAAGGATTGCAGGATCGCTGCAGGGCACACTCATAGGTGCAGAACCAGTCTCCAAATGGGCGGAGCAAGGTGCAGCTCCACCTGCTTCACCACTAGGTGCAGAAGAATGTCCACGGCAGGGGGTTCTCAACTTGTGACCTTGGGTCTGCGGGGGTCTAGATGGACTTCAGCTGGCTCCGTGTCGCATGTGAGTTTCCTGGGCTGTAGTAACCCCAAAAGGGCCGCGTCGTCTACAGAGGTGCCACTACTTGGAATTCTTGTCCATGGCCACGTTCTCACTGCTGGGAGAAACAACAGGGTCAGGTCTAACACTCCTTTCTCGGATGCATGGGCGAACAGAAATATCCCTGGGTTTCACCTAGCCGTGGCCTAAGTACACTTCCCCAGGGTAAGGAGTCACCACACCGATATTCCCGCGGCTAATGGTGCTTCACAGAGCGAAGTGCCGGAGCCCGTCGCCGGCGATTGCGCATTCCGTCGCGCAGAGCATTATGGGATTGGTAGTTCAGACTGAGGCGCGGATAGGGGTTCTCGAAGCCACAGAACTACATTTCCCAGCAAGATCCGCGCAGCAGGGCACGCAGACTGTGTGCGTAAGCGACCAGATTTCCGGGGGAGCCGGGGGCGGGACTTCAGCGGAGGCCGGAGCGAGGCGTCGGGATGCAGCGCCCCGGGCCCTTCAGCACCCTCTACGGGCGGGTCTTGGCCCCGCTGCCCGGGAGGGCCGGGGGCGCGGCCTCCGGCGGAGGAGGGAACAGCTGGGACCTCCCGGGTTCCCACGTGCGGCTGCCGGGGCGTGCACAGTGTGGGACCCGTGGCGGTGCTGGCAACACAAGCACCAGCTGCGGGGACTCCAACAGCATCTGCCCGGCCCCCTCCACGATGTCCAAGGCCGAGGAGGCCAAGAAGCTGGCGGGCCGCGCGGCTGTGGAGAACCACGTGAGGGTGAGCACTTCGAAACGTGGGGCGCGGGGCGCATGTCCTTGGCGTGATGGGCTACTGTTGCGCGTTCTGGGTGCTGCCGGGGCGCGCCTAGCTCCTGGCAGGGCGGGAGCTGAGTGAGAGGGTAGAGGGTGTGCACTTTACCCAAGTTTAGACCCCTCTTCCCTGCTCCTTAAAGACCTTTTAGATGTGGAATCGGTTGGGGGCGAATCTTCTAATACTTGAGCTTTCTAAAGACTCCTTGTCCAGCTGGAACAGTTTGCAAAGTGGAGCCTGGTGCTGTCTGATGTTTGGAATGGGGGCTAGAGGCACTTGCCTTGTGGCCTCCTTATCAATAAATGGAAAATGGTGGGCTTTGGGGCTGCGGAGAGGTTTTCATTTCTCTTTACTGACCCGGAAGCCGGCGGAGAGTTAGTTTGCTAGTGCTTTGAAATTTCAGTCGATGGAGGTTCTGGGCTTGGTGCGCGCCGGCCCCTGAGTGTACTCTTGGAGGGAAGGGAAGACCCGGGGCTTCAAACTTCCTTCTTTCCATAGGGCGGGGTGGACTAAGTCTGGAGGATGCTGGTTTATTTTTTAAGGCGGGGCTGCACAGATGTTTAGCTGTTATTCAGTCATGTCGTGGTCCCTACTTGTTTGTTAAGTGGCAGGTGTGGTGCTGTTAGTGGAGTTTTTTTAATCCAAGTGGTTTTGCTGTCACCAATCAAGTATCTTAATTATAATAAGGAAGCCAAGTGGAGTATGTCTGCCCTGTGGTGTAGTTTCCTTGGTCTTATTGGCTTTTTATCTCTCATTTCTACTTATTAGAAAGTGGTATTAGAGTCCCTTTTCTTCTCCGATAATAGTTCTTTACATTTGTTAATGCTTTACAAAATTATTTTGCTTAGATGATGTTGGATGAGCTTCACCACAGCCTGTTTGAGTGGGAGTGGACAATGTGGTAACCAGTGGCTCAGCCAGTTCTGTAGAAGGGATGTTCCAGTGTGACCTTCTACCCTTTCCACTGCTACCCTGTTCTGGTGTAGCCTGTTGTAAGTCTGATTGGCAATAGGATTTTCTATGGGGATTAACAGAGATAATGTAAAATGTGTTAATTTGACCCTACCTTTGGGATTCAGTGCCTCAGTTGTAAAATTGAGACAAGAAGCTGAAATTTCAAAATATCTGCATACAGTGAATAGCTAATAGATAAATGTAATCCACATGAGAATGCAATTAGAAAAGCCCCATATCTAAGTTGTCCTGTTAATGAATTTACATTAATATTTGGTGGCACATCTCCCTGACCTTTGTGTTATAGTTATGTATTTGATTAAATAAAAATCTGCAAGCCCTGACCTTAGGCTAGAGCCCCAAAACACTGGATTCTGACCACATCATTTCATGAAGTTAGGTAATTTTGGGGAGATCTACAGTGACCTTTTGGGGGCACCTGTTAAAATCATATATGCCCTTCAGGGTTTGGCTTAAAGGCCATTTCCTCCTTTCAGTTTTTCCTTAGCATCCTAAGGAGAGGAAGATTTCTTTTCCGTGATTCTGTAGCACTTCATGCCTCTTATGTGCTTTATGTTGTATCTCATGTTTTGGTCATCTGTGTGTTCGTTTCTTCCAGCCCCTTAAAGGGTAAGCTCCTGGAGGGTAGTTAACCTTCATTTAGCATTGGTCACAGTGGGTCCTGCCCAGTACATGTTTGTTCAATTGTGTGCAGTGTGGACACAAATATGAAAGTGTTGGGGTTATTGGAGGTTCTTTGTGTAGAATCTCTGGGGAGTAGGGCTTCCTGTTCTCTAGTCCATTGGAGTTCCAATATGGTGACCACTTCTGTGTCTGAGTGGATGGAAAACATGGAGAGTTCTCAGGTGAATCCTTTGTATAGCCACCTTGGGCCCAGCTCTGTCTGTTTCTGTGGGTGTAGCCACCCAGGATGGGTCGACATGCAGAACTAGGCTCTTCTGAATGTCTGTAGCCTCATCCCTTTGTTCTCTTTGGAGCCTGGGCTTTGTTTTTTTACTGGCTTGGTTAAGGAAGCTGATGGGCAGTGGTTCTAGTTGGTTAGCAGAAGTAGTATTTCCAAAGTTACTCCATTCGACAAGCTGAGTGAAGTTCTGATGTTGCACATACATGTGGTTTAATATTGCCCATTAGAATGGGGCCACTCCTCTAGCAGGGCCTGCTTGGCAGTCTTCTGCTGTTGGGCCACCTCATAGGCAGCCTTTGGTCACCTCTGGTTGGCTTTGGCAAGGGCACTGATTTCCTGGGCCAGTCATTTGATTCCAAGGCAGCAGGGATCACATGGGTGAAGAGCTTTAGGTCTGGCAGGGCCTTGCAATTCCTGGTCTCTTTCAAAAGGCAAAGAACGAGCCTTATACAGAGCTTGTCTGATTCATCCGAATTCACCTCTGTGCCACCTGCCTGCTGGGGACTGTGAGTGACATGAATGTATGGCTAAGCTTGGTAACCAGGAATTTGGTGATTGAATTACTGTAAAGCTAGAGTTCCTAGCTTCAGGTCATATGTGAAGGTCAGGTTAAGTCTATCTAGTGTGATATTTTAAACACACACACACAATGTTTTTATCCATGGCTCTTGGTTCATAACACTCATAGCCCTTGCTACAGTCTTTTGTTATATTTGGGGTGCTTTAGGGCCCAAAGCAGGCCTCAGAAAACAGAATCTCCCTCTCTTACCTTCTCCTTCCCTCCTTCCACTTGCTCCTTTCTCTCCCCAATGTTTTTCTGTCTTGGAGCTGGCTGTAAAGAAATTCTGTGACCTATGTTGTCTGTTTGTACATCATAAGATCCCCATTTCAGAAGGGTTCCTGTTCCATACCCTGGAGGAAGGAATGCTGCAGGTGAAGAAGAATCTGAACAGACAGCCGTTGCAGGGTTTCCCCAGTCAGTCTGCTAGTATTGGATCATTCCCTTTTTGTTCAGTCACATTTCTAGGCCCTTGCAATTCCTGGTCTTTTCCAAGAGCCAATCATACCTATTCAATAAAGTCTCAAAAAAAAAAAAAAACAAAAAAGAAAAAGAAAAGCTCAAGAGGACAGGGTTTGGAAGCTTCTGGAGAGCAGAACATGTGAAGGTCCCTGGAGGATGGTGTGCCTAGAGAGAGCATGGAAGCTCTGTGCTCCTTCTTACATGCCTTTACCTATGCATCTCTTCATCCATATCCTTCATCATAGCCTTTATAAGCTGGTAAACATGTTTCCCTGAGTTCTGTGAGCCACTCTAGCAAGTTAATCAAACCCAAAGAGAGTGTTGTAGAAACTCCAACTTGAAGCTGTCAAGTCAGAAGTTCTGGAGGCCTGGACTTGCATTTGGTAGGAAGGAGGAGGCAATCTTGGGAGCTGAGCCCTCAACCAGTGGAACCTTATGGTATCTCCAGGTAGAGAGTGTTGAAATTGAATTGGAGGATACCCAGCTGGTGTCTGCTGCAGAGTAGATTGCTTGCTTGGGATACGGGGAGAAATCCCCATATATTTGATCACAGAAGTCTTCTGTGTTGATGATTGTTGTGGTGTGAGAGCAGAGGAAAAAGTTTGAGTTTTTCCACACTCAGACATAGGCCTTGATAAGACATTTTCTCATTCCTTGAAGATTTTTATATGTGAGATATTTAGCCATTTTGAATGTTTCTGTACTGCGATGTATCATTTACTTGTCTTGAAGTCCTTGCCTTTGGGGATTGTCCAGGTAGCTAAACAACTTTACTAGACACATTGCCTTCTTGAGAGCATTGGCATAGGTGAAATCCTGACCTAGTGCGAGCCCTGTTCTGACAGCCCAAGCCCCTGATGTATTCAGTGCCTTTGGAACTGTGAGCTAGTAAAAGCAGTTTCCACCAGGTCAATAACACAAAAGTTGTTGGATAAAGTCTTCTGTAGGTAGGAGAGGCTATAGTAGCATTTTTAGTATACATGTATGTGGTTGTGGGGACATTAGTATTTGATTTTTTTTTTTTTTTTTGGTAACTCTACTTGTTGGTCATTCTTTCTAATCTTTTCTAGTTATAGATGTAGTCAGGCTTTGAGAAGGACCATATCTAATGTGAGGCCTAGGGGCTGACTTTAAGTATTCCTATGGCCTTTGTCCTGTGGGGAATGAAGGATTTTAGTTGTGGCCCTGCTTGTCCTGAGGGCCCTTCAGGACTTGTCTTCTTCCTAAAAAGAAGGTTTTACTATGGGCTTTCCTTTGTCAAATAAATTAATTGTTAATCAGTTGTTGGAAATCTTAAGAAATTTGAAATAGATTGATGTTTCAGCAAATTGAACTTCCTGAAGTTGCTTATTCGTTTGAAATGGCTCATCCTGTAATCCCAGCACTTTGGGAGGCAGAGGTGAGATGATCACTTGAGGCCAGGAGTTCAAGACTAGCCTGGTTGACAGAGTGAGACTGTGTCTTTTAAAATAATTAAAAAATTAGCTGGGCATGGTGGCATGTTCCTGTAGTACTAGCTATGTGGGAAGCCGAGGCAGTAGGATTGTATGAGCCCAGGAGTTTGAAGATGAGTTTGTGTGTGTGTGTGTGGGGCATTGATAGTTTATATATATTATAAATATATATACAAGATATATTGTATATCTTGTATATATATTTAAAACAGGTAAAATCACACATATATAAAACAAATATATGTCAAAGATTTTATTTAACTCACTAAATTAATGAGGGAACTGGAAAGGTTATTAGAACCTGTTCATAGGTGTCTTAGTCCATTTTGTGCTGCTATAATAGAATACCTGAGAATGAGTAATTTATAATGAACAGAAATGTTTTGGCTTATACTTCTGGAGGCTACGAAGTCCAATATCAAGGCGTTGGCATCTGGTGAGAGACACAGATGTTGAAGTGCTATGGGTGGGCACCAATCCTACCCATGAGGGTGGAGCCCTCTGACCTAATCACCTCTTAAAGGTCCCACTTCTTAATATTGTTATAATGGCAATTAAATTTCAACATGAGTTTTGGTGGAGATGTTCAAAGCATAACAGGAGAAGTCAACCGTAAGCTCATATGTAGTAAAAAAATCTTAAAATGAATTTAGAAGATCTGTTAATAATTGTATCTCACAGAACACTATTAATTTGCATTTCAATGAACAAAACTTACTTGCTTTGTTAACAGTTTTCTGCAAGTTAAAGTGTATCTCTATACAGTCGTCATATATCTTAAAGACAAAGGCACATACCTGCTTAGAGTCAGACAATACAAGCAGGTTCCAGCATCCCATTGGAAGGATATCCAGTAGTCTCTTTTGCTCATTTCAAAGTCTTAAGTTT
Source organism: Pan paniscus (assembly GCF_029289425.2). Taxonomy (NCBI): domain Eukaryota; kingdom Metazoa; phylum Chordata; class Mammalia; order Primates; family Hominidae; genus Pan; species Pan paniscus. The sequence goes on along the minus strand of NC_073261.2, from coordinate 38,605,930 downwards.
TTCCTTACAATATTGAACTCATCTATAAAGTGGGAATAGTGGCTCTGTAGGTCATAAGTGATTGTTGTGAGATTTGGCTTTATATTAACATTTATAAGTCTTCTTGGTAGGTGCTTAATAAATGGTAGCTGCCGCTTTGGTGTTCACTTGGCTTTGCCTTGCAACGGCAGGAGATAGATGTCAGGAAGTTGCTTAGGCACTGAGCTGCATATTAGTTCCTGACTGTTAGTACCCTGGCCTCGTTTTGCCCTTTGTGGTCTGGTAGACTCAGCTGAGCTTTTACTCTTTGGTCTGCTTGTAGGTACCTTCTTTGTTTCTTCTTGTTTGGTCTGCTTGTAGGTACCTTTGTTTCTTCTTGTTTGGTCTGCTTGTAGGTAGGCTCAGTATTGTGATGTCTGCCTGTGCTTTGTACTCAGGAAGTGCTCTGCATTTATTATGATCCTTTCTATTGCAGATGAAGACTATTTTTCATGTTCTTAACTAAGCCTTTGCCCTCTTCCCATTTTCTTTGAGGCAGGCTCATGCAAAATGAGCACCCCTTGGTGTCACCTAGGCAGATGCTGACATACTTTATTATTTTGAGGTTACTTCAGGCCCTCCCTTTATCTGCTGACTTTGGGAGAGCTCTAGATGGTGGGCCTGATGTGTCTTGTGGTGCTACCAACTTCAAGGTGCCTATGGAAGACACTGAAGCCAGAAGCCTTAGCTTTCCTCCCTTACCCAGGCTCCAGGCTCTATTGTTTTTTCTTAGGTGTTTTTCTAATTGCCTCCCTGGGGTTGGCCAGGAATCTTTTTCTTTTCTTTCTTTCTTTCTTTTTTTTTTAAACACACTGTTGCTGGCTTGAAATGTCAGGAATCTTTAAGTGTTTATATGCAGGCCATTTCTGTGAGGGTGACGCAAGATGCTATTCAGTTGCAAGTAATTGCACCAATTATTTGGTAGAATGTAGGGAGGAAGTGGTGGTGTTGACAGTGTCAGAAATGAAGAGAGGAGGGCCTTGTTGAACATTTGTCCACCATGGATTGGCTAAAGTACAGCATTGAGGTTCAGTGTTTATGTTCCTATAAAATAGGCACAGTACCTGTCTTGTACCTGTGTTGGTGGATTGCTGTTCATAATAATTTTATAGCTTTAGGAAGTAGGCTGACAAAGGAGTAAAATATGATATTAATAAGTTTTGTTTTTTCTTCCCCGTTTTTTGGCAGAATAACCAAGTGCTGGGAATTGGAAGTGGTTCTACAATTGTCCATGCTGTGCAGCGAATAGGTATGCTCTCTCACTGTCTACTGGATGTTTTGTGTGTGATGATGGGGTAGGGAGGTAGAGGAGAGGGAGGAAGTGGCACACAGGTTTGGCATTGCCCTTTTGGCTTCAGCAGTACAGAGCTGGAGAGAGGGACTACCTGAGGTCAGTTGAGTGTTTCTGCTCTTTTGTGGAGAGAGGGAATCTTGGGCCTCTTCATCCAACTTTGAAGGATGCCCTTGCCTTTGTTTACTCTGCTCAGCTGGAGGGGAGGAGCTGACTTAGCTTGAGGTCCCAATATAATTTTAATCATGTTGATGGCATTCTACCATTGAGTTCTTTGCGTGAGCTCAGACTTCCTCAGGCAGATAATTGAGGCCATAGTGGGTTTGCCCTGTCCATGACCCTGGAGTGGATGTGGGACTCCTGCCATTGATGGCTGGTTCCTGCAGGTGCTCATTTCACACTGATTAGGGTGTCTCTATGCTTAGGAAAGACTCAGGAATTATCAGCCCCTATGGCTGCTCAACAGGTTTTACTGCCCTGCTCTTTGTTTGTAAGAACAAAGCCCAGACGAGAGGCCTGCCTGAATGCTGAATTCTTCTAGGTGCCAAGGGGCAGAGCCCAGGAGGTAAAGTCCAGGAACACTTTGTTATCAAGGAGTGGTTTTAGTGCTGGTGTGATGGCTTCTGGAAGCCTTCTCACTGGCCAAATAGGAGCTTTTGTGTTATATACCTTTCAATCTTAACCAAGTATCTGGAGAATACTTTCAGGGCACAGGAGTTACTATGGATTTTATAATAGTGGCACCCAAACCTCCCAAGATGCACTCAGTGATTAAAAAGACTTGAAATTTTAATACGAATTTTTTCCTGAAGTCTTTTTTTTTTTTTTTTTTAATCAAACTTTCCTGAAAGGTACAAATCCAAATTGAAAAAATAAATCTCCTTTAGCCACTCTCTGGGGCCTACAAATAAGTATATTTTTTACTAAAATGCAAAAGTAAAGTTCTGGCTTTTTCCTAGAAGAGGCAATATAGGGGAGTTAAGACTGTGTGGCTACATGGCCTGGGATCATGTCCCAGCTGTGTCCCTTATTAGCGGTATAACTACCGAGTTACATTACCTCTCTGAACCTCAGTTGCCTTATCTGCAAAATGCGGAAAATAATTTAACTTACCTTTTGGGTTGTTAGGATTAAGAGTTCATATATACAAAGTTCTTAGAATATTGTCAGGCACATAACAATGGCAAACACTGACACTGCTTTCTGTGGTCAGTACTTACCTCTCCAGGCTTTCTTGTGTCCCTATCTTCTGATGTGTGAGGTACAGTCACCAACTTTCCCACCAAGGAGGGGGACACAGGATGAAAGGCAGCTGTCTTTGGGAAATAGACCTTCCCTTGTCTGTTGGTTTCGAGCAAACACATATGACAAGAAAAATAAAGTAAGGAGAGTGAAAAACTGCCAATATGGCTTTTGTTTCCACAGCTGAAAGGGTGAAGCAAGAGAATCTGAACCTCGTCTGTATTCCCACTTCCTTCCAGGTATGTCCTGCTTTCCATCTGCATCGTGACAGCTTCTGCTGTATCTTCTGGTTCCCCGGGGTTGTGGACCTATGGCCTTGTCTTGTACCTCAAGGTTGTTCTAGGTCAGAGAGTCCAGGAATAGGAGAGTTTATTGACCAAGGATTCCTTCTTGGAATTGTAGTTTTAGGTGCATTTGTTTAATCACTTGGTGAATATTTCAGTGCATGTTGAGTTTAGGCACTACAGAGAATGCAGAGATGGCCAGGTAGTCTCTCTCCTCAAGGAATATTACTCCTATTTATAGGTGAAAAAAATCAGGCTAGGCCAGGTGTGGTGGCTCATGCCTGTAATCCCAAGTACTTTGGGAGGCCAAGGTAGGCAGATCACTTGAGCACAGGAGTTCAAGACCAGCCTGGGCATTATGGTGAAAGCCTGCCTCTACAAAAAATACAAAAATTAGCTGGGTGTGGTGGCTTGTACCTGTAGTTCCAACTATGTGGGAGGCTGAGGCGGGAGGATCTCCCTTGAGCCCAGGAGGTCCAAGCTGCAGTGAGCTGTGATTGTGCCAGTGCACTCCAGCCTGGGCAACAGAGTGAGACCCTGTCTCAAGAAAAAAAAAATCAGGCTAAAAGGAATTAAGCAATGTGTTGGTAATGCAAGTACATCATAAAATAGTAGGAGCTGATGGAGGAAAGCAGTGGAGCCAGTTAAATATAGGGAGAGATAAGGGAAGAGAGGTTTTGGGAAGTGGAAGGGAAGACAGTTGCTCAGATGGAGCCAATTGTCATCCCTCATCTGGCCATTGCAGGGAGGAGTATGTGTATAATCTCTCGCTGGATTAGTCAAGATGATACTATGCACTGGGGTAGGAGATGAGATTTATGAGTGACTGATGCTCCTGGGACTTTATGGACTTAGGCTTGGATAGCTGGGTTTCTTAGGAAACCCTCCCAATCCTGGAGACACAGAATGCTGGCAGCCTGCAACCAGCTCTGGTGAAGGGAGAGAGGTTAAGGTTCCTTCTAAACCAGACTGGCCTCAGCTTAACAGTAGGGTGTAAGGCAGAGATTCCAGGTAGACAGGTTAGGGAGTTGGATAGTGCATACTGTTGGAGCTTCCTTGATGTTAAATCTCTTGGAGACCTTAAACAAGGTGGATGGCCACCCAGGGGACTGAAGGCAATATCTTAAGTGTTTTATATTGCTTTTTTTTTTTTTTTTAAATCCTGCTTTCTTGAGGCGATGCTTTTAAAGCCTCAGTGGCTTGTGATGGATTTTCTTAGTCTTTTGAAAAGCTAAGTATCTAATTTTTCCAACTGACTTGATCATCAAGTATTTTTATTTCTTAGTTAATAAATTACATTGGTGTTTATTTTTAAAGTTATATATGCACGTGGACTGAAGAAACAAATAATTCAAGTCTTTTTATTTAAAAGAAAAAAAAGCACACTACCCTCACTTTCCCCTAGATGACCACTACCTAGAAAGCACACTCTTATTACCTCCCACCCCTGACCTCCACTATTTCTTGCTCTTTACATGGACATACTTTTAGCTCTTTTAGGTGATTGGATATTTGCTCCAGTATTTTGAAACTACATGCTTTTCTTGCTGTTTTTAAATTTTTCTGAACTAGGTTGACCCAAAAGGTTAAAATAACAGCCACTATAGATTTAAGTCAAAGTTAATTTTATTCTGAGCCAAGTTTGAGGACTGTAGATCGGGGACACAGACTCAGAGCAAACTGGGAGCGTGTCCCTTTCTGTTGTAATTCAGTAGGTCAGAATTAGAGGAAAGAGTATGTTGGATAAAACAGACAATAGAGGACCACCCTTACATACATTCTGTGGCTGTAGTTCAAATTGATGAGCTAACATAATTTTTGCTGGAGTTTTATTCTTTTGGTAACATTTTTGCAGTATTGATAATATTTGTAATGTAGGAATATTAGAAAGATAATCAACAATATGATGAGCAACTTAGAGGTCCACTGAAGTAAAGAAATACTTATCATAGAAAAGAATCTTGAACATAGATTTTGATAGTCTGTGACTAATTAGATAAATTTCCTCCCTTTGTATTTGTACTTTATGATATCTTTACATTTATAACTGTAATTAGCTGATGATTTATAATGTCTAATTGCTTGTCCATTTTCTGCTGGGAGTGCAATTTGAGGAGGGTTGAGTTCCAATTTTCTAATTTTTATTATCAAAAGTATTACTTCATCATAAAAGTAACTTTCCTGTTAACCCAGTATTGTACCAAATGGCAGTATAATTTAAATCAAATGTTGTCTGGTTGCAAGTAAGATCTAAAACAGCTACAGTCTCATTTTTCCTCCCTTTCTAATGTAAGCAACCTTTTCCTATTGTGTTAGTCCATTTTCATGCTGCTGATAAAGACATACCTGAGACTGGGCAATTTACAAAAGAATGAGGTTTAATTGGACTTACAGTTCCACGTGGCTGGGGAAGCCTCACAATCATGGCAGAAAGCAAGGAGGAACAAGTCTCGTTTTACGTGGGTGGCAGCAGACAGAGAATGAGGAAGACACAAAAGCGACCTTGATAAAACCATCAGATCTCGTGAGACTTGCTCACTACTATGAGAACAGCGTGGAGGAAACCACGCTCATGATTCAATTATCTCCCACCAGGTCACTCCCACAACACATGGGAATTATGGGAGTACAATTCAAGATGAGCTTTGGGTGGGGACAGAATGCTGGCAGCCTGCAGCCAGCTCTGGAGCCTGCCAAATCTCATGTCATTGCATTTCAAAACCAATCATGCCTTCCCAATAGTCCCCAAAGTCTTAGCTCATTTCAGCATTAACTCAAAAGTCCACAGTCCAAAGTCTCATCTGAGACAAGGCAAGTCACTTCAGCTTGTAAGCCTATAAAATCAAAAGCAAGCTAGTTATTTCCCAGATACACTGGGGGTACAGGTATTGGGTGAATACACTCATTCCAGGTGGGAAAAATTGGCCAGAACGCAGGGGCTACAGGTCCCACGCAAGTCTGAAATCCAGGATGGGCAGTCAAATCTTAAAGCGCCAAAATGATCTCCTTTGTCTCCATGTCTCACATCCAGGTCATGCTGATGCTAGAGGTGGGTGCCCATGGTCTTGGGCAGCTCCCTTCCTGTGACTTTGCAGGGCACAGCCTTCCTCCTGGCTGCTTTCATGGGCTGGCATTGAGTGTCTGCAGCTTTTCCAGGTGCATGGTGCAAGTTGTCAGTGGATCTACCATTCTGGGGTCTGGAGGACAGTGGCCCTTTTCTCACAGCTCCACTAGGCAGTGCCCCAGTAGAGACTCTGTGCAGGGGCTCCAACCCCACATTTTCCATCCGCACTGCCCTAGCAGAAGTTCTCCATGAGAGCCCCACTCCTGCAGCAAACTTCTGCCTGGGCATCCAGGTGTTTCCATACATCTTCTGAAATCTAGGCAGAGGTTCCCAAACCTCAATTCTTGACTTCTGTGCTCCTGCAGGCTCAACACCACATGGAAGCTGCCAAGGCTTGGGGCTTGCACCATCTGAAGCTACAGCCCGAGCTCTACATTGGCCCCTTTCAGCCAGGGGTGGAGTGGCTAGGACGTAGGGCATCAAGTCCCTAGGCTGCACACAGCTCGGGGACCCTGGGCCTGGCCCACAAAACCACTTTTTTCTCCTAGGCCTCCAGGTGTGTGATGGGAGGGGCTTCCATGAAGACCTCTGACATGCCCTGGTGACATTTTCCCCACTGTCTTGGGGATTAACATTTGGCTCTTCCTTACTTATTCAGATGTCTGCAGTCAGCTTGAATTTCTCCTCAGAAAATAGGATTTTCTTTTCTATCAGATTCAGGCTGCAAATTTTTCAAACTTTTATACTCTGTTTCCCTTTTAAAACTGAATGCTTTTAACAGCACCCAAGTCACCTCTCAAATGCTTTGCTGCTTAGAAATTTCTTCTGCCAGATATCTTAAATCATCTCTCTCAAGGTCAAAGTTCCACAAATCTCTGGGGCAGGGGCAAAATGCTGCTAGTGTCTTTGCTAAAACAATGAGTCACCTTTGCTCCATTTCCCAACAAGTTTTTCATCTCCATCTGGACCTTATTTTCCATATCGCTATCAGCATTTTGGGCAAGGCCATTCAACAAGTCTCCAAACTTAACCACATTTTTCTGTCTTCTGAGCCCTCCAAACTGTTCCAACCTCTGCCTGTTACCCAGTTCTAAAGTCACTTCCATATTTTCGGATATCTTCTCAGCAGCGCCTCACTCTGCTGGTACCAATATACTGTGTTAGTCTGTTTTCATGCAGCTGATAAAGACATACCTGAGACTGGGCAATTTACAAAAGAAAGAGGTTTAATTGGACTTGCAGTTCCACGTGGCTGGGGAAGCCTCACAATCATGGCGGAAGGCAGGGAGGAGCAAGTCCCATCTTACATGGATGGCAGCAAGCAGAGAATGAAGAAGACGCAAAAGCAGAAACCCCTGATAAAACCATCAGATCTCATGAGACTTATTCACTACCACGAGAAGAGTATGGAGGAAACTGCCCTCATGATTCAATTGTCTCCCACCAGGTTCCTCCCACAACACATGGGAATTATGGGAGTGCAATTCAAGATGAGATTTGGGTGGGGACACAGAGCCAAACCATATCACCTCTGTACCATATATTATATTGAGCAGGGTATAGAAATTAAGGGTCATCTCTCTCACCACTCCCGTTCAACATAGTACTGGAAGTTCTGGCTGGGGCCATCAGGCAAGAGAAAGAAAGGGTATTCACATAGGAAGAGAGAAAGTCAAACTGTCTCTGTTTGCAGATGACATGATTCTGTATCTAGAAAACCCCATCATCTCAGCCCAAAAGCTCCTTAAGCTGATAAGCAACTTTAGCAAAGTCTCAGGATACAAAATCAATGTGCAAAAATCACAAGCATTCCTATACACCAACAATAGACAAGCAGAGAGCCAAATCATGAATGAACTCTCATTCACAATTGCTACAAAGATAATAAAATACCTAGGAATACAGCTAACAAGGAAAGTGAAGGATCTCTTCAAGGAGGACTACAAACCACTGCTTAAGGAAATGAGAGGACACAAATGGGAAAACATTCCATGCCCATGGATAGGAAGAATCAATATCATGAAAACGGCCAAATTACTGCCCAAAGTAATTTATAAATTCAATGCTATTCCCATTAAACTACCATTGACATTCTTCACATAATTAGAAAAAGCTACCCTAAAATTCATATGGAACCAAAAAAGAGCCTGTGTAGCCAAGACAATCCTAAGCAAAAAGAACAAAGCTGGAGGCATCACGCTACTGGACTTCAAACTATAGTAACCAAAACAATAACTAAAACAGCATGGTACTGGTACAACAGACACACAGACCAATGGAACGGAGTAGAGATCTCAGAAATAAGACTGCACATCTACAACCATCTGATCTTTGACAAACCTGACAAAAGCGATGGGGAAAGGAATCCCTATTTAATAAATGGTGCCAGGAGAACTGGCTAACCATATGCAAAAATTGAAACTGGACCTTTTCCTTACACCTTATATGAAAATTAACTCAAGATGGATTAAAGAACTTAAATGTAAAACCCTAGAAAATGAAAAACACTATAAAAACCCTAGAAGAAAATACCATTCAGGACATAGGCACAGGCAATGATTTCATGACAAAAACATCAAAAACAATTGCAACAAAAACCAATATTGACAAATGGGATCTAATTAAAGAGCTTCTGCGCAGCAAAAGAAACTATCATCAGAGTGAACAGACAGTCTACAGAATGGGAGAAAATTTTTGCAATCTATCCATCTGACAAAGTTCTAATATCTAGAATCTACAAGGAACTTAAACAAATTTATAAGAAAAAAACAAACAGTCCTGTTAAAAGATGGGCAAAGGACATGAACAGACACTTCTCAAAAGAAGACATTTATGTGACTAGCAAACATGAAGAAAAGCTCAACATCACTAATCATTAGAGAAATGCAAATCAAAAAGCGCAATGAGATACCATCTCACACTGGTCAGAATGGCGATTATTAAAAAGTCAAGAAACAACAGATGCTGAGGAGGCTGTGGAGACAGGAATGCTTTTACATTGTTGGTAGGAATGTAAATTAGTTCAACCATTGTGGAAGATGGTGCGGCGATTTCTCAAAGACCTAGAGCCAGAAATATCATTTGACTCAGCAATCCCATTGCTGAGTATATACCCAAAAGAATATAAATCATTCTATTCTAAAGATACATGCACATGTATGTTCATTGCAGCACTATTCATAATATCGAAGACATGGAATCAACCCAAATGCCACCAATGATAGACTGGATGAAGAAAATATGGTACATATGCACCATAGAATACTATGCAGCCATAAAAAGGAATGATATCATGTTCTTGGCAGGGACATGGATAGAGCTGAAAGCCATTATCCTCAGCAAACTAACACAGGAACGGAAAACCAAACATTGCATGTTCTCACTTATAAGTTGGAGCTGAACAGTGAGAACACATGGAGGCAGGGAGGGGAACAACACATACTGGGGCCTGTCTGGGGGGTGTTGGGGGAGGGAGAGCATCAGGGTAAATAGCTAATGCATGCAGGGCTTAATATCTAGGTGATGGGTTGATAGATGCAGCAAACCACCATGGCACACATTTACCTATGTAACAAACCTGCACATGTATCCTGGAATTTTAAATTAAAAAAAAAAAAAGAAATTAAGGGTCATATTTATATGATTTCAGGATTCCAAACATTTTGGGGACAGCACCAACTTCCTGAATTTGTTTATGATGTAGAACTGAAATTGGACTCCAAGTATTATTTAATATGGCCTTTCAACTCCCCATTGGGAAAAATGGGTATTACTTAAAAAAATCTCTATTCCTACTAACACTATGTTATATGTCTAGTTATTATCTATGTGGGGTGCTAATGCTGTAAGAGTACAGTGAATTAAGCTACATATTCTTGGTAGTAATTTTCCAGGAAGAAGAGGGTTCATATGTTTGTGCATAAATGTATACCTTGTGTTTCTGCATCCAAAATGGTAGGGCACATTTTAGAGGCCACTTCAGTTTCCATTTGGATTAGCATGGTCAATAAACCTTGTTGAGTTTGGACGCATGCAATTTTCCATCACTGGGTTTTGGCATGGCTCCTTGTTAGTTGAGTAGTTGATTTACCTTCTTAACAATAGTGTCATTATCTTTTTGTGTAGCTTCCCAACCCATACCTTCCTTCTGAAAGAATATTTCTTTTAATCTATTTAGACTGGTAAATATTGACTTTTCTTGTGATTTTTTTTTTTTTTTTTTTGTCGTTGTTAAATACACTTTTAGCTTGTCCTAACATCTCAAGTCCTGCCTTTATTGGACCTAAGGTTCTTTTTGCTTTAGTTGGCTAGTGCTGTTTTATCCACCAAACATGTTGTTGCCATTGAGCATTTATAATGGAAGTGCAATTTGAGTACCGGTTACAAACCCAATAATGTTGGGTGCTCCAAGTTAAGGTGAGAGGAGCAGCAGTTACCCCTAGATACAGTTTAGTTTGAGTACACTGTAAGGCTTCTCACATTCTCCCTGGTAACATTCCCAAGTATCCTCTGGTGGTACTCTTGTCCACCAAGTAGCTCTCATTATTTGATTTCCAGTTTCATTAGAATTGTGTAGACCAGTCACAAAAACAAGGTCCCTGACTCCTAGGACAAGAGATGCTATGGCAAGGCACATAAGCTGCAGCTAAATGTCTTCCAGGAGTTTGTATAGTAAGTGTATAGTAAGTGATCATCTGTATTCACAGTAACATAGTGATCTATTTGTAAAGTGTTAAAAATTGCCAGACCAGGCATGGAATTGGGAAGAACTTCCTGGATATCTTTCCCTAAGTGGGGGCCTCTTGATAGTTTATTATGCCTGAAAAACTGGTGCCATGGGCTATCGGAACATTGGACTGATTCTAAGAAATTGATGTCAGGGTTCCAGTATCTTCTTGATATTGAAAAAATGTTTGTCCTACTTTCACATCAGTTAGATTAGCAGTTTCCCTTAAGAGGAATGGGGATCAAACAAATGAGGGAGTGTTAGTAGAAATTCAGTCATCATGCAGGAAAATACAAAAACAAAAGGTATATGCAGAAGAAATTCATTGTCAGTTCAGGCCTGGTCTGGTAATTTGGGCAATGTTGTCTATCAGGTCTTGTCTGCTTTCCATACTCAGAGGTGTCAGGAATCTCAGAAATCTTTAACTGGAGGTCTCCAGTGCACTTATAAGTTCATTTAGTTGTTGGAGCTTTCTTTAAATGAGAAATGTGAATCCAGGAGTCAGCTCCTTCAAGTTTTGCTGCACAGCAATTAGTTAGCAATACCTGATAGAGTCCTTTCCAGTGAGGTTCAAGTGAGTCTTTTAGTGAGGTTCAAGTGAGTTTTTTAGTTGATGTTGTTTCCAAAAAAAAGGTCCCTTGGCTAGACATTATGGTATTTAAGATCTTCGTCTCCAAGGAGTACACCGTAAAAAGAATCTTTTATTAATTTATTTTGGGGAAAGAAGTTTAGTTAAGCCTTGACAGTAACTGAGTATAGCACCTTTCAATAAAGTTGGTTCATATAAATTGCTATCCTGTTTCATAGGTTGACTTGTAATTGTCTCATAAGTGGGTAATTGATGTTATCCAAGAGAAGTTGCTCTTGGGTTAAGCAAAACCAATGGAAGAGCCTTTGGCCCAGTATGAAAAGCTTTTGTTAATTTTGCCAAATGGATTTTTTTTTTTTTTTTTTTTTTTTGAGACGGAGTCTCGCTCTGTCGCCCAGGCTGGAGTGCAGTGGCACGATCTTGGCTCACTGCAAGCTCCACCTCCTGGGTTCATGCCGTACTCCTGCGTCAGCCTCCTGAGTAGCTGGGACTCCAGGTACCGGCCACCATGCCTGGCTAATTTTTTGTATATTTAGTAGAGATGGGGTTTCACCCTGTTGGCCAGGATGGTCTCCATCTCTTGACCTTGTGATCCACCCACCTGGGCCTCCCAAAGTGCTGGGGTTACCGGCGTGAGCCACCGCGCCTGGCCAGCCAGCTGGATCTTTATTATTCCGTTTATTTGTTCCACCAATCCAGAAGACTAAGGATGGTATACACAATGAAAATGTTGGAAAATGGGCCAGATTTTACAAATTGAGTGGACTGTCTTTCTAGTAAAATGAGTTCTTCTATCGCTATGTAATTTGGAAGGAATTCCCCAAGAGGGAATTATTTGCTTCAACGATATTTTCCTCCTGCGTGTGCTATGACTCTTCTGCAAGGAAATGTTTCAACTCAGTGAGAGAACATTCAAATCATAACCAGTATCTATTTGTAATCCTGGGCTGGAGGTAATTGGATAAAATCCACTTGCCAGATATCAGAAGGTCTGGTGGACAAAGGAAAATGCCCTTGATATCCATGAAGAGGCTGTCCTGGATTATGTTTAGGACAAACTGCACATTTAGCATAAGTCTTATGAGCCGATTGTGGGTGACTGTTTCCAGTAATATTGTTTTTCTTAGGCAGTCATTTTCTGAGGTCCCTAGTGAGTGAGCTGATAGAAATGCTGTAATACAGGAAATTGAAATAAATTCCAAAGGCAAAACAAGTCTGTTGTTGAGTCCATACTATAATTTGCAAGTGGGGGAAAGGTGTGTCTCCTTTGTTAGCCATATCTGCTTTTTCTTCTCTGAACCCTTTTCTTGAGCCACTTGGAGTTCCTTTTCAATGGAACTCATTTAAAAAAAATATAGCCACCTGTATAGTTTCATCTGCTATTAGTGTTAGAGCAGCCTTTGGCTGCTGCGTCAACAAAATACTTTTTTCTCTGAAGGGCTGAGTTTGGAGTGTCCAGGAATCTTAATAATAGCCCCCCTTTTTTTTCTGGAAATTCCTTAGTAGGGGCTCTAAGTTCTGCCTCGTCCTGGGGGTCTAAACTACTGAAGGTTCTCCCTTTGGGTCAGGATTTTCTCTAAAAGGTGCTATGAAAACTTCTGTGGGTAGAGGAGGGAGTAAGGAACATCTGATCTGGGCAAGGCAGTTCTTTTGTTTTTTTTTGAGACAGGGTCTTGCTCTGTCACCCAGGCTGGAGTACAGTGGCATGATCACAGCTCACTGCAGCCTCGGCCTCCTGGGCTCAAGCGATCCTCCTGCCTCAGCCTCCTGAGTAGCTGGGACTACAGGTGCGTGCCACCATGCCTAGCTTTTTAAAAATTTTTTGTAGAGACGATGTCTCACTATGTTGTGCAGGCTGGTCTCGAACTCCTGGGCTCAAGTGATCCACCCACCTCAGCCTCCCAAAGTGCTGAGATTACAGATGTGAGCCACTGTGCCCAGCCAAGGCAGTTCTGAAAGGAAAGAATAAGAGGGTTCTGAAGGAGCAGGTGGAGGGGAGGAGGTGAGACAGTGGAAGCATGAGACGATTTTTTCAGTGAAGAAAGTTTCCAGGATCTTTTGGTTCACCTCCTGTATGGAAGCAATTTTATCATTACTTCTTTTAGAAGCTTTTAAAAACCATTGTAGTAACTATCCTATTCGTTGTGTTTAATTTTTAAGCCACTCCTCCCAGTTGTGCACGTAAATAATTCAATTTTGGGGTCTTGAATGAGCCCCATTTTGGCCAAGTTAAGCTAATTTAATTTTTAGTGATGTTGGTTCAATGAGTCAAAAAATTTATAAGATGAGGTGCTATAATTTTTAGTCACAAGCCTAGCTGGTGTCTTGGAAGATGGTAACTCTCCTTCAATAGCTTCAACTTCAGATGTCTTGTTTTAAATGTCTCTCCTCCCTTCTCCCTTGTCTGCACCAGATTAAGAATGTGTTCAGGGTCAAAAATGTGTTGCTTATGAGCTTCACTCCTCGGGCTCTTACCCCTGAGGTGGTCTGCTCACCCCTGAGCTGGTCTGCTCTCTTAGGTGTTTCAGGAGAAACTCGCCTGCTGAAGCAGTGAGGTGCCCTGAACGCTAGGCGACCAGCCTATTATGAGAGTTCCCTGGAGGAGCTATTACAACTTAAGTGTTTTCCTGTTGATGGTGAAGCCCTTTGGAACCACTACATGTCATGAGGAATCTCCTCTGACCCTTCCGCAAGATTCTTTGTCACTTAAAAATACCTGAGGTTCGGGCTGGTGGGCGCAAGCATCCTTTATATTTGGAGCAATTTTTATCTCTGTTGCTCTTATACAGAATGTAAAGGATTGGTGCAGACAAAGGAGCTTTTGAAAAGAAAAACACTCAGCTAGTCAAAGAAACCACCGCAAGGTGGTCAAGCTATAGCTTGGTTTTATACGTTTTAGGGAAACATAAGACATCTGTCAGTACATGTAACATGTACTTTGGATCAGTCTAGAAAGGTGGGACAACTTGAAGCTCCAGGGCAGAGTTGGGACTTCAGGTCATAGCTGCATTCAAAGATTTTCTGACTGGCAATTGGTTGAAATAATTATTATCTACAGACCTGGAATCAATAGAAGGGAATGTTTGGGTGAAGATAAGGGGTTATGGAGACCAAGGTTCTTATTTATGCAGATGAAGCTTTTAGGTAGCAGGTGTCAGAATAGATTGTAAATGTTTCTTATCAGACTTAAAAAGTGCCAGAGTCTTAATTAATTCTCCCCTGGGTCAAGGAAAAGACCTGGAAAGGGAAGGGGATTCTTTACAGAATGTAGATTTTTTTCCCTACAAGAGACAGCTTTACTGGGCTAAATATGTCAAAGAAATACATTTTAGGGTAAAATACAGTTTCTTTCAGGACCTGCTGTCATGTGATTCTATACTAGGATCAGGTTGGAATTTGGTGTCTTATTGCTACAAATAGTTTGTTTTGTTCATCTTAAGATCTGTTTTAGCTGGGAGTGGTGGCTCATGCCAGTAATCTTAACACTTTGGGAGGCTGAGGTGTGAGGATTGCTTGAGCTCAGTTTGAGACCAGCCTGAGCAACATAGTGAGACCCTATTTCTAAAAAAAGATTAAGAACAAAAATCTGTTTTAATGTTAATGCTTGTCAGTAGTGCCTGAATTCCAAAGGGAAGATGGTATAATGAGGCATATCCGACTCCCCTTTCCCATCATGACCTGAACTTGATTTTCAGGTTTTCTTTGGAATGCACCTGGCTGAGAGTAGAGGTCCATCAGTCAGTTGGGAGGCATAGAATTTTGTTTTTGGTTTACAATGAATATAGGGTAAAAAGTTAACCAGTATGCAGGTGTCTCAGGATCTGGAGAGAAATGATTGATTTTCTCCTGCATTTGTGCTTCATCTGATAGGCAAGAAGGTTACAATCAGCACATGTTAGTGAAATGTTTGGCAAATTCCAGCCTTGCAAGTGAGAGTTCATCTTTAATTCATAGGCCTAGTTTCTTTTACCTGTGTGTTCAACCTGCAGCTATCTTGAGCTGCTTTTAAAATTCTTTCAGATTTTCTTTTTCTGACAACTTTAGGTAATTGTAATTCTGAATGGATAAATGGAAGATGAACATTTGCTTATTCTTTACCTTGCTCTCACAGTTCACCCTCCCTCTCCTCTCCTAATTGTCCCAGTACAGTTACTTTTTAGTTAGGTTTTACTTGGTTTTTACAGAATTGTAACTGTGCAAGAACCACACAGTGTGTTATGTATGATTACTTTTCCTTGCCTGCCCAATATTTTGTTTTCCCCAAAGTGGTGAAATCTGTTTTTTCCAGCACAGTGGGTATCCCACTTCATCAATTTCATCTGCTTTGTGAAGGCTGTTTGGGTCATCCGGGATGATCAACTGTAAGCCGCTATACTTGGCTGCACTCTTGGGGGTCTCCCTTCACAGTCAGGAAATTTCCTTCTCTTTTCTCTTGTTTTGGGTTGCCCTTGCTTCTTCTTCTTCTTTTTTTTTTTTTAGACGGTGTCTTGCTGTTGTCACCCAGGCTGGAGTGCAATGGCATGATCTCACCTCACTGCAACCTCCGCCTCCCGCGTTCAAGTGATTCTCCTGCCTCAGCCTCCCAAGTAGCTGGGAGTACAGGTGCCCGCCACCACACCCAGCTGATTTTTTTGTATTTTTAGTAGAGACGAGGTTTCACTATGTTGGCCATGACATTTTGGATGTCTGAATATATATATATATATATATATATATTTTTTTTTTTTTTTTTTCAAGCTACGAGTAGGACTTTTTTTTTTTTTTTTTTTTTTTGAGACAGTGTCTTCTCACTGTCACCCACACTGGAGTGCAGTGGTGCAATCTCAGTTCACTGCAGCCTTGACCCCTTGGCCTCTAGCCATCCTCCCACCTCAGCCTCCTGAATAGCTGGAATACAAATGTGTGCCTCCACACCTGGCTAAGAAAATATCTTTATGCGACTTTTCCTCAGTCATCATTTGACTCTACAGAGCACTATGTTAAATACTTTCTCAGGAATTTTGTAGGCATTTCTCTGTTGTCTTCTGGTTTTTAATTTGCTGTTGAGGAGGTAGATACCCTTCTGATTTGTGATCCTTTGTATGAAATCTATTTTTAATTCTCTAAGGACTCACATACCGTTTTATTATCATGTTTTTCTCCAGCATTCTGAAAACACCATGATGTGTCTCTTGGTATGGATCTATTTTCATCCAGTGTGCTGGGCACTTGCTGGGACAGCTCATCATGTGTATTCACACTCTGCAATTTTGGGAATATTTTCCCTATTGTTTATTTCATTTTTCTTCCCTCTGTTTTTTCTGGTTCATCTTTCTGGGACCCTTCTTGTGACTTTGGTGCTTGTGGACAGTCTCATTTTGTCCCTTTGCTTCATTTTTAGCTTTGCCTTTTTCTGACCCTTTTATTGAGCTTTCTTTGTTCTCATGTGTTCAGTTTCTAATAGCTCTTTTTTGTTTGTTTTCTGAAAATTTTTCGTAGTAGGATCTTATTCTTGTTTTATGGTTAATTTTTTTTTTTTCAATTTCTTCACTGAGGATGTTAATGATTTTTTGTTTAAGGGACTTCTTCTTGTACAGGTTTCCTCAGTTGTTTTTTCCAGTTCATGGGAGGTACACTTCACAGTAAAATTCACTCCTTTTAAGTATAATTTTTAGTTTTGACAAGCACAGTCATGTAACAACCAACACAATGAAAATATTGTTGGATTGTTTGGTCTATTAAATTATGTCTGTTTTCTATCTGCTCATTTTTTGTTTTTGTTTTTTTGTTGTTTGTTTTTGTTTGTTTGTTTGTTTTTTAGATGGAGTTTTACTCTGTCACCCAGGATGGAGTGCAGTGGCGCGATCTGGGCTCACTGCAACCTCCGCCTCCTGGGTTCAAGTGATTCTCTTGTCTCAGCCTCCAAGTAGCTGGGATTACAGGCACCTGCCACCACACCCGGCTAATTTTTTTGTATTTCTAGTAGAGACAGGGTTTCACCATGTTGGCCAGGCTTGTCTCGAACTCCTGGCCTCAAGTGATCTGCCCGCCTTGGCTTCCCAAAATGCTGGGATTACAGGTGTGAGCCACTGTGCCTGGCCCCTGTCTGCTCCTTTGAAGAGTGCTGGGCTACCTGATTGTCAGCCAGCTCTCAAGATGAGGATTGTCTGTCAGGCCATTACCTTGGGGAACTCCTGATGTCAGATCATTTGTCTTTCCCCTGGCTGGTCAGATGTCCTAGAGAAGGCTGCCCCATTTCTTTTTGGGAGGGGTATGCATGGCTACCCATGGCCTGGGAGTCAAGTAGGTAAAGAGGACTAGAAGATGTCTGTCAGTATTCTGGATGTAAACTTGCTTTTAATTCTCTTGTTTTCAACACAATACCTGTGGTAGATGAGAGAAAGTGCAGCATCTCCTGAACCTGGGCATGAACATGTGACTTGTTTGTCAGCCACCGAGTTCTGGGATAGCTGCTGTTCAGCAGTAGCTCACTGATAGGGTACCCTTGTCCTCAAATGTGCTTGGCCACTCAATCCTAAGACCAGCGTTTGACCTTCTCTAGAGAATCAGCATGCTGTTTTGGGAGTACAGAGGGAGGATTAGAGGTATAACAAGTTTTAAATTAGCCTTTCAACCAATCTTCTCTTTTTTTTACTCCTACTGTAACCACACAATAGGTTTGTCACTTAATGCGAACAGCAAGTCAATACGCAGACACACTGGTTTGTAGCAGAGAAAGGTTTAACCATAGGGGCACCAATCAAGGAGACAAGAGGAATCCTCAAATCTGTCTCCCTGAGTAGTTGGGGGCTGGGGATTTTAAGGGTTTTGGAATGGGTTGAAGTGTGGAGATGATTGGAAAGAGTGCAGGGTGAAGTCAAGGGACAGGAGAGGAAGAAACAGTATTCTCATGCTGATTTTGTTCCTCTTCGGGGGGAAGGGAGGCTTCAAACTGGTTGATGTCAACTATTCAGCTGGAATTCAGGATCTGAAAAAATCATAAGCAGTTCTTAAAAGCCTTATGATTCTAATTAATGTCAGAGATCCCATCTATAAGAACAATGGGGGATGCAATTAATTCTTAAAAGCCCATGACTCTAATGTCAGAAATTCTATCTATAGGAACAGTGAGGATACAAGTGATCAGTATCTAGAGCTACATGACTTTTGGTTACAAGGAAGTGGGCCAAAGTGCAGCCTGATTAATGCTTAATTATAACTATATTTTTGTTCAGAATTCTTGTTAACCCTGTGAGGTTGGCTTCACATCCTGGAGTTGAAAATATCACTGCTTCCTGAAACTTTTGGGACGTTCTGTGGTATTTTAGTTACTTCTTAGCTTTCTTTAGTACTGGCCTAGGTTTTTTGTTTCTTATTCCTGCATTTACCGTTGTCCATCAGTGTTCCAGCTTTTAAAATTCGTTGCTATTTTCTCCTCTTTCATGAGGTTTATTCCTTTAAGAAAAAATCCTTTATTGTAGTTTCAGAGAGGTTTTGAGAAGGAGCTGTGAAAGGAAAATAAATCTTGGGCCCCCAAATCACTAAGCCAAGGGAAAAGTCAAGCTGGGAACTATGTCAGGCAAATCTGCCTCCTATTTTCTTTCTAAATAAGATAGCTACAAAATTAAAAAGCTCCATACCTCCCTCAAAATTTGCCTACAAGGAACTTCCTTGTGGACAAAAGACAGAACTCAAAGTCATCCCTCTGAGGCTCACCTGATACAAATCCATATCTGATTGCTTCCTCTACCCTATTGTTTATGTACAAATGTAGATACTGAGCTAGACTAAATTGTGTATTCAGTGGATAGCCGCTTGAGGACTCAAAAGAATGCAGTCTTTTGTCTATTATCTACTTATGACCCGGAAGACCCCTTCCCCGCCTCAAGTTGTCCTGCCTTATCAGACTGAACCTAGGTACATCTGATACATATTGATTGATGTCTCATGTCTCCCTAAAATGTGCAAAAGCAAGCTGTACCCCAACCACCTTGGGGCACTTATCAGGACCTCCTGAGTCTCTGTCACAGGCACATCCTTAACCTTGGCAAAATAAACTTTCTAAATTGATTGTGACCTGTCTCAGATACAGGTTTACAGAGCTGAGCTAAATGCAGGTGTTCAAACTGCCATCTTTACCTGGAAGTTTGATCCTGTGTTTTTAAAATAGCACTCCTCACCCAACTGAGTTTTATGGTGATAATTGATAACAGTGTATCCAGACTGGAAAATGCTGGCCCATTCCGGTTAACTGTGTGGAGGAGTCATTGAGAGTTCACAGGGCCTTTTAAAATTCACTTGTTCAGGTTACTTTTTTTCCCACTCAAATGTAAACTTATTTTTGTGTTAAGTTTAGCCAGATACAGTCTCTGGAAATGGTTGAAAGGAAGTCAAAATATTTTTTGGGGGCCAAGAGAAAAACTCCCCCTTTGCCCTCTGAAGATTCACTGAAAATTACTGACAAAAGGCATACAAATGTGTTTGATCATTGTTTTATGTGGCACAAGTGCCTTCAGAATGCAGATCCAAAGATCAGAGGAAACTCTCCATTTTTATGCTTAGGTTCAGCAAAGTATGGACAGCCATGTAGGGATACGATTGGACAAAAAGGATATGATTTAATGCTAGTAGATACAGACTGAGTTGAGAAACCCAGCAAGACCCTCGGTTTAGATCCTTCCTGGTCTCTCTGCAGCACTCCCTCCTTGGTATGGGGCAGAACGGTCTTTGGAATGGGGGTCTTATGACCTACAGTCAGACAAAGTAGGCAAGATAATTTCTTTATGTCCAGTTTTGGCATAGAAAGATTAGGGAGGGAGGAGGTTAGAGTAATATTGTTAAATTTTGTGAACCCCCAAAATGTGAGATAGCTCCCAGGTAATTTAGAAAGTTTATATTGCCAAAGTTGAGGACATGTGCCTGTGACACACCTCAGGAGGTCCTGACGATATGTGCCCAAGGTGGTCAGAGCACAGTTTGGTTTTATACCTTTTAGGGAGACATGAGACATCAGTCAACATATGCAAGATGAACATTGGTTTGGTCTGGAAAGGCGGGACAACTTGAAGCAAAGGCGGGAAGACTTGAAGCAGGGAGGGAGCTTCCAGGTCATAGGTAAATAAGAGACAAATGGTTGCATTCTTTTGAGTTTCTGATTAGCCTCTCCAAAAGAGGCAATCAGATATGCATTTATCTCAGTGAGCAGAGGGGTGACTTTGAATAGAATGAGAGGCAGGTTTGCCCTAAGCAGTTCCCAGCTTGAGCGATTTTGGGGCCCCAAGATTTATTTTCCTTTTACATTTCCCCCCTTTCTTTTAAAAAATCTTTTGGAGAAAGCATTTTAGAAGAAAATGAGTCTCTGGCTTCAGGTTTCTTCAGATCTCTCATGGCTAGGATTGTTTATTCCTAGACAGGTAGTTCCTGAGTTATTAGGAAAGTTCATTTTTAGCAGGTCGTGAAGTCTCATGTCCTGTGAAGAGAAAATAGGGGGAGGAAGGGAGAAAAGCAACAACAAACAAAAGAACAATCCTGGAAAATTGATATAGGCCACATTACTCTAAAGTCCATACATTAGTAGACAGGTATGAAAGTGGCTTATGTATGTAAATAGGTTGCTGTTGTTTTCTTCTGAAGTTTAAGTTGTCTAGCTTCAGTTTGCAGGGCTTTATGAAAGCACAGTTTAGTTTTTGGTGACTCCAAATTCGGAACAGTGGGGAAAAAAGAAGGAAAAAAACCCCTGAAAACATTATTTTGCAGGGTTGTAGCCAAGAAAAATTAGAATTTGGTTCAAATTTTAGAAAATAATAAAATTGAAAAACATAGGCAAGACTAGAATGTAACAACAGGTGTGCTATAGTTTTTGAAACAATTTTTCTCTAGTTTCCCATTTTTACTAAAGACAAATCATGGTAGGACTGATGTGCTTTATTATACTTGGCCTTATTATTTGTATACAGTGCAGCAAGAATAATAATTACTTTTTTTACATAGGCTTTTTAATTGGCTTTGATGGAACTTTGTTCCATAGAAGGAATCTCAGATAAGACTCCTTTTTTAAAGCCGAGCCCAGCCATTATGGATTTGTACCATCAAATACTATGAGTTGGGTGAATTCCTTTCCTCTTGAGGTTCCAAGATAAACTTGGGCCTCCTAGGCCTGTCAGAAAGTGACATTCTTTACTTACCACAGCTCAGGAATCCTGTACAGGGACTGCATAGACAAAGGTGTAAGGTCAGTTTTTCCAAGGGGCTCCATAAGTCAGTTTGATTTCTTTGTGGAAGACACACCATTCAAGTTAAAGCCTTGGTAAAATAACCAGTTTCTTTAATTGTGCCCCATTACAAATGAAAACAGATTCTTATTGCACTTATGCAAATAACTGTATTGTCATAAGGTAAGAATAGTCACAAATACTCCCCAAGTTTTATAGAAATCAGGTAGAGAAAAACAAATATGCCCCAAATTTGGTTCATAAGAGTATACTTTACTAAATTGTTAAAAGCTATAAATAGCTTAAAAGAAGTTTTTTTGACTCTGAAAAATAAAAGAAAGGATCAGCAACGTCTTAAGCAAAACGTTAAAAAGATTACTTCAGACTTCTATTAGTTTAGTCCCTGCAGTTAATTACTGTTCTGCTTGATATTCATGAATATTTCAGCTCTCTGAGTCCTGAAAGTTTTTCCTTTATTCTGATGTTACAATCTCTAAAGTTGTGAGAAACTTGTATTCAAGAGCACCTGTTAAGAGTTTTATAGCTGATTATAAAGCCGCCTTCTAAAGAGGACCAAACAAGACAACAATTGTCATGGATGACAAAAAGTTTTAGGGCAGCTATAGTCAAGACACAGTTGACAAGGAGATTTGTTACCTCTGTGGCACATAGTAATTTAACATAACAATTATAATTATTACCGATAACATACATTAAGTCATATCAGAATTATAGGAGTTTCCCATAATTTTGGAACACATACCAATAACATTTATACAAATACAGCCCAGAGAAAAGCAAACACCATTTCATATTTGACAATGCTTCCTGTATAATTTTTATACCAAATAAGCCAAATTATGTCATTGTTTTAGATTTTAGGGAACCTGGTATCTTAAAGGATTAATTAGGTCAGAAAAAGACATAATTTGTAATTTGATTTTGGAAATATTGTCAAATATCAAAGGTTTAAAACACTTGATATCACAAAAGAGGATCACAGGTCATTGTAAAATAAGTCATTCATTTAACCAAAGTGATAACCTAAGGATTTTAAAAAAAAAAAGTCAAAAACCTTCATTTTTTGAGAGAGGAGACTTAATTTGCCAAACAATAAGCCCTAATAAAAACATGAAGCTAATTAAATTTGTTTTCCAAAATGTATAAACAATTTATAAAATTTTAATCTTGAACATAAGATATAACTTCCATAAGTCTTTTATAGACTTTATAACCTTTATTAAGGAGTCGGTTAATGCCTCAAGATAACCTTGTTAATCTGACCCAGGTGCCCATATGCTGGTCTTGCATCAGTGTGCTTTTGACATTAATGTTTGATTTATAGTGAAACTGAACTTATTTTATCTCTCAAAATTGGCCCTTACAATCTCACACACCCACCTGTTCCACAGTAGTCCCTTGGCATTGAGGAGTTGAATAGCTTTAATTTCTGGCCTGTGTCTCAGGAATGCAGTTTATTTTGATTGGCATCTTCTATGGGGCCTGATGATGAGGCTTTAATTACTGTCAGTATTTAAGATTTTACAGGACTTGGTATCCTTCTCAGACCCAAGAGTCAAAGCCCTGCAACTTAATGTTACAAGAACTTCAAAAGCACATACAAAAAGATACGTGGATGTAATAACCTTAATTTAAAAAAAAATTTGTCTCAGTTTTTTTTCGTAAGCAAACCAAAACTTAATGCCATAGGAATTATTTCCATAAAACGTAAAATCTGTTAGGCCAGTTACCAAAAGGCAAAAGGAAAGACCTTCTGCAGTGTACAGAATATTATGTTGGAAGAAAACATTTCCTTTAGACCTTTAAGAAATTATTGTTAGCATCAGGCCACAACAAATGGAACTTGAGGGGAAAAAAACTTACATGAGCTGAAAATGAGTTGGAGAACATTATTACTTTGCTCCTTTTAAAAGGGGAGAGAAAACTGAAAATGGTGAGATGTAATAAATGTCAAACTTCTAAAACAAAATTAAATAATTTAAATTATTTTAAAATACATTATTAAATATATTTTAAATATATATTATTTAAATATATAGAAATATATTTAATAGTTATGAGATACCATCTCACACTGGTTAGAATGGCTATCATTAAAAAGTCAGGAAACAACAGATGCTGGAGAGGATGTGGAGAAATAGGAATGCTTTTACACTGTTGGTGAGAGTGTAAATTAGTTCAACCATTGTGGAAGACAGTGTGGCAATTCCTCAAGGATCTAGAACCAGAAATACCATTTCACCCAGCAATCCCATTACTGGGTATATACCCAAAGGATTATAAATCATTGTACTATAAAGACACATGCACACGTATGTTTATTGCAGCACTATTCACAATAGCAAAGACTTGGAACCAGCCCAAATGCCCATCAATAATAGACTGGATAAAGAAAATGTGGCACATATACACCTTGGAATACTATGCAATCATAAAAAAGGATGAGTTCATGTCCTTTGCAGGGACATGGATGAAGCTGGAAACCATCATTCTTAGCAAACTAACACAAGAACAGAAAACCAAACACTGCATGTTCTCACTCATAAGTGGGAGTTGAATAATGAGAACACATGGACACAGGGAGGGGAACATCACACACTGGGGCCTGTCAGGGGGTGAGGGGCTAGGGGAGGAATAGCATTAGGAGAAATACCTAATGTAGATGATGGGTGGATGGGTACAGCAAACCACCGTGGCATGTATATACCTATGTAACAAAACTGCACATTCTGCACATGTATTCCAGAACTTAAAGTATAATTTAAAAAAAAGAAAATAAATTTAATAATTATACTTTAATACTTATAAATATATTAATTATATTACTAATATAATCATATTTTATTAATATAATTAGTATAATATAAAATACAACATATTAGTATATTGTTTTATTATTATAATTAATATATGTTAATATAAAACATAATAGATATATTTTAGATATATATTATATATACACACACACATACACACACACACACACCCCCACATGCACACATGTTTTTTGCAGCACTATTCACAATAGCAAAGACTTGGAACCAGTCCAAATGCCCATCAGTGATAGACTGGATAAAGAAAATGTGGTGCATATACACCATGGAATGCAGCCATAAAAAAGGATGAGTTCATATATATTATATAATTATAATTATGTATTGAAACATATATTAATAACAAATATATCTTTAAATACATATATTTATTTAAAAACATAATTAAAATCTCTAATAATTTATTAAGAGTAGATCCCTTAAGAAATCAATCCCTTACTGTTCTAATAAATTCTTTAGTATATAAATGGTTTTTTAAAATATCAAACCCAATCTCCAGAAAGACCATTATAATTTGTGTTTAATTATAGATGGCTTGATCTATAAAAGTTTTTTTTTTTTTAATCCTTTTATTGTGTCTTAGACTCTTCATGACATGCTTGGACTTTCTGGTTTGTCCTGAACATACCTCTTTCTTAAACAACCAGTCATTTTATTCTAGGCCCAAATTAACCATACAAGATTTTTTCTCATACAAAATTATTTCTCTTTAAGCTTTTTCACCAAAAAAACCCTTTTTTTTATAGCTTTCTTTACATCTCTCTTATTTTGTGGTTCCTTTTACAACTTGTTTTATACATAACCTTTAAAAAAGCTTTGAACCAAACAAAAATTGTTCACCTTTTTAAGGACACTTATTTTTGAAAGAATATTTTCCTACAATATATTTTTATTGGAAAATACCCAAATAATAAAATATCTATAATTTAACTTTAGATTCTAAATTATGACAAGTTTGTCTACAAGTATTTATCCCATTACATTTACTTATTTTAATTGTTTAGATTATTTATGAAAAGTTTGATAGTCATTATTTAAAGTTATGAAACTTTCCATTGCAAAATTCTGAGACAGTGAAGACGATAGGACCTAACGGACTCCATCTTGCTTCTAACCTTTACGCTGTCCTTGTTCATTCCTGGTCTTTGGGAGGAACTTAGTTTGTAGTTTAGCTTTGAAACAAAGACGTAACAGTCCTTTGTCTCATTTGCCATTATACATGCCATGGTCAGATCCTCTCACAGTACAAGGTGATCTCTGGTGCCCCCACAGCCAAAGAGGTCAGGTCACCCAATACAGGAAAACAGAGCTTTAGACCTAAGAAGAATCTGCCCATGACTCTTGAAACTCTGCAAAGAAAACAGAACAACCCCAACTGTGATGAGTGGCACCTTTGTTCTGAATTCTTTAAAGGGGTTCAACTCATTATAAACCTCTAGACTTTTTTTGGTACTGCAGATGGCAAAGGGGGAAGAAGGAGGTATAGGGTGGAAGAGAAGTAAATGAAAGAACATTTGTTTGTTTTTTTAAGACAGGAAGCAAACAGAAACCAAGTGCATAGTTTTTTGTTTGTTTGTTTATTTTTCCCTCTTTTGCAGCTGCGAGGAATTTTAGCGAAATTAGAAAGGGTTTGTTACCCATAATTTGGAATTCTTGCTTGGATTTGATCAAGTCAGGTAGAGTTGGTCAAATCTGTTGGGAGAAAGACTGCAAAAAACAACAATAATAAAAACCCTAACAATATGATCACCGAGTGCTCTAATGGTAAGGAGAGATTAAGACCAACTAGTTGTTAAGCTTTAGACAAGAGAAAACCCCAATTCAACTACTTACCTAGGGATGGGTCTCAGGCTAAAGACTGCTTTCTACCGCTCTAGAAGCAGGAGGAAAAAAACAACAAAAAATGTTGAACTCATATTCCCTGCTGGGAGTGACCTCAAACTCCATAAAGGAGTTACCTGCCTTCCATCGTCATGGAAACAGGAAATCTTGCATTCCTTGTTGGAAGCAAGTAAAACTCCAAAAAACAAAAAGGTTGGGGGAGTTGTACAGCAAAATAAACTTTAGATTTTGACCAGATTTGGGGAGATCAGGGATTCTCTGGAGGGTGTACTCCCAGACCTCAGCAAATTGTCCTGTTGGTTTGAGCCATAAAATTAGCTCATGCTGGTTGGTACTAAGCACTGATAGATTTGTCAAAGGTCAGGGGTACCTCTACTCAGAATCCCTCTGTGGTTACCAAAATGTCAACCCTGAAAATCTGAGACAGGTTTCAGGTAATTTAGAAAGTTTATTTTGCCAAAGTTGAGGACACGTGCCTGTGACACACCTCAGGAGGTCCTGACGACATGTGCCCAAGGTGGTCAGAGCACAGTTTGGTTTTGTACATTTTAGGGAGACATGAGGTGTTAATCAATATATGCAAGATGAACATTGGTTTGGTCTGGAAAGGTGGGACAACTCAAGCAAAGGCGGGAAGACTTGAAGCTGGAAGGGAGCTTCCAGGTCATAAGTATATAAGAGACAAATGGTTGCATTCTTTTGAGCATCTGATTAGCCTTTCCAAAGGAGGCAATTAGATATGCATTTATCACAGTGAGCAGAGGGGTGACTTTGAATAGAATGGGAGACAGGTTTGCCCTAAGCAGTTCCCACCTTGAGTGATTTTGGGGCCTCAAGTTTTATTTTCCTTTCACAGTTTTATGTCTGGCTTTGGGGAAAAGGGAAAAGGAAAGTGGTGGTTGTTTCTGTGACCTGCTTTGGGGAGGAGGGATTCTAGTTTCTATGGCTATCCTCAGGAGCATGAGAGGCCAGAGTCAGGAGGGCAGAATAATTGAAAGAAACTTTTGCCTCTGAATATGTTTCTTTCTTTTTTCTTTGTTTTGTTTTGTTTTTTTGAGACAGAATCTCACTCTGTCACCCAGGCTGGAGTGCAGTGGTGTGATCTCGGCTCACTTCAACCTCCACCTCCCAGGTTCAAGTGATTCTAATGCCTCAGCTTCCCTAGTAGATGGGATTACAAGCATATGGCAACACACCTGGCTAATTTTTTTGTATTTTTACTGGAGATGGGGTTTCACCATGTTGGCAAGGCTGGTCTCGAACTCCCGACCTCAGGTGATCTGCCCACCTCGGCCTTCCAAAGTGCTGGGATTACAGGAGTGAACCACTGTGCCTGGCAGCTCCTGAGGATGTTTCTGAGGCTTTTATTTTGGGGTATCCTGAGCCCTAACAGTTTCATGCCCTACTTTTTAAACAAGTAAACCTGTAGGGATTTAAATGATTTTGGTGGATTTGCTCTTTAAAATTAAAGGCCTTTAACTTTAAAGGTAGAAGGTAAAGAAGAAGGTAAAGTACCTGAAAGCCAGAACTGGTTTAAACCAAAAACAGCATTTATTGCTCACTCTGCCTTCGGTTCTACCTTGATTAGGTAGTAGAAGGGAAAATGTTTATGCTTCTACTATGTAAGCACCATAAAACCTGAAAACCACATTTTGTGAAATAATAAAACTACATTTTCAGGTTTTATTGTAAAATGAAGGGAAAACAGAAGTACCAGTAGCCTGCCAAGTGCCACTGTCCCTAATCATGAGACGTTTAGAGGTACCAGCTGTGGGGTTTGCTTCTTGCCTTTCTTCAGAATCACAAGCTAATCATTAGCTTTCCTGCTCCTTGCACTTTCCAGAGCTCTGGCCAGAAGAGGCAGGCAGGGGTGTTTACTCTACACGCTCCGGAGACCCTTTTGCTTCCCTGTTAGAAGCTTCTGGTGTCTAGCAGATGCAGATCTCAGTGGAGCACCAGAGGCTGCATATGCTCACTGAGCCAGTAGTGGGTCAAAACCCTTATGCTGTTTGTTGAACTCCATGCATCAGTTTGCCAAGGCTGCCATAACAAGGTTCCACAGACTGAATAGCTTAAAAAAAAAAACAGAAATGTGTTGTCTCAGAGTTCTGGAGGCTAGAAGTCTGAGATGAAGGTGTTGGCAGAATTGGTTCTCTGAGACTGTGAAGGAGAATCTGTCCTGTGCCTTCCTCCTAACTCTCTCGGTGGGTTGCTGATATCCTTTGGTGTTCCTTGGCTTGTAGGCCCATCCCCCGATCTCTGCCTGCATGTTCACATGTTGTTCTCCCTGTGGGCCTGTTTGTTTCTGTGTCAAAATTTCCGCTTTTAATAGGGACATCAGTCATACTGATTTAGAGCTTACTCTAATGGCCTCATTTGAATTTGATTACCTCTCTAAAGACACTGTCTCCATAAAACATCACATTCTGAAGTACTGAGGCTTAGAACTCCAATAGATCTTTTTTGGGGGGAACACAATTCAACCTAACATTCAGGAAGGATGAGGCTCACACCATTTGTAATCAGGACTTCTCTGTAGAGCTTCTGGACCACTCCTGCGGGGAGGCAAGTCACAGGTTGGGAGAAGGGAGAGTTGGAGAACTTGCTGATGGGAACAGGCTTAAAGTGTTCTCTCCTAGTGGGATCTTGAAGTCATTGTACAGGGGCCCAGACTTCAGTTGACCGTTTTAACAAACCGGCAGAATTCCTGAGCCTCGTGTTGTGAATTGGGGCACAGAACTGTTTTAAAGGGAGTACAGATGCTCCCCTTGTGTTGTTGCTTATTGTCTGTTGGGGAAGATGGGAGAGTCTCAGGGCTTGCAGAAGTTGAGGGTGGAGTATGGGGGTATGCAGGGGAATCACAGTGGGCCTCCCAGCTGCAGAAACAGACAGTGCTCACCGACCAGGCCCTTCTCATGTGCCAGGCTTTGGTCAGGTACTGGGGTGGGCGGCTGGTGGTTGTGGTGAGGAGGCATAGCTCAGTTGGTTCTAGTGATCATTTAAGGCAAGCTTGTCCAACTCGTGGCCCAAGATGGCTTTAAATGTGGTCCAACACAAATTCATAAACTTTCTTAAAACATTGAGTTTTTTTGTAATTTTTTTTTTTTTAAGCTCACCAGCTATTGGTAGTGTTAGTGCATTTTATGTGTGGCCCAAGACAATTATTCTTCCAGTGTGACCCAGGGAAACCAAAAGGCTGGACACCCCTGATTTAAGGTATATTCATTTGTATAAGAATAGAGAGGCCCTTGTGCATGGAGAGTGTGTGTTACTATCTTCAGTTTCTGGTGTGGTGCCTGGCACTCCACAAATATTCAAAGAATTAATGCTACATTCATGTATGCAATATTTTGTAAGTATATGGTAGAGAAGAAGTAGAGATAATGTGCCTTTTAGGGGAAGGAGAGCCAACTCCTTGTCCAGGACATGACAGCTATTTTTAAAACGTCCTTATCAGTTAGCAGTGTGGGGTTTTTTTTGTTTGTTTTTGAGAAAAGAGTCTTGCTCTCTCGCCCAGGCTGGAGTGCAGTGACACTATCTCGGCTCACTGCCACCCTCCACCTCCTGGTCTCAGATGATCCTCCTGCCTCAGCCTCCTGAGTAGCTAGGGTTACAGGTACCATGATGCCTAGCTAATTTTTGTATTTTTAGTAGAGATGGGGTTTCACCATGTTGGTCAGACTGGTCTTGAACTCCTGGCCTCAAGTGATCCACCCACCTTGGCCTCCCAAAGTGCTGGGATTATGGGCATGAGCCACCGCGCATGGCTGTTAGCGATGCGTTAATGATTGGTTTAATACCTCTTGTGTGTGTGTGTGTGTGTGTGTGTGTGCGCACGCGTGCATGTGTGTGCATGCGAGAGAGAGAGAGGAGCATGCCAGTCTGCAGCCTTACCCCTGCCCTCCCTCTGCAGCGTTCTCTGTAAACTAATCTCAGAAGTGTCATATCATCACCTCCGCTTTGTGCCATTGGTCACTCACACAGACTAACTCTGGGACAATGGGAAGGGATGATCCAAAGAGATGAATGTCAGGAGGTGAGGATTATTGGGGCCCTCTTTGAGGCCACTTTCCAATGTTTTTGTAGTCTCAGATCTGAAGTTAGGATGGTTTCTCTAAAACTACTTTTACTTTTTTAAACTTTAAAGTTCAGGGGTACATGTGCAGGTTTGTTATGTAGGTAAACTCATGTCATGGGGGTTTGCTGTACAGATTATTTTGTCACCCAGGTGTTAAGCCTAGTACCCATTAGTTATTTTCCCTGATCGTCTCCTTCCTCCCACCCTCCACCCTCTATCCTTCAGTCAGCCCCAGTGTGTATTGTTGCCCTCTGTTAGCTCCCACTTACAAGTGAGAACATGTGGTATTTGGTTTTCTGTTCCTGCGCTAGTTTGCTAAGGATAATGGCCTCTGGCTCCATCCATGTTCCTGAAAAGGACGTGATCTCTCTCTCTTTTTGTTTTTAACGGCTGCATAGTTCTGATAGTACTTCTGGAGAAATCTAAGAATTAAGAAATAATCTAGCAATACTATTTTTGCTGTTTTCCTTTTCAGCATATATTTCTCTTTAATAAGTTCAAAATCATAAGGTTTTTTTTGAACTTGCTTATTCAGCCAGCATTTTATTTTAGCTTTTTATTATGGCAAATTTCAAAGTTTAGAAAGGAGAGAGAACAATAAGATGAACTTCCATGTACTCAGCATCCAGTTTCAATAATTATCAGTTCACAGCCAATCCTATTTCATCCATACCTAAATATCCCCCTGACTCTTGTTATTTAGAAACAAATTCCAGGCATAATATCATTTCATTGTATATATTTCATATGTCTCTCTGGAAAATGGGGAGTCTTTTAAACATCACAACAATATTAAAAAGAGCAATAATTTCTAATAACATCAATAATTTTTAATAACATCAAATCTGGGGTTCAAAGTTTTTTTATTGTCTTATCCTTTAAAAGTATATTTTTTAGTTTGTTTGAATCAGGATCCAACATTACAATTTTCAAGATCTTTATGTTTTAGCCTTAGAGTCTTACGATTTTAGATTAGAAGGTTGGCCTCGGTCATTTCATCTGTCCCTACCTTTTTATAGATGAGAAAAATTGCCAAGGGTCACAGGGCTGGCTCATTTAAGATTAGAACCTGGACCTTCTGATTCTTAATCTCAGGTGCTTTTTGTTTTTAGCAGAAAACGTTGTGAAGGCTTGTCTTTACAAAAAAGTTTTCCATCCTTTGGTTTCTGTGCATTATAAGCAATGACATGAACATAAACCCACATCACTGGGACTTGGGCATTCAAACATGAAGGTTTGAGGTACCTTTATTCCAGCTACGAATCCTGCTCAGAGCCAAAATTTGATGGCTGTAACCACTGTTCTCCCTTTTGTCACCTTTTTAAGAAGGTTAGCTCTGAAGCTTGACTATAACGTCAGTGGTGCTGACTTTCTCACAAACATCCTAAATCTCTCCCAGTCTAGTGTGCTAAATTTGCTGACTTCCTCACTTAGTCTTTCTGAATTCTGGCATTTTTAAGTGTATATATTCTTTTCCTCATATTTACTTAACAGTGTGGGCTGGAAACCACTCCGTGTCCATTCATAATGATCTTCCTCAGTCTGTTTTTATACCATTGGATTGTTTTAAAACCTTTGTAGTAAGTTGTGGATTTGGTTCTATGTTAGGAATTTTTTGTCACACTTGTTTTGCCAGAAGCTTTAGGATGCCGTGGCATTCTCTTTCATCACAAGTCACTGACGAGGAGCTCTTAGCTTCGCATTGGAACAGGGTCTTTGCTGTGCTGTTTGCCTTTTCCCAGCTCCCAGGTTGAATCAGCAGTTAGTTTTGCCATTCATGGGGCTAGATCTCCTACCTCATGGTGGGCCATGCTGGGCTTTGGGAGAGGGCCTGGGTAGGACTTGGGACACTTAAATCCGGAAGAATTCTGAGAATCCTTGCCATGAACTCAAGTAAATGATCATGGTTGCTCTTCCCTGTCCTCTGCAGGCCCGCCAGCTCATCCTGCAGTATGGCTTGACCCTCAGTGATCTGGATCGACACCCAGAGGTAAGATTGCCACTCAGAGGCAGACCACTGCGTATTTCTTTCCGCTTTTTTATGGCTGTCACTTGTTCATGGGCTCCAGATATCTTGTAAAATCTAGGGAAGATGTCAGTTAGTTGTACCAAGTTTTCTCCTGGGACCTTGAGTATTAATTTTGGCTGAGGTCACAAGTGCCGAGGTGGTTCCTTTCCACCACATTCCTTGTGGTTTAACCCCGAGGGCTCAGTGTGAATGTAGTGAAGGGAAGTGGGCAAGCCCAGGGCTATATCCAGGGCTTCCTGAGGTCTTTGTGCAGAGGTATAAGAGTGAGCCAGCTCATGGAGCTTGCCACTAAGTGGAAATAAGGAAGAATCATCTGAGGCAGCCATGGACATTTGAAAATATTAAAACTAAGTTTTGTGGTAAACACTAACACAGGGGCAGTCCAGAGGAGACTGACGTTGGTGAGGGTGAGCAACATCACAAACCCTACCTGGCATTTTCTGAGCCATTATTATGTACCAGCTTTTGTGCTAAGTGCTGTACCTGTATTAAACTGTTTTATCTCCAGTATTCTTGAAGATAGGATACCATAATTTTCCCATTTTATAGATGTGAAAAAGGCACAGAGAGGGTAAGTCATATGGCTAATGCCACAGGTCTTAAGTGGCAGAATCAGAATTTGAACTCAGGCACATCTCTTCTAGACTAATGCTAGTTTGAGTTTTTTGGGAAGAGGTAAAGTTTGAATTGGGCTATAAAGGCCAGGTGGCAGGGGCAGGAGAGAACATTCCAGAGAGTGGTAGATGGGAACCACAGGAACAGCTCCATGTGGGCAAATGGACACTGCTCGGACTGGCTGGGGTGATAGGACAGAGTGAGTGTACTGCGTTGGTGCATAGTGGGGAGAGGGAAAGCAAAGCTGGATAGGAAAAGTGGGGTGGTTTTATGGCACCTGGAAAACCAGGCAGGTTGAGACTTGATGGTGATCTGGTAGCCCATGTTTCTGTCATACACACGGGCCTCACAGGGGTTAGTAAGAACTATGGGAAGGACTTGGGGATTTCTGTGGGCAGAGCCAGGGGCACAGGCTGATCATGTGTTCAGCAGCTGTGAAGAGAGTGGTTTGGGCTGAAGGTGGGCCTGGAGCCCAGACAGAAAAGGTTGCCACTTTCCATGCCCCTGAGAATTGCCACAGTGCAGCCTGGCTCTGGGGTTA
This sequence comes from Pan paniscus, assembly GCF_029289425.2. Classification (NCBI taxonomy): domain Eukaryota; kingdom Metazoa; phylum Chordata; class Mammalia; order Primates; family Hominidae; genus Pan; species Pan paniscus. The sequence continues at coordinate 38,572,566 of NC_073261.2, read as the reverse complement.
ATGCAGGCCTGGGGAGAGCAGTGCCTACTGTAACTTCAGACAAAGGCTGGAATCTGTAAAAGGCTGGAAGCAAGCATGACCCATATGAAACTGTATTTTTTATACCTGTGCCATGCCAGCCATGCCAAGCAACTTAGTAACTGCACCATGAATAGAATTTGTACCCTGCATACTGCTTGCTGTTTTTAAAAATATACTTGGGGTTCCTACAGTGTCCATGCAGAGTACCATGAGTGATGAGAAATGTGTAACTTTCTTGATTTTGATTTTTGAAAGCTAGATGAACCCATTTGCCCCTCAGCTGCTTTTGGGGCTTGTGGTGGAGCTTCCTAATAGAGGGAGCAGGCAAGCCCAGACAAGTGGGGTCTTAGTGGCAATGCCCCAGTCATTTCCAGTTTGGGAACTCATCAACTTTCTTATGTATCTCTTCATTTGATCTTCATGTCCACTTAAAATTGCCTGTGAGGTTGCTCACAGTTAGTACAGAGACTTCTGAATCAGTTTTTTTTTTTGCATTTTTCCCACCCCCATTGGAATTTAGTAGCACAGATATTACTGTATTGGCCCTTTGGTGGGACAAAACTCATTGTAATGTCTAAGATTTTTTATTCCCCCACCAAAAACTAATTTTTGCCTCTTGGGGGAGGTGATAGCACCCACACTGAGAACACGTGCTCTAAATAACGCCAGCTTGTCCACAGAGAAGCCCATCAATGAGAAAAGGGAACATAGTCTTGTGGGTAAGAACTGCATCCCGGTTAGAGTCCCAAGTCCTGTGCTGTTTCCCTTTGATCCTAGTGGAGCAGCTTAACCTCTTGTAGCTCAATTTCTTGATTTGTTAAATGGGAGTACTAGAATTAGCTAATAGGGCTGCTGAGTATCTGATGAGCTATTGCATGCTCAGGCAATTAGCAGAGGCTCCCCTCGAGTGGTTTTTGTATCTTTACCTTTCCCCCAATACAGATCGACCTTGCCATCGATGGTGCTGATGAAGTAGATGCTGATCTCAATCTCATCAAGGGTGGCGGGTGAGTGTTGTGGGGGCTTCTGTGCTAAAGAGTATCTGCCAGTTAATCCTTAGCAAAGCAAGATGGATACAGAATAAACAAATTGCCACTGTGACATATGCAAGTTTGTCTTTCTCCTAGGATATTGATAGCATATGGCCTAGACCCAACTCAGCATTTCTGGTCATTAACAGCAATTTACTGACAAGGAACCTGGGCCTCTTTAGTGAGATCATTCATCGTAATGGATTCTCTGTGGATTTGTGTTCTTTTGTTGATTCAGACTTTAAAAACTTAAGGCCAAATAAAAATAATACTGGGCTAGATTGTTAGGTCTGTGGGTACCAGTGTGTGACTTTTGCTTTAAAGCTGTGCTTACTTCTGTGAGCAGTTAGGGATATTATTTGTTCCTTTGGAAAACATTAATTGGGTATTTCTTAAGTGCTGATTTGGGGAGTGGTGGGAATGGTGAGTTGAAAAAGGTGAAATCCTGTTCTGCTGGTTCTTATAATCAAGCAGACTATTGAGTGATGCAGCATTTGTTTAAAATCACACTTTACTGTTTATTAGATTTTCTTACGTGTTACTTAATCCTGTCAACTGCAGATGTGAGATAGTTTAGCTGCTAAACCCTAGAGGTAGACCTGGACCCAAATCTGCTGATTCAGTGCTCTGGGCTCTCTCCACTTCATCACCCTCATTGGCAAGTAGTCGACTGGGCAGGTTGTTCAAAGCGTGCTCTCCTCAGCTTCTAGACCCTCCCATTCATGCCATGTCCAGATGACGTCTCCCTGAACACAATGCTCCCTCTCAGACGCACTTGGATGGAATTATGCCTGGCCTGAATGGGAACCTTGTCTGCTTTCTAGGTTTCTCCCAGACAAGGGTAATGTTTCTAGAGTCCATTTACTAGGAGCAGCATGATGGGACTGGGGATGTCCCTTTAAAAATTAAAAGTTAAGTTTCTCTTTAAGTGCCAGGATTGAGTGGATTTGGGATTCCTGTATTTAACCTTAGTTCCCAAACTGAGATTTTTGTCTTACTCCTGTGTTCCTTTGCTTCTTTCCTGCAGAGGCTGCCTGACCCAGGAGAAGATTGTGGCTGGCTATGCTAGTCACTTCATCGTGATCGCTGATTTCAGGTACAGTTTCTGGTGTCTGAACTGCCAACTGTGGAGGTACATTGGACCCCCAAGCCTCATCCCCATTTTTGTGAAAGAGGAAATGGAGAGCTGCAGGGACTCTCTGACTTTCTGAGACTGTTGGCTAGGACTTAGTACAGTGTCTAGGAGACCTTATGTTCTGCTTCTAGGCTGAAGGTAGATGTTGCTAATCACAGCACTGTTATCCACAGCCAGGATCTCTGGCATTGTTTCATGTGTTCAGTGGAACGGGGAAACAGCTTGTCACCCTGTTAGCAGAGCATGCTCTCATGTGTCATGTCACTCACTGGATCCTCACAGGGAGCCTCAGAGGAGGCAGGGTGTGCCCTGCCCACGGGCAGTGACTCAGCATGCCCTGCTTCTTCTCGGGTCAGGGTTTGCCGCAGGTGACTGGTGTCGTTGATAGTCTTTGACCAGGCTCTCAGATGCTCCTTCAAGGAATGTAGTCAAAAGCACTTGTGCTGAGCATGTTAATTTCAAATATGTGTATGTGTATATTTACTTGTGAAATATAGCCACAGGACGAGCATAAATATTAAACACCTACATACCCACAAGCCAGCAATATCAGATTTTAACATTTTTGTCATATTTATTTCAAATAGCTCTTTTCCTATATAGTGAAACAGCTAATTCATTTGAAGCCCCATGTATATTGCCCTTGATCACTTTCCTTGCCTTCCCACCATCTCATTAACCCCATTCCTGAATTTGGTGTTTGCCTGTACTGTTGAGCTTATTTACTTTTATTGTACTTTCTGACTCCTTCTTTCCAGGAAAGATTCGAAGAATCTCGGGGATCAGTGGCACAAGGGAATCCCCATCGAGGTCATCCCAATGGCCTATGTCCCAGTGAGCCGAGCTGTGAGCCAGAAGTTTGGGGGCGTGGTTGAACTTCGAATGGCTGTCAACAAGGCTGTGAGTGGCCTGGTTGGGCCGGGGGTGTGCTGGGTGCACTCAGGTTTTCAGTGTGGTGTCCTCCCTTCTGTTGCAGTTAGGTCATGTGTGCTTCCACCAGGCAATTGGCTTTTATTTATTTTTAATTGATGTATTTGTTTATTTTCGGAGAGTTGGCCTGTTAGTTTCTGCATTCAAACTCGTGTAGACAAGACCACACTTAATACAGTGCGTCTCCTTTGTACAGATAGGGGAGTGATTCTTTCTCTGTGCCTCAGGTTCTGACATCCCACAGGTGATCTGACCTTTGTGCCTGAGGCCTGGAACACCCTGATTGGCAGCTGTGAAACCCTGGCTTTGGGAACCTGCTTGGAGCAGAAAGTTTTTTAGGTTCCATGGTGTAACTTCTTTTCTCCCTCTTCTTTCCTCTCATTCTGTGGTTAAATGTGACAAGAAGTAGAATTTCTTGGGGTGTGTGAACTCTTCCCCAGGAATACTCTCCAGATGGTCCAAATTTTTCGTGTTTGAAGAGTTAGCTTCTAAAGTGGATTGCGCAGAACTTTTCCCTCTTTTTATACTTAAATAAACAAATAAGCAAAGACAGCAATCCAGAAGCTAACCACAGTTACATATGTAACTACGTAAACATTTTGGAGGATATCGAAAAGATCTGTCACCCTACCCTGATACATTTTTATTTTGATATATTTTGTCCCCAGTGTTTCTGTGACTTTTAAAAAAACACCGTAGTTCTGTTCCTAGTGGTTGTACAGTGCTCTGACTGACGTTCAGATTGTCGGCACATGAAAGAAATGCAGCATGAAATGGAGAAGTCGTTCAACCTTGACCCTGTCAGAGTTCTTATTTGAAAGCCACATTGCTGCTAGTGTTCTTATTGTCTTTTGGACTCTGTTTCTTGCCCTTTTTCTTATTAGCCAAGTAGTAACTGAAGGAAGCAGATAAGAACAATGAATTTTGGACTAAAGGAAGTAAGAACAATGAACCAGAAATCAGATAGGAATGTGGTGATAATTGTGACTTGGTCACATAGTGATAGTGGGAGCTCATGTGAGTAAAAATAGCTTGATACATTTGTTAAGAGGCTTGTATTCTCTCTCTCTCAAAAAAAAAAAAAAAGACTACAATCTAAGTCTTTCTGATTTCAAAGCTCCTGCTTATTACCACTTCACAGCACACCTAGAAAGCATAAGGTGGGAGCAGGTTAAAATGCATACTGGTCTTTGGTTATCCCCTCTACTTTCCTGTCCTTCTTTGCCTACCTGTATCTGCATCCTTGGTCACTGTGGAAAATTATCTTCTAGGGTCCTGTGGTGACAGATAATGGGAATTTTATCTTGGACTGGAAGTTTGACCGGGTACACAAATGGAGTGAAGTGAACACAGCTATCAAAATGATCCCAGGTAACATGAGTGGTGTTCACCAGTCATATACACACCCATGCCCTTCATAACTGGCCCCTACATCTGGCCACAGAAGGCACAATGGACATGGGCTTTGTAAGGCTTGGTTGGAAAGAAGAATTCCCTTTATACCATGTTTGGGTTTTTAACTTTACCTCCTTTGCCATATTCCCTTCCCCCAACAATTGTTGCTTACCTAGCAGCTTTGTTGCTTGTGCATTTCACAGCCTGTTTGAGTTGGGATAGTCCTGAAGCTGATGGAAGTTCAGAGGGGACTTGCCTTGAAATAAGGCCATCATCTTTGGGTAGAACCTTTCCTTCCAGGAGCTGGACTGCAGCCTTTTTTTGTGGGCTCTCTTCTTAAGTAGGGGGGAAAATGACTCAGTTAATCCACATTCATTGGATGTATGCCAAAGGCAAGATGTTGTGCTGTATGTTACAGGGGATACTTCGATCTGGAGGACTTGTAATCTGTCCTCAAGGAGAATTGATGTAAACCTGGGGAAATCTGTGTGTGTGTGTAGAAGCCATGCCTACAAATAAGATAGAATGTGCTCATTTCTACTAGAGCAATACCAAGAGTCTAGAGTGCACAAAAAGTTTCTTTTTGGGAGAATGTGAGGATGTTCTATGGTGTAGAGGTGGTTTTTCATCCATGCCTTGGCATAACATAAGTTAAACACGGTGTTAAGCGTCTAAAAATATTTCCTTTGATTCCCACTTTGATGAGGTAGTTACAGAGGAGGGCACTGGCTGAGAAAGGTTAAGCCATTTGCCCAAAGACAGAACCAAGATGGGCACCCTAAGTTGTCTGCCACTAGACCCTGAATGTTTAATGCTTACTTGCTGAAGCACCAGGTGAGGAGAGGCTGTGTGAAATGAACATTTAGAGCCTTGGGGAGCCTCTAATGCAGCTGTGCCAGGGAATGATGGAATAAGAGCCAGGATGGCCCTGCGTGAAGGATGGGTGGGCAGTGTAGAGATGAGTTATGAGGCTGGAGTCCTGGTTGAGGCTGGAGTCCTGGTCCAGGCTAGAGGAGGTATCAAGGGCTCATACAGGGAGATTAAAAGGAGGAGGCAGTCTTGAGAGGTATCAGCTTCTTAGGATATTGCGAGACTAAGAGGCTAACGGAATATTCCCTACCATGGAGTATTCTTGGGCCAGAACTGGCTGACAGGACCTTTCAGGCCAGTTTAATGGAGCAGACTATTCTGGATAAGGATCCTAACCCAGCTGTGCTCTGGCGTGTTACCTTTTAGCAGTTAGTTAACATCTCTGTGCCTGAGTTTCTTCCTATGTAGAAGGGGCTAGTTAATTCTAGTGCCTACCTTATAAGGTTGTTGGGTGGATTAAATGAGTTAAAACCGTGCCCATTGCAGAAGGGAAAGTGTTTGTTGAATGAATAAATCCCTTGAAAGAAAGGTACTATTGTTACTATTAATTAAATATACTAAGATTCTAAGATACACCTGTGCTAGTTGGGATTTAAAATAGTGTGAATATAAGCTGTGTAATGAAAAGCTAGTTCTTCCAGTTCTACTTTATTTATTAATTTTTTGAGATAGGGTCTCGCTCTGTCACCCAGAATGGAGTGTAGTGGTGTGATCATGGTTTACTGCAGCATTGACTTCCTGGGCTCAAACAATTCTCCCATTTCAGCGTCGCCAGTAGGTGGGACTACAGACGCACACCACCAGGACCGGCTAAATTTTGAATTTTTTATAGAAACGGGGTTTCACGATGTTGTCCAGGCTGGTCTTGAACTGGGCTCAGTGTCTCCCTTGGCCTCCCAAAGTGCCAGGATCACAGGTGTGAACCGCTGTGCCTGGCCCCAATTCTACTTTAGTTTGTAATTTTATTTTAGTTTGTTATTGATAGTCTTTTACCACGTTAAGTCAAAAACATGAGTTGGCTTATACTCATTTTCTTGGTTAGTGTTCTCTCTTTAGTGGAAGAACTAAACAGCCAAGAAGGTAGGAGGAAGAGAAGATTTGCAAATCACTGTTAGTAAAATGGGAGAACTGGCCCTTCGCGATAATGCAAACAAACCCAGGGCCCCAGGAGGAAAGGGCTCACCAATGTGGCTGCCGTATAGGTGGAGTTCTTGCAGTGCCCACTAGGTGTCACTCTTGCTCCTGGTTAGACCTTTCTTGGCTTCTTAAGATTCTGAAATGTCCTTTGTAAGGAAATTTCCCTCATATGTGATTCTTCAAAAAAAAGTATGTAGAAGCTGCATCCTAAAGACGTTCAGAGTTTTGTTAGGAACTTAAAGTGAGGAAAATGAGAAAAGAGGCTAGCTATTAAATCATATAATGTGATATCTACAGGACAATCAGAGTGGTTTGCTGTATCTTTTCTCATTTTTTCTTTTCCTGATTGAGTCCATTAGATTCACGGCTGGACCAGTATCAGGAGAATAGAAGTAGGGCGAGTTTCCCTGTTTATCTCTGTTACCATGTGCATTCGTACACAGTATGTGAGGACGCTTAGAGAACAACTCCCTTTGATGTTTTGTTGTGTTCCACCCAGAGCAGAGTGACTGAATTGAAGGGCCAGGACTACTGGAGTTCTTTCCCCTAGGTTCACATTTAGCATCCTCTGCTCTTTCCACTATATTTTATCGGGGAGTTGGGGGAGGTCAGTCACACCCAGCATCTCAGTAATTGAAAGAGAAGTTGCTCTAAAGTCTTACCTTAGACTGCTGCCCATTCATCTCTGCTCTTTCTTTAAAGCCTTTTCTGAACCTGATTTAACTGTTTTTTTGGATCAGTGGAAGCTTTCTCCTTATATTGCAGACATTTTGAAAACGGGTCTTGAGTGGTTACTTTGCTCATCTTTGGAAGGATCCAGTTGCATAGGCACAGTTTGGTGCCAGGGACCTTTATTTGTGTTCAGCAACTCTTTGCTCTGCCTGTTGGCTTTTCGTCACTCGATCACTACTCCATTTCATTTGTTTATTGGGAGCTGTCTTTGGGAGTTTTTTTTTAATTTTTAAAATTATTTCAATAGTTGTTGGGAAACAGGTGATATTTGGCTATATGGATAAGTTCTTTAGTGGTGATTTCTGAGATTTTGTTGCACCCATTACCCAAGCAGCGTACACTGTACCCAATGGGTAGTCTTTTCTCCCTCGTCCCACTCCCACCCTTTCCCCTGAGTCCCCAGAGTCTGTTGTATCATTCTTACACCTTTGCATCCTCATAGCTTAGCTCCCAGTTATAAGTGAGAACATACGATGTTTGGGTTTCCATCTCTGAGTTACTTCACTTAGAATTATGGTCTCCAACTCCATCCAGGTTGCTGTGAATGCCATTATTTCATTCCTTTTTATGGCTGAGTAGTATTCCATGGTGTGTGTGTGTATGTGTATATATATCACATTTTCTTTATCCACTCATTGGTTGATAGGCATTTAGGCTGGTTCCATATTGTTGAAATTGCAAGTTGTGCTGCTATCAACATGTGTGTACAAATGTCCTTTTCATATAATGACTTCTTTTCCTCTGGGTAGATACCCAGTAGTGGTTTTGCTGGATCAAATGGTAGTTCTACTTTTGAGTTTTTTAAGGAATCTTCACACTGTTTTCCACAGTGGTTGTACTAGTTTACATTCCCACCAGCAGTGTGAAAGTATTCCCTTGTCACTGCATCCATGCCAACATCTATTATTTTTTGATTCTTGCGGGAGTAAGATGGTATCGCATTGTGGTTTTGATTTGCATTTCCCTGAACATTAGTGATGTTGAGCATTTTTTCATATGTTTGTTGGCCATTTGTATATCTTCTTTTGAGAAGTGTCTATTCATGTCCTTGGCCCACTTTTTGATGGGATTTTTTTTCTTGCTAATTTGAGTTCCTTATATATTCTAGACATTAGTCCTTTTTCAGATGTATAGATTGTGGAGATTTTCTCCCACTCTGTGGGTTGACTGTTTACTCTGCTGACTGTTCCTTTTGTTGTGCAGAAGCTCTCTATTTTAATTAAGTTCCACCTACTTATCTTTGTTTTTGTTCCATTTGCTTTTGGGTTCTTCGTCATGAAATCTTTGCCTAAGCCAGTGTCTAGAAGGGATTTTTCAGTGTTGTCCTTTAGAGTTTTTATAGTTTCAAGTCTTCAATTTAAGTCTTTGATCCATCTTGATTTGATTTTTTGTATAAGAGATGAGAATCCAGTTTCATTCTTCTATATGTGGCTTGCCAGTTATCCCAGCACCATTTGTTGAATAGGGTGTCCTTTCCCCCTTGATATTTTTGTTTGCTTTGTTGAAGATCAGTTGGCTGTAAGTATTTGGCTTTATTTCTGGCTTCTCTATTCTATTCCATTGGTCTATATGCCTGTTTTTATACCAGTACCATGCTGTTTGGTGACCATGACCTTATAGTGTAGTTTGAAGTCAGGTAATGTAATGCCTCCAGATTTGTTCTTTTTGCTTAGTCTTGCTTTGGCTATGTGGGCTCTTTGTTTTTCCATATGAATTTTAGGATTTTTTTTCTAGTTCTGTGAAGAATGATGGCGGTATTTCGATGGGAATGGCATTGCATTTGTAGAATGCTTTTGGCAGTATATGGTCATTTTCACAGTACTGATTCTACCCATCCATGAGCATGCGATGTGTCCATTTGTGTTGTCTGTGGTTTTTTTCAGCAGTATTTTGTAGTTTTCCTTGTAGAGATCTTTCACCTCCTTGGTTGGGTATACTCCTAAGTATTTTATTTTTTTTGCAGTTGTCATAAAAGGGGTTGAGTTCTTGATTTGATTCTCTACGTGGTTGCTGTTGGTGTATAGCAGTGCCACTGATTTGTGCACATTGATTTTGTATCCTGAAACTTTACGGAATTCATTTATCAGATCTAAGAGCTTTTTGGATGAGTCCTGAGGGTTTTCTAGGTATATGATCATATTATTAGTGAACAGCAACCATTTGACTTCCTCTTTACTGATTTGGATGCCCTTTATCTTGTCTGATTGCTCTGGCTAGGGCTTCAATAGTATGTTGGATACTGGGTATGTGAAATGGGGTATCCTTGTCTTGTTCCAGTTCTCAGGGGGAATGCTTTCAACTTTTCCCCTTTCAGTATAATACTGGCTGTAGGTTTGTCATAGGTGGCTTTTATTACCTTTAGGTATGTCCCTTCTATGTTGATTTTGCTGAGGGTTTTAATAATAAAGCAATGCTGGATTTTGATAGATGCTTTTTCTGCATCTATTGAGATGATTGTATGATTTTTGTTTTAGATTGTTTATGTGGTGTGTCACATTTGTTGACTTGCATATGTTAAACCATCCCTGCATCCCTGGTATGAAACCCACTCGATCATGGTGTATTGTCTTTTTGATACGCTGTTGGATTTGGCTAGCTAGTATTTTGTTGAGTATTTTTGCATTTATGTTCATCAGGGATATTGGTCTGTAGTTTTCTTTTTTTGTTATGATCTTTCCTGGTTTTGGTATTAGGGTAATACTGGCTTCATAGAATGATTGAGAGAGGATTCCCCTTTTTTCCCATCTTTTGGAATAGTTTTAGTAGGATTGCTACCAATTCTTTGAATGTCTGATAGAATTCAGCTGTGAATCCATTTGGTTCTGGACTTTTTTTGTTGGCAGTTTTTTAAATTACTGTTTCAGTGTCGCTGCTTGTTATTGATTTGTTCATAGTTTCTGTTTCTTCCTGCTTTAATCTAAGAGGCTTGTATATTTCCAGATTTTCTAGTTCATGCACATACAGGTGTTCATAGTAGCCTTGAATGATCTTTTGTATTTCTGTGGTATTGGTTGCAGTGTCTCCCACTTCATTTGTAATTGAGCTTATTTGGATCTTCTCTCTTCTTTTCTTGGTTAATCTCACTAATGGTCTATCGATTTTATCTTTTCAAAGAACCAGGTTTTTGTTTCATTTATCTTTTTTGTATTTTTTGTTTCAATTTCATTTAGTTCTGCTCTTATCTTAGTTATTTCTTTTCTTCTGTTGGGTTTGAGTGTGGTTTGTTCTTGTTTCTCTAGTTCCTTGAAGTGTAACCTCAGATTATCTGTACTCTTTCAGAGTTTTTGGTTTAGGCATTTAAGGCTATGAGCTTTCCTCTTAGCACTGCTTTTGCTGTATCCCAGAGGTTTTGATAGGTTGTATCACTATTATTATTCAGTTCAAATAATTTTTAAATTTCCATCTTGATTTCATTGTTGACCCAGAGATCATTCAGGAGCAGATTATTTAATTTCCATGTATTTGTATAGTTTTGAGGGTTCCTTTTGGAGTTGATTTCCAATTTTATTCCACTGTGATCTGTGAGAGTACTTGATATAATTTAGATTTTTAAAAATTTATTGAGACTTGTTTTGTAGCCTGTCATGTTGGAGAATGTTCCAGGCTGAAGAAAATAATATATATTCTGTACTTGTTAGGTGGAAAGTTCTATAGATATCTATTAAGTCCATTTGCTCCAGAGTATAGTTTAATTCCATTGTTTCTTTGTTGACTTTCTGTCTTGATGACCTGTCTAGTGCTGTCAGTGGAGTACTCAAGTCCCCCACTATTATTGTATTGCCATCTATCTCATTTCTTAGGTCTAGTAGTAACAGTTTTATAAATTTGCGAGCTTTAGTGTTAGGTGCATATATATTTAGAATTGTGATATTTTCCTGTTGGACTAATCCTTGTATCATTATATAATGTTCCTCTTTGTCTTTTCTAACTTGTTGCTTTAAAGTCTGTTTTGTCTCATAGAAGAATAGCTACTCCTGCTTGCTTTTGGTTTCTATTTGTGTGGAGTATCTTTTCCCACCCCTTTACAGTAAGTTTATGTGAATCCTTATGTGTTAGGTGAGTCTCTTGAAGACAACAGATACATGGTTGGTGGATTTTTATGCATTCTGCCATTGTGTATCTTTTTATTTTTTTGAGACAGAGTTTCACTCTTGTTGCCCAGGCTGGAGTGCAATGGCATGTTCTTGGCTCACTGCAACCTTCTCCTCTCAGGTTCAAGCAATTCTCCTGCCTCACCCTCCTGAGTAGCTGGGATTACAGGTGCCCGCCACCATGCCTAGCTAATTTTTTTGTGTTTTTAGTAGAGACGGGGTTTCACCATATTGGCCAGGCTGGTCTCAAACTCCTGACCTCAGGTGATCTGCCTGCCTTGGCCGCCCACCAAGCCTGGCCCATTGTGTACCTTTTAAGTAGAGCATTTAGGCAGTTTACATTCAGCGTTAATATTGAGATATGAGGTATTATTTTATTCATCATGGTAGTTGTCTCCTGGATACCTTTTTTTTTGCACTGTGATATTGTTTCATAGGTCCTGTGAAATTTATGCTTTAAGGAGGTTCTATTTAGGTGTATTGTGAGTTTTGTATCAAGATTTAGAACTCATTTTAGCATTTCTTGTAGGACTGGCTTGGTAGTGGCGAATTCTCTCAGCATTTGTTTGTCTGAAAATGACTGTATCTCTTCCTTATTTATGAAGCTTAGTTTTGCTGGATACAAAATTCTTGGCTGATAATTAATTTGTTTAAGGAGGCTAAAGATAAGACCCCAATCCCTTCTGGCTTGTAGGGCTTCTGCTGAGAAATCTGCTGTTAATTTGATAGGCTTTCTTTTATAGGTTACCTAATGCTTTTGCCTGGCAGCTTTCAAGATTCTTTCCTTTGTCTTACTTTAGATGACCTGATGACTATATGCCTAGGTGGTGATCTTTTTGCAATGAATTTCCTGAGTGTTCTTCAAGCTTTTTTATTTGGATGTCTAGATTTCCAGCAATACCAGGAAAGTTTTCCTCAATTATTCCCTCAAGTAAGCTTTCCAAACTTTTCGATTTCTCTCCTCTCCTTCCTCAGGAACATCAGTTATTCTTATGTTTGATTGTTTAACGTAATCCCAAATTTCTTGGAGGCTTTGTTCATTTTTTTGATGCTTTTTTTCTTTATCTTTCTTGGATTAGGTTAATTTGAAAGCCTTGTCTTCGAGCTCTGAAGTTCTTTTTTTCTACTCGTTCTAATCTGTTGTTGAAATTTCCCAGTGTATTTTGCATTTCTCAAATGTGTCTTTCATTTCCAGAAATTTGATTATCTTTTCTTTATGATATCTGTTTCTCTAGAGTCCTTTTAAATTTTCTTTAAGTTGGTTTTCACCTTTCTCTGGTACCTCCTTGAGTAGCTTAATAATCAACCTTCTGATCTGAATTCTTTATCTGGCAACTCAGAGATTTCTTCTTGGTTTGGCTCCGTTACTGGAGAGCTAGTGTGATCTTTGGGAGGTGCTGTAGAACCTCGTTTTGTCATATTACCAGAATTTGTTTTCTAGTTCCTTCTCATTTGAGTAGACTGTTTCATTGGAAAGATCTGGAACCCAAGGGCTGCTGTTCAGATTCTTTTGTCCAATGGGGTGATCCCTTGATGGGGTGTTCTTCGCCTTCCCCTAAGGATGAGGATTCTTGAGAGCTGGACTGCAGTGGTTATGCCCTTCTGGGGGTAGCCACCCAGTGCGGCTACCGGGCTCCAGGCTGGTATTGGGGAATGTCTGCAGAAAGTCCTGTGATGTGATCTGTCTTTAGGTCCCCGAGCTGTGGATACCAGCACCTGCTTCGGTGGAGGTGGCAGGAGAGTGAAGTGGACTCTGTGGGAGTCCCTGGTTGTATTTTTGTTTAGTGCACTGGTTTTCTTGAATGCTGGTTTATGCTAGCAGTGAAGTTGCCATGTGGACAGACTCAGGATCTCTGGTTAGCCAGGATGTTGCAGGCGGTGGAATTAGCTGTTGTTTTTCCCTTTTTGGAGCAGGGTTGTTCTGTTACGAGTTTCTGTAGTGGCTTGAGTTGGTTGGCCTTCAGTGAGGAGGTGGTGCTTTCAAGAAAGCATCAGCTGCAGTAGTATAGGGGGGATACAAGCTTGTCTACGTTGGCCAGGATAAGTATTTTGGTTTCTTAGGTAATGGGCAGGGCCATAGAGCTCCCAAGAGTTTATGTCTTTTGTCTTTGGCTACCAGGGCGGGTAGAGAAAAACCATCAGGTTAGGGCAGAGTTAGGTGTGTCTGAGTCAGACTTTCCTTGGGCAGGGCTTGCTGTGGCCACTGTGTGGGGTGGGGGGGTGGTTCTCAGGTCAATGGAGTTATGTTCCCAGGGGGATTATGGCTGCCTCTTCTGCATCATACAGGCTGCCAGGGAAGTAGGAGAAAGCCGGCAGTGACTCCCACCCAGCTGCCACACAGCCAGCAAGGCCAGTTTCACTCCCGCCATGCCCCACCATGGTGAGCAGGGCTGAGATCTTGCCCCAGACTACAGGCCTCCCTACTGAGAAAGCAAGCAGGCCTCCCAGGCCTCGCCCCTCCCTGCCTGCCTGCACCTTTGGCTGTGGGTTCTTCATTTGTATCTGCACTTCCCATTTGTCCCCCACTGGATTCTGCTCAGGAAAATTTGTGCTCAGTTGAAATTATTACGAAGTTCAGCTAGAAGCTTCCTTTACCCTGTGGCCCCTCCCCAGTTCTGCTGGCTGCCTTTTTTTCCCCAAGGACCCCTGTGAGATAAAGCCAGGGATGGCTTCCCTGGGCTCAAGCTGGGGACTGGAAGTGTCTACAGGGCTCTTCCTGCTGCTACTTCTACTTTTATAGTTTGCTCAGCTCTCTAAATCCATTTCAGCTCTATGTAAGATTAAATCCGTCTCCTGTGATCTGGATTTTTCAGGTTCCCCGGTGGGGATGTATGTTCAGAGGCAAACTTTTCCCCCTCTCACACTTTAGGAACTCACAGTTTTTTGGCTGTCTTACGGAGTTTGCAGCAGCAAGCCACTTCTTTCAAAGGGTCTGTGAATTCTTTTGGTTTTCCTGGTATGTTCCTGTGGTGATTCTTGGAGCAAAAGTTCACAATGTGTGTCTCCACACACTGTTCTGTCTGTCCAAGTGGGTGCTGCACATTAATCCTGTCTTCTATGGCCATTTTCCTGCAAGTTTTCATTGTATTTATCCTTTTGAATTTGTGTAGTTTTAAATTATGAGTTAAACAGTGGCAAGTCCTCTTTGCCACTTTTCCAACCAACTAGTTACCCTATCTGGAGGCAGCCAGTGTTACCAAAATTGTGTGGCCTTTGAGATAGACTTTCATAAACACACAAATTGAAACTCCTCCCGCCCCACCCCTTTTTACACTAGCGGTAGCCTGCTTTATACATGTTCTGTTTCCTGCCTTGCCTATCTTGGAGATTATTACACATTGGCTTATAAAAGAGCTTCCTTGTTCCTTTTCTTTCTGAATACCTGCATGTATTCCACTTTACCTATGTAACATTATTACTTAACTGGATCACCGCTAGTGGTCATTTATGTTTGCAGATTTTTGCTAGCAGGGAATCACTGGATGAAAGGATTAATGTATCTGTGATTTTTGTTAGATGGTATCAGATTGCCGTCTGTAGCTTGTATTCACTTAGCCTTCTACCAGCAGTGTGTGCAGGTATCTGTTTCCCTGCATACCTGGTCCATTATACCTTTTCTCTTACAGTTAAAGTGTTATGTCATTGAAGTATGTGTGAGTATATGTAAATATTCTTGGTAAAGGTTGTGTGTAGTTGTTAATTTTCACTGCTGAATCATATTCCATCATCTGTATGTGTGTGAAAAAAAGTTTATATCTATTCTACTCTTTTAGTTTTTTCTCTTTCTTTCTTTTTTTAGAGGCAGGATCTTGCTCTGTCACCCAGGCTGTAGTACAGTGGCATAATCATGGCTCACTGCAACCTCTGCTCCTGGGCTCAGGTGATCCTCCCACCTCAGCCTCCTGAGTAGCTGGGACTACAGGCATGTGCCAGCATGCTTGGCTAATTTTTGTACTTTTTGTAGAGCTGCCATCTCTATGTTATGTTTCACAGGCTGGTCTCGAACTCCTGGGCTCTGTCAGCTCCATCTGGAGCTCCATTGAACTCCTGGGCTTCATTCCCAAAGTGCTGGGATTATAGGCATGAGCCACCATACCCAGCCTCTATTCTACTCGTGATGGACATTTGGGTATTATCAGTTTTTAGCTAATAGGAAAAGTGCCACTATCAACATCTTACACATGTCTTTTGATGACCAAATGTATGCCTAACAGTTGTATATCTAGGAGTAGAATTGCTGAGTGGTTAGGTGTGAATCCATCAGCTTGGAAGATGAACATTTCCAAAGTGCTTTTGCCAGCTCAGCTTTCACCATCAATGCGTATGAGTGTCTTTGCATCCCAGCAGAATTTCATTACACTGACTTCAGTGTGTGTGTAGTGATATCTTGTAATATTAATTTGTATTTCCTTTCAGTGAATGAATTTGAACATCTTTTAAAATGTTTATTGGCCATTTTGGATAGCTTCTTTTGTGAGGTACTTCTTCAAGTCTTTTGCCCATTTTTCTATGGGGATCCTGTGTTTTTCTTGATGATTTATAAATTGTTTATATTTTTTATATGAGTCCTTTGTCAGGTATATGCTTTGCAAATATCTCCTCCCATTCCGAGGAAATCTTTCAAGGCTGGTGGTGTGATTGAAAATAACTGGTAGTGGGGCTCCTTGGTCGGAGTAGTCATGGAGGGTCTCTAGAGGATTACTTGCCATCTGATATGTCTGAAGGACAGAGCTGAGCCAGCCCCTTGAAGTGCTTGACAGTGACTAGCTCAGGCAGAGGGAACAGCATGAACAAAGGCCTCAGGGCAGGACAAAGCTTAGCATGTTTGGGTACAGAAAGAAGGCCAAAGTGGGAGGGGAGAAAGAGGTGGCAAGAAGAAATGAAGATAATCAGAATCTCTTTTCATTGCTCTGTGGGAGAAAAAGGCTTTAGATTTGTCATTCGTCCAATGCTGTGTATGACAGTTGCTTCTAGTGACCCTGCAGTCTTTGAGTCCCTTTTTGCTTTGGGAGGCTGAAACAATGTTTCTTTCTGTCCTTTGTCCTGCAGGTGTGGTGGACACAGGCCTATTCATCAACATGGCTGAGAGAGTCTACTTTGGGATGCAGGATGGCTCAGTGAACATGAGGGAGAAGCCTTTCTGTTGACCCTGCAAGGAGCAGAGTGTGTTCACCTTGAGTCTCCAGCCCACAGCCAAGGTGGACGTACCTCTCCAGGAGCCTTTGCCTTAATGTATCTCTGCCTGGACAACTTGTGGTGGGGGGTGGGGGGAAGAGTGGGAGGGGGAGTTAAATCCAGTCTTATGAAGTATTGTTATTAAATGTCTTTTTAAAAAGAGAAATATAAACATATATTTTTACTATTAAAATATTCAGTTTTTTAAATGAAGTAGAACTTGAGTTCATGTTTTATATGAAATATTTACCAAAAAAAAAAAAAAGAGGTGAACTGTATTTAAAACCTTTGACTTGAGTCTGCTGGTAAAGCTTCTGAATATTGAGTTTGCTGAGAAATAAAAATCAAAACTTCTTTCAGCTGGTAAAGTGAGGGGCCCACCAGCAGTGATCTCCTGATGCCTTACTGGAAACTTTGTTTACTTGTCTGCTACCCTCTGATTTGTTTTTAGTTAGTTTTTATTGTGAGCACACATAGTACCTAGTTACATCTTAAGATCAGGTTTATAAAACTGTGGAGTGGAGCGGTATGGTATGGAATGACTTGGAATGTAAGCTGTCAGGGAGAAAATGTGGTTACACTTTTGCTAAGATCTGGGGGTTTCTCCATATTCCTGCTGTTGGAAGCAGTTGACCAGAAATGCTTGCCAGTACTGCCAAAGCACTGCTGTGAAATGTGAAGTACTTTGTTTTTTTATTTTTAATGATTTTCTTTTTGTTATTAATATTTTTCTCTGTTCCTTTGTTATTACTTGCATGGTTTGGCATCAGAAGTCCTTACCTCTTTATATTGTTTGCAGGTTTAAATAAAACAGTGTGGTGCCATTTTGACTCTTTTGTCTTTATTGTAGAATTTAAATTTAAATGGCCACAGAAGGAAAGCCAAGATGGGAGAGGAATCAGTTTTGCCCACCCAGCGTACATCAGATCTGTGATAAGGGGTGGAATTCACTCAAGAAATCTTGAACCAAAGAATAGGTAAATACTTTCATTATTTCTGGGAGAGCTATCTTCCAGATATGTCAGTTATCTAAGGAAATATGCCATAGCCCTTTGTCAGGCAAGGTATTAATTTTCTTCGTGCATGAAGGATAACACAGATGGACAAAAGTCACAAATTATCTCCACGTTATATATTAGTCAAACCTTCTTTAGTCATGGAAGCTGATATGCAGCAAATCATATTGCTGCATTTCCTCATTAGCATCCGCAACCTGAATTTCCTCATTAGCACCCCCAACTCTGTAATCTGCAGACAGTCTGCTTAATAAACAGTTAGCTCTCCAGAAAAGAGCCTCATAACAGGGAAAGGAAAGGCCTGACCAGCTCAGTGAGCATTCTAGACAAGGC
This sequence comes from Pan paniscus, assembly GCF_029289425.2. Lineage (NCBI taxonomy): Eukaryota > Metazoa > Chordata > Mammalia > Primates > Hominidae > Pan > Pan paniscus. Next base: position 38,554,700 of record NC_073261.2, on the reverse strand, counting down.
TCAAAGGAATCCATCCTGCTGTTAAAGGGTCTTGATGCTGAGAACCCTGATTTCCCCTTGCTAACTTTGCACAATACTTGGAACAGTCATTTTCCTCATTTTACTCTCTATTTTGATGCTTGGATAATAATGATCAGACATGTTGGCATCTAAATTCTTGCTAAATCAAGTTGTAGAATAAAAGTTAATCAGGAGAGAAGGCATTAAAGATGCTTATTTCTTTCAGAATTCCCTCTTCAATCTCGAGGTGCTCTTTAAAAATAGTTGCCTCACATATTGTTAGGAAGCCTATTGTTAGGAATACTTTATTTTCTTTTAATTTGGGTTATAATTTTTGCACAAAACAGGCACTACATCTTAGCTCAGATCTTGATAGAACTAATTTTTGACATAATCCTTTGAAGCTCTTGTGGCATTGATTAAATTTAGGAATAAAGATAAACAACAAAGTTAAGCTGAATTTCTGAAAAACACCTGCATGCACCACATCACATGTAAATGTTCTGTGGGTTTCACAGGCATTCGCACCTGTGATGGATCTGTAGTTTCTTTGAATGTCGATGTTAGGGTTTTCTTCTCTTGAAGAAAACAAAACACCTGCTATGCTTTAGGCACACATACAGCAAGGTACATTTTGACTAAAGATTCTTCATTAAAGCTCATTAAATGTGATCTTTCTGGGGAGTTAGATGGAATAAATTCGATGGAAAAAACAATTTTTTTCCTGTGACCCACATGCCAGTACATGTGATTAATGATGAATCTCAGGGGCAAGGGTGAGCTGTAAGTTTGGTTTTTGGGAAATGGTTATAACGAAGGTAAGCAGTCACACTTCTGGAAGGTATCAAAGGAGGAAAATCACTCTGATTTGAATAAAATCTATTGTTTGGTTTCAGCTACAACCTCTCATTAAGTTTTTATATTCCTCATTGATCAGACTGTTTGAGCTCCCATCATGGGCCAGTTCGGGAGAGGGTGGGACACAGATGAGTAAGATCCTCCTGTGCTCCAGAGGCTTCCAGCCTGGTGAGCCTGACAGGCACCTTGACAGAGGAATGATGTAGTGGAGGAACATGGTGGGCAGGTGGGCAAGAGATGAGTCATGGGTGGGGAAAGTGGCTGACAGGTGACTCTGGCAACAGCTTCCTATGTGGAGTCTTTGCTGGCTTTGACTCCATTAAAGTGCTTCTAATTAAAGTTAAATAAGCTGTCAGTTTACAGAGGAGAAAGAGGCCTGAATAGGATAAGTCACTTGTCACAGACAGAGCTAGTTAGTGACTGAGCCAGCCCTGGAACCCCTGGTCTTCAGGTTGGGGGTTTTGTAGTATCTGGGAGGATATTCTTATGTTAGTCTCAAGAAGTGCCAGAGATGGCGTGTTGTGACTTTTTATGGGAAAATTCTAATGGAGACAGGCAAGTTCCACAAAAAAGCTAAGTTTGGGGTAATCATTCCAAGAAGCTACCTTTTATTTCAGGGACTGGGCTTTGCTTTGATGTACTATTTTTATTGAACTATTATATTTCAGTAGTTTCAAATTTTATCCTAAAGTGGCAAGGAGGGGAAGCAGGGAGCTACCATATTTGAACCTGAATATGTGCCAGGCACTATTTGGGTTTTTGCCCTGTTAGCTTATGGCATCTTTATGGTGTTTGTTCTTATAATTTGCTGAGTGAGAAACTGAGGCTTAGTTTAAGTAACTTGTTCAGGTCACCCACTGGAAAGTGGACCAGACTTCTCTGGCTCTAGGCCTTGTTCCTACTTCAAGGTGGTTATAGGGCTTTGAATAGTTTGTGTTCCTTAATTGTGTCCATAAGTTGTAACTTGCGTGACAAGTAATTTGTTAAAGTACTGGAGTTAGTGAATGGTTGGGTTGTGTGTGTGGGCTCATGGTTAATCCTATAATAATCCATTTCTGTCTTCTGCTGCGCTTTCTTTGGTAGGAGGAAGGAGGAGAACATTGCATATAGCCTCGGGTGGGCCACAAGAAAGTGCCCTTTGTAGAAGTCATCTTTATTTGTCACTCTGGAATGGAACTTGACAACCATTGATTTCTCTCTCTCGTTGTCTGTTTCCTTTTTTCCTCCTTTCTACCTATGATTTAGGCACAGTGGCTACCAGAGGCACTGCTAGCCTGTGAAGGGGCATTTATGGCTGAGGACTGTTAATTCCTTTTAGCCAAAGACCATTCAGGGACACACACACAGTTGAACAAAGTTGGATTTATTTACCCATTGAATAAGGGAAATCACACGCCATGGGAAGCTGCAGTTATCTCAGCATTAGGACTTGGAGGGTTTAAGCCCAAGGAAGCAGAGCTTAGCTCTGGATTGGATACCTTCAGGAAGCAGGGCTACTTCTATAACTGGATATCTTTAACAATTCTTACCTAGAAAGTAAGAAGAATGGAGTGAACCTAAAGCTACCATTGGTAAAGAAGGAGCAGTTACTCATTAATGATGTTGGGCAATTTTTGTGATGTGGACAATATGTTTTGTCTGTGTGATTATAGTCTTGGTTTTATCTTCATCATGGTCACGGAGTGGCCTTGTCTGATGTCGATACTGGTGAAATTGTGTTCCACATGAGAACATCATGGCCTGGCTGTGGGTGCCAGGCCAGCTTGTAGCAACACTGAGGCCTGACTGATAGAGCCAGGCCAGCTCCCAGCCATCTGGGGCAACATCTCTGTCTCTGAAGATATTGCAGAAGCCCCTAGGATCCAGAGGGCCTGAGCATTCTATAATCAACTCTTCCATGCTTTGACTAACTGATACTGAGTTTGTCAGTTCCTTTGACTAACTGATATTGAGCAGTTGTGTGTACCTGGCACTGGGGTGCAGGAGTCAGGTCCCAGATACCCCAAGATGTCACTCCAGCCCTCAGACTTCACTGGTGCCATGACAACCATTTCTTGTGACTTGCTTCTCAGATGCCTGACTTTGCTCACTTCCTGTTGCACCTGGTAGCTGAAGCTGCCAGATTTAGGATTGCATCAGCCTTCACTCTCCACTAACACAGTAATCAGATGAGTGAGGTTTTAAACATAGGTTCAATGCCTTTGCTTTTTTAGTAACCGGGTTGTATTGCAGGGCAGCAAAACACTCCAACATAGCTTAGTATTCAAATGTGCCCAAGTTGGCCTCAGCAAATAAACATCTGTAATGGTGTTTTGAGACGAATGGAAGTGTGACAGTTCACGTGGCCAGTGCAGTGGAGGCAGAATCCAAAGAGGGAAGGAAAAGACTTCCCAGGAAAGGAAAGCCTGGTGTCTGCAGATAATGCATTATGTAGACAGATGAGTAAAATCATTGCTGAAGCCCCATTCTATTATGTCTAATCACTGAGAACCATCTGCTCAGCAGCAAGGTGGGAGAGGAAGCAGCTCGGAACTGAAGTCCTGGCCGGTTGCATCTCTGTCAGCCACAGTGCAGTGGCAATAATATCTCTGAATGCTCTCTGATGGCAGAGCGAATACATTTTGAGAGTACTCAGGTTTGGGGGTTTTCCAGCTTGAGTTTCAGATAGGAGAATGGCGTGCATCCTCATTTACTTCAGAAGCTGTTCTTAGTGGAGGGTGAGACCAGTTTCCAGTCACCGATGAGTTCTGAAGGTTCCAGGGCTTGGTTCTCTGGGCTTAGCTGCATCTGGCCCCTGTTCCTCTGTGCCAGTGATGCTGCCGCTGGTTTCTTTGTGAACCCATGAGAAGCACTCACGAGGCAAGAGCCCACAAGGAGCTGGACCCAGAGCAGCACAGGTGTGAATAGAAACAGCACTGCCTGAGAGAAATGCCAGCCACATAATCTTAAATGTTCTGGTCTCCACACTGGAAAAGTTAAGAGAAACAGGTAAAATTAAGTTTAGTAAAATATTTTACTTAACACAAAATATCTAAAATATTACTATTTTAACACATAAGGAGTATTTCATATTTTTTCTTTGTATGAAGTCTTCAAAATGCCACGTGTACTTAACTTCGGCACATCTCATTTTGAACTGACCACTTTCCAAGTGCTCCATGGTCACTCATGGCGAGTGGCTACGGCATCGGAGAGCATGGAGCTAGAATTCAAGGGGTACACGCGTAGCCCCTGTTCTGGCTTATTTAAGGCTCTGATTTCTTAGAGCAAGTCTGGAGTTCTATAGCGTTAAGATGTTTCTAGAACCCATAGAGAGTTGAGTCTAGTGGAAAGCTACCCCAGGGAGGTCCACTCAGTACCCTCAGTTTGAACTGAAACCTTCATCTGTGCTTCCAGCAGATGAGCCCTTCATTAGGCACCAAGTCACTTAGTCCTGGTTGATGGATTGCCTGCTTTGCTGTCCCCAACTGACCCCCAGTCTATCTATGACCAGACCCTGAAAGGCAGGGACCAGACCATGTCACCTCCTCTAGGAAGCCACCCTTGACTACCAAGCCCCCAGCATACCTCCCTTAGGGTCACTCTCCACTTTCATTGTCTCTCTTTGTCTCTTCCCTGCCTCCTGTTGGAACTCTGAGTTCCTGCAGGCAGGACTGTGCCCTGAGGTCTCTGTCCCTGGAGTAAAGCATGGAGCCTGGCATAAAGCCAGTGCTTGGTACATGTCACTGACTCACTTGAGAAAGGAGGAGAGGGCTGCTGGACACACCACTCACTAGCTGCTCACAGCCTCAGCTTCCTGGGACAGATGCCCATGAAGGTGGCACCGCCTGCTGACTTCTGGGCCTTTCACTGTGGCCCAGCCACAGACCAGCATTCCTGCCAGGAGCCTGAACCACATGGTGACAGACGTGTATTTGTTTCATCCTCACCTATTTCCTGCTCTATCACCTCCCAGGCCCCAGAAATTCTCCCAGTAGGGTAGGGAGCAACCTTCCCTCAGGATTCCCCGGGAAGGCTTTTCCCACCACCCTGCCTCCTCCCTGACCCCACTGGCACCCCTTGTCATCCTGAGATGCCCCACTGCCCTGGTACATAGGACACACTACTAAAATATGTGCTGTCAGAGAGGATGGTGCTCAAATTAATACACATCCCCCTCCATACCTCCCCCAATATCACTGGGGCAGAGAGAGAGTCCAGATGGGCAGTGTTGCGGGGAGGCTGGTGGGGGGATCTGTGAATAGTGCCGAGGTGAAAAAGCAAAGCTCAAAGAATCCAGCCTTCTTTGAAAGAGGTCTGAAGACTGGAGTCCCAGACCCATGATATTCGGCCCCTCTGGATGGGGATCCCACTAAGGCTGTATTCTGGGACCCTGCTGGTATCTTCTAGGGACAGTTTGTGGCCAGGGGACAGGAAGTGGTGCCACAGGGAGCTAGTGCTGTGGAACGTGGTACAAGGGCTGGTCCTGTCCAATGAGGTGGGCCCTGTGTGGGGCCTGAGCAGCCATCCATTCTGGCTGAGATGGGGGAGCCTGACTGGGTGGTGACTGAGGGACAGGCTGGTCTCTTCAGGAGGCAAAGGGGGCCCGAGGCTAGGGGCTGGCTGGCAGGGATGGACGAGGCAGGGGAGGGGCTGGAAAGAGATGAGGGGGCAAAGGCCAGGGTCCTCGAGCTCCTCCACACTAGGGCCCTTTGCCCTGAGTGTTGCCAATCTGGACAACACTCTAGGAGCCTCTCCTGACTCCCACAGATCTGCCCGGCCCAGGGGAAAGTTCTCCAGGGAGACAGCTCCTGGGAATGGCGGAGAGAGCCAGCACTTCTACTGGCAAGGCTCCTTATCTGGGGCTCGCCCTGGGTCCAGTGGGTCAGACTGCCCGGGGCCTCTCTGTTAGGCTCCATGTCAGCAGCTGGTGGCTCCTTCAGGGCAGTCGTCAAGTCTGTGGACCCCTCTGGGTGGGCTGGCCTTCTGAAAGTGTGCTTGGTTGTTTGTCTTGGCCAAGTTGAGAGAGGCCACTGGTTCAGGGACGGCTGCTCATGGTCCTGCTGGACGGCCAGGGAAAGACCAGGGCTGGAAGTTCAGACAGGGGCCGGAGTGGCCAGGGATGCAGGGCCAGGCCAGGTGGTTCCCAGCATCTCTCTGCTATGTGGTGTGGGCTCCCTTGGCAGCTGGGTGCTTGCTAGGTTCTGGCAGGGGAAGACTTGGAGGGAGGCTGGGATGTTAGGAGAGAAGCGGGGGCTTCCTGCTGCCTTTTCCAGGCCTTGCCATTGTCTTTCCAGAATCAGCAGCAGCAGCTGGAAATGAGGGTCCCAGTGCCCTTTCTTTAGGGTGACCACTGTCTCCCAGCACCCCCACACTGGTCTGAGTGCTGGCAAGGCAGGGACAGCTTCATCTATATGTTTGAGCATCAGCATCGCTGCCCCTCTGTCCCTGATTCTGGGGGTGGGTGGCAGCTGCTGTGAGTTCTTATTATTCTCTGGATTGTTCAGTGGCCCCTTTCTGTTCATCCAGCTTTCCAACAACTGTGTCAACAAGTCCTTGTATTGAATGCCCTCCATATGAAGCACCTATCATGGTTTCTGTTTCTTACTGGACCATAACAGGCATGGCACCTTTACAGATTTCCTTGGCTGTTCTCCACCGCCCTCATTACACATCAGGCTCCATAGGCAGGGGCCATGTCTGTCTTGTTTATTTTTGTATCGCCAGTGCTTGGCAGAGAGAGAGTAGGTGCTCAGCTTGAATGAATACTTGGGATTTAATTTTTTGAAATGTTTTCTAGAGATAGGATCTCACTTTATTGCCTAGGTTGGCCTTAAATGCCTAGCCTCAAGCAATCCTCCCATCCAAAGTGCTGGGATTACAGGTGTGAGCCATTATGGCTTCAGTTCTTAATGCTGGTTGATAATCTGCTAAATGGAGTCACAGTCCATGAATGAGTCTCACTCACAGTTTGCCAGTCCCAGGGCTGGGGGAACTGATGGAGGCTTGGGTAACATGGTGACACCCCATCTATACTAAAAATACAAAAAATTAGCTGGGTGTGGTGGCGGGCACCTGTAATCACAGCTACTTGAGAGGGTGAAGCAGGAGAACTGCTTGAACGCAGGAGGCAGAGGTTGCAGTGAGCTGAGATTGTGCCATTGCACTCCAGCCCAGGTGACAAGAGCAAAACTCAGTCTCAAAAAAAAAAAAAGAAAAAAAATGCTTAAGTGACACACAGAAAGTGATATGGTTTGGCTGTGTCCCCACCCAAATCTCATCTTGAATTGTAACTACCACAATTCTCATATGTCATGGGAGGAACCTGGTTGGAGGTGATTGAATTATGGGGGCAGGTCTTTCCTGCACTGTTCTCTTGATAGTGAATGAGTCTCATGAGATCTGATAGTTTTAAAAATGGGAGTTTTCCCTGCACAAGATCTCTTCTCTTGTCTGCTGCCATTTGAGACATGTCTTTCACCTTCTGCCATGATTGTGAGACCTCCCCAGCCACATAGAACTGTAAGTCCAATAAACCTCTTCTGTAAATTGCCCAGTCTCAGGTATGTCTTTATCAGCGCATGAGAATGAACTAATACAGTAAATTGGTACCAGGAGTAGGGTGTTGCTGAAAAGATACCCAAAAATATGGAAGCAACTTTGGAACTGGGTAACAGGCAGAGATTGGAACAGTTTGGAGGGCTCAGAAGAAGACAGGAAAATGTGGGAAAGTTTGGAAACTCCTAGAGGCTTGATGAATGGCTTTTTGACAAAAATGCTGATAGTGATATGAACAATAAGGCCTAGGCTAAGGTAGTCTCAGATGGAGATGAGGAACTTGTTGGGAACTGGAGCAAAGGTGACTCTTGTTATGTTTTAGCAAAGAGACTGGTGGCATTTTGCCCCTGCCTTAGATATTTGTGGAACTTTGAACTTGAGAGAGATGTTTTAGGGTTTCTGCTGGAAGAAATTTCTAAGCAGCAAAGCATTCAAGAGGTGACTTGGGTGCTGTTAAAGGCATTTAGTTTTATAAGGGAAGCAGAATATAAAGCTTTGGAAAGTTTGCAGCCTAACAATGCGATAGGAAAGAAAATCACATTTTCTGAGAAGAAATTCAAGCTGGCTGCAGAAATTTGCATATGTAATGAGGAACCAAATGTTAATCCCCAAGACAATGGGAAAAATGTCAGAGGTCTTCACGGCAGCCCCTCCCATCACAGGCCGGGAGGCCTGGGATGAAAAAATGGTTTCATGGGCCAGGCCCAGGTTCCCCATGCTGTGTGCAGTCTAGGGACTTGGTGCCCTGCATACCAACCACTCCAGCTGTGACTAAAGGGCCAAGATACTGCTTGGGCCGTGGCTTCAGAGGGTGCAAACCCCAAGCCTTGGCAGCTTCCACATGGTGTTGAGCCTGTGGGTGCACAAAAATCAAGAGTTGAGGTTTAAGAACCTCTGCCTTGATTTCAGAGGATGTATGAAATGTCTGGATGTCCAGGCATAAATTTGCTGCATGGGTGGGGCTCTCATGGAGAACCTCTTCTAAGGCAGTGCGAAAGGGAAATGTGGGGTTGGAGCCCTCACACAGAGTCCCTACTGGGGCACTGCCTAGTGGAGCTATGAGAAGAGGGCCACCGTCCTCCAGACCCCAGAACAGTAGCTCCACAGACAGCTTGCACCGTGCTCCTGGAAAAGCTGCAGACACTTAACATCAGCCTGTGAAAGCAGCCAGGATGGGGGCTATACCCTGCAAAGCCACAGGGGCTGAGTTGTCCAAGACCATGGGAACCCACCTCTTACATCAGTGTGACCTGGATGTGAGACATGGAGTCAAAGGACATCATTTTGGAGCTTTAAGATTTGACTATCTGGCTGGATTTTGGACTTGCATGGAGCCTGTAGCCCCTTTGTTTTGGCCAGTTTCTCCCATTTGGAACGGCTGCATTTACCCAATGCCTGTACCCTCGTTGTATCTAGGAAGTAACTAACTTGCTTTTGATTTTACAGGCTCATAGGTGGAAGGGACTTGCCTTGTCTTAGATGAGATGTTGGGACTGTGGACTTTGAGTTAATGCTGAAATGAGTTAAGACTTTGGGGGACTGTTGGGAAGGCATGATTGGTTTTGAAATGTGAGGACATGAGATTTGGGAGGGACCAGGGGTAGAATGATATGGTTTGGCTCCGTCCCCACCCAAATCTCATCTTGAATTGTAACTACCACAATTCTCACATGTCATGGGAGGAACCCAGTGGAAGGTGATTGAATTATGGGGGCAGATCTTTCCTGCACTGTTCTTGTGATAGTGAATGCATTTCACGAGATCTGATGGTTTTAAAAGTGGGAGTTTTCCCTGTACAAGCTCTGTTCTCTTGTCTGCTGCCATGTGAGATGTGCCTTTCCCCTTCTGCCGTGATTGTGAGGCCTCCCCAGCCATGTGGAACTGTAAGTCCAATAAACCTTTCTTTTGTAAATTGCCCTGTCTCGAGTATGTCTTTATCAGCAGCATGAAAACAAACTAATACAGGAAGATGGGAAAAAGAAAACAGAGGAACAAAAAAGAGAGAAAACAGAAAAAAAAATAAAGCAGTGGACTAAAGGCTTGAGGCTCCTCTACAGTGTCTGCCCACTTCTGAATGCTCTGCAGTGCCTTCAGGTAGTTGCTTTTTATTTTGCCCAGAGTTTACAGTTGCTATCTCTGGGCAGGTTGGTCCAAGAGATGCTGACTCAGCCATTACTGGAAGTGGTGTCTTATTAGTTAGTTTTAGCAACAATGCTTTTTATTCATAACTAGGTTTAGATTTATTAAAGAAGCACTCTTCCATAAACAGCATGCATATCTGTGCAGCTACTAAACATGTTCCATAACTTTCAATTTGGAAATTTGACATAAATTTGTTTCATGAAGTACATTTCATTATTCTGATATATTATTCAAAATAAAATTCCATTTTTTTATGTTCTTATATATGAGAACAAGGAGAGGTACAGGAAAAAATATCAAACCAGGTAGTGTGATGCCTCCAGCTTTGTTCTTTTTGCTTAGGATAATCTTGCTATGCAGGCTCTATGTATGAAAAAGAAAGCAATTCAGCTCTTTTTGGTCATGGAGGACACCTACTGACTCATTTGTGGCAGTGATTTTGTGCAAAATGTATTACAGAAGTGAGGGAGGATCACTATCATAACATAAGTTCATTTATCGCAAGTTCAGATGAAATAAAGGCACTTCCTTCATGCTGGGTGTTAGCAGTATACTCAGCATGAGCAAAACCAAGCCCACGTCAACTCCTCCAAACCTAATCTTCTTCCAATATTCCCCATCCTACTGAATGTTGCCACCATCCATCCAGATGTGGAAGTCAGAGACTTGGTGTCATGCTTATACCCCCCTCCCCATCCCCACTCCATATCCAATCCATCACCAAATTTTGTTGATTTTTACTCCCAAATATCTTTATCCACATCTCTCATCTTCACCTCCACTTCTCTAAGTTATCACCACCTCTCATCCACTCTTCGAAAGTACTTACTGTGTTCTTTCTATGTATAACATCATTTTGATAACTTCCCTTACATTAACTCATTTAATCTCACATTGACCATTATCAGCTCAAGCAGCACTGCCTTCTCAGGAAGGAGCTTTGACTGCTGATTTGAGAATTCTTTTCTAATGTAAGCATCTAGTGCTATAGATGTCCCTGTAAGCAATGCTTTAGCTAACATCCCACAAATTATGATATGTTGCATTTTCATTTTTTGTTCAGTTCAAAATATTTTCTAATTTCCCTTCAAATTTCCTTTTAACCCTTCAGTTATTTAGAAGTTTTTAAATTTCCAAGTATTTAAGTGTTTTTCCATTTATTTTTCTATTACTGATTTCTAATTTAATTCCATGTAATCAAGGACCATATATTGTATGATTCCAATTCTTTTAAATGTATCTAGGTTTGTTTTCTGACCCAGGACGGGCTATCTTGGTGATTATTCCATATGTACTTAAGAGAATGTATATTTTACTATTTTGAGGTGAAGTGCTATGTGAATATCAATCTAATTTAGTTTGTTAATATGTTATACAGTTCTCTTACATCCTTACTAATTTTCTGTCTGCTTGTCTTATATTACTGAGAGAGAAGTGTTAAACTCTCCAACTATAATGGAGGCCCCAACTACAATTGTGGGTTTGTGGGTTTCTCTTTTCAGTTCTAACCATTTTTATTTCATATATGTTAAATTTCAGATGTTAGGTATGTGCCCACTTAGAATTCTTATGTCTTCTTTTTAAAATTTTTTTTAAATTGTACTTTAAATTCTGGGATACATGTGCAGAATGTGCAGGTTTGTTACACAGGTATACACGTGCCAGGTGGTTTGCTGCACCTATCCACCCGTCATCTACATTAGGTATTTCTACTGATCCTATGCCTCTGCTAACCCCCCACCCCCCCATTCCCCGACAGGCCCAGTTTGTGATGTTCCCCTCCCTGTGTCCATGTGTTCTCATTGTTCAACTCCCACTTATGAGTGAGAACATGCGGTGTTTGGTTTTCTGTTTTTGTGTTAGTTTGCTGAGAATGATGGTTTCCAGCTTCATCCATGTCCCTGCAAAGGACATGAACTCATCCTTTTTTATGGCTGCATAGTATTCCATGGTGTATATGTGCCACATTTTCTTTATCCAGTCTATCATTGATGAATATTTGGGTTGGTTCCAAGTCTTTGCTATTGTGAATAGTGCCACAATAAACATATGTGTGCATGTGTTTATAGTAGAATGATTTATAATCCTTTGGGCATATACCCGGTAATGGGATTGCTGGCTCAAAAGGTATTTCTGGTTCTAGATCCTTGAGGAATAGCCACACTGTCTTCCACAATGGTTGAACTAATTTACACTCCCACCAACAGTGTAAAAGCATTCCTATTTCTCCACATCCTCACCAGCATCTGTTGTTTCCTGACTTTTTAACAATTGCCATTCTAACTGGCGTGAGATGGTATCTCATTGTGGTTTTGATTCGCATTTCTCTAATGATCAGTGATGATGAGCTTTTTTTTCATATATTTGTTAGCTGCATAAATGTCTTCTTTTGACAAGTGTCTGTTCATATCCTTCACCCACTTTTTGATGGGGTTGTTTTTTTCTTGAAAAGTTGTTTAAGTTCTTTGTAGATTCTGGGTATTAGCCCTTTGTCAGATGGATAGAGTGTAAAAATTGTCTCCCATTCTGTAGGTTGCCTGTTCACTTTGATGATAGTTTCTTTTGCTGTGCAGAAGCTCTTTAGTTTAATTAGGTCCCATTTGTCAATTTTGGCTTTTGTTGTCATTGCTTTCGGTGTTTTAGACATAAAGTCTTTGCCCGTGCCTATGTCCTGAATGGTATTGCGTAGGTTTTCTTCTAGGATTTTTATGGTTGTAGGTCTTACGTTTAAGTCTTTAATCCATCTTGGGTTAATTTTTGTATAAGGTGTAAGGAAGGGGTTCAGTTTCATTTTTCTGCATATGGCTAGCCAGTTTTCCCAACACCATTATTAAATAGGTAATCTTTTCCCCATTGATTGTTTTTTGTCAGGTTTGTCAAAGATCAGATGATTGTAGATGTGTGGTGTTACTTCTGAGGCCTCTGTTCTGTTCCATTGGTCTATATATCTGTTTTGGTACCAGTACCATGCTGTTTTGGTTACTGTAACCTTGTAGTATAGTTTGAAGTCAGGTAGCGTGATGCCTCCAGCTTTGTTCTTTCAATATATGTGCTTAATTTACATTTAATGAAATTATTCACATGGTTGCAATTATTCACATGGCATGAAGTCAGGCAGTTGGTGTGTCAGTGGCTTCACCCCAGGAAACCACCCCTCAGCCCCATGTGCATGGCTGCAGAGTGCCCAGTGCCACCGTCCATGCTCCAGGCAAGGGTGGAGTAGGAGTGGACTCTTAAGCCAGGTTGGCAGTACACTCAGCCACCCAGAGGCCATCCCAGGGGAACCCTGCTAGCCTGCTCTTGCACCTATAGTGCAGCTGCCATCTGCATGTCTCCCTTGAGCTGCAGTGGCCAGGCAACCACCATCTGCCCACCCCTTCCCCCAACCAGGACCCTAACTGCGGACTCTGGCACCAGACACTGCCACCGCTGTCAACCAGGCCCTGCAGAGGCAGGAAAGCTGAACTGGCTGCTGATCCCCTTCTGGTTGGCCAGCAGTACCCACGCCTGTGGCCCCTGGACTCCTAGTGCGGGCTAAGGTGTAGTGGACCCTCGGGCTTGGCCACGGCACAATGGGCCACCTGGACAGCATCCAAAAGAGAAGACCTACCAGCCCCTGCCAGCGCCCTAGGTGCAGCTGCCACCTGCACGTCAGGCACCAGCAGCAATGGCCAGACCATCCCTGATTCTCCACGCCCTCCCCACCACTGCCCCAGCAGCAAGGACTCCCTGACAGGACACTGCGGTAGTGGCTGTCGGGAAGTCGGCTGAGTAGGTGCATAAGGATAAAGATAGACTCTCAGCCCCATCCCGATGGCCACGACGACATGCTCATCCCCTGGCGGCTCCTCAGCCCTATCCTAGTGGCCACGGAGTGGCATGCAGGCAGCAGCCATAGGAACCCCGATTGCCCCTCCTCACACGTGCCCATCACACGACCTGGGCGACTGGGTGGTGAAGTCAGGTTGTGGCCCCAGCGGCGCCACGAGGCCGAGAACCGGCGCTTAGCCTCATCCCTGTGGCTGCAGAGTGCCAAGCCCCAGGTCCTGCGCTCAGGGCAGGGGTCAAGAGCAGCTGGCAAGGGCGGCGCAGCCTGTGGGGCCCTTGGGCGCGGCGGGCCGCAGCTCCGGGAAGCCACGTCAGCCCACCGGCGCTGCAGCTGCAGCCGCCACCAGCACATGGACCAGGGGTCGCCGAGGATTGGGAATCCCCGACCAGGACTGCGCCTCCAGCCGCGCGGAGCCCGGGGCCAGCGGGGCAGCGGCAAGTCAGGCAGTCTGCAGCAGGAGCGCTGGGCATGGGCTTCGGCCCGGGTTGCAGGAGGCGTGCACCCTCCGGCCGGATAGGCGGCGCACTCAGGGACCAGGAGGCCATCCCAGGTGAGCCCCGCCAGCCCCCGCCGGAACCCGAGCTGCAGCTGCCACCTGCAAGTGGTGCTCTGGCTGCAGCGGTGGCAACCCCGGATCCAGTCCTTCCGCCTCGCGCCCATTAGCGCGGACCCGGGGGCGACGCAGTGGCGAAGTCGGGCTGTGGGCCCAGCGGCGGCACCAGGCGGAGAAGCGCCACTCAACCCCATCCCTGGGCTGCAGAGGGCCCAGCCGGGGGGCTCCGCGCGTCGGGAGCCGGTGGAAGAGGAGAAGAGCGCGCGGGCGACAGTCATACAGGCCCTGGGGCAGGGCGCGCCTCGCGCTCCAGGGAGCCACGCCAGCCCGCTGCGCCTCCGCAGCAACCGCCGCCTGCACGTAGCGGGGCGAGAGAGCTGCTAGGGCGGTTTCTCCGCCTCGGGCCTGTTGGGCGGGGCCGGCTAAGGTGCGCGTGCTCGCTGGTCCTAACGGTTCTGCTGGGCGTTTCTGCTGAGAGGCGGGAGGGGCTGAGAGTCTGTGCGAAGGTCGGTGGACAGACTGCACTGCTTGTTGTTGCGCTTCGGAGGCGGCGATCCCCGAAGGCGAGCTGAAATACGGCTGGAGCGTTCCCAGGCTACAGTTTGTAGCCGACGATTATGGAAGACTAAGAGCCGGAGAGGTGGCCCACCCTCAGGGAGCGCTTGTGCTCGGAGGGCTTCTCATTTCCCCAATACCACATTAAATCGTCTCATCTGAGGAGGATCCACAGAGCTGTCTTCTATGGTAATCTGGAGAAACTGGAGTACCTTCTGCTCACGTATCATGACACCAAGGAGAGAGACAAGGAGGAAAGGTAATGGGGGCCGGGAGCCGGGGCTGCGGGAGGAGGCCTGTGGATGTGGAGAAGTACCCCCTTCCAGGCTGAGGGCTGTGGGGCGGATGGTCCGGGGCTCGGGGTATGGACGGGGGCTAGGGGGTGCCTGGCTGGGGTGGGAGTGAGTGGAACGGGGCCTGGGGAGTGGGGGTATATGGGGTGGCGGGGTGTGGAGTGAGTTGGGGGATGGGAGTGGGGAGTAGGGGGTGCATGGGGTGGGGGTGTGAATGGGCTGAGGTGGATGGAATGAAGGCTTGGGGGATAGGGGTGTGGACAGTGTGGGGTGGGGAGATGGGGTGAGGGTTCAATGGGATAGAGGACTGGAGGTGGGGGTGAGGTGTAGGGGTGAATGGGGTGGGGGAAAGGGGTGCAGAGGTGAGGGGGGCGAGTCCTGTCACCAAAGGGGCTGGACTTTCTTTCCTGGCAGGCTCAGCCGCACCTGGGATGTGGAAACCTTGGCGGGGGTGAGCACCCAGGCCATTTTCACTAGCAGCAAAACAAAAACAAAACTTCAGCTGGTTTCCAATCACTCACCATGCTTCTTCTTTATAAATCATTTTAAAGTGATTTCGCCAATAAAATTCAGCATGTACAGCGTTTTATTTTTAATGTACACATTTTAAAGCATAATGTTACATACATTATGGAAAGGTGCATAATGAGAGAAATCATTTCCATAATATATCAACTCCCTGACTAAAAATTCTTTGGATAAAAATGCAATATTTATTTGATATCAATGGACACCTATGTCAATGTGGTTTTCACTGAGGGACCTTAGAGGGAAACTTTGAAGTGGGAAGATGGTCTGTGTTCTTGAATAGAAAGACACATTTTTCTAAAATTCTGAGCTCTTTCTGTGTTTATAAATTTTACATAATCCAAATAAAGTTATCAAAATGTTAACATTTTTGAATTACTCATGCTGTCTTTTACTATTGTGATGACATTTAGAAAACTTTTGAAATGGAGTCAAAAAAGACTTGCCTTTCTAGATATGAAAATGTGCTGTTAATTTCCACAAGTTATTTACTAACAGCTGAAACAACAAATCAGTGAACAGAACAGGTTAGAAAATCCAGGAACACACCAATATGTGTAAGAATTTATTAGGTTGGTGCAAAAGCAATTGCGGTTTTTGCCACAATTACAAGTAATGGCAAAAACCGCAAGTGCTTTTGCACCAATCTAATAGAATTGGATAATGGTGACATTTCATATTAGTAGGAAAAGATGAATTACTCATAAATGAAGTGCCTGCTAACTACTTGGATAAATCTGGCTAGATTTTTATGTCACAGGAATAAGTTCGTTATGCAATGTAGATTAAAAATTTTAAATGCACAAAATAAGAAAGATAACAGAAAAAACCACAAATGCCTACTTATACATGTTTATATTCCTACAAATATCACAAGCACACATTCTGAAGGTTGATTTAGCAAAATAAAAAAAATTCAGTTTATAAGAAAAAATTAACAAAAGACAATATGTGTATATACATATTAGATAAAAAAGTGATTTTCATTTTACAGAGAATTCTTCAAATAAACAAGAACTCTCATTTAAAATAGAGCAAAGCATTTTTTTTTCAGATATTCAAGCAACCTATGCACATAGGAAAAAATATTTAGTGTTCCTGGGAGGAGAAGGTATTTAAGTTAAAAAAGGAATGAAATACTGTTTTCTATCCACAAGTTTGTGAGGGTAAAGAGTAGCAGTACATATACTGCTGTTTAAAGTTTACGTTTCTGATGACTTTTCAAATAGTCACTTTGTTGGTAAGTATCACACTTTAAAAATGTATGTGCCCTTCACCCATCGATTCCATTATACTAAAATATCTCTAGGAAATAGAGATACATGCAATTTTTTTTCTCAGCACTGCTTAAAATAGCAATGTATTTGGAAAACCCCTTATAATGGGTTTTATAAATTTTATAAATCTATCAATAAATTTCAGTGCATCCATAGGATGGAACAATATGGGACCTTTGCAGATGTCAGTAGATACAGATGTATGTTGAGGTGTGAAGATGTACTTTGAAAAAAAGTTGGTTTGATTATACATAGACACAAACAGTCTATGGTGTTTGTAAGCCAAATATGTGTACAAAATATAACATTTCTTCTTTTCTGGCAGGTGTATTGTGTTATTTTTTCTTATCTGTGATGTATAAATGATCAGTATGTTTAAAACTAGTAAATGTTTTTTATTAATGAAATTATGCTTGGGAAAAGAAGAAATATAAATCTTGCAAAAAAAATTCTTCCTATTTTATTTTATTATTTATTTATTTGTTTGTTTGTTTATTTTTGAGATGGAGTCTCACCCTGTCGCCCAGCCTGGAGTGCAGTGGCATGATCTCGGCTCACTGCAATCTACCTCTCTCAGGTTCAAGTGATTCTCCCACCTCAGCCTCCTGAGTAGCTGGGATTACAGGTGTGCGCCACCATGCCCAGCTAATTTTTGTATATTTTAGTAAAGACGGGGTTTCACTATGTTGGCCAGGCTGGTCTCAAACTCCTGACCTCAGGTGATCCCCCCGCCTCGGCCTCCCAAAGTTCTGGGATTACAGGTGTGAGCTACTGTGCTTGGCCTTATTTTTATTTTTTTGTTTATTGGTATCTTCTGTGAACTTTTAGCCTCTTCAGAGGCAGAGGGAATATTTTTATTTGTGCTTGATTATTTTATTATGCATAGATTTTAGTATATAAATAGGTTTTTATTATAGTTTTATTACATATATGCAATTTTAAATTAATTATTTTAGTTTATCAGTGTCCTCATGAAAATGAAAATGAGCAAATATAAGTGATTATCACTATTCTAAAAGCACTGCTTTAATTTATAGTTTTTTTCATAATAAACTCCCCAACTGTATGTATGCATTCTTTCAATCCAGTTATTCATCAAGCATAACCTGAATACCTATGATGTAGCAGACACATTCCACCATCTCTCAGGACTCTTCCACCCTTAACAACTTCATGTTTACCTGCCCAGCCTGAGCAAGCTGAGAGATTTAAAATGGAAGCATTAGGACTGAATCCCAATTGGATCTTTTATTCCTTTTTTTTTAAACAAAAGCAATTCTGAAGTTAGAAAATAGTAAAAGATAACCTTCAACTGCCATTTCAAAAACTTATGACAGTCTCAAATACTACTATTAATCATTGCAAATACCTAATTTACATAACATTCTGTAAGTATTGAAAAAAATGAGCCATACCTATTCATTTGAATCCTGAGTTTTCTTTGGATTATTTTTTTTTGAAAATTGAAGTAAGAATTACTTTGTTTTAAAAATTTGTTGTTTTATTTTTGCCTTCTTTTTCCACAGTACTTTATTTATGTGCCAATTATATGAGTAGAACTGCCTGTTCTATGTACTGTATCCCACTTAATGTAAGGCATCATGGATTGTGTGATGCCACATTACTTTATATATCAATAAGATAACGTTTAAAATGTTGCCAGTTATAATTGTAATAAATAATGAATTGTAAACAGTATTCCAATGTCAGGAGATGTTAATATATAAGAGAACAGTAGCTTATATAAGAGAATAGTGAGAAAATGAGCATCTGAGAATGACTGAAATACAATGATACATCTAATCTTTAATAGATACCTCAATGTACATATGATTGTATCATTTTACTTAATTAAAATGTCTTTGTAAGTAGTAATATCTAAAAATTATTGAGCTGTTTTGTTAGAAAGTGTTCTAAATGCTGTACATAGATTCTCATGTAAGCATCACAGCAGTGTTCTGTGGGATAGCTACTATTCTCTTATATATTTTATTGATAAAGAAATTGAAGCAAAGAAAGGCTAAATAACAGCCTCAAACATGTTTACTTTGATCTAACTCATCTGCTTATGGCTGGATCCTCATTACGTGAAGGAAACATTTACATTCTAGCATAACCCTTATTTTGTGGTTTGGCCTGTTTCTCCCATTTTATCTCTTCACCCCACTTTCTCTGTCTGTGTCCAAGTTTTACCACGTTATTGTGGTATGTCTTATTGGCTATGCTGTTTCATGCTTTATTTTTTTGCACATGCTGCCCTCACCAGAAACACCTCACACTCTTACTCTTCACTTGTCTGTTTTAAAAATAGAACCCTAAATTTGCGGTGTCTCAGAAGCTTCCCAAGTAGGAATAATTGTTATTGCCTTTGTGCTGTCACTGTATTTTATTGACTTGAATTGCAGAAATAATGAATTGTGTCTTTCTGCTTTTCTTTTTATAAATTTCTTTTTTCACTTGATAAATAAAATTCATATTTTATTCATATTATCAGATTTTCCAGGATAGACCTTATGAATTTATAGACACAGAAAATGTTTCTTGAATTACTGACTGATTGAGTAGTAAATATAACATTTTCTGAAGATTTCTTTTTGTTGTTTTTTTTTTTTTTAAATAGGAAAAGCACTACCAGAAACTGGACAAAAAGCAAATGGTATTGGTATTATAAAAAGTGCGCCATGAGAGCAATCAAATAATGATAATGCTATTTTTTGTGTACAAAAAAAAGGTGGTGAGGTAGTGAGTATAGCTGAATAATTTTCTATGCTTTAATAAAATTTTTGAAAATAAATATAACTAATTTAAATATAATTTAAAATAAATTTGAAATTAAATTAATTGTTAAATTACATTAAATTATAAGCCTAATTTTAATTAAATTATACACCTAATTTTAATTAAATTATACATATAATTTATTAATTTTTAATAGTAAATATAATTTAATTTAAACATTTTTTCTTAAAACTTTGATGAACATTTAAACTTGTAGATCAAAATATAATATTCATTGTTGAGAAATGGACATTAGATTTCCAAAAAAATGTGAGGCGGGATGGTGTAAATTAAGAAAGTAGCTGGCTAGGTAATTTGGAGGTTTTTGATGAGGAAACTTGAGGGAACTCACTTTATGTAGACTCAGTATATTCCCACTCAAAGAGAAGATTAAATTATTGCTGCTTTGGAGCTTACTGGAAGCAGAGGGTAGAAGAACAGCAGGAAACCACAGGAACTCATTTCTTCTCTCTATAGGGGTTACACATCAATGATATGTGCTTCATTCATGTTTGTTAGTTAACTGGGATGCACTTGGATATCAAAACATTGGCGGTTTTCTTTAAAAAAAAATGCTGTTTTTGATGAAATAGCCATTGTATAAAGGTACCTCAGAGGCTGCTATGCTATACCATATCAAACTGACTTTAGAAAAAACAAACGAGAAATTTATTTCTTGAATACTAAAAGTGTAACTGTCAATAATCATGGCAAAGATTTTGATATGTAAAAGTTGATTAAGCTGGGCGCAGTGGCTCACAGCTGTAATCCCAGCACTTTGGGAGGCTGAGGCGGGAGGATCACGAGGTCAGGAGATGGAGACCATCCTGGCTAACATGGTGAAACCCCATCTCTACTAAAAAGACAAAAAATTAGCCAGGCGTGGTGGCATGTGCCTGTAGTCCCAGCTACTAGGGAGCCTGAGGTAGGAGAATCACTTGAACCCGGGCGGTGGAGGTTGCTGTGAGCCGAGATTGTGCCGCTGCACTCCAGCCTAGGCAACAGAGCAAGACTCCATGTCAAAAAAAAAGTTGATTATTATGAAAAAAAGTCAATGGTGATTCAGAGATTTTTGGTTACATTTTGTAAATGAAAATCTGAATACTCATTAGTTATTCGATGTGTAATGCATACTTTTTTGCATAAGTGAATGAAAAGATGGCAAGAGAACTAAAGTTGAGAATCCAGAAGTTGAAAATATCAGAAGTCTTCATGACTGTGGATAACATGAGTATTTTTAGAAACGATTTTTCTCCAAGTAGGTATCTAGAGTAATGATTGAGAGCACTTTCTGCCAGCAGAAGTGAATGATACATTTTCTTTTCTTTTCTTTTCTTTTTTTTTTTGAGACGGAGTCTCGCTCTGTCACCCGGGCTTGAGTGCAGTGGCGCGATCTTGGCTCACTGCGAACTCCGCCTACCGGGTTCACGCCATTCTCCTGCCTCAGCCTCCTGAGTAGCTGGGACTACAGGCACCTACCACCACGCCTGGCTAATTTTTTGCATTTTTAGTAGAGACGGGGTTTCACCGTGTTAGCCAGGATGGTCTCGATCTCCTGACTTCGTGATCTGCCCGCCTCGGCCTCCCAAAGTGCTGGGATTACAGGCGTGAGCCACCGCGCCCGGCCGTGAATGATACATTTTCATGCACTCTCATTGCAACTTCATAGTTTCTAACATTTATTCTTCTGGGGTCCGATTTGGTTCTCTCATTTGACATCACTTTTTTTGGCTTCATCCAGCAGATTCACATTGGTAGAAATACTTTTCTATGTTACTTGTAGTCATGTGAAACCTAATCTCACCCTTGCAATCTGAACTGCATGTTTTATAGAATCTATATTGTGATTTTTCATGTGTATATTCCTGTCATGTTTGTGTGCTAACCAAAACAAGAGCAAAGCAACCCAAAGCCTAATGGGTAACAATTTCAAGGGCAAGCACGAAGATTTCAGCTGGATACAAACACTGCATGATTGATGGTAGGCTGTGTCATATTTACCTGTAGTCAATTATGTGTTCCTTTTGCTTTGTAGTGTCTCCTGAGCAACCGCCTTTATTCACGGTAAACATATTTTCTTTAATTATTAACAAAATGTTCTGTGATACATACATGATATGTTAATCATTATGTTGTCAAACCCATTCAGCATACGGTGAAAGACAGAGATCACATTTCAACTAGATTCTTAGGAAGTATGGATTCACTAACTTCAGCAAAGGTGAATTTGCCACTACAAATTTCATTCTAGAAAATGTAGATGAAAATATTGAAAATGCTCATAGTTTTTTGATTCCCGCTTTTTTTTCCAAATGAGATGGAAGGATTTGATGTAAATATGCTGATGTTCTTGTTAATATCTTTGTTTATAAAATGATATTTAAGGCATAAGGCAGACATTTTACACCTTAAGCTCTAGCCCAAATGCTTTTCCTTTAAACTTGTCATCATCTAAAGATCCCAGTTTTGAATTCCTGTGCATGTTAGGGATTTGAGGAGGTGTATTTTGACACTAAATATTTTCAGTGCTTCAAAATTGATTGCAATATTCTTCTCTCTTCTTCATCTAGAGAAAAGCTATACCTGCTGACGTTACAATTGTTTTAGAACTTCAACTCCTTTTTGTCAGTGTTGTTACATTGAGAATCTTTACTTAATCACATCTTCTGATTACCAGATTGAGTTTCTGCATGTGTGTGTGTATCTCTGATTAAAAATGAATAAAATGATTAATCATTCTTTTGTGACTCTTTGGTAGATACAGTGTTTTAAAACAATGATTCTGAGCTGTTTTGGCCTTAGAATATTTTCTTCTACTACAATTTATTGCCTACAGGTAACCAACAGCCTGAATTAACATTTTTTCTTTTAAATCACTGCAATGCACATTAAAAATACTTTACAAGATACTTGCACTTTCATAGGTAATATGTAGAATCTGTTTCCAAGTATCAAGTCTTCTATACGATTTCACACAGTGTACATAATAGCTGCAACTCGGCTTTTCTAATCAGTGGTATATATTTCAGATCTATTCAGGTTGACACAATTTGGTCATCTTTGATTTGTTGTATGGTCTTGTGGTATGCCATTTTATGACTGCACCACAATTAATTAAAGTCTCTTCATGCTGATACAAAATGAACATAAATACGATGACATACCAACATAGATTTGCTTATGTGGTTGCCTTTATTGATTTGTACTATATAAGAAATTAAATAGAAGTATTTCAGATACCCTGAATATAGCTATATACACTGCCATAGCTGTATTGACTACATTCATTACTCCTTAGAGCCATGTTTTTCCATCATGTTATGACTCTGAAAAACCCCAGAGTATGCTTTTCAGAGAATGACATTGGAAAGAAGAAATGGCCAAAGTATCATTTGGTACCTTGGCTTCCTTACATAGATGTTGAACTCCAGGAATGATCAAATCACAGTTTAGAACCCCTTTGTTGGGCCCTATAAAGGGTTTCCGAATGTCAAATGATAAATAGTCTCCAGATGAAGAAATCCTCTGTAACGCCTCACTGCTGTGTTTTCTTGTATTTTGTCCTTTTCTGAAAACTTTAAATACACGATTTTTGGGTAGAAATGAAAATCTTTCTGTTTTATATATTTGTTTCTGTCTCATGGCACTCTGATCTCTTTGAATCTGGTAAGGATCTAGCCTTGTCTTATTTATACCAGCAAGCAGTGTTGTCACTTAATGCTCTCATTTTTCACGTAAATGACTGACATTTTCCCAAGTCTTCACAAGTGATTTCTGAAGATGTTGCTGCATTGAGCAGAGACTATGTCATTGTAATTGCAGAAGTTTTTAAATTAAATATGTTTAATAAAATTTTAGAGCCTGTTTCTCTGGAACACATAACACATAATTGTGTAATGTGTATTTAACCATAAATTAGCTTCATAAAAAGTTTGTGTACATAAAAGTGTTTATATCCAAAGAAATTCTTATTTACTGCTCAGTAACCTCTCATGTAGAAGAAAATACGTAACATAGTTTGCTGAGTCTTTGATAATAACCCCTAGTGTAAAATAAAGCCATAAAGATAAAATGAGAGTTGATATTCAATGAAACTGATGTGAGTGAATAGAAACTATGAAACAGTGTGTCTATGGGAGAGAGGAGGACATGGGGCTGCTATTGTGAAGAAGGAATTTGTACAAGTTAGTCCATTTTCTGTAACTTTTATATTCTAATAAAGGAAAACCATATCTTCATATTTATAAAAACAAGATTTTACTGGTTTAATCACAGGGGTGGTGAGAATAATGAAGAACAAAATGTGGAAGGCAAAGTGAGATTAGATTTATCAACAAAAAAGAGTGCAAGTGGGGTGGGATGGTGTAAATAAAGATAGCAGCTGGCTAGGTGTTTGGGGGTTTCTGATGAGGAAACCTGAGAAAACTCACTTTATGTAGACCTGGTATATTCGCACTCAAACAGAATATTGGATTATTGTTGCTTCAGAGCTTACTGGAAGCAGAAGGTGGAAGAATGAGAGTCAACCACAGGGACTCAATTCTTCTCTCTGTAGGGGTCACACATCGACAATAGGATAGGTGCTTCATGTTAGCAAAATGCGATGCACTGCATGTCAAACTGACTGTGGAAGCAAAACAATCAAGACATATATTTCTTAAGTATTATTTATTTATTTATTTTTAAATTTTATTATTATTATGCTTTAAGTTTTAGGGTACATGTGCACAACGTGCAGGTTTGTTAAAATGTAACTCAATAATCATGGCAAATATTTTTATATATAAAAGGTGATTAACATGAAGCCTCTGATGTTTCAAATATTTTGGTTAGATTTGTTTTATGGGAATCTAATTACACATTAGGTATTTGGAGTGTAATGTATACATTTTTTGCATAAATGAATGAAGAGATGGCAGGAGGGCTAAAGTTGAGAATCCAGGAAATGGAAAAACACCAGAAGCCTGCATGACTGGACAACGTGAGTATTTTTGTTAACTATGCTTCTGTATGTAGATATCTGAACTAATGAACTGAGAATACACCCTTCAAGCAGAAGTGAATGATACATTTTAATGAAATTGATAGTTTTTAAGTTAGAGGACAAAATGAAGAACAGGAGAGCTATTGTAGTATTATAGTATAAATGGTTCTTGGGTGATTTCTTCAGGGTACACCATAGCGTTCTACCATGGGCTTTGACATATATCCTTCTGGGGTCCTATTTGGTCCTTTTGTCTGACATCACATTTTTTGGCTTCAGTTAAGAGGATCACATTGGTAGAAGTACTTTTCTGTGTTAGTTGTAGTCATGTGAAACCTAATCTCTCTCTTGAAATCTGGACTACATGTTTTATGAAACCTATATTGTGATTTCCATGTGTATATTCCTGTCATGTCTGTATGCTAACCAAAACAAGAGCAAAAGCAACCCAGAGCCTAATAGCTAACGGTTTCAAGACCAAGCATGAAGATTTCAGCTGGATACAAACACTACATAGTGGATGGTGGGCTGTGTCATATTTACGTGTACTTAATTATGTGTCCCTTTTGCTTTGTAGAATCTTCTGAGCGACCTCCTTTATCCACTGTAAACAAATATATTTTCATCTTGAATTAACAAAATGCTTTGTGATATATACATGATATATTAATCATTATGTTGTAAAACCCATTCAGCTTACCCTGAAAGAAGCAGATCCCAGTTCAAAAGTAGCCATAAGAAGGAAGGATTCACCACCTCCAGGAAAAGGTAAATTTGCCAATACAAATTTCATCTGGAAAGAAGGACATGAATATATTGGAAATGTTCATAGTCTTCTGATTCTTACTTCTTTTCCCCCCATAAGGTAGAAGGATTTGATCTAAATGATGCTGATGCTGTTGTTAGTGTCTGTGCTTATAAAATGATATTTAGAAGAATAAGGAAAAGAAATTTTAAAAATGTGAGCTCTAGCTCAGATGCTTTTCCTTTTAGGTTGTGATAAAGATCCCAATGTGGAATTTGTATGCATGTTAGGGGTTCAAGGAGGTGAATTTTGAAACTATAAATATTTTTCAGTGCTTCAATTTCTCGTTGCAATACTGTCCTTTACCTAGAGGAAAGCTATACCTGCTGACATTACAATTGTGTTAGAACTTCAACTTCTTTATGTCAGTGTTGTCACATTGAGAACCTTTGAATCTTCACCCAATCACATGCTCTGATTACCAGCTTGAATTTCTGCATGTGTATGTGCGTGTGTGCTTTCGTTTGTGAGTTTCGGTGTGTGTGATACCTCTGATTCTGGAAAATGAATAAAGTCATTAATCATTTTTTGGTGACTCTTTGGTAGATACAGGGTTTTAAAGCAATGATTCTGAGCTGTTTTAACTTTAGAATCTTTTATACTACTACAATTCCTTGCCTACAGGTAACCAACAACCTGAATTAATGTTGGTTTGTTTGTTTTGTATTATACCTTAAGTTCTGGGATATATGTGAAGAACATGCAGGTTTTTTACATAGGCACACATGTGCCATGGTGGTTTACTGTACCCATCAACCCATCAGCTACATTAGGTATTTCTACTAATGCTATCCCTCCCCTAGGACCCCACCCCCCTGACAGGCCCCGGTATGTGTTGTTCCCCTCCCTGTGTCCCTACGTTCTCATTGTTCAACCTCCACTTACGAGTGAGAAAATGTGGTGGTTGGTTTTCTTTTCCTGTGTTAGTTTGCTGAGAATGATGGTTTCAGGCTTCATCCATGTTTCTGCAAAGTACATGAACTCATTCTTTTTTATGGCTGCATAGTATTCCATGATGTGTATATGCCACATTTTCTTTATCCCGTCTATCTCTGATGGGCATTTGAGTTGGTTCCAAGTCTTTGCTATTGTGAATAGTGCTGCAGTAGACATACATGTGCATGTGTCTTTATAGTAGAATGATTTTTAGTCTTTGGGGTATGTACTCAATAATGGGATTGCTGGGTCAAATGGTATTTCTGGTTCTAGATCCTTGAAGAATCACCACACTGTCTTCTACAATGGTTGAAATAATTGACACTCCCACCAACAATATAAAAGTGTTCCTATTTCTCCACATCCTCTCCAGCATCTGTTGTTTCCTGACTTTTTAACGATCACCATTCTAACTGGCGTGAGATGGTATCTCATTGTGGTTTTGATTTGCATTTCTCTAATGATCAGTGATGATGAGCCTTTTTTTCATATATTTACTGGCTGAATAAATGTCTTCTTTTGAGCATATCCTTCACCCACTTTTTGATGAGGTTGTTTGTTCTTTTCTTGTAAGTTTGTTTAAGTCCCTTTTAGATTCTGGATATTAGCCTTTTGTCAGATGGAGAGATTGCAAACATTTTCTCCTGTTCTGTAGGTTGCCTGTTCACTCTGATCGTAGTATTGGAAGTTCTGGCCAGGGCAATCAGACAAGAGGAAAAAATAAAGGGTATTCAAATAGGAAGAAAGGAAGTCAAATTGTCTCTGCAGATGACATGATTGTATATTTAGGAAACCAAATAGTCTCAGCCCCAAATCTCCTTCAGCTGATAAGCAACATCAGCAAAGTCTCAAGATACAAAATCAGTGTGCAAAAATCACAAGCATTCCTATACACCGATAAAAGACAAACAGCCAAATCATGAGTGAATGCCCATTCACAATTGCTACAAAGAGAATAAAATACCTAGGAATACAACTCACAAAGGATGGGAAAGACCTCTTCAAGGAGAATGACAAACCACTGCTCAAGGATATAAGAGAGGACACAAACAAATGGAAAAACATTCCATGCTCATGGATAGGAAGAATCAATATCACGAAAATGGCCATACTGCCCAAAGTAATTTATAGGTTCAGTGCTATAGACTACCATTGACTTTCTTCACAGAATTAGAAAAAACTACTGGAAATTTCATATGCAACCAAAAAAGAGCCCATATAGCCAAGACAATCCTAAGCAAAAAGAACAGAGCTGGAGGCATCACGCTACCTGACTTCAAACTATACTACAAGGCTATAGTAATGAAAACAGCATGGTACGGGTACCAAAACAGGCATATAGACCAATGGAACAGAACAGAGGCCTCAGAAGTAACACCATACATCTACAACCATATGATCTTTGACAAACCTGACAAAAAACAATCAATGGGGATAAGATTACCTATTTACTAAATGGTGTTGGGAAAACTGGCTAGCCTTATGCGGGAAACTGAAACTGGACCCTTTCCTTACACCTTATACAAAAATTAACTCAAGATAAATTAAAGACTTAAACGTTTAAGTAAGATCTAAAACCATAATAACCCTAGAAGAAAACCTAGGCAATACCATTCAGGACATTGGCATGGGCAAAGACTTCATGACTAAAACACCAAAAGCAATGGCAACAAAAGCCAGAATTGACAAATGGGATCTAATTAAACTAAGGAACTTGTGCAGTTTTATTTGGGAGTGTGCATGAGGTACCTCTGAGTTTTAAAAATGAAGAAAGTAAGTGGTCATGCTTTCCTGACTCTTTGGTAGACACAGCCTTTTAAGACGGTGATTCTGAGCTGTTATGGTTTTGGGTTTTCTATAATACTAAAGCTTACTGCCGACATGTAACCAAAAGCTTGAATTAATTAAAAAAAAATTACCCAAATGCATGTTAAAAACCTCTTACAACATATGTGCACATTCATAGATAACATGTAGAACTCGATTTTGTGTGTTAAAAACTTGTAGAAAAGTTCAGGCAGTGCACTTAATGAATAAAACTTGGTCTTTGTAAAATCAGTGATATATATTTCAGATCTATCCACATTGACCCAGTGAGGTATTTCTTGATTTGTTGTATGATCTCATGATATGCCATATGATGATTACAGCATATTATGCTCTCTTCATGCTGATACCATATGGACTTAAATATGATGACATACCAACATGGATATGCTTACGTGGTTGCTTTTATTGATTTGTACTATATTAGAAATCAAACAGAAGTATTGGAAATCCTAGCAAACATAGCTGTATCTCTCCCATGGCTGTGTTGATTGCAACTGTTTCCCCCTTAAAGCATGTCTTTTTGACATGTTCTGACTCTGAGAAAATCCAGTGTGTGCTTTTCAGAGAATAACGGTAAGGAGAGGAAATGGCCAATGGTCAAAGTGTTGCTTGTCCTCTCGGCTCCCCTTCATGAATGTTAAACTCTAAACTACTCAGATCACAATTTAGAACCCCTTTGTTGATCCCTATAGAGTGTTCCCGGATGTGAAATGACAAATAGACCTTTGATGAAGAAACACCCTGTAAAGCCATATTGCTCTGGTTTTTGTGTGTGAATGTGTGTGTGTGTGTGTGTGTGTGTGTGTGTGTGTGTGTATTTTTTTCTCTCCTGAAAACTGTAAATGGAGGAATTTTCATTACAAATGAAAATGTTTCTGTTCCATATTTATTTCCTGTCTAATGTACTTTGCTCTTCTTGGATCTAGTAAGGATCTCAGCTTGTCTTATTTATACCTGCAAAAAATTATGTCAATGCATCATTTTTCATGTCAATTACTGACATATTTTCAAGTCTTCACAAGTTATTTCTGAAGATTTCGGTGCATCAAGGAGAGACTGTCACTGCAGTTAAAGAAGTTTTTAAATAGGTTATATTCAATAAAATTTCAGAGCTTGTTTCTCTGGAAAGCATAGACATAGTGGTGTTATGGGTAGTTAAACATAAAATAGCTCCACAAAGTGTTGTGTATATAAAAGTGTTCATATCCTGGAAAATTCTAATTTACTGTTCAGTACTGTCTCCTGGAGAGGAAAATAGGTAAGATAGGCTGCTAAGCCTATGATAATAACTCATAATATAAGGTGAAAGCATAGAGACAAAATGAGAGATGATAGATACTCAAACCGATGTGAGTGAAGAACAGCTGTGAAACAGTGTCTATGGGAGAGAGGAGACCATGGGGCTGCTTTTGTGAAGAAGGAATTTGTACACGTTAGTCAAGTGTCTGACACATTTAACATTTTAATAAAGCAAAACCTTATCTTCACATGTGTCAGAATGGGATTGTACAGATGTCACAATACGGTGGTGCAGAAAATAATGAAGAAATGAATGTGGAGGTCAAAGAATCAAGTCCACCAATATGGATATTAGATTTATGAACGAAAAAGAGTGTATGTCAAATTGGGCGGGTGTAAACAAAGAAAGCAGCTAGCTAGGTAATTTGGAAGTTTCTGATGAGGAGACTTGTGGGAAGTCACTTAATGGAAAGCAGAAGTTAGAAGGATGAGGGTGACCCACAGGGTCTCATTTCTCCTCCCTAGAAGTTTTGCACATCAGTGATACATGCTTCGTTCACATCGGTTAGCATATTGGGATACAGCTTAATCTAGAAAAAGTGTTTTTTTTTTTGAAAGCTGTGTTTGCTGAGGTAGTTATTTCATAAAAGAACCTGAGAGACCCCTATGGTATATCATATGAAATTAGATTTAGAAAAAAGGAATAAAGAATGCATTTTTAGAGTACTAAACAGATAACTGCCAATAATCATGACAATCATGACATATATATATATATATGCATTATGTCATATTGGTTGGTTATTTATAAGGAAAGAAGTCTCTAGTGATTTAGAAACTTTGTTTAGTTTATTTTCATAGGAATCTGATTACACATTATTTCATTGACGTGTATGTTTTTGCAAAAGTGGACGAAGAGACAGTGAGAAGGCCAAACTGCTGAATCCAGGAAATGTAAAAACATCAGGAGTCTTCATGAGTATAAAGAAAATGATTTTTTAAATTATGACTCTAAGATTAAGTGAACTCACTTCAGATGCATTTAGAATATTTGCGTAAAGGATGATTTGATTTTTGGCTGCTCCAGGAATTACTGGAAGCAGGAAAGAGTGATAGAATTGGGATAAACCACAGTGACTCATTACTCCTCTTTGTTACTATTGGGCACCAGAGGTATATGTTTTGTTGATATTAGTTATTCAAATGAGATAAACGTGAATATGCATACATTGGCTCTGTTTTTCAAGGAGCTAACTATTGGATAAAATAGCAATTTAATAAAAATTCTCTAGAGAATAACATGATACTTCAACCAGACTATTTTAGAAGTGAAAATAATGTTGAATTCTTTACTTGACTCCCAAATGGTTATTTTCAATGAATATTGGAGTGATTTCCAGATGTAAAAGCTTATTCGTATCTAATGCTTGTAGCAACTTTATTTTGTATAAGTATGT
The DNA here is from genome assembly GCF_029289425.2 of Pan paniscus. Lineage (NCBI taxonomy): Eukaryota > Metazoa > Chordata > Mammalia > Primates > Hominidae > Pan > Pan paniscus. Next base: position 38,524,099 of record NC_073261.2, on the reverse strand, counting down.
CAAATTTGGTAATTTATTATACTTTTTGATGAAGTTTATATATTCTACCTTGTTGCCATGAGTGGATGAAGAAACTTTCGGAAGGCTAAACTAGAAGATACAAGAGATGTAGGCACATTATTACACCATATGGGTGTGAGAAATAATGAATATTACATACTAGAATTCACCAAACATATATCCAAACTGATTAAGTTAGGACACTTCCACTGAAGAGATGTGAAGTGTACATTCAACTAAAGTGTCATTATATTTGTGTACCTTCTCACTGATCGATCAAGTTAAAGAGCATGATGAATGTTTGCAGTAAAATGTTCCAAATCATTCTGATATCTTGCATGAAAGACATGCAGGTGCATGTATCACCTGCTTTGACGATTCCCAGGTGTATGAGTTGGACTCTGATTTTAGACATATGGAGCAAGTCATATCACATTTGATATTGTCAGTGTATATTTCTTGAAGCCTGTATTCCTATTTTCTTCAGTGTATTTCCTTCATGTTTAGTCCCAAGAAACAAAGTGTAAAATATCAAAGCCTACAGAAATACAGGCAGGAGGATATAACTTGATGCTAACATGCTATCTATGCATTAATGTATGGATAACATTATCATGTGTACATATGATTGATTATGTATCCCTTTTGCTTTTCAGTGTCTTCTCAGAAACAACCAGCTGAGAAGGTAATTAAAGTCTCATATGTTGAACTATTAACTGTATAGTCTATGAAACCTACTTCATGTATTGATTATTTTCTTTCAAATCCCATTCAGGCTGCAAGTGACGAGAAAGATTCTGTTTCGAATATAGCCACAGAAATAAAGGAGGGACCAATATCTGGGACAGGTAATTTTGCAAAACACATCTAATGTCATGTTCAATCAAGATAGAAGAGAACTTCCCTTCCCCAAATAAATCAGTGGGGAGTTCATCTAAGCTGCACGTTCTGATTCAGCACACCTGAGATTCTTCATTTGTAGTGAGTTCTCAGGTGACCCTGATGCTGCTGGTCCTTGGCCGTGATCTGAGTAGTAAGATTATAGACTTCCCTACATTGAAATTGGGAAGAAGAACCACTGGAGAGCAGGTCAACACATACCAGGCTCAGGGAGCAGCATAATTTTGCTTTAATTTTACAGCATGTTTCCATCAAGAGGGGAAAGAGAACGAGATGAAGTAATAGATATTATAGGCATCATATCGTATTGTTTTAAACAGAGGGAAAAGTGATCCTAACAACTCCATAAACACTGTAGAATGAGAACTAAGAAGACCACTGATGAAGCACTTATTCTCCTCAAGGAAGAGGGATTGTGAGGCAGGAAGGAGGAAAAAGAAGAAGGTATTTATGTAATTTTGGGGTTTCTGCTGAGGAAACCTGAGTGAACTCATTTCAGATGCATTTGGAATATTTGCATAAAAGAAGATTTGATTCTGGCTGCTCCAAGAACTACTGGAAGCAGGAAACAACGCTAGAATTGGGATAAACCACAGTGACCCATTACTCCTCTTTGTTACCATTAGGCATCAGAGATACATGTTTTGTTGACTTTAGTTATAAAAATGAGATAAACTTGAATATGAATACATTGGCTTCCTTGTTCAAGGAGCTAACTCTCAGATAAAATAGCTATTTAATGAAACTTCTTTAGAGAATAACATGATACTCCCAACAAGACTATTTTAGAAACAAAAATGATGTTGAAATCTAATTAACTCCTAAAGTGGTCATTTTCAATGAATATTGGAGTGATTTCTGAACGTAAAACTTACTAACATCTAATGCTTGTAGCAGTTCTACTTTGTAGAAGTTTGTTAACATTGGTAATTGATGATATTTTTATTGAGGCTAATATATTATCGTTTGTTGCCATGAGTGGATGAAGAAACTTTCAGAAGGCTAAACTAGTGGATACAAGAAACTTAGGCAAATTATTACACCACATGGGTGTGAGAAATAATGAATATTATCTACTAGATTTCAGGAAACATATATCCAAGGCGATCAATTTAGGACACTTCCACTGAAGAGACATGAAGCGACATTTAACTGAATTGTCATAGTAATTCTGTACCTTCTAGTTATTGGGCAAGTTAAAGGGCATGATGAATGTTTGTAGTATAATGGTGTAAATCCTTCTGATTTCTTGCAAGAAAGACATGCAGGATCATGTACCACCTGCTTTGACATTGATTCTCAGGTGTGTGAGTTACTCCTCTGATTTGTCCTCATCACTCGGCATATCCACATTGATATTGACACGGTTTTATTTTAGTTTTAGATGTATCACAAATCATACCACGTTTGAAATTGTAGCGGTATATTTTGTGAAGCCTGTATTCCTTTTTTTTCAGTGTATTTCTGTCGTGTTCCAGTCTCCAGACAAAAGGTAGAAAACATCAAAGCCTACACTAGTACAGGCAGGAAGATACAGCTTGATGCTAACACTGCATGAATGTTTGAATAAATTTATCATATTCACATATGAGTGATTATGTATCCCTTTTGCTTTTCAGTGTCTTCTCAGAAACAACCAGCTGAGAGGGTAATTAAAGTCTCATTTATACGTTGAACTAGTAACTGTATAGTCTATGAAACCTACTTTATTTATTGATTTTTTTTTTCAAATCCCATTCAGGCTGCAAGTGACGAGAAAGATTCTGTTTCGAATATAGCCACAGAAATAAAGGATGGACAACAATCTGGGAGACATAATTTTGCAAAGCACATTTAATGTCATGTTCAGCCAAGATAGAAAAGAACTTCTCTTCCCCGAATAAATCAGCGGGGGACTCTTTGAAGCTGCACATTCTGATTCAGTAGGCCTGAGATTCTTCATTTGTAGTAAGTTCTCAGGTGACACTGATGCTGCTGGTCTTCGACATGAACTTTGCAGTAAGATTATAGACTTCCACACATTGAAATTGGGAAGAAGAAAGGTTGGAGAGCCATTAAAGACATAAGGAGTCAGGGGACAGCATAATTTTGCTTTAATTCTACAGCATGTTTTCACCAAGGGTGGAAGGAGAAAGAGATGAAGTATAGATTTTACAGACGTCACATCGTATTGCTAAAAACAGATGGGAGAAATGATTATAAAAACCCATAAATGCTGTAGAACGAGAACTAAGGAGACCATTGATGTAGCAATGACTTTTCTCAAGGAAGAGGATTGTCAGGCAGGAAGGAGGGAAAATAAGAAGTTATTTATGTAATTTTGGGATTTCTTCTAAGGAAACCTGAGTTCAGTTGCATATTCGAACATTTTCCTAAAAGAAGCTTTGATTTTGGCTGCTTTAGGAACCAGTGGAAGCAGGAAGGAGTACTAGAACTGGGACAAGTCACAGTGACTCATTACTCCTCTTTGTTACTGTTGGGCATCAGAGATATACATTTTGCTTATATTAGTTATTCAAATGAGATAAACATGAATATGCATATATTGGCTTTGCTTTTCAATTAGCTAACTTTTGGATAAAAATAGCAATTTAATGAAAATGCTTTAGAGAATAACATGATATTTTAAACCAGACTATTTTAGGAAGAAAATAATGGTGAATTCATTAATTGACTTTTAAAATTCTTATTTTCAATGAATATTGGAGTGATTTCCAAATGTAAAAGGTTATTCATATCTAATGCTTGTAGCAACTTTATTTTGTATAAGTATGTCAAATTTAATCATTTATTATACTTTTTGATAAGGTTTATGTATTATACTTTGTTGCCATGAGTGGATGAAGAACCTTTCTGTAGCCTAAACTAGAGGGCACAACAAATGTAGGCACATTATTACACCACATGGGTTTGAGAAATAAAGAATATTATATACAGGATTATCCCAACCTATATCCAAGCTGATGAAGCTGGGACACTTCCACTGAGGACTTGTGAAGTGTACATTCTACTAAAGTGTCATTGTCATTGTGTACCTGCTCAATTACCAGGCAAGTTAAAGAGCATGATGAATACTTGCAGTATAATGGTATAAATCCTTCTGATGTCTTGCATGAAAAACATGCAGTAGCATTTACTACCTTCTTTGACATTGATTCCTGGGTGTGTGAGTTGCTCCTCTGATTTTAGATCACATTTCTTTTCATCATTTGGCATATCCACATTGATATTGACACTTTTTATTTCAGTAATACACACATGACGCATAATACCTCTTTGTAATTTCTGACTGTATATTTTCTGGAAGCCTGTATTCCTGTTTTCTTCAGTGTATTTCCTCATGTTCCTGTCCCAAAGACACAAACTGTAAAACATCAAATCCTACACTAGTACAGGCAGGAGGATACAGCTTGATGCTAACACTGCATGAATGTATGGATAACTTTATCATATTTACATATGATGGATTATATATTTCTTTTGCTTTTCAGTGTCTTCTCAGAAACAATCGGCCTGGAAGGTAGTTACTCTTTCATTTATATTTTGAATTATTTATTGCATAGCATATGAAATATATATTATGTTGACTATTTTGCTTCTCTTTCCATTCAGGTTATATTTAAAAAGAAAGTTTCTCTTTTGAATATTGCCACAAGAATAGTGGGTGGTCGGAAATCTGGAACAGGTAATTTGGCAATACACATTTAACGCCATGTGCACTCAAGACAGAAGAGAACGTCCCACCGCTGAATAGATCAGTGAGGTGTCATTGAAAATGCACTTTCTGATTCAGCAGGCCTGAGATTGTGCATTTCTAGTAAGTTCTCAGGTGATGCTGATGCTGTTGGTCCTTGGCCATGATCTTAGTAACAAGCTTATAGACTTCCCTACATTGAATTTGGATAGAAGAACCACTGGAAAACAGTTCAAGACATAAAAGGTTCGGGGGACAGCATAATTTTGCTCTTATTTCAGAGCATGTTTCTATGCAAAGGGGAAGGAGAAAGAGAAAAAAGTAATAGAAATTATAGATGTCAGATGGTACTGCTAAAACCAGAGGGAGGAAGTTGTCATAATAATCCATAAACACTGGAGAATGAGGAGCAAGGTGACCACTGATGTAGTAATTATTTTCATCAAGAAAGAGGGATTACAAGGCAAGAAAGAGAGGAAGGAAGAAGTTATTTAGGTAATTTTGGGGTTACTGCTGAGGAAACCTGAGTGAACTCACTTCAGATGCATTTAGAGTATTTGCATACCAGAAGATCTGATTTCTGGCTGCTCCAATGACTACTGGAATCAGGGAGCGCTAGAGTTGGGACAAACCACAGTGCCTCATTATTCATGTTTATTACTATCAGACATCAGACATATATTTTTATTAGTTATTCAAATGAGTTGAAATTTAATATGAATATATTAGCTTTTTTCCAAAATGCTGGCTGTTTTGTTAAAATAGCTATTTAATGAAAATTCTTTATAGTAAAGTGATATTCCAGACAGACAAAAATAATGTTGAATGCATTAATTGAATCCTAAAATGGTTATTTTCAATGAATATTGGACTGATTTCCAAATGTATAAGTTTATTAATATCTAATGCCTGGAGCAATTCCATTTTGTATAAGCATGTATAATTTATTATACTTTGTGATGCGGTTTATATATTATACCTTCTTGCCATTAGTGGATGAAGAAACTTTCTGAAGGCTAAACTAGAGGATATAAGAAACGTAGGCAGATTATTACACTACATGGGCATGATAAATAATGAATATTAACTACTAGGATTCACCAAACATATATCCAAGCAGATCAATTCAGGACACTTACACTGAAGAGACATAAAGTGTACATTCAACTGAAGTGTCATTGTAATTGTGTACCTTCTCAGTTATTGAACAAGTTAAAGAGCATGATGAATATTTGTGTTATAATGGTATAAATCCTTCTGATGTCTTGCATGAAAGTCATGCGGTCGCAGTTAGCACCAGCTTTTACACTTATTTCTAGGGTTATGATTTGCTCCTCTGATTTTAGATCACATTTCTCCTTGTTAATCAGCATATCCACATTGATATTAACACATTTTTTTAGCAATAGATGTGGTGTATAATCTCACTTTTTAACTTGTAACTGTATGTTTTTTGAAGCCTGTATTCCTATTTTCTTCATTGCATTTCTATCATGTTACCGTCCCAAAGAAACAAACTAGAAAAACATGAAACCCCACACTAATACAGGCAAGAGTATTCAGTTTGATGCTAACCCTCCATGAATGTATGGTTGGCCTTACCATATTTACATATGATTGATTATATATTTCTCTTGCTTGTTAGAGTATCCTGAGAATCTGCCCACCATGAAGGTAATTACTCTTACATTTACATTTTTAATTATTAACTGCATATCCTATACCAATATGCATCATGTGCTAATCATTTTGTTTTAAAACCCATTCAGGCTACAATTGAAAATAAAGATTCTGTTCTGAATACAGCCACCAAAATGAAGGATGCACAAACATCCACACCAGGTAAACTTTGCATTGTAGATTTAACTCTGGAAGGAAGTACATTAATCTATTTGTAATGCTCATAGTCTTTCTATTCTCAATTATTTCACTTTTTATATTTTATTTCAGGATTTCATCTAAATAATGCAGCTGTTATCATTTTTATTTATGTTTTCAAAAATGAGATTTACATGCATAAGGAAAATATATTTTTAAAACATAAGGTTTTTTCTTTTTTTTTTATTTGGAGACAGAGCTTTGCTCTTGTTGCCCAGGCTGGAGTGCAATGGCTCAGTTGTAGCTCACCACAACCTCCGCTTTCCTGGTTCAAGCAATTCTCCTGCCTCAGCCTCCCGAGTAGCTGGGATTACAGGCATGCACCACCATGCCTCGCTAATTTTGTGTTTTTAGTAGAGACAGGGTTTCTCCATGTTGGTCAGGCTGGTCTTGAACTCCCGACCTCAGGTGATCCTCTCACCTCGCCCTCCCAAAGTGCTGGGATTACAGGCGTGAACCACCGTGCCTGGCCTAAAAATATAAGGTTTTATTCAGATGTTTCTACTTTTACATTTTGATACTCTGAAGTTTCCAATTTGGAATTTCAATAGTTTTTAGCGATTTAAAGAGATCAATTTTGATACTGTAAAATATTTGTTTTGCTTTAAAAGTCAGTTCAAATTATGGCTTTTAGCTAATGAAATGTTTTATTTGGTAACATATTTGTATTGTTTTAACTTTTATTGGTTTTGGTCAGTTTTGTTACACTTATTATATTAAGCCAATCAGATGTTCTGATTAGCACACTGTGTGTCTGTGTGTGTGTTATTTTTTTGTTTTTAATTTTAATGAGTAAATTGTAGGTGTTTATGTTTATGGAGTAAATGAGATATTTTGATACAGGCATACAATGTGTAATAATGACATCATGGTTAATGGGTTATCCATCACCTCAAGCATTAACCATTTCTTTGTGCTTTTAATTTGTACTTCCTTAGTAATGCTAAAATGTACAACGTTATTGCTGACTGTAGTCATGTTTTTGTGCTATAAAATGCTACATTTTATTCATTGTTTCTAACTGTAGTTTGTACTTACTAAGCATCCTCATTTCCTACCACCCCCACACCCTTCCTAGACTGTGGTAATGGTGATTTTTCTCTTCATCTCCATGAGCTCTATTTTTTAAATTTCTCACACCCACAAAGGACTGACAACATGTGAAGCCTTCCTTTCTTTGCCTGGATTATTTTACTTGACATAATGTCCTCTTGTTCCATCCATGTCATTGCAAATGAGAGGATCTTATTCTTTCATATGGCTGAGCAGTATATGTATCACATTTTTAGAACCCATTTGTCTGTTGATGTACATTTAGGTTGATTCCAAATTATGGCTATTGTGAAAAGTGCTGCAATAAACATGTCCGGGCAGATTTCTCTTTTATAATACTGATTTTCTTGCTGTTGAGTAGTTACCTAGCAATGGGATTGCTGGATCATGTGGGTAGTTGTATTTTTAATTTTTTGAGGACTCTATACTGTTCTCCATAGTGACTGTACTAATTCACAATGCCACCAATGGTGTACGAGGGTTCCGCTTTCTCCACATCCTCACCAGCATTTCTTAATGCCTGCCATTTGGATAAAAGCCATTTTAACTGAGGTGAGAAGATACCTCATTGTAGCTTTGATTTGCATTTCTGTGATGATCAGTGATGTTGAGCACCTTTCCATATACCTGTTTGCCATCTGATAGCAGTTTGAAACATAACAGTGTCATTTTGCTACTATTTCTGAGCATGTTTCTAGCCAGAGGGAAAGGAACACAAATTTAGGAAATAGAAATTATACATGTAAGATACTACTGCTAAATTAAGAGGTTTTCCTCTTTATTTGTGGTGGGAATAATTTATGAGAGCTATATAGAAGTGCTGATATTAGTTAATCAAATGAAATTTATTTGAACTAAGAAACTTTGATTGATTTTACTAAGAAACCTATTTTTTTAATAAGATCACACTTCCATGAAAGTGCCTTAGAGATTGGCATGGTATATCAAATCAAACTAATTTTAGAAACAAAAAGTTATAGCATTCATTCTTTGAATAACAAAACCAAAATAATCAGTGAACATTGCACTGATTTTGAAGTATAAAATGTTATTAATAAGTCTGTGAAAATTTATTTTTTTCATTTTCGACAATTATTTACACCTTGAAAGCTTATTATACACTTTTTTTTTTTTTTTTTCTGAGATGGAGTCTCACTCTGTCTCCCAGCCTGGAGTGCAATGGCACAATCTTGGCTCACTGCAACCTCTACCTCCCGGGTTAAAGCGATTCTCCTGCCTCAGCCTCCTGAGTAGCTGGGATTATAGGCACATGACATCATGCCCGGCTAATTTTTGTATTTTCAGTAGAGATGGGGTTTCACCATGCTAGTCAGGCTGGTCTCGAACTCCTGACCTTGTGATCCACCTGCTTCAGCTTCCCAAAGTGCTGTGATTACAGGCATGAGCCACCACACCCAGCCTATACACTATTTTTGATGTGGTTTATATATCTTCTTGCATGAGTGGATTCAGAAACTTCTTGACAGGGCCAAACTGCAGGATACAAGCAATGTAGACATAGCAGTAGCCTACCTAGGAATGAAAAAAATGAATAGTTTTATTAATTTTTATTCTACAACTGTCTATCTAAGCTGATTAATTTTAAAGTTTCTCTGATGAGAAATAAATTATATATTTATTGGAAGTGTCCTCACAATTTTGTACTTCCTAAATAATAGGAAAAATAGTTGGACATGATAAATGCTTGTAGTATAATGGTGTAATTGGATCTGAAGTATTGCATTAAAGATAGGCCATAGCATCCTCCTGTCAGCTTTGACATTACTCTCTCAGGATCATGATTTGCTATTCTTTATAAGGATCATTTTTCTTATTATCAGTCAACATGTTTACATTGGAATAGACACACTCTTCTATTTTAGTTATAGTTAGTTGAGACATAATCTCACTTCTGAAACCTTAACTACATATTTTATAAAACCTGTATTAAATAAACCCATTTATCTGAGGAAAGATAGCCAGAATCAAGGAAGACTTCACATAGCTGTCTGAGTCTTAAATTATGAAAGAAATTTGTCAGAATAGTTGAAAATATTTTAGATATAAAGAAGAGACTGCACATTGATGAAAATGTAAACAGTAGCAGTCATTTTGGAAATGATTAATAATGAACAGCAGGCTCAATGTGCTGTTATAAAGGTACTATTGTGAAGTAAAGAACAGTGTGCTGTTACTTTTTCTGTTTCTATTGGATTTTTACATTTTGTTTTATTTCCGATGGTTTTGTTCATTGATGTTGGGTGGATGAATTTATGAGTGAATCTTTGACCATGTTTGCATGGCTTGAACCTGGTGACATCTAGTGCCTCCCCAAGTGGTTTGCTGAAGTTTTGGAGGATTAAAAGCATTTCTTAAAGAAGTAAATATTATCCTAAAGATTAAGCTTCGTTTAAACACTTTTATTTTCTGGTTTTAGAAAGACTATGGCTTTTTTTTTTTTTTTTGAGACGGAGTCTCGCTCTGCCGCCCAGGCTGGAGGTGCAGTGGTGAGATCTCGGCTCACTGCAAGCTCCGCCTCCCGGGTTCACGCCATTCTCCTGCCTCAGCCTCCCGACTAGCTGGGACTACAGGCGCCCGCCACCACGCCCAGCTAATTTTTTTGTATTTTTTAGTAGAGACGGGGTTTCACCTTGTTAGCCAGGATGGTCTCGATCTCCTGACCTCGTGATCCGCCCGCCTCGGCCTCCCAAACTGCTGGGATCCACAGGTGTGAGCCACCGCCCCTGGCTGACCATGGCTTTTATCTAACTGTTCTGTGTAGCTCATTTTAACTAAATATACAATTTTTTTAGCAGAACAAGACTTAGAAATGTCATCAGAGGGAGAGCAAAAGAGGCTTGAAGAATATGAAAATAACCAGCCACAGGTATGTAAAAATTTAAAATCAAATTTCTGGTTTAATCTTGTTTTCCTTGCTTTGGTAATACAGCATATTTGAAATGAATTTACCTTTGGATTAGCCTTTTAGTATCAGTTGATTATAATTTAATATTTCATTTTAAAAACACTTAACTAGTTATAAAACTTAAAATAGTGTTGGAATCTATAGCAACTTATATCTAATCTTTAACTCAAACCCTTGGAATTGAGTTAAAAATTTCCTGATATTGTTTGCACTTCTATTTTTATAACTTCCTATTATAATAAAGAAGGTAACATCAAATATTGAATTACAACTTTAAGCAATAGAAATTATGAACAATTTAACAGTGATGACCACCGTATTGGATTCAGATTAAAGGAGTAATTATTGCTAGTGGTTCAAACTTTGCAGTTTTTTTATTGCCAGTCACTAATACCAAGGTTAAGAATTTATTTTCCCTTTTGATCTCTGACTTCAGTTTCTATGTTCAGGGAGAGAATGGGTCATAAAATCAACCCAACTGGCTATCAAGAGAATTATACATTGCAGAATGGCACCTTTGGTATTAGCGTACAAACAATAACTGCCTAATATACAAAAACTGGAAGCATTCCCTTTGAAAGTGGGCACAAGACAGAGATGCCCTCTCTCACCACTCCTATTCAACATAGTGTTGGAAGTTCTGGCCAGGGCAATTAGGCAGGAGAAGGAAATAAAGGGTATTCAATTAGGAAAAGAGGAAGTCAAATTGTCCCTGTTTGCAGATGACATGATTGTATATCTAGAAAACCCCATTGTCTCAGCCCAAAATCTCCTTAAGCTGATAAGCAACTTCAGCAAAGTCTCAGGATACAAAATCAATGTACAAAAATCACAGGCATTCTTATACACCAATAACAGACAAACAGAGAGCCAAATCATGAGTGAACCCCCATTCACAATCGCTTCAAAGAAAATAAAATACCTAGGAATCCAACTTACAAGGGATGTGAAGGACCTCTTCAAGGAGAACTACAAACCACTGCTCAAGGAAGTAAAAGAGGATACAAACCAAATGGAAGAACAGTCCATGCTCATGGGTAGGAAGAATCAATATCGTGAAAATGGCCATACTGCCCAAGGTAATTTATAGATTCAATGCCATCCCCATCAAGATACCAATGACTTTCTTCACAGAATTGGAAAAAACTACTTTAAAGTTCATATGGAACCAAAAAAGAGCCCGCATCGCCAAGTCAATCCTAAGCCAAAAGAACAAAGCTGGAGGCATCACACTACCTGACTTCAAACTATACTACAAGGCTACAGTAACCAAAACAGCATGGTACTGGTACCAAAACAGAGATATAGATCAATGGAACAGAACAGAGCCCTCAGAAATAATGCCGCATATCTACAACCGTCTGATCTTTGGCAAACCTGACAAAAACAAGCAATGGGGAAAGGATTCCCTATTTAATAAATGGTGCTGGGAAAACTGGCTAGCCATATGTAGAAAGCTGAAACTGGATCCCTTCCTTACACCTTATACAAAAATTAATTCAAGATGGATTAAAGACTTAAATGTTAGACCTGAAACTATAAAAACCCTAGAAGAAAACCTAGGCAATACTATTCAGGACATAGGCATGGGCAAGGACTTCATGTCTAAAACACCAAAAGCAATGGCAACAAAAGCCAAAATTGACAAATGGGATCTAATTAAACTAAAGAGCTTCTGCACAGCAAAAGAAACTACCATCAGAGTAAACAGGCAGCCTACAAAATGGGAGAAAATTTTCGCAACCTACTCATCTGACAAAGGGCTAATATCCAGAATCTACAATGAACTCAAACAAATTTACAAGAAAAAAACAAACAGCCCCATCAAAAAGTGGGCGAAGGATGTGAACAGACACTTCTCAAAAGAAGACATTTATGCAGCCAAAAAACACATGAAAAAATGCTCATCATCACTGGCCATCAGAGAAATGCAAATCAAAACCACAATGAGATACCATCTTACACCAGTTAGATTGGCAATCATTAAAAAGTCAGGAAACAACAGGTCCTGGAGAGGATGTGGAGAAATAGGAACACTTTTACACTGTTGGTGGGACTGTAAAGTAGTTCAACCATTGTGGAAGTCAGTGTGGTGATTCCTCAGGGATCTAGAACTAGAAATACCATTTGACCCAGCCATCCCATTACTGGGTATATACCCAAAGGATTATAAATCATGCTGCTATAAAGACACATGCACACATATGTTTATTGCGGCACAATTCACAATAGCAAAGACTTGGAACCAACCCAAATGTCCAACAATGATAGACTGGATTAAGAAAATGTGGCACATATACACCATGGAATACTATGCAGCCATAAAAAATGATGAGTTCATGTCCTTTGTAGGGACATGGATGAAACTGGAAACCATCATTCTCAGCAAACTATCACAAGGACAAAAAACCAAACACTGCATGTTCTCACTCATAGGTGGGAATTGAACAATGAGAACACATGGACACAGGAAGGGAAACATCACACTCCGGGGACTGTTGTGGGGTTGGGGGAGGGGGGAGGGATAGCATTAGGAGATATACCTAATGCTAAATGACGAGTTAATGGTGCAGCACACCAACATGGCGCATGTATACATATGTAACAAACCTGCACATTGTGCACATGTACCCTAAAACTTAAAGTATAACAATAATAAAAATAACTGCCTAATGTATTTCAATATAGAAAATCTATAAATATTGTTAAATTGATTAAATCCACTGTCATTAGTAGACCTTAGAACTTAAGCCTATAATCTATATAAATATATAACACTGTCAATCATATTACATTATGTAATTTGCATTAAAATGTAAGAATTTGCTTTTCTTACTGACTGGTGTTGATTTTGGCTCCTAATAATTTAAAGTTTGCCTAATCATTTGTTAGTAATCTTTGGAAAAAGCACTCAAGTGTACACTGTACGTATAGTGATAAAATCTTTTAAAGTGACAGTGCCTTTATAGTACCACAAGTCATCTCCTAATTCATTTTTGGGAAATTTAACACACAATGAATTAGTCAAGTTTAGTCCAAACAAACAGTGACAAATTAAAGTTTCATGGTTTATGTTTTTCACTTATTTTAGGCTAATGCAAATTATTTTTCACTTCTTAGTTACAATCCAGTGATTTGGGAGTAGGTAAACATAGATTAAGAAGTTTAATATTAAACTTTAATTATTTTTTAATTTTTCTCTTTTGACACTTGATTATTTAAAGATAAAGTTATTTTTAAAACATGTACTCTGACAGAAAAGACATCTGAGAAACAAAACTAGCAAATTTATCTTCCACTTTTGCATGTGCAAAAATTGTCTCAACAACTAGTAGTGAAAAAGTGTTGTGATAGAAAGGACCTCTTTATATATGCAGGACTTACTTGTGCACAAAAGTATGAGAGAATGTGGATCAAACAAGACAAATTAGGGTAAAAAGAAACTTTAAAATTCATCACAAATAAGTTAAAGCAGAGTTTCAGTGAAATTTGTGAAAATTACAAAACTGCTTGTATTGAGGAAGAGCAACTACATAATAGCTCTACAGGAAGAACAAACTTAAGTAAATACCCTCTAATTTGACAAATGATTCACCTGATTGTCAGGAAAGTGATGCATCTGGCATGTCTGTCTCTGTAGTAGTCCAGATATTTCCTGAACAAAAATAACCCAGTCTCAAAAATGCCTTTCTATCTCATTCATACTCTGGGTCCCCAGAATATGCTTGCCAGTCACCTTCAGAGCTTTATTTAAGTAGAAATAAAGTAGACCGTGAAAATGACAACAAACCAGATACTGAACATGTTTTTAACCCAGACAAGGAAAATTTTTATAATGATACAGAAAGTATGAAAGCAAGAAACCCAGAAGTAGTTATGGTTGAAATAAAAGAAGACCAATAGGTTGTTAGGCAAATGACAAAAAACCAAAACACCACTAATTGGAAATTAAACATCGGACATATGCCTCAATTTAGTGATTCAAAAAGCCTTTTAGATATGTGGCTTACCTGCTCCAAAGAAATGAAGCATGTGATTTAAAAAAAAAAAAGATTATGGTGTTTCTGTTGTTACAAACACAACAGTACAAAACCAATACAGAATGTGTTCCAGAAGCTGTTATATGACAACTGTAGTGCAAATAAGTATGAAAGCATAAAACTTGAATTAGAAAATGTGCATCATTCTCCACCACATGGTGACAGAACATCAGCAGTATGTCTAGAAGTGGAATTAAATGATATATGCAAAGATTTAAGAATGAGGTAAGCATATTACAAGTAAAGTAGAGTTCCTGGCTTTGGAGAAAGTTCAACTTCAAAAAGACTTAGAGGGTCACTTGCTGCTACTCTGTTTTTTCTCTTCACCCATTATTTGATCCATTTGAATTTTTTACTTATGAAAATCTCTTGTGTAAAATGGGGTTATCTAAATACATAATTGTACGTGTAAATAGATTGTTTTTGCAATTAAAATAATTCAAGCTCAGGAAGACATTCTCTTAATCTTTGTTCCTTAATTAACCCAAGTCTCTCTGTCAGTTTTCTAAATGGCATAGGAACTGGGAAACTAATTTATCCATAGACCATGTGGTCTTCTGAACTAGAGTCAACATAAAGGAAATTGCTTAAAAAAGAAGTACAGAACAAGTTCCTGTGTTTGTGCTTGTATAAACAGATGGGTAATTCCCACTTCTGTACATTTAGTGTATGTTATAAATATTTTGGGGACATTTTGAAACAGTGTTATATATTTTATAGGTGAAAAACCAAATACATTCTAGGGATGACCTTGATGACATAATTCAGTCATCTCAAATAGCCTCAGAGGATGATGACTCACTTTGCTCTAATTGTAAGAAAGTCATATTACTCATTGATCAACATGAAATGAAGTGTAAAGGTAGGACCAATGCATAAATATAAGGCTTTTTAAAAATCCTATAGCAATGTATGCACACATTGCTTAGCACTGTACCATAGAGTACTGATATGTTACAAGAATGTTCATCTCAGAAATATGCCTTATGTTAAAATAGAATGAAAACAGCTGTATCTTGTACCTTCTCAGCCAAAGAGCTATGATCATTTCACTGTACTTTTCTCAGTGTGAATGGCATGCCCAATGTGTTTGTTTACTCTGCTTCTCTTCTATGCCATTACCCATTTACCCATGGTCAGGTTACCATTTCCTCCCACCTGAAATACTGTGATAACCTTCTAACTGTCTTTCCTACTATTCCACCTTCCAAAACCATGGCCTGTTCTGCAATCGTAATTATATAGTTGTAAAAAATCACACCTGATCATGTTACCTGCTTGCTGAAAACCCAGCTGCCATTTATTGCTATAAGGTATGGATATCAGTCCTTGAGCTTTATATTGCATCATTGCATACCCTTCTCTGTGCCACAGCCAGTGCCTTAGGTGTTTGCTCCTACAATCAGTAGCTTTAGTGTGGTATAATGGATATGCGATAAAGTGCACACATGTAAAAGGTACCATTTGATAAGTTTTAACAGATGTATACACATGTGAAACTATTACCACCATCGAGATAGTCAACATGTATCCATCACCCACTAACGTCTCCTCATGGCCCTTTATGTTCCTGTTTTTAAAAGCTGCTAAATGGTTTTCCAAAATATTTGTACTATTTTCTATTCTCATCAGCAGTAAATGACCATTCCAGTTGCTATGTTGTCACACTACTGCTGTATTTATTTTTTTAAATTTTAGTCATTCTGATGGGTGTATTATGTATATTATTATGGGTTTAATGTACACGATCCTAATGACTAAAATGTTGAGCATCTTTCCATGTGTTTATTTGCCATCTGTACATCTTCTTTGTTGAACTGTCTTTTCAAATCTTTTGCCATTTAAAAAAGTAGGTTGATGTTTTCTTACTTGTTGAGTTTTAATAATTCTGTATGTATTTGGATACTATTACTTTTTAGCTACTTTTTTACAAGGGTATTTTTTCCAGTTTTTGGGTTGACTTTTCACTTGCTTTGTAGTATCTTTTGAAGAGCAGAAGATTTTAATCGTAATGAAGTCCAATTTAATTGTTGAATTACAGATTATGCATTTTGTGTCATATGTAAAAAATGTTTGCTTAGCACGTCACAAAGATTTTTCTTATGTTTGTTCTAGAAATTTTACAGATTTGTGCTCCATTTTGAGTTTCCTTTTGTATATGGAGTGAGGTGAGGTATGGATTCAAGTTCACTTTTTGGATATGGACAGCCAATTGTTCCAGCACCACATGTTGAAAAGGCTGTCCTTTCTCCACTGCATTGCCATCCTGCCTTTGTCAGTCATAAGCTGGTTGCATATGTGTTATCTATTTCTGGACTGTCTATTGAATTTTATTAATTTGCAGATGCTCCCCAAATTGTGGGAAAGCCAGTGTTTAAGTCAAAAGCAATTTAATACTTCAGTAAACCCACTGTAAAGTCAATAAGTCAAACCACCTTAAGTTGGGGATTGTCTGTATTTGACTTTCTTTATACAGGTTGAGCATTGCTAATTTAAATATCCCAAATCTGAAATGCTCTAAAACCCCAAACTTTTTGATTGCCAACATGGACACCACAGTGGAAAAATTCTATGTCCGACCTCGTGTATACAAACATTGTTTCATGCCCCAAATTATTAAAAGTATTGTTTAAAATTACCTTCAGTCTTTGTGTATAAGGTAAATATGAAAAATAAATGTATTTTGTGTTTAGACTTGGGTCCTATCCCCAAGATATCTCATCATGTATATGCAAATATTCCAAAATCCAAAATCTGAAAAACTTCTAGTCTGAAGCATTTTGAATAAGGGATACTCAGCCTGTACCTGTGGCACACTGTTTTCGTAACTATTGAATTATAGTAATTCTTGAAATGAATCCTCCAACTTTGTTCTTTGTTCTGTTTTGACTATGCTAGATCCTTTGCATTTTCACATGAACTGTAGAATCAGCTTATCAATAAAATAAAGACTGCTTGCTTGTTGGAAATTAAGTTGGGATTGTGTCATATTTATAGATTAATTTGGGGAGAATTGACATCTTAACAATGGTAAATCTACTCCTCAATAAAATGTATGTCTGCTTTTATAGAGGTAATATTTAATTTTCTCAGTAGTATTTTGTAGTTTTTCATTTATAGGTCTTTTCATATTTTATCAGATTTATCTGTATTTCATTTTTGATGAAGTTGTAAATGATAGTTTAGTTAGTGTAGATGAATTTGACTTTCTTTATACAGGTTGAGCATTGCTAATCCAAATACACATTTTTATAAAACTATAGAAAATGATAGTTTTAAAATTTTCATTTGATTGTTTATTGCTAGCCTATAGAAATACAGTTAATTTTTCTATATTGAATTTGTATCCTTCAATCTTGTTAAACTCACTTGTTAGTTCTGGCACATTGTTGGTAGATTTGATCAGATTTTCTTCATAGACCAAAGGTTGTTAAACCTTTCTTTCTCAAACTACCCTCTTACTAAGGATAGTGAATATTTTAGACTTGTGGCAAAAGGGTCTCTTTTGCAGCTGATAAACTCTGCCATTTTAGGATGAGAGCAGCCATAGATCATCCATAAATTAATGAACACAGCTGTGTTCCAATAAAAGCTTATCAGACAAGAAGCTGGCCCACAGGTTGGGGTTTACCCATACTTATTGTATGGTCATGGTTGTGTATAAAGACAATTTTATTTCTTTTTTTAAACTTGGATGCCTCTTATTTCTTTTTCTTGCCTGACTGCATTAACTAGAATCTTCAGAACAATGCTACAAACAAGTAGTGAAAGCAGACATTCCCACGTTCTTCCTCATCTTATGGGAAATGCATTCAGTTTTTCACTATGATGCACGTTAGCTGTGGATTCATCATAGACATTGCTTATCATGCTGAAGAACTTCCTTTGGATTCTTATGTTGCTGAGAGTGTTTCTTCTTTGAAACGTCACGAGTAAATTTTATCAGGTGCCTGTATCTGTTGGGATGATCCTATAGGTCTTCTCTTTTAGTTCGTTTTATGGTAAATAATGATGATGTTTCAATGTTAAGCCAACCTTCCATTTCTGGAATAAACCCCATTTGTTTATGATGTATTACCTTTTTATTATACCATTGGATACAATTTACTAAAGTCTCATTTAGAATTTATTATAAAGACTTTTATTTTTTAGACCAGTTTTATGTTCCTGTCAAAATTGAGAGGGAGGTTCAGATATTTTTTTGTATACCCCCAACCCAATACATGTTTAGCCTCCTTCATTACCAGTGTCCTTCACCATAGTGGTAGTTGCTATGATAGATGAGCCTAAATTGACACATCACAATCACCCAAAGCCCATAATTTGCATTGGGGTTCACTCTTGGTACTGTACATGTATGGATTTGGACAAATGTACAATGATGTGTATCCATGTTATATAAATTATTTTGACTTCCCTAAAAATCCTCTGTGCTCTGCCTATGTATCTTTTCCTGCTGTCTCTTACCATTTGGCACCCTTTTACTTTATCCATAGTTTTGCCTTTTCCTGATCATATAGTTGGAATCATACAGGAAGTAGCCTTTTCAGATTAGCTTATGTCACTTGGTAATATGCATTTAAGTTTCCTTCACATATTTTCATGAATTGATTGCTCCTTTCTTTATGTGTAGGGTGATATTCCACTGTATGGCTGTGTAACCACAGTTTATTCACTCCGCTATTGGAGGATGTCTTCATTGCATCACAAATTGGTTGAATTTTTACATTCGTGCTCATGAGGGAATTTTCTTGTTGGTAATATTTTCTGGTTTTGGTTCAGGGTAAAGCTAACATTACAGACTGAGTTGAGATATACTCCTTCTTTCTGTTTCTTTTGGGAGAGTTTATGTATAATTGTATTATTTTCTTCCAGAAATGTTTTGTAGAATTCACCAGCATAGCTAGCTGGGTCTGGAGTTTTCTTTTAGGAAGGTTTTTAACTATAACTTAACTTTCTTTTATAGATATAGGGCAATTCACGTTATCTATTGCTTCTTGATTGAGATTTGCTAATTTTCGTTTTTAAAGGAATTTGTTAATTTTATCTAAGTTGTCATGTTTACTTACATAGAAATTATAATATCTTGTTATATTTTTAGTATCTGTAGAATCTATAATAATGTCACATTGTTTATTTCTGAAATTAGTAATTTGCATTGTTTCTTTTTTTCTGAGCAGCCTAGCTAAATGGAGCTTTATCACATTTATTGATCTCCTCAAGCTGTTTTGTGTTGTTGATTTTTTTCTATTGTTTCTTCTGGAACCAACAGTATAACAAAATACCATAGACTGGTTCAAACAACGGAAGTTGATTTCTCGCAGTTGTGGGGTCAGCAAGTCCAAGATCCAGATGCTGTCGTGTTTGGTGTATGGTTAGGGAACACGTCCTAGTTCACGAATGAATTCTTTTTCTCTGCGCCCTCACTTGGCAGAAGGGGTGAAGGAGATCTGGGGTCTGTTGTATAAGAGCACTAAGCACTAATCCCATTCATGAGGGCTTGGCTCTCATGACCAACTACCTGTAAAAATCCCCCCTCCTAATACCGTCACATCTGTGACTGGCTTTCAGCATATAAATTTTGGGGAAGACAAACATTCAGACCACAGCAGATGTTTATTATTTCCTTTCCTCTGCTTGCTTTGGGTTTAATTCACTCTTCTTTTATCTAGTTGCTTAAGGTAGAAGTCAAGGTCATTGATTTAAGACTCTTCTAATATAGACATTCGGCAGTGCTAAAAATTTGTATTCAAGTACAGCTGTAGCTGCATTCCACAAATTCTGGTTGACAAATTTTTATTCAGTTCAGAATATTTTATAATTTCTATTTCTATTTTCATTACCTGTTTGACCCAGGGTTATTTAGATGTGTGTTACTTAGTTTCCAAATATTTGAGTATTTCCCAGAGTTATTTTTGTTATTGGTCTTTAATCTGATTGATTTGTGGTCAGGGCACATACTTTGTATGACTTAAATCCTTCTGACTCAATCCTTTAATTGAGAGTTGTTGTATGGCCTAAAATATGGTCTATTTTGGTAAGTGTTCCGTGGGTACTTGAAAAGCATAGTGTTGTTCAAGTCTATTCTCGCTGATTTTCTGCCTTCTTGTTCTATCACTTATTGAATAAAGGGTATTGAAACCTCAGATTACTTAGAAATTGTCTGTTTCTTTTTGTAGTTCTATCCACTTTGGTCTCATATATTGTGAGGCTGGTTTGTTATTAGGGGCATAAAGACTTAGGATTGTTATGTTTTGTTGATTAACTGAACCTTTTACTATTGTGACATGACCTTTTGTTATTTATTGCTGGTTTTTTTTTTTTTGCTATGAAATCTACTTTGGTATTAATACAGCCACTCCTGCTCAGCTGCCTTTGGCAACTGTTAGCATGTATCTTTTTCCATCCTTACAACCAATTTGTGTCTTTACATTTAAAGTGCATTTCTTATAGGCAGCCTGTAGTTGGGTCTTGCTTTCTTGCTGAGCCTGACAGTCTGTATTATAGTTGAGATTCTTAGACAAGTGTCATTTATAATGTGATTATTGATATAGTTATGTTTGTCTAGTAGCTGTTTGATTGCTATTAGTCCCATCTGTTCTTTGTTCCCCTTCTTTTGCTGCTTTCTTTTAGATTTGTCAACTGTTTTTTATGATTCAATTTTGTATATATTTTTGGGTTTGTTAGCAATAACTGTTTTGCTATCTTAGTGTTTAGGATTTTTAGTATATAATTTTAACTTATCACAGTTCACCTTCAGTAATATTATACATCATAGATGGTATAAAAAATGACAATCATACATTTTCATTTTTTTCTGTCCCAGACACTTCCTTCCTGAATCTGTGGGATTATGGTTTGTATTAAGGTTAGAATATTTTTGGCCATTTTCTCTTTAATTTTTTTTCTGTCTCTTCTTTTTTATTTGGGGAGTTATCTATTAGCTGCTTGAAAGTTTCTTGCAGTTTATTGTGTCAAATTTAGGAATTTTTCCTTTGTTATCTTTAATTTGTGTTTATTTCCATCCACTATAGTTTTTACTTCTGACAATGTAATTTGCGTCTCTACAAGTACGGTTTTTTTTTTTTTTTTTTAAGAAAAACCTTCCCTGCCTCCACTTATTGTCTTGAGTTTTATTTGGAGTACAGAGATTTACTTATACTCTTTCCATTCTTGCTGTTAGATTTGGGGTAATTCCTCACTCCTGAGGCAAGACCTTTCTGAATATTCATTGTCCTGTTAAGTATGTGGTATTTTGGCCTGGCTCATGGGAATGGACCCTCTTCCAGTCATTGTGTGAACCCCAGACATAGTTTCTGCTAATTTTCTTTAACCACTTTTTAAAATTTTATTTTCCATTGTTCTTAGGAAGTTTCCTAGCATGCAAGCACTTTTCATTACTCCACTAAATACCCAAGAGGGAATCTCTGCACATCTCCAGGATTTGTTTCCTTTACTGCTTTTTTCTCTCCAGTTTTCTGTCCTGTTATCTCTATATGCTTTGGTTTTACTAGCCTCTCAGCTTCATCACCCCAGCTCAATGTCAGATTTTCTCCCTTTGTCATGGCCTCAAACCTCTGTCAAAACTCTGCCAAAAGAGCTGGGACATTTGTAAGGCCTGCTATATTTGTTTTCTGTCTTTCAGTGATCACTTACCATCTTCATTGCCTGAAGTCCACTGTGTTGAAAATCATTGTTTAATGTATTTTGTCTGTTTTGTTTTTTATTCATTCAGATAAGATGAAAAATCAGTATCTGTTACTCCATCAGAGCTAGTAACAGATTGCAGCAGAGCTTCAGCACAGCACATGCTGCAAACTGGCCAGAGTTCTTTGCTTTCCTCTTTGCTTAACTGCTTCTTTCTCATCCTTCATTTCTCAGTGTAGCATCTCTTCCTCAGGGAAATCTTCCCTAGGTGAAGTATAGATCAAATTATCTTATGCAATCATATAACTATGGTTTTTCTCTTTTTTTTTACAAGACCTATCTGAGTTTATAACTGTCACCTTTTTATCTTGGTTCTTCACTACACTTGAAGCTAAAACAATAGCAGAGGTGTTGTCTTATCTGCAGAGCTTACTATAATATCTTCCACCTTGTAGGCACTCAATATGTACATATTTATTCAATGTATGAATGAATACATGTTAAAAATGCACAGTCCTTTATATCCAAAAATCTACTCATGTATTTTATCTCTACTTTGTTTTTTCCTGGTTACAGATTGTGTTCACCTATTGAAAATTAAAAATACATTTTGTTTATGTAAAAGATCAATAGAACTTAAAGATAATCACTGTGAGCAACTTAGAGTAAAAATTCAAAAAATGAAAAATAAGGCTAGTGTACTACAAAAGAGACTATCTGAAAAAGAAGAAATAAAATCGCAGTTAGAGCATGAAAGACTTCAATTGGAAAAAGAACTCTGTAGTTTGAGGTATGACCTAGTTTTAAATAAATGTTTGAACTATTTGTTTTATATTAAAGATGTATAAGGAGAAGTTTTGTAATTGCAAACTTTCCTTCTAGGATTTAACAGGGAAGAAAACTTCTTAATCTTATGGAGCGTGAAATTATTGGATATAATATCACAAGTTCTTAATTGTGAATACTTCTCTAATAATTAAATGCATATTCTTTTAAGTCATGGTTTTAATGGCCCTGTAGAATTTTACCCTTTGGAAATCTCATTATTTAATTGATGAATGGAATTTTAGGTTTTAAAAATTTTTGTAATAATGCTACAAGGAACGTCTTTTATATACACATAGTTTTCTACATTTCTAATTATTTACTTTGGATAAATTCTTCTGGTTAAAGTATAGAAACTTTTTAGATCTGTTTTAGATCTTTGATCAATATTTCTAAATTGTTCTTAAGAATGTTTATATTAATTTATAATTCAACCAACAGAGTATAAAACAGATATTTTTCTTTACCCAGAATAATTATTTTAAAAATTATCAGCTGGGTGCAGTGGCTTATGCCTGTAATCCCAGCACTTTGGTAGGCCGAGGTGGGCAGATCACGAGGTCAGGAGTTCGAGCCCAGTCTGCCCAACATAGTGAAATGCTATCTCTACTAAAAATACAAAAAATTAGCCAGGTGTGGTGGTTGCACCTGTAATCCCAGCTACTCAGGAGGCTGAGGCAGGAGAATCATGTGAACCTGCGAGGCAGAGGTTGCAGTGAGCCGAGATTGCACCATTGCACTCCAGCCCAGCAATAGTACGAGACTCCCTCTCAAAAAAAAAAAAAAAAATTATCCAGTTTTATTCTTAATATGCAGGGAATAAATAGTAAAATGGAAGGTGATTACTGATTAGCTTATTCAACATCTCTCTCATCTCTTATTCAACATATCTCTGCTATGTAGATAAAATTAGTTCAGTTTTATGCTGAAGACATGTATTATTCTTTATTGTTTAATTAAATATTAGATCTTGTGTTGTTCCAAAACAGATTTCAAAGTTGGTTATAAAATACATACTAATCAACAGGATAGACTGAAAGTGTTACCCAAAAAACAATCTTAAAAAGTGTAGGGTAACATATTACATTCTTAACCCCATCTTGGATTACAGTAATCTGCTGATATATGTTTCATAAAGACATCGAAAATGCTATCTTACAATGTAAATTATGTTTACGGATACTTGGAATGAATGTTTCATGAAGATGAAAATGTATTTCTAGTGAATGCATCAACTTGTTTATAAAAAGTAACTTTATGTTAATTAACTCTAAATGATTCATCCTAATTGAGGAGTAATTACTATGTGAAGAAAAGATAATTTTTATCTTGTAACTTTACTGAATAATTTTCAACATCCTTTTTCATAATATTTGCTAGAGTTACTAGTAACAGAAACTTATGCAAGATGTTCTTTTATCAATACATTTCAACTTATACATGTCCTTTGGATGAAATTGAGGTGAGAAATTAAAAACATGAGAACTAGAAAGAAAAATAGTATTTAAGAACATAGAAACTTTATTAGGATAATAAACCAACGTATGAATGTTTTATTTTCTAATATCAACAAAGAGAGTCAAACTCTGTAAGATATTTGAAGAGATTTATTCTGAACCAAATATGAGTGACCGTAGCCCCCGACACAGCCCTCAGGAGGTCCTGAGAACATGTGCCCAAGGTGGTCAGGGCGCAGCTTAGTTTTATACATTTTAGAGAGGCATGAGACATCAGTCAAATACATTTAAGAAATACATTGGTTTGGTTCAGAAAGGCAGGCCAACTCAAAGCTGGGGCTTCCAGGCTATAAGTAAATTTAAACATTTTCTGGTTGACAATTGGTTGAGTTTATTTGAAGACCTGGGATTAATGGAAAGAAATGTTCAGGTTAAGATAAATGATTGTGGGGACCAAGTTTTATTGTGCAGAGGAATCTCTCAGCAGACTTCAGAGAGAGCAGGTTGTAAAATATTTCTTATCAGACCCAGAAGGGTGCCTGGCTCTTAGCTGATTATCCCCTGGATCTGCATAGAAAGGAAGGAAAACAAAGGGGAAAGGGGGTTCTCTATAGAATGTGGATTTTTCCCACAAGAGACTTTGCAGGGCAATTTCAAGGCATGGCAAGGAAATATATTTTGGATTAGATATTTTCTTCCTTGTCTCATAATGTTATGCCAGAGTCAGATTGAAAAGCAAGTCACAATATACAGGGTCAAATATAACCCATCTGATGAGAATCCATGGTTTGTAGGGCATGACTTCCTGGACCCCTTAGGTAGGAATTTGGGCAACATAAAAAATTAGAGCTTAGTCCTCACTGATAAGATAAATTCTAAGATAAGTATATTTACAGATTTGCCATACAGCAAGAAAAAAAGAAAAGAAGAAATGTTGAAGAGTTGTACCAAAAAGTTAGGGAAAAGTTAAGAATAACAGAAGAGCAGTATAGGATAGAAGCTGATGTGACAAAACAAATTAAACTGGCTCTCAAATCAGTGGAGGTGGAATTGAAGACAGGAGGAAATAATTCAAATCAGGTAAACTAATGTTTGGTAAAACTTCATATTTCTACTCTTATTAATATTACTTATAATATCTCTTTCATTTAATGTATATTATTTAGGCCTAAACAATCCCCAAATTTTATTTCATCTTAAAAATGAATCATGATTATAGCTACAATTATTTATAATAAATATTGAAATATTTTATTTAAGTTCAAAGGCCTTTTGAAAACAATGCTATTCTATAATATATACTTAATGATATTGTAAGTATTTTGTTCCTAGTGACATAGTTCAGCATATTTTCCCCTATTTCATGTTAATTACATTTCAAATGTTATGGAAAAGAAATAAAAGTTATCACAATAGCAAATAATCTCATGATTTTCTAAGAAGAGCTTTATAAATTTAATTTTCTTGACTTTTGGTGTCTTGAAATAGAAGATTATTTTTGTATGTATATATCTACCTCACAGAAGTTACTGATTTGGTGGAAGAGCACTAGGAGTAGAGTCAGAAAAGCTGGCAAAAATCCTGCAGCTTGCTTATATTTTTAACCTTTTGCTATAGAATTATAATTAAATGAGTTCATTGATTTGTGCATGTAAAAGTGCTTACTTAGTACAATGCCTAGACTTATCATTTATCAATAAATGTCATTCTTAAAACTGACCATAACAATATTAGAAAAGTAGAATATCTATACAATATTTTAGAAAAAGGGAACTTAAAGAATTTGGAAAATGTCATTCATCTGTCCAAATATCTGCCAAGCTAAGGTTCTCACTATAGGGAGAGGTATAGTCTAGATGTTAGAGTGTAAACCCAATTTTTTAATGTGGTCATAGTTATTAATTCTTTATGCCTTGCAATTTGTTGTAATTCAGTAAAAGCCTTTTTTAATCCTGAAATTTAAAAAAATTATCTAGTGGTTTCTTTTTTGCTTTCATGGATTCACTGTCTTCAAATAAACTTTTGAACTTTGGGGAATTTATGCTGTATGAGGTTTGAGGTTTTGACTCAACTTCTTTTTTCCCAGTTAGATATCCAGTTATGGCAACCTCTTATTGTATAAATGTACAGGTTATTATTTAATTTCAGTAGCAATCACAATATGTTATCCTATTGGATACTAGTTATAAGTTTTCTTTGTTTTACTTAGATTTCTGAAACTGATGAAAAAGAAGAAGACTTGCTGCATGAAAACCGCTTGATGCAAGATGAAATTGCCAGGCTCAGGCTGGAAATAGACACAATAAAAAACCAAAACCTGGAAAAGAAATACTTAAAAGACTTTGAAATTGATTGTGAAAAGAAAGCATGAAGACCTTCAAAAGGCTGTAAAACGGAATGGGGAAATATTAGCAAAAACGATAGCCTGTTATAGTGGACTGCTTGCTGCTCTGATGGATGAAAACACAACGCTCCATTCCAAACTGGAGAAGCAAAGAGAGAGCAGGCAAAGACTGGAAAGAGAAATGCAATCATACCGTTGTAGACTGAATGCTGCTCTATGTGATCATGATCAAAGTCACTCATCAGAAAGAGACCAAGAGCTTGCTTTCCAGGGAACAGTAGATAAATTGTGTCATTTACAGGAAAATTTGAATTCTTGTGTTCTGATTCTTAGCAACTTTCTAAAGTTGAGAGTAAGTCCAGAGTCCTCGAAACTGAGCTCCATTACACAAGAGAGGCTCTGAAAGAAAAGGCTTTGGTTTTGGAACACGTGCAAAGTGAGCTAAAGCAAAAACAGAATCAAATGAAGGACATTGAAAACAGGTACAAAAGTGGATACAATACAATGCAAAAATGCACAGAAAAGCGGGAAAGATTTTGTCAACTAAAAAAACAAAATATGTTGCTTCAACAGCACCTGGATGATGCTCGCAACAAAGCTGACAATCAAGAAAAAGCAATACTTAATATTCAAGCCAGATGTGATGCTAGAGTACAAAACCTTCAAGCTGAGTGCAGAAAGCGCTGTCTTTTACTAGAAGAAGACAGTAAAAGGTTGGTAAATGAATTGAATCATTTGAAAGAAAAAGAACGCCAATATGAAAAAGAGCAAGCAGAAAGAAAAGTAAGTATCAAGAAAAATAAGTATTTTTCAAACTTCCTGAAGTAAAATTTAAAGTAATATTTGGTTACAGCTGAATGTTGGATCTAGTTGAATATAAAAAAGATACATATGATAAATATATCTGCTATATCAGCTTAGAAACATTCCTTGTTTCCAGCAAGTCAAAGTTAGAACTGAGAGATGCTTTCCTCTGATTAAAGTCAATGTGTCACTTATAAAATTTTAAGTTATAAAATGTTAATATAGACTAATATTAATAATGTAGTCTTATACTGCTGAAATAATAATTTTAATGTATTTATGTTGCAACATTTTAAGACCATGATAAATCAGATATATGGAAATGCTCATACCTAAAATGGTATTTTGAAATTGATTCAATTAAGTGGGGTACTTTGACAGTTAATTTCAGATTTCCTAGATGAACTGAAGTGTATTCCCTATTTCATAATTACTTTTCTTCAGTAGCTTGAAATATGTCTTAGTTGGTAAAATTTTGTTTTTCTTCATGTCAATTTGACTTAAATCTGAAACTATTTCAATCTCAAATTATGTATAGATATGATCATTCTATTCTTTAAAGGCATCTAATTTTACTTATATTATAATATGGGGAAAATGCAGTAAATTTTAGCCAAATCATGTTTGATTTTATCTTCCCACTGGCATTTATAATTTACTTTCAGTTTTTAAACAAAAAATTTGCTCATAATTTTTATTTCAAGGCTCAATTACTATCATTTGGATATAACTTTGTCCAGGACAAAGAGAGGCATAGCTATCTGTGATTTATTAGTTTGACACTGGATCCCCGTTTTCAGACTAAGGAGGATTTCAGACTAATGAGGAGTGGCAGGATTCACGCAGAGTAGGAATGGAGTGAGTCAGGGAGGAGAGACACAGCAGCTGAGTTAGGGCGGGAGGTGGAGGGCAGGTTACTTAGAGCATCTAAGGCCACTGGAATTTTACTTTTCTTCTGAGATAGACATCTATTGGAAGGATTTAAGCAGATGATTTAATGTGAGGAACTCTGAGGTTGATTTGAGTTTGTAATAAAAAAAAGAGGGAAATCATTCCACAATGTAGAATTTACCACCATCAGTCTCACCCACATACTCATTTCTTTTTGAGACTTCAGAAGGTTTTTAAGCATTGCAGATTCATCAGGGGAGGAATGACTAGTGGGCTGAATATGCTATGTGAATAACAATACCAGTTTGGCAGGAAGATAACACCTTCTGTATCCTTAACTGGATTCAGTAATGAACAGGGATGTGTACACATGAGGAAAAGAAGGTGAATCTGTCTGTGTGGTGATATTTTTCAAAGTGTATGCCTTAGAGTTAAATATTATTAATGGTTTAATAATAAGGTGATTTGTAAAATCAGTAACAAAAATAACATCAGGTAGCTGTGAGACAGCTTTAACAAAAATGAGATGATGTCTTAAACAAACAATCAGCAACAAAATCTTTGCTGGATGCTTCATCGCGTCACTGCATCTATTTAGAAAATAAGATGCAGGATTCAAGGAAGAAATTAGACCAGATGAGAAGTCAAGAATGTATGAAACTTTGCACACCAACAACTGTTAATCTGTAGCTAGTTAACTAATATAAAGTGTTTTGGAGTACTAATTTTAGTGGATGGCTTTCTTTTGTATTTTCCTTATTATTAATTTTATTACAATTTTATTATAATGCACCTATATCTTAATCTCTGGCTTTCATTCTGCCATTTTTTGTACATATATTTTTTTCTTAAATATTTAACCTTAGGAAAGTTGAGAATTATGCATAATTTCTCACAGAAGTTGAGAGAGTTTTTTTTCCTGTTAAACAGTCTATTTTTAATGATTTCTCTATTGGCATGGTGAGGCAAGCCAGATTAATTCAGAAGATAATGTCTAATGGAATGTTTCAGAAAATTATCTTATTTTTAGTCTCTACTTTTCTGAATGTGTAAAGAACCTGTGTATACTTATTTCACAGATTTCAGGTTAACTTGTTCAGAAAGGCCATTTTACTGAATACATTTTTATTTCGATGAAAATCCTTACTCTCTTTGTATTGGGCTCAGAGAGCACACTCTGTCTCTATATGAATATGGACAGTTAGCATTTGCCAACATGTATCTATTTTCTCTTATTTATAGAAAAAGCTAAACTAAAATGGGGGTTATAGAAGTTCAGCAAAGGATGGGTTTGAGATGTTTGGGTTGGTTAAGTGGGCATTTAGACAACAAGGCTTCTCCTTTGGTGTGTTTAATGGACATTTTTGCAGTTTAAGATGACGCTTTTAAATTACTTCTCTCCTAATGATGACTTGAGTCCTGCTATTCAATGGGAGAGTCAATAAGAGCCTGTAGGATCTTATTTGGAACTGACTTTGTCGATTTTAATTTTGTTCCTGCTTGTTTTTAAATTTTCTTGTTGTTTCCCTAGAAAGGAAAGATGACGCTTGGTTTTAAATATTTAAAAATGTGCAAGTTGCTTTGCTATAATAAAACTAAATGCATACATACAAAAAATAAAATTATAGTTGATGTGGTAGTGTTTGGAATTCAAAATATAAATGCTTAGCATGAGGTAATCCTTTATCTTTCCACATTTTACCAGTTTGTAAGTTTGAGTATGTAACTGATAAAATGTAATTCAAAAGCAAGAAGAATGTTGTGTTTTAGTCCTAGAGCAGGGGTCAGTGAACTTTCTGTAAAGGGCCAGATAGTATTATTTAAGGGTTTGTGAGCCATAAGATCTTTGTTGCAATAACTCAGCCCTGCAATTACAGCACAAAAGTAGCCATGAACGATATGCAGACTGAAGGGGTGTAGCAGTGTCCCACTAAAATTAATTACAAAAAACAGGTAATGGGATGATTTCTCCTACATTATGACCTTTTTTAAATAAAAAAGATTGTGATAGTCTAAAATATTTTATATATATTTTGTTGATTCATTCATCTACTGATGGACATTTAGGTCATTTCTAAATGTAATTTTTTTTAATTCTTTGTTTTAGCTTCAAGAAATACAGGATCAACTTACAGCTACTCTAAGATGTACTAAGGAGATGGAAGGTGACGCACAAAAGTAAAATTTGAAGCAGCGCACAAAATAACTTGAGTATTTATAAAGCAAAAGAGCACTGTAGTATGAAAATTATATCAGTTATGATAATTAGTATGTCTTTGTGAAGCCAAAAAAGTTTCATTTGTAAGCTGTATTGAAATACATCATTTTTCTACATTATTCCTAAATTTTGCATATTATCAACAAAACGCAGGTAGAAAAATGACACAGTAGCCCAATCATCTACTTTTGCGATCATTAAGAATTTGTGTAATTATACCTTCAGAAGTTTGTTTAGAATTTACATGATTAAAAAAATTATATGTGAGAGTAATTATTTTAAAATGCACATTTTAGGCTTGAAGTAGAAAATTCCATGATGAGAAAAACTATTAAAAAACAGGATGACCAAATTGAGCGGCTTGAGAAAATCCTGCAGCGTTCAAGTTTGGTAAGCCGATCTCTTAATTTCTGTCATACTGAAAAGGAATTTTATTTTCCAGTAGGACGGGTTAAATATCCCTTGTCCAAAATGCTTGGGACCAAAAGTAGATTTTTTTCAGATTTTGGAATATTTGTATATACCTAATGAAATATCTTGGGGATGGTACCTGAGTCTAAACATGAAATTCATTTATGTTTCATATATACCTTATGCACATAGCCTGAAGGTAATTCTCTACAATGTTTTACAGTAATTTTTTGCAGGTAACAAAGTTTTTACTATTTTCACCAGAGCCTGTCACATGAGGTCAGGTGTGGAACGTTGCAGCTGTGGTGTCATGTCCGTGCTCAAAAAGTTTCAGATTGTAGAGCATTTTGGATTTCAGATTTCTAGATTAGGGATGATCAATCTACAGTACAGATGCTCCTTGACTTACAGTGGGTTTACATTATAATGTCTCTTGTTTGACTGAAACATTATAAGTAATATTTGCTTTATTTCAGATGCCACAGGTGTTCAAGAGCTAGATGAAGGTATGTTGCCAAAATTTATGAATTAAATTCAAATCATTGATTTCTGCAATAAACTCTAGTGAACGGTATTCCTCTCAATTGCTTGGTTAATAAATGCTACATTAAATATTTTTTCTTACACACATCTAGTGAAAGATGTGAAAACATAAACATTCATAGTGAAGAGTATACTTATGCTTTGTTAATTCATCATGTTCCATAGCTTTAAAAAAATTGCAAGAAGTCTGTGTATCCCCTTTTTTCTGGCCCTACACTTTTCTTCTGCCACCCCTATAGAACTGTCAGCCTGCACACTGAAACTGTTCTCAGAAAACAAAGGCATCATCAACTTCTCAAGGTTAAGGTAGTGATTTAAGGCTAACAGACCCCACACTCATGTGATAATAATTAGTTAAGCAATTACAGGTCACAAGCAGTCACTTGTCCAGTGACATTTTAAATCTCTAGTCATGACTTTGTCATTGGTTTACTTTTGCCCCTGGGAAAAGTTGAAAATTCCTTAGCATGGAATCAAAACTCTCACATCAGTGTGGTACTTGTCAGATTATTCAGCCTTCTCTTTCACCACTTACCATACTCTGCACCTTTGTTCTATCATCCAGCCAAACTAGACTACATGGAGCTCCACAGTGATCGTCTTCACCTCCAGCTCTTTGCATTTTCTTCTTCCCTCTATCCTACATGTGTTTTCCTTCCCTTTCAGATATCAACCTATGAATTGCCTCTACCAAAAAGCCTACAATATTGACACAAACCTAGGCTAGTATCCCTTCTATGTCTTCCAATAAGTGCTGTCTTATGCCTGTCATTGTATGTATGACTCTGTATGGGAATTGCCTGTTTGTTTTTTCAGATTATAGCATACAGTTGTTGAGGGGTGGACCATATCATCTTTATCTTGTAATTCCAGTGCTTGTCCTAGTACCTTAGCACATGGTTGCTGAATACATGAATGAAGAGTGAGAAACCAGAAGCTCTGATATTTAACTGCTGTGATAATGAATTCAGTGTGCAACTATGGGCAAATTATATTTAATAGTAATTGCATATTGTACATATTTTTCATTCTTATTAACACTGATAAACTTTTCAACTTATACTGACTTTAATAAAATTGTATTACTAGGCTATTAACATGATATTTTGTTTCCCATTAAATGTGTGACATGCAAAGATGTTTATTAAATGAAAATATTTTTGTATCTTTTATGTCTGATGAAAATTTATATCGTGTTTTAAATGATGTTTCTTGGCCTCTTTAACTTTTTATTTTTTTATTATTATTTTCTTTGAGACGGAGTCAGGCTCTGTCGCCCAGGCTGGTGTGCAGTGGCACAATCTTGGCTCACTGCAAGCTCCGCCTTCTGGGTTCACACGATTCTTCTGCCTCAGCCCCCCAAGTAGCTGTGACTACAGGTGCCTAGCTAGTTTTTTTTGTAGTTTTAGTAGAGATGGGGTTTCTCCATGTTAGCCAGGATGGTCTCCATCTCCTGATCTTGTGATCTGCCCACCTCGGCCACCCAAAGTGCTGAGATTACAGGCGTGAGCCACTGCGCTGAGCCTGAAAATCTTATTACCTAAATAACTTCCCACTCCACTCACACCCACAATCTTTCTATAATCCACATTCTCTCCTGAGACAAGAGCTTGGGAAGTTCCGTCTTCTCTGCAGGCCTGAGGGAGGACCAGGCTTTGGAGGGAAGGCCCTGGTGGGCCTTTAGAGGAAGTGGAAGGTGGGAAAGCGCACTTCTACCAGGCTGCAGTGCATTTGGCTGCATGTATCGTGAGCTGAGCATAGTGGGGAATGGATTTTGTCATCTTGGACTTCTTATGAAGTTCAAGCAAAGAGGTGGCTGGTGTTGGTCGAACAGCTGTCACATCTGGGCTTCTGTTTTTGCCATCTCTTTGGCCATGAAGTCCTTGTCCAAGGCAGGAAGAGGAGGTGGCAGTGTAGTGGATGTGGTGGCACCCTGCCCAGGTTACCTTTTCAAGCCAAGGCATTCCCTACAGCTGCTGGGGAGAGCAGCTGCTACAGATGCCTTCACCCCTGCCTGGGAACTACCGGCTGACATGAGAGACGAAGGCTCTGCCCACTTGACTCAAGGCAGGGCAGCTGCAGGGCCAACCAGCTCCAGAGCTCCCTGCAGTGTCAGCCACAGCCTCAGTTGCAACCTCATTGTCAGCCAGCTTTTCCCACTGCCCCATCCTACCTCCCTCATCTGTCCCAGGTGCATGTCCTGAAAGCCTCCACAGTAAACCTCCTGCATGCACAGGGCTCTCTGTCTCAGAGTCTGTCCCCGGAAAGTCAGTCTAAGACAGCCAGCTGTATCTGACCACCATATCAGGAAAGCAACCCTAGCCCTGGAGCAGACCTTGGCTTTCTCTCAGTGGCCAGAATTGAGCCCTGGCTGCCAGGGAGCCCAAGCATGGTACAATCTCAGGTGTGTGCTAGCAATGGAGAAGGCAGGAATGGGTGTCCGGGGCACTGACTGTCACAGAAGTTTCAGACACTTAAAACCACACATTTAATTTATCAAATCACCTGAGAAGACAGAATGCCCCAGGACAGTTAATGTTCCTGGGATGATGTTTTGCATGTTCTGATAAACTGGGTCTCTCCTTTGAAAACGTCTTATGGCTAAAGGCTGAGATGAGGAAGAAAAGGTGGAGAAATACAGAGGTTGGCATTTAAGAAGCCTTGATCTAAGTGTTGACTGCAATGTGTTCCAGATGTGAAATCTAGGCTTTTCCTCATCTGTCAGATGAGGACGTGATGCCTCTGAGGAGTGGCTGTGACCCAACAAGGGAGGCGGCATTGTCATTGTGCTAAGCAGGGCTCAGGATGGCCAGGCAGGAATGAGGCTGGGAAGAGAGGACTGGGGAGCAGGGTGGAGTTCCTTGGAGCCTGTGGCAGGCAAGGCAGGGCAGGGAGGAGACAAGGCAGGGCAGGGAGGAGACAAGCCAGAGGTACTCCACCTGGCTAGAATCTCCCACAGGCGTGGCCCAAGGCACAGAAACTGGGGTGGAATGAGGGTGGACTCTGGTCAGTGGGACTCAGTAAGGTGTGTTGGAACCAGTGAGCTGGATGTGTGGCCCTTCAGGGGATGGAGATCCTAGATGTGGACTCAGAAATCAGTGTGTTTCCTGGACCCTCCTGACAAGTAAGTTAGAACAGAAGAGGCATCTATGTGGGGCCTTGACTCACCCCAGGTATTTTGCCACTAGTTTCAACATTCCTTCTCTGAGAACACAAACATACATGGGAGATAGAGGTGTTTACAATCTTATTTCCTACCTATACACAAAGCCCTGGGCCACTGAATCAGTAAAATTTATGGTGATTAAGCCTCTGCACAGGGGTGGTCCAGTATCACCATGGAAACATCACACCCTTCTCCCAGCCCAGGAAGTGATGGAGGGTGATGGGTAGGCACGGTGTCAGGAATCAGGCTTAGACAGAGGCACGTGCAGCACTGGAGATGACTGATGGAGGGAGAGAGAGGCTCTGGAGCAAGGGAGCTTATCACCTGCTGGTGTCCCAAGGAGGACCAGATCCAACTGAGTGAATCTAGCAGCACAAATTGGGATCTGAGCTCTGCAGATGTGGGGGAGGAACTGGTAATGCTCCCTCATAGTCCCTCCCTTTGAACAGGAGCTGGCCTCTCAAGTCCAGCATCTAGTTATTACTGAGATGTGCTTCCCTGAAGATTCCTTCTGGGGTGGGAAGTAGGGCTGCCAGTTTCTCTGCGGCAAACCCCAGAGATTAGGATGTTGTTTGTTTTTCAAATTTTAACATTTTATTGTGCTTTTTCCTCTATCTTTTAAAGATCAGAGCCCAGTTATTGGCCAAAGCAGAGCCTCTGGCTGTCCTGGACAAAGCTGCCAGTCAGAGCTGCTTGCTCAGTGTGGGGCATCTGGTGTGACTGGTGGGACCCTGTGTTTCAAGGTACTGCACCCCAGTGCCCAGCACATGCTGGGACCTCAGGAGATGGTTGTAGGATATCTGGGTCTAAGTTTCCCCCAAAGCCAACCCTGAGATAAGACTTGGGTGCAGGATCCTGGGAAGCCCAGGGGAAACCACGGGTGCAGCGCCTGGAAAGGAGAAAGCCTGTGAAGTTTACGCCAGAGCCCACTCCAGCTGGGGCCTCTGAGGAGCCTGTGGAGAGCCTCGGGGTGTTCCCTTCAGAAGATGAGAGCCTGGGGAGACCCCTACACTGAGAGGAGGGCTGCCCCTCAAGGCAGAAAGGTAGCAGCACTGCAACAGCTGCAGGTGCACTCTGGGGGCCCAGGCTGAGCCTCTAGTGTCTGTACAGGGGATGGGAGGCCAGTGTTTGTTGAGACTTGGACAAGTCTTGCAATGTGGCAGGAGATGATGGCCAATGTGTAGCAGACAGCCATGCAGGGGTCAGCTCTCCTCCTACTGACCCCTCTTCACCTCTCCCAGCCCCTACTGGTGCACTCCCATTTTTGCCTAAGCTGTGTGAGTTTGGTTTCTGGAACTTGCACCCAAACTGTCCTTACTGAAGTGGAAATGACATTATAAACCCAAAGCCTTGGAGACAAATGTGACCTCCCTTCACTCTTGCTCTAGAAGCAAGGCCGGGTGGGCTGAGCTCCCATGCTCAAAACTTGGGTTGTGAAATGCTCCAAGGGGTGCTTTTAGTGAAATTACTGACAGCACTTAGGACCTGATGGCCAGTTCCAGATGCTAACAAGATGAAGTCGACCAACTGCTCCTTTTTACCACACAAACAACTTTTATTTGCATGTGGCTACTTAGTAAATATTAAACAGTGATCATCCTAGACAGCTGCCCGGCAACAAAAGGGAGACACATGGTGGCTTTTCAAGGTATCAGGTTGCAAAAAAAAAAGTATCAGAGTGATCAGAAAGTGAGCAGTGAGCAGTAATGAAGCCAGAATTTTCTTTCCCAGGACTCCTGTAGTTCTGTTCCTGCCCTTGCAAACCCCAGGAGGAGAAAAAGGTTGATACTAAACTGTAAGCACTCGAATCAGTTAAGACAAGCCCCTTTCTCATAATTTATTTCATTCCAAATGACAGAAGGCAAGTGCAGTTACAGGGCTGTGCCCTACTCGTCTGGGTCAGCAGAAGAGCACAGCTTTCTTTAGAAAAACATTTACTTTAAAACCAAGCACCTTGATTTGATATTTTAGTGTGCACAACTTTGCCCGTTGAGCCCTGGCCCAACCCCGTGGGCACCACCATTCCGCCAGGCCTCGAAGGGCCACCGGGTGCTTAAGAGAATGTGAGGGGGGTGAGTGCAGGTGGAGGAGCGCGGTCCCTGGGACATGGGTCCTTCACTCCTCGCTGAGATGATGCGGCAGCCTTTTCTTCCAATGCGGTTGTGGCAGGAGAATCCTTGGATGTAATGCTATCACCTTCTTCCCTGAGGCTCTTTTCTGAGGAACCAGGCATTTTCTAGTCCTTAAGAGGTGGGGTCTTGGAGTCCTGACCAAGACGTCCGGCAGCTGCGCAGTTTCTGAGATGTCAGACTCATGGAGGAGCAGGCTATGCCCTTCCCTCCCCATTCCCCACCCCTCAAGCCCCAGGTCTTACTGTATAATGATTTATTTTCCACACAAACCTGCCCTCAAAATTGGCTTCATGCAGATTTTCCTTGGATCCCAATGCTGGAGAGGAAAGGGGAGGGGAAGTGGGAGGGTGGTGGGCAGGGTGGCTTGACCCTGTCAGCCTCCCCGGGAACTCAGGACCATGGCTCCCCAGCACAGGCTGAACAAGTACCAGGAGCAAGGTCTGTGGATCTGCATTAGATCTGAAGGCCTTGGTGGCACCTCTTCAATTTTAAGATAATCAGGCTGAGTATTCCCCTGAACCTACTCTAGGGAAGCCCACAGCTGAGGCAAAATCCCCAAACAGGCTTGACAGTGGAGCTGGGATTCTCAACAGTGAGGGCTTTGATGTGAGTTTGCTAGAAGAGCAAGTTCACGGTCAGATAATTCCAAGAGAGTTACTTTCCCAGGAAAAGGAAAATAAAAGCTTCCTCCTATTCAGTAGAGTGAATTTAAATGTCCAAAGTGTGGTGTCATCGCTTAGTCTGCAAGGAAGCTCTGTTAATCCTGTGGATGTTTTAGTGGATCTTCTGTTTATCATCCAGATGGCAAGCGTTGGAAGCTGCTTTCGGGGAGAAATAATCAGGGCTTTCAAAGAGCATTTCCCCCTTGGCCTGGTGCCTGTGCATCAGTGGTAATAGATGCTGAAGGCATGGAGAATGTAGAACAGCATGGTGACGAAGGCGAAGAACTAGAAGGAGGTGGAGAGTGACTGTTAGAGACAGCAGTGCCAGCTCCTGCCCACCCCCAGGGACCCTCAGCCCCGCTGCCCAGGAGGCCATGCATGACCCTGCCTCCTAGCCTCCTGCCTGGCCTGAGGGGAGCAACCCCTGGCCAACGACTCCCTCTCCTGGAAACTCTCCATCAGGGTGTCCCTGGGGCTATCCTGGTGTCCTGCCCTGACTGCAGTCTCCGTCTCATCTGCACCTGGCTGTGAAGCAGGCTTGCCTCCACCCCGGCTCTGGGCCCACGTCCCACGCTGACCTCCTGCCCAAGGCCCACTCTCCTCTGCCCACCTCCAGAAAACCCATGCTCTGACTGCCCCTACAGCTCCACTCACTGGCCCAGAACTCTGCTCTGAGCAGCTCCTCAGCTCTTTGTGAATGTTCAGACCTCCTCCAGCTCTTCCTGGCTCACACTGAGCCCCTGACGTTTCTTCACAAGCCTCACAAGCCCAGTGGGTCCCAGGGTCCTCTTCTCGCCCCGCTCTCTGAGCCTGATGCCTGTGGCCCCTGACTCCTCCTGCCTCCCTTGCCAGCCATGTGCAAAGCCACCCCAAAGGCTACTGATTTCCCTGCCTAGCTCATGGGACATGAATTTCTCCCTTGTCTCAGCCACCGGCATCCCAGGCCAGGACTCCTCATGGCCTCACTTTTCTACTTCTGCCTGCCCTGCCCCTCGAATCTGCTCCACGATTTGGGCAGGACAGGCAGAAGTGGATAAGTGAGGACACTTCTCACTCATGGGGAGAACACGACTGTGTTGCCCCACGTTGAAGCTGTGTGATGGCTCTGCTCTTTTCTCAGGGTAGGGGCCGTCACCTTCAACACCTTTCGGGCCCTGCCAACCATCCCAGCCCCACTCTGCCCCACTGTCCACTCACATGCTCCTCATTCATTCAGTCAGTCAACAAATATCTTTTAAGCACCTGCTTTCCTTCAAGAACAACTGTGGGTATAACAGTGAAGAAAATATTCAAAAATTCCTGCCCTCATGGAGCTTACATTTGAGAGATAAGAAGCAGATGGCAGCAAGATAATAAGTAGCACATCCGTGAGTTAAATGGAGGTAAATGCCTGGAAGAAAATGAAGCAGGGAAGCGGAAAGCGGAATGCCAAGGTCTCAGGGGAGGGGCCATCAGGGAAGGCCCTGTCAAGATGATAGAAGGAGGCAGGAGCCACCAGGCAGTTACCCCTGCCAAGGTCCCATGCGAGTGCATGTCTGTGTGCTCATGGGCAGTGAGAAGGGTGGTGTAGCTGGGGCAGCTGACCATGGGTGAACAGCAGGGGGCCTTGCTGGGGACAGGCTGGGTCATGGAGGGCCCCAGGGGTCACTTCTGGACTTGCAAGTTTAGGAAGTTAAACTCACCTGATGAGGGGGGAAGGGAGGCAGACAGGCTGGAAGGCAGCTGAGATATTTTGTGGCCACCCCACAGGGTCACAGTGCTCCCTGGAACCCCATACTTACTCTGAAGACAGCACCCCACCATGTACCCCTTCCTTCTGCCATGGGCACATGAGCCTGCAAGAGCTGCCAGGCTGACATGGGGCCTTCTGGCCACAGTGACTGATCCATGGATGGGAAGAGATGTAGCCTTGGCGTTGGAGTCCTTCCTTGGAAGTTTTCAAGGTAGGATTCAGGAAGGTTAGGCCACTCTGCTATGGTTTGGCTCTGTGTCCCCACCCAAATCTCATCCTGTAGCTCCCATAATTCCCATGTGTTGTGGGAGGGACCCAGTGGCAGATGATTGAATCATGGGAGTGGGTCTTTCCCGTGCTGTTCTTGTGATAGTGAATGGGTCTCATGAGATTTGATAGTTTTAAAAACGAGAGTGTCT
Source organism: Pan paniscus (assembly GCF_029289425.2). NCBI lineage: Eukaryota > Metazoa > Chordata > Mammalia > Primates > Hominidae > Pan > Pan paniscus. Next base: position 38,484,357 of record NC_073261.2, on the reverse strand, counting down.
CTGCATAAGCTCTCTTTTTGCCTGCTGCCATCCATGTAAGATGTGACTTGCTCCATCTTGCCTTCTGCCATGATTGTGAGGCCTCCCCAGCCATGTGGAACTGTGAGTCCAATAAACCTCTTTCTTTTGTAAATTGCACAGTCTTGGGTATGTCTTTATTGGCAGCGTGAAAATGGACTAATATACACTTCAAAGGAGGAATGTGTCACTGTGAGCTCTCTGCCATGTGAGGGCGCCATCCCACAAGGGAAGGAGAGGAGAGCTGTCTGGTAAGTGGCAGACTCAGGAGGCCCCAGGGGACCTGAAGCCTGGGGGCCCTGCTCTCTCCACCCTGTGGCTGGACCACCTCGCCGTGGTCCCACAACCAGTACATTACCCCTGTAGGGTTCTGTGATTGACACAAAGGACACTGGAATAGTTCAGTCATGCTGAAGGATGTGGGCCCCATTCCAAAGGCAGTAGGAGCCATTGAAGGATTTTCAGTAGAAGAGAGACACCTGTTCCAATTTGTGTTTTGGAAAAAAAAATTCTGCAGAAAATGTGGGGGTGTCTAAGAGAGAGGAAAACTGGGGTGGGAATGGTAGAAGGTAAAAGAAGACCCCTGAATGTGGGTACACATGTTTACGGGGACAAGCATCCCTCTCCCTGCCCCCATGGCTCCTTCCACTTGAAGGCTCAGGGTCCATACAGCACAAGCAGAGTTAGGCCTCCTGCACTAAACATCCTCCAGCCAAGACTTGCTGTCCACAGCCAGCTCACTCACCAAGGCTGCCGTGTTAATGCAGTAGTTTCTCAGGTCCTGGGCCTCAGACATGATCATGACATGTACTTGTAGGAAGCAGCACTCATGTACAGAATGCCAGTGGTCCCGTGGTACAGGCTGTCATGGAAATGCAGAGCAGAGCCACATATGGCCATGTCACTCAGGTGAGCACTTTCCTTTTTGGCTACATAGCTGTAAAGAATGAGCAAATGAGGCAGGCCAGCCCCACAAACTCCTGCTTTTTTTGTTTGCTGTGTGATTTGGTTTGCTCTGTGTCCCCACCCAAATCTCACCTCGAATTGTAATCCCCATGTGTTGAGGGAGGGACCTGGTGGGAGATGATTGGATCATGGGGGCGGTTTCCCCATGCTGTTCTCGTGATAGTGAGGGAGTTCTCATAGGATCTGATGGTTTAAAAGTGTGATACTTCCCCATTCTCTTCTGCTGCCATATAAGGATGCCTTGTTTCTCCTTCACCTTCCACCATGATTGTAAGTCTCATGAGACCTCCCCAGTCATGCAGAACTGTGAGCCAATTAAACCTCTTTTCTTTATAAATTACCCAGTCCCAAATACTTCTTTATAGCAGTGTGAGAACAGACTAATACAGAAAATTGGTGCTTAAAGTCAGGCACTGCTATAAAGATACCTGAAATTGTGGAAGTGACTTTGGAACTGGGTAATGGACAGAGTTTGGAACTGTTCGGAGTACTCAGAAGAAGAAAGGATTCTGTGGGAAAGTTTGGAACTACCTAGAGACTTGTTGAATGATTTTGACCAAAATGCTGATAGTGATATGGACAGTGAAATCCAGGCTGAGGTGGTCTCAGATGGAGATGAGGAAATTACTGGGAACTGGAATAAAGGTCACTCTTGCTATGCTTTAGCAAAGAGACTGGTGGCATTTTACCCCTGCTCTAGAGATCTGTGGCACTTTGAACTTAAGAGAGATGATTTGGGGTATCTGGCAGAAGAAATTTCTAAGCAGTGAAACATTCAAGATGTGACCTGACTTTTCTTGAAAGTGTACAATCATATGCATTCACAAAGAGATGGTCCAAAACTGGAACTTATGTTCAGAAGGGAAACAGAACATAAAAGTTTGGAAAATATGCAGCCTGACCATGTGGTAGAAAAGAAAAACACATGTTCTGGGGAGACATTCAAGCTGTCAGCTGCAGAAATTTACATAAGTAATGAGAGGCCCCAAAACAAATGGGGAAGATGTCTCTAGGGCATTTCAGAGATCTTCACAGCAGACCCTCCCATCACAGGCTCAGAGACCTAGGAGAGAAAAATGGTTTTGTGGACCAGGCTCAGGGCCCTGTTGCTCTGTGCAGTCCTGGGACACAGCACCCTTATCCCAGCTGCTCCAGCTCCAGCAGTGGAGGCCAAGGTACAGCTTGGGCCATTGCTTCAGAGGGTGTAAGCCCCAAGCCTTGGCAGCTTACACATGGTGTTGGGCCTAAAGGCATGCAAAAGGAAAGAATTGAGGTTTAGGAACCTCTGACAAGATTTCAGAGGATGTATGGAAATGCCTGGATGTCCAGGCAGAAGTCTGCTGCAGGGGTGGAGCCCTTACGAAGAACCTCTACTTGGGAAGTGTGGAAGGAAAATGTGGGGTCAGAGTCCCCACACAGAGTCCCCACTGCAGCACTACCTAGTAGAGCTGTGAGGAGAGGGCCACCATCCTTCAGACCCCAGAATGGTAGGTCTACTGACAGCTTGCACCAGGCACCTGGAAAAGCCACAGGTACTACATGCCGGTTTGTAAAAGCAGCTGCAGGGGCTGTACTCTGCAGAGCCACAGGGGTGGAGCTGCCCAAAGCCTTGGGTGTCTACCCTTTGCAACAATATGACTTGAATGTGAGACATGAAGTCAAAGGAGATTTTGGAGTGTTGACATTTAATGGCTGCCCTGGGTTTTGGACTTGCCTGGGGACTTTAGCCCCTTTGTTTTGACCAATTTCTTCCATTTGGAATGGGAGCATTTACCCAATGCCTGTACCCTCATTGTGTCTTGGAAGTAACTAACTTGCTTTTGATTTTACAGGCTCATCGGCAGAAGAGACTTCCCTTGTCTTAGATAAGACTTCAGACTTGGACTTTTGGGTTAATGCTAGAATAAGTTAAACTTTGGGAGACTGTTGGGAAGGCATGATTGAGTTTTTAAATGTGAGAAGGCCATGAGATTTGGGAGGGGCTGGGGGTGTAATGATATGGTTTGGCTCTTTTTCCCCACCCAAATCTCATCTCTAATTGTAATCCACATTATCAAGGAAGGGACCTGGTGGGAGGTGATTGAATCATGAGGCAGTTTCCCCTATACTGTTCTCATGATAGTGAATGAGTTCTCATGGGATCTGATTGTTTAAAAATATAGCACTTTCACCTCCCACCTCTCTCCTGTTGCCATGTAAGGTGTGCCTTGCTTTCCCTTCACCTTCCACCATGATTGTAAGTTTCCTGAGGCCTCCCTAACCATGAGGAACTATGAGTCAATTAAACCTCTTTTCTTTATAATTTACCCAGTCTCAGGTCGTTCTTTATAGCAGTGTGAGATTAGACTAATACACAGTGTTTTAAACGTAATGTCTATGTCATAAAAAATGGCAGATTAATAAAGATCAGTATGTTTCAGTTATCCAAAGTCAATCTTGGTCTGACATATTAAATGAAAAATTCCAGAAATTAACAATTAAATGTGTGCCTTTCTGAGTATCATGATGAAATCTTGCACTGTTCCACCCTGTGCCACCTGGGACATCATCCCAGTGAATCATCCTTTTGTTCAGCACATCTACACTGTCTGTGCCACCCATGTTAGTCACTTTGTACCCATCTGGGCTATCAGATTGACTGTTGTGGTACTGCAGTGCTTGCATTCAAAGAATCCTTATTTTACTTCGTAATGGCCCCAAATTGCAAGAGTAGTGATGCTGGCAATTTGGATATGCCAAAGAGAAGTCATAGAGTGCTTTCTTTAAGTGAAAAGGTGAAAGTTTTCAACATAATAAGGAAAGAAAAAAATATGCTGAGGTTGTTAAGATATACTGTAAGAATGAATTGTCTATCTGTGAAATTGTGAGGAAGAAAAAAGAAGTGCATGCACAGCATAATCAGGGTTCAGTACTATCTGAGGATTCAGGCATCCCCTGGGGGGTCTTGGGACTTATCGTCCTGAAATAGGGGGAACCACTGTATACTATCTTAGGTATGCTGAGGAATTGTTAACTTTGTATACATGTGATAATGTGAGAAAGTTTGCGGGGTTTTCTGGAAACATACTGAAGTGTGTGGAATAGAATGACATGATGTCTGGAGTTTGCCTTAAAATTCCTTAGTGGGGACAAAGGCTAGATGAAACAAATGTGGTAAGATCTTGATAATGCTGGAATCTTGGTTATGGCTACATGAGGGCTTATAATACAATATTTTGTACTTTTAAATATGTCTTTAATTGTTCAATATGGAACACTTCTAAATGATTTTTTGAGATGATGCAACAACATAAAAATTAATGATATAATATTAAATGAAAGCATCTACATCCAAAATTATTTGTAGCATATTATATATATACATTTTTGCATAAAATTTGTGTGGGATATGGAAGAAATAACCTGTCACAGGGATTGTGATAGGGCCTTGAGAATGGAGTGATTTTTTTCCTACTAGCTTTTTCTTCAGTGTTGCTCCAAGGATTTTACCAGGAAGAAAATTTAGGGGAAACACATCAGAATATGCTTGATCACAGGGCATTGTGTATTCTCCTAACACGGAAGGCAGTGAAGGGGAATACAAGGAATGATTTACTCTTGCAGAGAAATGTCTTCATTTTGGCCTGGTAGTAAACATACTAAGATAAAAAGTCTTGGTTCCATAGTAGCCTAGCCCAGGATCCCTCCCTGCCCAGAAAGACCAATTGTCCTCACCCAACCCAGGACATCCACCCAGGAGGAGTTATGCTGCTGGTTCTTACCAGAACTCTCCAGGATTCAAATCTTTTGTAAAATCCAAACAAGGAAGACAACAGGAACACCAGGGAGATGAGAAACAAGGTGAGTGAGAAATACATCACCCATCCTTGCAGCAATGGGTTTGCTACCTGGGTGGTGGCTACCAGGATCCAGACCCAGAACCCAAATATCTGGAAGATAAAAGCATAAAAGAAGGAGCTTCATTAGCCAGTATAGAGCATGTTTCCCTTTGCAGGGCATCTCTTTTCTGTCTCTAGTTAAAAGCTCAGGTGAAGTTAGGAGGGAACCAAGGGGGAAATGGAGCAGGAAGCCTGGCCCCTCTGAGTCATGGTAAAGTCAGATCCGATTGTTAGGAAATTCAAGGGGTTGAAAGGCATGGGCAAGGACTTCATGTCTAAAACACCAAAAGCATCAGCAACAAAAGCCAAAATTGAGAAATGGGATCTAATTAAACTAAAGAGCCTCTGCACAGCAAAAGAAACAACCATCAGAGTGAACAGGCAACCTACATAATGGGAGAAAATTTTTGCAATCTACCCATCTGACAAAGGGCTGATATCCAGAATCTACAAATAACTTAAACAAATTTACAAGAAAAAAATCAAACAACCCCATCAAAAAGTGGGCAAAGGGTATGAACAGACACTTCTCAAAAGATGACATTTATGCAGCCAACAGACACATGAAAAAATGCTCATCATCACTGGCCATCAGAGAAATGCAAATCAAAACCACAATGACATACCATCTCACACCAGTTAGAATGGCGATCATTAAAAAGTCAGGAAACAACAGGTGCTGGAGAGGATGTGGAGAAATAGGAACACTTTTACACTGTTGGTGGGACTGTAAACTAGTTCAACCATTGTGAAAGACAGTGTGGCGATTCCTCAAGGATTGAGAACTAGAAATACCATTTGACCGAGCCATCCCATTACTGGGGATATACCCAAAGGATTATAAATCATGCTGCTATAAAGACACATGCACACGTATGTTTATTGTGGCACTATTCACAATAGCAAAGACTTGGAACCAACCCAAATGTCCAACAATGATAGACTGGATTAAGAAAATGTGGCACATATACACCATGGAATACTATGCAGCCATAAAAAAGGATGAGTTCATGTCCTTTGTGGGGACATGGATGAAACTGGAAACCATCATTCTGAGCAAACTATTGCAAGGACAGAAAACCAAACACTGCATGTTCTGACTCATAGATGGGAACTGAACAATGAGAACACTTGGACACAGTGTGGGGAACACCACACACCAGGGCCTGTTGTGGGGTGGGGGGAGGGGGGAGGGATAGCATTAGGAGATATACCTAATGTAAATGACGAGTTAATGGGTGCAGCACACCAACATGGCACATGTATACACATGAAACAAACCTGCACTTTGTGCACATGTATCCTAGAACTTAAAGTATAATAAAAATAAATAAATAAATAAATAAATAAATGAATAAATAAAAAATAAAAAAAGAAATTCAAGGGTTTAATGCAGAAATCGTGAACAGAGGGACTCTCGACCAACTCTGGCCTGTGAATGTGTCTTCTTGGCTCAAGCAGTATTGGCATAGACACTTTTAAACAATTCTGAATAAGTTGCCAACGTTTAAAACAGGATATTTCACATGGAAAATCCATATTTGGGTCATTTCTTTAGAAATCCATGGGTCCTGGCCACAGTGTACCCATTTCTCAGGTCAGAGTAGGCTGGAATGAGTTGTGACTGTCTCTTTAAAAAGGACCTGGAGTCCTCAGTGGACCACATTCCCTCACCCCATTAACCTCACAGCGTGCTGTGGCACATTCCCCGTTGCTCACTGACACTGTGGAATTGTTTACTAATGAGATAGAGCTTATTTTTGTATATTTGTTAGCCATTAATATTTCCTCCTCTGTAAAGTCTTTTTTTAATCAGTTAAATATTTTAAAATAGATTTTTCTTTTTCTTATTGATTCATAGGAATTCTTGCTAATAGTGCAAATTTCATGGGCTGTCATAAACATTGCAAATATATTCTGCTAGCACTCACATACTTCATGGCTTCCTTTGATTAATTAAGCCTGTAATTTTAATGCAGTTGAATATGTCAATCGTTTATTGCCTATGTTTTTTATAAAGTTTAAGAAATTCTTCTCTATTTTGGGAGTCATGAAGATATTCTTGCATTCCAGATTTTCCTCCTGACATAATTTACTTTCTTCCTGAAGTGCACCCTTTAGTAGTCTCTTTAGTGAAGGTCAGTGGCTAGTAGTCAGTTTGATTTACTAGAAAATGTCCTTAAATTTCCCCGGACAATTATTTTCTCTCCACACTTGCAAGATATATTTCCACTGTGTTGTATATTTTTTCATATGATTCTGTTGTATTCTGGCGTCCATTGTTGCCGTTGAAAGGTCAGCTGTCAGTTGAACTCTTATTTTGTAGGAATCTGTCTTCCTTATTTGGCTATATTTAGTCTTCACTCTGTCTTTGGCATTCTGCAGTTTGTGAAACAGTGATACCATGTGTCGAGATGTGGATTTTTTTTTATTACTCCTGCTTGGTATTCATTCTATATTCAATATCTGAAAATTCCATTCACTTGACCTTAACAGCTTGATTCTGCAATTTGTCACTTCCATTCTTGTTCACTTGTTTCCTCTTATGTTTAGTGAATTTTGATTGGAAGCTCATGTCTGTGGGGGTAACTCAGTTCTGAATGATGTATTAGAAACTTTCTAGACCAAACAACTTCACTCACTTTTTTTTTTTCTTGAGAGAGTCTCTTTCTGTCACTCAGGCTGGAGTGCAGAGAGAGGTTCAATCATGGCTCACTGCAGACTCCAACTCCTGAGATCAAATGATCCTCCCACCTCAGCCTCCTAAGTAGTTAGGACTACAGGCACACACTACCACACCTGGCCAATTTTTGTTTTATTTTTTGTAGAGACCAGGTCTTGCTGTGTTGCCCAGGCTAGTCTTAAATTCCCAGCCTCAAGAAATGTTCCTGCCTTGGCCTCCCAAAGTGCTGAGATCACAGGCATGAGCCACTGTGCCCTGCCTTCACGCCCTTCTGTATAGCTCAGCCAAAAGATATACAACTTCAGTTCTGCTTTCCAAAATATATCCCTAGCTTTCTGGAACCAGCAGTTCTTATCTTACAACTGGCCAATACATAGACATAGATATGTCACCCTTTCCCTTCTGAGGATTCCACTTGCTGTTGTCTGGCTGTTGTCTTTGAATTTATGGAGTATTCATGGTCTCTTCAGGAGAAAAAAGAAAAGGGAGATGAGAAGCCAGAAGAGAACAGGAAGTTGACCACAAGGCAGAGACTCCTCAGCAAGGAGCACAATCACAGCTTTACAGGGCCGGAAAACAACTCCAGCAGCGTGGCCGCCTCTTAAAGCACGAGTTCTGGAAGCAAATTCCCCCTTAACAATCAATATCTAAGTGAATTTTGGAAGTCCTAGGCTGGTCTGAGGCTGCTGGAGAATGAGTCAAGGCTGGCTTGTCCTAGGGAGGGGGTGGTGAGGGATGGAAGCCGCTGTTCTCTGGCTCCCCGTCAACTGTACTGTTGCATGTCAATCCCAGTGACAAGGGCTGCTGATGCTTCAGAAAGGTACCAGGGCTCAGCTTTAAGGTGCTTGCCAAGAAGCCACAAGAAGTGCATTAAGATGCTGGCACATGAACAGCACCCAAACAATGCTGGTTATTAGTGGTTCACCAGGTGCTTTACAGTTTATAAAATGCATTCACTCAGACTGCCTGGTTTAGTCCACACAACAATTCTAACTCCCTTGGAAAGATCAGAGAACTGCCATTTGATACCTTCCACTGCTTACTGCCAGCTCACCTGTGCCAGGCTTGGGGACAGCAAGGGAACCTCAGCCCCATCTTGCCAGTCAGTGCCTGCAGAGGGGTCCCGGTGCCCCTCTTGCCATCAGAAGCTTCCCTGGCCAGACACAGCCATATGCATGTTACTTACATTTGCACATTTAATCTTTGCCACAGTCCACGAGATAGTCTGTACCTGGGGGAACTGGGGCCTGAGGTCACACAGGCAGTGCGTGGTGGGACTCAGACATGGTGTAGGACACTTGTGGTTCTTGCCCCAAAACCAGATTTCAAGGCCAAAGGCGGGGCCAGATAGAGGCTCCTAGAATGTGCCAGAGGGTGGCCTGCTACAGCCTCAGCCAAGGTCTGCCTGGGGCATTAGGGGCCTTGATGGGGACATCACGCCTGCAGTCTCAGGGAGCCCATCAGTGGCCCCGTCTCTCTGGATTCCAGCTATGGCTTAGGGATCCCTGTCCTACCTTTCACAACAGGCCAGGGGCCTCTGAGCATTTGGGAATCTGCTCAAACATCGTGGGAACCTTCCTGCAATTGGCTTCAGTGTTGCAGAATCAATGTTCTGCAGAAGAAAGTCACTCACTTCTTATTTCTACACCCCTCTACCTCCTAAACAGTAGGAGGGACCAGAGCCAAGGGCTGCAGGTGGATTTAAGCCCAGTAGAGTTAGTGATCTCATTTCTGTCTCCAGTAGCCTAGGTTGGATTCCTTATAGTTGTGAAAACTTTGAGTATTTGTTTTTACTTTTTCTTAAAGCTCATATGGTGGCCTAAACTGCTTTCCCATTTTAATGCTTATTTTTGTATCTCGTCAGAGCTGGAGATATTTTTCAATGGTTGAGGCTGGCCCTCAAAGTGGAGAAATATTTGATTACAGTGAGCCATTTACAGCAAGTAGATCTCAAGCACAACATTGGCAAAATCCTTTTCTATAAGAAACACAGTCTTATATAAATTTTCCAAAAGGCTGAACTGAAACTTGAAAGGATGTCTTAAGGAAAGATGGATATTAACAATAGGTTTTTAAAACCTATTCTTCTCTAGAACATGGAGAAGAGCTCCTTCATGTTTAGAAAGTTGGTTAAGAACTAGAATATAAGAACTGGGGTAACAACACCCAGATTCAGCTTCCAATCTGGAATCTGGAAGTCCAGGAAGAAAGGGCTGATGCCAGGTTTGGAGAGGGAGGTTGAACCTGGATGTTACCACACCAGATAGAGAGAAAACTTCCAAAGGCTCCTCAGGTCCAGTCAAAAGGACTCGGCAGGCTCCTGTTGGCCAAAGATGGGGCCGCTTGGGCTTCTTATAGCTACAGTGGATTGGAATGCACCAACTAAGGTGAAATCCACGAGTTCAAAATGATACTTAAAACAAAAACTTCTTTGGTCACTTTCGGAGGATGCTTATTATTTTGAAAACTGCTTTAGGAGGCCAATGCCTTATCCATTAGGCCACCGGGGCGGATTGAAAACTGCTTTAAAAGAAAAAGCCGGCAAAAAAATGTGTTGTGGGGGCAAAGAGCTTCTGAAATACGCGCATACCTGAGCACTACCCTCTGGGCAGCACTCCAAGTCCTGCTACTCCTAGAACCCTTTGGGGACTTCAAGAAAGCCCCATGGTCTGGGTCCTGCCCCAGAGAGTCTGCTTGAACAGGTAAGGGAGGCTGCATTGTTGAGAGTTCCCCAGGCGGTATGGCCAGGGCTGAGAAAGCCTGAGGCCAGCTCTCTGTTTCTACTCTCACCTCCAGTCCATGCACCATGCAGCGCCATTCCTCCTGGGTTTGAATCCCAGCTCTGCCTGGTGGGTAGGTCATTTAGCTTGTCTGTGCCTCTGTGTGCCTGTCTATCAAATAGAAGAGGTGGGGGTCTCACTGGCCCCTCTATCATCTGGCCCTTGTGAGGGTTTGACGAGTCTGTCTGGCACATGCTGAATGTTGGCTGTAGTAGCCATAACCATTTGGAATGGCACAGAGGGCAGGAAGAGACGTTCCAGGAGAAAGATACAGAGGAGGGAATGTCTAAGAGAGGCCTCTCTAAAGGATGGGAAATTCACTTTTGGAAAGGAGAGATGGGAGATCAATCAGCTGGGTGGGCGAGATAACATTTAGAGGGCACAGACCCTTCTTATGAGTTGATGATGGCTTTGGTTACCAAGAAAAATGTACCTATACACACACACAACTTTTGCCTACAAATCTAAGGACTCACAGACCCCGCAATGTCCGTCTGCAACCCCAACAGTTGAAGTCCATTGCCACCTCCAGGTTAAATAACTGTGTCATCAATGACTCTATTATTTTGGCAATATTGATCAAAACATTAAATGCCCATACTCTTCAACTAAGTAATTTCACTTGATGGAATTTGTCCTACAAATGATGCATGTGAGGAAAATGACAAATATAAAAGTTGTTTATTGCAGCCTGTTGATTACAGAAAAGCTAGGAAATAACCTCTTCATCCACAGGGGACCAGTTAAATCAATTGTATCTACAGAGTGAAACACCCTGCAATCTTCAAAAAAAAAAAAAAAAAAAAAGAGAAAATTCTATATCCCAAAATGGAACAAGAACAATCTCCAATAATTTGTAAAGGCACAGACCAGTGTACCCAGTGTGCTATGATTTGTGCAGAAAAATAAGAAAATGCAGGTGTGAGTGTCTGTGTATATGTGCATTTGTTGAAGGTGAACAGAATATTTCCAGAATGAGACCCAATCAGCCAGTCAGCGCCTTGGTCTCAGGGAAGCAGAACCTCTTGTCTTGGAGACAGTTTTGAATGTAGGACCATATTCATGTTTACATTAATCCAAAACAAATAACAGGTACATTTAAAAAGAAAAGAAAGCCGCATGGGCATTGGAGGCTCACGGAGAATTCTGAATGGGGAGAGATAAGGAGGATGGCCTTTGGGGAGAGTGGATCTGCTCACCTGAACAGAGCATCTGGAAGCCCCTCATGGGTGGGAGAGGGGCTGCTGCAGGGGCCGGGATCACATGCTGAGGTTCTGAGACAGTTGCTGCCTGAGTAATGACGCCCTGGGAACCGCGAAGGATATGTCAAAAAGATGCATGGTCTCAGGTCTGTGTGGCCAGGGCTCCAGGCCATGGCTGGGAGGTGTGGGTTTGGGGTGGGGCAGACAAGTTGCTGAGAAGCAAAGAGGTGTGCCAGGGGTGGGTACCCAGTGGCAGGTTTTTCTGCATAGCTGGGCATTGCTTCAGCATGGCAGGTTTCATGTACGCCAACCCCAAATTCCTTTTCTTACTGCTTGTCTTAATTTTCACGACAGCTTTGCCTCTCCTTCTCTTCCCTGGCGCTTTGGTGACCACAGGCTTCATAAAGCCTAAAAAACTTCAGGCTGAGAGGAAAAGACCCCAGTCAAGATGGGTGCGGCTGTTGTCATCAGCACACAGGTGAGCCGGGGTCTCCTGGTCCCACCACGGGCCAGGCAGTAATGGGCTCTGTAAAGGACACACACGGGCGTTGCCCACGGCGGGAACCTGGATGTCCCAAAGGCTCCCTCTGCCATTGTGATGTTTCAGGATGAAGGAAACGATTGTTCTTCACATTCAGGTGTGCAGAGTGCATGTTGTTTAAGTCCAGGCTCTCTTGTCTACTATATACCTCTCTCTCTTTTTAAAAATTGTGGTTAAACATATATAACAAAATCAACCATCTTAACCATTTTTCAGTGTACAGTTGAGTGGCATTCGTGTTCATTCACACTGTTGTGCACCCGTCACCACCATCCATCTCCAGAGTGCTTTCCATCTTGCAGATTTGAAACTCTGTACCCATTAAACAACAACTCCCCACTCTTCCCTCCCCGCAGTCCCTGGCAACCACCATTCTACTTTCCGTCTACTCTGGGTACCTGATATGAATGGAATCATGCCATATTTGTCCTTTTGTGACTGCCTTTTCTCGCTTAGCATAATGTCCTCAAAGTTCATCTGTGTTGTAGCATGTGTCAGAATTTCCTTCTTTTTCAAGGCTGAATAATATTTCATTGCATATGTGTGTCACAGTTGGTTTATCCACTCATCTGCTTATACACGCTAGCATTGCTTCCACCTTTTGGCTATTGTGAATAATGCTGCTATGAACACGGGTGTCCAAATAGCTCTTGGATGCACACTGCCGAAAAAGAAAAAACAGCTGGGTGCAGTGGCTCACACCTGTAATCCCAGAACTTTGGGAGGCCAAGGTGGGGATCACTTGAGCCCAAGGGTTCAAAAGCAGCCTGGGCAACATGGCAAAACCCTGCCTCTAAAAAAATACAAACATTACCCAGACATGGTGGCACATGCCTGTAGTCCCCACTACTCAGGAGGCTGAGATGGGAGGACCACTTGAGCCCGGGAGGCAGACAGCCTTGATTTTGCCACTGCACTTCAGCATGAGTGACAGAGAGAGACCCTGTCTCAAAAAAAAAAAAAGGGAAAAACAAGACAAGTCTTCTCCTGGGGCTGTGCTTCAGACCCCATTAGGCAGTTGCTCTGCAAAATGCCTCACGAGTCACAGCTCTGTCAAACAGATGTGCACATGTTCCTGCCACCGTAGCATCCCTTGGGGGTTTGGTTCTGTTCACGCAAAATGAGTGGGAGTTTGGTTCTGAACACGCAGCACTAAGGGGACCTCAAAAAGGACACCTTATAGCACAAGAACTCAAACAGGAAGGCAGAGTGGCACCTTGCTTGACCTCAGCTGGGAATGTGTGTTCATGTCTGGCAACTCAAGTTTTTCGCTGCTCTGAGCATGTCAATGGCTGTGAAAGTGCCAAGTGTATTAATTTGGGGGTTACAAATACATCTTAGCAAGTGGGTGAATTTGCAAATACAGAATCCAGGAGTTATGAGAGTCCACTGTATTTTCAGTGTCAAAATTATCTTCCATCAAGTTGATAAAACCTCATTTACTCAATTAGGCCCTAGTCAGGGTATGTGAAGTGTTCTAGCTTTTTCCTATTACAAATGATGCTGCAGTGAATACCTTGCTGCAAAGAGAGTTCTCTCATTATAAACTGTTTCTGTGGAGTGAGTTCCCCAACTGGGATCTCACCAGTAAGGGGATGTCGCTGCCCACGCCATTAGGCTCACCACATTCCCTACTAGGGACACATATTTGACTTTGTCCTGGTCAACGAGACAGAGGGAAAGTCTACCTGGTGCCTAAGAAGGGGGCACAGGGCACAATGGTCCCTTTCTTGCTCTGGCCATTACTGTGCAGTGGTGAACCTGGAGCTATGAAATGGAGGAGGAGAAAGATGAAAGGAGCCTGCATCCCAGATGACACGACCGAGCTGCTGACCCAGATCGCAAGACACGAGATAGTGCATTTCCCTTCTGTTAAGGCCAGTCCCAGCCAGCGACAGCCCTTTCACAGCACTGCTGAGGAGCCCCTGGGATTCAAGTCTGTGCGGGTCGCCCATACCCTTCACCCTCTCTTCAGACACTCCACTGCCTCCCATGACTCCCAGGCCAAACTCAGGGTACTCACCCTCTGCCTTTATGCCGGGCTCCCCAAGCCTCCACCACTTCCCCCAGTCCTGGGACTGGCAAACTGTTAGTGAGACTCATTCATGGATTGTGACTTCATTTAGTGGATTATCAACCAGCATTAAGAACTGAAGCCAACTGGGCATAATGGCTCACACTTGTAATCCCAGCACTTTGGGAAGCTGAGGTAGGAGGATTGCTTGAGGCTAGGCATTTGAGGCCAGCCTAGGCAACAAAATGAGATCCTGTCCCTAGAAAACATTTCAAAAAATTAACTGAGCATGGTGACGCACACTTGTAGCCCTAGCTACTTGGGAGGCTGAGTGGGAGGATCCTTTGAGCCCAGGAGTTCGAGGCAGCAGTGAACTATACTTGTCAGCCTGGGTGACAGGGCAAGACTCTTTGTCTGTAAAAACAAAACAAAACAAAAAGAACTTAAGCAGACTAGGATATAAAGTATAGGAGCGTATTGTGTACAGGAACGGGAAATACTGTTTCCTGGATCTTTTGTTTCACTTACGCACACACCCACACCCGCCTGTAGTGTACCAGGTTGCGATGGAAATCTCTCTCTTTCTGTGGATGAGTTTGCGGAAGCCCTTGCTCCAGCGTGCCCTCCTTCCTGCCCACCCCTGGACCATTCCTTTCCTTCACAGCACTGTCCCATGGGTAGGCCATAGCCCAGCACAGGTCCCAGCCTGGCGGCTGCAGCAGGACCCCCATCCCAGGGCCTGAGGGGCCATGCGGGGGTCTGGGTGGGAGTGGGAGCCGCTGAGGAAGGTGAAGGGAAATGTGGTGAGATGACAGGCCCGCTGTCAGGGAGAGTGGGAGGAGCCCTGGAGTGTCCTACCTCTGTGGGGCTGGAACTCCCTGTATCTGAGCTAGGGTCTTCCACACGAATGCTCCTACCCCAAGTGCCACAGCTGGAGGTCAGGGACCCAGCCAGGCTGTGCTGGGTGCTCCTGGGCAGGGCTCACCTGACTGCAAGTCTCCCTGTGGGTGGCTCAGAGACCCAGAGCCCACCTGGGTGCTGCTTACAGCCCATGAGGCAGCTCCCACCCCCGTGTCACTGGCCCTGCAGCCTCATGAAGCCTTGGGAGCAGCCATCCTTATCTCCTTTGTGCTTTGAATACAGGAGGATGCTGGCTCTAAAAGGCAGAGGGGCATCCTCAGTTACCCAGCAGGGGCATGGCAGGCCTGTCTCCAGTACCCCAAGAGGACCCTGAAAGCAAGTAGCATTGCATGAAAGTTCCACACTCCGCAGTTCAACCTAGCACACTTACAAACCCTGAGTCACTGCGTCCTGGCTCATGGAGGGAGAATTTCCTTTTTCTGTGGCTTTAAGGCTAGCAGGAAATTGCCAGCCCAGGCCCCTAAGGCCTCCAGTGAGGGCCGGGTCTCATCTCCCACTGGATAACAGTGTTGGCGGGAACTTCCATCCAGCACTGGCGGAAACTCCCGTCGCAGCTGCTCCTGACTGAGCAAGTCATTTAAGGGGGTCCTTGGCACTCATAAGCACTCACAGAATGGGGCTGGCAGTGCGCCCGGCCTCCCTGGGATGGGTCCAGAATGGTAGGAAGCGCAGTCCGGGAGGGGCCCTGAGTTAGGGCCAGGCATCCCCATTCCTGCTTCCTCCTCCCCGAGGACCACGTCTGCCCATTCCTCTTTTATTTTCTTTTGGCATATATATATATATATATATATATATATATATATATATATATATATATATAATTTTTCACAGCATTATAATTCCTCTTTTTTTTAAAAAAATATGTATGTATAACTTTCTTAGTAATTTCTGTAGTTACTGAATCTGGAAGGAAAACTAAGAGGCCACCAGGCAGGCCGTGTGATGGAAGGAGTGAGGGGAGAAGGAGCACCCATGCAGAGGGAACAGCATGTGCAAAGACGAGGGTCAGTGAGGACGTGGTTTGTACAGGTAAATTCGAGGAGCTTTGAGGGCTGACAGGTAATGCTGGCTCTGGGGAGGTGTTGGGAGAAGAGAAGGTAAGGGAGGAGCCGTGTAATGAAAAGCTGTGCTCACCATCACTAAGGACTCTGGACTTAACCTGACAGTGGGGGTTTTAGGCAGTGGAGTGGCATGATCAAAGCCATTGCTGGCTGCAGGGAGGAGGCTGGGATGAATGAGGCAGAGTTTGGGCTGGGGCATCTGTTATGAGTCTATAGAAATGGTTCAGGGAGGGGTCTCAGCTTATTGTAAGGCTTTCTTTAAAGTTGATGGAATGTTTTCTTCCCAGTTTCAAGGCACAGCAAGTGTCGGTTGTGAGAGATGCTTCTGCTACCACTTCTATTGCTCACGGCAAGGCAAAATGTCAGTCTAGATTCAAGGAGGTGGAGAAATAGATTCCACTTCCTGATGAGAGAAGGAATGAATGCAGAGTTTGCAACTCATCTGTTAAAGGGAATGACAAAGATGCAAGAAGAGTTAAACTAAAGTTCATTCAGCTGGCGGTATCCAATCCAGTGGTGGGTGGCAGCAGTGCCAGGAATAGCATTCAGGCAGCAGCATTAATAATGACATTTTTTGTTTTTCAGAATGTTTTAGGCTAGAACCTTGGCCATATTTCCAGCTTGCCAGTTTCCCTTGTTTTCACCTGTTTTCTGAGCCTGATTTTTCAGACTTCCCATTCACTTTGGAGTTGCATGATATCCTTTTAATAAATGCCCTTTCTGCTTAATTTAGCCAGAGGCCACTTCTGTTGTTTGCCTCTAAGGGTGCTGACTGATTCTTTGGTCAATAAGATAATCACTAAGGACTGTACAGTAAAATAAACAAGATAATTTACCAAAGAGGAAATGCAGGTGGGTAATAAACTCCTGAGAAATGTCTCACCTCACTTACAATAAAAACAAAACACATCTGAATTAAAACAGTAACAACCAGATGCCTTTTTGTTTTCGCCTTTACAATTTGCAAATTCATCTAATCACAGCTGCAGAGGGTATGGTGAGACAAGCTTTCTTCTACTGCTAGTGGGATAGTAAACTGACCTAACCTTTTTTCCTGTAGATTTCTTGGCTATATGTACTAAGATCTTAAAATGAGTCATTCTTTATCACTTCCAGGAATTTAGTCTAAGCAAATACTTAGAAGTATGGAAAGAAATTTATGCACGAAGGTGTTCATATTTTAGTAAAAATTGGAAACTTGAATGAAATGAGGCAATTAAGATGTGATATAATAAGATAATAAGCAGAAGCAACCCTTAAGAAAGGTTTGTAAAGAACTGAGGATTGGCCAGGCATGGTGGCTCGCGCCTGTAATCCCAGCACTTTGGGAGGCTAAGGCGGGCAGATCACAAGGTCAGGAGTTCGAGACCAGCTTGACCAACATGGTGAAACCCTGTCTCTACTAAAAATACAAAAAGTAGCCAGGTGCGGTGGCAGGTGCCTGTAATCCCAGCTACCGGGAGGCTGAGGCAGGAGAATTACTTGAACCCGGGAGGTGGAGGTTGCAGTGAGCCGAGATCATGCCACTGCACTCCAGCCTGGGTGACAGAGCAAGACTCCATCTCAGAAAAAAAAAAAAAAAAAAAAGAGCTGACAATTATAGGAAAACCTTAATGGAATAATATTGAGTGGTTCATTGTTAAGTAATAAATTAACCAAAAATTATACATGTGACATTTGTCGTTCTTGATCCAGTGGGGAAAATAAACTACCCTGGACATTTTAAACAAAGGGAACTTATTGTGGGAAATGCTTCACAGGTGATGAAGAGCAGAGACCCAATCATCATGGAAGCAGCCCAGAGATGAGTCACAGCAGGAAGCCACTCCACCATCAGGGCTGCAGAAAGTGGCATTGGGAGAGCCCAGAGGATGGGCACTTGGTGGCAGCTAGAATGATGGAGGAGATGCAGCTACTGATGCAAAACTGCTTCCTGAAGGAGAGAGAGGGTCAAGTACCCTGCCTTATCCCTTCTTTTCACTACCCTGTCTCTTGCTGGTGTCTCCCACCGGCCATATCCAGCCGGAAGCCAATTGCCAGTGGAACCATGGACAGGAAATGGATCTGAGTAGATGGACAATGACCACCACACAGCATGATCTCGACTAGATAAACATGATGCATGTTAAATGGTATTACTTCTGCTAACAGGGCGATATATGGCTTTTAGTTTCCTATGTTTTTCTGTATTTTCTAAAGAAACTGAACAATATTATTAAAATTAAATAAATGGAAAGTGTGTTTGTGGCAGATACAATAACGTTTTTAAAAAGATAATGTGTACGTAGGGATAGATGGGATGTTGTTAAACAACAGACTTTTATATGCTGTGTCTCCCCGTGCTCCCTCCAGCTTTAGTCAGTGGCCCTAAAAGGGCTAGTGTCCTGGCTGCATGGGGCCAGCAGGGGGCGATCCAGTCTAGCACAAGGCCTTCCTTGACCGGCGGACCGTGGCTGGGATTTCCTTGCATTTCAGAGCAGGACCCTAGGGCAGGTGTCATCCTGTCAGCTAGCTCCTGCCCCCAAGAGGTTTGTCTCTGTCAGCCTCCATCTCAGAGCTGACCCTTCCTCCCATTTCAGGCAGGCTCTTACCAGGACTCTTGAGAAAGCCAGGCCAAGCACCACTGGCACTCGAGGGTCCTTCCTTGTCCCTTTGGGTGATTGGCACGGGTGTCCACTGAGCCCAGAGCCTCACTGTGCTCATTAGGTGTAGCCTAAGGGCACTTGCATGGAGGTGCCAGTGGCCACTGCTTAGAGCTCTCAGCCCTAGATGGCGTATCACAGTTAATGCTCCATAAAACCCATCATGGCTTTTCCCTAGTAAGCCTCAAATCGCTGCAAGCAAGGCTTCATATATGAGAGTTTCTGCTGTCTCCTGGAGCCATCTCACCCAAAGCCACTGACTCTGGGAGACCAGCCCAGGCCACAAACCAGCAAAGCACCAGTTATAGTTAGAGCTGCATTATGAAGTGGCCAGAAGACATTTCTTTGCACTGAGATGTGTATCGTGAACGTTTGGGGCCTGTGCTCGCCTAGTCCTCATCTTTGCTCTTCTAGGTACACAAAGCCACCCCATGGCTGCAAATGTTAGCTGGGCTGGGCTCCCTACTTGCCTCAAGCCCCTTCATAGACCCTTCAGGCACATGCTTTTCTCTGGACGTTTACAGACAGGTCCTCAGAGGTCAGAGCAGGTTGTCCTAGGGAGCAGGGAGGCTTCCTGGGGAGGTCAGACTCCAAATAGTGGATATGGCAAAAATGCAGCTGCAGCCTCATTAGGAGTCGCCCTGGGCTGCCACTAGGGCTCCCACAGTGTGCGCTGCCAACCTGCTGCCCGTGCAGAAACTCTGGGGTAAGAGCTGGCTCCTGGAGTCCCACCCAGGCTGTGTGTCCCTCACAGTCTGCTCTGTGTCTATGTGTGTGTGTTGGGGGGATATTATTGGACAATTCAAGAGAGGGTCAGTGAGGAGGAAGGAAAATTTCATGTAATTCTTTCTGGTTTGTCTTTCTCAACCCCCTCCTCCTGCCTACTCCTTAACTGAGAGAGTGTACTATTATTTGTGTGACCCTTTTTTTCCTCCAATACACACAGAAGGTTGTATAATTATGCTTTTCTGTTTTGGAAAATGACTTAAAATCATGTAAAGAAAAAGCTTACTTAGGTGAAATGTAGAAAAAGAGATTGTGTCAGCAAAATATAATTCTTAAGGGTAACAAGGGCCATGGATGCAATTTTAATTGTGAAAAATAAGCAGGATTTCATCAAAGTAAACTACTGCAGGTGAGAAAAGTTGAACTGCTGTAAATAAGCATTATCCTGGGCTGATAATGCTTACAAATATTGATCCTGAAAATTCTTCAGGTACCTTTCAGAGCTGAGAGTTGTGCTCTCTGGGGTGACACTCAAAGGAAATTGGGTCCTTTTTTAAGCATAATTTTCTTGGGTTTTTTGTACATTCTTATTTTTTATTGAAATATACAATGAAAATTCATCATAATACACTCTTACTCCTAAAAGAGATTGCTGTATCATAGGACATGTCTGCATACGAAATTTTATATTTATGTTGAAAAGTTTTGAGGAGAAAAGAAGAATCCTTTCTCTAAGTAACTTTATAGATTTTGTTTTTAATTGCACGCATACAACAAGTTCTCATTAATTATAAACTCAGTTCATGGGCAAAATATATTTTCTGTGTGCCCCTTTCTATAGGAAACTTACTGGATTATTCCTAATTCTGAGTCTGTATCTGAGTAATAATGACAATAAGTAAATGATCCCAAATATATTTATATAAGTAAGAGATTGCATTCTAGAACTTATTTTTTGAATAATTTTCTATAATTAAAATGACAAACACTTTTACAATCTGAATTTCATAGTAAGGATAATTCTAAACAAATTTTGAAAGTTTTGGTTTTAGAAGAAGTTCAAGAAGTATTTGGCTCTGCACGGAGAGCTTATACAAGTTGTATCTCTAAGCCCTAGCTTCTTGCTATGCCTTTATTAACACACCAGTTTTGGGGTTAAAAACCTACTTTAGAGCTAAAATATTTTATTAAAAATTTTAAAAACCTACTTTAGAGATAAATATTTTATTAAAAATTTCTCAGCCTGGGGGATATGGAGTGGTAGAGAGAATTACTTCCCATGGCTACTCCCTTGCACTGTTTGAATATTTTACCAAATGCATGCATTGCCTTTCCAAAAGAAATGGAAATATTTTCAATAATCAAATCGGTAAAATTTCTGATGCTTTTCAGTTTTTTTATACCTACTTTTGCCTTTTTGAATATTCTCAAGAATGGAACTAGACAAATGTAAGTGATAAATTAGAGAGAAGTGACTTTAACTTAAACATGCATCTGTGCCCAGACATACCCTTGTTAATTTATTAATATTTTAGACAATTGTCAGAATCTAAAGTATTTCCAGTTCTCAATCTAGAATGGCTAAACTTATTTTTATGGTTCTACATGTCACTTGACAATAAAACATCATTTATGATTCTAAGAAGCATTTGTCTCTCAAGTGGCATTGTAAATCAGTACAATCTTTTGAAAAGGAATTTAGTAACACATTTCAAAAGCCATGAAAATTCCACTCCCTTTAAGTGAATGATTTCAGTGAATTTAAAAGTCAAATATTAGAAGGCATGCCATGTTGCCTTTCACAAAAATAATTCTGCTACCATCCCTGGAAGCTGTTGTTAGAAGGTCATGTTCAAGAAGCTTACAATGTTTTCCTGATCGTTGTTTGTGTGACCATTAAAATTTCACCAGTATTGGGGAATTTTTACCTTTCAGATCATTTAGTTCAAACTGTTAGGAAGCAATTAGCTCTTATGTTCTTCTGGTTAGTGAAAGTATTTTACTTTGGGTGCAGGAGTAGGGTCTCTGGGGCCATGGAATGATCCACACAGGCCCTGGCATGGGAGGGACTGGTTCCATCTCAATCTGAAAATCAGACAAAGGTTTATTTCTTACTTCTGCTATGCAATGTTGGCAGGTTGTTCTGACTCTTTTCCAGTTCCTGAATATTACTTGTTGTATAATAAAAATGATATTCTAAATAAAAATTTTAAAGAAAAAAATTTGCAATCTTGCAGTTTAATGCAACCATAGTCTTAGCATTTTTGTCTGTGTTCTCTTTTCAATCTTTGTTTATAAACACATATGTTTCTACATAGAGCTGATTGTAAGAGGTATAGAATTCCACACTTTATAAATGCCTTGTTAATTTATTGTTTTCCATGTTGTCACATAGACTTCAGGGGCCTCCTCTCAACTGACTGCAAATTACTCACTGAGTTGGTGCCCCATTATGTCCTCGGTCATTTCCCCTATCGTTGAGCGTTTAGAACTTTTCTAATGATTGACTTTTAAATTTCTTGAAATTATTGAGTTAAAGGGAGCAGAATTTTAGCAACTTTTGTTATGTGTCACTAAATCCCTTTTCAAAAGATTGTACTGATTTACAATGCCAATTAAATGTTTTACAAGTATTATTTTCCAACTATGTGAGGATTATTTTTGTTTATTTCCATACATCTCTATCTCTCCTCTCCAACCAGCCAAAAAATAAAAATAAAAATAAAAATGAAAGTACTCAAGGGTGAGTTAGGATATAGACATACATATATGCTTATGTGTTTACATTTACTATGAATGTCTAAGCTTCAAATATTGAATTCTACAGATATTCTCTCACTGAGAAACAAGAATAACTGACTTATCCAGGCTGCAAGTCTGGTGCTTGTTCTATTTGATAGTCTGATGCTGTAAGTTTTTTGTCACAAACTCTGAAGAGTAAAGTGGAAACTTTGACTTTTTGCTTCTGATTGCAGATTTCTATCCAAAGAGGGAGTTGAGGGAAATTCTTCCTGTTGTCCTAATTACACAGTACTAAGTGAACACTGGATATGGAGTCAGAAGGGAAAGTAGACATGTGAGCCCATCACATATGGAGAAAACACTTTTGGTTCCCATTGTTGGCAGGGACAGGGAGGCAGGCCATGTTGCCTTTCACAAAAAAAAAAAAAAAAAAAAAAAAAATTCTGCTACCATCCCTGGGAGCTATTGTTAGAAGGTCATGTTCAACAAACTCGCAAAGTGTTTTCTTGATCGTTGTTTGTGTCACCATTACTCAATGTTGTGTAGAATGTAGTCAGGTGATATTATCCCCAATTTTATACCAAGACTTATTTTACGTGGATTATATGACTCAGTCAGAATCGCATCAAAGCAGAACCAGAACCAAGTTTGTTTTCAACTCCAGTGCTTCTTTCCAAAGTTTTATTTCCATTATCAGCCACTTAACTATTTTAAAACATATCTTTCGGAGTAGGGATCTCTCAATAGGAATCCACAGCAAAGATGAAGAGAAAACTAGATCAGTTGCCTTGGCAATTTTGTCCACTCAGACCAGGACATTCAGGGATTTCTAGATTGAATTTGTGTTTCCTTCCAACTGCATTGTTGAAATAATCTGGATCATCTCCTAATCTTGCTCTTGGACTCTCTAGGTGTATTCTCAGTGTCTGTGAGGGAGGGCATGTGTTTTAAGCAGTAAATTCCTAAAGGCCTGTGGAGGCCCAAGGCCATGCACACTGGGGGAGTTGTGGATCAAGTTGCATGATGGGCCCAGTCTATTTCTGGCAGAGCTGTTATTTTAGCTGTTATTCTCTTTGGCCAGTTATCTTCCTTAGAGTAGTGCCTCTTTAAATGCTTTTTCATTTGGTGAAATCTAAAAATTTGTCTCTAAAAGGCATGCTGCCAGGCCTCTTTTCATATTAAAGTGGTCGTCTCCACATTGTAGATAGTAAATCATGTTCAAAGAAAAGACCTTAAAAATTCTTCATATTGCCTTGCAGAAATCACAGTATTTTAGATGTGTTGGGGAGCTTCACAGTCACTCAGTTTAACCCACTCATGTTACAGACAGGGAAACTGAGGCCTGGTGACTTTCCCAGTTATTAACAAGGTAGTGACTGAGAAGGGACTTCAGTTCGCTGTTTTTAATGACTGTATAGTGAGCATCTGATGTTTGGTCTTCTACAGAAAGGGAACAGAGTTGACTAAAGTGAAAATACCCTAGTTCAGAAATCAGAGGCAAAAAAATTAATCATAATCACAACAGCACCTTACAGTTGTGGAGTCCTTTATAGTTTTTAGACTCTTAGACACAGAGAAATAGAGAAATATAAATATGGAAAATAAGGTTTATTTGATATTTTATGAAATGGAACCCTAATTCACCAACATTTTTACCCCTTTATAGTACTGCAATAATTTGTTGTGAGACTCTGAAATAGTTTCTGAATTATCAGAGGAAGAAAATCATTTAAAAAAGGAAACCAGAGCTACTGGCTCTATCTTACTTCAGTCATGGTCTTTTAAAATCTATTCAATTTATTTTAACTAGACTAATTCATTCTTAAAGTAAGTCAGCTAACATGGAATTTTCTGAGGTTACTTAAAAAATTTTGGAAATTTCCTTAGCTCTGCATGAAGTATTTTTATCTCTTCTTCTTCTTTTTTTTCTAAAGAAATAGTGTTTGTGGGTCTTGATAACTGCCCACAACAGATTTTATATCATCTGGTTTTGATAGAGCAAGGGGGTCTAATGAATGATTGAAACTAACATTTACAAAATCTTTCAAATTTGAGAGGCAGGTTCTTGGAAGAAGGAGGATACAACAGAATGGCCTCTGTGTCACTGGTAGGACTCTGAAGACAGGACTTATTGCCTATGTTCCGACATGAAGAAACAGACTAGTGAAGTATGTTGTCAAAACTTTGAGAATTGTAAAGCAATGTTCACATGTAGGTTGATAAAAATAACAGAAGAAGTTATGTTAACCTAGGTCCGACCCTAGGTGCTGTCATGTTGTCACTACCTTCATAATAAGCTTCAAAGAGGTGCTCTGTTATTATCTTTAAAAATTACAGATCTTTAAAAAAAAAACTAAGGTTTAGACAGTGTTAGTAACTTGCTCAGGGCCAGTCACTCAATGTGTGGCAGAGCTGGATTCCAAGTCAGTGCTGTCTGGCTCTAAAGCTTAGATTCTTTTCATTGCACTTTTATTATTAAACCAAAGAACTTATGATTAAAATATTTTCTGCTTTCCTTGACGATTTATTTCAAGATCTAACCATTTCTTTTTCCTGGACATGCTGAGCAGGGAGCACTAGCTCTCAACTTCCCTGCCTCTACCCTCTGGCTGGGCTGCACCTTCTCCTGCTGCCTGTTCCTCCTGCTTCATCAGCACACAGTGGGACTATACATTAGCCAGGGTGTTAGACAGGCCCTCCCTGGACCTTGTCTTACTTTCCCCCTTGTGTTATGAGGACAAGCTCTGTAGTAACTACATTGAGAATCTTAGGAGCAAAGGCTCCCCACCCCCATGGGGGCATGTCAGTGACATTTGGCTCCTCCATTTTGCTTAAGAAACCTGTGACCAGACCCTCACCCCAGGCCCATAGTGAGAAAAGCCTGTTTTCATTTCTTCTTTCACCAAGCCCATCTGGATAGAGCAGGTGCAGGGCTAGGCTCTTAAAATAGAAGCCCTTGTTTCATGTGACGTGGCACGGTGGAAACTCCCTTGCTTCCTTGCCTGTTGATCAGATTAATGAAATGATGAAGGTCTCTCCCCTCATCGTGGTGTTTTCTTGACTTCCTGTCATTGTCAGTTGACCTTTCTAGTTTCTTCATTTGTAAAATACAGGACTTGTTCTTCATAACCTCAAGGGTCCCTCCTATCTTTGATAATCTGTCTCCATGCTTCTGATTAGGGGTCAGATTTTGGAATTTACCATTTCTATCTTGTTTATTTCTCCCAGCAATATTATTCCAGCAGGAATAGCTGGGACTAAAACTTATTCTTGGTTAAAGCACATCATCTCACCATCTTGACATCCCATTTGCTCTATACCATCAACCATCTCTGACCCTGAACCCCAGTCTCCTTCTTTGTAAATTAGGAATAATAATACCTTATTCATGGTGTGAATCATATGAGAGAGAGGATTTAACATTGCTTAGCAAGTGATACACATTAGGCATTCAGACAATGCTTGTTCACTTGGGGTCAAATAATAAGGTCCATTTTCTCTTCATGACTTCTAGCTATTGATTAGCTTTGAGGCTGAAAAATAAGTTTAAGATGGGCCCTCTGACCTCAAGAGGCTAGCAATATTTTATCTTCTTTTTAACGCTATCTCCTATAGGAAGGAAAGCTAGCAATATTTTGGATAAGACAAAATAAATACATATGAAACAGAGAATGGATTAAGTCTGGAAAATCCTTCCAATGCTACACCTAGGACAAGGTACCCCATGCAGAGCAGGTAAATTCTTAAAAGGATGGTCTCTGAGTCAAATTTTGGAGAGTGAAGTGCCAGCATAGCTGATCATCCTAAGAAAAAGTCAAGACTGCAAGTTATGGGTTCCAACAGTGGAGAAAAGGCTAAGGAAATTATGCACTGTTAGTAAGATAGAATGATGTGCACCATTCAAAATGGTTAATATGATGCATAAGTAGAAAAAAAGAAGTGCTGTGAAACAACAGCAAGTGAAAGAATTTGAACACAAAATTCTAGTAATAGTGTCAATGACCCTATGGCTATGTATGAAGATACTCAGATAAATGTTAGAAAAGAATATAATGTGGGAAATGAAAATAATAGATGTGTTAGGGTTATGGGTTTTTGGATGAATTTCAAAAACATTCCTTTTATTAGGCTTTCACTTCTTAAGTCAAACATTTTGAAAAATTTCACATTGCATAATGACTTAGATTGCATAATATACCAGTTCCTGGGCAAAGATTCCATCTTTCTCTGGGGCAGGATTTCCTCTCTGGTTTTCATCGTGATCTCTGCCTTTGAATGGCTTGCTTTTTCTTTTAAGAGAAAAAAGTATGACAAATCCAGTAGGTGATGGAATCCTCTCTCTTCCATTTATATTTCTGTGGATCTTCCTTCTCAAATTGCCTATAACCTCATATTGAATCTGAAGAAAGGGAGAGTTTCTAGGAGCCCTGATATAAGGGCTCAGGGATTTGTGCTGCCATTTCTTTAGAAAATGCCTGGTTTTCCCAAGAATGGGTCAGCTCTAATGGAGGTACCTATTCCTTCAAGGAAAAGCAGTCAACTTAGCAAACAGGTAATTCCAGAGGTGATTTACGTTTTACTTTGGCAGATGGAGCCTTCATTTTCAATAGAACTCCCTGTGAACTTCCTTTAAAAGTGTTTTGACTTTTCTGGAACACATGGACTCCATGCAGTGACGTGCCCGGTAGGCAGTAATGCATAGTTAGGGCTGGCCTTCCACAGCTTGAGTAGGTGGGTTCCCTTTAAATGAAACAATCTGAAGAGATGCAACACAACTGTGACCCTTGGTGGTCTTCCAGCTTTTAATCTGATTCAGGCCACTCATTTCAACCCTATGCAAGCCAATTTGACGCAAATGAGTCCAATCTAACCAGTCCAAAAAATACTTGGGTGTTTGTGCCAATAAATCTAACGATCAAATCATTCCCCCTTGAATTAGAAGTTAACAAGACAGGATAGCTCATACTGTCCTCTAGTCATTCCTGCCACCATTAAGAAGCCTGGGGCTCTTTCTTACCCCATGTGCCAACTTCTCAGGGCCTCCTTGTCTAATTTTGCTTGAGAATGTAGAGTAGAGGAAGGAGAAATGGACAGACAGCCTAGAGAAGTGACTTACTGTCTGGGTTCAGCTCTAACTACTAATAGTGTTGAGGACGTCAGTCAGCTTCTCAAAGTCTCAGTCTCCATATTTGTTAAAATAAAGAGGGTAGTCTGGTTTTTCTGGCCCCTTCTCTCCTGTCCTCCTAGTCTATGAATTCATTTTTAGCTTTTTAATGCAAATTTTTGATTCATTAGAATCTAGCTTCTTCACTCTGCCACTTTTAGTTGGCTCTTCTTAGAGCATTAGTGCCCAATTTGCACTGTTAGAATTTTCCCTTGTTTGTACCCTTCAAAATTTTTCTTTTTTTTGGCAAGGATTGTATTTTTTTCTTTTTAACTGGCTCCTTGAGGATAGATGTTGTGATATCTGTGTGCTTGTATGTCCTCAACTGTGCCCTGCACTCTTAGGGCCCTTGTCAAAACAACACATTTCTCAGTGATTCTGAGACTCTTTCTCTTATCTATAGAAGTCATAACTCAAGAGTAAAATCATACCAATATTTTACATAAACCCTAGAATTTTTATAGATCTATTATTTCTTTTTAGAGTACATATTGGAAGTAACTTCACAAGGAACATTTTCTTTACTTTTTTTTTTGGAAAAAAGATTTATGCTTATAACCAAATGAGGTTGTTTGGCAAATTTGTCTGGAGAGACACACACACTCAGGGCAAATAGGCACTCCTTTCCTGGGCAACTCAATTACCTCTTGCCTCTGGTCAAACCACTCCACAAATAAAGTGGACTGATCCTCTTGACTCTATGTGTAAGTGCCCATTGTGTGTGCACAGAGCTGGTGAGAACGGCCATGGTGCTAGGTGGGGGTGGTGTTGGTGGAGTTGGACTAGATTATCTGGGATCATGTGAAATGAAAATTCATTTCTAGCTGGCTGGCTTCAGAAGGTGCCATCTCCTATTTTTATATGAAGCATGCTTTGGAATTCAGGGCAACAAAGGGTGGGTGTGCTGCACAAGGACAGCAGAAGAGTGAGCTGACTGGTCCCTGAAATCACAGTTGGAAAGTGGATTACCAGTGCAGTAGAACTCTTCAGGGAGGCCTGGACCATCAGGTCTAATGGTGTTGTTCCATGTGGGTGGTCATGTGGAGCAAAAATATTTGAAATCAGCGAGCATGTACCTGAGAGATGACTTTTCCACTTGGGCAAGTCTCTTGATATTTCTGGTCCTGTTTCTTCATCTGTAAACTGGGTTAGTAATGTCACACTCTGTGAGTTGGTGCATCCAGATAACAAACAAACAAACCCACACACAGAAAAACAATCCCCATAAGTGCCCTATAAACTTATATTAATCATCAACAATTCATTTATTTGTTCACTCACTCGTTTATTCAACAAATACTCGTATGACCAAAGCACTGTGCTTTGTGCTAAGCTCTACAATAAATATAGAATTGTATAAAGATCAAGGAGTAAAAATTCTAGTTCAGGTCCTCAATAAATGATAGGTGAATCATAGACTGAAACGTGGAAGTAAAGTAAGGAGGTCTTCCACGACTATTGTGATCTTCAAATGTTCTTTTGGGTGCAGAGTTTCCCCGGGAAACTGCCAGTTTCTATAATGGACAAAAGACTTTGCTTTTCAGGAGTATATATTTTGATAGGAAATAAAGATAGAAATACTTGGAACTTAGGCAAATTAAATACATAAATGATGGATAGTATGTAGGGAATACAGTACTGTGGGGAATCAAAGAGAGGGTGAATTCTGGGTGAAATCAGGAGGGTTTCTCATTATTCACAGATGATCTCTTACAGGAGGTGGGAATTTTTAGGTCAGCTGGAAATGGAACTAGGCTTTCATGTTCAGATATACTTGCAGATAAACAACTCTTAAGAATTATAAGACTAACAGCTTCATTAGTTTACATTTGACAATTTATTTGTGCCTCATTATTTTGGGATGTGTCAAGAATCTGATAACATGGGTAATAATGCTATTTGCCACTATAATATCAGGTAGTCCTAGTGAAAATGCAACTTTTAAGAACTTGTTTAATTGTATCTACCAACTCTTACTGCAGAATGTAGACTTGAAAGAAGCACATTCCTTTTTCTTACATAATCATTAGGGGTTACTACATTTCTGAGCAACAAGGCTCAAGAGTTTCCAATGGAAATGTAATTTCAATTAGAAAACCAAATTGAGGTTGAGGGTGGAGAGAGCCAGCTGCAGAAAGTATCTGGACAGCAGCATGTATCTGCAGGCCTGCGTGTGTGCCAGGGTGGGGGCAAGGAGGGGTAGATTGTGTCATTTTCCACATATGTTTATTTAGCTTCTCCTGTTTCAGGGACTTTGGGTTTTATTAATAGTCAATTTAGGATATTGTGCCTCCGTCCTCAAGCATTGTCAATCTTAAAAGGATGGGTGGGAGTGGTAGGCATTAAGCCTCAGAATCTTCTAGCCCTTTGGCTGGAGTGGTTCTGTCTGCTATTGCTGCAACCTGAGGAAATCTTTCAAATTCTGGGTGGGCTGCTCTGGTTAATATAGTGGAGACTCTAACAAAAATTATGTCATCCAGCAATAGAGCTCTGGTGCAGTGAGTGGCAGACTAACTGATGAACATCTCAATGCACAGCAATTCTCAGAAGCCCTCAGCCAGGGCACTCCTAGGGAGGGCCTCTGGTTACAATGCTCTTCAGAGCCTGCCCAGTCTGTCTCTGTTTCTCTGTCTTTTCTTTCCTTTCTCATTATTCCCATCACTATTATTGTTTCTCTTTCTCTAAGGTCTGTATATTATCCTTTCCCCTAGTTCTTTGAAAAATTTACTTCAGTTGCACACACAATAGAATTAAATGATAAACATCAATTTTCTAAATAAAATGCTGTGTACACCCACACTCACACCCACAGAGTATTTTCTATTTCTTAACAACAACAAGAAAAACAACAAAATGCATAGTAAGAATTAAAAAATCTGGAGGAATATTGAAGGCCAGGGCAGATTATTTGTTTAGATTAGTGATCCTTAACCCAGAATTTCCTCACATCTAGATTATTGTCTGGTGGATGACAAAGGAAAATATATATTGGAAACCCAGTTGTGGATCCTTGAGAATACAGTAGAAAGAACAGTGAAAATTGAAAGGGAAAAGGTGAGAAAACCTTCTTATTCATGTCCAGGAACAGAATTGGGCTTGAATTTGGTGGCTGCAGCTCTGAACGGACTCAAAGTGAGTGTCTGTAAATCCTGCTCAGCAACACGAGGACAGGGGTTGCCATGTCCTCCTCTTCCTTATGTACCTTCCCTCATCTGCCTCCCTATCTCTAGCACATGGACCAGGGGCTCATAAATGTCTATAGGATGGAAAAATCTAGGAATACATGTGGGGTCAGAAGTTGTAAGAGATTGGGTTGAATATATTCTGATTCCCCAAGTTGTTTTTGTTTACTTATTTTCTTTTTCTTCTCTGTGATGGTTCTTTTTTTCTTGTTATTTGTATCTTTGCACAATGAAAGACAAAAAAAAAAAATAGTTCTAGTCACTAGAGGACTTCAGTAAACATGCTATCACTTACCTGCTTATGAACCAAGAGGTTGGGAAGGCAGGTCTCAGTTGGCATGTAGCCCGAGAAGAGTTTGTCACATCTTAGAGTCTAGAACCTCCTTTCCCACAAAGATACAAAACACACAGTTAACTCACTGGTATTTTGGCTGGGAAGATAGCTGAATGATAGCACCACTTTAAGTCATATAGTGATGACTGCTGCTGCTGATGCACCTTTCTTTTCAGTATGAAATATTAGTTTTTTGGGAAATCCAATGTTCACCCTAATCTTGCAGCATTTTGTAATTTCCATCATGGCACTGAGCAGGAGGCAGGATGGGCTGAAGGGAAATACACTGAACTGAACTGGATCCTTAGGCCTGTGGGTGAGACACAGTATTGGCAGATAGTGCCTTCACCTTGTGGCTCAGTTTCTTCAGGTTTCAAAATTGAGAGACTTTTTTCACTTTTACATGTTAAGTAGGTAAGGATGAACGGAAGGATTGTGATGTATTGCATATTGGAAGAAACAAAGGTATCAGGTCAAAATTAAGAAGGGGTTCTTTGTGGAATTACTGCAGGGAGAATATCCACTGAGCTCAGCCATTGAACCCAAGAACCTGTTAGTAATTAAGAATATGAAAAGATTGTGAATTGAGCACCTTCTCTGCACCATGCCCCGTACAAAGTGGATTATACACAATATTTCATTTGCTGTTCACAGTGATGTTGACATAGAGGTTTATTGTTATTGCTTTATTATAAACAAGTAACCCCAAACCAAGAGGGGATAAAAAAGTGATAGATTCCCATGTGAGAGCTCACTAACCCATGGTATCCCAATCAGAGGGCTAGAGCATTGGAATGACGTGTGAAGACACTGTTGATGTTAGGTAATTCCCAGGTTGGTTAATGTTTGGGCAGGAGGGGTGTAACTTCTCTGGCCTCCAATATGTGTTAGGCACCCCTTCTGTGTGCTTACGTAGAGCTCTGTAGGCACTCCTCTCAGCTCCATTTCTCCATGTTGCAATTTCTGGTTATTTGTTTATACACTACTCTAGGAGCTCCTTGAGGTTGAGAGTTCTGTCTTGTTGACTATGTTATCTGCAAATCTTCATAGAGAGCCAGGTACATGGAAATGCTAATACATTTCTATGGAATTAGTGAAGGTGGACATTCATACATCCAGGCATATGAACAGGTTTTTTTCTGGAGTTGGTGTTGTTTGGTGTAGAAGGGCTGTCAA
Source organism: Pan paniscus (assembly GCF_029289425.2). Taxonomy (NCBI): domain Eukaryota; kingdom Metazoa; phylum Chordata; class Mammalia; order Primates; family Hominidae; genus Pan; species Pan paniscus. Next base: position 38,452,327 of record NC_073261.2, on the reverse strand, counting down.
TGAGCCTTATGACTTGAGGAAGGATCAACAGATGGGTGGATAGAAGTACAGATGGTTATATGCATGGATGGAAAGGGAATATGGTAGAAGAGAATGCTTCTGTCATGGGCTCTAGGAAGTTTACTGAAATATATTCCGAAAGGTTGATATGTATAGTTCATCCTTATTCTTCCCAGCCTCTCTTTTCTGAGATGACCAAACTATTCAACATAAATGGTTTCTTGCTGCTCTTAAATATTTCCAGGACACTTCTGGGTCTCCTGAAGCACCTGCTTGCTCACAACTTCATTCTCACGTGCAGTCTGCATAGGTCCTGTTACCATATCAGAACTCTTAGAGGACACTTATTCTGGGCTGAGGTTTTCCAAGGTGAGAACTCCAGGACTGGAGATGGAGCAGTGCATTTAGGTGAAGTGATATCAAACAAGGTTGGGGTTGGTGTTACTTCCCATCCCAGTGCTGGACACAGCCTTGGCCAGGTTCTGTTGCGACCCCAGGTGCAGGGGGCCTTGGGAACTTCTGAAAGGGTGTGGAGTGCTCCACCCAGCCCTGTTGGAGGAGGATGGGAGCGAAAGCAACAGATGTGCTCAAGGTTCTGTTTTCAGTTCCCCAAAGGGTCTTCTCCTTGACCAAAACAGTGTGATGGTTGCTATGACAGTTGCTATCTTGGTCCCTGGGACTCTCCCTCATAAGGTAGCATTACTTTTTTAAATCTTCTCAGGCAAGTAACCATGAAACTCTGTAATAACCAGTCTGAGGTGGGGCTGGCTGGGGGCATGTTTGGGCCTGAGTACTGGGATGTGATGGTGGAAGATGCTGGGGTACCAAGAGGTACCTTTGATTAATGAGTTATTTTTCCAAATTAGACCAACACTCCTCCTAGTTGTCTTAGGCTTGATGACTCTCCATTTCTGCAGAAATTCAGAATTCTTCCCTTGAGATGTCTGCAATTAGTTCATTGTTGCAAATTATAAAAACATAACGGGTAGAAAGAACACTGACCTTGAATCTCAAATCTGTCTCTACCAGGTCATGTCATTCAGTCTCTGCTTGGGTCTTCTCATGCGTTAAATGAGAGCTTTGATTTCCAAGCTCCTTTTCACTCTGAGAGTCACTGATGTTTTGCCTCTGAAAATGGCAACCATGAAGAGTAGTTACTGAGAAACCAGCACTGTGTTTTAGAGTTAGGGCTCTTGATCAGGCTGCCTCATTTTGAATCCTGATTTGGGAATTTCTGATGATGTGATCTTGGACATGGTATTGACTCTCTCTAAGTCTTAGTTTTTTTTTTTTTTAATCTGCAAAAGAGGGTAAAACAAGCTACCCCAGAGGCTGCTGGAAGATTCAGTGACATGTTGCTTGTCAGTGTTGAGACATTGTATCCATTACAACTATCATAGAATAAAAACCTGTTACAAGTTGGCATGGGCCGAGCTGCCAGCAATTTCATACATCTCTTTTATGCCTATTTTGTTTTTCATTTTGATCATCAATATTTTAATGGTGTGTCATAAATTGGGGGCTCTTTCTTATTTGTTCTTGGACCCATGGTGAAATAAAAGCTTGTATATTTTTTTTAGAAGGATTCATAGAGATGAAAGGCCCTTACTGAACATTCAGTCTGACCTTATTAGTTTTAAAGGAGCTGACTGAGACCTAACTGTTATTATTACAAACTGATATTATTGGAAACCAACACAGAACCTACCATGTGCAAAACTGTGGGAAAGGCTTGGAAGTCTGTGTTTGACAACCTGAGTTTAAATAGTGATTCTTTGTCTTACTAGCTCCGTAATCCCAAACACGTAATGCAATCTTTCTTAGTCTGTTTCTTCATCTATGAGACAGGGCTAATGAGAAACATCTCAGTGTATGGTATGACAGCAAAGGGGGTCATACAGGTGACAGTGCTAGCAAATGTCAGTCCCCTCCTCTTCTCTACCTCCCAACTCCCTTGACCCTCTGCTCTGTCATCCCTTTTCTGGCTGCGTGCAGAGAATCTTGCTAGCTTTAGGGATACAAAAGGTTCCAGAGTTGGGAGACAGACTGTTCTCATACAGAGATCAATAACCACATGATATGGGTAGTAAGGGCCATTCAGATCCTGAGAAGAGTTTGGCAGGTCAATGGAGGGTGGAAAGGATGAGAGGAACTGGGGAGAGAGACAGAGAAGAGGGAAGGAAAAGGAAGGGAGAAAGGAGGACATTGTGTATCTGAGAACAGGAAAGGAGCAAGTGGAATGGAAAAAGGAGAGGGAAGGCAGCATGTGAGGGCATGTCTGTTGGGGTGTTTATGGAGGGTTTTTTCAGGGAAAGGGTCTGCAAGTGGAGCCAACAAGAAAGGAACTGGCAGGTGGTCAGGATGTCCTCCTGTGAGAGTCACTCTTCTCCCCATCCTCTCTCCTCTTAGCTTCACCCTCGCTAGAACTTTTCCTTGCTCACTTCAATTTTCAAGATTTTCCCAAGCTTCTAAACCTACAAAATCTAAGCGACACACATTTACTGGAGAAATCACAAACAGTTCCCAGCCCTCCTGTGGACCTCTCTGCATCTGTGCCCTGGATACCTCTTTCTCCTTTGTTTCTGTGGATGAAACATCTGTGTTCCTAGCTGAGGATGATACCTCTACCTGTCTTCACCCACCCTTCTCACCTACTCAGGAACATTGCTCTAGCAATTTCTCTTCTCTCCTCTTCAGCACCAGCTTTTCCCTTTCTACCAAATCATTCTTATCAGCACTTAAAAATGCTGTCGTTTCTCTCCATTTAAAATAAACCCTCACCTGCATATCATGTAGAACTATCAATAAGAAAAATATTAAAAAATAAGAAAATAAAGAAAAAAGATAAAATATATCCTCTGTAGAGCCCCTTTGTCCTTCCAGTGACCACCACATTTCTCTCCTTCCCTCTTCTAATTCTCTCCTTGAAAGCATTGTCCATGCATGCTCTCTCCAATTTCTTTGCTCTCATTCTCTTTTGAACCCATTTGGATCAGACTTTTGCCCCTGGCATTCTATAGAAACTGCACTTGTCTAGTTCACCAGTGATTCCCAATATGGCTAAATCCAATGGCCCATTTCCATTCCTAATCTTGGTTGACTTGTCATCAGCAATTGACACAGTTGATCCATTTTTTCCTCTTTGTAACATTTTTCCTCTTGGATCCTAGGATAACAACACTCTCCTGTTTTTTTCATCTCCTTCTCTAGCCAGTCTATTTCAATCTTCTTTTCTGGTTCCTCCTCATCTTGCTGACTTCTTTACGTTGGAGTGCCTCCTGGCTCAGTGCTTGGATTTCTTTTGTGGTATGTCGTTGCTAGGTACTCTCTCCCAGTCTGATGGCTTTTTACACCATGTGTGAGGTGATGACATCATGTTTGTGTCTCCAGCACTGACCTCTTGCTTCTGAATTCTAGACTCTTATAGCCAGTTGTCCATCTGACATCTCCACTTTGTTGTCAAATAGACATCTCAGACTCAACGTACCCAAAACAGAGCTCCTAAAGCTTCAGGAATCGAGACTGTGTCTATTGACATAAGGATAATAAAATTGATTAGAGGAATTAAATAAAATAGAAATAGACCAAACTTACATTGTCAGTTGATTTCCAACAAAAGCACCAAAGCAATCTGATGGGAAAGAAAAGTCTTTACACGAATAGTGCGGAATTTTCAGCAGCTCATGAAATGTATATATATTTTATGAAAAAAAGTAAAAATAAAAGTAAAAAATAGTGCTGGAACAGCTGCACATCCACATGGAAAAAAATGAACCTTGACCCTTACCTCATGCTATACACAAAAATTAATTCCAGGTGAATTAAAGTTGAGCTCCCAAACCTATGCCTATGTTCTATAGACTTCTTCATTTCAGTTAAGGCAACTCTATCCTTCCAATTCATCAGGCTGAAAACCCTGGATTCCCCCTTCAGTTTTCTCTCTTCCCCGCATCAACACTAGCAGTGCTTCCTGGCAGGGCTACTTTCAAAGTAGCTTCATCTCCTGCTTGGATTATGTAACAGGCTCCCAACTGGGGTTTCCACACTTCTTCCTATCCCACCCTGGATGGGTTATTCTCATCAGATCACCCAGAGAAATCCTGTTTATATATGTCAGATGATATTATTATTATTTTTATTATTTTTGAGACAGGGTCTCACTCTGTCTCCCAGGCTGCAGTACAGTAGCACGATCACAGCTTACTGCAGCCTCCACCTCCCTGGGCTCCCTACCTCAGCCTCCCAAGTAGCTAGGACTACAGGCACACACCACCACGCCTGGCTAATTGTTTGTATAATATTTTTTGTAGAGACAGGGTTTCCCCATGTTGCCTAGTCTGGTCTCAAACTCCACCCACCTCAGCCTCCCTAAGTGCTGGGATTACTGGCGTGAGCCACTGTCTCCGGCCTCAATATTATTATTTTGCTCAAAGCCTACCAGCCTCATCTCACTTAAAAGAAATGCTTCCTGTGACCCACAAAACCCGACATGACCTGCCCTCCCTATAACCCTGTGTCATGAGCACTCCGGGCACATGCCCACCTCAGGGCTTTTTATTTGCAGTTCCTGCTGTGCTCTTACCTATTTATCCACATGGTTTACTTCCCACTTCATTTAAATCTTTACCTGAATGCTACCTTCTTAGTGACACCTTTCCTGATGACCCTGTCGAAACTTTTAACCCTCCTCCAACAATTCCTGCCCTTGCTTTAATGCTCTGTTTACCCCGTCGTTATCTAAAATACTATATTTTAAAATTTATCAATCTTTATCATTTATCTCCCCAGCTAGACTATAAGCTTCACAAAGGCAGGGAGTTTTACCTGTGTGATAGCCTCAGGATCAAAGACAGTACCTGGCACATTTCAGGCATTCAATACATACTTACTGAATGAAAGAATAAAGTGTGGCCAGGCGCGGTGGCTCACACCTGTAATCCCAGCACTTTGGGAGACCGAGGTGGGTGGATCATCTGAGGTCAGGAGTTTGAGGCCAGCCTGACCAACATGGTGAAACCCTGTCTCCACTAAAAATACAAAATTAACCGGGCATAGTGGCACATGCTTGTAATCCCAGCTACTCAGGAGGCTGAAGCAGGAGAATCACTTGAACCTGGGAGGCAGAGGTTGCAGTGAGCTGAGATTGCACCATTGCACTCCAGCGTGGACAACAAGAGCAAAACTCCATCTCAAAAAAAAAAAAAAAAAAGACTAAATTGTGATTGAGGTTTACAGATGACTGGTCAGTGTTTCCCATATCCCCAAACTGTTTTCCTGCTTGATGCTATTATTTCATGGGGCAAGTTCAATTTCCTTATCCATTGCTTGACTGTCCAATTAGATTGGCAGAGCGTTAATGGCAAGGACTGTGGATCTTATCTTGTACTGTTCTATATCCTCCACTATTGCTGCCATTGTGAGGGGGAACAAGGGAGTGGCTTCCCTCCATCCAGTTCCCTACATCATATGTCATATCATACAAATATATTAGTATTTATAAATATATTAGGTCTACCTCCTTCTCTGTGCAAAATATGTCATATCAATATCTGAGTTCTAGTATATTCATATTCTTGGGCAATTATGTAATTATGGCTTATGTTGTCATAACTTCTATGCCCATATTTATAAGAAAAAAATATTGAGAGCATTTCCAGGAAAATAATTGACTGGAAGAAGAGAGAGTGGTAAAAAGGAATTAATAGTGAGCTAACTATCAGGATATACAAGCCCAGCCTTCTAGGATCTGGATAACCCGAAGCAAGAATTTCTCTGTCAGTTTTCTTATCTGTATAATGGTGAGAGTGGGGGTGTTGAAGTAGAAAAATCCTTTGATTAATATTTATTCTAATCCTTGACGAGGTGCTCAGTGTTAGTCCAGGGAACTCTATCTTATTTCTTCATGGGCCAGCTTAATGTCAAGATCCAAAACTCTTGTGTAAAGCTTGGGACCATTTTCAAGGATACATTTAGTAGTTTACAATAATCTAGATAACACTGACTGATAGAAATATGCAGGAAATACAGAAAATTGTAATGTGATCCACATATATAATTTAAAAGTTTTCACTAGCCATGTTATAAAAGTAAAAAGAAATCTGTGCAATCAATTTTAATAATATTTTTGTTTGCACCCAAGATATACAGGGTAATCTCAACATGTAATCATATAAAATATTAATATTTTACGTGTATTTTTTGTACAAAATGTTAAAAATTGGATGTGTTTTTACACGTATAGCCCATCTTAGTATGGACTGGCCTTATCTCCAGAGCTCAATAACTCTGTGTGGCTAGTGGCAGGATATTGGATATCAAGTCTAGAACATACGTGAATTAATTCAAGGTTCAAGCACATTAAGGCTGAAAGAGTTATGACTGAAGAACAAGTTCAAGGAGGAAATCAAACAGTAGCCAAATTTCACTGAGCTACTCCTTCCATTACTAATGATAACAAATATTTATAGATCCCTTAGTATATACTAGGCCTGATGCTTAGAACTTTATATGAACTGTTTCATTTAATCCTCACAGCAATCTTACAAGTAAGACCTCCACCCCCTTTCAGATGAGAAAACTGAAGCACAAAAGTGCAGTAACTTGCTATTATGACTTGTGAGCATATTTTCCCAGGCAATTATATGCACAGTATGATGTAGGTAAAGCAGCCCAATAATTTATTCACTATGTTTCTCCATGCTCATGGTAAGGGCTGACTTGATCCCTGGTGGTCACCCACTTGTGCTCCCTCAGTGAGGGAAGGGCTGCAGAGCCCCTGGCCCGTGTCCTAGTGACTCAGGCTTGGGATCTCCAGCAGCTGCTCTGGTTGACAATTTAGTTTAGTAAAATGTTAGATCCTACCCTGATAACTGTTATAAAAAATCCTCCTTCCCCTTCCCCAGCACAGGTACCCAGCCCAAGGGGCACTTTCTATGGAAAGATGAAAAGAACTGGCATGCACTTGAGCTCACTGGGGGTGCAGGTTTCAAGAAAGAACAAAGAGAGCTGTTAGGTTGAAGAGACGCAGTTGAAGAGTTAAGTCTTGGAATTGTTAATACCTGGAACAAGGCACGGTGTGAAAAGACAAAGAAACACACAAACATCAATCTGTCCTCCTCTTTTCTCTTTCTGTTTCATTTCTTATCCTCCATCAGTCAGACTTTGCTTCCTCTTTCTCCTCCTTCACCTCCTCCTCCCTGTCCTTCCCAATTTCTTTCTATCTTCCATTTATTGTTCTTCCAAAATTCGTATACTCATCCTCTCTTCTCCCTTTCTCTTTTCTCCAAAATAATATGTTCAACTTATTGACTTGCTCAGGGACTTGTGGGGGCGAATGTATTAGCACCAACTCTAGGAAACATGGCGAATTCTAAAAACTTGTTCTCATAGAAAAAAGAGTTAAAAATAGAAAGCTACAGTCCAGTTTTGAAGCCACAGAAGACCTCACTCTGATGTATAGACATTAGAGTCAGAAAAAGACTTTGAAAAGACCAGTGAAGCTCCTTGTCTCACAGACAGTGTGAGGGAGGGACAAGGGGAATTGTGTGCCCAAGCGTACTTGGGATGGTGTAGGTGGCTGATAAGAGTGTCAGTGGAGGTGGTGGTTAGCATTTGGAGTGCCCCAATCTTGTAACACTAAACATTTATTGTTATACTAACCCCACTGCCAACTACCAGGAAGTTTTCATTTTTCTTACTGTGTCTTAGTCTCCATGGCATCCATAAACTGTTTTCCCCCAATGTCCAGGCATCGTTCCTCTCCCACAGTTGATGTGTGGCTCTGTGCCATGGGTGTGGGCCTGCCTCTTCTCTCTCAGAATGACCGCTGTTTCATGCTTGGTGAGCCACGCAGTATGCCAAGCTGCCGTCTCTGACCTGGAGAAAGGATACCCATCCTACCACAGGTGGGGCATATCATGGGATGGCCTTCCTGGTTTTCCTTGGCAGACACATTTTTCTCACTTTTTTTTTTTCTCTCCTCCCTTCTCTTTTTCCCTCCCTCTTTGATTTCTTCTCTTTTCCTTTTCTTTCTCTTGCCTCACTTCTGCCCTAGATCTACCATGGGACCCAGGGAGCTTTGGAGCCATGCAACCCACAGTGTGCTAAGCTTTTTACTCATGCTATCTCTTTTAATCTTCACAATTCTTTACCTATCAGGCATTACCATCATGATCTGCACCTTACAGGTGAGAAAGGGAGGCCCACACCGATTAAGAAATGTGCTCAGGGCCACACAGCCTGTACATGTCAGAGTAAGGGCATTCTCATGCCAAGGTTCATTTTCAGAGCCAAAAGCATACCATGTCTCAGGAGAAGCAGGCTAGATCTCTTGTCTGCTTGGCTTTTAACTCATGCTGACCTGAACTTTCTGGATTTGAGTAACTCTCAGACCTGTGGAGCCCGATTTCTGTGAGTGGATTTTGCCAGCCACCTGGGGAGGTGAACCCTTGCTGGGGTATGGCTCATCAGTGTAGAAGGGAGTTCCTTCAGAGGTACGCTGTCTTCTTGGCCATCCCCATTGTAGTAGTTTCTTGGGTCTGCCCTAACAAAGTACCACAAACTAAGAGCCGTAAAACAACAGAAGTTTATTCTGTCATAGGTCTGGAGACAGAAATCTGAATTCAAGGCACAGGCAGAGTTAGTGTCTTCTGGAGTTTCTCGGGGAGAAACCATCCCACACCTCTCCAGCTTCTGGTGGCTCCCAGCAATCCTTGGTGCTCTTTGGCTCTCAGCTGCATCCCTCTGGTCTCTGCCTCCTTGGTCACGTGGCTTTCTTCCTATGTGTCACTGCATCTCCAATCTCCTTCTTCTTATAAGGACACCAGTCATTGGATTTAGGGCCCACTCGGATCCAGCATAAAAAAAAAGTTTAAAAAAAATTATTTGGAAATAATTATAGATTCACAGAAAGTAGCAAAGACAGGATATAAAGCACAGAGGTCTGATGTGTCCTGCACCCAATTTCTCCTGATGGTTACTTCTTATGTAATTACAGTACGATATTAAAACCAAGAATTTGACATTGATAAAATAAGTGTGTACAGTTCTATGTCATTTTATCACATGTCTAGATGCCTGCAACTACCACTGCAATCAAGATACAGATTTATCCCATGATCACAAAGATCTCCCTTTATAGTTTCGTCTACTCTTCTTTCTCCACCATCCTAACCCCTGGCAACCAGAATCTGTTCTCTATCCCTATAATTTTGTCACTTCAACAATGTTACATAAAAGGAATCACATGGTATGTGACCCTTTGAGATTGGCTTTTTTCACTCAGTAGAAAGTCTTTCAGAATCACTCCAGTTGTTCTCTGTATCAACACTTCATTCCTTTTTATTGCCTCATAGTATTCTATGGCATGGATATATTACAATTTGTTAGGCCAGTTGCCTGTTGAGGGATGGGTTGGCTCTTTCTAGCTTTGGCTACAACAAATAAAGCTGCTGTGAACAATCATGTATGGGTTCTGTGTGGACATAAGTTTTTATTTCCTGGGGGTAAATTCCCAAGGAGTACAATTCCTGGGTCATATGGTAGGTGTCTTTTGTTTAGTTTTTCAAGAAACTGACAACTATTTTCTAGAGTAGCTATACCATTTTATATTCCCACCAGCAATATATGAATGATCCATTTTCACCGCATCCTCACAAACATTTCAGTATGACCTAATTTTGACTTGATTACCTCTGCAAAGACCCTATTTCCAAATAAAGTCACATTTAGGTGACCCATTTATGGGTACCAAGAGCAAGGAGTTGAGCATACCTTCTTGAAGGACACAATTCCACCTGCAGCACCTGTCTTCACTTGCTTAGGTTATGGGTGGGTCTCACTTCAGAGTGTTATCTTCTGAGAAAAAGGTTTGAATTCATAACTGGATTATGCCTGCCTTTGATTGTTCAATTTGGCCCCCAGGGACGAGTGAGCAAGTTCATGTCATTGGAAGGGACATTACTGAGTCTCACCCCTACTCAAACCTCCAAAGTTTGAAAGATTTGATAATCATCAACATTCTCAAGAGGCAGAAGGGCAAGGTGCTTCCTTATGTAGTTTTTCCATGACTGTCCTTCCCCACTTTCCCAGTACTGACTGGAAAGAAAAACAAAGCAGGACAAAGGGATTGCCGGTCATTTGAGGGAAGGGATGCTGTGTTAGTTACTCCTGCACCCCTTCAGAGTGTAGGCAGAGAGAGGTACTTAGAAAGGTGTGTTGGATGGATGAGTAGCTGAGAGGGGCAGGGCCAGAGTGCCCCATAGAATGAGGAAGAGTCCTCATTTACATGTGCCCTTCCCCCTTCCCAAACATGTGAGTGTTCATACATGGGTTTCCAGTGTCTGGGCAAGGTTAATTCTGTCCTCTGTCCCCTTGCTGAAGGTCTGTTTCATTTAATTTCTATGTATGTGTGCTCCTAGCTAGCCAAACAGGGCACAGATGCCAGGAAAATAGCAGGCCTGTTGTTTTGTTGAGCACCTTGAGCCCTGGAAAGAAGACTCATTCAGGGCTCAAGAGGGCAGGATTAGGCAGGTAGCTATTTGATCCCAGGCCCCCCCACTTACCAGCTGTATGGTCTTGACCTATTACTTATTCCTCTCCACCTCTTCTATCTATTAACTGGGTATAAGATGTTCTTTATGTGAAGTTATTTTGAAGCATAATGTGTATACAGAACAGTGCACAGATCATAACTGCACAACCCCACACGAGGAACAGAACATTACCAAGACCCCAGAAGCCCCTTCTTGTCTTCTCCCAGGCACTAACTCGCCCACCCCCAGCTAAGAGTAATTTCCATCCAAATTTCTAACTTTATTTTTACCTGGTTTTGAACTTTATATGGATGAAAACATACAGAACATATCTTTTGCATTGAGTTTCTCTTATGTAACATTATTTTTATGAGATTCATCTGTGTGAGTAGGTATAGTTGTAGCTTGTCAATTCTCCTCATTGGGTATTCTAATGTATAAACATACCACAGTTTAATAACTCATTCTATTGTTGGACAATCGGGCTATTTCTAATTTTTGGCTTTTGTAAATAAAGCTGCTTTGAACATTCTTGCATAGTTTTTTGGTGGGTGGGGACACTCAGTCATCTAGAAGTGGGATTGCTGAGTTATAGAATATATTTGTCTCTCAGCTTTATAGAACCTTTGCAACATTTTAATGAATGTTTTTAATCTCACAGTGTAGTGTGGATTAAATTAGGTTGTGGAAAGTACTCAATACGGCCCTTGGCAGACAGGAGTCCCTCAGTACATGTTTAAAAATGTAAATAAGGCATGACATTCCATTAAGTCTAAGTACCATGATGAACTTAAACACTTCCCTATTGTTTGTTTATTTAATTGCTTTTATTGTGTTGTTATTTTATATCATGTTGCAATGAATGATTCTCTTTATAGCAGGTTTCTTCTTTTGAAAAATTTGCTTTGGTTGATTCTCAGTGAATTGAATCAAAGGATATATGACTGTAAGACCTGTCACCCTTAAAAAGGACTATGAGGGCTTGCTGAGGAGGGGAAAACAAGGAAGCAAGTCTCTCCTACCATGGCCCAGGGGACTGTGAGGACAGAAGGCTTGTGGGTTTGAGGGAGGACTGTCTTGCAGAGGATGATAGGGTAAAATAGAATGAAGGATGATTTTTATAAATGGTGATGCGCCTTAGGACAACTACATATTTAGTCCCTTATAAGAGAAATTGAGTAGTTGGTAAAACAACAGATAACAATTATTAAATGAGGAAAGAGAGAAACCACAGGTGCAAAGATTCACTTTATTTACTCATTCTCCTCCAACATTAGCATAATTAAAGCCAAGGAGGAGGACGGGGGTGAGGTGAAAGATGAGCTGGAGGACCGCAATAGGGGTAGGTCCCCTGTGGAAAAAGGGTCAGAGGCCAAAGGATGGGAGGGGGTCAGGCTGGAACTGAGGAGCCGGTGGGGGGCCTGGGGCACTTCTCCCTCTAACACTCTCCCCTGTTGAAGCTCTTGGTGACAGGCGAGCTCAGGCCCTGATGGGTGACTTCGCAGGCGTAGACTTTGTGTTTCTCATAGTCTGCTTTGCTCAGCGTCAGGGTGCTGCTGAGGCTGTAGGTGTTGTCCTTGCTGTCCTGCTCTGTGACACTCTCCTGGGAGTTACCCGATTGGAGGGCATTATCCACCTTCCACTGTACTTTGGCCTCTCTGGGATAGAAGTTATTCAGCAGGCACACAACAGAGACAGTTCCAGATTTCAACTGCTCATCAGATGGCGGGAAGATGAAGACAGATGGTGCAGCCACAGTTCCTGAGGAAAGAAGCAAACAGGATGGTGTTTAAATAACAAAGTTCTGCCCTTGGGTGTGTTGTTTGCGGATAATCACAGGGAATGTTAGGGACAGACAGAAAACAGCATGCTTACCCCGGATAATTATAGCAAGGAGACCAAGAAGCGTATTTAAAATCTTGATGTTTTGAGTTTCTTCCTAGCTTCCCCCTATTCCTTAATAAAGTTCTAAATTGTTTTGTTGGAGCTCTTTGCAGCCATTCTGAGGCCTTTGCATGCTTTTCTGACCTTGCAGTAAACTCAATGCTTTAGGCAAAGAATGGCCACGTCATCCGACCCCCTCAGAGTTTAGAATTCAGAACAGGTCTGAAGAAGACCAGGCAGCGGCTGAGTCAAGGAAAGCCTCCGTCCGCTTTTATTTCCCCTGTGCCTCTTCCAGGACTATGCTGGGATAACAGGCTCCCTGGGATTACTTTGGCTGGGCTGGGCTAAAACCTCCCTGCAGAGCAGGCCCTGAGCCCTGCCTCTGCGCCTGGGTGGTGTCAGCCCCTCCACCTTCTGACTGTTCCAGCAACTCTCTAAGCCCTCCCAAAGGTCTCAAGGCCTGTAACCATATGCAGCAATTTTCAGCCATACCAGGAGAGGTCAACTGTAATCTTGGCCACCTGCCTAAGAGGAAGTGGCTAGCTTCACTTCTGACCCTCAGCAACTGCCAGGTGGCCTCTTGGAAATCCCCCTCTGGGGGATTCCACCCGTTGGGTGGGAGAGCAGTAGTTAAAATGTAAAATAAGAATCTTTTGCTGGGAGAAGTCAACAGATAGGGAGAAGTCAGCTGATAACAGAAATAGTTTTTTTTTTTTTTTTAAACTAACCTCACTGTTAACCAAGCAGTTCAACATGAAAGACTGAACCTTTTATGTTTAATATTTTCTTCTCTTTTAATCTTCATAACTAATTTTTTTCAGATAATTGTATAAAATAACCATGGTAGCAAAATAATGTGATCACTGGAAAATAAGTAGGGAAAAACATGCTATGAAGATACTCCTATCTGGGTGCATTCTTGATAGCTTTACGTTTTTCATCTGGCATTTAAACATTAAACAATTAATGTATTTGATATGAAAATTATTTCAAGTTATCTTATTAGCTTTTAATAGAGTTTAAAAAGTGTTTAAAAGAGTTTTCAAAAGGCTCTAAAATCATTTTGAAATAATTTAAAACAGTTTTGAATCGTTGTAAGTTAGTTTTAATAGAGCTTTAAAAAGGCCCTAAAATAGTCCTATCAAGTTGTTGCAGACCAAAATAATCTCCTTAAATATCACTTTTGAGATCAGCTGGGGTAAACGACAGCAACACAATGACAAATCATTGAACTATTTTAGAGATTATGAAATTAAAATACTCAGATTAAAATTTTCCTATCACAGAATTAAGGTACTGAAAAATATGTTTAAGTTTTTATTAATCACATTGCTATAGGTTTAGATATTTTGTACAACTGAAATATAATCACACACTGGCAGCTACATTTTTGAAAATTAAAAACATGGTCACGAATATATCTTATTTTAAAATCAGTTAATATACCTTAATGGTATTTAATGCCAAATTCAAAGTGAATTGATCAAGCCCTCAGTGGCCAGGTTATGGGTGTGATTTTTACTCTGAAAGAATTACATATTTCTTTCTTTTTGCTTGAGCTTTTGTTATTTAAATACATTTGATGAGAGGATATTGAAATAATTAAATAGCACTGAAAAAAAAAAAAGCTTTAAATTCTTTACAATCCCCTAATGGAAATTTTCACTAATGAGATATCATAATGAACGTGAATTTTATTTCTGAAATCTCTAATAAATCAGTTTTCTCCCTGGTTTTTCCAGCTCAGCGCCCATTACGTTTCTGTTCTCTTTCCCTTAGTGGCATTATTTGTATCACTGTGCATCAGGAAAGCTGGCTACGGCAGCATTAATCGGGCAGACACGGGGTGGCCACGGCCACTAGCGGCAAGGCGGCTGCCCCAAGAGCGCGGTGGCATGGTCACCAAAGCCACTCAATCAAGAAAGACCGCGGCTCTGTCTACAGCTCGCGGTGCCACGGCCTTCTTGGCAGAATAAAAATGTAGACAAGTAATAACAGAGGATAATGAAAGAATATACTCTTTAAAATATTTCCTATTTTTTTCACAGACCCACGGTCATTAAAAAATGCAATTATTTACTTTTTTTCATTTAAACACATTTCTTTGAGATTGAGCTTTTGGGAATAACCACCTTTCCACCATTACAATAAGAGATAATTTCACGTTTAGTCTAATGTACAAATTGGATTTTTAAAAAATGAGCTCTATCTGTGAAGCCCTTATTCCTATAGAATGTGTCTTTTTGAGTTTATTACTTATTACAGACTCTAAAAACAACATTGCTGCTGATTTTCAAGTAAGCTGCCTCTCCTACATAGCAAATAGGTACACTTCACTTTTTCCTGATTTTTCTTAGGGTGTGCTATTGATTTTTATAGTTGTCTGGCAAAATAATTTATCAAACAAAAGGGAGAAAGACTAAAAAATATATTTTTCCACTTTTCTGTATCATGCATAATCAGCAACAACCAATACAATATTTGGCAAGAGTGAACAAAAATAAATTTACTTTTGCTCCTTAGAAATACAAGGGTTCCTTTTTAGTTACACTTTTTTTTTTTTTTTACTTTGTGTCATTCAGTTTAGAGCAATTTAATCTTTTTTTCTCCAAATCCATTTTTGAAGCTGAGTTTAACTTTTGCAACCCATGGCAAATCTTAAATGCCCTCATTTACCCATCTTTACCAAACTCCTATTTAAGCCTCTAAAAGTCAATACTGGCCATCAGACCCAAATTTCAGAAGACAATAGTGAAAAATTACTTACGTTTAATCTCCAGTCGTGTCCCTTGGCCGAAGGTGATCCACAGTGTTAACTTAATTACTTTCCTCTTAACAAAAATCTCTTCTCGCTGTTAATATCACTAACCTGACCGATGCAGAGAAAATCTTGCAATTGAGATGTCTCACTTAACTGGCTAGCGCTTGGCTGTTCCTTAAGATGAACTAATTTTCTATCCCTTACTCATCTGACTTTTTGAAAGAATCTGGTACTCTTTGGAATTGACCTGAGCTAATATCTCAAACACAAAAACGCTCCAAATTTACAACCTTATAAGAAAAAGCATTAGGAAAGTGCACTTACGTTTGATCTCCACCTTGGTCCCTCCACCGAAAGTGAGCCACAGTGAGGGATCTCACCCTTTCCCCTCAACAAAAACCTCTCTTGAAGCCAATCATATGAGATAGGCTGCTTGTTCAGAGAAAAATCTAGCTATTTCTTCCCCATTTCCCCCATGAATCCTATTCTCCTCTCAAACCCAATGATTTGTCTATTTGCTCAGCTTTTTAAGTTCATTTTCTGGTGTCCTGCTATTTACTTCTGGGTCACCAGGTTTGTTTAACCAAAATATCACAAAACTTGCACAAATGATACAATGGCACTAAAATCTCACGAATAATTGAGACAGATGTACTTACGTTTGATATCCACTTTGGTCCCAGGGCCGAAAGTGAATCACAGTGATTCGTCTTAACTTTTCCCTTTACAAAAACCTCCCTGAAAGCTCAGCAAGCCTCTTTCCCCCAATGAAGTTATTTTGATTTAGAAATCTTAAAAATTAGCCACAAGCTAGTCTCCTGTGGAACAATTTCCCCTCCTCTGTACCTAACCTGGGAATGAAGTTTGTTAGATCCCTGGCATCTGACTAATGAAAATCCACACAAAGGAACACAAAGTAAACTAACTAGCAACAGTGAAGAATCAGTGGAAAAAAGTACTTACGTTTGATCTCCAGCTTGGTCCCCTGGCCAAAAGTGTACACACAATGGTTCCTCTTAACTTCCCTCCTATACAAAAACTCCCTTTCTGACAATTGACCAAGGCTCTGTCCAGAACATGTTTTGTTCCCCAGGACATTTCTGAAGCTATTACTTAGACAAGTTATTCTCACCCAATGACTGAATCTTGCTTGCTCTTCAAAGAAAATGTGCAATCAATTCTCGAGTTTAACTACAGACTTATCTTTATCTTTTCCCTGAAGGATATCAGAGGCTGATTGCAGAGTCAGCTTATAGATCACTTCATAGACACAGGGAACAGAAGACACAGACAACTGAGGAAGCAAAGTTTAAATTCTACTCACGTTTGATTTCCAGCTTGGTCCCTTGGCCGAACGTCCACCACAGTGAGAGCTCTCCATTGTCTTGCTGAACAAAAACCCTTCTCACCAAAGGGGAACAGAGTCCTGGGTCAGCTGCTGAAGCTCAACTCCCTTTTCGAGCAGGTGTGGAAGCCCTGAGGCTTCTCTGACATAGCATGTGTTTATTTTCTTAGGTGAGAACTAAAATCCAAGAAGAGAATATATTTATGTCTATGGCCTGGTAGTTCCTTTCTTTAGCAACTTGCCACATCTGGACTGCTTATTATTTATTTATTTTTTAGAAAGTAGACTGAATGTTAATTACAAAGTAAAACAAGCAATTAAAAAAATGGCCAGTTTTTTTGTACTTTCTTTTGGGGTGGGCTGGGGGGCTTTTGCAAAGGATAAACTTCATTTAGTGTAATTATGGAAATCATCAGCTTCTCAATGAGTAATAATTACAGGTTATCTTGCTATTTTATCTTCTCCTTTGCTGCAATGTTATTTAAAAAAAGGTAGACTAAATATATATCAAATTAAGGCTCATAACTTTGAAATGCATTTTGAAATGTAGCTCCAGATGGTATACGAAACCAAAGTGAAGATTAATAGAGTAGAAAAGTAGACTTTACTTGGTTGGTTTGTCTGTTTTCACAGCACAGGAAGAGCTCAGCTCTTACTGAGCTGGACCAGGCGCATGCCATCTTTGGAGCTGCCATGGAGTCCCAGTGTTCCATAGTGTTTCCATAGTAATCTCATCAACAACACTGAAGACCTTTTCAGTATTTTCTTTTGAGTCCAGCTCCATTTTTGCAGCCTTGTATCTCTCTTAACCTTCCATCTCCACCCCCTCCATACATTACTCCCACCTCCCTACACTCCTTAGAGTTTTTCTATGGCCTCCAGCTTTTACAAGCACTCCCTCTGCTTGGGAACATCTTTGTCCACCTGGGTTAGCTTGTGAACTGCTAATTGTCTTTCAAAATTCAGCTGAAGAGAGACCTTCTCTCAGATTAGCCCTGAGCAGGTGACCTGAATTTACAGAGTACAGAGACAGGTCACTGGGCCTAGAGTATCTACTTATTTTTTATTTATTTTTTTTGAGACGGAGTCTCGCTCTGTCGCCCAGGCTGGAGTACAGTGGTGCGATCTTAGCTCACTGCAAGCTCCGCCTCCCAGCTTCACGCCATTCTCCTGCCTCAGCCTCCCGACTAGCTGGGACTAAAGGCGCCCGCCACCATGCCTCGCTAATTTTTTGTATTTTTAGTAGAGACGGGGTTTCACCGTGTTAGCCAGGATGGTCTCGATCTCCTGACCTCGTGATCCACCCACCTCGGCCTCCCAAAGTGCTGGGATTACAGGCGTGAGCCACCGCGCCCAGCCGAGTGCCTGTTTATTTTTACCTGCTTTCAGATTCTCTTCTACCCTTCTAAATTATAAGCTGTTAGATGTTTTATTTGCCCTGTATTTGGGAGGCTCAGTCCAGTATCTTTAGTTAGCAAATGCTTAACAAACATTTTCAGAATAAATTTAAAAAAATACATAATTGAAAATCAATAATAGATCAGAGATGCTATCATAGACCAAAGACTAATACTGACTACCACAACAGTAACTTTTACAACAGAAATCATAACTACAATTCTAAAGATTAGGGGTAGGTTTATTTGATTCTGTCACTGGCAGCTTTGCTAGTTGCCTTGAATAGCAGAATTAGCATTTGGTCTCACCAGAAGATGAGGAATGAGAGGGATCAAGTTAGAGGTGGAGAGTTAACGTTGGCAAGTGAAATTTAATGTGCAAAATAGCTGACCAAGGGCATTGTCCTTTTTTAAAGGGGACACAAAGTGATTTTCTCTGCAGACATACACGCAATACCAATCATAAAGGGTGACATTTATTGAGCCCTTACTAAGTGCCAGACATTGTACATGGATCATCACATTTAATTATTCCCAAGACTCTATGAACTAGGAACTAATATTATCCCCTACTTTGTAGGTGCAAAAACTTGAGGGCAGAGAGGTCAAGGAACTGGCTTATGGCAGTAAGTGGCAGAGCTGTGACCTAAACTCAGATCCCATGTATTTAACTGAACTATATGCAGATTATACTCCAGGAGTAAAGTCACCCAACGGAAGCAACAAGTATGACAGGGAATGCTGGGATGGGGGAAGGTAAGAGGAACTCCTTAGACTGGGATCAGTGTGTACAGACGTATGTATAAGACTACGCATGGAAATATTGTTTAAAGAGTGAAAAATAACTAAAATCCTCATTAATAGGAGTTTGGTTAAACTGTGCTAGAGCTTTACAATGTAGCACAAAGCAGACAATAACAGGAAGACGTAGACTTCTATATAGTTACGTGGAAGGCGTTTGTGAAAATGCAGGTCACTGAAGAGTATGTGTGGTGAGATATCATGATCCCATCTACATTGAATATATATGTATACAAATACGGGCTGAATTTTAAAAGACACATAAATTGTGCTTGGTAGTTATCTCCTGGGATTGCAGAGGAGGAACAATGACACTTTATGCCATCTCCTCCTACTCTTCTGTATGGTGATGTGAATATATTCATTTTATAGTTTTTAGAAATAACAAAACTGTACTAATTTTGAAAAACAGCAAACTCTGACATTGCCTATTAGCATTCTTGATATTCCTGTGCAATGCATAAACATAACTTTTTAAAAGATATGTACACACATGTGTGAGTTTTCTTTGTCAAATACTTTTCTATAATCTTTAAATCAAGCGTGCCAAAAAGGTAAAAGCTTTCCTGTTTCAGTGTAGGAGATAGTCGTCTGCAAATGAAAGAGATGTAGGGGATAGAAACAGGAAAGAAAAAGATGACTGAGCTGTTCAAGGGACTTATGTTCCTAAGTGAGCTAATTGGAAATCTAATATGAACAGTGCAACCGAATAACTATTGTAAAGCAGTATTTGTAAACAATAAAAGATGATTATCATAAGTACCATTGTTGCAAAAACTATTTTATTGATCACATGCAGTGGTGATCTGTAGGAATGATTGTTGTGATGTTTGCTGTAACATAAAATGAAACATGGGAAGTGGCTGAGATCTTTAGGATGTGTGTGGTTCATTTTTTGAAAGCAAATGTTGTCTCAGAAACATCTGTGAGACTCTGCCAGGATCCACCATTCTACAAAATATCTGTGATGGACATTGATAAGATTGATCTGTTGAGGAAAGGCAAGGTGTCAGTAAGATAGTCTGAGAGGTTCTTGGATTTCATGTAAAAGAGTGCTGGAAATAGAATTTCTTGGGGAGCATTCCAACTAACTCATCACTGAAGATGCTTTACATTGAACCCTCAGCA
Source organism: Pan paniscus (assembly GCF_029289425.2). Classification (NCBI taxonomy): domain Eukaryota; kingdom Metazoa; phylum Chordata; class Mammalia; order Primates; family Hominidae; genus Pan; species Pan paniscus. The sequence goes on along the minus strand of NC_073261.2, from coordinate 38,432,479 downwards.
AAGTTAGATTATCAGAAAAAAAATATAAACTGCTGTGGAGGGGAGAGGAAGGAAAGTCAGGGACGGAGGGGGGCAAGGAGAGAAAGAGTGAGAGAGAGGAGAGAAAGAGAGAGAGAGAGGAGAGAGAGAGCGCAAGCACACACTTCAATGCACATCTATAAATCATCCTGAAAACTACTGATAAATTATTTTAGCAATGTTCCTCAGAAGTAACATTTCAAGAAATATCATTTTTGCTTTTTATTTGGCATAATTTACTAGCCAATTTAGGAAGTTCCCCTCACATCAGTAACATACAGTACATCACCCAGTATGTCAGGGGACACAATGGCATAAGTTTGCCTTTTGCAAGGTTTGAGGGATGGCCATTTCCCTACCTGACTCAGGAAAGTCTGTAGCTGATATCCATCTTCAAGTTTGTGGTTCTTTCTCTCTCTCTATATATTTGAGCTCAGCAGTCATGCTGGAGTCCAGAGTAGGTGATTCTTTCTGCTTTAGCTTGACTCCTCCTTAAGATTGTAACTCTCTCAGTTTTACATTTTTTGTCAGACGTAAGCTGATATTCCACAAGGAGAGGAGGAAATTCTGTGGTTCACATCCAGTGATGCTTGGAACCTGATTGGTTGTCATTCTTCCAGCTAGTTTGTCACGAGTGGATATCTGTCCTGGATTCCAAAGGATCAAGGCTGCCCCATTAGCCAGGAAGTAGGGAGATAGAGGAGGTCACTTGAGAAAGAGTTGCTTCTTTGCTGCCTCCAGGTTGTGTCTGTTTCCTCTCATATCTGAAGACAGATGTGCTGGCAGAAGCAAAGTCCTTTGTCCGGCCATGTGCAAATGCACGGGACATAAATATGTACAGAGATTCTTGTCCCACTCTAGAAAATGTAGATGTTCATCTTGTTTCCAAGGGGACAGTAAGGCTGCAGGTGTTTTTTGACTTCCTTGAGAGAAACAGAAGATAGCAGCAATTGTGTCAGGGCTTACTATCCTAGGAGGGGTTCAGCCACCGAGATTTACATATTCAGTGCTGTGGTTTTTGTTTCATTTTGCAAGAGGAACGAGCCCCTCAAGCTCTGTCTTAGAGTTCCCTGCCCTCCCTGTCTACCTACTTGGCACCCAGCTCCTATGTTCTCTTCTCGTATTAAGGCATAGAAATCATGGGCAACTACTGTTCAGGCTGGCTCTGGATGAAGTTGTGAAATCGATGAGTTTGGGCTTAGTTTTGCAGACCCCCAAATGCCCTGATAATCCTGGCTCGAAGGGGTGGCCAGCCCCTCCACACCTGTGGGTATTTCTCGTCAGGTGGGACAAGAGATTGAGAAAAGAAATAAGACACAGAGATAAAGTATAGAGAAAGAACAGTGGGCCCAAGGGACCGTCACTCAGCATACGGAGGACCCGCGCTGGCACCGGTCTCTGAGTTCCCTCAGTATTTATTGATTACTATTTTCACTACCTCAGCAAGGGGAATGCGGCAGGAGAACAGGGTGATAGTGGGGAGAAGGTCAGCAAGAAAACATGTGAGCAAAGGAATCTGTGTCACAAATAAGTTCAAGGGAAGGTACTATGCCTGGCTGTGCACGTAGGCCAGATTTATGCTTCTCTCACCCAAACATCTCAGTGTAGTAAAGAACAACAGAGCAGCATTGCCGCCAGCATATCTCGCCTCCAGCCACAGAGCGGTTTTCTCCTATCTCAGAATAGAACGAATGTACAATCAGGTTTTACACTGAGACATGCCGTTCCCAGGGGCATGCAGGAGACAGAGGGCTTCCTCTTATCTCAACCGCAAGAGGCCTTCCTCTTTTACTAATCCTCCTCAGCACAGACCCTTCACGGGTGTCAGGCTGGGGGACGGTCAGATCTTTCCCATCCCGCAAGGCCATATCTCAGGCTGTCTCAGTGGGGAGAAACCTTGGACAATACCCAGTTTTCCTGGGCAGAGGTCCCTGCGGCTTTCCGCAGTGCACTGTGCCCCTAGTTAATCGAGAACGGAGAATGGCGATGACTTTTACCAAGCATGCTGCCTGTAAACATGTTGTTAACAAGGCACATTCTGCACAGCCCTAGATCCCTTAAATCTTGATTCCATACAACACATGTTTCTGTGAGCACAAGGTTGGGGCTAAAGTTACAGATTAACAGCATCTCAAGGCAAAACAATTGTTCAGGATACAGATCAAAATGGAGTTTCTTATGTCTTCCTTTTCTACATAGACAAAGTAACGGTCTGATCTCTCTTTTCCCTATCCTGGCTGAGGCTATCCTGGCTCCCTATCCAAGTCTAAGAGGGAGGATAGGAGGCGGACAGGCCGATGGAAACAATGAATGAACAACAGGTGGAAACAAGGAATAGTGTGGATTTTTGAGTTTATTAGCGCGTCCTCCACTCTTTCAAAACCTCTTTTGCAATGACAGAAGAAATATAAAAATGATAATGAATTTATTTCGTGGTTGGAGAATCATGAGAGGTCCTATTAGAAGAAAAAACTTTGAAGAACACCACAGAGATTTAAACCATGTCATTGAATTCATAGAGAAACTGGAATTTAGAAACATTTTTTCCATTGCAAAAACAGGAGGCGTCCTTGAAGCAGCCAGTTCTAGTTTTCCCCACAGAGCCCCAGAAAAGCCGTACTTCAGAGCTATCGGGCTGGGAATGGTGATAGGTGGGCAGTGGAGAGTGGAATAACACCTGGGTCATCTCTCTGCTGGTTACAGACAGCTTGGCCCTCATGCTTCAGGCCGTGGGAATAGAGATTGAAAGAAAAAGGGGGCAAGTTAATAGGCATTCAATAGTAATGGGATTTAAAAAACCCTCCCAAACCACTAGAAGGAAAAGAAATAGACAAAAATAATAAACCAATCCAGCAAAGTTTAGGAAAAGTGAATAAAAAATTGAGGTAAGCACGATACATAAAAGTACAAATTAAGTTTGAAGGACCAAGTCAAAATATACAGTCACAAACTATTGTGAATGTTAAATTATTTAAAACTTTAAATAATTTATCTAAAAATAAAAATAAACCAAAAAGATGCCTATGTATCTTTTCAAGGATATTTGATTCACTAGAGAAACAGTTCATTTTCTTCCTATTTATGATGATTAAAAACTAGATTGCAAAAGTTAGATGTTAATGTAAAGAAAACTTTATGAAAATGATAATGGATTTTTATCTAGTAGAAAAGATAACCCCAATGCTTATGGTTTTATTGCTCTGTAGGACATTAACAAGTTGTGCATCTTATTTAGCAAACTTATTCTAACATTAGTAGATGTGAGTGTGTGTGTGTGCATGTGTGTGTGTGTACGTATACATATAGGTGTGTGCATGTATGTGTATATGTATGTATGTAGGTATATATGTATATACTAGCAAATGATAAAGTTGGTTCAAAGGACAATGTACAGTAGTACCTCCTTATCCACAATTTTGCTTTCTGGGGTTTCAGTTACCTGTAGGCAACTGTAGTCTGAAAATATTAAAAAGAAATTTCTAGAAATAAGAATTTACTCATTTTAAATTGTGTGCCTTAGTAGCGTGATGACATCTCATGCCCTTCCGCTCCATACCAGCCTGGGACTGAGTCATCCCTTTGTCCAGCGTCTCCATGCTGTCTACACTTACCCTCCTGTTTAGATGCTTAGTAGCCCTCTTGGTCATCAGATTGACTGTCATGGTATCCTAGTGTTTGTGCTCAAGTAACTCTTATTTTACTGAATTGTTCTATTTTATTACTAGTTATTGTTGTTAACCTCTTACTGTGACTAATTAATGCATTTTATCATAGGTAAGTGTGTATAGGAAAAAACATAGCATATGTAGGGTTGTGCAATAGCATCCACTGGGGGGAGAATTTTGCTGAAGTTAGAACAGAGAAGACTGTCCAGAATAAAGAATTTTCTATACTTGCCACCTTTTTTCTGTTTGGTGTCCTCATGTAAGTCTCGGTGTTACGATCTGTCTCCCCACCTCAATCACTGCCCTCTGTCTCTGGAAGGAAATTCCCCTTGGGCTGAGGCCAGCATGGGGCCAGACAGGAGAGATCCAGTACCCACTCTGGAAAATTTCATAAGATAACTGGTTCTCCACCTTCTTCAGGGACCTTTTATCACATCTCATGTGCCCATGGCATTTGTCACTGCCATCTGCACAACACTGAACTCCAGCAACATCAACTGAGAAGAAAGAGAGAGAGAGGGAGAAAGAGAAAGAGAGAGAGAGAAAAGTCGTTTTTTTTCTAATTAAATTATATATCCAGGTAGCTGCAATTTGCTACAATCCCAAATACACATATTTATTAAATATGATTCAAAGAGCATTCATTGAGTACTCTGTATCAAGGCACAATGTAAAATAAATGCAAAATTACTGGTGATTGTTACGCCTTTCTGTGGGACTCGACTCCCTCTGGTTGGAGGTACTGTGTGGGAGCACGTGAGCTCCAATCAGGTGGTCTGGAGGGAGCAAAATGCCGCTGTTGGAGGTTAAATATGAAGGGAAATAGCAGTAGGCATCGGATAGCATAGAATGAAAATAAAAGTGCATATACTTCCAGTGCCTGTTTTACAGATTCCTTGTCTTTTTTTTTTTTTTTTGAAGACGGAGTCTCCCTCTGTCGCCCAGGCTGGAGTGCAATGCTGTGATCTTGGCTCACTGCAACCTCCGCCTTCTGGGTTCAAGCGATTCTCCTGCCTCAGCCTGCTGAGTAGCTGAGATTACAGGTGCGCACCATCACGCCCGGCTAATTTTTGTATTTTTAGTAGAGGCGGTGTTTCACTATGTTGGTAAGGCTGGTCTCGAGCTCCTGACCTCGTGATCCACCTGCCTCGGCCTCCCAAAGTGCTGGGATTACAGGCATGAGCCAGTGCGCCTGGCCTCCTTGTTTTTTAAAACTAGTTCAAACCCTCAACTCATAATTTGGGAAATTCAGGTCATAGGATGCCCTGTTATTTATAAGGTATCCAGCAATGCATGGAACAGAATATTTAACTTTTAAAAAACTTATATTAGGTTGTTGCAAAAGTAATTGCTGTCATTTTCTCCTTTCTTTTTCTCTTTCTTTCTTTCTTTTTCTTTCTTCTTTCTTTCTCTTTCTTTTTCTTTTCTTTCTTTCTTTTTCTTTCTTTCTCTTTCTTTCCTTTTTCTTTCTTTCTCTTTCTTTTCTTTCCTTTTTCTTTCTTGTCTTTCTCTTTCTTCTTTCTTTCTTTCTCTTTCTTTCTTTTTCTTTCTCTTTCTTTCCTTTCTTTTCTTTCTTTCTCTTTCTTTCCTCTTTCTTTTCTTTCCCCTTTCTTTCTTTCTTGTCTTTCTTTCTTCTTTCTTTCTTTTTTTCTTTCCTTCTTCCTTCCTTCCTTTCCTTTCCTTCCTTCCTCCCTCTCTCCCTCCCTTCCTTCCTTTTCCTTCCTTCCTTCCCTTCCATTCCCTTCCCTTCCCCTTCCTTCCTTCCCTCCCTCCCTCCCTTCCTTCCTTCTCTCTCTCTTTCTTTCTCTTTCCTTTCTTCTTTCGTTGTTGTGTTCCAGAACGATTTAGTGTTACCTACAGTTCCCAGAGAAAGAATCCTGTCTCGAGGGGTGGCTGGGGCAGGGCTACTACTCTCCCTGCTCTGTGCTCTAGCGGCCAGGTGGATCAGCTCCAGCTGCCAGGCCAAATTTCCTAGGGAATGGAATTCTGTCTTTTTAACAAGAACAAAATAGGTGCTTAGTAAATATAAGATGCCTTCAGCTTTTAGTATATGCATAATCATAAATATAAATTTGTTTAAAACCTGAACTATTCTGATGTTCTCACTGGCTAGCCAAACTTAAAATGTGTATTTGGACTTGAATTTCCCACCAAGGGTGTTACTAGCTTCTTTACTGTTGCAGCTGCCTTTTGTTTTGTTTTTGAAAGTTTAAAAAAATACACAAGGGAGCTTTTGCTTCCTGAAAGATGGAGTAGAATTACTTTTACCTATTTCTCTCAAGTAAAGTAAAAACCCCGGACATTGTACGTAAAGCAAACTTATGAAGACTCTGGAAGCTGGAGAGAAGAAGGCAGACCAGTTAGGAACATTGGGACCCAAGGAGCGACCCAGCAGTGCATTCCACGGGGTTTCTTTTTGCCTCATCCATTCCAGACTTGGTTCTGGAGAAGTTTGTCAACCCAGAAACACCAACAGGCCCAGAAAAACATAAAGCCCTAATAAAAAGCTGGCTCTCTCTAGTCAAAGGAGAAAGAAAGGGGAAGCCCAGTAAAACAATTCTTAGGCAGTAACGGCTCTGCTCCATTCAAACACCCTAACTTCTCCTTCCTGAGTGGCAAGAGAGGAAATTCGCTGAGATGAGTTTAAATGAGATCCAAAGCCTCATAACACAATACTCCAAAGTCCAGATTTCAACTGAAAACCACACATCCCAACAGGAACCAGGGGAACCAGGAAAATCTCAGCTTTGATGAGACAGTTAAGAGGCGCTAATACTGACATGACAGAGACGTTAGAATTACCTGACAAGAATGTTAAAGCTGCCATCGTAAGAACACATCAAACTCAACAACACCATCAATGAGTAAGATCATAAATCAACATTGCTGGAAAACTCCAACCAGCACCAGCAGAATTCGCATTCTTTTCAAGTGCCCATGGAACATATACCAAAATTGCCATATACTGGGCCATGTAACAAACCTCAACAAATTTAATAGAATTGAAATCACACGAAGTGTGTTCTCTGACCACCTGGAATCAAACTGGAAATCGATAATAGAAAAATAATGGGAAAAATGCCAAACCCTTGGAAACAAAACAACACACTTCTAAACAATCCATGGGAGATTTCAAGGAAAATAAAAATTATATATTGAATAGAATAAAACTGAAGATGTAACATATTATAATATCAAGGTTACAGTAAAAGCCCAAAGAAATGAAAACTTATCCCAGAAAAATGAAAACTTATGTCAGCACAAAAACGTATACAATACACAACTATTCATAGTGGTTTTATTTGTATTAAAAAAAACTGGAATCAGTCAAAATGTCCTACAATAGATTAATGGTAAAACAAACTGCGGTACATCCATCCCATGGAATAATTAGTATTAAAAAGTAGTGAGTTGGGCACGGTGGTTCATACCTACAATCCATACCTACATACCTACAGCACTTTGTGAAGTAGAGGTGGGAGAATCGCTTGACCTAGGAGTTTGAGACCAGTGTAGGCAACATAGTGAGACCACGTCTCTAAAAAAAATTTAAAAAAATTAGCTGTGTGTTGTGTCCCGTGCCTGTAGTCCTAGCTGCTTGGGAGGCTGAGGCAGGAGGATGCTTGAGCCCAGGAGTTCGAGGCTGCTAGAGAGAGTTATGATCTCGCCACTGCACTCCACCCTGTGTGACAGAGTGAGACTCTGTCTCTAAAAAAATTAAAAAAAAAAAAAAGTGAGCTGTTGATACACATGACTTGAATGGATCTGAGGGGCATTATGCTGAGTATAAAGGTCACATATTGCATGATTCCATTTACATAACGTTTTTGTCTTTTCAAAAATATTGCAAGGGGTACTTGGTTGCAGGGTGTGTGCATTTTTCAATTTACAAATTGGCCTCAAATTCGTGTATTAAGTTTCATTCCCACATTTGCAATGATAGGTCCTCCATGGAGTTTCCTCACTCTACATCCTCTCCAATACTTGATATTATCAGGCTTTTTAATTTTTTTCCACTCAAATGGTCAATACGTTGTATTTTATTTTTGGTTTAAAATACATATTTGTGTTTTCTGATCACTCATGAGGTTGACCATTTAAAAATGTTTATTGGCTATTGGGGTCTCATCTGTTGTGAATTGCCTGTTTTTAAGGTATGCCCACTTTTTTATTGAGTTTCTTATTTTTTTCACTATTGCATAGAAGTTTTCAATCTTTCTTCCCTCCTCTTACTCTTTAATAACAGAATCCCAATTTTTTACAGGGCAACAGTGTCCCAGCCAAAAATCTAATTCCTCAGCTTCTTTGCAGTTAGGACTGTTGAGACATCATCTGAAATCTATTGTGCATTTCTGGAAAAATTTTGCTTGATGGACAGAGGCACCACTGCTTATTTCTCCTTTGTGTTCTATCTTCTTCTATCTGGAACTTGGCAGAAGCACCCATCTTGCAGGATGAAAGTCACAAGCTAGAGTGGAGGAGCAGGCAGGGAAAGGACCTGGGTCCTGCAGCAGCTGTCTAGCTCTGAACCACCTGCCTCCAGAGTCCGCCTTGGTGAGAAAAATGTATCTCTTTATCTGATCAAGCTCCTCTAGTTAGATTTCAACTACATATAGCTGAGTGAATACTGATGAATACTGAATAATGAATGCTGGTACAACTTTCTAATATCTTCTCTTAGAGTTCTGCATTGAAGTTTTTAAATAAGTTTAGTCTATACCTTTCTTTTCCATTTTCAGTCTTCAATTTTGACTTCAAGATAATTCTAGTCCTATGATGTGATTTATGTTTCTAAATAATGGCATTTACCCTCTTTCACTATTCCCTGGAATTGGAAAAAATAGGTTATTTATTTATTTATTTATTTATTTATTTAGGTTTTGGTAAAACTTAACCATATGTTTAACAGGACCTGGACTTTGATTTAAGCAAACTTAGGGTAAAAACAGTTTAAAGACAATCAAGGAAATTGGAATAGGAAATGGGTATTGGATATTAGGGAATTACTCTCAATTATGCTGGGAATCATAATGGAATGGTGGTTGTTTTTTAAAAGTCCTTATCAGTTGGCAACGTATTAATGATTGGCTGAAAAATACTGCCAGTGTCTGTGTGTGAGGAGGTGAGAGAACAGAGTAATTGGATGGGGGGGAGGCGGTAGTTGAAACAAGATTAGCAAAATGTTACTTTGTGAAGCTTAGGGTTCATTATACTATTTGTGTATATTCATATTTCTATAAACACTAAAAATGAAAATAAAGTGGTCTCGTGTTGCTGACTGTGACTGTCACACTCTGTCAGCAGATGGCAGTGTTGTATAAACCATGAGCCTACATAGGCCTAATGGATCATTGTGCTTGCTAAGTAACAAAATCAATGATACAATATAAGCCAGGTCAGATTTTATTGCTTTTAGACAAAAGGGCAAGGTAAGATTTGCAGAGTAAAGAACAGGTACAGAGTAATAATAAATTATTTTAAAAATTCTAAGTGATTCATTAAAGTCTTATAGACAAGTTGGGTAGAAAAGTACGTAAAAACCCCATAAACCTATAAACTTACAATTATAAAATCATTTGCTCTCTCTCTCTCTCTCAAACTCTCCCCTTATTTGCATTTTAAATCAGTATTTTCATACATATATATTTGCAAAACCTTATTGATTTTATTGATGAAAATGACTTGGAGTTTGCTTTAAAACCTTACACGATAAACATAAATATTATTCTGTAGTTCTTTTTACCCAGCTTTTAACTGGCATAGTTTAATCTATGAAAACAGCTCCATATTTTAAAAGATTCTCTAACTATGACAACAGGCAACATTTCGTAGATGATAAAATGTCTTATCAACTAATACCTAATATTTTAACTTAGGTTATGTACAGTAGCTTTAAGAACCAGTTGTAGAATTTGATATATAGAAAATAATATAGACCCTGTCACTGGGCAAACTTATGGTGGAATCATTTTTTGTGTTGTTGTGGACAAATTAGTTATTCTTTCTGAACCCCTGTTTGGATATATATTTTTTAAAGCCCATAATTTGGGCATCCTCATAAAGTAGTGACGTCTGAAATTAAACAATCAATGTAAGAGAGCTAGTTTCCTTTCTTGGCAAGAGAATATGACTCTAAAATTTATGCCCAAGTTAGACTATTTTTATCTTGCCTCTTTCCCCTAGAATATTTGGGTTTAATTAAAAATTTACAATGAAATTAGAAAAATAAAAATAAAAATCAAAAGGAGATCAAATAACAGTGGTAATCAAAATAGACCCCTATTTTGATCTAAAAAAGAAAAGAAAAAAAGATAATTTGGACATCATAAAATTAAATTTCTGCTCTTCACATGGCACGTTAAGAAAATAAAAGGCGCCACACATTGGGAGAACATATTCATAAAACACAAATGTGAGAAAAAATCATATGCAGAATATACAAAGAACTCTCACAGTCCATAGTAACAACACCCCAATAAAAACTCGACCAAAAATTTGAAAGGATATGTCATCAAAGAAGGTATATAGTGAAGTTACAATACTAGGCTTGAGCAAGTGGAACCCTCATTCACTGCTGATGGGAGTGCAAAAGAGCACAGCAACTTTGGAAAACAGTTTGGCAGTTTCTTATAAAGTTCAACATACACCTACCAGATGACTCAGCAGTCCCAAAGCTAGGAATTTACCCAAGCGAAATGAAATCCTGAGTTCACACAAAAACCTGCATTGGAAAGCTTACAGCAACTTTATTCTTAGCAGCTAAAAATTAGAAATGACCAAATGGCTTTAAATTGTTAACTAGATAAACAATCTGTGGCATATCCACACAATGGAATACTACTCAACAATAGACAGTGAACTAGTGCTACACAAAACAGCAAGGATGAATCTCAAATGCATTCTCCTAAGTGAAGAAGTGAACAAAGCCAGACTCAAAAGGCTTCACATTGCATGGCTCTATTTACATGACATTCAGGAAGAGGCAAACGATTGGATCAGACAAAAACCAGTGGTTGCCAAGGGCTGGGGTGAAGGAAGGGGCATAAAGGAAATTTAAAGGATGAGGGACTTGTCCTATATCTTGAATGTGGTTGTGGTTACACAGCTATGCATTTGCCAAAACTTATAGAAATATACATGAAAAGGTGGCTTTTATTGTAATTTATACCTCAGTAAACCTCACTTAAAATAAGCAGTTTTTGATTGAACATAAAATCTGGTTCTGAGCTTCTTGGAAACCGACTAAATGAAGATAATGTGTTATGTTACATAACTTTCATCTAGGGGAAAAATTTCTAGTTTCTACGTGTGACTGAAAGTTTTCCTGGGATAAAAGTTGAAGACAATTTCTATCTTGGGGCATTGCATAGGAGCTGCTAAATGGATAATATTGGGGGCACTGCATAGAAATGGCGTTGGATAATACTCTCAGTAGTAATTTCATAGAGAATAAAAAACAGAATTCGTATGATTTTTTTACTTGTATAAATTTAAGCAATACAGGTGCAATTTTGCTACATAGCTATACTGTGTAGTGGTGAAGTCTGGGCTTTTAGTGTATCTATCGCCTGAATCATGTATATTGTATCCATTTAGTATTTTCTCATCACTCAACCTCCTTCCACCCTTCCACCCATCTCAATCTCCAGTGTTTATCATACCACACTCTATGTCCATGTGTACACATCATTTAGCTCCCACTTATAAGTGAGAACATGTGACATTTGACCTTCTGTTTCTGAATTATCCACTTAAGATAATGGCCTCCAGTTCCAACCACATTGCTGCAAAAGACATGATTTCATTCTTTTCTTTATAGCTGAATAGTATTTCATTGTGGTATGTGTATACACACACACACACACACACACACCACGTTTTCTTTATCCAATCATCTGTTGATAGACACTTGGGTTGATTCCATATCTTTGCTACTGTGAATAGTGCTGCAATAAACAAGCGAGTGCAGATATCTTTTTATATAATAATTTATTTCCCTTTGGGTAGATACCCAGTTGTGGTATTGCTGAACCACATGGTAGTTCTATTTCTAGTTCTTTGAGAAATCTCCATAGTGTTTTCCACAGAAGCTGTACTAGTTTACATTCCCACTAATAATGTATAAGTATTCCCTTTTCTCTGCATCCTTGCCAACATGTTATTTTTTGGTGTTTTAATAATAGGCATTCTGACTGCTGTAAGATAATATCTCATTGTGGTTTTAACTTGCGATTCTCTAGTGATTAGTGATTTGAGCATTTTGTTTTTTGTACGCTTCTTGGCCATTTGCATACTGTATTAGTCTGTTCTTATGCTGCTAATAAAGACATACCCAAGATTGGGTAATTTACAAAGAAAAAGTGGTTTAATTGACTCAGTTCCACATGGCTGGAGAGGCCTCACAATCATGGCAGAAGGCAAAGGAGAAGCAAAGGCACATATTACATGGAGGCAGGCAAGAGAGTGTGTGCAGGGGAACTCCCCTTTATAAAATCATCAGATCTCATAGGACTTATTCAGTATCATGAGAACAGCGTGGGACAAACCTGCCCCCATGATTCAATTACCTCCCACCGGGTCTCTCCCATGATATGTGGGGATTATTACAATTTAAGGTGAGATCTGGGTGGAGACACAGAGCCAAACCATATCATATACCTTCTTTTGAAAAATGTCTATTCATGTCCTTTGCCCACTTTTTTGGTGGGGTTATTTTGCTGTTGTTGTTGAATTGTTTGAGTTCCTTCTAAATTCCGGACATTATTTCCCTGTAGGATGCATAGTTTGCAAATATTTTCACCCATTCTGCAGATTATCTGTTCACTCTATTGATTATTTCTCTTGCTGTTCAGAAACATTCTAGTTTAATTAAGTCCTGTTTGTCTATTTTTGTTTTGGTGCTTGTGCTTTTGATATCTTAGTCCTGAATTCTTCACCTAGATTAATTCTAGAAGCATTTTCCCTAGGTTTTCTTCTAGTGTTTTTGTAGTTACAGGTCTTATATGTAAGTCTTTAATCTGTCTTGAGTTAATTTTTGTATTTGGTGAGAGATAGAGGTCTAGTTCCATTCTTCTGCATATGGCAATTCAATTTCTCCAGTACTGTCTATTGAAAAGGATCCATATGACTATTTCTTGTATAAATGTTGAATGTGAATAGAGAACATCAGATGGCAAAGCTGGTATGTGGCTTTACCATCTGTAAACAGATGGTGGACTGTCCATCTGGTGGTCTCAGAGGGTGGCCTCCTAGGTATTCACCTTGATGAAGTTAGCAGAGCTGAGGCCACACTTTTAGACTTGTGTGCTCACAAACCCTTGGATGCAATTTCAGAGCTGGATAGATTCATTCTATTGCAAACCAACATGTTGATTTATTCATCTGTGCCTAGAAATCTAACCATCCTGTAAACTTGATGACGGCATCCTCTGGCCAGCATGTTTCTTCCTAGTTGGAGGCGTGGTGTGTTTGATGGAGCATCAACTTAGACACAGAATTAGAATCTTAACTCTGCATCTTATGAACTGGGTGTGACATTAGGTAAATTACTTAACTTTCCCCAAGCCTCAAATTTCTCATCCGAAATGTGGAAATAATAACATTTCTCTTATAAACTTGCTGTGAGGAGTAAATAAAATAGTGTTTATGAATTACTTAGCATAGTCCCTGGGCATGTAATTTCTTAGTAAGTACTAATTTTTGTTGGTTAGATCCAGTTACAGGGGAAGCAAATTTACAGATATGTGGTTCATGAGCAACAGATTTTCTGGATTATTGTCTTACACACAGTAACCAGACTGATCTTTAAAAATCACAAACAAGAAACAAATCAAATTATTCCCCTGCTTAAACTCTCTGGAGGTTTCTTATTGCACTTAGAAACTCATTGTCATGATCCCTAGGCCAACACCTGTGGTTCCCACCCTTGGCTGGTGTGCATAGAATCTTCTGGAGAACTTTGAAAACTACTGGTGCCCAAATTGATGCCTAGAGATTCCGAAGAGTCTGGTCCGTGTGGGGACTGGGCACTGTGACTTTTATTAGCTCACTAGTTGTTTCTAGTATGATCTTGCCCTGACCCCTCCCTCCTGTCTGTGTTTCTTATTGGGCCTTCTCTCCTTCCCTGCTCCTATGACTGGGACCTCCCTTCTAATCTTTGAATGTGCTGAGCTCTTCCTTCAGGACCTAAAGCCTCTTCATTACTGAGCCAGGTGCTACCACCCCTTCTATGTCAAGCTCACATTCCATCTTCGTTATGACTCTGGCCTCTGGTCAGAACTTGGGGTGCTCTTTCCCTTCAGGAAGCTGGGTCTTGGAGGGCTGGGACTTCACCATCAGAGTCTTTTGTGCCTGGTTGTAGTTGGAATCTTGTGCATTTTCATGTAGAGGTTACACTGTTTGGAGGGCCCATCTGGTCTTCACAGTGAAGAGAGAAGTCTTAGCTGTTCAAAAGTCATGTTGCTTGCTATTGGAGCCCCTGATATGTGGCCCAGATTATGGTAAGGCGAGTGAGTGAGGCATTGCCCTGGTCATAAATTTTAAGGAGGTCCCACAAACTCAGTAGTCAAGATAAATAATATTTTAATGCAATATTTAAACAATCAAAATTAATGCAAAAAATCCATGATGAAAAAAAATCAGAATTCAGGTCAATTCCAGGTTGATTTAGTGAATAAAGAGATATCAATAGGGACTGCTTTATTTTATTATATTTTATTTACTTAATTTTTTTTTTAAGATGGAAGTCTCGCTCTGTTGCCCAGGCTGGAGTGCACTGGCACAATCTTGGCTCACTACAACCTCCACCTCCTGGGTTCAAGTGATTCTCCTGCCTCAGCCTCCCAAGTAGCTGGGATTACAATTGCCTGCCACAACTCCTGAATAATTTTGTATTTTTAATAGGGACGGGGTTTCACCATGTTGGCCAGGCTGGTCTTGAACTCCTGAGCTCAAGTAATCCACCCGCCTTGGCCTCCCAAAGTGCTGGGATTACAGGTGTAAGCCAACACGCCCAGTCACGGACTGTTTTATATTTGTGGTTAAGGGGGATTTAAGGGATAATTTGAGTCTGTTCTGCTTTCTTGGGTTGTGTTTCTCAAACTGGCTTATGGGGATTTCCAGCGATGTAAATTTTGTGATGAAAATATTTTATAGTAAAGCACACATGGCCATATTGTGGAAAGAAATGCCAAAATTTTATGAAACTTTAAAATAAATCAAGCTCAACTGCTGGAGAAGCTGAGATAGGAGGATCGCTTGAGCCCGGGAGTTGGAGGTTACAGTGAGCCATGCATTCGAAAGCAGAACAGAATCGAATTATCCCTCGAATGCGCTACAGCCACAATATAAAACAGTCATTACTGATATCTCTTTATTCACTAGATAGATCCTGAATTGTCTCGCTCTGTCTCCCAGGCTGGAGTGCAGTGCGAGACCTTGTCTCTAAAACAAATAAATAAATAAATACAAACAAAAACAAGCTCAAGACTTTGAAGAAATGATACCCCGGAGCTTTGAGACCAGAGACTCCCGAGTTACACACATTTTCTTCTTTCTGCCACTAGGTGGAGGCAGTGGAGCAGGTTGAGAATCACTGTCATAAAGCTTGTAATTAAAGAACATCAGAGTGCCAGACAGTGGAGCTGCTATAAAGTGCAGAATAACTACTCCTGTGCTATACTTGGTCGCGTATGAGCGGGAAGTGAATGGAAAGGAGGCTCGAAACAATGGGAAGAGCCCTAAGAATCAGGTCTGATAAACTTACATAAACGGCCTTGCACACAACTTTTCTGGCTGAACCTGCACTTCCCATAAGTCAAATGCAAATGTTGGAAGGAATATCTTGCGAGGTTCTTTCTAGCTTGTACAGCCTGAGCTATTTTAAAGGAGAAAAGCTGACGAGCAATCGTCCTTGGAATTTGCCGTGCATAAACTTGACCAGCAAAGGGCAGCAGTGCACACACCTTTTAAAAAGTAACTTTCCAAATTTTCTACTGCCATGAGAGAGTTCTGATTCTACAAATAGGAGACAGTGTTTGGACCACTTAATAACAACCAACCATAAAAGTAAATTTTCTTTTTATTAAACCTTTTAATTTTACATTTGTAAACAGAAAAGAAATCCTTATTTTGTTGGCTCTGGGACATCACTTTCTTGGTTCAACGCCTTCCTCCTGACCACTGCTTCTAAGTCTCCTGTGCTGTTTTCTTCTCATCTCTTCGACCTCTACTTGTTGGGTTACCTGCCAGGGCCCAGCCTGCCTTCATTGATTTAACTCATTGCTAGTAACCTCGCCCTGTTTCCCAAATTTGCATCTCCAGCCCGGACTACTTCTCCGAACTCCAGAATCACGCATATTCATCCACCTGTCCAAGGGATATTGCCAATTAGAGGTCTAGCAGGCATCTCAAATGTCTAATATGTTCAACTCTAATCCCTGATTCCTGCCTGCCTTCCCCATCTCAGAAAATGTCCTTCCAAATTCTCTAGTTGCTCAGGTTAAACACTTGCAACCACCTTGATTTCACGTTTCTCCCACGCCTCACATCCAATATGTTAACAAATTCTATTTTTTCTACCTTTGAAACATGACACTTTTCACCACAGTTGCCACTGAGCCTCTTGACTATTATCAGAAAGGAGGTGTGTTCTGTTTTGTAAAGATTATTAAAAGATGTTAAATTGGGACTTTTTTTGTATTTGTTTTGTAAGGTATCTCAAAGGCCAAGAATAATATAATGGATATTGTGTTCTCTAATGGAACAATTCATTTTCTCTCCTCCTCCACTGCATTTTTGGGGATGGTGGAAGTATTGGAGGATTTTCAGAATAAGAAACAATTTTATTGCTGTTCACCAGATGTCAGGAGGGTATGGTGTGGTGGGCCTGGGAGTGGACTGTTTAACCCTAGAACTTAGAAACCAGTGTCCCTGTGGAGCACAAACACTAATAGGTCTTGGTGAGTAACAGAATAGATAAAAGAGAGCTCAGTCTCGTCATAAATCCTTTGGCCAGTTGCCATTCATTGCCATGAGAAATTCCCCAAGAAGACACCCACCTCTTTTTCAGGCAATTCTGTTTACTAGATTCTGGAGGATTCGTTATCATCGAAGAACCCTGCCTTCTAGTCAGATGGTGCATTAGTCAGAATTCTTTTTGCAAGTAACATAAGTCAGCTGTAACACCTACAAGTAGAAAAGGAATTAGAAAAAGAAAAGTAGTTATACTAATGTGAAAGAAAAAATAAACCTCAGGACCCCAAAAATCACTAAGCCAAATGGGAAAGTCAAGCTGGGAATTGCATCAGGCAAACCTGCCTCCCATTTTATTCCTAAATAAGATAGCTACAAAGAAAAAAAAGCTACATACCTCCCTCACAATTTGCCCACAAGGTAATTCCTTGTGGACAAAGAAAGGACAGAGCTCAAAGTCATCCCTCTGTTCACTTCAGACAAATGCATATGCAATGCTTCTTCTGCCCTACTGTTTCAATAAGCCAGACTAAGGCATAAATGACTATTTCTCTAACCGCCTTTCACATGTGAAAGGCTGATCAGAGACTCAAAACAATGCAACCCCAGCAGGAAGCCCCCTTCCCTGCCTTGAGTTGTCACACCTTTCCAGACCGAAGCGATGCACATCTTATACATATCGATTGATGTTTCTTGTCTCCCTAAAATGTATAACACCAAGCTGTGCCCCGACCCCCTTGGGCACATATATCAGGACCTCTGGAGGCTTTATCATGGGCTTGTCCTTAATCTTGGGAAAATAAACTTTCTAAATTAATTGAGATCTGTCTCATACTTTGAGTTCACACTAGGTTGTTCACAAAGACACAAGGAAGGCTATAGATCCAGGATGGGGCTATGCAGGTGGAAAATGTACCTTTGATCATGTCACCAAACCAGTCCAGGGATACGCCCAAAACATGCTTGGCAGCATGAGGCTGCAGTGTGCACTGATGACATTAGTGCTTATGGACTTGGTCTCACTGCTAGTGAGAGTCATTTTCTTGATTATTTTTCTCAAATTTGGGTGAGGTGAATCTGTAGCTCCACAAGATGGTGTAGAGGGGGCAATGTGAAGCCATGTAACCTTATTGAACATCTTTTTGGAGTGTCCATTTTACTTGAATGGTTCATGGAAAAAAATTATATTAAAATTTATACACACATAAAAGGCATAAGTTGTAGTATTTACTACGAGAAGAAAACATGATTTAAAAGATAAGCTTCAAACTGCACAAATAGCAGTAGGGGAGACGAAGATAGTTATTCACTTCCCTCTGCTGCTTATTGTGAACCATGAGAAGCCCCATCTTAAAGCGTCTGATGAATTGCACGGACTTATAATAGCAAATCTATGCATATATCTTATTTTAGCCCTTTCTGCTAGACTTTGGGTTGGAGAAGTGATGTGAGAAGGTGTAAAGAGCACAAAATTAGGAGTCAAAAGGCCTGGTTTTAGCCTCAGCTCTGCCACGAACTAAGTGACCTGGGTTAAGATATTTCTATCTGTGCCCTCTAAGATATTTCCTTACATTGAAGAATGCAATAGATAATTTCTAAGGTTCTTTTTGGCTTTTAGTCTCTAGGTCATTGGAATGGAGACGTTAGGCGAGCATTCTTCTTTGGAGCTGTAGAACATTAGTTTGATCACCAGAAGGCACAGGATCCCATGGTGATATAGGATTATAGGAAATGAACAAAACACAGTCTTCTCTCATGCACTTCTCTCGCAGTCTTCTCTCACTTCTCTCTCTCTTTTCTGTTTTGTGTATTTATATTTTCCATAATAGGGTAGGTTATACCACTGCCCCAAATCTCATGGCCTAGCTCCAACAAATGCTTATATCTTGCTCATGCTACAATCTTCACCAGGGCCAGAAAGGTGCTCTGCTCCATGCAGCCACTCAAGGATCCAGGCAGACAGAGGCTCTACCATCTCGTATTTGCACCATTTGGAGCACATGGCCTCTTAAGTTGCTTATACAGATAAAGGATAGACTGGAAAATTCCGTAAGATCTTTTTCCTGCCTCAGCCTGCAAAGGATGTATGTTACTTCCATGCCTATTTCTTTGGCCATAGCATTTGTAAGGAGACTGGGACATATAGGTGAGCAAATGGAACATATACAAAGTAATAATGTCTCTAAGATAAATATTTACAATTCACAAATGTACGAAGAATTTTATAGATGCATCCATAATTCACATTTTGTGTCATTATCACCATTTTCTCCTATATTACATAAAACTTATTTTATTTATTGACATGTGCTTCATATTTATCATTTATCACTGCCTGCTAATTTTCATCAGGAGCATCAATATCCTATTTATGTACCATAGTTTATAAATGAATTGACATTTAAGTGATAATTTATTATGGTTTTTTGCTATTATAACTTATTGAATTGATGAAATGACATACTTTTATTAACTGATTTTTCTAATATTAATTTCTAGTTCCACGAGGCTTTCCACTTTGGATGGTAAAAAGGGAGATAGCATTTCTACTTATATGCATAAATTAATTCTAGGTAGTGAATTTTATTTATCTGGGAATAATTTTTAGATATGGCAACTCTCATTCATTTTGACAAGAAAAATCTAAAGCTCATAAACCCTGAATCCTATATGCCTACTCTCACAAAAATCTCTAATGTCCTCCTGGGATTTATCCACAGTTTAGATTAGACCTGGAATACATATGGTCATGCAACAATGATCTTAGAACAGGACTTTAACTTGGCTTTAGGAACTGAGGCTGAGAGTAATAGAATTGATTTTTTTTTGTGTGTGTGAAGCTCCTATTATAATAATGAGAATACTTTGATTCACTCAGTTAAAGTTTTCCCCTGATTTATTGTGTACATACAATGAAGGATCAAGAAAGAGAAATTTTTACATGGAAGCATTAGCCAGACAAGTTTGACCTCACAGTTTTACTAGGGGATATATCACCTAGTTTTGGATCTATTTCTAACATCTTAACATTGTGAAAAGAGTCTTGGGAACCTGGTTAAATCCCAAAGAATGCTGCAATAGGAGGTTGGCCCTTATGAGTTATTTAATATCTTGAGCTGCCTTCGGAAAATGTTGCTGAGCAGGCATTGAAGAGTATCAATAAAATTTATTGAGAATTTGTTTATTGTGATTAACAGAGGTAAAAGCCAGTATATTACTGATTAATATAGGTAAAAGGCAGTTAAGAAATTGGGAATGCTTTCTCTTCTGCTTTCTTCTATGATGCACAAGGTGTTCCACATTTATGCCCCTATGAAAATTACTAGGCTGTCCTAGTCATTAGATCTTTCAGCAGTTTGTAGTTTTAGAGCTTCTAAGTTGACTTCTGTCTTTTCTATTCATACAATTACACATTCTGTGATGATATTTTTGGCTCTTGATTTACATTGGGTACTTTCACAACCCACTGCTCATGAAATTTGCTTTTGTACTCACTGGTTGTTTTTGCATAGGCTCCTCCAGGCCACGACCAGCTGTTCGGATTTTATAAACGGGACCTCTGCATTGTGAACTGAGCTACAACAGGCAGGCAGGGGCAGCAAGATGGTGTTGCAGACCCAAGTCTTCATTTCTCTGTTGCTCTGGATCTCTGGTGAGGAATTAAAAAGTGCCACAGTCTTTTCAGAGTAATATCTGTGTAGAAATTTAAAAAAATGAAGATATAGTTGGAAATAATGACTATTTCCAATATGGATCCAATTATCTGCTGACTTATAATACTACTAGAAAGCAAATTTAAATGACATATTTCAATTATATCTGAGACAGCGTGTATAAGTTTATGTATAATCATTGTCCATTACTGACTACAGGTGCCTACGGGGACATCGTGATGACCCAGTCTCCAGACTCCCTGGCTGTGTCTCTGGGCGGGAGGGCCACCATCAACTGCAAGTCCAGCCAGAGTGTTTTATACAGCTCCAACAATAAGAACTACTTAGCCTGGTACCAGCAGAAACCAGGACAGCCTCCTAAACTGCTCATTTACTGGGCATCTACCCGGCAATCCGGGGTCCCTGACCGATTCAGTGGCAGCGGGTCTGGGACAGATTTCACTCTCACCATCAGCAGCCTGCAGGCTGAAGATGTGGCAGTTTATTACTGTCAGCAGTATTATAGTGCTCCTCCCACAGTGCTTCAGCCTCGAACACAAACCTCCTCCCCATGCGCTGGGCCAGTAGGTCTTTGCTGCAGCAGCTGCTTCCTCTGCACACAGCCCCAAACATGCATGCTTCCTCTGTGTGTTGGGGAGGTCACTCTCTTGATTTATTCGTTGGAGGGTTTGCAGGGCCCAGGATTAAATTAAGAGACTTGACTTTTGCTGGATCTCTTTTTGTAGAAGATTATTAAAGCAAAATGTTGTAAAGATCCCTTAGAGACATTGTCAGGAGTTTTTGTGTTACAGGAACCTGCATGTTTCACATGGACACATCACATGACCGAGCCAAATAGATTTATCTTTACTCTCTAGAACAGGGTCCACTCAGTTTTACGCACAGATGGGTCAATTCTTTCCTCTATGTGCCTCCTTGACTCTGGAAAGTTTCTACTTGGATTCCTAATTCTCTTTTTTCTTTCTTCATCTGCAATCCTTCCCAATATTAAACCTTGATCCTTCCTATTCATAGCCTCCCACATAGAAGGTAGTGTCCGTCTGTAGCTTTTTCCTTCCAGAGACCCTGTTTTCCAACAAAACCCATCTGGTCAATGTTGCTGAAAATTCTTGCTCACTCCACCCCCTTTTGTTCTGCCCTTTTTCCCCCTCAGTTTCTTTCCATCATATTAATACTTTCATAGGCAATTTTCTAATTCTTTATTACTCTAGAAATATGTGACAGCATTTCTCATTGCCTTTTACAATAGTTTGCCAACTTTCTTCTTATTTATCATTTTTCCATTTTTAATTTTCATGGTATACAGTAGAAAGATTATATATATACACATATACACACACACACATATATATATATATATATACACACATATGTATATATATTTATGGGGTACCTGAGATGTTTAGATACAGGCATAAATGTGTAATAATCACATCATGGAGAATGGGGTCTCCAGCCCCTTAAGCATTTATCCTTTGTGTTACAAACAATCCAATTACACTCTTTTAGTTATTTAAAAATGTATAGTTAAGTTATTATTGATTAAAGTCACCCTGTTGTACTAGCAAATAGTAGGACTTACTCATTCTTTCTAAGTATTTTTTGTATGGATTAACTATCCCCACTTTCCCCCTACTCCCCACCCCTACCCACTACTCTTCTCAGCCTCTGGTCACTATCCTTCTAGTCTTTATGTTCATAAATTCTATTGTTTTCATTTTTAGACTCTTCATATACATGAGAATAAATGATGTTTGTCTTCCTGTACATTGCTTATTTCACTAAACGTAATGACGTTAGTTCCATCCAAATTGTTGCAAATGACAGGATCTCATTCTATTTTATGGCTGTATAGTACTCCATTGTGTTTATGTACTACATTTTCTTTTTCTGTTCATCTGTTGATGGACATTTAGGTTGCTTCCAAATCTTAGCTATTGTGAACAGTGCTGCAACAAATATGGGAGAGCAGATATCTCTTTGATATACTGATTTCCTTTGTTTTGGGTATATACCCAGCAGTGGAATTGCTGAATGATATCGTAGCTCTATTTTTAGCTTTTTGAGGAACCTCCAAACTGTTCTCCATAGTGGGTGTACTAATTTACATTCTCATCAACAGTGTATAAGGGTTCCTTTTTCTCCACATTCTTGCCAGCTTTTGTTATCGTCTGTCTTTTGGATATAAGCCATTTTAACTGGGGCGAGATGATATCTCATTGTAGTTTTGATTTGCATTTCTCTAATGATCAGTGATGCTGAGCACCTTTTAATAAGCCTGCTTGTCATTTGTTTGTCTTCTTTTGAGAAATGTCTATTCAAATCTTGTGCCTATTTTTGATTGGATTATTAGACTTTTTCCTATAGAGTTGTTTTAGCTCCTCATACATATTATGGTTCTTAATCTCCTGTCAGATGGATAGTTTGTAAATTTTTTCTCCTATTCTGTGGTTGCCTCTTCACTTTTTTGATTGCTTCCTTGCTGTATAGAAGCTTTTAAACTTAATGTGATCCCATTTGTCCATTTTTGCTTTGATTGCCTGTGCTAGTGGGGTATTACTCACGAAATCTTTGCCCAGACTGATGTCATGGAGAGCTTCCCAAATGTTTTCTTGTAGTAGTTTCGTAGTTTGAGATCTTAGATTTGTCTTTAATCCATTTTGATTTGCTTTTTCTATATGGTGAGAGATTGAAGTCTAGTTTCATTCTCTTGCATATGGATAGCCAATTTCCCCAGCATTATTTATTGAAGAGATTCTTTTCCCTAGTGTAAATTGATGACATCTTTGTTGAAAATGAATTGACTGCAGGTATGTGGATTTGTATTGCAGGGTTCTCTATTCTTTCCATTGGTCTATGTGTCTCTTTTTTATGCCAGTGCCACCCTGTTTTGGTTACTATAGCTCTGAGTATAATTTGAAGTTAGGTAATGCAATTCTTTCAGTTTTGTTCTTTTTGCTTAAGATAGCTTTGGCTATTGTGGGTCTTTTGTGGTTTAATATAAATTTAAGGATTGTTTTTTCTATTTCTGTGAGAAATGTCATTGGCGTTTTGATAGGGATTGCATTGAATCTGTAGATTGCTTTGGGTACTATGGACATTTTAACAATGCTGATTTTTCCAATCCTTAAGCATGAAATATCTTTCCATTTTTTGGTGTCTTCTTCAATTTCTTTCATTGGTATTTTATAGTTTTCATTATAAAGATCTTTCACTTGTTTGGTTAATTCTTATGTATTTAAGTGTGGTTATTGTAAATGGGATTATTTTTAATTTTTTGTCAGAGTGTTCACTGTTGGCATATAGAAATACTGTTGTTTTTTTGTATGTTGATTTTGTGTCCTCCAACTTTACTGAACTGGTTTATCAGTTCTAAGAGTTTTTTAGTGGAGTCCTTAGGTTTTTCAAAATATAAGATCATATAATCGGCTAACAAGAATAATTTGACTTCTTCCATTGAATTTTTGATATCATTAATTTCTTTCTTTTGTCTGATTGCTCTAGCTAGGACTTCCAGTACCATGCTGAATAAGAGTGGTGAAAGTGGGCATCCTTGTCATGTTCCAGATCTCTCAGGAAAGGCTTTCACTTTTCCCCCATTCAGTGTGTCTGTTATATATAGTTTTTATTATGTTAAGATATGTTTCTTCTACATCCAGTTTATTAAGTGGTTTTTATTTATTTATTTATTTATTTTTGTTTGTTTGTTTTTTACACATCACTTCTTTTGGCCATTCCTAGATCCAAGAGGGTCTGTGTTGATGTTGTTATTGTTTTCTAATAAGGAAAAAGAGGAAAATTGAGGTTAGGAGACAAGTAGCCACCTGTGTACAGGGTCAGACATAAAGTCAAATGATCACTGATGCAGCTCTGGTGATAGGCCTCTCTTAAAAATCACCAAACTTAACGCAAAATCCTAAGGACTCCATACCTAAAACCCCCTAAAATGAGATCAATGAAAATGAGCAGTGGGAAAAATTGGAACCCATGAGAATGTATCCAGTAGGATCATGATCAGTCAAGCAAATGGGTTTAACTTGGCTTTCCTGGTTTATTATTATTTATTTCCTGGTTTATTATTATTATACTTTAAGTTCTGGGATACATGTGCAGAACGTGCAGGTTTGTTACATAGGTATACACATGCCATGGTGGTTTGCTGCACCCATCAACTGATCATCTACATTAGGTATTTCTCCTAATGCTATCCCTCCGCAGCCCCCCCTCTCCCCCCACAGGCCCTGATGTGTGATGTTCCCCTACCTGTGTCCATGTGTTTTCATTGTTCAACTCCTACTTATAAGTGAGAACATGCAGTGTTTGGTTTTCTGTTCCTGTGTTAGTTTGCTGAGAATGATGGTTTCCAGCTTCATCCATGTCCCTGCAAAGGACATGAACTCATCCCTTTTTATGGCTGCATAGTATTCCATGGTATATATGTGCCACATTTTCTTTATCCAGTCTATCCTTGCTGGGCATTTGGGTTGGTTCTAAGTCTTTGCTATTGTGAATGGTGCTGCAATAAACATACGTGTGCATGTGTTTTATAGTAGAATGACTTATAATTCTTTGGGTATATACCCAGTAATGGGATTGCTGGGTGAAATGGTATTTCTTTTTCTAGATCCTTGAGGAATTGCCACACTGTCTTCTTTGGTACGTGTAAATTGTTGAACTAATTTACACGTACCAAAACAGATATATAGACCAATGGAACAGAACAGTGGCCTCAGAAATAATGCCACACATCCACAACCATCTGATCTTTGACAAACCTGACAAAAACAAGCAATGAAGAAAGGATTCCCTATTTAATAAATGGTGTTGGGAAAACTGGCTAGCCATATGCAGAAAACTGAAACTGGATCCCTTCCTTACACCTTATACAAAAATTAACTCAAGGTAGATTGAAGACTTAAATGTAAGACCTAAAACCATAAAAACCCTAGAAGAAAATGTAGGCAATACCATTCAGGACATAGGCATGAGCAAAGACTTCTTTAGCATTTTTTTGATAGAGTAGCACAGGTAAGTATCTGTCTGTTTTTTTTTTTTTCCAACTGTATTTCCTTCTGCTCTATTTTTTTCTGTCTCTGCAACTTCAAATATTTGTAAATTAATTATTGAGAAAATAATAATAGTAATAATAATAATTATTATTATTTGAGACATGGTCTCACTCAGTCACCTAGGCTGGAGTGCAGTGGTGCAATCTCGGTTCACTGCAACTTCTGACTCATGGGTTCAAGCAATTCTCCTGCCTCACCCTCCTGAGTAGCTAGGTCTACAGGTGTACACCACCAAGCCTGGCTAATTTTTGTATTTTTAGTAGAGACAGAGTTTTACCATGTTGGCCAGGCTGGTCTCAAACTCCTGACCTCAAGAGATCCGCCCACCTTGGCCTCCCAAAGTGCTAGGATTACAGGCATGAGCCACCGCACCCTGCCGAGATAACGATTTTTTAATCAAATAACTAAGTTTTCTCTCTGTTCTCTATATATTGATGTATGTTGTATATTGTCATTGAAATTTTGATTATACTCACCATGGGATATCTTACTTTGGAATAGGTGGCATCTCAAATACAATTTATTTCCTTTGGCAGAAGGAGGATTATTTTGTTGTGAATTCAAACCTTCATTAACTTCAGTGTAACATAATACCATAAGTGATGTTTCCTGTTATTAAATCACAAACAGTATTAGGAATGAGAGGCTGAGGCAGGAGAATGGCTTGAGCTCACAGATTTGAGGCCAGTTTGAGTGACATAGTGAGACCCCTTGTGAAAAAAAAGAGAAAATTTTAAATGCGATATATTTAAAACACATATTTCTAGACATTTATTACTGGTATATGGAAATCATGTTTATTATCTAATATGATAAACTCTGACATGATCACTATCATTTCTTTCGTTTTTAATAAATTTTCAGCATTTGTGTGATTATGTCATATGTATTTATTGATTGACATAGACCTTAATGTCTTATAATATAATACAGAAGTGGACATGAGTATATTATAATTTAATTAAAAAATGAAAGAACTTCCACTTAGAAGACCACCATAGCTGTTGGTATAAATGCAGAAATAAACAAAAAGTTAACTAAAAATTCATGTGTATGATGACATCGGAGAGCTACAGAAGACACAAAGATTAGATGACCTAAAATTCTAGAGAAGAAATAGACCTCTGTAGGTGAGGTACATCTGAGCTCTCATTTAGTTCTTTTTTTGTGTGTGTGGTTTCCATGGAATCTATTTAATCAAAACTGCAGAAGGTTCTAGAAAAACACATTTTTAACCAAGGACTGCAGATGATTCTAAGTTTTGAGTAAAAGTGTGGTTGGGGAAACAATTTTCTGCTTTATTGTGTGTCCAAGTACATACATGATAAAAGTAAAAGCCAGGGAATGGAATAAAACATCGCTTTATATAATATATTAGTAGATACCTAAATACAATATGGTCTTAAAAATGAAGTCATATGTATATAGTTGTATTCCTAAGTATGTTAGTCCCCCCTCATCCACAAATTCCCTTTCTGTGGTTTCAGTTACTTATAGTCAACCACAGTCTAAAACGCATGAGTACTGTACAAGAAGATATTTTGAGAGCGAGAGAGACCAACCAGATTCACATAACTTTTCATATTAGATCTTAGTGATGCAAATTAGATCTTACTGATACAAATGAGACATTGAATTAAGTCTTTCTCTCAGTCTGACCCTTAGAATTGTCTTTTGTAAGATTTAAAAATGCATCAAGTAATACTTACATATGTAACAGCTGACCCCTGAGCCATCACTGACACAGATGGTACCAGGACCGCTGTGCACAGACAGGCTTTCGACTCTGAGTAGTAGACACAAGTTTGCTGTATTTGCAGCCTCCACTTGAGGGCTTAGGGGTTTCCTGGCCTGGCTACACTGATAGCACAACTGGCTTTGACTCTATCCCCAATTCTCCTTCCTCCCTATCCCCTATGTAAATCCCAGTAATTCTCCAGATGATATCCTGGGGATTTCCTTGGGATATTCTTGGTCTTCATCCTGCCTTAGAGAAAACTGATCCTCAGAGGCCTCACCTGTTCCAGAGTTTTAGGTTTATCCTGACCCAGACTCTAATTCCAGGGTGATCTTCTTGAGTTGGAGGAAGAAATGGTGATTTTTAAAAGATAATCATCTATGGGATCGGTAGTCAGAGGCTTCATGCTGATGAGCTGTAGGAAATAAGATCAAATGGCAGCAAAAGGGTGGAATACGGAAGTTTCCAAAATAAGAATAAGGTATAGCCCATTTGGTTCACTGGAAATTAAAGAGACCCATGGCCTTGGACAATGATGTATGTGTGAGTTACACACCCTTCAAAGAAACATGGTGTTATCTTTGTGTATCTGCATTGAATAGCTTGGTCATATAATGGTAATAACAATGGCAGCAAAATGCCCAGTCATCGCCCAATGGGCTCATGAACAAAGTGATCGCAGTGGCAGGAATGGAGCTTATGCATGGCCTCAGTAAAATGGACTTTCACTCCCTACAGCTGATCTGGCTATGGCCACAGCTGAGTGTCCAATCTGTCAGATGCAGAGACCTACACTAATTCTCTAATATGGCACCATTCCCCTGGGTGACAAGCAGCTACGTGGTGGCAGGTTGATTACATTAGACCACTTCCATCATGTAAGAAACAGCATTTCATTCCTACTAAAATAGATGCCTACTATGGATATGAATTTACCTTCCCTGAACACAGTGCTTTTGCCTGAACTATGATCCATAAACATACAGAAAGCCAACAGTCCTAAGCAAGTTTATATTCTCTGGACACAGTTTTTAGCTGCTGCAATCAAACATGATTTAATTAACTTACCATGGGTAAGTGGCTTCTCTTCCTTAGCTAACAAATGTGCCACTCAAAAACTTAGTTTTGCGGCAGCCTCATTTTCATTTTTTAATTTTGTGAATAAATTCTGTTATGAACAGCTATTGTGTTTTAAATTTTTCTAATTTTTACAAATCATGAATAGGTATTGGATTTTGACAAATGCTTTTTCTGCACGTAATGATATAATCATATGAAATTTCTTTCCTTTCAATCTGTGTATCTTTAATTTCCATTATTTTTCTTATTATACTGGCAGAACTTGTAGTACTATGTGGGAAAGGAAGTAAGAGGGAACATCCTTTCCACATCTTAGCAGGAAAGCTTCTAATTTCTCACCATTAAATATGGTGTTATATGCAGATTTTTGTAGATGGACTTCATGACTTGCATCTACAAGAGGAAGTTCTCTTCTATTCTCAGTTTACTGAGAGTTTTTTCTTTATAATTAATGAGTATGGGATTTCTTTAAATTCTTTTTCTGCATTTATTGATATGATTATGTATTTCTTCTTAATCTGTTAATATGATGGATTACATTAATTGGTTTACTAATGTTGAACCACCCTTGCAGATGTGGAATAAATCCCAATTGGTTATAGTATATAATTCTTTTTAGATATTGTTGGGTTCGATTTACTAATATTTTATTGAGGAATATTGCATCTATTTTCATGAGCAATATTGGTCTGTAGATTTTTTTAGTAATTTCTTTTTTTTGGTTTGGCATTCTGATTATGCCGGTCTCATAGAAACAGGAAGTATTCTCTCTTGCTTTTCTCCTCTGGGATGTATTGTAGAGAATTGGTATAATTTCTTCCTTAAATATTAGATAGAATTCACCCATAAATCCATCTATTTTGTAGATTGCATTTTTCAAAAAGTTGGTTTATTTCATCTAGGTTATCAAGTATGTGGGCACAAAGTTATCTATAGTATTCTTTTACTATTTTTTTTAGCATACATAAAATCTATGATGATGTCCTCTTTTTAATTCCTTGATACTTTTCCTTGCTCTGAAGTCTGGTCTGTCTGAAATTATTCTGGTTTTCTTTTGGTAAGTGTTAGCATGGTATATCTTTCTCCATCCCTTTACTTTTAATCTATATGTCTTTATATTTACAATGGATTTCTTGTAGACTACATATAGTTGGGTGTTTTTTGTAATGTGTGCTGACAATCTCTTTTAATTGGTGTAACAATCCACTGATGTCTAAAGTGATTATTAGTACATTTGGATTGATGAATACTGTTTGTTATTTCATATTTGGTGCTCTGGTTCTTTTTGCTCATTTGTCTCCACACTTTTTTCTGCCTTTTGTGATTTCAATTGAGCATTTTGTATGATTCCATTTTCTTTCTTTTCTTAGCATATCAGTGATGGTGATCTTTTTTTTGTTTTTTTTTTTACTTTTTAAGTAGTTGTACTAGGGATTGCAATAAATGTACAATTAATCCAAGTCAGGTTTTATTTACTTTTTTATGCTAATTTTTTTATTAGAATGAAAGCTACAAATAAACACATTACATAGAGAAAACTTTTAATATATATTCCTATGTGTAGATTATACAAGTGATGTTTGAATACATTCTTGTTATTAAGAAACTACAATGAAGTATTTAGATTAAAAAGTAAAAGTCACTCTTCATACACCACTAGTGGTCTTTCTACTGTTCCAGTGATTTAATAAAATAATTTTTAATTGTTTTTCCAAAATATTTTATTATTAAATAATAATTTTTCATATTTATGGGGTACCTGTGATATTTTGATATATGTGTGTGTGATAAACAAATCAAATGTGTGATAAACAAATCAAATGTGTAATAAACAAATCAAGATATTTAAGACATCCATCACTTCAAACATTCATAATTTCTATGTGTTGAGAATATTCAAAATCTTCTCTTTTAGCTACTTTTAAATGTACAATGTTATTGATAGCTATTGTCACCCTATGATGCTATCAAAAACTTATGCCTTTTCTCTAACTGCATGTCTGTACCCATCAACCAACCTCTCTTTATTCCCCCCTTCCCAGCTTCTGGTAACTATTCTACTCTCTAGCTCCATAAGATCCACTACTTTAGCTCTTACATATGAGTGAGAACATGAAATATTTGTCTTTCTGTGTCTGGCTTATTTCTAAGTCCACTTTTAATTAACATGAAATGTTTCATGGGTAGTACAAATATGTTATGATAATAGTAGCTATTAATCAAAATTCTATGTATTACTGCTATTATATAATTGTGTGGCTTAATAAGTTGAAATTAAATTGAAGTATAATTAATTTTAACTCTCCAGCCTGAGTATTAAAACAGGAACTACTGATGCTTAGGCAGTAAGCACTGTGAGTAAATCATTACAAAATAAAAGCATACTCATAAACGTAACAAAACATATCAAGGAGTTATTATAATTCTCCCAAGAGTTTAGAATCTCCATGTTTGAAAATTGCTGTAATAATGCAAAGCAATTTTCCACAGTATTAGAAGTAAAAACTAAGTTTAAATATTGTTATATTTGATAGAAAAGAACATTATTCTCATATGAATATTCAAATTATCAATTATTATTGAGAAAAACAATTTAAAAATTATTTTTTCCTTGCAATGGAGGATCCAGTGATATGACAGAATGCATAAGCAGACATTTTGAATTATATGAAAGCTGATCTTGCTATTCATGTTACTA
The DNA here is from genome assembly GCF_029289425.2 of Pan paniscus. Lineage (NCBI taxonomy): Eukaryota > Metazoa > Chordata > Mammalia > Primates > Hominidae > Pan > Pan paniscus. The sequence goes on along the minus strand of NC_073261.2, from coordinate 38,401,565 downwards.
TTATATTTTCAAAGTAATAAAATATTTTTGAGAAAATTCTCTTCCTGTTTTAAGAAGCAGCCCTGCATTTTTATTTTGCACTGGGGCTCACAAATTATGTAGTTGGTTCTGTTTTCCAGTAATACATAGCAGATACCAGCAATGCTGAAGTTTGGAAACTTTCTAGAATGCTTTTTGTTTCATTAGCAAGAGTCCTCCACCTCCATGATTCCCTTTGCCTTCTAGAAGAATAAAATGGGAAAAACAGAATTTTATTATTAAAAAAAAAAACCCAGAAGAGTAACATCACTTTCCACTCAAACTGACTACACTAATCTAATTTCTCATTCTTTATCTCTTTTACACTAAGGTATACCTGTAATTTTCAGAGTTCCATTTTCAAAGACTGCTTATAGTTTTTAAAAATGTGCATTTATGGTATAGAAAGAAAATCATTTTACGACTACCAGGTTCCATTGAAAAGTAATTAATACACTGTAGTCAAAATAAAATAAAAATTTTAATACATGAAAACAACTACCGAAATGTTATGAAATTATAGTTTAGTAGAACTAACAAGTGCATTAACACAAAAGAAAAGTAGGGCTCAGTAATCAGGGAACCAAGTGTGCATTGTAAAAGTGCAGCCTCTCTGACACTGGGTTTCATCACAGGTAACAGAACAGGATGCTTGATGCAGGGAACAAAGAAAGGCACTTGTTGGCAATGTCAGGAATATTGCCATGGCATCTACCACTGGTGGGTTACTGAGCATCAGAACCACAGAAGAGGTAACACTGAAGCCTGCAGAATAATGAGTCTTGTTGCAGAAATGCAAAGAAAAAGAAAGAGATAAATGCACACCCAGGAGGTTACGTTAATTTTAACCTTCTGAGTGTGCACAGCTGTGAAGATAAAACTATGCACAGCTCATGGGTTAGGTTTCACACAGTCTGCCATTTAAACACTCCCTATGTCACCATCATGTACCGTATAATTTGCATATTTGTCCTTTATATAACCCTGTAATATGTTTGTGGTCATAAAATCTATGCTGTCAAACTGATTAGGAACTGACTACCACCTGCAGGTCAGGGCCAAGGTTATGGGGTCCCAGTTTCACCTCCTCAGCTTCCTCCTCCTTTGGATCTCTGGTAAGAGAAACACTTCCTCTCCTCTGTGCCATCAAGTCCCCTGCATCTCCACAAAAATAATATATTTTCATAAGGAATTGATTTTCCTCATTCTCTGCAAATATGATGCATTTGATTTATGTTTTTTACTTTGCTCCATAATCAGATACCAGGGCAGAAACGACACTCACGCAGTCTCCAGCATTCGTGTCAGCGACTCCAGGAGACAAAGTCACCATCTCCTGCAAAGCCAGCCAAGACATTGATGATGATATGAACTGGTACCAACAGAAACCAGGAGAAGCTGCTATTTTCATTATTCAAGAAGCTACTACTCTCGTTTCTGGAATCCCACCTCGATTCAGTGGCAGCGGGTATGGAACAGATTTTACCCTCACAATTAATAACATAGAATCTGAGGATGCTGCATATTACTTCTGTCTACAAGATGATAATTTCCCTCTCACAGTGATACACCCTGTTACAAAAACCTCCAAGTGCTCTCGGTGGGATTGCCTCAGCTGCTGCTGAAAATGTTCAGAATGTGGAACTGGGTGGCCCTGTGGTGTTTATAAGGCTTCTCCATGCCCATGCAACTCACTTCCTTTTTCTTTTTGTTTCTGTAGTTTCTGCTGCCCCCATGCTGTGCCTGACACACTTGATATGGCAAAAACCAGGACAGCCTTTCTCACATTGTCCAGCTGTGCCAACAATTTCACTTCCAAGCAGAGGTAAATTCTCATGGCCAACTCCCTGTCTTTTGCCACACTTATCATTTCCACCTCCAAGAAAAACAAAATCAAAGACCAAAATGCATCTAGCTTAGATTCCAAATAGTAGCATTAAAGGAAATTGTCCGTCCCTATAAGCATTCTCACCCTCATCCACACAGTCATTGTGACTCTTCCCTAACCCACTGAGTGCTCACCAGTCCTCTTCAGTCCTCCCTCCAGTGATGGGGAAAAGCGAGTGATAGATATGAGAGCAACATGTAACCTGGGTGCAGACTCTTACTAGTCAGGTTTGCCTCAGATTTCAAGTATTTATCTTTCTTTTATTTTCCATTTTTTTCTTAATTATATTGATCAGTAAGATGTCTCATTTCTTTTTTTTTTTAAAGATACTTGTTCTTTTAACACAATTCAATTCTATAATTCCAAATTTAAAGAGATACCCTGTATGTCTTTGGCATGTGTTACATCTGGACAAGTTTTGGGTTATCCCCTTCATGCTACTGCTCAAATCTTACCTGAAACCCCACATATTTTTCCAAAAACCTGAAAACTGTGTAGAGGTTGAGGAAATTAAATTTGGCAAATCACAATACTTGAGGAAACATGTATCTTTTTATCTTCACTCTCTAATGTTCAGGTGATGCTGTTTAATCGAGCATTTGCTATTTAGAATCACCCCTCTGAAACTTGTGGGAAAACAGCACCAGCGAGGTAGTCTTCATGTTTTGACCTCATTATTCCCGGATTATGCTAGCCTTCATGCTATTGTTCTACTACAGCCACTACCTGAAGAAACCTCATGTAGGATTGTTTCCTAATGAAATATTAAGATTTATCTGCAATTATCCCTAACTCTGCAAACTTAACTGACTTCTCAGGTTAGTATTTAATAGCCATCAAATAAGGAGTGGCTGAAATAATATTACCAAGGAAGGAAATAATTGGATCATAGAAATGAGGACTTTGTGGTTATTGCATGGTGAAGACCAACAAAGGCCATTGCAACCAGTAATAATATGCACAATGATGAGCTCGTAGTTAAGAGCAATTTCTATCTTAGATTTACTGTCACTGAACTGGGCTGGAACCCTGGAGGGCAGGGTAGATGAATGATAATCAAAAACATGATTTCATATGTTAAGTTCTTTGGAAGGCTCAATTTCGGAGATTTCTCCCACTTTCTATAAGAGCAGACATCAAAGAATCTGATTCTGGAATCTCGTTTTTTCTCTTACAGCTCTCTTTTTTTCTACTCTAATCTCTTTTCCACTTCCAAGGACATACATTGATAAATATGGTCAACAGAATATTAAGGTGATGTCAATATTAGTGACTACCCTATAAGAGGGAACAGAAACATTCGTGTTTGTAAGCTTTTAGTCCTCACTTAAGCTTCTTTCTTGAGTAATGTAATCGCTCCCCTTAATGTCTGGAGCAGACATTAATAAGAATAATAAATAGTATGTTTAGTCTCAAAGATGGTGAATGCAGAAAGTGGTCAGAATGTGAACAACACTATTAAGTATTTAGCTAAAAATAAAACTATTGAGTTTTGTAAATTCTTATCAAGTCTTCTCTAAGATTGAAGCTCCAGGTTTTAGTGAAAATCCTGTCCAGGAAATATTACATTATAATCCCTTTCTCTCTGTTCCCATCTACCTTAGGCTCATAGTGACATGAAAGCAAATTTCCATCCTCTGGGAATATATAAACCCGGATTATTTCTTTTTATATAAATGCTCTATCCCTTGCCTGTGTGCTATTTTCTTACTGAGTCACTACCTTGCACCATGTACACAACCCCCAGTGGTTTATGATAGGATGAACCTATTGAAGCAGCTAGCAGAGAAAAGGTTATTTATGTGGGTAACTCTGTACGCTTGTTGGACATTCCCTGGGTCTCTCACACTGTTACCACAGCAGCATTATAAAAACATCATCTATCTATCTCTCTATCTATCAATTGATCTATCTGTCAATCTATCTATTGTCTATCTCCATAAACACACAAACATACTCACATTTGTGTGTGTGTGTGTGTGTGTGTATGTATACAGAAGAAATGATAAAAGTTATATATGTCTTATGTCCCAAACTTTAGAAAGGATATGTAACACGTTAGCAATCTTTGAACACACTTGCTGGAATATAGAGTAAAATACATTGTTGCTGGTATATCAAACTGTAGTAGATAATCCTTCTGATTTCCAAACAGGGTGTACAAATGTACCTTTCCACCAGCACTGTATGAGGGTTTCTATTGTTCTACATGTCCACCAATACTTGGTATTGTAAAACTTTTTAATTTAAGCCTTTCTTCTACATGTGTAGTAGTATCACTCCATAATTATGATCTGTGTTTGTGGGATTATATATGGATTATATATGCTTGTAGGGTATTTGACCATCCTCTGGGCTAAAATTTCTGTCAAATTCTGCCCATTTTACTAATGCATTTTCTGATTTAGTTGAACAGATATGTATGAAAATATATATATAACATATGCGTGATATATATCAGCGTGTATCTGCCTATCATCCATCCATCTATCTATCCATCAATCAAGACAGACTGAATGTTTGTGCTCTGCCAGAATTCATATGTTGAAATCTTAATCCCAATATGTTGATCAAGATTGAGTCTTGGCAGGTAATTAGGCTGTTAGGGTAAAGCCCTCATGAATGGAATTAATGTCTTTATAAGAAGTGAAGAGACCAGAGGGCTAGCTAGCTCTCTGCTCTTAGCCACATGGGGATGCAAGGAGAAGGTCCTCTACAAACCTGGAGTCGGGCTTCACTATACACCAGATTGGCTGGCACCTTGATCTTGAACTTCTCAGCTTCCAGAATTGAAAAAGTTTCTGCTGTTTAACCCTGTCCATCCCCCAGTTTATGGTAGTCTGATATAGCAGCCTGAACTAACATCTGTATCTATATTTATAAAATTATAGATATAGATAGAGAGAACCAGTATTTTTTTGCATTTGTCTCTGTCTCTGGTTTACCTTTTTACTCACTTAAGTCTGTAAATGGAATCATTTTCTTAATTTGTTTTTCAGATTGTTTATTGTTATTGTAGAAATGCAACTTTTTTATTTTCTTTCCTGAAACTATATTTAATTTATTAGTTCTAATATTTTTTGATAAGTTTTTTTAAAAAAATTATTTTGTTTTAAGTTCCAGGATATATGTACGGATGTACAGGATGTGCAGGTTTGCTACATAGGTAAACGTGTGCCACGGTGGTTTGCTGCACCTATCAACCCATCACCTAGGTATTAAGCCTTATGTACATAAGCTGTTTATCATGATGCTCTTCCCCTATCCCACAGTGTGTGTTGTCCCTCCCTGTGTCCATGAATTCTCATTGTTTAGCTCCAACTTGTAAGTGAGGACATGAGATGTTTGGTTTTCTGTTCCCGTGTTAGTTTGCTGAAGACAATGGCTTCCAGCTCCATCCATTTCCATGCAAAGGACATGATCTCATTACTTTTTATGGCTGTATAATATTCCATCGTATATGTACCACGTTTTCTTTATCCAATCTATCATTGATGGGCATTTGGGTGGATTCCATGTCTTTGCTATTATGAATAGTGCTGCAATGAACGTACATGAGCATGTATCTTTGTAATATGATGATTTACATTCCTTTGGGTATATACCCAGTAATTGGATTTCTGGGCCAAATGGTATTTCTGGTTCTAGGTCTTTGAGGAATTGCCACACTGTCTTCCACAATGGTGGAACTAATTTATATTCCAACAGTTTAAAAGTGTTTCTATTTCTCCACAGCGTCACCAGTGTCTGCTGTTTCTTGACTTTTTAATAATTGCCATTCTGACTATCATGAAATGGTATCTCATTGGGGTTTTGATTTGCATTTATCTAATGATCAGTGATGTTGGGCTTTTCTTCATATATTTTTTGGCCACATATATTTTGAGAAGTGTCTGTTCATGTCATTTGTCCACTTTTAATGGAGTTGTTTGTTTTTTTCTTGTAAATTTGTTTAAATTCCTGGTAGATTCTGGATATTAGACCTTTGTCAGATGGATAGAGTGCAAACATTTTCTCCCATTCTGTAGTTGTCTGTTCAGTCTGATGATAGTTTCTTTTGCTGTACAGAAGCTCTTTAGTTTAATTAAGTCACATTTGTCAATTTTTGCTTTTGTTTCAATTGCTTTCGATGTTTTTGTCATGAAATATTTTTATCTGGGTATGCTGAAGAATAGTTTTCCTAAAAGTTATATATTAATAAACAAAGAGTTAGTGAGAGCACTAGAAGCAGAGAATATATGTAAGAGTTTGTTCAAAGCAAGGTCTTAAATTTTAGTCTCATTGCAAATTTGGATTCTATTCCTCTTGAATGGACTACTGAAGAGATATAAAGACCATGAGGAAGCACGAAAATATCTGCTTTGCTGCCTCAAGGATGTTTAATTGCCCCATTGATTCTCTTGGGAAAGAATTCTCCCATTGTTGCTCACTGATTCTCAAAGATTAGAAGTAAAAATAACTTAGGGGATTTGTGACTAAAGTTCCCATGCCTAGAGATACTGACCTCCTACGTGGTGTTGAGTTTACCTTAATTGTTGAAGGATGCTTAACTTTGAAGGGAACTCTAGCTATATGGCTACTTTTTCTTATCATTTTAAGGAAATTTTATGGTCTCTGCTTTTCCTCATTTGTGTTTAGAGGTTAGCTATTAATCTTATTCTTGTTTCTTCAAAATGAGAGAATTTTTTCTGATTAAGATTTTTTTGTTTGATCAGTAGATAGTAAAGTGTGACATTATTTATAGAACGTAATACTACACAACAAGAAAGATTAATAAATTGCAACAACTTGAATTTTTACAATAAAATTAAAATGACACATATCTATTACCTAAAACACATCTGAGAAGCTAATTTATAGAAATAGAAGTATGCATGTGTAAAGATATAGTTAAAATTGTATTAACGAATCCATTGATTATATTAGCAAAACCTGAACATAATTTAATTGCCCTTCAATAGAAATGTTTGAATAAAGTATAGGTTTTCTACACAATCCAAAATGTGATGATAAAGAATAGGTTATATTTTTCATCTCTTGATCTGGAGATAATCTCTTTAGAAATGTTAAACATAAATTCCCAAAAATGTTAATTTATGAGCCAATATTTGAAAACATAGAAGCAGAATTACGAAAAGTAGTAATTTGTCTTTTCTATCTTTACAAATATGGAATCGTTTTACATCTTGTGGGGTTACAATGAAGAAAAAAAGCAGTTATGATAATGGGAAAAATGTATGCGTAACATACAGCAATGTTCACAGAGATGAATGAAGTTATAGTGACAAATGAAAAATGTAAAAGGCAATTTGATTTATATTGAATATATATATGTCAGGAATATGGAATGAGAGGAGACAGGTAAACACAATAAAAACTCTGATCAATGCCTGAAATAAGGATATTACAGAAATAAAACAATGCTATTTAAACATCTAAAAACAGCATAATAATCACTAGAATTAAAAAAGATCCTGTATATGTGTGTTCATTCATAGAAAGATGGAAGTCCCTACATTATTATTAATATTTTCACCATCAGAGAAATAGGGTGCTACTCAGAAAAATATTTTTTAAACAATTGACCTAAATCATATCAGGTAATGAGATATTTCTTGAGTCCAGGCATGATCATGTAAATGCATGTTGGTTAAATCCTTGGACTTGTAATGCACATTACAACTTTCAGAACTCCTCTCTGTTTAGCATTTATAGGAGACCTTCTGACTACATCAAACTTCATCTAATCACATTTTACCTGCACTGAGAACTTTTGGTGGGAAGTGAGATGGAAAGCCATAGTGTCATTGCATATTCAGACCCCAAGAGGGAGCTGAGAGATCATGCCTTGAGGAAGTGATTCTGAAAGAGTCCCCACAGTGGAGGATTCCAGAGCTCTGTGTGATAACATTGCCTATCCACTGACCCACGCCCTCCCCAAATGTGCAAAGAAAGTCCAGCTGCCAGAAGCCCTTATCAGTGTGCAGATTCCCCATAATCAACACTCCTTTGCATCCACCATATCTGTAGGGGAAGTGCAGTTCCAGGCTCAGCTCCTCAGGTGTCTTCTACCCAGGTGAAAGTCCAAGGTAGATCAGTCACAAAGTCAGTGGAATTTTAAAATTGCTTTATTAAAGTACAGTGTCAAACCATGAAAAGCATCTATTTTAAGTGTGCAAATCACTGACTTATGGTAAATTTGCAAAGTTGCAGATAACCGCAGTTTAATCTTACAACATTTTAATCATCCCCTGAAGGATCCCTTATGCAGACCGGCAGCTATTTTTATTTCCACTCCCAGTCTCAGGCATTTATTAATCGACTTTCCCTCTATTGATTGCTTGATATGAACATTCTATATAAATGGAATAATGCATGCATGGTCGTTTCTATCTGGTTTCTTTCCATTAAACGAAGTTTAGGTTCATCCCTGTTTTAGCATGTATCAGTAGTCCATTCCTTTTTATTTTTGGATAGTATTCCGCTGTACGGATATATCACATTTTATTTATCTATTCACAGTTTGAGGAACATTGAGGTCCTTTGCACTTTTTGGTTATATGATGATCAACAATGCTGCTATGAATATTTGCCTGTAAGTCTTTGTGTGGACACCGGTTTTGATTTTTCTCAGACAGACCTCTACAAGTGGAAATGCTGAGCCATATGATAAATTTCTGTTTATTTTTTAAAAACTGCCAAACTGTTTTCAAGAGTGGCTGCAGCATTTAACACTTGCACCAGCAGTGTATGAAGCCTTCTTTTCTGTCACATTCTCACCAACTTTTGTTATTGTCTGTTTTTTAAATTATTAAAATCATTATAGTGTATATGGAATGGTGCCTATTGTGAATTTAATTTGATTTTTGTTAATGACTAATAATGTTGAGCACCTTTTCATGTGCTTACTATCTGTTCATACATCTTCTTCCATAACATTTATACTAAAATATTTTATTCATTTTTAAATTGGGTTGTCTTATGACTTATATATTCTGGAAATATGGCGTGTATCAGATAAATGGTTTATAAATAATTTCTCTGATCGGTGGTTTGTCTTTTCATTTTCTTAATGGTATCCTTTGAAATGCAAATGTTTTGAACATTAATGAAACCTAATATATTAGCATTTTCTTTCATAAGTTGAGCTTTTGATGTTGTAACTAAGAAATGTTTGGTGAACCCAGAAATGGAAAAGTTTTAACCTAAAGTTTTTATAATTTCAGCTTTTAGGAATGGGCAGAAGCTGGAAACATTCTCCTTAAAAACTGACACAAGACAAGGATGTCATCTCTCACCACTCCTTTTCAACTGAGTATTGGAAGTTCTGGCCAGGGCAATCAGGAAAGAAAAAGAAATAAAGTGCATTCAAATAGGAAGAAAGGAAGTCAAACTATCCCTGTTTGCAGATGACGAGATCCTGTATCTTGAAAACCCCATCATTTCAGCCCCAAAGCTTTTTAAGCTGGATAAGCAACTACGGCAAAGTCTCAGGATACAAAATTAATGTGCAAAAATCACTAGCATTCCTATACACCATTCATACATTCCTATACACCATTCATACATTCATACGGCATTCCTATACCCCAACAACAGTTATTCCGAGAGCCAAATCACGAACTCCCATTCACAATTGGCACAGAAAGAATAAAATACCTAGAAATACAGCTGACAAGGGAAGTGAAAGATCTCTACAAGGAGAACTACAAACCACTACTCAAAGAAATCAGAAACAACACGGACAAATGGAAAAACATTCCATATTCACCGATAGGAGTAATCAGTAACATTAAATGGTGGCTATACTGTCCAAAGCAATTTATAGATTCAATGCTATTCCCATTAAACTACCACTGACATTCTTCATAAAACTAGAAAAAAACAATTTTAAAGTTCATACGGAACAACAACAACAAAAAAGTCCTGAATAACCAAGGCAATCGTAAGCAAAAAGAACAAAGCTGGAGGCATCACACTACCCAATTTCAAATTATGCTACAGGGCTACAGTTATCAAAACCACATGGTACTTGTACAAGAACAGACACTCAGACCAATGGAATAGAATAGAGAGCCCAGAAATATGTCCTCACACCTATAACCATCTGATCTTTAATAAAGTTGACAAAAACAAACAATGGGGAAAGGACTTCCTATTCAATAAATGGTGCTGGGATAACTGGCTAGCCATGTGCAGAAGATTGAAACTGGACGCCTTTCCTTAAGCCAGATACAAAAATCAACTCAAGATGGATAAAGTATTTAAATTTAAAACCCAAAACTATAAAAACCCTGAAAGACAACCTAGGCAATACCATTCAGGACACAGGCACAGGCAAAGATTTCATGACGAAGATGCCGAAAGCAATTGCAACCAAAGCAAAAATTGACAAATGGGATCTAATTAAACTAAAGACCTTCTGCACACCAAAAGAACCTATCAACAGAATGAATAGATCCCTACAGAATGAGAGAAAAATTTTTCAAGCTATGCATCTGACAAAGGTCTAATATCCAGCATCTATAAGGAACTTAAACAAATTTACAAGAAAACAATCAACCCCATTAAAAAGTGGGCAAAGGATGTGAACAGACACTTCTCAAAAGAAGACATACAAGCAGTCAATAGTCATATGAAAAAAAGCTCAACATCACTGATCATTAGAGAAATGCAAATGAAAACCACAATGAGATACCATCTCACATTAGTCAGAATGGCTGTTATCAAAAAGACAAAAAAATAACAGATGCTGATGAGGTTGTGGAGAAAAAGGAATGCTTATACACCATTGATGGGAGTGTGAATTAGTTCAACCATTGTAGAAGAGAGTGTGGTGGTTCCTCAAATACTTAAAGTCAGAAATACAATTTGACCCAGCAATCCCATTACTGGGTATATACTCAAAGGAATATAAATCATTCTATTCTAAAGGCTCATGTATGAGTACTTTCATTGCAGCACCATTCGCAATAGCAAAGACATTGAATCAACCCAAATGCCCATCAATGATAGACTGGGTAAAGAAAATGTGGTACATACACACCATAGGATACTATGCAAGCATAAAAATGGATGAGATCATGTCCTTTGCAGGGACATGGATGGAGCTGGAGGCCATTATCCTCCACAAACTAACACAGGAACAGAAAAACAAACACTGCATGTTCTCACTTATAAATGAGAGTTAATGATGAGAACACATGGACACACAAGGGGGAAAAACACACACTTGGGCCTATAGGAGGGTGGAGGGTGGGAGAAGGGAGAGAATCAGGAAAGATAACTAATGGATACTAGGCTTAATACCTGGGTGATGAAATAATCTGTACATCAAACCCCCATGACACATGTATACCTGTGTAACAAACCTGAAAATCCTGCATATGCACCTTTGAACTTAAAAGTTAAAAAATAAAATAAGATCTCTGATCTATTTTGATCTAGTGTGCATGGCAAGAGATCAGGGCCTAAATTCGTCTTTTCACCTGTAGATACCAATTGAAAATCTATCCTTCCTCCCATTTAATTTCCTAGGCATTATTTTAAAAAATAACTTACCAAAAATGTAAAGGTTTATTTCTAGATTCTCAATTCCATCCTACTGATCTATAAGTTCATTTTTGTGCCAGCACCATCTCGTCCTGGAAACTGTAGTTTATAGTTGTTCTCTGCTTTATAGTATAGGCGATCCTTGGACAACACTGATTTAAGCTGTGCAGGTTCACTCATACATGGATTTTCTGCCACATCTGAAATAACAAGACCAATCTCTCCTCTCCCTCCTCCTCAGCCTACTCAGTGTGAATACAATAAGGATGAAGACATTTATAATGATCCACTTTCACTTAATGAATAGTAAACATATGTTCTCTTCTTTATAATTTTCTTAAAAACATTTTCTTTTCTCTACATTACTTGATTGTAAAATACAGTATATAATACATATAACCGTCAAAATATGAGCTAATCAGCTGTTTATACAATTGGTAAGGCTTCCAGTCTACAACAGGCTATCAGTAGTTAGATTTTTGGGGATTCAAATATTATACGTAAATTTTCTATTGTGCACAGCATCCGTGCCCTTAACTCCCACATTGTTAGAGGGTCAACTGTACATTTTGAAACTGGAAATTTTATGCCCTCCAACTTCAATTTTCTTGCAAAATTGTTTTGATTATTTGAAGTCTTCTGAATTTTCATATAAATTTTAGAATCAGTTCACCAAATTCTATAGCCTACTGGGATTTTGACTCAAATTGTGCTGAATCTGTAGACCACACTGGAGAGAATTATCATCTTAATAATACTGAATCTTCCAATCCATGAACATGAAATGTCTCTTCACTTATTTAGATCTTCTTTAATGTCTCTCAGTAATGTTTTATAGTTTTCAGCATATCTCTTACTTTTTTGTTAAATGTATTCAGAAGTATTTTCTTCTTATCAATGTTTGTTCATTGTCTTTATACTTTATTTTCAAGTTATTGATCGACAATAGTCAATCTTATTTGTGTATTCTGTATTTGTGAATTTGCCTGCCTGCTAAAATTTAATACAATCCCAAAGTCAATACATAGAGTGCTTTTATTCTCATTTGTGGACATGCACAGAGTAGCAAAAAAATTGAGCCACTGAACACACATGTTCCCAACTGAGGTTTAGCAAAGCCACACTCTTCCATCTTGTTTCACTTCTCATACTGTAAACAAGTGTCCTTTTGCTCAATTTTGCTCTTTATGTTGGTAATTTTGTGGTTATAAATGTTCCTCAAATATAATAATGCTGAATTGCTGTTTAATGTTCCTAAGCACAAGTCTGCCATGTGTCTTACGAAGAAAATATGTGTGTTAGATAAGCTTTGTTCAGGCACAAGTCATAGTGTTTTTGGCCATGAGTTCAGTGTTAATAAATCGTGTGTGTGTGTGTGTGTGTATGTGTGTGTGTATAGGAAAATGCCTTGTTTTATTGCACTTCACTTTGTTGCTCTTTGAAGATACTGTTTTTTACAAATTGAAGGTTTGTAACAGCCTTGGGTTAAGCAGGTCTATCATCACCATTTTCCCAAAAGAATATGTTCACTTTGTGTCTCTGTATCACGTTTTGCTAATTTTCACAATATTTTAAACTTTTTCATTATTATATCTGTTAGGGTGATCTGTATTTAGTGATCTTTGATGTTACTATTATAATTGCTTTGGGGAACCACAAAACACACAAACCACACTTACTCGATAAATGTATGTGTGGTGACTGCTCCAGTAACTGGCCGTTCCTTGTTTTCCTCTTGTCTGGCCTCCCTATTTCCTGAGACACGATAATATGAAAATTAGGCTAATTAAGAACTTTATAATGATCTGTAAGTGTTAAAGTGAAAGAAAGTCACACGTCTCTCACTATCAGTCAAAAGCTAGAAATGATTAGGCTTAGTGAGCAAAGCATGTCAAAAGCTTAGATAGACCAAAAGCTAGACCTCTCACCCCAGTTAGCCAAGTTGTGAATGCGAAGAAAAAGTTCTTGAAGAAAGTTAACAGTGCTACTCCAGTGAACACATCACAAATGTCTAAAAAGCAACATAGCCTTATTGCTGATATGGAGACAGTTTTAGTGATCTGGATAGAAGCTCAAACCAGCCACAACATTCCCTTAATCCAAAGCCTAATCCAGAGGAAGGCCCAAACTCATAGAATTTATGAAGGCTGAAAGAGATGAGGAAGCTGCGGAAGAAAACTTTGAAGCAGCAGAAGTTGGTTCATGATGTTTAAAGAAAAAAAGCCATCTCCATGACATACAAGTGGAAGGTGAAGCAGCAAAGTGCTGATGGAGAACCTGCAGCAAGTTATCTAGAAGATCTAGCTAGAATTATTAATGAAAGTGGCTACACTTAACAACAGATTTTCAATGTAGATGAAACAGTCTTAGGTTGGAAGATGATGCCATCTAAGACTTTCATAGCTAGAGAGGTTCCTGGCTTAAAAGTTTCCAAGGACAGGCAGACTCTCTTATTAAGATAATGCAGCTGATGACCTATGTTAAGTGGAAGCCAATGCTCATTTACCATTCTGAAAATCCTAGGGCCCTTAAGAATTATACTAAGTCTATTTTTCCTGTGCTGTATACATGGAAACACAAAACCTAGATGACAGCACATCCGTTTAGAGCATGGTTTACCAAATATTTGTTGAGACCTACTGCTCAGAAAAAAAAGATTTCTTTCAAATATTACTGCTCATTGATTTACAATGCACCTAGTCACTGAAGGGCTCTGAAGGAGATATACAAGGAGATGAATGTTGTTTTCATGCCTGCTAACACAACATTAATTCTTCAGCTCATGCATCAAAGAGTAATTTTGACTTCCAAGCTTTATTGCTTAAAAAATACATTTCATAAGGCTAGAACTGCTGTAGATAGTGATTCCTCTGATAGATCTGGGCAAAGTAAATTAAAAACCTTCTGGAAAGGAGTCACTATTTTAGATGCCATTAAGAAAATTTGTGATTCATGGGAGCTGGCCAAAAATCAGTATTAACAGAAGTTTGAAAAAAGTTGATTCCAACCCTCATGGATGATTTCGAGGGGTTCAAGACTTCAGTGGAGTAAGTAACTGAAGATGTGTAAAATTAAAAGAGAACTAGAATTAGAAGTATAACTATGTAACAAACCTGCATGTTCTGCACATGTATCCCATTTTTAAGAAGAAATAAAGAAAAAGAAAAGAAGCGGAGCTTGAAGATGTAACTGAATTGCTGCAATATGACAGTAAAACATTAATGGATGAGGAGTTACTTCATACGGATGAGCAAATAAAATAGTTTCTTGAGATGGAATCTACTGCTGTGAAGATGCCGTGAGCAAGGTTACAATGACAACAAAGGATTTATAATAGTATAAAAAAAACTTAGTTGATAAAGCAGCAGTAGGGCTCGAGGATTGACTCCAATTTTGAAGGAAGTACTACTATGGGTAAAGTGCTATCAAAAAGTATGTCATGCTACAGAGAAACCTTTAATTAAAGGAAGATTCAATCAATGGGGAAAACTTTATTGCTGTCTTATTTTAAGAAATTGCCACAATCTCCCCAACTATCAACAACCACCACCCTAATCAGCCAGTAGCCAACAGCATTGAGATAAAACTCTCAACCAGCAAAAAGATTACTCACTGAAGGCTCAGATGATTATTACCATTTTTTAGTAATGAAGTATTTTAAATTATGTACATTGTTTTAAAAACGTAATGCTATTGCACACTTAATAGACTACAGTAGAGTATAAACATAACTTTTATATATATGCAGAAACCCAAAAGTTTGTGTGATTCACTTTATTGTGGTATTTGCTTTATTGCAGTGGTCTGGAACCAAATCTACAGGTATGCCTATATGTATATGCCTACATTTAAGACTTTATGAGATATATATAATCTGTTTAAGATACTCATACAAAAAGTTACCTATTGATCAGTTAATGAAAATGTGACCATAGCCTCATAGGAACATAAACCAGTACTACCACTAGGACCAATGGTTCAATATTTGTTAATTCAGCATTTGTGACTTTACAGATATCTATTGAAACATAACAAAATGTAACTGTATATGGAGATAAAATTTATTTCTGCATATTGCATATTTTATTGTGTGACTTTGCCAAAGTTGTTTATTACTAGTAGATTGTATGTGTAGTGGTGGGGGACATGTATTCTTTATCATTTAATATACATACAGGATTATATTTTCTGTAATTAAAATACTTTTACTCTTCTTTTGAATATTGATATACTTTATTTTTCATTTTTTTCTTGCTTGATTGCTTGACAAGAACATCTAGTGCAGTGTTGAATTGAGCAGCAAGAATGAATATCCTTGTCTTGTTTATGACATTAGAAAGAAGGCATTCTGTCAACTTTAAGTAGATGTTAACTGTAAGTTTTTCATATATATCCTTTATAAGGTAAAGGAAGTTTCCTTCTATTACAAGTTTGTTGAGAGCTTTTGTCATAAAAGAGTTTTGAATTTTATCAAATATCTTTCTCCATTTATTGAGATGATTACATTTTTTATATTTACTCTATGTGGCATATTACTTTATTGATTTTCAGATGTTAATCTATCTTGCATTGTTTAATAAATCTCATTTTTATTATGGTGCATAATCATTTCTATATGCTACTGGATTCTATTTAGTTATATCTTTTGATAATTTTTTCACATGCATTAGTAGGGGATATTGGTCTATGGTTTTCTTTCCTTGGAATGTCTTTGTTTGGCTTTGGTATTGGGGTAACACTGGCTTCATAGAATGAGTTGGGAAGTATTCTTTTCTCCTATGTATACTGAAAGAATTTAATGAAGATTGGTAATATTTATTCTTTAAATTCTTGATAGAATTCACCAGTGACGCCATGTAGTCTCAGTTTTTCTTTATTGGAAACTTTTTAATTTCTTCACTTGTTATGGTTCTATTCATATTTTCTATTTGTTTTTGAATTAGTTTTGGGTTATCTCATCTAAATTGCCTAATTTAATGACTTATTATTGTTCATCATATTCTCTTACAGTATTTTTAAAGTTTCTGTAGGATAGGCAGTTGTACCCCTTATTTCAATCCTGATTTTAATAATCTTGGCCTTCACTTTTTTCTTCAAGAGTCATAAAGATTTTTAATTTTGCCAATCTTTCCAGAAACACAACTTTTGCTTTCAATGATTTTCGTCTTTTACTTCATTGATTTATACTCTATTTTTAAAATTATTTTCTTCCTTCTGCTTGCTGTGAATCTCGCTGGTTCTTCTTTTTCTAGTCTCTTAAAATAGAAACTACCCCATTGGTTTTTAGATATTCTTTCTTTCTTTACTATACAGGTAATTACAGGCCAATATTTATAAAATTATTTATTTATTTCAAATCTTCCACTCTACAGATGAAACCTTCACCACTTCGTCACTCAGGAAGCAACAGGAGAAACATGAGAAGCTGGGATGAAAACAACATTTTGAGGAATCTGTTTGTCTGATGCTGGTCAGAACCTATTACCAGAGGAAGCTTCCTTATTTAATCCCCTTAGGACAGGGGCCATTTGAGAGAAAGAGAATAAAAACAAACAAAACACTTAGGCAATATGACAGTTTTAGTGGACAACCCTAGGTTGGCCCCATGATACAGAACCACTGGTGTTCCAAACTGTGTAATTCCCTCTTCTTGAGTCTGGGCAGAATTTTTGACTTCCTTCTAGCATACACAATATTGCAAAGGTGAAAGTATTTTGCAGATGCAGTGGTCCCAAATCAGTTGGGTTTGAGTTAATCATAAGGGAGATTATTGTGAGTGGATCTGACTTAAGTAGGTCAAAGCCATTAAAAGAGGAACTGAGCTCTCCTTGTTACCAAGAAATTATCCTAGCTGGTTTGATTATTAGTAGCCCATGTGGCAGGAAACTTAAGATGTTTTCTAGGAGCTTAGGGTGATCTCCAGCCAACAGCCAGCAAAAAGCCAGGACCCTCAGCCTTAGAGTTACTATGAAAACAATTCTGTCAACAACTTGAACGATCACGGAAGCAGACTCTTTAAGTCCCCGGATGAGAATGCAGCCTGGTCAACACCTTGACTGCAGCCTGTGAGACCTTGAAGAGAGGACCCAGATAAACTTTGCCCAGGCTCCCGACTCATAGAAACTGCATGTGAATTATAAACGTGTATTATTTTAAGCCACTAAGTGTGTGATAATTTGCATGGGCCAACAGCCAACTAATAATAAAATTTTATATGTAGTGAGATAGGGTTACAAGGGTTACAAATTTAGAAACCAATGTTAATCTTATTAGACTGAAATGCTGCAAAAACCTATTTTGCCAGAGTTTCTCTGCTTGCTTTGTGGAGGATGCAGAAGACTGACGGAGGCCAAGGTAGGGATGGAGGGGCACATAATCACTAATCTTTCCATGATTGTGGCTATGCACACCTGCATTTCTGGAGTCCACTCTACCTGCAGTATTAGAGCAATTAGAAAAGCAAAAAGAGAAGATGAGAAAAAACCTTAACAATGGACATGGAAAATATCATAGAAAAAGGACATGACCTGTAATCCCAGCACTTTGGGAGGCCAAGGCGGGTGGATCATGAGGTCAGGAGTTCGTGACCAGGCTGGCCAACATGGTGAAACCCCATCTCTACTAAAAATACAGAAATTAGCCGGGCGTGGTGGCAGGCACTTGTAATCCCACTACTTGAGACATTGAGGCAGGAGAATCACTTCAACCTGGGAGGTGGAGGCTGCCGTGAGCCAAGATTGTGCCATTGCCCTCCAGCCTGGGTGACAGAGTGAGACTCTGTTTAAAAAAATAAAATAAAATAAAAGAAAAAGGACATGAACACTGCATGAAGAGTAAAGGACAATTTATTAAAACTAGAGCTGAGAATCTAACTTTTGGGAAAGTCACAGAGATAGAGACATCTAAATTAAATAAGCAGAGATAACTACCTCACAAGTCTTAGGTTTCTAAATAACTAGAAAAGCCTTTTCATGTGGGTTCAGCAAATAAAAGTGGAGAAAAGTCAAAATTCAGGTGAGAAGGTCACCTATATCTGAAAGATATAGAGCTAATAATTTTGACTATTCAGAGCATTTT
Source organism: Pan paniscus (assembly GCF_029289425.2). Classification (NCBI taxonomy): domain Eukaryota; kingdom Metazoa; phylum Chordata; class Mammalia; order Primates; family Hominidae; genus Pan; species Pan paniscus. Next base: position 38,383,030 of record NC_073261.2, on the reverse strand, counting down.
TTCAAATGACTACAAAGTTTTCTTAATGTTTAAAATTCTTCTATTGGTAAGGGTCTTTGACATAAAAAATATACATTGAGAAGTAGAAAACTTCTGAGAGGTCCTGATACAGTAAAGAAATTATTAAATTATAAAACTGGCTGTGACACACACGCATGCACACACACACATCAATTTAAGGATTTTCTCTTTGATAATTTGACCCCTTTGTTCAAACAAGCCTATGACAGCAGGCTGATGGACCTGCATAAAAAGCCACATCTGAGGGATTTGAGCCTCAGGGAGCAGCTGCCTGGGGAGGTTTTTGTTTAGACCTAAAGCACCGTGGGAGGAAAATTCTTACTCTGCAGACAGTAATAATTTGCAGTATCATTAGCTTCCACAGGATTAATTGTGAGGGTGAAATCGGTCCCAGACCCACTGCTGCTGAACCTGGCTGGGACCCCAGTGTCTTTATTGGATGCTTGGTAAATCAGGAGTTTAGGAGGTTGTCCTGGTTTCTGCTGATACCAGTGAATTAAGTTTATTCCCAAGAAACTGACACTCTCACTGGCTCTGCAGGTGATGGTGGCCCTCTGTCCTGGAGACACGGCCAAGGAGGCTGGGGACTGGGTCAGCACAATGTCCCCATTGCAGCCTGAAATGATAAAGACAAATAAATTATATCAGATATACTGAGACTGTCCCCATGTAGGCCCATGCATTGGTGACACTTGTAACCACAGTCATATGCAACATCTTGAGTAACCAGAAAACAAAAGATAACTGGGGAACTTACAACCTACAATGAGTGCCCTAAATCCAACAACCAAGAACCCAGAGACACAAAAAACAATGATGGCCACATGAGTTTGCCCGATGTTTCCCTATACCCCCTCACCTGGAGCCCAGAGCAGGAGGATCCACAGCAAAGGAGCCCCGGACCCTATCTCTGAGAGCTGAACTAGAGGCTGCTCCTCAGGGGCCCTGACAAGCTGTCTTTAAGTATGCTCTGAGCAGCTTGGACAGTTGTCTAATGGCCCAACATGCAAATCAGCTCAGAAAAGTTTGAGTTGGTGCTCAAAGGGGACACCTGCTCTTATTTCACCCAGTGGGAGTTGGGGCTAACAAAACATTTCCTAGGGTAGCTCAAGCGTGTCCCAAGGGATTTGGTGACCTTTTCTATTGGATCTTTGCCTGCCATTCTACTTGAGATGCCATGTGGAGGAGTGTACTGGGGCTGCCCTGCCATTTGGATATAAGTTATTTCAGAAATACTTTTGATTTTTCAAAATTCATATTTTATATCATTATCAATAATAATGCATTTTAAGTTATCATTGTCAGAAAGAGAAAGCAAGTTGGGTGGGTTTTATGAAACTGGTTCATATGGGAAGGGGAAGTTTGTTCCACTGAGTAAGTGGTATTTAAAACAAGTCTATAAATGTTATCATGATCTGGAAAGGATGAAGGGGGTGAGCATGAAACCTTGATGAAGACTGGTAACCTAAACTAATCAAGGAACTTGCCTCATTGTGGATAAGGCAGGGTCTCTCCATCTGCTTAGTCCTGAAACCAATGCTGTATCCACCAGAGGCCCTCAGAGGCAGAAGAGTCATTGTAGTGGATCCTATTCAGAGTGGAGAATAACCATCCCCCAACTCCCACTGGTTCCATCTGCCTTGCCACTGGAAGCTGGGGCTAAGGAAGTCCATCTTCTCCTACAGCAAGATATGGTGTCCACACCAGTCAGCTGGCACTCTCACCCATCCATAGGTTAAGGTTTTCTCCCAACAAAACCAGCCTAAAATGTCTGGAAGAAGGGACTGCATCTTCAAATGTGCAGACATCAACACAAGGCTACAAGGAACATGAAAAGTCAGGGAACATGATGCCAACCATCACTTCTCTATGAGCTCCACTCCAGGACTCTATTCTGTTACTTGTGATGGAGTTCAGGGCCAGAGAGGTCCCACTATACTGCTTCCAACTGTGCGCTTGGGTCCCTGATTACTCAGTTATATTTTTCATTGATATTAACATGCATATTAGCTCTAGTTAACTAAAAGTTTTCTTTTATCACTCTGGGAATTGTTTTTATGCTTTAAAATTTTTATTTTATTTGATTTCAACTAAAATAAACTAGTGGCTTCCCAAAGGATCTAGGTAGAACTAAAATAATGGTCTTTCTACACCTTAAATCTACATTTTTATAAACAGTTGAAAATGAACAGCTGAGAATTACAGCTACACCTTAGGGCAAAGGAGATGAAGAGCGGGAACTTAGATTAGTGTGGTGAGTTTGAGTGGAAAGTACTATACCCTCTTGTTTTTCCTAAATAATTAAATTCTGCTTACCTAGCTCTATTCCCCTAGAAGAAATTAGGAATAATGGAATTTGAGTATTCCTTGAAAAAACAAAGAACATTTTCAAGAAATTTAAGAAGTTTTCAAACTTTAACCTTTCAGATGTCTAGTAGATATCTCTGGAAAACAGGGCAAGCATCAATTTGTGGATTGAGAAGAAAGATAAAATATTTCAGAGGAGCCAATATGCCATGAGAAAAGTCCTGAAAAACTCCACCTGAACCTTTGGAACTTTTGTGCCATGATTAGGGTTGGGACAATCCCTGAGCTTTGCCCCCTCCTACAACTCTGGGTGGAGGAGGACAGAAGTAGAGGTGGGAAGTAAAAGGGGTGAAATTTGCATTTTTTTATTAGGCCACCTAGATGACCGATCATTAAGAAGGCTCTAGAAAATAGAGACAAACTTCACCACTTTAAATTGTTCACTGTCCCATCCTCTGTCTTCTACTCTTTCTCCAGCAACCAAGTGATAAAAAGGCCCTACTACACACAATCTGCAAGGACACAGTCCTCAGACTCAGATCTGGGGTGGAGGTAGGGAAGGTAATAATAAAATGCACCCACATGTGTTTGGAGCAATCAAGAAATATTGAACTATACCATATTTTGGCAAATAAAAGACTTGGGTAAAGCAACCCCATCAAGGATAAGTAATTTGAAATGAAATAATACTGAAAATTACAAATATACCATGGGAGAGGGCTATATGACTGACAAAAATACATAGCAAGTAAATAATAAATTAGATAACTCTTCTGAAAATGATGTACTCTAGTAAAACAAAAGTATTTTCTGCAGTAAATGTAAATTTAGAAGACACACCAAAAAAAAGAAAAACACTTAAATTTATTTTCAAGGATGAGATAGCAAGAAAATAATAGGTAAAATAAATGTGTCTGGTTACAGGTACAGGATTAAAAAAGTAAAGCAGAACTAGTAATTTTAACATAGATAGAAAAAATGTAATAAGGCAAAGAAATAAATGGAGTCAAAGACACATAAGGTAAGCTTAGTAAAGGGATAAAGTTCAGAAAAAAAGGCAAAAAAAATTACAGATAATTATAGAAAGGATAGAAAATAGGCACCCAATATACATGGATAATTGATGTGTTTTAATTATGGAATTTAATAAGATGGCATATGAAATAAAATGTAATAACATAATGACCAGAATGTCAATATGTTTAAGTGAAGATATGTTAAAACACCCCACCATAACATATATGTGAATTACATATTTATTAAATACAGAAATATTAAAAGATAAATCTATAACAAAGAATTTATATGAATATATATCTGACTTGGTATTTAAAGAGACTATTTATAAGCCAGAAGAAAAAGGAATTCTAAAAGAAACAAAAAAATATAAAAAGAAAGCAACAGAAGCCTAATATAAAGTTTCTAAGTAGAAGTTTTAAATCAATGTCAAACACAAAATTATACACTGAAGAAAATCAATACATGTAAAAATAAAAGTAAACTATAACAATCAAAGACATCTCACAAAATGATAAAGAAAGCAAATTTAAATTAGAAAAATAATCCATAAAATGAAAAATTAATAAATTGGACCTCATCTAAATTGAAGTTTTTGATCTGAAAAAAAATCTCTATTAAAGGGATGTAATAAATTGAAAGTGGACTTGTGTAATTTAGCAAATGAACTCTTGAGCAATTATCTCAGAGAAATAAAACATTATTATACAGAAACTTGTACACAAATGTTCACAGAAGCTTTATTTATAGTAGCTAAATCAAGGAAATTACCCAAATGTCTTTCAGTAAGTAAACAGTTAAATAAACTGGGGTAATCCGTATTATAGACTACATTCAGAAATAAAAAGCAATAAACAATTGATATACCCAACTTTGATGAGCCTGAAGGGTATTACGCCAGTGAAATAAGCCAATCTCGAAATGGTACTTATTGCATGATGTCTTTTATGTGGTGTTTGCCAAGGGTTAAGGATGGGGTAGAGAAGGTGAGTGCGGCTATAAAAGGGTAACACCAGGAGTCGTGTGGTGATGATTTAGCTGAGTTTCTTGACTACAGTGGTTGTTATAGAAGGTCACATAAATGATTCATTCACATCGAGCTACACACACATAAACACAATCACATAAACAAACAAAAATTGTGTGCGTGCGTAACTTGTGAAAACTGAATAAGTTCTATGGATGACACCAATGTTAATTTCCTGTCTTTGGTATTGTACTATAGTTTGAAAGATGTCAACACTGGAGGAAGTTGAAGATGTATGAGACTTCTGTATATTTCTTTGCAACTTCCTGTGAACCTATAACTATGTTATAGTTAAAAAATAAAAAGTAAAAAAAATCTTAAGCTTTATTACTTGAAAACCTTGAAAAAAATGAATTGCCCTTTTTCTATCAAATGATTGGCAAAAAAACTTAAAGCCTTATGCCTCCCTCTGCTGGTGGGAATGGAGAGGGATGGAAAAGCCATACTTTGGTGGTTGCAGTGTGGATTTCTACAGTTTCCTAAGTAATCTCTGCTCACTATTGGAGTGAAATTTAAAATACGTACACTTGTTGGCCCAAACTTACTACTAAGAAAATTGCCTATAGAACTAATAACTCCGTGTTGTCTAAGGAAACATCTGAATGCCTATCAGTAAGAGATGGCTAAATATATTGTGCTATTTTCATATTATGAAAAATTATGGCTGCCTCTGCCTCTGCCCCTCTGCCCCCTGCCCCTCTGCCTCTCTGCCTCTCTGCCTCTCTGCCTCTCTGCCTCTCTGCCTCTCTGCCTCTCTGCCTCTCTGCCTCTCTGCCTCTGCCTCTCTGCCTCTCTGCCTCTCTGCCTCTGCCTCTGCCTCTGCCTCTGCCTCTGCCTCTGCCTCTCGCTCTCCCTCTCTGCACGGTGTCCCTCTGCTGCCCAGCCGAGGCTGGACTGTACTGCCGCCATCTCGGCTCACTGCAACCTCCCTGCCTGATTCTCCTGCCTCAGCCTGCCGAGTGCCTGGGATTGCAGGCGCGCGCCGCCACGCCTGACTGGTTTTCGTATTTTTTGGTGGAGACGGGGTTTCGCCGTGTTGGCCGGGCTGGTCTCCAGCTCCTGACCGTGAGTGATCTGCCAGCCTCGGCCTCCCGAGGTGCCAGGATTGCAGCTGGAGTCTCGCTCACTCAGTGGTCAATGTTGCCCAGGCTGGAGTGCAGTGGCATGATTTCGGCTGGCTACAACCTCCACCTCCCAGCCGCCTGCCTTGGCCTCCCAAAGTGCCGAGATTGCAGCCTCTGCCCGGCTGCCACCACGTCTAGGAAGTGAGGAGCGTCTCTGCCTGGCCGCCCATCATCTGGGATGTGAGGAGCCCCTCTGCCCGGCCGCCCAGTCTGGGAAGTGAGGAGCGCCTCTTCCCGGCCATCATCCTGTCTAGGAAGTGAGGAGCATCTCTGCTCGGCCGCCCATCGTCTGGGATGTGGGGAGCGCCTCTGCCCCGCCACCCCATCTGAGATGTAAAGAGCGTCTCTGCCCGGCCGTGACCCCGTCTGGGAACTGAGGAGTGTCTCTGCCCCGCCGCCACCCCGTCTGGGAGGTGAGGAGCGTCTCTGACCGGCCGCCCCGTCTAAGAGGAGCCCCTCCGCCCAGCAGCCGCCCAGTCTGGGAAGTGAGGAGCGTCTCTGCCCTGCAGCTGCCCCGTCCGGGAGGTGGTGGGCAGCCCCCGCCCGGCCAGCCGCCCTGTCTGGGAGGTGGGGGGCGCCTCTGCCCTGCCGCCACCCCGTCTGGGAGGTGTACCCAACAGCTCATTGAGAACGGGCCATGATGACGATGGCAGTTTTGTGGAATAGAGAAGGGGGAAATGTGGGGAAAAGAAAGAGAGATCAGATTGTTACTGTGTCTGTGTAGAAAGAAGTAGACATAGAAGACTCCATTTTGTTCTGTACTAAGAAAAATTCTTCCTTGAAAAAAAAAAACAGAAAAATTATGCAATTTTTGAAAGAAAGGGTTAATTTCATACAATTGATCTGTTTATTATACAATATCAAGTGTAAAAGCAGAAATACAAAAATGTTTTTATAACACGTAATCCAGTGTTTGAGAACCTACAATAATAACCACAGAACTATAGCATACACAATATAGTAAATTTTTTTCATATATTAAATATGATTCACGTTTCTTGGGGTGACTATAGTTTTCTCACTAATAGAAGAACAGTAAGTTGATTAAACCAAAAATCATGACACAATTATATAGGGAGGAAGTCAGAGCACTCTGTTCTTAAGCTCTGCTCTAGGGAGAAACTATTTAACCAGCCTAATGTGCTATATACAGTTTTATTATTATCTAATTGACTGGGGAAAGAGAAATACTCAACTCCATCCAGCACTAGCATCCTGTCCCACCTACATGGGTGGAGAAAGAAGCAAAGAGACACTTGTGATGTTTACAGTCCACAGACATAAGCTCACTAAAGCACTGAACCCTAAGCACAGAAGTATAGAATGTTTCTCTTCCCCTACACCTTACCCCCATATTATTAAAGGCCTATTTCTAGCACTTCCCTTCACCCAATATATTTTATCTGGCTATCAAGTAAAAATTATAAGGCATAATAAAAGGCAAAAAGACATGGTTTGAAGATAACAAGCAAGCTTTGGAACCAGACATGGCAGGGATGTTGTAATTTTTAATAGAGGAGCAATGTAAACTGAAAGATGAAGATCCCAAGAAAAAGCAAAAAAAAAAAAAAAAGAAAATGCTAGAGATTAAAAAACAAAACTAAACAGAACACTGTAACAGAAAGGACTGGGTATGGCTGGAAAAACAAAGTCTGATCTTGAGAGTATATTAATAGAAATCTCCAAAACTGAAGAGAAAAGAGAATAAAGGCTGAAAACCAAAGGCCCAAGAACTGTGAGACATATACAAAAGGCGTTACATTGTTTAACTCTTTTTCTCTTTAGAAAAAAAAAAAGTGCAGTTTGCTGCCAGCATTCATATAATTTTACATAAACACACTCTTTGAGGCTGAAGCAAATCTGACTGATTTTCAATGTGAAATAAAATATAAAATCCGTTCTTGGAATTATTTCTAAACAGAACTTGTCTCTAATCCTAATATAACAGAAATATATATGATAATCAGTATTTAATAATTTTTTGTGTGGTAAATTTCAAAGCACAGAACAACAAAAAGCGGAATATCACATTCCACACAAAAATATCACGTTTCTCTTCAGATTGTCTTGCTAGGCTCGTCTTTGCACAAGCAGCAAACTTTGCAGTGACCAGTTGGATTTCGCTTCCCTGATGTTGGTGATATCTCTTGGAGAAAGGTCTTCCATACAGGCGAAGAGGTATGACATCATCAGAGCAAGGATGACCTGGAAGACTTTGCTGCCCTGGCCTGTGATGCTTTAAGAGCATTTTTTCAATCAACGTCAGTCTGAAGTTTATATGGCTAATTGTGTGCTCAGGATTGTCCTTCTTGAACAGGGTGTAGAGGTTCATTCAGCACTGTAATGTTTAGAAGGTGGTGAAAGAATTTCTTAGACCAAATCTTATGCCCTTTGAAGAAGTGAGCATCAAATCAGCTGAGTCCACTGCTCCCATCTTCTCACTATAGTCCACAGTGGCATATGACTTCTTAGTTTTCTCTCCATTTCTGTTGTCTACTTCAATCACAGTATCATTGTGGAATGTTGACCACATTCTCACCGTCTTCTTTTTGAGGTAAACACTGTAGCTGCAAGTGCTGCCAGTAAGTATTCTGGGGCAAAAGGTAAATGGGTTAATGGACATGAAGAAAAAGGAGGAGGACGGGGTGGAGGCGTGGTAAACAAAACCATATTGAGTGAAAATTTTTCTAAATTAATGTCAGATATCGAACCACAGATCCAAGAAGATCAGGAAACACCAAGCAGTATAACTGCCAAAATAAGCAAATAAGCAAAACAAACAAACAAACAAAAACAAAAAACACTTGAGCATATAATTTTTAAACTATAGGAAGTCAAAAACAAAGAAAAAGTATTGAAAAGGAGAGAGAGAGAGAGAGAGCATGAACATAAGAGAAACAAACCTTTCATGTAGAGGAGCAAATATAAATATTGCATCCAACTTCTTCTGTGAAACAGGAAGCAGTCTTCACTTCAATGCAAGCAAGAGGAGAGTAGAGTGAAGTATGTCGTGTTGAGAGAAGAAAACCACCAACCTAGGATTCTGTTTTCTATGAAATCATCCTTCAAAAGGAAATGATAAATGATGGCTTTCTCAGACAAACAAAAATTCAGAAAAATTTGTTGCCAGTAAACATGCTTTGTAATAAATAGAAAAAGAAAAGTTCTTTTGAGAGAAGGAATATAGTATAGGTCAGATATTTGAATTTACATAAAAGAAGAGCATCAAGAAGAAATAAGTGAAGGAAAAATTAAGGAACATATTTTTCTTATTCTTAACTGATATAATTTTTTTCAAAATAATAATAATGTGATTATTATGCATGCTGATGTATACATTTACATACATAAATACACACGTGTACACATATATGCATACTTATTTATACTTACATATAAGTGAAATGAATGACAATAATGCAACAAATGGAAAAAATTAGGAATACTTTATTATTATCAGGTACTCACATGACCTATGAAATGGTATAGGAGTATTTGAAAGTAGGCGTGGATTAGTTGTAAATGTGTATTGAAAACTTCAGAGCAACACTAAAAGTGGTTAAAAAAATCTAATATGCTAATAAAGGAGAGAAAATAGAAGCGCATAAGATGCTAAATTAAAACCATAAAAAAGCAGAAACAAGTAGAAGATAAACATAGAAAAGAAAACACACCAAACAATAAATAGAAAACAGTGAAAGTGTGGTAGACATTAATCCAAGGCATCGATAATTAGTTGGAGCATCAAATGTCTAAATGTACAAATTAAAAGATATGTTACTAGAGTGTATCAAAAAGGAAGATTCAACTATATGGTGTCTATAAGAAACCTAATTAAAATATTAAAGCACATATAGATTGAAAAGTGTATGAATGGAGAAAGATATACCATGCTAATATTAATCAAAAGAAAGCACAAGTAGCTATATTAATTTCGGAAAAGAAGATCTCAAAGCAAGGAAATTTATCATGGACAGAAAGAGCATTACATATGAAAAAGGGGCCAATTCTTCAAGAAGACAAAGCAATGCTTAACATACGCGAGCTTAACAGCAGACTGTCAAAGTAAATGTGGCAAAAACTGATAGAACTACAAGAAGGTACAGCTGAGTCCACGATTACAGTTAAAGACTTTAACACTTCACTATCAGAAATGCATAGATCCAGCGGGCCAAAAACCCATAAAAACAGTCAAACTCAACAACACTATCAATGAACTATGTATAATTGCCATGTGCACACTATTTTGTCCAAACACATATTTTTTCAAGATCACATGGAATATTCTCTGTGATAAACTTAATGCCGGATCATAAAACACACAGTAACATATTTTTAAAAAATAGAAATCATTCAGTGCCTTCTCTCAAACCACAATGGGATTAAAATACAAATCAATACCAAAATGTAGACAATACCCAAATATGTGGAGATTAAATAGCACACTTCCAAATAACAAAAGAGTTAAAGAAGAAATCTCAGGAGAAATTTAAGAAGATTTTGAACTAAATGGAAATAAAAACATGACTCATCAATATTTGTGGAATACAGCGAAAGAGGTGCTGAGAGGGAAATTTATATTATCAAATGTATAAATTAGAAAGAAGAAAAATCTAAAATCAATAATCTAAGCTTTCACTGTATGAAAGTAGAAAAAGAAGATAAAATTAAATCTAAATTAGGCAGAAGAAAGGAAATAAATATTAGAGCAGATATCAAAAAAATTGAAAACAGGAAGTCAACAGAAAAAAAAACATTAAAAGCTAATACTATAAAAATACAAATAACATTGATAAAACTCAAGCCAAGCTAAGGAAACATAGAAAGCACACACATTACTAACAGCAGAACTGAAAGAGGGGACATCACTACAGATCCTATGAAGCTTAAGAGGATATTGTACAACTATTATAAACAATGCTATGATCCAAACTTGATAACTTTGATGAAATGGATGAAGTCCTTGAAAGAAGCAATCTACCAAAACTAACTAAAAGAAATAGACAGTATAAACTGTCCTATATATATTTTATATATTTAATAAACTGAATAAATAACTAACAACCTTTTTAAAAATAAAGCACCAGATTCAGATGGATTCGATGGTGAATTCTATCAAATATATGAGGAAGAAATTCTTCAAATTCTCCATCTATTGCACAAGATAGAAGCAAAGGGCATACTTCCTAAGTCATTCTGTGAGGGAAATACTAGTCTACTAACAGAACCAGGCAAAGACATTACAAGAAAATAGAACTACAAATATTTCTCATGAACATAGATGCAAAAATCCTCCAAAAAGTATTAGCAAATCGACTATGACAATGTATTAAAAAACACTATACAGTATAGTATGCCAAGTTGGATTTATGCTAGGTATGAAAGGCTGATTCAGTAGTCAAAAATTAATTGATTTAATCCAATGTTAATTCTTGTGTATCCAACACAATTGAGTATCCAGAGAATGGGATATTATTTATAGCCTAAATAAACAAGCTATCAAATCATGAAAGAACATGGAGGAAATTTAAATGCATATTACTAAGTGAAAAAGTCAATCTGAAAAGACTGCATATTATATTATTTCAACTATATGATGTTCTGTAAAAGACAAAATCATAGAGACAGTGAAAGGATCAGTGGTAGTTAGGGATTTGGGAGGGTGGGGGATGAATGGGGGAGGTGAACAGAGAATTTTTAGGGCAGTGAAACTGTTATGTCTGATACTACAAAGATGGATATTTCCTATTATACATTTTTCAAAACCTATAACATGTATGACATCATAAGTGAACCCTAATGTAAACTAAGAAGCCCTAATCTAAACTCTGGGTGATAATGTTGTGTCAATATAGGTTCACTATGGTGGGGGACGTTGATAACTGGGGAGGCTTTGCCTGTGTCAGAGAAAGATACGAGAATCTGCACTTTCTTCTCAATTTTGCTGTGAACCCAAAACTACTCTAAAAATGAGCTCTTTAAAAACATAACTTCTTCCCCCACCCGGCCAGCCACCCCATCCAGGAGGTGGGGGGCAGCCCCCGCCCGGCAGCCGCCCCGTCTGGGAAGTGAGGAGCCCCTCTGCCCGGCCGCCACCCCGTCTAGGAGGCGTACCCAACAGCTCATTGAGAACCGGCCATGATGACGATGGCGGTTTTGTCGAATAGAAAGGGGGGAAATGTGGGGAGAAGAGGGAGAGATCGGTTTGTTACTGTGTCTGTGTGGAAGGAGGTAGACATGGGAGACTCCATTTTGTTCTGTACTAGGAAAAATTCTTCTGCCTTGGAATGCTGTAAATCTATAACCTTACCCCCAACCCCGTGCTCTCTGAAACATGTGCTGTGTCCACTCAGGGTTAAAAGGATTAAGGGTGGTGCAAGATGTGCTTTGTTAAACAGATGCTTGAAGGCAGCATGCTCGTTAAGAGTCATCACCACTCCCTAATCTCAAATACCCAGGGACACAAACACTGTGGAAGGCCCCAGGGTCCTCTGCCTAGGAAAACCAGAGACTTTTGTTCACATGTTTATCTGCTGACCTTCCCTCCACTATTGTCCTATGACCCTGCCAAATCCCCCTCTCCGAGAAACACCCAAGAATGATCAATAAATACTAAAAAAATTAAAAAACAAAAAAACAAAAAAAAATAACTTCTTAAAAAATAATTAGTTATTTCCACTATCTAATACAGCAACTTGAATTGTGGGAGAATGAGAAACAGTGAAAGATTTGTCATATTTTCTTTTATTATAAATCAATTATTAAAAATATTATTCTTACAAAATAATCTTTTTTGAATTTCAGAGTATTGCTATTGCCAGTAAAAGTTAATGATAAACCTTTAAAAAGTCTGCCTTGTAATTGGTTATTTTGTCTCAAAATCTGTTGCCCTTAAGTATCCAGACCATGTAAACTTTTGTAAGAATTCTTCTTTCATCAGAAAAAGGCTTTGAAATTTTCTTATACTATCTGGGAGTATAATATTCTTAATTCTAAATGGGAACCTCCCCTTTCTGTATGTTAACATACCGTGCCAAAACGTTGACAACAGCAGCTAGAGTGGATCACTCCACACTGGACAAAGATAAGAACTGATAAAGTCTGTAAGAACAGCCTATGTTTAGATCTAGGTGGGAAGCAGGCCACTGTGTGTCTCCAATCTTGGTCACATTCAACTGCATGAGGACAGACTTATATAGGTCAGTTTTCTTGTAGTTCGACTTTCTTGCCAAATCCTGTTTGGGGGTCCGTAAGTGTAAAAGCACATGTAATATATATACATATATAATATGTATGTGTGTGTGTGTAATAATATATATATTACATGTATATATACATGTAATATATATACCTTATATACTCTCTCTCTCTCTCTCTCTCTATATATATATATATATATATGACTTGGGAAAGAGGAGTCTTCGAAGTGGAATTGCTTGTGTCCATTAAGCTGGATTCAGTGTTCGTAGGGTGGAGTTTGACCCTATTTGTAGGGGATTTGGGGGCTTATCAAGGAAAAAGAGGTGACCACAGAGTAGCAGTAGCGCACACATTTATTGGGTGAAACTTTGAGGGGCTCACAGGGACAAGTCCTTCACAGCAGGAGTCTTTGTAGAGGTGAAGGTGCCAGGTTGCTATTCAGAAAGGAAGGGAAACAAGACACCTGAGGAAAGGGACATTGGAGAAAGGGGCTTATGTGTCTAGGTGATGTCACACAGCAGCATGATGGAGAGCCTCTGGGTTAGAAAGCTCAAGAGGACAGTTGCAGTTTGGGGGTTTTATTGCCTGAATCTTACTTTATTTATTGGCAGGCAGCAGGTGAGGTTTCCTGGCATATGCAAAGCAAGCAGTGTCTAAATGGCAAAATAATAATAATAATAAAATTTGAGGGCTATTTTTGAAATAATTAGTTGTGTAAAATTTGAACTTGATGATAGTAGTTTAAAAATAAACCTGCAGTTTAGCAATACACAATTTTGAGGGCAGTAAACAGAGCTTTGATTCATTTATATAACACTGTTGCACATCCTGTAATGTTTGTTCTGTTGACTTTATCAACCCAAACTGTCCAAACCCATAATGCTTTGCACTAGAATACATACCCAGTTGTGTGTTTCCTTCCCATACCCAAATGGAGGTTCCTTATGGCATTGATTGTGGTGATGGATTCATGGGTGTGTACTAATCTTCAAACTCATGAAATTGTGTACATTAAATATGCACAATTTTTTGGTATGTCAATTATCTCAATAAAATGGTTTTAAAAATCTCAACTAGCAGAGGGATATTCCCCAAATGCAGATTGTCTAGAGTGGATTCCTGGCTTCAAGGCACTTGTAATGAAAGCTGGTTGTCTTTTCTAAATAACTATAAATTGTCACCCAGAAGAAGTAAAATTCATGGCTAACCATTCTGTTTTACAGGTTCAGAGCAGGCTTTGTGGACGTGTTTATCCTCCAAATTTATATATTCTCTCTAAACACTGGGAGACGTTAGTACGTTTACATGTCTGACTTCTCTGGGTTGTCAAGATCCCATTTTTGATCTACCTAATATGAATTTGTATCCAAATGTTTAAATTCTTTTTCTTTCCTTTTACTTGAAGTAAATACTGAAAAATCCTACAGAGGTACTCAACCCAACCATAAAAATGAGTTTGAGAATCATGTGTTGGAGATGAAGGCTTTTTATCTGTAAATGCTAAACTTTCTGCTGAGCCCAGCTCACCCATGGACTAACTGGATAAAGTGAGACAATAATTCCATTGTCTACCTGAGCATTCCCCACCTTAAAATTTTTAACTGCCTCTAACATCTCTGCTCTAGGCTCACTCTTGAAGACAGGGTCCTCTATCTTGAAAAGAAGTTTTTCTCAAAAGCCAGAGCTTGTTTAATAATTTTCAGTTTTTTTAATGTGAGATTTGTCTATTCCACCTTGTAAGAAAATTTGATTTGCCAGACAAATGAAAAGTGGAAAACTAAAGAAGAGTTTAGAGATAGAATCAAGGATAATAGCATTTTAAACTGTGGTTACATTTGTCTTTGAAATAAGAATTTGTATAAATATACCGAAATGACAAGGTAAATAATTTTTTTGTATTTTTAATTTAGATAAGATAGTTTACTTGCAGAAAAATGGAGACTATGAACCTAGAATTCTCAAATTCAATGTTTTTTCTTCCAGTTTAAATAATTTCAAGAATCTATAAAATACTTACATAAACTTTAAATACAGAAATTTTAAGAGCTTCAGAAAAAATCAAGGACAAAATTAAATCCCTTACACTAGTTTCTGAAATCAACCAAAATTGTGTTTTAACTACTGTGTTTTATTTCCAATGAACAACAATCAAAAACATTAGATAAAGTAAGATGCGATAGGTGAATGAATTGTTTGGTGGTCACTCTTAGTTATAATGAGATAATAATGAGACAATATCTTCATCAGAAAGTGGAAATGGTGACTTTCTGCCTTAAGGGAGCAGGGGACTCAAAGTTGTAAGCTTCCCCTCCGTCTTGATCTTTCTTGTGCAGGAGCCGAGGGTAATCCACTGTTTCAGTGGTCTTTGAGCAGCAACAGTCCTCATCTTTCTGTAATTCTAGAAATGTTCATACTGGGCTCTTCTAAAACACTTTTTATGCCAAATAGAAAAATAAAGATCAGTAATAAAATAAAAAGAAATAAAATAAAATAACTTATGAACTCCTGGAAGTAGTTGTGGGATAAAATTATTAAGTTTAACAAAAAACTAGAGCCTAGAACAACTTACTAAAAACTAATTTAGTCACATTTTACTCTTATTTTGTATTCTTGCCCTCACAAATTAGGAATTTTCTCAACCCAAAGAATGATTGCCTTTCTTATATTCTGGAATCTTAACAGCCATAGGAGAAATTTGAAACTATGAGAACTTATACTAACCAGTTATCCTAGGAAATCTGGTTACACAAAAATTAACTATTTAGAGTAAAATAAAAGGAAAAATTTGTTGATCCCATGGAAATAATTAACTGAATATTTGCTGGTCAATAAAGCTAATCCTAAGTATGCCCCTAAATAACAGCGACATCGTTGCTTCTGGATTAATGCTAAGTTTTCAAGATTCATTAAAAGTAATTTGCCTTGGATTCAGACTCATAGTATTGGTCATAACTGTAATTCAACTACCACCAGAACTTGTAGAAGACAACAACAAAAAAGAAGGGATAATGAGAAATATGTTATGAAATGTATCCCAATGTTAACATTTATGAAGGAGAGGGAGGTGTTTTATGAATATCTATTCTCATAGCACTGATATCTTCAATTTGATAAGCAAATACAAATCTTTAAACCAGAATTTGGAACAGGGTAAATATGGCTCTCATGAATTTGACTTGACTGCGTCCTGGGGTTGTATTGACATAAGGACTAGATGGAGGTACATACAGCAGAAGTAATGAAAATTATAATGTCAAATTTTAGAGCCTCCTAACTAAAGCACTAGCTCAGATACTGTATAAAGATGAAAAAAAAGTTATGTGAAAATGCCCTGGAACTGTTTCTGGACTGCCTAGTAATATCCTGGCTGTGGTTGGATGGCTGATTTACCCCAGCTGGAAGTATCAGTATTGTACAGCTGAAATTTGCGGGCACTCTCCTCTGCAGTTGTCACCAAATGGCTTATACTTTTATTTTCAAAATCCACTTGCAATTCTAAGAGCTCTCCTTTTCTCTCACAAAAGGAAGTTGAGGCAAATCAAAAACTTTTGGGATAAAATGTTATCTCTGCTATGAATTGACAAAGTCTATTTAGATGTTTGCAAACTAAACATTTTCACTAATTGCTGTGAGTCACACTCCCCCTGAGTATAGCTTGTGTAGAATGCAATTACAGGTATGTAAGTGGAGGTTTGGTATAACCAGTAATGGAGAGGTAGGAAGTTAGAAAGTGGGAAAATACCAATTTCTGAATATTACCAAACATTATCGTGTTAAAAATATAACAAAACCTGCTAATCCTAACGTATACCCAACCTTTGTAGCCATGAGTATGCCTCAATTTTCTTGCTGTTATGCTGACTAAATCTCATTGACAAATGCAGGAAACACAGGGAGGATCAGAATGCACTTTCCAGGTAGCTCTCTCTTCTGTCATGTCTAGTTGCTCAGAGAGCACTTTGATCACCTTCATTCTTCTGCTTGAGCCATGTGAAATAAGGCTGTCACAGTGATGGGGCCAGAACAGTCTGGATCTTCCTGCAAATTATTCCCTGCAGTCATCTAACATCTACCTGTGAAGCCAACTCAGAATCTGCCATGCAGGCAGTCCACGTGCAAACACTTGTGGACGGCTGGGCCATCCCAAGTAGGGAGGTTTGTGTTCAGGGTTTTACCACTGTGTGAGGACCTTGCAGACCCTGTTCACAGCAATAAACCCCAACATCCTCAGCCTCCACTTTGCTGAATTTAAGTGTGAAACCTGTCCCTGACCTGCTGCCACTGAACTTGTTTGGGACTCCATAGAATTTGTTAGAAATTGTGTAGATAAGAAGCTGTGGAGACTGGCCTGGCTTCTGCAGGTACCAATCCAAATAGGTGTTTCCATCACTATGCAGGAGGCTCTGACTAGACCTGCAGGAGATGGAGGCCGGCTCTCCCAGAGGGATGGGCAGGGAGAGCAGATTCTGGGTCATCACAATATCCCCACTGGATCCTAAAACAATAACAGTGAGAAGTACAAGGTTACATACAAACAATGTGAGACATTTTTATAATTTAGTTTTATTGTATACATTAGGCTACTTTTTTTGTGTTTGATTAGATTCATACACTACATTTATCTAATATCCAAAAATAATCCAATAATTAAAGGCACAAAGTGGCCTCTTTGTTTTTGAAGTTTTCGACAGTGAAGTTCTTTTTCCTTGTGGCTCGTTCTTAGTTCTTACAGGTCTAAATATTAAATTCCCTTTGCTGGAGGACAAGAAATCTGCATCTGACATGTAGACAGAACAACAAATGGGAGGCTGCAGATTCCCCAGAGCTCACCCTCCAGCCCCATTCTCTTCTCTTCTGTCCTTACCAGGGACCCAGAGCATTAGCAGCCCCAGGAGATGAGCAGGGAGCCTCACTGTGAGAAGGTGAACTGAGGAGTCCTGATCAGTCAAGGCAAGGTTAGAGCTGAGCTTTTATCTCACACTCACAAGGGAAGGTCTTCCCTAGGGGACAACATGCAAATCCCCTGGTGAGTGAAGCAGTGAAGAAAGATCCAGTTGCGGTCGAAGAGTGGGCTTCTTATGTAAGCAAAGTGACACAAAATATCTTTTGTGTTGATGAAACCAAAATAAAATATTGGTGTTGCCTGGCTTAGAAGGGTGACATTCTGAAATACCATGAATCAATGTGGAAGACACTGTGACTGCAGCCTGTCACTCTCCATTGCTGATGCAATGGAGATTCTGATGATGAAGATGTGTGTCAATCTTTAGGTGGTGAATAGGCTTTCTTCTTGGCTCCACCCAGCTAATTCTGAGGAGGAACTAGCTCTCACTAACTCTGGTGCTCATTGATAGAATGTCTCTAAGTATCAGGATGAACTTGAAACAGTTCTAGAGTTATTTGGCTGTGGTTGCAAGGCTGATTTCCCCCAGCTTGTATTTCACTGTAGCTGGTATTTCTGGGCACTTGGCTCTACAGCTGCCATTAAATGGCACTAAATGATGCCCCAGTGAATAAGCTAGCTGTAATGTGTGCTTCATAAACAAGGAGAAAATTAGAGTTCACGGGAAGAGGAATGCATATTCCATTCCATTGTATCTAATGCGTGTCGTTGTCTTTGAAGGGAGGAAGGCCTTGGTAGGCCTCTTTGGATTCTAGAGGCAAGAAATTCTGTACCTTGGAATACTGTACTGGCTCACTGACTGACTGATACACGAGTCAGCCAGCCTTGAGTGGGACCCGGGGCAAAAAAAGGGCTCTGCAGCAGGTTCAGCCTGTAGCACAAGCAGCCCTGCCTCTCAGGCCAGTGCAGATGCAGATGAATTGGACAGCACAATCAGCCATCTGGACATAATTGACACTTTGAGAACACTCCACCAGCACAGCAGTTTGCATAATCTTTTCAAAAAATTTACTAAAATAGACCATATTGTTACCAGAAAAGGGGATTTTGATTCAAACTCCAAGAGAGGATTCTTGGATTTCATGCAGGAAGAAATTCAAGGAAAGTTGGAAAGTGCAGTGAGAAGAGAGAGTTTTTTGAAAATTACTCCATTACAGAGTAAGGCATCCTCAGAAAGCAAGCAGAGGAACATACCATCTTTAAGTTTTTCTTATATAGGAGTGTTGTCTATGTAAAGACTAAACTTAAGCTGTGCCTACATGCAGATGAGCAGACATTACGACAAAATTTATTATTCTGTTGATTTAAGGGAAACTATTCTTGACATTCTAGTGTGTTATCTTGGAAATAAGGACTGTGTCTTGCAAAGAAACATATTCATTGGGGCAATGTGTTATCAAAAAAAAGATTTTATCTACTTATGATCCAATAATTAATTTAGACTGACTTCAACAGATTTTTTTAATGACAAAAAGCAGAAGATGGTATAAGAGGAAAATACAATACAACAGAAAACACAAGCTATTATAACTCTTGCTTCATGGATTTTTACATATCTATTAGACATATGCTGGGTATATGTGTGCAATGATAATCTAAAAACTGAATGCTAACTAGCTTAAGGAATGCCTGCATTACACTTGAGTCTTGCCCACTTTTCCAATTATAAACAGAAAGCTACAGTACTATTTGTATGAGTATCAAAACTTTTAGCTGCCTGAGATAGAGGTAAAGAAGATTTACTGAGATAAAAGCCTTGGAAGTAGTAGAGATTTGTCCTATGATGTTATGGCTGTTGCTGTGGTTGCCGTTGTTAGGAAATACAGTGGGAGTGAAAGCAAGATTTACAAGCTCTGCTCTTCCTCATACTCACAACCCCCTCTAGAGATGGACAGATGGTGGTACAGGAATCTCTGACACCTCTTAGAAGTCTTTTGCTCTTTCCAGAATGTTTCCTGACAAGTATTGTTTTGAGTCACAGATTAGGTGAAACTGGGTGTAGAAGAAAGGACTAGAGCAAGGGAAGAAGTTTTCCATCCCAGATAGTTGTAGGAACAGGGAAATTGAATTTTTCATAGATTTATGCGACATTTCTATCATGTTGGGGAGAGAGGCATCAAACCAGGCTCATTCCTGAAAGAATCATTACGTTATTTTAGAGAGAAAGAACTACAAATTTCTTGTCAAATAGATGTTTAAAATTCAAAGCTACTGATTTTTTTTTTTTTTTTGAGATAGAGTCTCACTCTGTCATCTGGGATGGAGTGCAGTGGCATGATCTTGGCTCACCACAACCTCTGTCTCTCTGATTGAAGCAATTCTCCTGCCTCAGCCTCCCAAGTAGCTGGGATTACAGGTGTGTGCCAACATCCCTGGCTAATTTTCATATTTTTAGTAGAGACGGGGTTTTGCCATATTGGCCAGGCTGGTCTGAAACTCCTGACCTCAGGTGATCTGTCTGCCTCAGCCTCCCAAAGTGTTGGGATTACAGGCTTGAGCCACTGCACCTGGCCCTACTGATGTATTAATATTATTCATCTTCTTGAATACACCAAGTGGTAAAGTGCAAATCCACACTTTAAACTTGAGATTTCTACTCCTATGTAAATTATACTAGTGAGGAACAAAAAAATTCTCTATTGGTTGGGAGATGATGTTTGACAGTGGTCAGTTTGTGAAGTGGAGGCTTACGTCACAGTACTTTTTACAGTATTGCATATAAACATGAATGTCCTCATACCCAGAAGAATCAGCATTTCTCATGAGCCATATTACCACCAAGAAAGAAGTGAATTGAAGCCTGTGACTACTTGATGAAGGGTGTATAAAGAAGAGGGAAAGAAAAAGGACACAAAACACAATATTGTAAGCGGAAAGGAGAAAGTCATTACACAGCCTATAAGAGTAAAAAAATAAAGAGAGCATATTATGAGTAATTTTATGCCAACTGACTTGACAAAAGTGGTGCAGGGCAGGTTCTTGGCTTCACTCAGGAAGGAATGCAGCGTAAGCTGGTGGTAGAAGAAAACAGCTTTACTGAGGTGGCAATGTTACACCTCTGTGACTGCTCTTGTGAAACAGAGCTACCCCATAGGCTGTGTGCCAAGAGCAGTAGCGTAGGGCAGTTTTGCAGTCATATTTATCACTGCTTTTAATGACATGCTAATTAAGGAGTGGGTTATTCAGAAATAACTAGAAAAGGGGCAGTAACTTTCAGGTGTTGCCATGGCAATGGTAAACTGATATGGCACTGGTGGGCATGTCTTATGGACAGGTGCTTCCAGTGTCTCTTCCTTGTGTCACCCACTCTTCAATCTGGTCCAGAGTTGAGTCCCACCTACCTCCTACCTCATCGCCCCTCAGAGATTAGATACTCCTCCTTAATCTTAAGGGGACTGCAGAAGAGCAGAGTCCCTTTTCTGTGAGTGCTTCCTTCTGACTTTATGGGGGCAGGCCTTCCCTAGCATTTGAAGAGTAAAAATCTTTGGTATCTGAACTAAGGGGCCCAGTGGCAGGATGCTTTCATTTGTGGGGTCAGAAGACAGAATGGATTGAAAGACTTATGACGGACCGTATCATTTTTACATGAAATTTAGAAGATATAAACTTTACTAGGAGGTTAAACAAGAAAATTATAATTGGAAGAGAGAGAAAAATTAATGCTCCTATGTCCACTCACAGAACCAAGTTGTTAATCTATGTGTTTGCAAAACAACAGCCTTAAGTTTTCTAGGTTTTATAAATGGAGGTTGTGGTGTCCACCTTTTGTGCCTGCAGGATCTCATAAGAAACAGGTTTAATCCTGGACAGCTAGTGGCTTCCTGAAGCCTAACAGTAGTTGGAATAATTAAGAATATCTGGTAAGGGCCCCTTTATTCTGATTATTATTGATTCTTGGGGGATCATTTTGTTGTTGTTGTTTTTTGAGACAGAGTCTCGCTCTGTTGCCCAGGCTGGAGTGCAGTGACACAATCTCAGCTGGGCTCACTGCAACCTCTGCCTCCTGGTTTCAAGCTATTTTCATGCCTCAGCCTTCTGAGTGGCTGGGATTACAGGCATGTACCCCCATGCCTAGGTAATTTTTTGTAATTTTAGTAGAGATATGGTTTTGCTATGTTGGCAAGGCTGGTTTTGAACTCCTGGCCTCAAGTGATCCACCCACCTCAGTCTCCCAAAGTGCTGAGATTATAGGCGTGAGCCACTGCACCCAGCCAGTTCCTTCTTTTTAAGTTTTTCGTAAGACTGAGTCTTTTGGTTAAACAGAGGAGCTATTATTTTCTTTTGTGGAAAAGGGCACTATTTTATTTTCATAATTTTAAAAGCCCTTTTGAATCCGGCCTACATTTCAAACAGGGGTGGAGCAAGGTGTGTCTGACTCCCTGTTTCCCACCACGGCTTGAGTTAGATTTTTTTTAGGTTTCTTTGGTAGTTCCTTTGGCCACAGAGCTTGGAATGAAAACATTTATAGCCAATTAAATATTTTAGGCCAGACAGCATGGAGGTGGGCAGGCACTTATTAGCCCTTAAGCAGGCAGATCATGAGGTCAGGAGATAGAGGCCATCCTGGCTAACATGGTGAAATCCCATCTCTACTAAAAATAAAAAAAATTAGCTGGGCATGGTGGCATGTGTCTGTAGTCCCAGCTACTCGGGAGGCTGAGGCAGGAGAATCCCTTGAACCCAGGAGGCAGGGGTTGCAGTGAGCCGAGGTCGCACCACTGCACTGCAGCTTGGGCGACAGAGTGAGACTCCATCTCAAAGAAGAATATATGTATTTTTAAAGCTGTATAAAAATAAAAAAGTAAGTAAAGCCCCAAATAGGTTATATATGTTAAAAAACCAAGTACGTAGAATAATACTATACTGGGGGAAAACATTGCTTCCAGAGACCTCTAAGACAAAACACTTTAGCATCAAGCCCGCAACAACAGTCAGAACTGGAGGTGAAAAAGTCACAGGAGCTGATGAAGAAGCAAAAGGAGACAGCAATGATCTCAGGCCTTTTTAAAGGGAGAATAAGCTGAAAGCAGCAAAACACAACAGTTGAATCTCTAAGACACTAATCTCAGAAGTTTTAAAAGAAACTCATTATTGTATCAAAGGCAAAATTTTCCATTTTACTTTTTGTTTGTTTGTTTTTTGAGATAGTCTCACTCTGTCACTCAGGCTGCAGTGCAATAGCGCAATCTTGGCTCACCACAACCTCCGCCTCCCGGGTTCCAGCCATTCTCCTGCCTCAGCCTCCCAAGTTGCTAGGATTACAGGTACATACCACTGTGCCTAGCTAATTTTTGTATTTTTAGTAGAGATGGGGTTTTACCATGTTGGCCAGGCTGGTCTTGTACTCCTGACCTCAAATGGTCCACCCGCCTCAGCCTCCCAAAGTGCTGGGATTACAGGCATGAGCCACTGCACCCGGCCTGTATAATTTTCAATAATGTAGCAAATTAATAACTTAAGAATACCCAGTTTCAATATGCAGACCATTTTCTAGAAAGTGACTGGGCCATCATTGTTCTCATCTCAGATTTCCACTTCCTGCATAGAAGGTGTAAGAAGAGGTAGCAAGACATCATGAAACTAAATTGTAAGCATTTGTTAGTGAACAAAATATGACTAAAGCACTACTTTTATTTTTTTAATTTTTATTTATTGTTATTATTTCTTGAGACAGGGTGTCACTCTTTTACCAGGTTGGAGTGTAGTTGTGCGATCTTGGCTCACTGCAACCTTCGCCTCCTGGGTTTAAGCCATTCTCATGCCTCAGCCTCCCAAGTAGCTGGAATTACAGGCATGCATCACTATGTCCAGTCTATTTTTAGTAGAGACAACACTTCACAGTGTTGGCTAGGTTGGTCTTGAATTCCTGACCTCAAATGATCTACCCACCTCGGCCTCCCAAAGTGTTGGGATTACAGGCATGAGCCACCATGCCCGGCCTTAAAGCAGTATTTTTATTAAGTAAAGTGTAGAAGAAAAAGTTAAATAAAGTGACAAAAAGAAAACACAAGGCCGTTATGGAAAATGATAACTTTAGGGCAGAAAACAAGAAAAGGCAAACCAAGATTCCCATAGGGTGAGGCTCCAATCCACAATCCTAGGAGAAATGTCAATGCTAAAAACCCTGGAGCATCCAGGGAGTGGCCAACAATACTAAATGCTGAAAACCCAGAGTACCCGAGTATCAGCCTATGAATGTCCCACACCAAATGCCAGGAAACCCTGGAGTATCCAGGGGCTGACCAGTGCAGAAAATCCTGGAGCCTCAGTGGGGTGGCCAACAGTGAGCCCCAAAGGCCTGTTTGGGGCCACAGAACAATGTGACTCTGGCTTCTTAGAGTCAACAGAACAGGATGATTCTTACATCCAAGTGTCCTGCCTTAAACTATTGCACAAACATAATTAGCATGGAGCCAAAGCCAAAACTGCAGAGCAAACACATATATCAGGGCAGAAAATAAGATAAAATGGCTAATGGATAGATAAAATGGCATTAGAGGAGAAATGACTAAGAGAAGGAGCAATGAGGATGTAGTCAGGTGTGCTATGGGGGACTTCAAATGCACTATCTAGCCAAAGGCCTTATTTCCTGGATCATCTGACATAGGGCAGGTGGGTAGATGGGACACTTACAGGTGTGCAGGAGCCAAAATGGTGCCAAGCAGTGTCTAACGTGGGGCCTGCGTGAAGATCTCTCCAGGCTCCCCAGCTTGGGTGGGTTGAGCTCCCGTGGGTGAACTGGTGCATGGAGCGGCTGGCCTGCATGAAGCAGTGGCTCTGTGGCCACTTACCTAACTGCTCAGCTCCACCGCCTGTCAGGAAAGATGATGGCTCTTAAAACAGCCTTTGGCCAGTGTTAACAGCTCTGCAATGTTAGCAACTCTGTAGCTTTGCTCGCTGTAGTGCTGATCCCCATCACACCCTCTCTCACTGATCACTGTCTTGCCACTTCTCCAGTAGCTGTCTTGCCCATTGCTGATCGCTATGTCCATCTTCTCACAAAATGCCATCTCTTGCTGTCTCTTGCTGTCTTGCTTCTCCGCTGTTTCCACTGACTCACTGCCACATCAAACGCTGCCTCTCACCATGTTCCATTTATCCTCCCTCCTCATTAAACATCCATCTTCATGTCCAGCCCTTGCATCACCAGGCTGATGTCTCTGTCCTCCATCTTCACCAATAAGCCATGGTTCTCTCAAATCAAACCTTCTCACTGCACCAATTTTGCCAAGAAGATTTGCTGTGCACTGGTTGCCAACTTACCCAAATCTGGTGAGACACAGCACCCATGCACAACCAGTTACATGAAGTGGATTACTACTTACAGAGAGTCAGCCAGAGAGAGCACAAAGCTGCGGGGGCCTGATTGACACTAGACTGTGTGTACCCCACAAGGACTGCAGCTGACGGGCCCTGGAATACAGCCCACCCTGGGTTTTATGTCTTAGAATCACATGACACACTGGGCTAGAGTGTTGAAGGAATTCCTGTTTCTAGTAGGGACAGAAACGGAACCCAGGCTGTTCTGGCCAATCATGCCCTATCTCAGAATGTTACATTTACAGAACGTTCTACAGTTATTCCAGAAAACTACAATCAAGAAAGGGAAGGGGACTGGGTTGATTCAAGACAAAATGAAAACTATTCTGCAAATACCATAGTGAAATCACAACTCAGTAATCTTTTTGTGACTGGCTTATTTCATTTAGCGTAATGTCCTCTAGTTTCATCCATGTTATAGCATGTGTAAGAATTTCCCTTTTTAAAGCTAAATAATATGCTATTGTATGTATATACCACATTTGGATTACCAGTTCACTCCTTTGTGAACATTTGAGTTGCTCTACCTGTTGGCTACTATGAATAATTCGGTTCTGAATGTGGGTATACAAATATCTCCTCAAGTTAATGTCTTCAGTTACTTGGGTATATGTCCAAAAGTGTAATTGCTGAATTATATAGTATTTCCATTATTAATTCTTCGAGGAATTGCCATCCGGTTTCCCACAGCAGGTGGGCCATTTACATCACCACGACAGTGTCCACAGGAGTTCCAGTTCCCTAAGTTCTCACTAAGACTGGTCATTTTCTGTTGGAAAAAAAATCCTAATAGGTGTGAGGTGGGTTTTGTTTTTATTTTTCTAAGGATTAATAATATTAAGCATCTTTTCCTATGCTAGTTATCTAATTATCTCTAAAGAATATTCTCCAGAGAAATGTCGATTCATATACTTTTCTCATTTTTAATCAGGTATTTTATTTTAATGTTGACATGTAGGACTTATTTTTATGTGCTAGATATTATTAACCCCGTATCAGATATACGATTTACAAATATTTTCTTCTATTCCACATGTTGCATTTTCACTGTGTTGATTATGTCTTTTGATGCCCATTTTACATTTTTATGTAGTCCAATTTATCTTCTTTTCTACTTTTGCCTGTATTATGGTGTTAAAGGTGTTAGTATTCAAATGTCTATAAATACTGACTTACTATGCTGAGAAGGTCACTCTAGACCATCTCTCTGATGGTGGAGCTAAGAATTTTACACTCTCTCATTTTGTACCAGGGCACAGTGCAGCTAGGTGAGAACCCAGTGGCTTTCCCGAGCTTATTTGTCTTGCATTTTTGGTGACATGGATTGTTGTTCACATTGGCCTCCTCTGGCAGGTCCAACTGGAAAGCATTATATTTAGCAAGAAAAAAGGAGGCTGTGAATGATGTCAGCTGTGTATATTCCCTGTTGCAAATGCCAAATCCATGAAGCATAAAAGGATTTACTAGAGGATATTAAATTCCTTGCAAAGTGTTGAAAAACCTGAAGGAATAGGCTCCAGGCAAAGCCTCTGGAACAATTCCAAGAATGGCACTGCTGGCGCAGGCTGGGGAGGAGCTCCTGCTGCCTGAGACTCCACATTCAAGCTGTCTCCTGCAGGAAAGAGAGCAGCTCTTCTCACTACTGCCCCCTGAAGGACAGCAGCTCTGCTATCAACTACTAGAGACCTGACCCCTTTCCCTGCAGCCCTGCCTGTGTTGATTACATCTTCATGTCAGACTCATGTAGATTCATCTCTTTTCAAGGGTACAGGGGTTATTTCTGCCCAAGTCCACCCTGTGGCTTTCTATCATAAATACACGTTTCTACACTTGAATTTCCAGGAATTACTAGTATCAACAGCAAAATGCTACAACCCAACATAAAGATTTCCTTTACAAAGAACATCATGCTCCCCACGTAGCATTGTGCTCCCCAAAATGTGGGGAAACTCCAATCTGTTCATCCCAACACCATCTAGGAAAAAATGTTCTTCTCTCATGAGCCATCAATCTGTCAACTTATTGTTTAATTTTTGGCCTAAATTGTAAAGGTGGCTAAAAATAGCACTTTGAATTTTTTAAAGAAAGGGTATATAGAAAATATTAAATTATTAAAAATACATATATGCATGACACATTTAGTTATTGTCACCAGCTTCTTTCACATTTATTTTATTCTCTAGTTTCTGGCAATACTTTCTCTATGGTAGAGTCTGGAAAGGCCACTCCTCATGTCCTTGGCTTCCTAAGTCCCAGATGTGGTGAAGAATGCACATCAGCTGTGTTACTACAGAGTGCTTTTGGATTGAGATGAGGGAGGGGACATGCCTGATCTCACTCAAATATGCTCAATTTCCTCGTCTGGGTCACAGCCAGGCAGCCCAGTCCTATGGGCACAATATCTTCACTCGCCAGGTTTCTATCAAAATGAGAGTGTCCTTCTTGACTGTGGAAAACACGGGGCAGGGAGAGGATCAAGAAATAGCAAAAGGAGTATTTGGAGTTGCCTGAGCTGCCACTCTGGTTTCCCCAAATGTTTTCATTCCATTTCATTCGTGATAATAAACAGCTTTCTGCCTAACCAGCCATATTCACTTTTCTTAGATCCAACTGATTCAGTGATAAAACTAAAGAGAAAAAATAAATACAGTTTTCAACGTTTAAGCTGACCAGATGGCTGTCTCTGGTGTTTATACCTCCATATCCCACTATGCATCTCATCTTCCCTTTGCCTCAATGGTGATCCAAGTGCAAGTAATGCTTCACATGACTGTGATCCCTAGAACTTCATCCTGATGACTGTTGAAATCTTCTCTGAGTTTTACCAGTGGAAATGGCAATAAATAGAAACATTCTAGAAGGTCCCCTAGGGTCCATATTTTCTGTACTTCCTCTCTAAAATATGTAAAATCAATTCCATTTGCTCTTGCTTTATATTGGCTACATCTATGTGCCCAGCACACACCCTAAAGCCCTGTGTTGACAACTTATCCAGTATTGTATTGAGTCTAAATGGTCACATGCTTATCATATCATTTCTTCCAATTTCATGGAATAATTGTCATGTCAACTCTTTGGATTAAGAACCATCAACCAGATAAGCACAGCCCTGAGCAAATAGAAATAGAATATTTCAAGCTGTTCGGCTGGCATAATAGTGATGAGTCTACAGCTCATTTTCAAGATATAAATATTCTATTTATAGGAGTAAAAGCACGAATCATGGTTAGTGTTTCAGAGCCTCCACCACATCTGACAGCATAGCAATTCAACAGCACAAGATTTGTGTGCCAGCTTTGCTTGACTAATAATGTTTTTCCCCCTGTCTACAGGGAAAGCTGCACCTGTGCACATGACAAGAGCATGAGCTACAATTTTTTCACTTTTTTTGAGGTGAATACGTTGCTTGATCCAAAGCCATATTATGGAATAATTTCCTAACTCTGATGAAAGCATTTGGAAAATCCTCAAGTAATATTTGTGCAGAAATACAACCAAAAAGAAAGGCAAATTCATATATAGGAAAATAACCAGTGCTCTCCTCATGTTACATGAGGTCCACTAGTATCACCTGACCCCAGCTGTTCATCTGATCCCTGATGTGTGGTACAATGTTAGGGGTTCAGGAGCAGTCATTCTTCTTGGCAAATGAGGTGTTCAGAAGAGCCAGTAGCCCTTTAAGTCTCAGTTAGTTGAAATTCATATTATTGAGTCCCCACAGGGACCTCTATAACATTGGTTCATGAGACTCCCTGGTAAAGCTGGGAAAGGTGACTGACTGAAGTCCATGTGTTGAATCATCCTCATTATTAAAAGCCCCTGCTCATTAGTGGCATTTTGATTAATATTCACTGGGAAAGCATTTTTTTTTAAATTTTGGCTCATCTTTGAAAAGTCTAGTCATAGCTTTTCAATCACTTTGTCTGCAATCGTTTTGTTGCATTTCTTTGAAGGCCTGATGATCTGTCAAAACCAACAGCCAATATTATTACATTGCTGTTATGTTGGGAAAAGCTGAATGTTGGGAGAAGCTGAGGCAGGGCTTGCATGTCTGACATAATGTAAAAGAGTCTTGGAACACGTCCGGGGTCCAGGGTCTAAAACCCCTTGTGGCCTTTAGTACACCAAGCTCTGTGCTAAAGGGTGGAAGGCTACCCTGACGCACCATAATCTAAGCCCAGGGCATAAAATCCCTTGTGACTTGGATAGAATCCAGGACTCGTGGCTCTGGAGTGTGTCTGCACTTGCTGGCTCCTTTCTCCTTGCTCTCCCAGGATCGACTGTATCTTGAGTTAAAAGAACCTGCTCTCCGTTATCTCAAGTAGTAGAGCAAATGCTAAACCATCACAGGTGTAAATCATGTGCTTAATGCAATGCATCCTTTTGGCCTCCACATTCTTACCACGTGTTTCTTTGTTGGATTACCAATAAATAGCATGGGATCCCAGGGCTCAGGGCCTTCTCAGCCTCCATACACTACGATGGTCCCTGGTGCCCACATTTCTCTCTCAAACTGTCTTTTTCTCAATCTTTGACTCCACCAGACTTTGTCACCCCCACGACCTGGTGTTGGGTCTGATCACCCCAAAACTGTTATCGTTGCAATGTGATCATCAGATATAACCCTTGCAGTTTACTCATCGTTATGATTTTTACATTTGCAGGGCTTCCTTGACAATGGCACTCATGTGACGCCATCCAGCATCCATTATTGTGAGAACTCTATTTGGAATATCACCATTGTGGGCATGAACATAATGGAGACTTTCATAGGATGCAATGTTTAATATTCAACATTAGTCAAAATTTGTTCTAGTCCTACCCTTGGAGCTCCATTGAGTTGGAAAAATATAAATAAATTTATTTTAAATATAATATAAATGTAAATATAAATAAATTTAAATATAATATAAATATAAATAAATTTAAACACAATATAAATATAAATATAAATAAATAAATAAATAAATTTTCTGTAGCAAGAGTAAGAACTACATGTGGTCCAGAACACCATTATTTTATGGAAGGTTACAAAAAATTTTAAATGTATTTAATTCAGATAAGAATTTTATAAATATGCATATATTGCATATATGATAGAATAAATGTACTTAAATATGAATACTATATATATTTGCAGCCAACATTTTATCAAAAACATATATATTCACTTCTATGTATCTTATATACATGTATGCATACTTTTCCATAAGATAAATTTTAATTTTTTATTGAAATACTAATGAGTTTTAATTTTGTCTTTAATTTTCTTTTAATAACTTCATAATTTGATTACTGGATATTCACATTTAAACCACCAATTTAAGAAAAAATACATGTGTGTACATATAGGTAGAGGTGTAAATGCTGTATCAGGAAGCTTTTATGCATTACTGATTGGTAACTGGTTAAATACACAACTCAGTGACTGATAACAGTAAACACTTGTTTTCATGTTCACGGATGCTCATGTTGACAATCCTCTGACTGATCAAGGAAGGGCTCAGCTGAGTGGATCCTCTGCAGGACACAGACCTCATCTTCAGCCTATAGATATCAATTGTCTGAGGACTAAGCTGAACACCAGTGACTACACATGATACAAGATTCTTGTGGCAGATCACAGGAGTGAACATCCCAAACCAAACTGGACAGTTGAATTTAAGTCCAATAGTTTCTAACATAGCTTCAGATATTTAAAATATATTCCTTTATTTCAGTGAGTACAAATTTTCAAGAAAATGTTTACTCCATTTAATTATAGAGGTGTTTGATCATTCCATGGACAAATAATTATGTTTTCATCCTTTACAATCTTGAAAATATTTGCAAATGTAAATTTGCATTAATAAGAAAATAAAGCTGGATGTGTTTTCAACATGTGGCTTTAAATATAATTTTTTAAAATGGCCTCACTGGGGGAAAATCATTTTAACTTATGTGAATATCCTTTTTTGCCTCTCTTGTGTTCTATAGAGTGGCCCAATAAGAGGTCCTCCCATGAGATTTGGAATCAGAAAAGGATGGCTCAATATTCTCCATTGGTACCTAGGACAGACACAGGGACAGAGATGAGGACTGGAGAAACACCTGGAAAGATGCTGTAGGAAGCTGAGAGCATCAGCACCCCCGCCCCTAAGCTTCCAGACAGGACTGAGGACCACATGGTTAGATAGCCCATACTTCAGGGGAAGATGCATTCAGTTTTCTGAGGGAGCAACAGAGATTCCTGCTTCTAATATCAACTTTCCTGACTACTATATCCTTGGCTTTGAAAGGTTGTAGTGGGAAAGTTACTTGTAGGAATTGGGTCATTCTTGTCATACCCAACAGAGCCAAGAAACCAGGAGGGAAAGACACTCAGGGTGCAAAATATTGTCTGAAGAATGCAATTGAAATAGGCCCTATTATCCCATGGAACTAATGTTTATGGTTTTTTGAAGGAACATAGAAATTCACTCCTCCAGTCTTAAAAACTCAAGATAGTTAAATTTTTCTTATCTGAGTTCTTTTGTCAGGAAACCAACCATCAGGCCTCCAGATACTATCAAAAGGAGCTGAAACTTACATATCACTGAATCGGGACAGTGAGACATCAGACTCTTCACCCATTGTGATTGCCTAACTGACCTCCTGCTTCCTGTTGACCAAATCATCTTCCTTACCCCTCCCTAATTCCTGTTTTCCCACATTTCTTCCCTGCTATATATACCCCTCATTTTAGTAGTTCAGGGAGATACATTTGAGAATGGTGTCCCATCTCCTCGGCTGCAGCACCTGATTAAAGCCTGTTCCTTGGCAATACTTGTCTTAGTGATTGGTTTTCTGTGTGGTGAGCAGCAGGATCTACACTGAATCCCTGGCATTTCAGTAACAAAATTCTCTGCAAGCTTCACTGCTTTTGGCTTATTGTAACCTGAAATCAAATTTATCCACAACTTCTGAGATAACTTGATATAACTGTAGGATTCACTTTGTCCACCACTGCTTCCCAGTCTGAGCTTGCCAGCTCCCAACCCTTCCTAGTGCCAATGAACTTTCTCAAAGAGCCACAGGTAACATGTTCCCTTTTTCGTAAAACTCTAACCTTCTCTTTGTTCTTCCAACATATTGAAGACCACTGAGTTTTCCTGTATGCCCCATTTGGCAAATATTTCTTTGCACGTAAAACATTAAATTTAGAGATTCATCTCTACATTTTATTTAGACTTCAGTAGTTTAGACTCTAATTGTCTGTATTAAGACAATTCCTGCTTTGAATATCTATAGTGGCCTCTTCTCTGTTATATAAAGTCCAGCTGAAGCCATAAACTAGACTCTTCAGGTGTCATGATCTCTGTCTTTATTAAATCAGGAGAGGCATTGCTAGATCTGTGCAGTTGGGGCTGAGAAAGAGAAAAGAATTAGGGTGCAGAGGTGACTTCATGTCCCCCTCTACCAACACCATCAGAGTGTGGCTGCATCTGAGGACCACTCTCAGCTGATAGAGGCATCAGGAGGAGCAGCTGGGGCAGCCCTGCCTCACACATCTGCTTCCCTGGGGGTTTATGTTCGGGTGTGTAACACTGTGGGAGGGTAACTACTATACTGTTGGCAGTAATAAGTTGCAAAATCATCAGGCTGCAGGCTGCTGATGGTGAGAGTGAATTCTGTCCCAGATCCACTGCCGCTGAACCTTGATGGGACCCCACTTTCTAAACTAGATGCCTTATAGATCAGGAGCTTAGGGGCTTTCCCTGGTTTCTGCTGATACCAGGCTAACCAGCTACTAATACCCTGACTGGCCCGGCAAGTGATGGTGACTCTGTCTCCTACAGATGCAGACAGGGTGGAAGGAGACTGGGTCATCTGGATGTCACATTTGGCACCTGAGATTGGAAATAGAAACAAAAATATTCATAGTATTGATCATATTATAGGAAGACTTCCCTGAATAACCAGGCAGCATTGAGCACACTGGGCTGAGTAAATTCCTAGTGTTCTCCTTCCTTACCTGGGAGCCAGAGCAGCAGGAGCCCCAGGAGCTGAGCGGGGACCCTCATGTCCATGCTGTGTCCTGACTGGGTCTGACTCCTGCACAAAGTGTGACCAGCCTATTAATAAGGCTTCAGGGCAGGAGGTTGTGCTCTGGGAACATGCAAATGAGCAGGGGATGGGGCAGGCTGGGCACAGCTGCAGAGCTGGCTCATCTCAGTAACTCAGCACCAGCTCAGTGTCCCCAGGTGTCCCAGGTAAGACCAGGGTAGCACAAATTTGTCTCCAGAGAATGTGTGTCTACTGGGGACTATTTTATTTTGAGAAACAATTTTTAGGTATTTTTTTGAGAATTTTAAATATTCCTCAGGAGCCGATAGAGTAATGTATTTCATTGGTGTATCAGGATTATTTAGGAGAATATTCTTGTTTGTAGGAAACACATAGTAAAATGTTAGATGGTAGGATTCTCAAGTCTTCAAAAGACTCTCATAAGATTCCAGGTAGGGAAGGGGGTAATTGTGCTATACCTGCAACATTTCTGTGAGTTTAACATTGTTCCTTTCTAAAAAAAATTAAAAATAAAATGTATCGGCATGATGCTATATATATTTGTAAGTATTAGGTAATGGTGTTATGCCTTTGTTCTTACTAGTATTAGATCAAGCAATTTATTACAGATATACAAAGATGATACCGTGTTGTCTCCATGCATGCAGCACTCACACATCCACCACTATCAAGAACTGCAGGTCTCTTTAATACCCAGAGACTAAATGAGGTGCACCTTATTCTTGCTTTGGGTACCTTCATAGTCTACCTTCTTTTCTGCCATTGGGTATTATTTCCCAAAGTTCATCTGTCTTAGTGAGGGTGGCCACTGCACGGAGCATGTCCCTGCCATGCACCATCAATGACACTTTCTTCTTATACTTTTTATCAGTGCATGGGGACATCATCCTGACCCAGACACCAGCCTCCCTGTTAACATCTTTAGGAAAAACATACTCAATCTCTTATCAAGCAATTGCCTATGTACATGGAGAAATCAGTTGGATCCAGATGAAACTGGACATGGATTTGCATTCATTATATCTCATATCTCTAATGTACCCTGAACGTCCCAGCCTGACTCAGTAGCAGGGGAAGTGGATGCAACCACATCAGCATCAGTGGGCTGCAGCCTCGGACTCCACAAAATTTTACTGATGCCTGACTAGGGGAGCAAAATCACAGTGCTGCAGCCCATGCACAAACATTTCTGCTGCTTTGTAAGCAGCCTGAATTTTAAGGGAACTTGCTTATATTGGAAGAAAGGAAGAAAGTTCCATTTGTCCTCTAAATGTTTGCTGAAAATGAACCGACAAAAGAATAATTAATAAGAGAAAAGGCAAACAAAATTCACTTAGAGTGCAGTGGGATATCATAGTGGGGTGATTACCCAGATAACTCAATGAGACCCATTGTTCATATTTCCTTTCTAGGGAAGAGGGAATTGGGAAGTGTAGGCAACCTGGAGAGAATAGATGAGAAAAGAAATGCATCCTCAAAAGAACAGGCAATAGCCTGCCTGGATAAAGCATCAACTTCCAGTCTCTTCTATTTTTGATTCATGTTTTGTGTTAATCTTCCCTGATATAAAATTTCCCAGGAAGAATTTCCTTGACAATTGTTTTTCTTCTGGAGAATTTGCTTTTAGGCAGATAAGGGATATTTAAGAAAAGACTTCTTGTGCATTTGCTGCTTTCTAAATGCCTTTGGCTTTACATAATCATCATACCAATGCAGCATAGTTTGAGATGTTATTTTCTGGATTCCTTTACTTGCAGCCACCTGCCAAGATCCTGTTTCAGAGAGATGCAGCTACAGATTGAGTGAGCAGTTGACCCCTGAACAACATGGAGGTTGGGGCACTGACCACGGGTGCAGATGAAAACCTGTGTAGAAGTTTTGCATTTCTAACTTAAGTACTAATAGCTTACTTTTGACTGGAAGCCTTAGTGATAAAATAAATAGTTGATTACACTTTTTTACATTTTATATATATTTTATACTCTATTCTTCCAATAAAGTATGGTAAAGAAAAAAATGTTCTTAAGAAAACCATAAAAATGAGAAAATATATTTACTACTGATTAAGTACTTGCTTTCAGGTGACACAGAAGAAAATATAAGTGTATCTGCAAACTTCAAACCCAAGTTATTCAAGGGTTAACTGTACCATGATGAATGTAGCAGTCCCCATCTGTAGTCTAGGGCTTTCTCCTTTGCTGTACCTCTGCTCACTTCCAATGGCCATATATATGTCTTATGTTCTTTTTTTTTTTTTTTCCAAAACACTTAAGAAGTTTTATTGAAAACGATAAAATACAGAAACACCAGATTCTCATTTTAAAGTAAAATTAACAGCATCTTCCAGAACATTCCTAGAACTGAACCATTCTTGTCACTATTGAAAAACAAAGCCAAGTTCCAAATCCAAAATAATAAATGAACGTGCTGATAAACATTCTTCTTATGGTTCCAGCCCCTACTTTAGTTATTTTCCTAAATTTTACATGTGTACCTTTTCAAGAAAGATAAGTTTTTTAAGTGATCAATATTTATGAGAACTGGACTTTCTTAATATAATTACAAAAAAAAAAAAGAACCCAAAAAAACAAAAACCACAACGCACCCTACTCAAACTCAGATAAAATACACATTTGTTCATTAAAGCTCACCTGCTTTAGAGAATTTTTTCTCTTCACACATTAGCACAGTAAGCCAATGTTTGATCCATGCTGCAAAAGCTACACAAAACGAAAAGCCCTGGTAACTCCCTAAGGAACTATTAAGGCATAGCAAACGCAAAAACCTTATGCTACAAAAGTAAAACAAAAAGCAGAGGCATTGGGACTGTGGAGACGGCTCAGATGAATAAGCACCACAAGGATGAAGAAAATATGCAAGAAGATAAAGTCCAAAAAAGAACATAAAACATCAATTATCCTGCAGAAATAATTATCATGTCAGGTAACTTGACTACTGAAATAAGCTCTGTTTGGATTTTAATTAACAGAATCTTAATTCTCTCCTACATTTACCGGTAGTATCAGAGCCTTGTGTTGGGGGCTTGTTTCTTCCTTTTCATCATAAGACCTTTAGTCGGAGACCTGCCCAGCAATTCCTGTAGAAGACAATCTTGGTGTGTTTTAGGTCCTTCTTTGGAAAGCTGTCATCTCCCTTTCCACCTAAACACTAACTCTACCTCTGGGCAGTCACTTCATGTTTTTGTATTGCACTAGAACACATTTTTCAGCATGGAGATTTATTTAAGGCTCATACTTTACAAGTTGGTCCCATCAAACAATGACTACAAGACAGAAGTTTATCAAATGGCATGAATCAAACACTTGCACATTTCAAAAGAATACAGTTTACATTCATCTCGAAATCTGAGATTAAGAAACTATTAGCTGGTTTCCAACTGCTTTCAATACTGGTTTGAAGTTTGAATAATTTTACTGTATAGACACTAAATATTTTGTTTAAATATTAAACATTAAATCTTTTCTTGACTATCCAGACAGAAAGAGAAAGCAGGAACAGGCAAAGAAGCAACAGTCCAATTAACAGACTTGTGACTTCTACGCCATCTGTAACAAGGGGAGGGATTTCAGTAAGGGTTCCAAAAACGCCTAGAAGGTGGTTTCTAAAAATTCACCTTTACGTGGCATAAGCCATTTTTTTCTACAAAAGGTATCTGATTCCTACAAAGGGGGAAGAAACCCAGAAAACAAAACTGGGGTGGTGTCCTGTTGTGTGATGGAAGGGCATTATACCATTACACTCATTTAATAACTTATAGAGGATACTCTGTAGCAATAAAGAAATTGTCATTTTATTTTGCCCTATCAGCCCCTGCCACATAGAAGAGCTCTTCCTGAGAAACTAAAAATTTCAAACCTGGCTATCCTCAAAGGACACCTGAAGCCTGGTTTGGGTACTCAAGAAGATGAAGGCTTCCTGCTAGCAGGAAGCAATTCTCCACTACCTTTTAGGTTTACTGCACGATAGTCTAAGCACCAGTCAAATTGGCTATTTCAGTAAACCTCAATGTCACCTGCTCATATATTTTCAGCTAATCTTTCACTGTTTTCTATATTAACATTTAAAAACAACTTGCTGGCTGCGTGCCGTGGCTCACGCCTGTAATCCCAGCATTTTGGGAGGCTGGGGTGGGCAGATCACCTGAGGTCAGGAGTTCGAGACCAGCCTGGCCAACATGGCAAAACCGGTCTCTATTAAAAATACAAAAATTAGCTGGGCGTGGAGGTGGGCACCTGTAATCCCAGCTACTCGGGAGGGTGAGGCAGGAGAATTGCTTGAACCCGGAAGATGGAGGTTGCGGTGGGGGAAAAAAAAAAAAAACTTGCTAATACAAGTATAACTTTTTAAAAAAATTACTAAAGTTATCAATGCTGGGTTTAGCTGACAAAGCACTTCCTTAAGATGAACTAAAGGATGCTTCTCCCACAGGCAAATTGCAGATGGGTTACCTCATAATCTTTTAACTATCATTCAAAGTCAATTAATTTGTAAACATTACTGAATAACTGGGCTTATCAATTACGCAAGGGAAACCAAGGAGCAACAGTGGCACAAGGCAAAAAAGCCTTAAAGGAACTTTCTCTATATTTTCATAGTCAAAGAGGAGAGCCACAATACTATCGGCTATTTAATCAACAGAGCTATATTGAATTGATAACTAAATTACAAGTTGCTAAGAAATTAAATTTCTTAGCAACAGGCTTAAGCTACTGCTGCTTTCTTCCCTTCTTCTCCCCAATTATATATAGTCACCACTGTAAACAGCTCATATCTACACACTAAGCTGTGACTTAACTGTCAGGATACAGTTGTAGCAGCATCCTTCTTAATCATCTTTTTTAATTCAAGGAGAATATTCTCCAAGTGTCTGAATAGTTTAGACAATGTGACATATGATTTAAGTCACCCTTACACATACAGCTTCTATACTTGTCTTTGAAGAGAATGTAAACCAACATTCCTTTAATAAGCCCCACAGAAAACTGCTTTTCCCTTGAGACAAACTTCCTTGGCAAAAAGGTGAAGTCAATAAATGGCTACCCAAAATAAGAGTCCCACCCCCAAATCACAGGTGGAGATATTATTACACCCGTCTCATAAAACTTTCAAGTCCCTATACTATGCAAAGAGTCTCATAACTGAACACAGGATTCTTCTAACATTTGACAACTTTAGTGTAGAAATTGGTTTCTAGAGTTCCATCTCTTCTTCTGTGCTAGTAGCTGTCTCCAAACTATTATAAAGAGACATCCCTGTTTGCCGAGGTTCCAAAAATAGTTCAGTTCTCTGAGGGAAGGCAGTGCCAGCAGCTGCATGCTTAGCTTGGCTCTCTCCTATATAGTTCTTAGTATTAGAGGATGGCTTTGGCTTATCAGAAAGGATTTCAGGGAGGGGTTTCCAGAGAACAAGCTCCATGGAAGGACGGCTCATAGACTCAATCATTTTCTTTGTAAAAACTTCATCAAATTCCCTCTTCAAACCTGTTTTCATGGTATCAGAAAGGACAAGACTGGGGAGATGGTTAACATTTCTGTCAGCTTCAACTTCTTCATCTTCATCAATTATCCTGTCCTCAATCTCCTGAAGCTTCCTTCGGGCAACTTCACACTGTGGTTCTCCAGTTGTCTGATCCATTTCTTCACAAATAACATCTAATATCCCAGGTACGGAAAGGCCACTAACACTGGGATTTACTCCATGCCCCTCTACATCCTGATGTGCACAAAGAATCCAGTCATTAGGACCAGCACAGAGCTCTGCTTCAGTTATCCTTTTCTTTCTTACTGGACAATCATCCTCCTCCTCCTCCTCTCGCTTGTGTTTCTTTTTACAGTGAACAGAAACACGTCCGCGCGCCGCACTCCCGGCGGGACTGCTAGGGACTGCGCGAGGTCCCGGCCGCGGGGCCAACTCGGCGCCGTCAGCCCCCGGCGGGAAGGCCCGGCCGGGGAAGGCCGGCTGCGGCGGCTGCAGGAAGTCCGAGCCGCCGCTCAGAGGGAGGCCGCTGAAGGGCCGGCCGAGCGCAGCCATAGCCGGCGAGACGAGGAGGCTGCGACGGCGGCCTCGGCCGCCCGCGTCCCCAGGCCCGGCAGCCGCAGCCACAGCTACTGCCGAAACCCGCCAGCCTCCGATCCCGCTCTCGACCCCACGTCACGCCTTCTAGAACCCTCCACCTCAGGCCGCCATGTCTTATGTTCTTTATGATCTTGGGCAGAGAGGTCTGCCTACATGCATTGCTGGCCAGATGTCCTGGGATGTGTATCTCTGAGGAAAGTGCTATGGTTTGACTGTGTCCTCCAAAATCCATCTGTTGTAAAGTTCATTCTCAGTGAAATGGTTTTTGCCAGGTGGGGCCTATTGGGATGTGTTTAGGTCATGAGGGTGGAGCCCTCTAGTGGAATATATTAATGCCAGTATAAACAGGGTTTATAGGGCTGGAATCTTTCTCTCTCTTCTGCTGGTCTGTCCTGATAAGACATGGCCTTCCTTCCATTGAAGGACTCAATGCCCCAGGCATCGTCTTGAAAGCAGAGAAAGCTGACCTTAACCTGCCCATGCCTTGATCTCAAACTTTCCATACTCCAGAAGTGTGAGAAAATATATTTCTGATTTTATGAATTACACAGTGACAAGGAACCTGTTATAGCAGCTTGAAAGAGAACAGGAGAGACAGCTCACAATCAGTGAGGATAGGATGAGGTATATACATATCCCAGCTTTCTCATCTCTCAGGTGGAATAGCCCAGAGGAATTTAGTCCATGTTTCCACATGTGGTTGATCTTCAGTTATCCTGAGTCAGGTGGGTGGTTGATGTGTCTTTTACCATTCATCTTCTGCTCCTGCCTCACTTTCTTCCTTTCCTCCCAGTGTAAATTTGCTGCCTA
Organism: Pan paniscus; assembly: GCF_029289425.2. Classification (NCBI taxonomy): domain Eukaryota; kingdom Metazoa; phylum Chordata; class Mammalia; order Primates; family Hominidae; genus Pan; species Pan paniscus. The sequence goes on along the minus strand of NC_073261.2, from coordinate 38,343,159 downwards.
AACAGGAATACTCATTGCTGGTGGACCCAAAACAAGACAGAAAAAAAAATTGTTGTACTTTTGTATGAGGGATATTTCTCATCTGAATTCTTATCACTTCTCTTTCTTTGACATCTAGGAATATTCAGAAAACACTTTTTTTAAACCAATCTATTTTAGATTGAATTTATTGATTTTTTTTCCTGTGTGTTTTGTGAACCAAAAATTAAGTTGTAAGCCACCAACGAGCTAAATGGACTCCTCTTTTGGCAGAGAGAACTTCAAAGAAATCTGAAAAACTAGGTTAGGCCATGACTGGCAGGTGGGTTTGGATGTGTCTCATTATGCTCTCCTCCCTTTGGAGTTCAGACACAACTGACCAGCATTATCATTATAACAGAGATCTTTGGACTGAGGAAACAGATGCTTGTAGCAATAAGATACCATACTCCAACATGACAGATAATAGGCCCTGAAGAAAATCTAAAAATTTTACTCTAAAAATATTTCTTTTTCTTTTTCTTTTTTTTGTTTTTTTTGAGATGGAGTCGCGCTCTGTGCCCAGGCTGGAGTGCAGTGGCGCAATCTTGGCTCACTGCAAGCTCCGCCTCCTGAGTTCATGCCATTCTCCTGCCTCAGCCTTCCAAGCAGCTGGAACTACAGGTGCCCACCACCACGCCCGACTAATTTTTTTTTGTATTTTTAGTAGAGATGGGGTTTCACCCTGTTAGCCAGGATGGTCTCGATCTCCTGACCTCGTGATCTACCCGCCTCGGCCTCCCAAAGTGCTGAGATTACAGGAGTGAGCCACCGCACCCAACCTATTTCTCTGAAATATTCTGAAGTGGCCCTGCAAAGCTGTGCGTTGTGGCAGAAATTTGCATTCTATAGAGAATCTCCTATGCTTACTAATCATTTTCCAAAGATCTGACTTTTTTTTTTAAGGTCTGACAAGCAACGTCTACTTTTTCTGCTACCCATAGGATTCATCTACACGAAAAGAACCTTGGCTTATCTAAACTCAAGCACACCCCGTTATCTAAACTCAAGCATTTCTTTATGGTGAATTCAACCCTTTAGGCAGAGCTTAACTCTTTCAACCAGTTGCCAATCAGGAAAACTTTGAAGCCACCTGTGACCTGGAAGCCCCTGCTTCAAGATATCCCACCTTTCCAGTACAAACTAATGTATATCTTATATGTATTGATTTATGTCTTTGCCTGTAATTTCTGTGTCTCCCTAAAATGTATAAAACCAACGTGTAATCCAACCACCTTGGGCACATGTTTACAGGACCCCCTAAGGCTGTGTCACAGGCCATAAGCCTTATCTTTGGCAAAATAAATCTATAACTTGATTGAGATCTGTCTCAGATACTGTTTTGCTTACACTGGGTCACAAAATTTAAAAATCCTCTAAAGCTATCTACACATCCATAAATCTACATTAGAGGCAGTGGAGTGAGCACACTCCAACAGTCAAAACTCACAAGTTAGAGGAACCTGAGTCTAAGATTTTGTCCAGCTCTCTTGCTTCATAAAAATAATTTGTGTTTTTTAAAATTTTACTCTAGAGAAGGACAATTTTGGGGAATATGTTTATGGTCAGTGGAATGAATAATGTCCCCACCCCAAAAGATGTCCATATCCTCGTCTCTGGAACCCATGTTATACGAGTTATTAAGAAACTATTTTAGGCATATAGAGAGGAAACAGGGTCCTTGGGAAGGTTTTGTTTCTTTTAAAGCAGCTCCAGAAATGTTTCTTGTTTAGCAGGAAAGCCCTGGCTCTTAGAGCTGGTCCGGCAAGCTTTTTTTTCTTTTTTAGAGAGGGAGTCTCGCTCTGTAGCCCAGGCTGGAGTGCAGTGGCACGATCTCGGCTCACTGCAAGCTCCGCCCTCTGGTTTCCTCATGCCTCAGCCTCCCATGTAGCTGGGACTACAGGCGCCCGCCACCACGGCCGGCTAATTTTTTGTATTTTTCAGTAGAGACGGGGTTTCACCGTGTTAGTCAGGATGGTCTCGATCTCCTCACCTCCTGATCCGCCCGCCTCGGCCTCCCAAAGTGCTGGGATTACAAGCGGCAAGCTTTGATATACAAATACTGGCCATTAGAAACTGGGTCCAGCCAAACATGGAGATTCCCACATTCTTCTTCTTTTTTTTTTTTTTGAGACGGAGTCTCGCTCTGTCGCCCAGGCTGGAGTGCAGTGGAACGATCTCGGCTGACTGCAACCTCTGCCTCCTGGGTTCAAGCGATTCTTCTGCCTCAGTCTCCTGAGTAGCTGGGATTACAGGCACATGCCACCACGCCCAGCTACTTTTTGTGTTTTTAGTAGAGACGGGGTTTCACCATATTGGCCAGGATGGTCTCCATCTCTTGACCTCATGATCCACCTTCCTTGGCCTCCCAAAGTGCTGAGATTACAGGTGTGAGCCACGGCGTCCAGCTCCCACGGTCTTCTTCCTTGCCCCGACATTTGCCTGGCAACATGGCTGCCCCCACATATCCCCATGTGTGTAGAACTTTATGGCACCCTGCATTTGCATATTAAAACACTAGGGTGGGAGGGCCAGTTTTTTCTCAAGCTACATGAATGACATGCTTGGTAAAACCAATCCCCTAAGCCCTATGCAAATCAGACACCACTGCCTTCAGCCTCCTCATATAAGCAGCCACTTTTCCACCACACATGGAGTTTTCTCTTAGTTCTGATCTCCCCTCTCTCTGTCTCTGTACGGTGGAGCTGTTTTCTTCTTCCTTCCTTCTTGCGTATTAAACTTTTCGCTCCTTAAAACAACCCCACGCATGTCCGTTTCTTTTTAAACAATCCCGCGTGAGACTAAGAACGGTGGTGGTCCTCCAGTCATCAGAGCCCTATCATAAGGATTCTACCTTACATAGCAAAAGAAGAACTTGACAGGTGTAAGTTAACGACTTTGAGAATAAGCAACCTGGTTATCCAGATGAAACCAATATAATCACAAAGGTCATTAAAATAGAGGAGGAGCCTTGCAGAGAGGAGCTGGGACAATATGGAGGGATGTGGTTTGAGGAGGGAAGGGGCCATAGAGCCAGAAATGTGGGAGCACCTGGAAGATAAAAGCAGAGGATTCAGTTCTTTCCTCTGGAGCCTCCAGAAGGAATGCAGCCCTACTGACACCTTAACATTAGCTCAGTGAGAATGCTGACCTCCAGAACTACAGGGTAATACATTGATGTTGTGTGAAGCCAATAAGACTGTGGCGATTTAAACAGCAGCATTGGAAACTAATGCAAGGGGAAGAGATGTCTTTCAGCTCACTGAGCGCGTGCTTGTCTTCTGTTCTTGGAAATATTTCCACCTTGTTTTCTGGTGTCAGTTATGACAAGAGACAGAGAAAATTTTTCCGAGAGAAGAGCTACCACGAGAATTCGTTTTTAGCTAGAAAATCTCTTGGGTAAAATCTCATGATTATCTGTTATACGATCTGGGTATCACAGAGTTTGGGGTCAGATCTCACAACATGTGATAGGAGGAAGAGGGTTTTGTTAGTTTGTTTTCATATTGCGAGGGAAAATTAGATTTTCAGGACACAATCTGAGAGGGACAGACAGAGTCAGAGATATTGTAAGAGAAAGAGGAGATGTGGAAGGAGTCAGGGCAATGAAACACGTGTCCCAGCTCCCAAATCTAAAATAAAGTCATTGATTTTACAAGGTGAAGAAAAGCTCTTCACCTTCCATCTTCTTAGGAAGGATCAAATTCTTCCCAGAGTCCCTGCCCCTCCTTCACCCCCCTGACATTGCATTGTGGAGCTAATCACATGTGCCCTTAATCCCTGCTCCTGTCCCAGGCTGGGAGAGCCTCACTGTCCTCACCATGCCCAGCAGGCTAGAGCTGGTGCCCTAAGCACCAAAGGAGAAGAGGATGATTTCTGTGCAGGCAATAAGAGCTTTATCGCATTTTACATTTCCCTAAAATTCTAAGCAAAGTTCTGTGGAGAGAAGAGAACATGGGGCAACTTTATCTGGTGGGGCTGGAAGAGACCAGGCTCTGAGAATGACAATTAATTCACATTTCTACTTTTCCAGATGCCAAATGCTAGCTTTAGCAATTGTGGAAATGTGGACTTTGAGTTTAAGAACAGGTTTCAGGTACTGCAATAATTGAGGAGACATTTGGAATAGAGTCCTTAGTCTAGGGCTAAAGTCAGACTGGCAGTGCCTGAGAGCTTCCAGGCGCTGGCCCTGGGCTGTGAGGGAAGCAGTGGTTCTCCTGAGCCACAGGGCTGAGGACCTGGGAGCAACCACAGGCCTTGGCCACAGGGCTGCCTGGCAGGGGCTTGAGGGAAGGAAACTGCTCACAAATTCACAGGATCTGCATTAAGCATATATCCCCCCAGCCTGGCAAGAGTGAAAGTCTCAGAGACCCAGACCTTAGGGCTGGGGCTGGGATTCTGGGCTGGCTGCTGTTGGCTCTGCCCTCCCTTGTCCTGAATGACTGGCACCCTGCTGGAGCCAAAAATGGAGGGTCAGCCAATGTCCTCAAAGTCTTTACTCAGCCAGACCCTGTTCTGCTTGGAAAGAAAATGAACACATGGTATACAAATAAACATAAAATCATGTGTATCTAATAAGAATTTCTAATATAAATTTTACATATTGAGTACATATATTTTAGAAATAAGTTGTATTTATACATTTGCCTATACTATGTATCTATTTATGGATAAATATGTGGTACATGTTTATATATAAAGATATATAACTTTGGTTGCTAGTATAAGGTATAGTTTTAAACTTTAATAAAGTAAGCACGAACATTGAAAATGAGCACTGGGTGCACCACTTCATGGCCCTCCTCACTCCAGGGCCTAAGGGTGATAAAGCTCAGGACCCTCTTCCATGTCCCCCAGCATGGACAGCAGTGAACTACCCATTGCTGAGGATCATGAGTGACCGGAGGGGGATCTGCAGAATCACAGAGCAGCAGATGCCCAGAAGATTGATAGTTTGGACCCTGAATGGAGGGACATTTTGACCACAGGGCTCAGCATAGACAAGTACTCTTCTGGTCATTTCTGTCAAACAAAACAGCACATGTAGCTCAGAGGCTGCATGATCACAGCATGAAGCACCTCCATGAGTCATTGCCAGCTTCCCCTCTGACTGGGGTGATGTGGGATCTCTCTGCCCCACTTTCATGGCTCACCAGCTGCTGGGACTCTGTTGACAGTGGTCTACATCTGTCCCATGCACAAACTTCTCAATAGTTGTCATTTTACTTACTGGTCTCCAATAACCACAAATTGCCAGCCATGACCCTTCCACAAAAATTGATGGAGTGGGGTTGGAACTATGGGTTCAGCAATGTGCCAGGGCATGTATATAAGAGAAACAAGGTGTGGCCAGCCCATGTCTGAAGTGAGGATGAATTTTCACCATGAATTCGGAGTAGGAGGTGGAAGAAAACATCCTGACATGCTCCAGGCAGTGATGCCCACAAGATACACTAGAAGTGCCCACAGAGGAGGTGGGAAGGGGGTGTGAGAAAAAGAGGGAGTGTGAATTCACAGGTGTCTCCAGACTGTTCACCTGAAAAGAGATCAGACCCTTAGCAACACCTGGGACCCCAGGCAGAGCTGTTGCTATGGAAGATTTGTGCAGGACAGGGATAGGAGGAGGGAGCACCTACCTGTGACGGCATCTTGGTTGCTGATGGCCAGAATGACATCTTTTCAGGCCTACTGTCCCTGACCCAGGCAGGGATCATGTCCAGGAGGGCAGCAGGAGCCAGCAGGAGCTCAGAGCCAGGCCCTGGTTCTGCTAGTGCCAGGCTAGGATGTTCTTCATACTGTGGCCAGCTCTACAGGTGACAGTGACCCTCTCCCCTGAGACACAAGGAGGAGGACAACGATGGCATCCACATAACATGCTCACTGTCATCCAAGTGGGGGAACAAACATGCAGATCCCCAAATATTAATACCGAGTTTGTAGTTCCTCCCACTTGGTGCAATTCTGATCAGAAGGAAAAACAGGCTAACAACTTCATCAGCAGGGAAAGTTCATGTTTAATACAAACTATCTGAGGCTGAAGCCTGAGTTTCCCTTCCTCACCAGGCAGCCAGGACAGCAGGAGCAAAAGGAGAAAAGCTGGGTCCCAAAGTCCACAAGGTGCCTCCTGAGACTGATCCTGCTTAGAGAAGGTGGTGACAGTGGATGAGTCTTCTGGGACTCCCACACCAACATACCCTGAGCTGGATGGCTTGAGCCATAGACATTTATTGCTAATTTATTAAACGTTTATTGTGAATGTATTAGAACCCTGGAAAGTTCAAGATCAAGGTCCAGCTTTGTGGTGAGAACCCTGTTTCTTGTTTTCAGATGTCACCCCTGGATACATCCTCACGTGTGTTCAGCAATGTGCCGGGCATGTGTAAGTAGGAGAAGCAAGTACATGCTTTCCTCAGTGCATGCTTGGAGGCTGGTGAGGGGTTAAGGAACAGATCGATGATGTTTATTTTTACTAGGACACAAATCCTATTAAATCAGAGCCCCAAGGTTTTCACTTCATTTCACCCTAATTACCCCTTCATAACCTCTATGTCTAAATACAGTAATTTTGCAGGTTGGAGATTCAAAATATGAATTTGTGAAACACAATTCAGTTCATAGCAGGTGTGCTTTGAGGACATGCCCAAGGCAGCAGGAAGGGCAAGGCGAGGCTTCCAGTCTCAGAGCACAGAAGGCGTTTTCCCACCACTCAGCACACTGGCAGCTCCTCTTAGGTGATCCAGGTCACACATGAGACCCCATTCCCGCCTTGGGGGCTGCCTGCTGATAATGGAACAATATCACCCTTAATTTTCACTATTTCTAAGATCAGACTTCTATTTTATGTTTATTATGGAGTTTGTCCAATGGCCAGGTTTGTAACATAACCTCCAATGTTTGGTTTGTGACATAACATCTTATAGAATTTTAGATGCTGATTTCCAGTGAGACTTGATGGAGTTTTTTCATGGGTTTTCATGGAGTTGATCTTATTACATCCACCATTATGCTGCATTCTGTAGGGAACACAAAATGATTCCTCTCCTCAATAAACCAGTCACCTAGTTGAAGATAAAGGATGTTCAGAAAAGATGGTCACAAAACAATTAGGGGCTAGATTCTGTGATCCACGTGAGATGCCAATGATGTGATTCTGGAAAGCAGAAGGTGAGGTTGTGAGAGACCCTGCAGCACACAATGCCCAAGGCTAGGGTGGCGAGTAGAGGGCCCCTGGTCTGGATCTGTCTACCCAGCTTCATTCCTCCCATTCGTGAAACAGTGGCTGCACCAGCCAGGAAGCATCTGAGACCACCTGATTCTCTGGAATAATAGCTGCTGAGGTTTGTGCTGTGAGCTGTAACACTGTGAGTCTCTAACTGTAACCATTTAGATTAGCACTAATAAAAATAATTTTTAAGATGGTGAAAATGTCTATATCTATGCTTTGCAAGTGTAGCCGTTATATGTCATATGTGACTCCTGAGCACTTGAAATGTAGTGAAAACAACTAAGGAACTACATTGTTAATTTTAATTAATTCCAATATACATGTTTGTGGCTGGGTACTGCTAATGTTGGCCATGTGAGACAGGGAAGTTTTAGATGGTAATAAACAGCAATGTCATCAGGACAACCAATCTGCTAAATGTTAAGCAAAGATGATCCCAGGACCATTGCACCAAGCTGGAGTGGACAAGGTGGAAAGAGCACGTAGGTGGATCTTTGGAACCCAGATTCTGCTTCCTCCAGGTGAATGATGTAAACTCTCTGTCTTGAAGACACTGACATTGAAGCTACTGACCGGGGAGCTGAGTGTTTCTCCTGGAAGCTGCGGTGGAAACAGAACATAGATCTTCCTTAGTATTACTCATGTCCCTCTCCATAGGCTTCCCAGCAGAGAGGTGCTGTCTGATCAAGTGGGAGGTGAATGCTGTGCTCCCTAATCAATAGTCTTTCTCAGTCCCATGGGACATATGAACCCTGTCACATGCAGCCCACGCAGTTGAAGCCAGAGCCCCATGTCCAGTGTCCAGTGTTGCCTCTGCCTTTGGTGATCCCACCTTACAGGACCCAGTGATGAAGGCTTGAGTGGCAGGGAAGGGCTTTGGGGAGTCTGCCAACTAGCAATAAGGGTGCAGACCTGGGCTTCCAGCTTCTGAGCAAGGGAACATTGTATGTCCTAGGTGTGATCCAGGTCAAGGTGTTTGACAAAAGATATTACAATAAATTATATTCTTAAGAAAATAAAAACACATAAGGCATCTGATTATTATAAGACTGTTTGGGTTTTATACCACTTAAGTGGTAAAAATAAATTTTTCAATGCGCAGTGGTTTATCAGGAATCTCCCAGCCCCTGCCCTTCCCGTGATGATTCTGTGGTCTTTGCAGGTCGTATGGTCACTTGGTGGCCTCCTTACCGATCAGATGCATCTACAGTACAACCCTAAGATCTTCCCCGATTAACATAGATGAGCAACTTCAACCTCCAGATACCACATACCATTGGCTGATTTTTATGTAATTTATCAACACTGAAAGTATTCTATTCCATTTCATTATGTAGTTATTGTTCTGTGCATGGCTCATTCCCCTACTGAGTATCAGTACTTGCGATCAAAAATTGTTTTATTTACTTACATGCACTAAACCTTAAATGATAGCATTTATTAGTTCTGAAAACTCTGACATTAAGTTAAAATCCCTTAAAAGCAACTATATGCTTCTTTTTTTAATTAGAAGAAATATGGTGCAATCACCTCAACTAAGGATACTAAACTACTTTTACAGTTGAAAATGATTAATTGGACATGAGGAAACATATTGACAAAAGTAACAAGCATTATTATGATGTTGAGTAAACACAGTTTGCATGTAAAGTGTACAGTTATGATTAATTGTATTCAACACAGGAGGAAGAAAGGTGGGGATTGCTGGATTGGTTGATGATTCAGTCCTTAGAAGCAAGGGGGAGCTGATGAGTGATCTCAGGCAGGCATCCAATATAAGGTCCAAATATGATTAATTACAATGTTCTTTTCCTTAAGGTTTGATATTTTAAGCTGGTCCTGCTGGGGAAGTTTTGAGCACATTCATGGAATATGTGGAATAAAGATTAAAACAGTATATTTCAAAATACTCTTAAAAAGCTCAGAAACACCCAAAGAAAACTATTTTATAAAATATCATGCCTTCCTCGCCCATTCTTGATATTTGTGTTTAACCAAGCATGACTCACAATTCAACTTTTCTCCACATTGTTGCCTAGAGTGTTGAAGAAATTCCTCTAATAGGACAGAAATGGAGTCAATCTTGCAATATCTGGCCAATCTTGTTCTGGCCAGTCTTGCTTTATCTCAGAATGTTACATTTCCAGAACCTTCTACAGTTATTCCTGAAAACTACAAGCAAGAAAGGGAAGGGGACTGGGATCATTCAAGGCAAAATGGAACCTGTTCTGCAAATACTGTAGTGAAATCACAACTCAGTAATCGTTTTGTGACTGGCTTATTTCACTTAGTGTAATGTCCTCTAGTTTCATCCAAGTTGTAGCATGTGTCAGAATTTCCCTTTTTAAAGCTAATTTTGCCTTTTTAAAGCTACAATATGCTACTGTATGTATATACCACATTTGGTTTACCAGTTCCCTCCTTTTTGAACATTTGAGTTGCTTCTACCTTTTGGCTATTGTGAATAATTCAGTTCTGAATGTGGATATACAAATATATCCTCAAGTTAATGTCTTCAGTTACTTGGGTATATGTCCAAAAGTGGAATTGCTGAATTATATAGTATTTCTATTTTTAATTCTTCGAGGAATTGCCATCTGGTTTCCCACAGCAGGTGGGCCATTTACATCACCACAACAGTGTCCACAGGAGTTCCAGATCCCTAAGTTCTCACCAAGACTGGTCATTTTCTGTTGGAAAAAAAAATCCTAATAGGTGTGAGGTGGGTTTTGTTTTTATTTTTCTAAGGATTAATAATGTTGACCATGTTTTCCTATGCTAGTTTTCTAATTATCTCTATAGAATCTTCTTTAGAGAAATGTCGATTCATGTACTTTCCTCATTTTTAATCAGGTATTTTATTTTAAGGTTCACATATAAGACTTATTTTTGTATAGTAGATATTATTAACCCCTTATCAAATATAAGATTTACAAATGTTTTCTTCTATTCCACATGTTGCATTTTCACTGTGTTGATTATGTCTTTTGATGCCCATTTTACATTTTTATGAAGTCCAATTTATCTTCTTTTCTACTTTTGCCTGTATTTTGGTATTAAAGTTGTTAGTATTTAAATGTCTGTAAATACTGACTTACTATGCTGAGAAGGTCACACTGCACCATCTCTCTGATGGTGGAGCTAAGAGTTTTACACTCTCCCATTTTGTACCGGGGGACAGTGCAGCTATGTGAGAACCCAGTGGCTTTACACAGCTTATTTGTCTTGCATTTTTGGTGACATGGATTGTTATTCACATTAGCTTCCTCTGGCAGGTCCACTTGGAAAGCATTATATTTAGCAAGAAAAACAGGAGGCAGTGAATGATGTCACTGTGGACTGTGTATATTCCCTGTTGCAAATGTCAAATCCGTGAAGCATAAAGGGATTTACTAGAGGATATTAAATTCCTTGCAAATTGTTGAAAAGCCTTAAGGAACAGGCTCCAGGCAAAGCCTCTAGAACAATTCCAAGAATGGCACTGCTGGCACAGGCTGGGGAGGAGCTCCTCCTGCCTGAGACTCCACAACATTCAAGCTGTCTCCTGCAGAAAAGAGAGCAGCTCTTCTCACTACTGCCCCCAGAAGGACAGCCGCTCTGCTATCAACTACGAGAGATCTGACCCCTTTCTCTGACTGCCCATCAGATGTGTCACTACAGAGTGCTTTTGGATTGAGATGAGGGAGGGAAAATGCCTGATCTCACTCAAATGTGCTCATTTTCCTGGTCTGGGTCACAGCCAGGCAGCACAGTCCTGTGGGCACTATATCTTCACTTGCCAAGTTCCTATAAAATGAGAGTATCTCTCTTGACTGTGGAAAATATGGGGATGGTAAGGGTCAAGGAATAGGAAAAGGAGTACTTGGAGTTGCCTGAGCTGCCACTCTGGTTTCCCCAAATGTTTTCAATCCATTAAATTCATGATAATAAACACCTTTCTGCCTAACCAGCCATAATCGCTTTTCTTAGATCCAAATGGTTCTGTGATAAAACTAAAGAGAAAAAATAAATACACTTTTCAATGTTCAAGCTGACCAGGAGGCTGTCTCTGGTGTTTACATGTCCATGTCCCACTATGCATTTCATCTTCCCTTCGCCTCACTGGAGATCCAAGTGCAGGGAATGCTTCATATGACTGTGATCCCTAGAACTTCATCCTGATGACTGTTGAAATCTTCTCTGAGTTTTACCAGTGGAAATGGCAATAAATAGAAACATTCCAGAAGGTCCCCTAGTGTCCATATTTTCTGTACTTCCTCTCTAAAATATGTAAAATCAATTATATTTGCTCTTGCTTTATATGGGCTACATCTATGTCTCCAGCACACACCCTAACGCCCTACGTTGACAACTTATCCAGTATTGTATTAAGTCTAAATAGGCACATGTTTATCATATTATTTCTTCCAATTTAATGAGATAATTGTCATGTCAACTGTTTGGATTAAGAACCATCGCCAGAAAACCACAGCCCTGAGAAAATAGAAATAGAGTATTTCAAGCTGTTCAGTTTGCACAACAATGATGATTCTATAGCTCATTTACAAGATATAAATATTCTGTTTATGGGAGTAAGAGCAACATTCACGGTGAGTGTTGTAGACCCTCCGCCACATCTGACAGCATAGCAATTCAATAGCACAAGGGTTTGTGTGCCAGCAGTGCTTGACTAATAATGGATTTTTTTCTATAGGGAAAGCTGCACCTGTGCACATGACAGGATCATGAGCTACACTTTACTTCACTTTTTTTGAAGTCAATTACCTTCTTGATCCAAAGCCATAGTATGGAAGAACTTCCTGACTCTGATGAAGGCATTTGGAAAATCCTCAAATAACATTTTATGCAGTAACATAACCGAAGACAAAGGAAAATTCATATATAGGATAATAACCACTGCTCTCCTCATGTTACATGAAGTGCACTTGAATCACCTGACATCAGCTGTTAGTCTGAGCCCTGATGTGTGGTAGAATGTTAGGGGTTCAGGAAGGGTCAATTTTCTTGGCAAATTAGTGTTCAGAAGAGCCAGTAGCCCTGTACATCTCAGTTAGTTGAAACTCATATTATTGAGTCCCCACAGGGACCTCCGTACCAGTGGTTCATGAGGTTACCTGGGAAAGTGGGCAAAGGTGACTGACTGAAGTCTATGTGTTCAATCATCCTCATTATGAAAAGCCCCCTGCTCATTAATGGCATTTGGATTAATATTCACTGAGAAAGCATGTTTTTCGATTATGGCTCATTTTTGAAACATCTAGTCATAGCTCTTCCAAAATGACTTTGTCTGCAATCATCCTGTTGCGTTTCTTTTAAGGCCTGATGATCTGTCAAAACCAACAACCAATATTATTAAATTGCTGTTCTCTTTGCAATGTGATCATCAGATGTAGGCCTTGCAGTTTACCCACGGTTAGGATTTTTACATTTCCAGGGATTCCTTGACAATGGCACTAATGTGACGCCATCCAGCATCCATTGTTGTGAGAACTCTATTTGGAATATCATCATTGTGGGCATGAACATAATGGAGACTTTCATAGGATGCAATGATTAATATTCAACATTAGTCAAAATCTGCTGTAGTCCTACCCTTGGAGATCTACTGGGTTGGAAAAATATTTTAGGTAAGGACAACAATTTGGTAAAGTTTTAAAAATAAAGGCTAAAAAGAAATTTTCTTTAGCAAGAGTATGAACTATCTGTGGTCCAGAATACCATTTTTTTACAGATGCAAGAAAAAATTATTTAAATGTATATAATTTAGATAATAATTTTGTAAATTTGTATATATTGCATATATAATAGAATAAACATAATTAAATATGAATACTATATATACTTATAGCCAACATTTTATCAAATAAATATATATTAACTTCTATGTATCTTATATATATGCACATTTTTCCATAAATAAGGTAAATTTTAATTTTTTAATGAAATAATAATTAGTTTTAATTTCATCTTTAATTTTCTCTTAATAACTTCATAATTTGATTACTTAATGTTCACATTTATACCACCAATTTAAGAAAAAACGCATGTGTCTATATATAGGCAGAGGTGTAAATACTATATCAGTAAGCTTTTATGCATTAATGATTGATAACCGGTTAAATATACAACTCAGTGTCTGATAACTGTAAATACTTGTTTTCATCTTCATGGATGCTCATGTTCACAATCATCTGGCTGATTAAGGAAGGACTCAGCTGATTGATTCCTCTGCAGGGCACTGAGCTTGTCTTTAGCCTACAGATATCAATTTTCTGAGGACGAGGCTGAACAGCAGTGACTACACGTGACACAAGATTCTTGTGGCAGGTCACAGGAGTGAACAACATCCCAAACCAAATTGCACAGTTGAATTTAAGTCCTATAATTTCTAACATAGCTTCACACATTTTAAATATTTTTTTTATTTCAGTGAGTACAAATTTTCAAGAAAATGTTTACTCCAATTAATTATAGAGGTGTTTGATCATTCCATGGACAAGTAATTATGTTTTCAACCTTTACAATCCTGAAAATATTTGCAAACATAAATTTGCATTAATAAGAAAATAAAGCTGGATGTGTTTTCAACATGTGCCTTTAAATATAATTTTTGAAATGGCCTCAAAGGGGGAAAATCATTTTAACTTATGTAACTATCCCTTTTTACCTCTCTTGTGTCCTATAGAGTTGCCCAATAAGAGGTCCTTCCATGAGATTTGGAATCAGAAAAGGATGACTCAATATTCTCCATTGGTACCTAAGGCAGACACAGGAACAGAGGTGAGGACTAGAGAATCACCTGAAAAGATGCTGTAGGAAGCTGAGAGCATCAGCACTCACTCCCAACCTTAAGCTTCTAGACAGGACTGAGGACCACATGGTTAGAAAGCCCATACTTTAGGGACAGATGCATTCTGTTTTCTGAGGGAGCACCAGAGATTCCTGCTTCTAATATCAACTTTCCTGACTACTATATCCTTGGCTTTGAAAGGTCATAGTGGGAAAGTTAATCATAGGAATTCGGTCATTCTTGTGATACCCGACAGAGCCAAGAAACCAGGAGGGAAAGGCACTCAGGGTGCAAAATAGTGTTTCTAGAATGCAATTGAAATAGGCCTTATTATCCCATGGAACTAAAGTTTATGGTTTTTTGAATAAACAGAAATCGACTCCTCCAGTCTTGAAACTCAAGATAGTTACATTTATCTTACCTTTTTTTTTTTTTTTTAAATTTCAGGAAAGCAACCATCAGGCCTCCCAGATACTATCAATTTGCTGAAACTTATATATCACTGAATCGGGACAGTGAGACATCAGACCCTTCACCCATTATGATTGCCTAACTGACTCCTGCTTCCTGTTGACCCAATTATCTTTCTTAACCCTCCCTAACTCCTGTTTTTCCACATTTCCTCCTTGTTATATAAACCCCTAATTTCAGTTGGTCAGAGAGATACATTTGAGAATGGTGTCCCATCTCCTCAGCTGCAGCACCTGATTAAAGCCTGTTCCTTGGCAATACTTGTCTTAGTGATTGGCTTTCTGTGTGATGAGCTGCAGGATCTACACCGAATCCCTGGCATTTCAGTAACAAAATTCTCTGCAAGCTTCACTGTTTTGGTTTATTGTAACCTGAAATCAAATTTATCCACAACTTCTGAGATAACTTGATATAATTCTAAGATTCACTTTGTCCACTACTGCTTACCAGTCTGAGCTTGCCAGCTCCCAACCCTTCCTAGTGCCAATGAACTTTCTCAAAAGAGCCATAGGTAACATTTTCCCTTTTTCATAAAATGCTAAATTTCTCTTTGTTCTTCCAACATATTGAAGACCACTGAGTTTTCCTGTATGCCCCATTTGGCAAATATTTCTTTGCAAATAAAACATTAAATTTAGAGATTCATCTCTACATTTTATTTAGACTTCAGTAGTTTACTCTAATTCTCTGTATTAAGGCTATATCTGCTTAGAATATCTATAGTGGCTTCTTCTCTGTTATATAAAGTCCAACTGAAGCCATAAACTAGACTCCTTAGGTGTCATGATCTCTGTCTTTATTAAATCAGGAGAGGCATTGCTAGATCTGTGCAGTTGGGGCTGAGAAAGAGAAAACAATTAGGGTGCAGAGGTGACTTCATGTCCCCCTCTACCAATACCATCAGAGTGTGGCTGCATCTGAGGAACACTCTCAGCCAATGGAGGCATCAAGAGGAGCAGCTGGGGCAGCCCAGTCTCACACATCTGCTTCCCTGGGGGTTTATGTTCGGGTGTGTAACACTGTGGGAGGGTAATTGTAATCTTGTAGACAGTAATAAGTTGCAAAATCTTCAGGCTGCAGGCTGCTGATGGTGAGAGTGAAATCTGTGCCAGATCCACTGCCACTGAACCTTGATGGGACCCCACTTTGTAAACTGGATGCAGCATAGATCAGGAGCTTAGGGGCTTTCCCTGGTTTCTGCTGATACCAGCCTAAATCATTTCTAATGCCCTGACTTGCCCGGCAAGTGATGGTGACTCTGTCTCCTACAGATGCAGACAGGGAGGATGGAGACTGGGTCATCTGGATGTCACATCTGGCACCTGAGATTGGAAGCATAAACACAAATGGTCAACACAATTAATCATGTAGTAAGAGAATTTCCCTGAATAGCCAGGCTGTACTGAGCACCCTGGGCTGAGTAAACTGCCAGTGTTCTCCATCCTTACCTGGGAACCAGAGCAGCAGGAGCCCCAGGAGCTGAGCGGGGACCCTCATGTCCATGCTGTGTCCTGAGTGGGTCTGACTCCTGCACAGGGAGTGATCAGCCTATTAATAAGTCTTCAGGTCAGGGGACTGTGCTCTGGGAACATGCAAATGAGCAGGGTATGGGGCAGGCTGGGCACAGCTGCAGGGCTGGCTCATCTCAGTAACTCAGCATAGGGGCAGTGTCCCCAGGTGTCCCAGGTAAGACCAGGGGAGCACAAATTTGTCTGCAGAGAATGTGTTTCTACTGGAGACTATTTTGTTATGAGAAACATTTTAAAGATATTTTTTGACAATTTGAAATATTCCTCGAGAGTCAATGGAGTAATATATTTCATTGGTGTACGGGGATTATTTTGGAGAATATTCTTGTTTGTAGGAAACACAGTAAATATTAGATGGTATGATTCTCAGGTCTTCAAAAGACTGTTATAAGATTCCATTTAGGGAAGGGGGTAATTGTGCTATACTTGAAACATTTCTGTGAGTTTAACATTGTTCCTTTCTAAAAAATTAAAAATAAAATTTATTGACATGATGCTATATATATTTGTAAGTATTAGGTAATGGTGTTATGCCATTGTTCTTACCAGTATAAGATCAAACAATTTACTACAGATACACAAAGATGATTCCGTGCTTCTTCAATGCATGTAGCACTAATAGCCCCACCATTATCAAGAGCTACAGGTCTTTTTAATACCCAGAGACTAAATGGGCTGCACCTGTGTAGAATTTTTGCATCCCTAACTTAAGCACTAATAGATTACTTTTGACTGGAAGCCTTAGCAATAAAATAAATAGTTGATTAACACGTTTTTTAATGTTATATATATTATATACTCTATTATTCCAATAAAGTATGCTAAAGAAAAAAATGTTATTAAGGAAACCAGAAAAGAGAGAAAATATATTTACTACTTATTAAACATTTGCTTGCAGGTGACACACACAGAACAAAATATAAGTGTATCTGCAAATTTCAAACCCAAGTTATTCAAGGGTTAACTGTACCATGATGAACGTAGCAGTCCCCATCTGTAATCTGGGGCTTTCCCCTTTGCTGTACCTCTACTCATTTCCAATGACCATATATATGTCTTATGTTCTTTATGATCTTGGGCAGAGAACTCTGCCTGGATGCATTGCTGGCCAGATGGCCTGGAATGTGTATCTCTTAGGAAAGTGCTATGGTTTGACTGTGTCCTCCAGAATCCATCTATTGTAAAGTTAATTCTCAGTGTAATGGTTTTTGCCAGGTGGGGCCTATTGGGATGTGTTTAGGTCATGAGGGTGGAGCCCTCTAGCGGAATACATTAATGCCACTATAAACAGGAATTACAGGACTGGGATCTCTCTCCTGCTCCTCTGACATGTTAAGACATGGCCTTCCTTCCTTTGAAGAACTCAATGCTCCAGGCATCATCTTGAAAGCAGAGAAAGCAGACCATGTGGTTGATCTTCAGTTATCCTGAGTCAGGTAGGTTGTTGATGTGTCTTTTACCATTCATTTTCTGTTCCCTCCCTCACTTTCCTCTTTTCCTCCCAGTATAAATTTGCTGCCTAACAGGAATCCTTATTGCTGGTGGATCCAAACTGAGAGAGTAAAAAAGAAAAGTCGTTAATCTTTTGTATGAGGGGTATTTCTCATCTGAAATCTTACCATTTCTCTTTCTTTGATATGTACAAATATTCAGGAAGCACCTAATTTTTTTTTTTTACCAATGTATCTTAGATTGAATTTACGCTGTGATTTTTTTTCTGTGTGTTAAAACAAAAAATTAAGTTGTAAGCCACCAACCTACTCAATGGGCTTCTCTTTTGGCAGAGAGAACGTCAAAGAAATCTGAAAAACTAGGTTAGGCCATGACTGGCAGGTGGGTTTAGATGTACCTCATTATACTCTCCTCCCTTTGGAGTTCAGAAAAAACTGACCAGTGTTATCATTACAACAGAGATCTTTAGACTGACAAATCAAATGCTTTGTAGCAATAAGATACCATACTCCAACATGACAGATAATAGGCCCTGAAGAAAATCTAAATATTGTACCCTAAAAATATTTTTTTTGACGTATTCTGAAGTGGCCCTGCAAAGCTGCCTGTTGTGGGGGAAATTTGCGTTCTGCAGAGCATCTCCTCCTCTTACTATGTCTTTTCCAAAGAGTCTGACATTTCTTTAAAGGTCTGATAAGCAACATTCACCATCTACTTTACTGTTACCTGCAAGGTTCATCTAAGTGACAAGAACCTTGACTTCCACACCCCCTTATCTAAACTCAAGGATTTCTTTATGATGAATTCAACTCTTTAGGCAGAGCTTAACTCTTTCAACCAGTTGCCAATCAGGAAAACTTTGAAGCCACCTGTGACCTGGAAGCCCCTGCTTCAAGATATCCCACCTTTCCAGGACAAACTAATGTATATCTTATATGTACTGACTTAGGTCTTTCCCTGTAATTTCTGTGTCTCCCTAAAATGTATAAAACCAATGTGTAATCCAACCACCTTGGGCACATATTTGCAAGGCCTCCTAAAGCTGTGTCACAGGCCATAAGCCTTATCTTTGGCAAAATAAACCTATACATTGATTGAGACCTGTCTCAGATACTGTTTTGTTTACACTGGGTCACAAAATTTAAAAATCCTCTAAAACTCTCTACATATCTATAAATCTACATTAGAGACAGTGGAGTGAGTATACCTCAAGTCATACTTTGAGTTTAAGAACCTAACAGACTTTCAGGTACTTCGATAAATGAGGAGACATTTGGAATAGGGTCCTTTGCCCAGGGCTAAGGTCAGGCTGGCAGTGCCTGAGAGCTTCTAGGCCCTGGCCCTGGGCTGTGGAGGAAGCAGCTGTTCTCCTGAGCCACAGGGCTGAGGACCTGGGAGCAACCACAGGCCCTGGCCACAGGCTGCCTGGCAGGGTCTTCAGGGAAGGAAACTGCTCACAAATTCGCGGGAGCTGCATTAAGCATATATCCCCCCAGCCTGGCAAGAGTGAAAGTCTCAGGACCCAGACCTTAGGGCTGGGGCTGGGATCCTGGGCTGGCTGCTGTCAGCTGTGTCCTCCCTTGTCCTGAATGACTGGGACCCTGCTGGAGCCAAAGAGGGAGGGTCAGCAAATGTCCTCAAGGTCTTTACTCAGCCAGACTCTGTTCTGCTTGGAAAGAAAAGGAACACATGCTACAAAAATAAACATAAAATTATGTGTATTTGTAATATGAATTTCTAGTATAAACTTTACATATTAAATACATACATTTTAGAAATAAGTTATATTTATATATTTGTATATACTATGTATCTGTGGATAAATATGTGATGCATGTTTATGTATAAAGAGATGCAAGTTTCATTGCTAGTATAAGGTATAGTTTTAAACTTTAATAAATTGAACGTGAACATTGAAAACAAGCACTGGGGGCACCACCTCATGGCCCCTCCTCACTCCAGGGCCTGAGGGTCATAAAGCTCGGGACTCTCTTCCATGTGCCCCCTGGGCTGATAGCAGCGAGCTACCCATTGCTGAGGATCATGAGTGACCTGAGGGGGATCTGCAGAATCACAGGGCAGCAGATGCCCAGGAGATGGATAGTGAATTTGGACCCTGAATGGAGGGACATTTTGTCCACAGGGCTCAGCATAGACAAGTCCTTTTCTGGTCATTTCTGTCAAGCAAAGCAGCACACGTGGCTCAGAGGCTGCATGGTCAGAGGAATAAGCCCCTCCATGGCTCATTCCCAGCTTCCCCTCTGACTGGGGTGATGTGGGATCTCTCTGCCCAGCTTTCATGACTGACCAGCTGGTGGGACCCTGTTAACAATGGCCTATGTCAGTGCCATGCACAAGCTTCTTGATAGTTACCATTTTACTTTCTGGTCTCCAATAACCACAAATTGCCAACCATGACCCTTTCACAAAGATTCATGGAGAGGGGTCAGAATTATGGGTTGAGCAACGTGCCGGGGCATGTATGTAAGAGAAACAAGGCGTGGCCAGCCCATGTGGAAGTGAGGATGAATTTTCATCATGAATTCGGAGAAGGAGGTGGGAGAAAGCATCTGACATGCTTCAGGCAGTGATGGCCACAAGATACATTAGAGGTGTTCATAGAAGAGGTGGCAAGTGGGTTCGAGACGAAAAGGGAATGTGAATTCAGAGGTGTCCCCCAGCCTGTTCCCCTGAGAAGATTTCAGACCCTTAGCAACCCTGGGCCCCCAGGTAGAGCTGTGGCTAGGGAAGATTTGTACATGATAGGGGACAGGAAGAGGGATCACCTACCTCTGAAGGCATCTTGGTTGGTAATGGCCAGAGTGACATCTGTTCAGGCCCATTATTATCCCTGACCCAGGCAGGGATCATGTCCAGGAGGGCAGTAGGAGCCAGCAGGAGCTCAGAGCCATGCCCCAGTTCTGCTGGTGCCAGGCTAGGATGTTCTTCATACTCTGGCCAGCCCTGCAGGTGACAGTGACCCTCTAAACTGAGAGACAAGGAAGAGGATGAAGATGGCATCCACATAACATGCTCACTGTCATCCAAGTGGGGGAACAAGCATGCAGATTCCCAAATATTAATACCAAGCTTTTATTTCATCCAACTTGATGAAATTCTGATCAGAAGGAGAAACAGTCTAACAAATTCATCATCAAGGAAAGTTCATGTTTAATACAAACTATCTGAGGCTGAAACCTGACTTCCCCTTCCTCACCAGGCAGTCAGGACAGCAGGAGGAGCAAAAGGAGAAAAGCTGGGTCCCAAAGTCCACAAGGTGACTCCTGGGGCTGATCCTACTCAGAGAAGGTGGCAACAGTGGATAAGTCTGCTGAGAATGCCATACCATCATACTCTGAGCTGGAGGGCTTCAACCACAGACATTTATTGCTAATTTATTAGACATTTATTGCGAATATATTAGAACCATGGAAGGTTCAAGATCAAAGTCCAGAAGGATTTGCTTTCTGGTGAGAACCCTGTTTCTTGTTTCCAGATGTCCTCTCTGGATACATCCTCATGTGTGTTCAGCAATGTGCCAGGCATGTGTAAGAGAAGCAAGTGCATGCTTTACTCAGTACATGCTTGGAGGCTGGTGAAGGGTTCAGTAACAGCTCAATGATATTTCTTTTTATTAGGACACAAATCCTATTAAATCAGAACCCCGATGTTTTCACCTCATTTCACCCTAATTACCTCTTCATAACCTCTATGTCTAAATGCAGTAATATTGGAGGTTGGAGATTCAAAATATGAATTTGTGAAACACCATTCAGTTCATAGCAGGTGCACTTTGAGGATATGGCCAAGGCAGTAGGAAGGGCAAGGCAAGGCTTCCAGTCTCAGAGCACAGAGGGCATTTTCCCACCACTTAGCACACTGGCAGCTCCTCCCAGGTGATCCAGGTCACACATGAGACCCCATTCCTGCCTTGGGGGCTGCCTGCTGATAATGAAACAACATCACCCTTAATTTCACTATTTCTAAGATCAGGCTTCTATTTTGTGTTTACTATGGGGTTTGTCCAATGGCCAGGTTTGTGACATACCACCCAATGGCAGGTTTGTGACATAACATCTTATAGAATTTTAGATGCTGGTTTCCAGTGAGACTTGATGGAGTTTTTTCATGGGTTTTCATGGAGTTGATCTTATTACATCCATCAATAGGCTGCATTCTGTAGGGAATACAAAATGATTCCTCTCCTCAATAAACCAGTCACCTAGTTGAAGATAAAGAGTTGAGAAAAGATGGTCACAAAACAATCAGGTGTTAAATTCTGTGATCCATGTGAGACGCCAACAATGTGGTTCTGGGAAAGAGAGAGTGAGGTTGTGAGGGGCCCTGCAGAGCACAATGTCCAGGGCTAGGGTCGGGAGTAGAGGGCCCCTGGTCTGGATCTGTCTACTCAGCTTCATTCCTCCCATTGTTGAAACAGTGGCTGCACCAGCCAGCAAGCATCTGAGACCACCTGATTCTCTGGAATAATAGCTGCTGAGGTTTGTGCTCTGAGCTATAACACTGTGAGTGTCTAACTGTAACCATTTAGATCAGCACTAATGAAAATAATTTTTTAATATGGTGAAAATGTCTGCAAATTTCTAACAGAAAAATTGATGAAAAGATGGTTTTTCTTAGGCCCCCACAGCAGTCTCTGCCTGGGACCTGACTTTGTCTTTGAGCTGGTGGAATCTATGCTGAGATTGGAAGCTGGGCAGTGAAATCACGGCAGGGCAGGCTGTGCTCTGGGTGCTGAGGAGGACAGGAGGACACTCCTTCAGGGTTAGTGATGCTGGGAGTTCGAGGGGAGAGACTGCATGGAGCTGCCTGTGAATTGCCCTAGCAATGCTCTCTGGACACTGCTCATCTCACAAGTGTACTCGGATGCCAGTGGATGGCCCAAACACGGGCTCAGGTTGGACAAGGACAAAGCTTTAGGGATGAATATACGGGGCTCATTTGATATTCTGAAGTTTCAGCACAAGCATAACGAATTATATGGGGAGAGAAAGAAGTCACAAGGTTGTGATTTTTCATTTGGTATTAAAATATATCCCCTCTGCTCATTTTTCCCTCCAGAATGTAACTACTGATAGACATTTAACCAAAGTCACTGTTTTTAATTGTTTTAGTAACTGACAGCCTGTGTGCACAGTTCCTGAGTAACTGGGTAGCCAGACCATCATTCCTATGGTAAAGCCAGGAAGTGACTGTGGATGTGAACAAATGTGAGTTTAATGTACATGTCTCCAAAGCCATGGGCCACTGATCTAGGGAGAACCTGCAGTCAGTTTGCTTTCCCATGCCCAGATGAGAGGACACCTTGATCTGTGTTCTTCTGATGAACTCTAAAAACTCTAAAAACTGATGAACTCTAAAAACTAATATTCTGAAGGTCTAGTTCATACTTCTTTTCTTTGCTAGAGGGACTCGCTCACTCACATGTGTTGTACTCTCTGCATAGAACAGTATGTGATACATACAACTTGTTTTCTGCTAAATACCCATCAATGAAGTCATTCATGAGTCTTCCATAGATGTTACCTGCCCTATGAATCTGGGCTCTTCCAAAAGAATGGGCCAGAGGTGGAGCTGTGAAACTGTAGCTGGATGAAAAGTGTAGGCTTCAAAATAGGGTAAAAAAGTGGTGATAATAATAATAATATTCCAAATTAATCTGGGCTCTTGGCTGTGATTACTGGTAAGTGCAAAGGAGTCTAGGTTTGGTTTTTATTAGTTTTATTTCAATTGGCAAAACAGCCAGAGTATAGTGCACACATTTTGAATGTGCAACTGAATAAAGTTTATGTGTAATTCATTGTCCAGGTAGAATGATAGAATATTTCACATTCTCTTGTGCTTCCCTCGTGGACAATCTTTGCTAGTTGTCACCCTTCCCACCCAGCAAAAGTAACTGTCTTTCTGACATCTACACAATCATTTAGGTTTTCCTGTCTTAAACTTCATATAAATAGCATTATGTGTATTTTTATCTTTTTAGACTTGGTATTATTCCTTACTACTTTTGAGGCCTTCATTTCTTCCAGTGGACTCAAGGTCCTGTCTGATGTCATTTCCTGTGATTCTGAAGGATTTTCTCTCAAATGTTTTATAAGACATAGCTGCTATGAATGAATATATTTTGTTTACCAAAAAATTTTTTTTTGCCTTTTTGTTAGATTTGAAGGATATTTTCACTGGATAGATTTCCTGGCTGCCTTCTTTTTTTTTCTTTTCAGCATTTAAATATGTCATTTTACTGCTTCTAGCCTCTATTGGTCCCGATGAAAACTTAGCCAATGGCTACATTGTTGTGTCTCTGTATATAGTGTCTGCTTTTATTCTGATGCAATGAAGATTTTTTCTTTGTCTTTCAACATTTTAATATAGTGTGTTCACTTATTAATTTCTATTGACTATCTAAAAGGGTTTTATTGAATTATTTCATCTAAGAATATTTTTTATTACTTTTGAAAAGTTTTTGTCATTGTATCTCCAAATATTTTTTTCAGCCACTTTCTCTGTCTCTCCTTCTTTGTGACTCTCATTATACATTTGTTGGTATCCTTCACTCTGAGCTATAAATCTCTGACATTTCTTCCTTTTCTTCTAAACATTTTCTTTAGGCTCAATCATTTCCATTCCTCTGTTT
Organism: Pan paniscus; assembly: GCF_029289425.2. Classification (NCBI taxonomy): domain Eukaryota; kingdom Metazoa; phylum Chordata; class Mammalia; order Primates; family Hominidae; genus Pan; species Pan paniscus. The sequence continues at coordinate 38,319,022 of NC_073261.2, read as the reverse complement.
TCAAGTTAACTGATTGTTCTGTCATCTCAATTTGCTATTAGACCTAGCTAATAAATATTTAAATTGTATTATGGTACTTTTCATTTCTAGAGTTCTCATTTGGTCATTTTTTATACTTTCCATTTCTTTTCTTGAGGTCCTACTTGCTGAATCTTCTTTTTAAAAATATTTTCTTTTTTATGTCAATGATCATAGTTTTAAAAATAATTATTTGAACATCTGCATATTAACTGCTTTGTAGTCTTTGCTAAAGCCAATAATGAGGACAAGTTAGAATCAGCTTTCATTGGCTATTTTCTGTTGTCATTATTGTAGTTGCTTTACTTTGTTCCTTCAATATAGATCATACTCCTCTGTTTTTTTTCAGGATTTTTTAAAACTGAAAGCTGCACACTATTGATAATATATTATAGTACCTCTCTTTAGATTGTGGGGTTTTTATTTTAATTTTAATTTTTTTAGAAACAGGGTCTCACTCTGTCACCCAGGCTGGAGTGTGGTGGTGTGATCATAGCTCGCTGCAGCCTCAACCTCTTGGGCTCCAGTGATCCTCCAGCTTCATCCTCCTGAGTAGCTGGGACTATAGGTGCATGCCACCACTCTCCGCTATTTAAAAAAAAATTTTTGTAGAGATAAGGGTGTCACTATTTTGGCCAGCCTAGTCTTGAACTCCTGGCCTCATGTAATCCTTCTGCATCAGGCTCTAAAGTAGTGTGATTACAGGCTTGAGCTACCATGTCAGGCCTGGAATTGGTTTCATTTTTCTGAGCATTTAAAAATTTTTTTCTTAGTTACTTGTCAGAACTTACTTCTGGTACCTGACTTATGATAGTTGGAGTTATCATTTTTTGACTTTCAGATGGTGTGAAAGTGATATGCATTCAAGTAGAAATAGTACTTCTAGTATTCCTACAACTATTCTATCTTCTCTTTCAATAGAGTATTCAATAAATTGCATGAGATATTCAACACTTTGTTGTAAGATAAGGTTTGTGTTAGATAATGTTGCCCTACTGTAAGCTAATGTAAGTGTACTGAGCACATTTAGGATAGAATAGGCTGAGCTAGTGGATTACATATATTAAATATATTTTCAATGCATGATATTGAAAAATCTATATCTCACATGGTGTTTGACCACTGATATCTCTGCTTTTTATTCTTAATATTTAGTTTGAATTTATAGAAACTGCACATGTATCTGCACAGCTTAGTGGTCACCAATGATTTGAGAAGAAGTTTTGCTCAAATATCTGGAGGTTATAAATCTATCTTCTGTCAATCCATCTGTGTGTAGTTTAAAAAGCTCCTGCAAAATGCAGCTAGTTCTTACCTCCCTCTGGTTTTACTTTGCACTGGACACTTCTGGGTCTCATCACTCATATCTATAGCTTCTAAGTCACCAGGAATGTGCGTAGAGATTGTTTCAGCAATATGGCTCTATCTTACCCAGGAATCTGCTATTTACTGTTAGCAGGTGTACTACTTGCCCCAAACAGGGCATCATCTTTGACTAACAAAGCTCTGGGCTTTTTCTGTTCATTCCCTATGGAATGCTGCATGTTTAGCTGGAAACACTGAAGAATTTTACTTCATTCCTTGGCTTTACTCAAGTTCACCCCCTTTGGCAGCAAGCTGCTAGCTTTATTTGCTATCCTCATATTGGTAAAACTCCAGTTCTGTATTTCATGCTGACTGAGCTGGGGGTAGAAGGGTGCTGTCACAGGCAAAAGACTACAGAATTTTTCTGTCCTTACTCAAAGCACTAGTACTTTTTTTTCTACAAAGAATATACATCTTTAATTATTTTATGCTTCACCAATTTTCAGAGTGCTGAAATAGTTTTGATATTTTAGCTTTATATTTATATGTGTGTTTGTTATTTATTTTTGCACAGAAGATTTATTAAACTCTTTGTGATGCCATAAACAGAGATGCTTTCTAAAATGCATTTAAATGAACATAATAGCCATGCTGAAATGGAATGAGGTTATTTACTAACATAAGTAATTTTGGACTTGAGAACTTGAACTCTGCACCCTCAGTTTAAAGAGAAACGAAGGACTTAAAAAATAGAGAATCCTGGTCCCTGGATTTCACGTTCATGAAGAAATGCACGGTCAATTTTTAAGATGCCTTCTTTGTATTCTAGAACTGAGCAAATTAGTGATTACACTCTACATAATGGAAGCTATGATTGTCTTTAATAGAGATAAGAATTAGAAATAGGAAAAGGTGGCTGGGTGCAGTGGCTCACGCCTATAATCCCAGCACTTTGGGAGGCTGAGGCAGGTGGATCACGAGGTCAGGAGATCGAGACCATCCTGGCTAACATGGTGAAACCCCGTCTCTACTAAAAAAATACAAAAAAATTAGTCAGGCGTGGTGGCGGGTGCCTGTAGTCCCAGCCACTTGGGAGGCTGAGGCAGGAGAATGGCGTGAACCTGGGAGGCAGAGGTTGCAGTGAGCTGAGATCATCATACCACTGCACTCCAGCCTGGGTGATAGAGCAAGACTCCGTCTGAAAAAAAAAAAAAAAAAGAAAAAGAAAGAAATAAATAGGAAAGTGCAAAATAGGAGGAAACTTGTGGAATTGTTTAAAAACCACCTTTTTCTTGTTTTTTAGTTACTTGTGTGTGTGTTTTAAGTTTATGTGGAAATACTTTTAGACCTAAAATTTGAAAAATATAGTAAAAATGATTCCCATATGCGCCTCTTTCAGCTTGCTCTAATGTCAGCATCATAAATAACCACAGTATAAGTATCACAACCATGAAATGAACATAGATATAATGTTATTTGTTAACTCATTTAAAATACCTCACTGATTTTCCCCGTTGATGACTTTTTTTATGTTACAAGATAAAATTCAGGTTTCTGTATTTTATTTGGTTATCCTGTCCTTAATATCTTTAAATCTGTGATAGTTTTTCACTTTTGTTTCTCTTTCATGGCCTTCAAACATTTGAAGTTTACTGTCCAGGTATGTTGAAGAATGTCCTCCTAGTTGGGTTTGTATATGGTGTTTACTACTGATTCAATTCACACCATTAATTTTTGGCAAGAATAATACAGACAGGATGTATCCTCAGCACTTCATATCAGATGTTACATAATGTCAACATGTCTTATAGGTGGTAATAAATGAATATGATCAATGAAATCCCATTTGGAAGGAAGTTTTGGACAAAAATAATGAAAACAACTGCTTCTATCACTCTTTCTACTAGGTCATTGCAGACGTCATTAGGAATAATCTATTTCTTCCTTATCGAATATGTACTGTATTTTAACAAACTTTAATCTTTTTACAGTCTACTGCATCACAGAGAAAATTGAAGAAATAATTTAGTTCACTTTTAAATGGTAAATGTTTCCATAATAACCATTTGCCACTGAAATGTTGATAGCCTGAAGAAAGAAAAAGAATGGGATTTATTCAGCCATGGTAGTATCTTCACATGAACAGCTTTTACCCAGTCAACTATTTGGATAAATAAATAGAATTTTCTACTACTTAGAATGTTGCAAAATTCAAATGGAGCAGTGTAGCATGCACTGAGCTACCTCTACTGGGAAAGTTAAGAACCACTGAGGCTGTATAAGGATTCATACAGTGAGTCACTATTTCTGGAAACCTGGGATTCTGGTGCCTCAGTTGAAGAGAGACCAAGAATCAAAGTCCAAATGGTTCAATGATTTTTTTTTTAGAACTGCAAAATGTCCAAATAGAGCAGAGACGCTAAAACTGAGTGGCCACCACATTAGCTGTCTGTAAAGGAAGCAGCTGGTAAAATCTAGTAAACACTGATGGTCTTGTTGAGGTTTTTGTTTCATGTTGAATCACTGTGGGAGGTAAGTTATAATCCTGCTGACAGTAATAAACTGCAAAATCTTCAGGCTGCAGGCTGCTGATGGTGAGAGTGAAGTCTGTCCCAGACCCACTGCCACTGAACCTGGCTGGGATGCCAGTGGCCCTGGTGGATGCACCATAGATGAGGAGCCTGGGAGCCTGCCCAGGTTTCTGCTGGTACCAGGATAAGTAGCTGCTGCTAACACTCTGACTGGCCCTGCAGGAGAGGGTGGCTCTTTCCCCTGGAGACAAAGACAGGGTGGCTGGAGACTGTGTCATTACAATTTCTCCGATGGTATCTGAGATTGGAAATAAAACAGAAATGCACTCATGTAATCTAGATCAAACCAGCTGTCTTTGAGTAGAGCCAAAATTGTTGATCTACTTTGAATTTTAATTATATTTCTTGCTGAGCAGAGAAAACTCCTGATGGAGTTTTCACTGATGTGCAAAACCACCTCATGTTCCCCTCACCTGGGAGCCAGAGTAGCAGGAGGAAGAGAAGATGCGCTGGGGCTTCCATGGTTCCGTCTGGGTCCTAACTGAGCAGTTCCTCCCCAGGGCTCTGACCCAGGCATTAATATGGGCTCTGGAAGGTAGGGCAGCTGGGAGGGACATGCAAAGCAGCTGGGGTGGGAGCTGGGCTTCCAGCTGCAGATACCACCTGCTTCTTCCTCTCTGCACTGAACATCCTGCGCCGCCTTGGTTGTCAGGTCAGAAAAGTCTGTTGGCTCAGTCTGAGTGTAGAACTCCTCCCTTGTGCTCACAGAATTTCACTCCTGTGCCTTTCTTCTCTTCAATCACCTAAATACACCCATATAATGTTTGGCACAAGTCTGTTAAGAACAATATAAAAGGCTGTGTTTTCATTTCTCTCTTCCTGTCCTCAATATGCCCAGTCATCTCCCTAAGTGCATTATTGGATCTATGGAAATGAAGAGTCTGTTAGAACTTAATCTTCCAGATACACATTTTTTTTTTTTTTTTTTTTTTTTTTTTGAGACGGGGTCTCGCTCTGTCTTCCAGGCTAGAGGGCAGTGGTGCGATCTCCACTCACTGCAAGCTCTGCCTCCCGCGTTCACGCCATTCTCCTGCCTCAGCCTCCAGAGTGGCTGGGACTACAGGCGCCTGCCACCACGCCCAGCTAATTTTTTGTATTTTTAGTAGAGACGGGGTTTCACCGTGTTAGCCAGGATGGTCTCGATCTCCTGACCTCGTGATCCGCCAGCCTCGGCCTCCCAAAGTGCTGGGATTACAGGCATGAGCCACCGCGCCCGTCCCAGATACACCTTTCATTTGCTTATTAGTAATGTTTTCTGAGGGTCCTGAAGCTTTCCATTAACCCAGACACATACCCTCTTTGAGTTAAAAACTTCTGTTTACAGTCACATGTCCTGGCAGCCCTGACATAGATGCTCCATGGCTTCCCGATTGCTTGAAATTAATCAAGTAACTTAACTTCCCTGTGTCTCGGTTTCCATATCTGTGTAACTGTGACAATAGTGGTACCTGCCTTACAGTGCTGTAGACAGTTTAAAGAAAATAAGATAAAACATTTACAATAGTATTCAGGACATTATGTGTGTGGCAATTAATTTTGTTTTCATTGTTTAAATATTCAGCACTACAGTCATCATCATTATAAATATACTTAGCATGGAAAATAGTCTTAAATCTAATCCAAGAATGTTTTATCCACAGTCAAATTAAATTCTAAGGCATTTTCTTCAGTAACTGTACACAACTCTTAAAATCCTAATGATTTGATCTTAATCTGTGCTAAAGTACTCAGACCTTCAATCATTCCCATCCATCCCTGTCTAACGCATTACTTCTCATCATCCATTATTTAAATGTTACCCTATAAACAGTTCCCATGTCCTGTTGCTGTCCTTCTTTCTTATGTAATCTTTATTCTACCTTGTTATCTTTTATGTTATTCTTGCCCCAGGACTGACAATAAGGAAAAGCTACCATCATTACTTGTAGACTTGCTCCAGTATAATTTTTTCAGGCTTGTTGTCTTGGAAATGAGGACTGTGTCTTGCAAAGAAACATATTCATTGGGTCAATGTGTTATGAAATAAAAGATTTTATCTACTTATGATCCAATAATTAATTTAGACTGACTTGAACAGATTTTTAATGACAAAAAGGAGAAGACGATATAAGAGAAAAATTTAATACAATAGAAAACACAAGCTAATATAACGCTTGCTTCATGGATTTTTACATATCTATTAGACATATGCTGGGTATATGTGTGCAATGATAATCTAAAAACTGAATGCTAACTAGCTTAAGGAATGCCTGCATTACACTGAGTCTTGCCCACTTTTCCAGTTATGAAAAGAAAGCTACAGCACTATTTGTATGAGTATCAAACCTTCTAGGTGCTGTGATAGAGGTAGAGAAGATTTACTGAGACCAAAGCCTTGGAAGTAGTAGATGCTTGTTCTATGATATTATGTGGTTGTGGTTGTTGTTGTTAGGAAATACAGTGGGAGTGAAAGCAAGGAGAAGATTTACAAGCTCTGCTGTTCCTCATACTCACAACCCCCTCTAGAGATGGACAGATGTTGGTACAGGAATCTCTGACACCTCTTAGAAGCCTTTTGCTCTTTCCAGAATGTTTCCTGACAAGTATTGTTTTGAGTCACAGATTAGGTGAAACTAGGTGTAGAAGAAAGGACTAGAGCAAGGGAAGAAGTTTTCCATACCAGACAGTTGTTGTAGGAACAGGGAAATTGAATTTTTCATAGATTTATGTGATACTTGTATCATGTTGGGGAGAGAGGCATCAAACCAGGCTCATTACTGAAAGAATTATTACGTTATTTAAGAGAGAAAGAACTGTGAATCTCCTGTCAAATAGATGTTTAAAATTCAAAGCTACTGATTTTTTTTTTTGGAGATAGAATCTCACTCTGTCACCCAGGCTGGAGTGCAGTGGCACAATCTTGGCTCGCTGCAACCTCCATCTCTCCATTTAAAGCAATTCTCCTGCCTCAGCCTCCCAAGTAGCTGGGATTACAGGTGTGTGCCAACATACCCAGCTAATTTTCATATTTTTAGTAGAGACGGGGTTTTGCCATGTTGGCCCGGCTGGTCTCAAACTCCTGACCTCAGGTGATCTGACTGCCTCGGCCTCCCAAAGTGCTGGAATTGTAGGATTGAGCCACCGTGCCTGGCCCTACTGATATATTAATATTATTCATCTTCTTGAATACACCAAGTGGTAAAGTGCAAATCCACACTTTAAACTTGAGATTTCTACTCCTATGTGAATTACACTAGTGAGGAACAAAAAAATTCTCTATTGGTGGGGAGATGATGTTTGACAGCAGTCAGTTTGTGAAGCAGAGGCTTATGTCACAGGACTTTTTACAGTATTACATATAAACATGGTGAATGGCCTCAAACACAGAAGAATCAGCTTTTTTCATGAGCCATACTACCACCAAGAAAGAAATGAATTGAAACCTGTGACTAGTTGATGAAGGGTGTATAAAGAAGAGGGAAAGATTTGGGAGGCCAAGGCGGGCGGACCACGAGGTCAGGAGATCAAAACCATCCTGGCTAACACGGTGAAACCCCATCTCTATTAAAAATACAAAAAAAATTAGCTGGGCGTGGTGGAGTCCCAGCTACTCGGGAGGCTGAGGCAGGAGAATGGCATGAACTGGGGTGTCGGAGGTTGTAGTGAGCCAAGATTGCACCACTGCACTCCAGCCTGGGTGACAGAACAAGAATCTGTCTCAAAAAAAAAAAGAAGAGGGAAAGAAAAATGACACAAAACACAATATCATAAATGGAAAGGAAGAAGTCATTACACAGCCTACAAGAGTAAAAAAATAAAGAGAGGATATTATGAGTAATTTTATGTCAACTAACTTGACACAAGTGGTGCAGGGCAGGTTCTTGGCTTCACTCAGGAAGCAATGCAGCGTAAGCTGGTGGTAGAAGAAAACAGCTTTACTGAGGTGGCAGTGTTACAGCTTTATGACTGTTCTTGTGAAACAGAGCTACCCCATAGGCAGTGTGCCAAGAGCAGTAGCGTAGGGGCAGTTTTGCAGTCATATTTATCCCCACTTTTAATGACATGCTAATAAAGGAGCGGGTTATTCAGAAATAGCTAGAAAATGGGCAGTAACTTTCAGGTGTTGCCATGGCAATGGTAAACTGATATGGCACTGGTGGGCATGTGTTATGGACAGGTGCTTCCAGTGTCTCTTCCTTGTGTCAGCCAGTCTTCAATCTGGTCCTGGGTTGAGTCCCACCTACCTCCTATCTCATTGCTCCCTCAGAGATTAGATACTCCTCCTTAATCTTAAGGGGACTGCAGAAGAGCAGAGTCCCTTTTCTGTAAGTGCTTCCTGCTGACTTTATGGGGGCAGGCCTTCCCTAGCCTTTGAGGAGTAAAAATCTTTGGTACCTGAACTAAGGGGCCCAATGGCACGATGCATTCATTTGTGGGGTCAGAAGACAGAATGGGTTGGAAGACTTATGACAGACCGTATCATCTTTACATGAAATTTAGAAGACATAAACTTTACTAGGATGTTAAACAAGAAAATTATAATTGGAAGAGAGGGAAAAATTAATGCTCCTAGGTCCACCTACAGAACCATGTTATTAATCTATGTGTTTGCAAAACAACAGCCTTAAGTTTTCTGTTTTATAAATGGAGGTTGTGGTGTCCACCTTTTGTGGCTGTAGGACCTTGTAAGAAACAGGTTTAATCCTGGGCAGCTGTACCCAACTAGTGGCTTCCTGAAGCCTAACAGTAATTAAGAGTAATTAAGAATATCTGATAAGGGCTCCTTATTCTGGTTATTATTGATTCTTGGGGGATCATTTTGTTGTTGTTGTTGTTGTTTTTTCTTTGAGATGGAGTCTCGCTCTGTTGCCCAGGCTAGAGTGCAGTGGCACAATCTTGGCTGGGCTCACTGGAACCTCTGCCTCCAGTTTTCAAGCTATTTTCATGCCTCAGCCTCCTGAGTGGCTGGGATTACAGGCATGTACCACCATGCCCAGCTAATTTTGTAATATTAGTAAAGATATGGTTTTGCTATGTTGGCAAGGCTGATTTCGAACTCCTGGCCTAAGTGATCCGCCCATCTCAGCCTCCCAAAGTGTTGAGATGAAAACGTCACAGGAGCTGATGAAAAAGGAAAAGGAGACAGCAATGATCCCAGGCCTTTTTAAAGGGAGAACAAGCTGAAAGCAGCAAAACACAGCAGTTAAATCTCTAAGACACTAATCTCAGAAGTTTTAAAAGAAACTCATTATCGTATCACAGGCAAAATTTTTTGTTCTACTTTTTTTTTTTTTTTTTTTTGAGATAGAGTCTCGCTTTGTCACCCAGGCTGGAGTGCAATAGCGTGATCTTGGCTCACTGCAACCTCCACCTCCCGGGTTTCAGCCATTCTCCTGCCTCAGCCTCCTGAGTCGCTAGGGTTACAGGTACATGCCACTGTGCCTGGCTAATTTTTGTGTTTTTAGTAGAGACGAGGTTTTACTATGTTTGCCAGGCTGGTCTTGAACTCCTGACCTCAAATGATCCTCCCACCTTGGCCTCCCAAAGTGCTGGGATTACAGGCATGGGCCACCATGCCCAGCCTTAAAGCTGTATTTTTATTAAGTAAAGTGTAGAAGAAAAAGTGTAAATAAAGTGACAGAAGGAAAACACAAGGCTGTTATGGAAAATGATAACCTTAGGGCAGAAAACAAGAAAAGGCAAACCAAGATTTCCACAGGGTGAGGCTCCAATCCACAATCCTCAGACGAATGTCAGTGCTAAAAACCCTGGAGCATCCAGGGAGTGGCCAACAGTACTAAATGCTGAAAACCCAGAGTACACGAGTATCAGCCTATGAATGTCCCACACCAAATGCCAGGAAACCCTGGAGTATCCAGGGGCTGACCAGTGCAGAAAATCCTGGAGCCTCAGTGGGGTGGCCAACAATGAGCCCCAAAGGCCTGGTTGGGGCCATAGAACAATGTGACTCTGGCTTCTTAGAATCAACAGAACAGGAGAATTCTTACATCCAAGTGTCCTGCCTTAAACAATTGCACAAACATAATTAGTAGGGACCCAAAGAAAAAACTGCAAAGCAAACACATATATCGGGGCAGAAAATAAGATAAAATGGCTGATGGATAAATAAAATGTCATTAGAGGAGAAATGACTAAGAGAAAGATCAATGAGGATGTAGTCAAGTGTGCTATGGGGGACTTCAAATGGACTATTTAGCCAAAGGCCTTATTTCCTGGATCATCTGATATAGGGCAGGTGGGTAGATGGGACACTTACAGGTGTGCAGGAGCCAAAATGGTGCCAAGCAGTCTCTAACATGAGGCCTGCATGAAGATCTCTCCAGGCTCCCCAGCTTGGGTGGGTTGAGCTCCCACGGGTGAACTGGTGCATGGAGCGGCTGGCCTGCATGAAGCAGTGGCTCTGTGGCCACTTACCTATCTGCTCAGCTCCACCGCCTGTCAGGAAAGACGATGGCTCTTCAAACAGCCTTTGGCCAGTGTTAACAGCTCTGCAATGTTAGCAACTATGTAGCTTTAATCGCTGTAGCGCCGATCACTGTCTCGCCCTCTCTCACTGATCACTGACTTGCCACTTCTCCAATAGCTGTCTCGCCCATTGCTGATCGCTATGTCCATCTTCTCACAAAATGCCATCTCTTGCTGTCTCTTGCTCTATTGCTTCTCCGCTGTTTCTGCTGTCTCACCACCACATCAAACACTGCCTCTCACCATGTCCCATTTATCCTCCCTCCTCATTAAACATCCATCTGCATGTCCAGCCCTTGCATCCCCAGGCTGATGTCTCTGTCCTGGGCCAGGTACTGGAGAGTATTGTTCCTCCAACTTCACCAATAAGCCATGGTTCTCTCAAATCAAACTATCTCACTGCACCAATTTTGCCAAGGTTTGCTGTGCACTGGTCACCAACTTACCCAAATCTACTGGGACACAATTCCCATGCACAACCAGTAACATGAAGTGGATTACTACCTACAGAGAGTCAGTCAGAGAGAGGACAAAGCTGCCGGGGCCTGATTGACACTAGACTGTGCCTACCCCACAAGGACTGCAACTGTGGGACCCTGGAATGCAGCCCACCCTGGGTTTTATGTCTTAGAATCACATGACACACTGGGCTAGAGTGTTGAAGGAATTCCTGTTTCTAGTAGGGACAGCAACAGAACCCAGGCTGTTCTGGCCAATCATGCCCTATCTCAGAATGTTACATTTCCAGAACATTCTACAGTTATTCCTGAAAACTACAATCAAGAAAGCGAAGGGGACTGGGTTGATTCATGACTGAATGGAAACTGTTCTGCAAATACCAAAGTGAAATCATAACTCAGTAATCTTTTTGTGACTGGCTTATTTTACTTAGTGTAATGTTCTCTCGTTACATCCATGTTGTAGCATGTGTCAGAATTTCCCTGTTTAAAGCTAAATAATATGCTATTGTATGTATATACCACATTTGGATTACCAGTTCCCTCCTTTGTGAACATTTGAGTTGCTTCTACCTCTTGGCTATTGTGAATAATTTGGTTCTGAATGTGGGTATACAAATATCTCCTCAAGTTAATATCTTAAATTACCTGGGTATATGTCCAAAAGTGGAATTGCTGAATTATATAGTATTTCTATTATTAATTCTTCAAGGAATCACCCTCTGGCTTCCTACAGCAGGTGGGCCATTTGCATCACCACGACAGTGTCCACAGGAGCTCCAATTCCCTAAATTCTCACCAAGACTGGTCATTCTCTGTTTCCAAAAAAAAGTCCTAATAGGTGTGAGGTGGGTTTTGTTTTTATTTTTCTAAGGATTAATAATGTTGACAATGTTTTCCTATGCTACTTATCTAATCATCTCTAAAGAATATTCTTTAGAGAAATGTTGATTCATGTTCTTTTCTCATTTTTAATCAGGTATTTTATTTTAATGTTGACATGTAGAACTTATTTTTATATAGCATTGTTAACCCCTTATCAGATATGATTTACAAATATTTTCTTCTATTCCACATGTTGCATTTTCACTGTGTTGATTATGGCTTTTGATGCCCATTTTAAATTTTTATGTAGTCCAATTTATTTTCTTTTCTACTTTTGCCCGTATTTTGGTGTTAAAGGTGTTAGTATTCAAATGTCTATAAATACTGACTTACTATGCTGAGAAGGTCACACTCCACCATCTCTCTGATGGTGGAGCTAAGAGTTTTACACTCTCCCATTTTGTACCAGGGGACAGTGCAGCTACGTGAGAAGCCAGTGGCCTTCCTGAGCTTATTTGTTTTCCATGTTTGGTGACATGGATTGTTCACATCAGCTTCCTCTGGCAGGTCCACCTGGAAAGCATTATATTTAGCAAGAAAAAAGGAGGCTGTGAATGATGTCACTGTGGACTGTGTATATTCCCTGTTGCAAATGTCAAATCCATGAAGCATAAAAGGATTTACAAGAGGATATTAAATTCCTTGCAAATTGTCGAAAAGCCTTAAGGAACAGGCTCCAGGCAAAGCCTCTGGAACAATTCCAAGAATGGCACTGCTGGCGCAGCCTGGGGAGGAGCTCCTGCTGCCTGAGACTCCACATTCAAGCTGTCTCCTGCAGAAAAGAGAGCAGCTCTTCTCACTACTGCCCCCAGAAGGACAGCCGCTCTGCTATCAGCTACTAGAGATCTGACCCTTTTCTCTGTAGGCCTGCCTGTGTTGATTACATCTTCATTTCAGTCTCACGTAGATTCTTCTGTTTTCACGGGTACAGGGGTTATTCCTGCCCAGGTCCATCCTGTGGCTTTCTATCATAAATACACATCTTTCTACACTTGAATTTCCAGGCATTACCAGTATCAACAGCAAAATGCTACAACCAAACATAAAGATTTCCTTTACAAAGAACAATCATGCTAACCATGTAGCATTGTGCTCCCAAAAATGTGGGGAAACTCCAATCTGTTCAGCTCAACACCATCTAGGAATAAATGATCTTCTCTCATGAGTCACTAATCTGTTTACTTATTATTTGATTTGTGGTCTAAATTGTAAAGGTGGCTAAAAATAGCACTTTGAATTTTATAAAAAAGATTAAATTATTTAAAATACATATATGCATGACACATTTAGTTATTGTCACCAGCTTCTTTCACATTTATTTTATTCTCTAGTTTCTGGCAATACTTTTTCTACGGTAGAGTCTGGAAAGGCTACTCCTCATGTCTTTGGCTTCCTAAGTCCCAGATGTGGTGAAGAATGCCCATCAGCTGTGTTACTACAGAGTGCTTTTGGATTGAGATGAGGGAGGGGAAGTGCCTGATCTCACTCAAATGTGCTCAATTTCCTGGTCTGGGTCACAGCCAGGCAGCCCAGTCCTGTGGGCACAATATCTTCACTTGCCAGGTTTCTATCAAAATGAGTGTCCTTCTTGACTATGGAAAACACGGGGCATGGAAAGGATCAAGGAACAGCAAAGGGAGTACTTGGAGTTGCCTGAGCTGCCACTCTGGTTTCCTCAAATGTTTTCAATCCATTTCATTCATGATAATAAACACCTTTCTGCCTAACCAGACATAATGACTTTTCTCAGATCCAGCTGATTCAATGATAAATCTAAAGAGGAAAAATAAATACACTTTTCCACATTTAAGCTGACCAGGACGCTGTCCCTGGTGTTTACACCTTCATATCCCACTATGCGTTTCATCTTCCCTTTGCCTCACTGGAGATCTGAGTGCAGGGAATGCTTCACATGGCTGTGATCCCTAGAACTTCATCCTGATGACTGTTGAAATCTTCTCTGAGTTTTACCAGTGGAAATGGCAATAAATAGAAAGATTCCAGAAGGTCCCCTAGGTTCCATATTTTCTGTACTTCCTCTCTAAAATATGTAAAATCAATTCTATTGACTCTTGCTTTATATGGGCTAGGTCTATGGCCCCAGTACATACCCTAATGCCCTGTGTTGACCACTTATCCAGTGTTGTATTAAGTCTAAATGGTCACATGCTTATCGTATCAGTTCTTCCAATTTAGTGGAATAATTGTCATGTCAACTCTTTGGATTAAGAACCATCAACCAGGTCAGGCGTGGTGGCTCACACTTGTAATCCCAGCACTTTGGGGGACTGACATGCACAGATCAGGAGGTCAAGAGATCGAGACCATCTTGGCCAATATGGTGAAACCCCGTCTCTACTAAAAATACAAAAATTAGCTAGGCATGGTGGCACACACCTGTAGTCCCAGCTACTCGGGAGGCTGAGGCAGGAAAACAGCTTGAACCTGGGAGGCGGAGGTTGCAGTGAGCTGAGATCACAATACTGCACTCCAGCCTAGCGACAGAGCAAGACTACGTTTAAAAAAAAAAATCAACCAGAAAAGTGGAGCCCTGAGAAAATAGGAATAGAGTATTTCCAGCTGTTGAGTTGGCATAACAACGGTGAGTCTACAGCTCATTTTCAAGATATAAATATTCTGTTTATGGGAGTAACAGCACCATTCATGGTTAGTGTTTCAGAGTGTCCACCACATCTGACAGCATAGCAGCAATTCAATACCACAAGGGTTTGTGTGCCAGCTTTGCTTGACTAATAATGGGCTTTTCCCTGTCTATAGGGAAAGCTGCACCTGTGCATATGACAAGATCATGAGCTACACTTTGCTTTACTTTTCTTGAGGTAAATAAGTTGCTTGATCCAAAGTCATATTATGGAAGAGTTTCCTGACTCTGATGAAAGCACTTCGAAAATCTTCAAATAATATTTTATGCAGAGACATAACTGAAAAGAAAGGCAAATTCATATATAGGAAAATAACCACTCCTCATGTTACATGAGGTCCACTAGAATCACCTGACACCAGCTGTTAGTCTGAGCCCTGATGTGTCGCACAAAGTTAGGGGTGTTAGGGGTTCTTCTTGGCAAATTAGGTGTTCAGAAGCGTCAGTAGCCCTGTATGTCTCAGTTAGTTGAAACTCATATTATTGAATCCCCACAGGGACCTCCATAACATTGGTTCAGGAGACTCCCTAGGAAAGCTGGGAAAGGTGACTGACTGAAGTCCATGTGTTGACTCATCCTCATTATTAAAAGCCCCTGCTCATTAATGGCATTTCAATTAATATTCACTTGAAAAGCATTTTCTTTGATTATGGCTCAGTTTTGAAACATCTCGTCATAGCTCTTCCAGAATGACTTTGTCTGCAATCATCCTGCTGCATTTCTTTTAAGGCCGGATGATCTGTCAAAGCCAACAGCCAATATTATTAAATTGCTGTTCTCTTTGCAATGTGATCATCAGATCACAGTTTACCTTGCAGTTTACCCACTACATTTCCAGGGCTTCCTTGACAATGGCACTAATGTGACTCCATCCAGCATCCATTGTTGTGAGAACTCTATTTGGCATATTACCACTGTGGGCATGAACATAATGGAGACTTTCATAGGATGCAATGGTTAATATTCAACATTGGTCAAAATTTGCTCTAGTCCTACCCTTGGAACTATACTTGGTTGGAAAAATATTTTAGGTAAGGACAACCATTTGGTAGAGTTTTAAAAACAAAGGCTACAAAGAAATTTTCTTTAGCAGGAGTATGAACTATATGTGGTACAGAATACCATTTTTTTTATGGATTGTAACAAAGATTATTTAAATGTATATGAATACTACATATATTTGTAGCCAACATTTTATCAAATAAATATATATTCATTTCTATGTATCTTATATACATATATGCACATTTTTCCATAAATAATATTTAATTTTTTATCAAAATACTAATTCATTTTAATTTTGTCTTTAATTTTCCCTTAATATCTTCATAATTTCATTACTAAATGTTCACATTTAAACCACCAATTTAAGAAAAAATACATGTGTGTATATATAGGTAGCAGCGTAAATACTGTATCAGGAAGCTTTTATGCATTACTGATTGGTAACTGGTTAAATACACAACTCAGTGGCTGATAACAGTAAACATTTGTTTTCATGTTCATGGACGCTAATATTCATAATCATCTGGCTGATCAAGGAAGGGCTCAGCTGAGTGGTTCCTCTGCAAGACACAGAGCTTGTCTTCAGCCTATAGCTATCAATTGTCTGAAGACAAGGCTGAACAGCAGTGACTACACATGACACAAGATTCTTGTGACAGGTCACAGGAGTGAACAACATCCCAAACCAAACCGCACAGTTGAATTTAACTCCAATAATTTCAAACATAACTTCTAACATTTTAAATATATTCCTTTATTTCAGTGAGTACAAATTTTGAAGAAAATGTTTACTCCATTTAATTATAGAGGTGTTTGATCATTCCATGGACAAATAATTATACTTTCAACTTTACGATCTTGAAAATATTTGAAAATGTAAATTTGCATTAATAAGAAAGCTGGATGTGTCTTCAACATGGGTCTTTAAATATGATTTTTTTAATGGCCTCATTTGGGGAAGAATCATTTTAACTTATGTAAATATCCCCTTTTGCCTCTCTTTTGTCCTACAGAGTTGCCCAATAAGAGGTCCTTCCATGAGATTTGGAAGTCAGAAATGGATGACTCAATATTCTCCATTGGTACCTAAGAAAGACACAGGGACAGAGTTGAGGACTGGAAGAACACCTGGAAAGACGCTGTAGGAAGCTGAGAGCATCAGCACTCACTCCCAACCTTAAGCTTCTAGACAGGACTGAGGACCACATGGTTAGATAACCCATACTTCAGGGACAGATGCATTCTATTTTCTGAGGGAGCACCAGAGAATCCTGCATCTAATATCTTCTTTCATGACTAGTATATCCTTGGCTTTGAAAGGTTGTAGTGTGAAAGTTAATTGTAGGCACTGAGTCATTCTTGTCATACCCAACAGAGCCAAGAAACCAAGGGAAGGGCACTCAGGGTGCAAAATATTGTTTCTAGAATGCAATTGAAATAGGCCCTATTATCCCATGGAACTAATGTTTATGGGTTTTTGAATAGATGTAGATATTGACTCCCCAGTCTTAAAACTCATGATAGTTACATTTGTCTTATCTGAGTTCTTTTCTCAGGAAGCCAACCATCAGGCCTCTAGATACTATCAAGGAGCTGAAACTTACATATCACTGAATCGGGACAGTGAGACCCTTCGCCCGTTATGATTGCCTAACTGACCTCCTGCTTCCTGTTGAGCAAATTATCTTCCTTACCCTTCCCTCATTCCTGTTTTCCCACATTACTTACCGGCTATATAAACCCCTAATTTTATTTGGTCAGGGAGATACATTTGAGAATGGCATCCCGTCTCCTTGGCTGCAGCACCTGATTAAAGCCTGTTCATTGGCAATACTTGTTGCCTCAGTGATTGGCTTTCTGTGTGGTGATCTGCAGGATCTACACTGAATCCCTGGCATTTCAGTAACAAACTTCTCTGCAAACTTCACTGTTTTGGCTTATTGTCACCTGAAATCAAGTTTACCCACAACTTCTGAGATAACTTGATATTATTCTAGGATTCACTTTGTCCACCACTGCTTACCAGTCTAAGCTTGCCAGCTCCCAACCCTTACTAGTGCCAATGAACTTTTTCAAACAGCAATAAGTAATATTTTCCCTTTTTCATAAAACTCTAACCTACTCTTTGTTTTTCCAACATATTGAAGACCACTGAGTTTTCCTGTATGTCCCATTTGGCAAATATTTCTTTGCAAATAAAACATTAAATTTAGATATTCATCTCCACATTTTATTTAGCCTTTAGTAGTTTAGACTCTAATTCTCTGTATTAAGACTATTCCTGCTTAGAATATCTATAGTGGCTTCTTCTGTTTTATATGAATTCCAACTGAAGCCATAAACTAGACTCCTCAGGTGTCATGATCTCTGTCTTTATTAAATCAGGAGAGGCATTGCTATATCTGTGCTGTTGGGGCTGAGAAAGAAAACCATCAGAGTGTGGCTGCATCTGAGGAACACTCTCAGGCGATGGAGGCATCAGGAGGAGTAGCTGGGGCAGCCCAGACTCACACATCTCTTTCCCTGGGGGTTTTTGTTTGGGTGTGTAACACTGTGGGAGGGTTACTGTTATACTGTTGACAGTAATAAGTTGCAAAATCTTCAGGCTGCAGGCTGCTGATGGTGAGAGTGTAATCCGTCCCAGATCCACTGCCGCTGAACCTTGATGGGACCCCACTTTCCAATCTGGATGCATAATAGATGAGGAGCTTAGGGGCTTTCCCTGGTTTCTGCTGATACCAGGCTAAATAATTGCTAATGCCCTGACTGGCCCGGCAAGTGATGGTGACTCTGTCTCCTACAGATGCAGACAGGGAGGATGGAGACTGGGTCATCTGGATGTCACATCTGGTACCTGAGATTGGAAACATAAAAACAAATGTCCACACAATTAATCATGTAGTAAGATAACTTCCCTAAATAGGCAGACAGTACTGAGCACCCTGGGCTGAGTAAATTCCTAGTGTTCTCCTTCCTTACCTGGGAGCCAGAGCAGCAGGAGCCCCAGGAGCTGAGCGGGGACCCTCATGTCCATGCTGTGTCCTGACTGGGACTGACTCCTGCACGAAGTGTGACCAGCCTATTAATAAGTCCTCAGGGCAAGAGGATGTGCTGTGGGAACATGCAAATGAGCAGGGGGCAGGGCACGCTAGGCACAGCTGAAGGGCTGGTTCATCTCAGTAACTCAGCACTGGTTCAGTGTCTCCAGGTGTCACAGGTAAGACCAGGGTAACACAAATTTGTCTCCAGAGAATGTGTTTCTACTGGGGACTATTTTGTTATGAGAAACATCTTTTAGGTATTTTTTTGACAATTTGAAATACTCCTCAGGAGCCGATGGAGTAATATATTTCATTGGTGTATGGGGATTATTTAGGAGAATATACTTGTTTGTAGGAAACACATAGTAAAATGTTAGACAGTATGATTCTCGGGTCTTCAAAAGACTCTCATATACTTCCAGTTAGTGAAGGGGATGAATGAGTTATACTTGTAAATTTCTGTGAGGTTAACATTGTGGCTTTCTAAAAAAATTAAAAATAAAATTTATTGACATGATGCTATATATATTTGTAAGTATTAGGTAATGGTGTTATATCATTGTTCTTACGAGTATAAGATCAAGCAGTTTACTTGAGCTACACTAAGTTGATACCGTGTTTCCTCAATGCATGCAACACTCACAGATCCATGATTACAAGGACTTACAGGTCTCTTTAATACCCAGAGACTAAATGGGCTGCACCTTATTCTTGTTTTGGGCACCTTCATAGTGTACCTTCTTTTCTTCCATTGAGTATTATTCCCCAAAGTTCATCTCTTTTAGTGAGGGTGGCCACTGCATGGAGCATGTCCTTGCCATTCACCATCAATGCCATTTTCCTCTTATACTTTTTATCAGTGACTGGGGATATCATCCTGACCCAGACACCAGTCTCCCTGTTAACATCTTTAGGAAAGAGACACTCAATCTCTTATCAAGCAATTGCCTTTGTACATGGAGAAATCAGTTGGATCCAGATGAAACTGGACACGGATTTACACTCCTTATATTTCATATCTCTAATGTGCCCAAAAATGTCCCAGCCTGATTCAGTAACAGAGGCAGTGGATCCAACTATATCAGCATCAGTGGGCTGTGGCCTAGGGCTCCACAAAATTTTACTGATGCCTGACTAGGGCAGCCAAATCACAGCGCTGTATCCAGTGCAGAAACCTTCCTGCTGCTTTGTAAGCAGCCTGAATTTTTAGGGAACTTGCTTATATTGGGAGAAAGGAAGAAAGCTCGATCTGTCCTCTAAATATTTGCTGAAAGTAAACTGTCAAAAGAAAGATTAATAAGAGAAAAGGCAAACAAAATTCACTTAAAGTGCAGTGGGATATCATAGCAGGGTGATTACCCAGATAACTCAATGAGATCCTGTAATTCATATTTCCTTTCTAGGGAAGAGGGAATTGGGAAGTGTAGGCAACTTAGACTGAATAGATGAGAATGGAAGTGCATCTTCGAAAGAACAGTTAATAGCCTGTTTAGATAAAGCATCAACTTCCAGTCTCTTCTATTTTTGATTCCTGTTTTGTGTTAATCTTCCCTGATATAAAAATTCCCAGGAAGAATTTCCTTGACAATTGTTTTTCTTCTGGAGAATTTGCTTTTAGGCAGATGAAGGATATTTAGGAAAAGCCTTTTAGTGCATTTGCTGCTTTCTAAATGCCTTTAGTTTTACATAATCATCATACCAATACAGAATAGTTTGAGACGTTATTTTCTGGATTCCTTTACTTGCAACCTACCTGCCAACATCCTGTTTCAGAGAGATGCAGCTACAGATTGAGTGAGCAGTTGATCCCTGAACAACATGGACATTCGGGCACTGACCACTGGTGCAGTTGAGAACCTGTGTAGAACTTTTGCATCCCTAACTTAGGTACTAATAGAAGACATTCGACTGGAAGCCTTAGTGATAAAATAAATAGTTGATTAACAATTTTTTATGTTATATATATTTTATACTATATTTTTCCAATAAAGTATGTTAAAGAAAAAATTTTATTAAGAAAACCATAAAATGAGAAAACATATTTACTATTGATTAAGTACTTGCTCACAGGTGACACACAGAAGAAAATACAAGTGGATCTGCAAACTTCAAACCCAAGTTATTCAAGGGTTAACTGTACCAGATGAATGTAGCAGTCCCCATATGTACTCTAGGGCTTTCCCCTTTGCTGTACCTCTGCTCACTTCCCATGGCCATATATATGTCTTATGTTCTTTATGATCTTGGGCAGAGAGCTCTCCCTTCATGCATTGCTGGCCAGATGTCCTGGAATGAGTATCACTTAGGAAATTGCTATGGCTTGACTGTGTCCTCCAAAATCCATCTGTTGTAAAGTTCATTCTCAGTGTAATGGTATTCCCAGGTGGGGCCTATTGGGATGTGTTTAGGTCATGAGGGTGGAGCCCTCTAGTGGAATACATTAATGCCAGTATAAACAGGGTTTATGGGGCTGGAATCTTTCTCTCTCTTCTGCTCATCTGTCATGATAAACATGGCCTTCCTTCCTTTGAAGGATTCAATGATCCAGGCATCATCTCGAAAGCAGAGAAAGCCAACCTTAACCTGCCCATGCCTTGATCTTAAATTTCCCATTCTCCAGAAGTGTGAGAAAATATATTTCTGTTTTTTATGAATTACACAGTGAGAAGGAATCTGTTATAGTGGCTTGAAAGAGAACAGGAGAGACAGCTCACAATCAGTGAGGACAGGATGAGGTGTATACATACCCCAGCTTCCTCATCTCTCAGGTGGAATAGCCCAGAGGAATTTAGTCCATGTTTCCACATGTGGTTGATCTTCAGTTATCCTGAGTCAGGTGGGTGGTTGATGTGTCTTTTGCCATTCATCTTCTGTTCTCTTCCTCACTTTCTTCCTTTCCTCCCAGTGTAAATTTGCTGCCTAAACAGGAATATTAATTGCTGGTGGACCCAAACCAAGATAGTAAAAAAATTCGTTAATCTTTTGTGTGAGGGGCATTTCTCATCTGAATTCTTATCATTTCTCTTTCTTTGACATGTAGGAGTATTCAGGAAGCACCTAATTTTTTCTTTTACCAATCTATTTTAGATCAAATTTATGCAGTGATTTTTTTTTTCTCTGTGTTTTTTAAACCAAAAATTAACTTGTAACCCACCAATGAGCTGAGCTGAATGGACTGCACTTTTGACAGAGAGAACTTCAAAGAAATCTGAAAAACTAGGTTAGGCCATGACTAGCTGGTGGGTTTAGATGTGCCTCATTATACTCTCCTCCCTTTTGAGTTCAGACACAACTGACCAGTATTATCACTACAACAGACATCTTTGGACTGACAAAACAGATGCTTGGTAGCAATAAGATACCATACTCCAACATGACAGATAATAGGCCCTGAAGAAAATCTAAATATTTTACCCCAAAAATATTTCTTCATCATATTCTGAAGCGGCCCTGCAAAGCTGCCTG
Source organism: Pan paniscus (assembly GCF_029289425.2). NCBI lineage: Eukaryota > Metazoa > Chordata > Mammalia > Primates > Hominidae > Pan > Pan paniscus. Next base: position 38,297,126 of record NC_073261.2, on the reverse strand, counting down.
TAGTGGGGGAAATTTGCATTCTGTAGAGAATCTCCTACGCTTACTAAGTCTTTTCCAAGTCTGACATTATTATTTTTTTTAAGTTCTGATAAGCAATGTCTACTTTGTCTGCTACCCATAGGATTCATCTACACGACAAGAACCTTGGCTTATCTAAACTCAAGCGTACCCCTCATCTAAACTCAAGAACTTCTTTATGGTGAATTCAGCTCTTTAGGCAGAGTTTAACTCTTTCAATCTGTTGCCAATCAGGGAAGCTTTGAATCCACCTATGACCAGGAGGTCCTCCTTCAAGATATCCCACCTTTCTAGTACAAACTAATGTATATCTTATATGTATTGATTTATTTCTTTGCTTGTAATTTCTGTGTCTCCCTAAAGTTTATAAAACCAATGTATAACCCAAACACATTGGGCACATGTTTGCAGGAGCCCCTAAGGCTGTGTCACAGGCCATAAGCCTTATCTTTGGCAAAATAAACCTATAAATTGATTGAGACCTGTCTCAGATTCTGTTTTGTTTACACTGGGTCACAAAATTTAAAAATCCTCCAAAACTATCTACACATCCATGAATCTACATTAGAGACAGAGGAGTGAGCTTACTCCAACAGTTTAAACTCACAAGTTAGAGGAACCTGAGTCTAAGATTTTGTCCGGCTCTCTTGCTTCATAAAAATACTTTGTGATTTTTTTTAAGTTTTCCTTTAGAGAAGGACAATTTTGGGGAATATATTTATTGTTGCTGGGATGAATAATGTCCCCACTGCAAAATATGTCCATGTCCTAGTCTCTGGAACCTAAGTGTTATAGGAGTTATTAAGAAATTATTTTAGGCAGATAGAGAGGAAAAGGGGTCCTTTGTATCACGCATGTCTGTGTGAAGAGGCCACCAAACAGACTTTGTGTGAGCAATAAAGCTTTTCAATCAACTGGGTGCAAGTGGGCTGAGTCCAAAAAGAGAGTCAGCAAAGGTTGGTGGGATTATCATTAGTTCTTACAGGTTTGCAACAGGCGGTGAAGTTAGGAGCAATTTTTTGGGGGAGGGAGTGGATCTTACAAAGTACATTCTCAAGGGCAGGGAGAATATTACAAAGTACCTTCTTAAGGGCAGGGGAGGATATTACAAAGTACCTTCTCAATGGTAGTGAGGGTGTATCATACAAAGTACATTTACAAGGCCAGGGGAATATCACAAAGCACATTATCACAAGGGCAGGGAGGGTGTATTGTCACAAATCAATTGATCAGTTAGGGTGGGGCAGGAACAAATCACAATGGTGGAATGTCATCATTTAAGGCAGGAACTGGCTATTTTCACTTCCTTTGTGGATCTTCAGTTGCTTCAGACCGTCTTGATGTACATGCGCAACTCACAGGGGATATGATGTCTTAGCTTGGGCTCAGAGGCCTGACATTCCTGTCTTCTTATATTAATAAGAAAAACAAAACAAAATAGTGGTGAAGTGTTGGGGCAGCGAAAATTTTTGGGGGTGGTATGCAGAGATAATGGGTGATGTTTCTCAGGGCTGCTTCAAGCAGGATTGGGGCAGCGTGGGAAACTACAGTGGGAGAGATTAAACTGAAGAAAGATTTTGGGGTAAGAGCTGATATTGTGGGGTTGTTAGAAGGAGTATTTGTCATATAGAATGATTGTTGATGGTCTGGATGCAGTTTTGTATGAATTGAGAAACTAAACAGAAGACACAAGGTCCAAATAAAAGAAGGAGAAAAATAGGTATTAAAGGAGTAAGTATTGTTAGTGCCCAGGACATCCAATTAGAGAGTATCCAAGGGGATTCAGCATAATTATTTGCTTGATTGGCGACTCTCTGGGCTCTATGCTTGAGTTTTTTTATGTTGTTATATATACCAGGCCAGATTGATTTAGGTACAAACAACACTCTTCATTTAAAAATGTACGGTCTTCCTTTTTCAGCAGTGAGTAAGTCGAGGCCTATTCCTGTCTTCATATATTAATAAAAAAAAGTTAGTGGTCAAGTGTTGGTGTCATGAGGGGAACAGGAAGTTGTTTGGTCCTATTAGCAGATTCATTTTTGGGGGTAAGTAAACTAGTGTGCATGTGCCTGTCTAATTGATAGGTAGACACATATAGGTGGAGGAGCCACAGAGGAAGAAGAGAACTTTGTAAGGCAAAACTGGAAATGTAAAGTGAAAAGATGAGAGGGAACACCAAAAGAGGTGTCTGGCACCCAGACTTTTAGGGATTGAGTGTTGGCACCCACCATTAGAGGTTGTAATGGGATTGATGGGGCAACTGGGTAAAGGGGGAGGTTCAATTTTTATGGTGTATGAGAAAGCCCACAGTGTCTATGAGTAGCATTTCACTGCTACTCATGGGGCTGGGTATAAGCAAGCAAGAGGAGGGGCTAGGAGGAGAGTCTGAAGAACAAGGGGGAAGGTAGCCAAGGATGGAGTGAAATGCAGGGCAAATGTCTTAAAGGAAATGAGAGGTTCTAAGAGGTGGGCTAGTGGCTTGTAACCCACATGTAAGAGATTATGAAAGGATGATAGAATGGAATGAGTCTGTGAGGCTGGAAGGAGGAATTTTCCTTGGTCTAAGAACCATTTATCTTGAGTGGGGAGGGATTGATAGGTGGAAACTTCAGTGGGAGAGTAAGTAGGAGTGACTGATGAGAAGGAGAAAAACTGGCCATGAGACAGACGTTGGAACACTAGCTGCTTCTTTAGCTACCTTATCAGCATAAGCATTGCCCTGAGTGATGGGATCTGATGCCTTTGATTGGCCCTTGCAGTTAATGACTCCAGCTACCTTTGGAAGTAAAGCAGCCTTGAGAAGAGTTTTTGTTTGTTTGTTTGTTTTGTTTTTTTGTTTGTTTGTTTTGTATTTTAAAGAGGCATTAATGATGGAGGACCCTTGCACAGCGAGGAAACTCTTTCCACCCATATAACAGCATGGTGGTGCAGGATATGGAAGGCATATTTAAAGTCAGTATAAATATTGACACGCAGTCCTTTTGCAAGAGTGAGGGCTCGAGTTAAGGCAATGAGTTCAGCTTGCTGAGAGGTAGTGGAGTGGGGCAGAGTGGCAGCCTTAATGATAGATTTGGAAGATACTATAGCATAGCCTGTCTTTGCTGGTGAGTGGCAATTAGGCCTGGTGGAACTGCCATCAATAAACCAAGTATGTTCAGGGTGAGGAATAGGGAAGAAGGAAATATGGGGAAATGGAGTGAATGCCAGGTGGATTAGAGAGATACAGTCATGGGGGTCAGGTGTGGTATCAGGAATAATGTGGGGGCCAACCCAAAACAGTAAGGTCAAGTTTGGACAGAAAGGCTACAGGGCGTCATCCCGGCTCTTGTGTAAGAATTCTGACTGCACAGCCCTGCACTTCAGCTGTGTGTAATGAAAAAGGGTTGGGATGTGGAGAACTATTGTGGGAGCAGCTTTTAGGGCTGTTTTTAAGGAACAGAAAGAGGAGTGGGGAAAGGATTTAGGATCTATGTGGTCAGCTAGGTTTCCTTTTGTGAGTTTATATAATGGTTTAGTTAGGATGGCAAAACCAGGTATCCAAAGGTGAAAGTACCTACTAACCATGCCTAGGAAGGAAAGGAGTTGTTGCTTTGTAGAAGGGGTTGGGTTTTGGGAGATTAGCCGGATATGACCAGCATGGAGAGCACATGTGTTTTTATGAAGAATTATGCTGAAATAGGTAATGGATGAAGAAGAAATTTGGGCTTTGGAGGGGGATACGCGATATCCCTTTGAGAATAGATGTTGGAGAAGCAGGAGGGTGTCCTGTTGAGAATATTTGTAGGGGGTGGCTATAAAGTAGAAGGTTGTCAAAATATTGAATAAGGTGAGAAGCAGATGGACGGAAAGAAAGTAAATCATGAGAAAGGGCTTGACTGAAGTAATGTGGGCTGTCCTTGAAGCCTTGCAGCAGTACAGCCTAGGAAAGTTGCTGAGACTGATGGGTGTCAGGGTCAGTCCAAGTGAAAGTGAAGAGAGGCTGGGATGAATGGTGCAAAGGAATAGTAAACAAAGCATGCTTGAGATCCAGAACAGAATATTGGGTTGTGGAGGGAGGTATTGAGGTGTGGCTGTAGCCCAGGAATAGTCAGGGAAGCAAATAATTTGGTTAAAATGTCTTGACCTAATAAGGGAGCTGGGCAGGTAGGGATAACTAAAAAGGAGTGCATAAAAGAATATTGTCGAAGTTGGCACCAGAGTTGGGGAGTTTTAAGGGGTAGAGCCACCTGGCCGTCAATACCCACAACAGTTAAGGAGGCAAGGGAAACAGACCCTTGAAAAGAAGGTAATGTGGAGTGGGTAGCCTCCGTATTGATTAAAAATGAGATGGACTTACCTTCCAATGTAAGAGTTGCCCAAAGTGTGTGTGATGGTCCAGGAGGTTTCTGAGGTGATTGGGCAGCGTCAGTCTTCAGCCGCTAAACCAAGAAGATCTGGGAAGGAGTCAGTCAGAAAGCCTTGGGCCAGAGTTCCAGGGGCTCTAGGAGTGGCTGCCGGGCGAGTTGGACAGTCCGATTTCCAGTGGGGTCCTGCAGAGATGGGACATGGCTTAGGAGGAATCCCAGACTGGGGGCATTCCTTGGCCCAGTGGCCAGATTTCCAGCACTTGAAGCAAAATCCTGGGGGAGGAGGTCCTGGAAGAATGCCTGGCTGCTGTGTTTTAGGCGTTTTGAAGTTCTTTTTTTTTTTTTTTTTTTTTTGAGACGGAGTCTCGCTCTGTCGCCCAGGCTGGAGTGCAGTGGCGCGATCTCGGCTCACTGCAAGCTCCGCCTCCTGGGTTCACGCTATTCTCCTGCCTCAGCCTCCCGAGTAGCTGGGAATACAGGCGCCCGCTACCACGCCCGGCTAATTTTTTGTATTTTTAGTAGAGACGGGGTTTCACAGTGTTAGCCAGGATGGTCTCGATCTCCTGACCTTGTGATCCGCCCGCCTCGGCCTCCCAAAGTGCTGGGATAACAGGCGTTTTCAAGTTCTTGTGTGCTGGAGATGTGGCTGGGATTTCTCTCACAGTGGAAGCAAGTAATTGCAACTCAGAAATACACTGTCATTTGGCTGCTTCTTTTTTATTATTGTACACCTTGAAGGCAAGGTTATTTAAGTCCTGTTGTGGAGTTTGAGAGCTGGAATCTAATTTTTGGAGCTTTTTCTAATGTCAGGAGTGGATTGAGTGATAAAATGCATACTGAGAATAAGACGGCCTTCTGGCCCCTCTGGGTCTAGGGCAGTAAGGCGTCTAAGGCTTGTTGCCAAGTGGGTCATGAACTGGGCTGGGTTTTCATACTTGATTTAAAAAAGCCTAAACACTAACTGATTTGGGAGCGGTCAGATGAAGAAAAAGGGGCATTAACCTTGACTATGCCTTCAGCTCCAGCCACATCTCTAAGAGGAAATTGTTGGGCAGGTAGGGGAGGGCTAGTTGCGGAACAAAACTGTAAGCTGGACTGGGTGTGAGGAGGGGAGGTGATAGAAGGATTATAGGGTGGGGAGCAGAGGCTAAGGAAGAATTGGGACCTGGCTTGGCTGGGCAAGGAGTGGCCTGGGGAGGAGGGGAGAGGTCAGATGGGTTTGTAGAAAAGGAGGATTCAAAGGACTCAGACCTTGGGGTTGAGATTGAAGGAACAGACAGGAGAGAAAGATGAAAGATTTGGGACAAGTCGCATTGGAGCAGAGACTAAGGAGGGACCGATGTGTAAAAGAATGCCTGGATGTCAGGCACCTCAGACCATTTGCCCATTTTTTGACTAAAATTATCTAGGTCTTGTAGAATGGAGAAATCAAAAGTGTAATTTTCTGGCAACTTAGAAACATTATCAAGTTTGTATCGAGGCCAAGCGCTGTTGCAGAAGAAAATAAGACACTTAGATTTTAGGTCAGGCAAGAGTTGAAGAGGTTTTAAGTTCTTGAGAACACAGGCTAAGAGAGAAGAAGGAGGAATGGAGGGTGGAAGGTTCCCATAGTGAAGGAGGCAAGCCCAGAGAAAAGAGAGCATAGAGACATGGAGGGGTGGGGGCGGTGGTACTTGCCACCCATGGGAGGTGGTATTTGCCACCAAGGTGAAGGATCAAGGCAGGCATCCCCGTGGGGAACAGACACCTCTGAAAGGTGGGTGAAAAATCAGGCAGGCATCCCTGCAGTGATTAAACACCAAGGGAAGACTGTCTTCCGAAGTCCGTGACCCATGCTGGAGTTTTGAGTTCATGGATAAAACATGTCTCCTCTGTCTCTACCAAAAAGGGAAAGGAAACAAAATTAAGGAAGGGAGAGATTGAAGGCTGGAGGGATAATGAGAGAGGTTGGAGAAGAGAGTGAAAAGACCGCTTACCCGATTTGAAATTGGTGAGATATTCCTTGGGCTGGTTGGTTTGAGGATCTGAGGTCGTAGGTGGATCTCCTCATGGAGTGAGGGTGAGGACAGGGGACTGGTCGCATGAAGAAGTCCTCCTGTCCCAGGTCTTCAGCACAAAATGACAAGCGCATCCATGTGAAGAGACAACCAAACAGGCTTTGTGTGAGCAATAAAGCTTTTTAATCACCTGGGTGCAGGTGGGCTGAGTCCAAAAAGAGAGTCAGCAAAGGGTGGTGGGATTATCATTAGTTCTTATAGATTTGGGATAGGCGGTGGAGTTAGGAGGAATTTTTTGTGGGCAGGGGGTGGATCTTACAAAGTACATTCTCAAGGGCGGGGAGAATATTACAAAGTACATTCTTAAGGGTGGGGGAGGACATTACAAGCTACCTTCTCAAAGGTGGGGAGGGTGTATCATACAAAGTACATTCACAAGGCCAGGGGAATATCACATGTACATTATCGCAAGGGCAGGGAGGGTGTATTGTCACAAAGTCAATTGATCAGTTAGGGTGGGGCAGGAACAAATCACAATAGTGGAATGTCATCAGTTAAGGCAGGGACTGTCTATTTTCACTTCTTGTGTGTATCTTCAGATGCTTCAGGATGTCTGGATGTATACGTGCAGGTAACAGGGGACATGATGGCTTAGCTTGGGCTCAGAGGCCTGATAATTGGTTTCTTTTAAAGCAGCTCCAGAAACACTTCTTGTCTAGCAGGACAGCCCTGGCTCTTAGAGCTGGGCCAGCAAGATTTGATATACAAATACTGGCCATGAGAAACTGGATCCAGCCAAACATGGCGATTCCCACATTTTTCTTCTTTTTTTTTTTTTGTTTGTTTTTTTTTGAGACAGAGTCTCGCTCTGTCACCCAGGCTGGAGTGCAGTGGAAAGATCTCAGCTCACTGCAACCTCCACCTCCTGGGTTCAAGCAATTCTCCTGCCTCAGCCTCCCAAGTAGCTGGGATTACAGGGGTGTGCCAGCATGTCCAGCTAATTTCTGTATTTTTAGAAGAGATGGTGTTTCACCATATTGGCCAGGATGATATCAATCTCTTAAACTCGTGATCCACATGTCTGGGATTACAGGTGTGAGCCACCGCTGGGATTACAGGTGTGGGATCCCACAAGTGCTGGGATTACAGGTGTGAGCCACCGCTCCCGGCTCCCACCTTCTTCTTCCTTGCCCCTACATGTGCCTGGAAAAATGGCTGCACCCACATATCCCCATGTGTGTAGGACATTATGGCATCCTGCATTTGCATATAAACGCTTGGGTGGAAGGGCCAGTTTTTTCTCAGGCTACATGAATGACATGTCTGGTCAACCAATCCCCTGAGCCCTGGGCAAATCAGACACCACCTCCTCCAGCCTCCTCATATAAGCAGCCACTTTTCTGCTGCACATGGAGTTTTCTCTTTGTATAATCCCCCCTCCCTCTGTCTCTGTATGGGGGAGCTGTTCTCTTCTTCGTTCCTTCTTGCGTATTAAACTTTTTGCTCCTTAAAACAACTCCACGTGAGTTCGTGTCTTTTCAAACAAACCAACGTGAGACTAAGAGCCCTGGTGTTTCTCCAGTCATTGGAGCCATATCATAAGAATTCTACCTTACATAGCAAAAGAAGAACTTGACAGATGTAAGTTAAGGACTTTAAGAATAATCAACCTGGTTATCCAGATGAAACCAATATAATCACAAGGGTCATTAAAATAGAGGAGGAGGCTTGCAGTCAGAGAGGAGCTGGGACAAAGGGGAGGGATGTGGTTTGAGGAAGGAAGGGGCCATGGAACCAGAAATGTGGGGGCTCCTGGAAGATAAAAAGCAGACGATCCAGTTCTCTCCTGTGGAGCCTCCAAAAGGATTATTCCCTACTGACACCTTAACATTAGCTCAGTGAGAATGCTGACTTCCAGAACTACAGGGTAATACATTTATGTTGTGTGAAGCCAATAAGACTGTGGCAATTTAAACAGCAGCATTGGAAGCTAATGCAAGGGGAAGAGATGTCTTTAACCTCACTGAGAGCATGTTTGTCCTCTGTTCTTGGACATATTTTCACCTTGTCTTTTGGTTTCAGTTATGACGAGAGACAGAGAAAATTTTTCCGAGAGAAGAGCTAGCACGAGAATTCTTTTTAGCTACAAAACCTCTTGGGTAAAAATCCCATGATTATCTCTTATACGATGTGGGTATCACAGAGTTTAGGAGTAAGATCTCACAGCACTTGATAGGATGAAGAGGGTTATGTTTATTGGTTTGTTTTCATATTAGGAGGGAAAATTAGATTTTCAGGATACAATCTGAGAAGGACAGATGGAGACAGGGATATTGTAAGAGAAAGAGAAGATGTGGAAGGAGTCAGAGCAATGAAACGTGTACTTGCTCCCAAATCTAAAATAAAGGCATTGATTTTCGAAGGTGAAGCAAAACTCTTCACCTTCCATCTTCTTATGAAGGATCAAATTCTTCCTAGAGTCCCTGCCCCTCCTTCACTCCCCTGACATTGCATTGTGGAGCTAATCACATGTGCCCCTAATCCCTGCAACTGTCCTGGGCTGGGAGAGGCTCACTGTCCTCACTGTGCCCAGCAGGATAGAGCTGGTGCCCTAGGCACCAAAGGAGAAGAGGATGCTTTCCATGCAGTTGATAAGAGCTTTTCCACATTTTACATTTCACTATAATTATAAGTAAAGTTGTGTAGAGAGAAGAGAACATATGGGCAACTTTATCTGGTGGGCTTGGAAGAGGCCAGGCTCTGAGAATGACAATGAATTCATATTTCTAATTTTCAAGGTGGCAAATGCTAGCTTTAGCAATTGTGGAAATGTGGACTTTGAGTTTAAGAACAAGACAGACTTTCAGGTACTGCAATAAATGAGGAAACATTTAGAATAGGGTCCTTAGCCCAGGGCGAAGGTCAGGCTGGCAGTGCCTGAGAGCTGCCAGGTGCTGGCCCTGGACTGTGGGGGAAGCAGCTGTTCTCCTGAGCTACAAGGCTGAGGACCTGGGAGGAACCACAGGCCCTGGCCACAGGGCTGCCTGGCAGTGGCTTCAGGGAAGGAAAGTGCTCACTAATTCAGGGGAGCTGCATTAAGCATATATCCTGCAGCCTGGCAAGAGTGAAAGTCTCAGAGACTTTAACTGGACTCCCTGGTCTTGAATGAGTTTGACCCTGTTGGAGCCAAAGAGAGAGGGTCAGCAAATGTCCTGAAAGCCTTTACTCAGCCAGGCTCTGTTCTGCTTGGGAAGAAAAGGAACACATGCCACACAAATAAACATCAAATTATGTGTATCTGCAATATGAATTTCTAATATAAATTTTACATATTGAATACATATATTTTATAAATAAGTTGTATTTATATATTTGCATATACTATGTATTCATTTATGGATAAATATGTGGTACACATTGATATATAAAGATATATAACTTTGATTGCTAGTATATGGTACAGTTTTAAACTTTAATGAACTGAACGTGAACATTGAAAATGAGCACTGGGTGCACCACCTCATGGCCCCTTCCTCACTCCAGGGCCTGAGGGTCATAAAGCTCAGGACCATGTTCCATGTCCCCCTGGGCTGACAGCAGTGAACTGCCCATTGCTGAGGCTGTTGAGTGACCTGAGGGGTGTCTGCGGAATCACAGACTAGCAGATGCCCGGGAGACGGATAGTGGCTCTGGGCCCTTAATGGAGGGATGTTTTGTCCCCAGAGCTCAGCATAGACAAGTTCTCTTTGGGTCATTTGTGTCAAACAAAGCAGCACATATGGCTCAGAGTTTGCATGGTCACAGGATGAAGCCCCTCCATGTCTCATTCCCAACTTCCACTCTGACTGGGCTGATGTGCAATATCTCTGCCCAGCTTCAATGGCTCACCAGCTGCTAGGACTCTGTTGACAGTGGCCTATGTCTGTTCCATGCACAAACTTCTCAATAGTTGCCGTTTTATTTTCTGATCTCCAATAACCACAACTTGCCAACCATGACCCTTCCACAAAGATTCATGTAGTGGGGTCGGAACTATGGGTTCAGCAATATGCTGGGGCATGTATGTAAGAGAAACAAGGCATGGACAGCCCATGTCTGAAGTGAGGATGAATTTTATCATGAATTCGAAGTAGGAGGTGGGAGAAAACATCCTGACATGCTCCATGCAGTGATGCCCACAAGATACCCTGGAGGTGCCCATAGAGGAGGTGGGAAGAGGGTGAGAGGCAAAGAGGGGATGTGAATTCAGAGGTGTCCCCCAGCCTGTTTCCCTGAGAAGATTTCAGACGCTTAGTAGCCCCTGGGCACTTTGAGAGACCGAGGAGGAAAGATCATGTAAAGCCAAGAATTTGATGTCCCACCCCCAACCCCACACATACAATTTGTTAAAATGTGTGAACAATGGCATCACAAAGTGATTATGTATGAACATTTGCTCAGAAAATTAGAAAACAAAGCAATGTCTTCTGAGCTAACAATACTATAATAAAGATGTTAATTTTTTAACTATAGTAAATACAGAGAACATGAAATTGTCTATCTTAACCATTTCTAAGAGTGGAGTGCAATGCCATTAAATATATTCACATTGCTCTGCTATTATTACTGATACTAAATCCAGAACCATTTTCATCTGATTAAAATTAATATCTATAACCTTTAAACAAGACTCCACCCCAGTTCCTCTATCCTTACCCCCAACAACCTCCATTCCAGTTCTGTCTTTATGTCATTGACATCTTTGAAGCAGGTTCACTGTGCACTGGTTACCAACGTACTTGAGCTTGGGTACGACACCCCCACAGCAAGTTACATGAAGCAGCAAGGGAACACAAAAGTCTTGGACTTATTATGGGTCAGTACCTCAAAGCACAGGAAAGCTATGTGGAGCTGATGGAGTTGACTATGTGTACCCCACATGCACCACATCTCAGGAACCCCGGAAAGCAGCCACTCCGGGTTTTATATCCTGAGGTAATAAGACACAAAGGCTAAAGTGCTAACGGACATTCTATTCTATGGGAAACTGGTATAGAGCACAGGTAGGTTGTTCTGCTCAGTTCCTCTCCATCTCAGGATGTTACAATTCCCGCACATTCCACAATTATTCTTAAGAACTCTTAAAATAAGCAAGAAAGTGGAGAGAACTAAGTCAGTCCAGGGTCATTGAAGAACTGTCTTGCAGTTACCCCACCACCTAGACATCCCCCTTAGCAAAGCTAGCATACTTCATAGGCCCACCAACTTCCCCGAACTGGAGGCAGAAGTTTATCTTTTCAGATTGATGAAGCACCTTGACTAACGCAATCTCAATGCAGATTATTAAGCCACAGTGAGAGTCCATTTCACTGGGCCACGAAAAACTAGTACCACTGGCAGGAGGATAAGACCCCCCAAAGCAGTGACTAAGATGCTAAAGAGGTGAAAGGGGGATCTTTCAGATGCCCCATTGTCTGTAGCTAGTGAGCCTGCTTCAGGATCACCTATACTTGTATTTCTAGGATACCTGAGGTTTTTATCCAGGTACAGGAAGCAGTGTTGGGTGTTGGGTGTTGGTAATTGCATGGAAAGTCCATTAGTTTCCATGAGAATGTGCCCATTGTCATGTTGATTGGGCAGTGAGACTGTTTCTTGGTCAGAGTGAAGTCTCATGGAATATCCAAAAACGTGACATAAATTCCTCTCAAGGGTGGCCATGGTAGCCCCAGCGTCTAATAGAGTGACATATATTTAGCTGCCCGGGAAGCAAACTATGGCCATAGTCCTTTTCCCTATACAAGGGATCCTTTAATAGTTCAGTCACTCAGTTGCTATTTTCCTGACCAGATGGCTGGGTTGTTGGCAATGGCCCATGATTTAGTGGAAATGGAGCAAAATATAGTGTTAGGGGCAGCCTGCATGGCTACTATCATTGCATGTAGTTTGTCCCATTGGGCAGAATGTCCATGTTCAGTGTCAGTCAAAAGATGCCATCCCCTGGCTGAATGGTGGCCAAACCCAGTGGATCCACTGGCATGTGTTTTGTACAATCATCAGGGCCCCTTGCCATACTGACATAGGCATGTCTCTGAATCTTTGACTCTTTGGCCAAAGGAGAAGAAAATTGTCCCCTATGGGTCATTTGTTCCCTTCTAGCAAGCTTGCCATTTGTTCATGGGGCACATGGGTCCTGTGGGATCGTAGTTAGGGCTGATTCTGACTGTATCATTTCCATTTAATAATTTGGATCTGTTGGGCCTGTCCAGTTTTGTTGATTGTGTTTGTAGGCACCAGAGTGAGAATGGCTAGTTAAGGTAGGAGCGTCATCCCTGATGCTCTAGCTCTGAGATACTCAGCCCCTATCAGTTTCCTACAGCAAGCAAGGAGCGCCATTCAAAAGAGGCACAACTGTTGGCTGTTTCAGGAAACTTTTGTGTCCAAAATCTGATTCTGGTGCACCGAGTGAAAATTTTCTGTTGCCACAGGCTCCAGTCAGCATGCATAGAAATAGTGGACACCTGGATTTCCATGGAGCAAGCGGGCTCTAAAGCTCTTAAAGAAGTCCCTCGGCCATGCCTTGTTGAACAGATTCCAAGTCTACTGTTGCAAAGGGCCCTGTTCAAGGATGACAACTTTGTTCCATGATTTTGACTAACGTGACCAAAAGAATACCCAGGTAAGATTTCTACTGTCCCCAGTACCCAAAAATACCTACTAGCTTGTAGGTCTCCTTCCTTTTAGTGGGTGCCACCAGGACCAACAGTGATTAACTATTTCTGGGATACTGCCTTGGTTTCCTTTTCAGGTGGCCTTAGCATTCATCCTTCAACAGTCCATCATTAGTCTGCCAAACTGGGTCGTTCCATTGTGACACCAGGCTTTGTGACATTTTAATTTTTTGTAGCAACTATTAAATTAACAAGGTAGTGTTCTGATCTTCATTGAATATGCAGTCCTGCTTTTGCTGAACAACGTTCTGGGACATGGGAAACTTAGGTGGCAGGCAGGAGTGGATATGCCCCACTGTCATGCCTTGAATACTTAGCTATGAGTGCGGATAGCCCCTCAGGCAGCAGTGATGTTCTGTGGCACAGCAGCAAAATAATACCTCCATTACACTCAGTAGTGAGAACCATGGTCACCAGCACCCAACATGGCCCAAAAGGAATGGTCCGTATGCAGATCAGCACACAAGCACATACTCACCATGGGGTCCTCATTTGTCCTGACACCTTCTGATGTTATCAGTTTAATTTTTTCCGAGGGGACCTGGAAATATTGTCAGGTGGATTACAGCATACAAAAATCTCAGAAAAGTCTGAATTCCTTTTTTTCACTTTTTATCTTGAGAGTAATATAGAGCCACTAGCCTCTGATGGAGACCTTGGCCCTATTCCTAACTGTGCCTTTCAGACAAAGACAGTCTGGTCTGCAATGTGGCTTAACCAGATAAACACCCCAACCAGGCAGCATAAGACTTCCCTGGCATTTTTCCATGACTCTTTTATAGAGAGTGAACCTCCTTTTCTGTGAAGGCCCTTTTTGTTCATTTTGGTTCCTTCTCAGACGCTTCAGGGACCACTGAGATTATCTTTCTTGTTTCATCTTGGGTGACTCAGGGTTCATCTGATTACCCATGTCCTGAGCTCTCTTGCCCCAGGAATGAGCAATCAAATAAGTGTCACAGATGTCTCATTCATCGTCCCTCCTCATTAAAAATCCATCTGCATGTCCAGCCCTTGCATCACCAGGCTGATGTCTCTGTCCTGGGCCAGGTACTGGGGAGTATTCTTCCTCCAACTTCACCAATAAGCCATGGTTCTCTCAAATCAAACCTTCTTAGTGTGCCAATTTTGCCAAGAAGGTTTGCTGTGCACTGGTTGCCAACTTACCCAAATCTAGTGAGACAGAACACCCATGCACAACCAGTTACATGAAGTGGATTACTACTTACAGAGTCAGCAAGAGAGAGTACAAAGCTGCCTGGGCCTGATTGACTCCAGACCTTGCATACCACACAAGGACCGCAGCTGAGGGACCCTGGAATGCAGCCCAGCCTGGGTTTTATGTCTTAGAATCACATGACACACTGGGCTAGAGTGTTGAAGGAATTCCTGTTTGTAGTAGGGACAGAAACAGAACCCAGGCTGTTCTGGCCAATCATGCCCTATCTCAGAATGTTACAGTTCCAGAACATTCTACAGTTATTCCTGAAAACTACAATCAAGAAAAGGAAGGAGACTGGGTTGATTCATGACTAAATGGAAACTGTTCTGCAAATACCACAGTGAAATCAAAACTCAGTATTTTTGAGACTGGGTTATTTCACTTAGTGGAATGGCCTCTAGTTCCATCCATGTTGTAGCATGTGTCAGAATTTCCCTTTTTAAAACTAAATAATATGGAATAGTATGTATATACCACATTTGGATTACCAGTTCCCTCCTTTGTGAGCATTTGAGTTGCTTCTACATTTGGCTACTGTGAATAATTTGCTTCTGAATGTGGATATACAAATATCTCCTCAATTTAATGTCTTCAGTTACTTGGGTATATGTCCAAAAGTGGAATTGCTGAATTATATAGTATTTCTAGTTTTAATCCTTCGAGGAATTGCCATCTTGTTTCCCACAGCAGGTGGGCCATTTACATCACCACGATAGTGTCCACAGGAGTTCCAGTTCCCTAAATTCTCACCAAGACTGGTCATCCTCTGTTGGAAAAAAACATTCTAACAGGCATCAGGTGGGTTTTGTTTTTATTTTTCTAAGGATTAATAATATTGAGCATCGTTTCCTATGCTAGTTATCTAAATATCTCTAAAGTATCTTCTTTAGGGAAATGTCTATTCATATACTTTTCTCATTTTTAATCAGTTATTTTATTTTTACTGTTGACATGTAGAACTTATTTTTGTATAGTAGATATTGTTAACCCCTTATCAGATATGATTTTCAAATATTTTCTTCTATTCCACATGTTGCATTTTCACTGTGTAGGTTTTATCTTTTGATGCCCATTTTAAATTTTTATGTAGTCCAATTTAATTTTTTCTTCTTTTGCCTGTATTTTGGTGTTAAAGGTGTTAGTATTTAAATGTCTGTAAATATTCACTTACTACGCTGAGAATGTCACACTTCACCTTCTCTCTCTGATGGTGGAGCTAAGAGTGTTACACTCTCCCATTTTGTCCTAGGGGACAGTGAAGCTAGGTGAGAACCCAGTGGCTTTTCTGAGCTTATTTGTCTTGCATTTTTGGTGACATGGATTGTTGTTCACATCAGCTTCCTCGGTCAAGTCCACCTGGAACGCATTATATTTAGCAAGAAAAAAGGAGGCTGTGAATGATGTCACTGTAAGCTGTTTATATTCCCTGTTACAAATGTCAAATCCGTGAAGCATAAAGGGATTTACTAGAGGATATTAAATTCCTTAGAAATTGTTGAAAAGCCTTAAGAATCAGGCTCCAGGCAAAGCCTCTGGAACAATTCCAAGAATGGCACTGCTGGCGCAGCCTGGGGAGGAGCTCCTGCTGCCTGAGACTCCACATTCAAGCTGTCTCCTGCAGGAAAGAGAGCAGCTCTTCTCACTACTGCCCCCCGAAGGACAGCTGCTCCGCTATCAACTACTAGTGACCTGACCCCTTTCTCTGCAGACCTGCCTGTGTTGATTACATCTTCATTTCAGTCTCATGTAGATTCATCTGTTTTCATGGATTCAGGGGCTATTTCTGCCCAAGTCCACCCTGTGGCTTTCTATCATAAATACACATCTTTCTACACTTGAATTTCTAGTCATTACTAGTATCAACAGCAACATGCTAGAACCTCACATAAAGATTTCCTTTACAAAGAACATCTTGCTCCCCACGTAGCATTGTGCTCCCCAAAATGTGGGGAAAGTCCAATCTGTTCAGCCCAACACCATCTAGGAAAAAAGGATCTTCTCTCATGAGCTGTTAATCTCTCTACTTGTTATTTAATTTGTGGGCTAAACTATAAAGATTGGTAAAAATAGCACTTTGAATTCTTTTAACAAAAGGGTGTAAAGAAAAGATTATTTAACATGCATATATGCATGACTCATTTCGTTATTGTCACCAGCTTCTTTCATATTTATTTTATTCTCTAGTTTCTGGCAATACTTTCTCTATGGTAGAGTCTGGAAAGGCTACTCCTCATGTCCTTGGCTTCCTAAATCCCAGATGTGGTGAAGAATGCCCATCAGCTGTGTTACTACAGAGTGCTTTTGGATTGAGATGAGGGAGGGGAAATGGCTGAACTCACTCAAATGTGATCATTTTCTTGGTCTAGGTCACAGCCAGTCAAAACTCTCCTCTGGGCACAGTATCATCACTTGCCATGTTTCTATCAAAATGAAAGTATCTTTCTTGACTGTGGAAAACATAGGGGTGGGAGCGGGGAGGGTCAAGTAATAGCAAAAGGAATACTTGGAGTTGCCTGAGCTGCCACTCTGGTTTCCCCAAATGTTTTCAATCCATTTCATTCATGATAATAAACAGCTTTCTGCCTAACCAGTCATAACGACTTTTCTCAGATCCAACTGATTCAGTGTTAAACCTATAGAGAAAAAATAAATACACTTCTCCATGTTTGAGCTGACCAGGATGCTGTCCCTGGTGTTTACACCTCCATATCCCACTATGCGTTTCATCTTCTCTTTGCCTCACTGGAGATCCAAGTACAGGGAATGCTTCACATGACTGTGATCCCTAGAACTTCATCCTGATGACTGTTGAAATCTTCTCTGAGTTTTACCAGTGGAAATGGCAATAAATAGAAACATTCCAGAAGGTCCCCTAGGTTCCATATTTTCTGTACTTCCTCTCTAAAATATGTAAAATCAATTTTGTTTGTTCTTGCTTTTATGGACTATATCTATGGCCCCAGCACACACTCTAATGCCCTGTCTTGACAATTTATCCAGTATTTTAATAAATGTAAATGGTCACATGCTTATCATATCATTTCTTCCAATTTCATGGAATAATTTCACATCAACTGTTTGGATTAAGAGCCATCAACCAGAAAACCACAGCCCTGAATAAATAGAAATAGAGTATTTCAAGCTGTTCATTTGGCATAACAATGATGAGTCTACAGCTCATTTTCAAGATATAAATATTCTGTTTATGGGAGTGACAGCACCATTCATACAGTTACTGTTTCAGAGCCTCCACCATATCTGACAGGACAGCAATTCAATAGCACAAGGGTTGTGTGCCAGCTTTGCTTGACTAATAATGGGTTTTTCTCTGTCTATAGGGAAAGCACATGACAAGAGCAAGAGCTACACTTCACTTCAGTTTTTTTGAGGTTAATAAGTTGCTTGATCCAAAGCTATATTACAGAAGAACTTCCTGACTCTGATGAAAGCTCTTGGAAAATCCTCAAATAATATTTTATGCAGAAATATAACCAAAAAGGAAGGCAAATTCATATGTAGGAAAATAACCAGTGCCCTCCTTACGTTACATGAGGTCTACTAGTATCACCCGACACCAGCTGTTAGTCTGAGCCCTGATGTGTGGCGCAATGTTAGGGGTTCAAGAGACGTCATTCTTCTTGACAAATTAGGTGTTCAGAAGAGCCAGTAGCCCTGTATGTCTCAGTTAGTTGAAACTCATATTACTGAGTCCCCACAGGGACCTCCATAACCTTGGTACAGGAGACACCTTGGAAACCTGGGAAAGGTGATTGACTGAAGTCCATCTGTTGAATCATCCTCATTATTAAAAGCCTCCTACTCATTAACGGCATTTCGATTCATATTCGCTTGGAAAGCGTGTTTTTATTTTGGCTCATTTTTGAAACGTCTAGTCATAGTTCTTCCTGAATCACTTTGTCTGCAATCATCCTGTTGCATTTCTTTTAAGGGCTGATGATCTGTCAAAAGCAACAGCCACGTGGTAGCGGGAGCCTGTAGTCCCAGCTACTCGGGAGGCTGAGGCAGGAGAATGGCGTGAACCCGGGAGGCGGAGCTTGCAGTGAGCCGAGATCGCGCCACTGCACTCCAGCCTGGGCGACAGAGCGAGACTCCGTCTCAAAAAAAAAAAAAAACAAAAAAAAAAGCAACAGCCAATATTATTACATTGCTGTTCTCTTTGCAATGTTATCATCAGATGTAACCCTTGCAGATTAACCACTGTTACGATTTTTACATTTCCAGGGTTTTCTTGACAATGGCACTGATGTGACGCCATCCAGCATCTATTTGTGAGAACTCTATTTGACAAATCATCACTGTGGGTGTGAACATAATGGAGACTTCCATAGGATGCAATGGTTAATATTCAACATTAGTCAAAATTTACTCTAGTCCTACCCTTGGAGCTCTACTGGGTTGGAAAAATATTTTAGATAAGGACAATCATTTCATAGAGTTTTAAAAATAAAGGCTAAAAGAAAATTTTCTGTAGCAACAGTATGAACTATATGTAGCCAGCATACCCTTTTTTAATGGCATATAACAAAAATTATTTAAATGTATTTAATTTAAATAATTGTATAAATATGCACATATAATAAATAAATGTACTTAAATATAAATACTATACATGTATATTTGTAGCCAACATTTTATCAGATAAATATATGTAACTTTTATGTATCTTATATACATATATGCACATTTTCCATAAATAAGGTAAATTTTAATTTTTTATTGAATACTAGTTTTAATTTTGTCTTTAATTTTCTCTTAATAACTTCATAATTTAATACTAAATGTTCACATTTATACCACCAACTTAAGAAAAAATCGTGTGTGTAGGTAGAGGTGTAAATACTGTATCAGGAAGCATTTATGCATAATGATTGGTAACTGGTTAAATCCACAACTCAGTGGCTGATAACAGTAAACATTTGTTTTCGTGTTCATGGATGCTCATGTTCACAATCATCTGGCTGATCAAGAAAGGGCTCAGCTGAGTGTTTTCTCTGCAGGGCACTGAGCTCATCTTCAGCCTACAGATATGAATTGTCTGAGGACGAGGCTGAACAGCAGTGACTACACATGACACAATATTCTTATGGCAGGTCACAGGAGTGAACAACATCCCAAACCAAACTGCACAGTTGAATTTAAGTCCAATAATTTCTAACATAGCTTCACATATTTTAAATATATTCCTTTATTTCAATGAGTACAAATTTTGAAGAAAATGTTTACTCCATTTAATTATAGAGGTGTTTGATCATTCCATGGACAAATAATTATGCTTTCAACCTTTACAATTCTGAAAATACTTGCAAATGTAAATTTGCATTAATAAGAAAATAAAGCTGGATGTGTTTTCAACATGTGGCTTTAAATATATATATATTTTAATGGCCTCAGTGGGGGAAAATCATTTTAACTTATGTAAACATCGCTTTTTGCCTCTCTTGTGTCCTATAAAGTTGCCCAACAAGAGGTCCTCCCATGAGATTTGGAAATCAGAAAAGGATGACTCAATATTCTCCATTGGTACCTAAGGCAGACACAGGAACAGAGGTGAGGGCTGGAGAAACACCTGGAAGGATGCTGCAGGAAGCTGAGAACATCAACACTCCCACCCCTAAGCTTCCAGACAGGACTGAGGACCACATGGTTAGATAGCCCATACTTCAAGGGCAGATGCATTCTGTTTTCTGAGTGAGTGCCATTCAATCCTGCTTCTAATATCAACTTTCCTGACTACTATATCCTTGGCTTTGAAAGGTTGTAGTCTGAACGTTAATCATAGGCATTGGTTCATTCTTGTTATACCCAAAAGACCCAAGACACCCAGTGGGGAAAGGCACTCAGGGTGTAAAATATTGTTTCTAGAATGCAATTGAAATAGGCCCTGTTATCCCATGGAACTAAGGTTTATGGTTTTTTGAATAAACAGAAATTGACTCCCCCAGTCTTAAAACTCAAGATAGTTACATTTGTCTTATCTGAGTTCTTTTTTCAGTAAACCAACCATCAGGCCTCCTAGATACTATCAAGCAGCTGAAACATACATATCACTGAATCCGGACACTGAGACATCAGAACCTTCACCCATTATGATTGCATAACTGACCTCTTGCTTCCTGTTGACCAAATTATCTTCCTTACCCCTCCCAAATTCCTGTTTTCCCACATTTTGTCCCTGTTATATAAAGTCTTAATTTTAGTTGGTCAGGGAGATACATTCGCAAATGGTGTCCCATCTCCTCGGCTGCAGTACCTGATTAAAGCCTGTTTCTTGGCAATACTTGTTTTAGAGATTGGCTTTCTGTGTGGTGAGCAGCAGGGTGTACAATGAATCCTTGGCATTTTAGTAAGAAAATTCTCTGCAACCTTCACTGCTTTGGCTTCTTGTAACCTGAATTCACATTTAACTGCAACTTCTGAGATAACTTGATATAATTGATATAATTAGTGAATCCTAATTCACTTTGTCCACCACTGCTTACCAGTCTGAGCTTGCCAGCTCCCAACCCTTACTAGTGCCAGTGAACTTTCTGAAAATGCAAAAGGTAATATTTTCCCTTTTTCATAAAACACTAACCTTCTCTTCGTACTTCCAATATATTGAAGACCACTGAGTTTTCCTCTGTGTCCAATTTGGCAAACATTTCTTTGCAAATAAAACATGAAATTTAGAGATTCCGCTCTACATTTTATTTAGACTTCAGTAGTTTAGACTCTAATTTTCTGTATTAAGACAATTCCTGCTTAGAATATCTATAGTGGTTTCTTCTCTGCTATTTGAATTCCAACCAAAGCCCTAAACTAGACTCCTTAGGTGTCAAGATCTCTGCCTTTATTAAATCAGGAGAGGCATTGCTATGTCTGTGCATCTGGGGCTTACAAAGAAAAAGGAATTGGGTTGCAGAGGTGATTTCAGGTCCCGCTCTACCAACACCATCAGAGTGTGGCTGCATCTGAGGAACACTCTCAGGCGATGGAGGCATCAGGAGGAGCAGCTGGGACAGCCCAGCCTCACACATTTGCTTCCCTGGGGGTTTTTGTTTGGGTGTGTAACACTGTGGGAGGGTAACTATAATACTGTTGACAGTAATAAGTTGCAAAATCTTCAGACTGCAGGCAGCTGATGGTGAGAGTGAATTCTGTCCCAGATCCGCTGCCGCTGAACCTTGATGGGACCCCACTTTGCAAAGTGGATGCAGCATAGATCAGGAGCTTAGGGGCTTTCCCTGGTTTTTGCTGATACCAGGCTAAATAACTGCTAATACCCTGACTCGCCCGACAAGTGATGGTGACTCTGTCTCCTGTAGATGCAGACAGTGAGGATGGAGACTGGGTCATCCGGATGGCACATCTGGCACCTGAGATTGGAAACATAAAAACAAATGTCCATACAATTAATCATGTTGTAAGAGAACTTCCCTGAAGGGCCAGGCTGTACCGAGCACACTGGGCTGAGTAAATTCCTAGTGTTCTCCTTCCTTACCTGGGAGCCAGAGCAGCAGGAGCCCCAGGAGCTGAGCGGGGACCCTCATGTCCATGCTGTGTCCTGACAGGGTCTGACTCCTGCATGAAGTGTGTCCAGCCTATTAATAAGTCTTCAGGGCAGGAGGTTGTGCTCTGGGAACATGCAAATGAGCAGGGGATGGGGCTGACTGGGCACAGCTGCAGGGCTGGCTCATCTCAGTAACTCAGCACCAGCTCAATATCCCCAGGTGTCCCAGGAAAGACCAGGGTAGCACAAATTTGTCTGTAGTGAATGTGTTTCTACTGGAGAGTAGTTTGTTATGAGAAACATTTTTTATGTATTTTTTTGAAAATTTGAAATATTCCTCAGGAGTCGACAGAGTAATGTATTTCACTGGCACATGGGGATTATTTAGAATATCTTGTTTGTAGGAAATACATAGTAAAATGTTAAACAGTATGATTCTCAGGACTTCAAAAGACTCTCATATGATTCGGGTTAGGGAAGGAGGTACTTTGTCCTATACTTGCAACATTTCTGTGAGTTTTAACATTGTTCCTTTCTAAAAATATTAAAAATGAAATTTATTGACATGATGCTATACATATTTGTAAGTATTAGGTAATGGTGTTATGCCATTGTTCTTACCACTATAAGATCAAGCAATTTACTACAGATACAGAGAGATGATACCGAGCTTCCTCAATGCATGCAGCACTCACACATCCACCATTATCAAGAGCTACAGGTCTCTTTAATACCCAGAGACTAAATTCACTTCACCTTATTCTTGTTTTGGGCACCTTCATTGTCTACCTTCTTTTCTGTCATTGAGTATTACTTTCCAAAGTTCTTCTCTCTTATTGAGGGTGACCACTGCATGGAGCATGTCCCTGTCATGCACCAACAATGCCACTTTCTTCTTTTACTTTTTATCAAGGACATCATCCTGACCCAGACACCAGCCTCCCTGTTAACATCTTTAGGAAAGAGACAATCCCTTATCAAGCAATTGCCAACTTACATGGAGAAATCAGCTGGATCCAGATGAAAATGGACATGGATTTGCACTCATTATATCTCACATCTCTACTGTGCCAAAAATGTCCCAGCCTGGCTTAGTAGCAGGGGACGTGGATCCAACTACATCAGCATCAGTGGGCTGCAGCCTAGGACTCCACAAAATTTTACTGTTGCCTGACTAGGGGAGACAAATCACAGTGCTGTAGCCCATGCACAAACCTTCCTGCTGCTTTGTAAGCCACCTGAATTTTAAGGGAACTTGCTTATATTGGGAGAAAGGAAGAAAGCTCCATTTGTCCTCTAAATGTTTGCTGAAAATGAACTGACAAAAGAAAGACTAATAAGAGAAAAGGCAAGCAAAATTCACTTAAAGTGCAGTGGGATATCATAGCAGTGTGATTACTCAGATAACTCAATGAGATCCAGTTGTTCATACTTCCTTTCTAGCGAAGAGGTAATTGGGAAGTGTAGGCAACCTGGGGAGAATAGATGAGGATAGAAATGCATCCTCAAAAGAACAGGTAATAGCCTGTCTGGATAAAGCATCAACTTCTAATCTCTTCTATTTTTGATTCCTATTTTGTGTTAATCTTCCCTGATATAAAATTTCCCAGGAAGAATTTTCTTGACAATCAGTTTCCTTCTGGAGAAGCTGCTTTTAAGCAGATAAAGGAGTGAGATAAAGGAGTGGAGTGAGCATACTCCAACAGCTAAAACTCACAAGTTAGAGGATTTATAAGTCAGACTCTAAGTCTCAGATTTTGTACCGCCCTCTTGCTTCATAAAAATACTTTGTTATTTTTTAAATTTTACTTTAAAGAAGGACAATTTTGGAAAATATATTAATTTTTGGTGGAATGAATAATGTCCCCACCCCAAAAGATATCCAGGTCCTCGTCTCTGGAACCCAAGTTTTACAGGAGTTATTAAGAAATTATTTTAGGCAGATAGAGAGGAAAAGGCATCCTTGGTAAGATTTTGTTTCTTTTAAAGCAACTCCAGACATGTTTCTTGTCTAATAGGAAAGCTCCGGCTCTTAGAGCCAGGCTGGCAAGATTTGATATGCAAATGAAGGCCATTAGAAACTGGGTCCACCCTAACATGGCTATTCCTACCTTCTTCTTCCTTGCCCCTACATGTGCCTGGCAACATGGCTGCCCCCACATATCCCCATGTGCGTAGAACATTATGATGCCCTACATGTGCATATTGAAAGGCTAGGGTGGGAGGGCCAGTTTTTGCTCAGGCTATGTGAATAACATGCCTGGTCAAACCAATCCCTTGAGCCCTTTGCAAATCAGACACCACCTCCTTCATTCTCCTCATATAAGCAGCCACTTTTCCACCACAGATGGAGTTTTCTCTTTGTTGGAATCCCCTGTCCCTCTGTCTCTGTACAGGGTAGCTGTTTAGCCGTTTTATTCTTCCTTCCTTCTTACGTATTAAACTTTTCTCTCCTTAAAACCACTCCACATCTTTCTGTGGCATTTTATCCAAAGCAGTGTGAGACAGCAAGAACCCTGGTGTTCCTCCAGTCATTGGAGCCATATCATAAGGATTCTACCTTATGATAGATAGCAAAAAATGACCTTGATAGATGTAAGTTAAGGACTTTGAGAATAAGCTTCCTGGTTATCCAGATGAAATCAATACAATCACAAAGGTCCTTAAAATAGAGAAGGAGGATTGCAGTCAGAGAGGAGCTGGGACAATGGGGACGGATGTTGTTTGAGGAAGGAAGGGGCCATGGAACCAGAAATATGGGAGCACATTGAAGATAAGAAGCAGAGAATCCAGTTCTCTCCTCTGGAGCCTCCAGAAGGACTACAGCCCTACTGACACCTTAGCATTAGCTCAGTGAGACTTTTGACCTCCAGAACTACAGGGTAATACATTTACGTTGTGTGAAGCCAATAAGACTGTGGCAATTTAAACAGCAGCGTTGGAAACTAATGCAAGGGGAAGAGATGTCTTTCAGCTCACTGAGAGCATACTTGTCCTCTGTTCTTGGAAATATTTCCACCTTGTTATCTGGTGTCAGACAAGAGACAGAGAAAATTTTTTCTGAGAGAAGAGCTCGTACAAAAATTCTTTTTAGCTAGAAATTCTCTTGGGAAAATCCCATGATTATCTCTTATACGATCTGGGTATCACAGAGTTTAGGGGTCAGAACTCACAGCACATGATAGGAGGAAGAGGGTTTTGTTAGTTTGTTTTCATATTAGGAGGGAAAATTAGATTTTCAGGACACAATCTGAGAGGGACAGACTGAGTCAGAGATATTGTAAGAGAAAGAGGAGATGTGGAAGGTGTCAGAGCAATGAAACATGTGTCCCTGCTTCCAAATCTAAAATAAAGTCATTGATTTTAGAAGGTGAAGCAAAGCTCTTCACCTTCCATCTTCTTATGAAGGATCAAATTCTACCCAGAGTTCCTGTCCCTCCTTTACTCCCCTGACATTGCATTGTGGAGCTAATCACATGTGCCTTAATCCCTGCTCCTGTCCTGGGCTGGGAGAGGCTCACTGTCCTCACCATGCCCAGCAGGCTAGAGCTCGTGCCCTAGGCACCAAAGGAGAAGAGGATGGTTTCTGTACAGGAGGTAAGAGCTTTACCACATGTTACATTTCACTATAATTCTAAGTAAAGTTGTGTGGAGAGAAGAGAACATATGGGCAACTCTGTCTGGTAGAGTTAGAAGAGGGCAGTTTCTGAGAGTGACAATGAATTCACATTTCTAAATTTTCAGATGGCAAATGCTAGCTTTAGCAATTGTGGAAATGTGGACTTTGAGTTTAAGAACAAGACAGACTTTCAGATACTGCAATAAATGAGGAGACATTTGGAATAGGGTCCTTAGCCCAGGGCTAAGGTCAGGCTGGCAGTGCCTGAGAGATGCTAGGCACTGGCTCTGGGCTGTGGAGGAAGCAGCTGCTCTCCTGAACCACAGGGCTGAGAATCTGGGAGGAACCACAGGCCCTGGCCACATGGCTGCCTGGCAGGGGCTTAAGGGAAGGAAACTGCTCACAAATTCAGGGGAGCTGCATTAAGCATATATCTCCCAGCCTGGCAAGAGTAAAAGTCTCAGAGACCCAGACCTTAGGGCTGGTGCTGGGTTTCTGGGCTGGCTGCTGTCAGCTCTACCCTCCCTGGTGCTGAATGACTGGGACCCTGCTGGAGCCAAAAACGGACAGTCAGCAAATGTCCTTAAAGTCTTTACTCAGCCAGACTCTATTCTGCTTGGTCAGAAAAGAAACACACGCTACACAAATAAGCATAAAATTATATGTATCTGTAATATGAATTTCTATTGTGAACTTTACATATTGAATACATATTTAAGAAATAAGTTGTATTTATATATTTGTATATACTATGTATTTATGAATAAATATGTGATGCATGTTTATATATAAAGAGATATAACTTTGGTTGCTAGTATAAGGTATAGTTTTAACTTTAATAAATTTAACATGAACATTGAAAATGAGCACTGGGTGCACCACCTCATGGCCCTCCTCACTCCGGGGCCTGAGGGTCATAAAGCTCAGGACCCTCTTCCATGTTCCCCCTGGGCTGAGAGAAGTGAACTGCCCATTGCTGAGGATCATGAGTGACCTGAGGGGGGTCTACAGAATCACAGAACAGCAGATGCCCAGGAAATGGATAGTGGGTCTGGGCCCTGAATGGAGGGACGTTTTGTTTCCAGAGCTCAGCATAGACAAGTCCTCCTCTGGTCATTTCTGTCAAACAAAGCAGCATATATGGCTCAGAGGCTGCATTGTCACAGGATGAAGCCCCTCCATGGCTCATTCCCAGCTTCCCCTCTGACTGGGGTGATGTGGGATCTCTGCCCAGCTTTCATGGCTCACCAGCTGCTGGGACTCTGTTGACAATGGCCTATGTCTGCCCCATGCACAAGCTTCTCAATAGTTGCCATTTTACTTTCTGGTCTCCAATAACCATAACTTGCCAACCATGACCCTTCCACAAAGATTCGTAGAGTGGGGTCAGAACTATGGGTTCAGCAATGTGCCGGGGCATGCAGGTAAGAGACACAAGGCGTGGCCAGCCCGTGTCTGAAGTGAGGATGAATTTGCATCATGAATTCAGAGTAGGAGATGGGAGAAAACATCCTGACATGCTCCAGGCAGTGTTGCCCACAAGATACACTAGAGGTGCCCATAGAGGAGGTGGGAAGGAGATTTCAGGCAGAGGGGATGCGAATTCAGAGGTGTCCCCCAGCCTGTTCCCCTGAGAAGATTTCAGACACTTAGTAGCCCCTGGGCACTTTGAGAGACCGAAGAGAAAGGACCATGTAAGGCCAAGAATTTGATGCCAGCCTGGGCAACACAGGGAGACCCCATGTCTACAAAACACACACACACACACACACACACACACACACACACAATTTGTTAAAATGTGTGAAAAATAGCATCACAAAGTGATTATGTATGAACATTTGCTCAGAAAATTAGAAAACAAAGCAATGTCTTCTGAGCTAACAATACTATAATAAAGATGTCAATTTTTTAGCTATAGTAATACAGAGAACATGATATTGTCTATCTTAACCATTTCTAAGAGTGTAGTGCAATGCCATTAAATATATTCACATTGCTCTGCTATTATTACTGATACTAAATCCAGAACCGTTTTCATCTGAATAAAATTAATATCTATATCCTTTAAACAATACTCCCCCCCATTTCCTCTATCCCTACCGCCAGCAACCTCCATTCCAGTTCTGTCTCTATGTCATTGACATATTTGAAGCAGGTTCACTCTGCACTGGTTACCAACATACTTGAGTGTGGGGAACACAACACCCCCACACAGCAAGTTACATGAAGTGGGTTTATTATTTACAGATAAGCAGCAAGGGAACACAAAAGTCTTGGACTTATTATGGGTCAGTCCCTCAAGGCACAGGAAAGCCATGTGGAGCTGATGGAGTTGACTATGTGTACCCCACATGCACCACAGCTCAGGAATCCAGGAAAGCAGCCACTCAGGGTTTTATATCCTGAGCTAAGAAGACACACAGGGCTAAAGTGCTAACGGACATCCTATTCTATGGGAAACTGGTATAGAGCACAGGTAGGTTGTTCTGCTCAGTTCCTCTCCATCTCAGGATGTTACGATTCCAGCAAATTCTACAATTATTCTTGAGAACTCATAAAATAAGCAAGAAAGTGGAGAGAACTAAGTCAGTCCAGGGTCATTGGAGAACTGTCTTGCAATTACCCCACCACCTAGACATCCCCCTTAGCAAAGCTAGCATATTTCATATGCCCACCAACTTCCCTTGAACTGGAGGCAGAAGTTTATCTTTTCAGATTGATGAAGCACCTTGACTAACACAACTTCAGTGCAGATTATGAAGCCATAGTGCGAGTACATTTCACTGGGCCACGAAAAGCTAGTACCACTGGTGTAGGGTCCAGCCCTGTGGGGCTTAGTGGGGGTTCTCCCCATGTGCGGAGATGAGAGATTGTAATAAAGAAAGACACAAGACAAAGAGATAAAGAGAAAGCGGCTTGGCCTGGGGGACCACTACCATCAAGACGTGGAGACTGGTAGTGGCTCTGGACGGCTGGGCACACTAATATTTATTACATACAAGACAAGGGGGGCAGGGTAAGGAGGGTGGATCTTCTAAGTAATTGATAAGGTGAAGCAAGTCACGTGATCATAGGACAGGGGGCCCTTCCCTTTTAGGTAGCCGAAGCAGAGAGACAGAAGACAGCATACGTCAGCGTTTTCTTCTACGCACTTATAAGAAAGATCAAAGACTTTAAGACTTTCAGTATTTCTTCTACCGCTACCTACTATGAACGTCCAAGAGGAACCCGGAGTATGGGAGGAACATGAATGTGGACAAGGAGTGTGACCATTGAAGCACAGCACCACAGGGAAGGGTTTAGGCCTCTGGATGACTGTGGGCAGGCCTGGATAATATCCAGCCTTCCACAAGAAGCTGGGGGAGCAGAGTGTTCCCTGACTCCTCCAAGGAAAGGAGACTCCCTTTCGTGGTCTGCTAAGTAAAGGGTGTCTTCCTAGACACTGGCATTACTGCTTGACCAAGGAGCCCTCAAGTGGCCTTTATGCAGGTGTGACAGAGGGCTCACCTCTTGCCTTCTAGGTCACTTCTAGCAATGTCCCTTCAGTACCTGACACTATACTCTTCGGTTATTCCTAGGTTATATTAGTAATGCGACAAAGAGTAATATTAAAAGCTAATGATTAATAATGTTTATAATAGTGATTGATAATTGTCCATGATCATCTCTATATCTAATTTGTGTTATGACTATTCTTATTCTAACTATTTTCTTTATTCTACTGAAACAGTTTTGCTTGCAGTCTCTTCCTCGGCACCTACGTAATCTTTTGCACACACACTGGCAGGAGGGTAAGACTCCCCAAAGCAGTGACTAAGATGTTAAGAAGTGAAAGGGGGATCTTTCAGATGCCCTATTCTCTGCAGCCAGTGGGCCTGCTTTAGGATCACCTCTACTTGTATTTCTAGAATACCCGAGGTGTTTATCCAGGTACAGCAGGTAGTGTTGGGTGTTGGTAATTGCGTGGAAAGTCTCCGTTGGGTTCCGCAAGAATGTGCCCATTGTCATGCGGATTGGGCGGTTGTTTCTTGGTCAGAGTGAAGTCTCATGGAGTATCCAAAAACATGACATAAATTTCTTTCAAAGGTCACCATGGTAGCCCCAGCATCTAACTGAGTGACATACATTTAGCTGTCCAGGAAGCAAGCTATGGCCATAGTCCTTTTCCCTACACAGGGGATCCTTTAATAGTTCTGCCACTCAGTTGCTATTTTCCTGACCAGATGGCTGGGTCGTTGGCAATGGCCCATGATTTAGTGGAAATGGAGCAAAATATAGTGTTGGGGGCAGCCTGCATGGCTACTATCATTGCACGAAGTTTGCCCCATTGGGCAGAATGTCCATGTTCAGTGTCAGTCAAAAGATGCCATCCCCTGGCTGGATGGTGGCCACACCCAGTGGACCCACTGGCATGTGTTTTGTACAATCATCAGGGCCCCATGCCATACTGACATAGGCATGTCTCTGAATCGTTGGCTCATTGTGGCCAAAGGAGAAACAAAATTGTCCCCTATGGGTCATTTGTTCCCTTCTAGGAAGCTTGCTATTTGTTTATGGGCATTCATCCATTTGCACATGGATCCTGTGGGAACTGGGTTAGGGCGAATTCTGACTGTACCAGTTCCATTTAATAATTTGGATCTGTTGGGCCTGTCCAGTTTTATTGATTGTGTTTGTAGGCACCAAAGTGAGAATGGGTAGTTAAGGTAGCAGCGTCATCCCTGATGCTCTAGCTATGAGATAATCAGCCCCTATCAGTTTCCTACAGCAAGCAAGAAGTTGCCATTCAAAAGAGACACAACTTGTGGCTTCTGTTGCCACAGGCTCCAGTCAGCATATATAGAAATAGTGGACACCTGGATTTCCATTGAGCAAGCAGCCTCTGAAGGTCTTAAAGAAGTGCCTCAGTCATGCCTTGTTGAACAGATTCCAAGGGTGATTTTGACTAACATGACCAAAAGAACACCCAGGTAAGGTTTCTACTGTCCCCAGTACCCAAAAATACGTACTAGCTTCTGGGTCTCCATCTTATTAGTGGATGCCACCAGGACCAGCAATGATTAAATATACCTGGGATACCTCCTTGGTTTCTTTTTCAGGTGGCCTTGGCATTCAGCCTTCAACAATCCATCATTGGTCTGCCAAACTGGGTTGTTCCATTGTGACACCAGGCTTTGTGACATTTTAATCTTTTTGTAGCAACTATTAAATTTACTAGGTAGTGTTCCGATCTTCATTGAATATGCAGTCCTGCTTTGTGAACAACACTCTGGGACATGGGAAGCTTAGGTGGCAGGCAGGAGTGGATATGCCCCACTGTCGTGCCTTGAATACTTAGCTATGAGTGCGGATAGCCCCTCAGGCAGCAGTGATGTTTTGTGGCACAGCAGCAAAATGTCAGTACCTCTATTGCACTCTGCAGTGAGAACCATGGTCACCAGCACCCAACATGGCCCAAAGGTTATGGTCCGTATGCAGATCAGCACACAAGCACATACTCACCATGGGGTCCTCATTTGTCCTGACACCTTCTGATGTCTCCAGTTTAATTTTTTCCAGGGAGGACCTGGTAATATTGTCAGGTGGATTACAGCATACAAAAATCCCAGAATAGTCTGAATTCTCTTTTTTTTCACCTTTTATCTTGAGAGGAATGTAGGGCTGGTAGCCTCTGGTGGAGACCTTGGCCCTATTCCTAACTGTGCCATTCAGACAGACATTTGAGTCTGCAATGTGGCTTAACCAAACAAACACACCGACCAGGCTGCATAAGACTTCTCTGGTGTTTTTCCATGTCTCTTTTATAGAGAGTGAGCCTCCTTTTCTGTGATGGCCATTGTTGTTCATTTTGGTTCCTTATCAGATGCTTCAGGGACCATTGAGATTATCTTTCTTGTGTCAACTTGGGTGACTCAGGGTCCATCTGATTACCCATGTCTTGAGCTCTCTTGCCTCAGGAATGAGCAATCATGCAACTGTCTAACAACTAGAAAATTGTGTACCCCATTCCTATTTCCACATTCTTTTCTCTATGTCTCAATTCAGTCAGCCAGCTGATCCATATTAATGGGAGGAGGACAAATGTCCTGTTTATCCTCCCTCCTCATTAAACATCCATCTGCATGTCCAGCCCTTGCATCCCCAGGCTGATATCTCTGTCCTGGGCCAGGTACTGGAGAGTATTGTTCCTCCAACTTCACCAATAAGCCATGGTTGTCTCAAATCAAACCTTCTCACTGCACCAATTTTGCCAAGAAGGTTTGCTGTGCACTGGTCACCAACTTACCCAAATCTAGTGAGACAGAACACCCACGCACAACCAGTTACATGAAGTGGATTACTGCTTACCGAGAGTCAGCATGAGAAAGCACAAAGCTGTCAGGGCCTGATTGACTCTAGACCATACATACCCAACAAGGACTGCAGCTGAGGGACCCTGGAATGCAGTCTACCCTGGGTTTTATGTCTTAGAATCACATGACACACCGGGCTAGAGTGTTGAGGGAATTCCTCTTTCTAGTAGGGACAGAAACAGAGCCCAGGATATTTTGGCCAATCTTGTCCTATCTCAGAATGCTACATTTCCCGAACATTCTACAGCTATTCCTGAAAACTACTGTCAAGAAAGGGAAGGAGACTGGGTTGATTCATGACTAAATGGAAACTTTTCTGCAAATACCAAAGTGAAATCATAACTCGGTATTTTTGAGACTGAGTTATTTCACTTAGTGTAGTGTCCTCTAGTTTCATCCATGTTGTAGCGTGTGTCAGAATTTCCCTCAGTAATGTGCTTTTGTATGTATATACCACATATGGATTACCAATTCCTTCCTTTGTGAACATTTGAGTTGCTTCTACTTTTTGGCTATTATGAACAATTCGGTTCTGAATGTGGTTATACAAATATGTCCTCAAGTTAATATCTTCAGTTACTTGGGTATGTGTCCAAAAGTGTAATTGCTGAGTTACATAGTATTTCTATTTTTATTTATTTGAGGAATTGCCATCTGGTTTCCCACAGCAGGTGGGCCATTTACATCACCACGACAGTGTCCACAGGAGTTCCAGTTCCTAAATTCTCACCAAGACTGGTCATTTTCTGTTGGAAAAAAATCCTAATATGTGTAAAGTGGGGTTTGTTTTTATTTTTCTAA
This sequence comes from Pan paniscus, assembly GCF_029289425.2. Classification (NCBI taxonomy): domain Eukaryota; kingdom Metazoa; phylum Chordata; class Mammalia; order Primates; family Hominidae; genus Pan; species Pan paniscus. Next base: position 38,264,553 of record NC_073261.2, on the reverse strand, counting down.
GGATTAATAACATTGAGCATCTTTTCTTATTCTAGTTATCTAATTATCTCTAAAGAATCTTCTTTAGGGAAATGTCTATTCATGTACTTTTCTCATTTTTAATCAGTTATTTTATTTTTACTGTTGACATGTAGAACTTATTTTTGTATGGTAGATATTATTAACCCCTTATCAGATATTATTTAAAAATATTTTTTTCTATTCCACATGTTGCATTTTCACTATGTTGATTATGTCTTTTGATGCCCATTTAAAATTTTTATGAAGTCCAATTTATCTTCTTTTCTACCTTTGCCTGTATTTTGGTGTTAAAGGTGTTAGTATTTAAATGTGTATACATACTGACTTACTATACTGAGAAGGTCACACTCCACCATCTCTCTGATGGTGGAGCTAAGAGTTTTACAATCTCCCATTTTGTACCAGGGGACAGTGCAGCTATGTGAGAACCCAGTGACTTTCCCGAGCTTATTTGTCTTGCATTTTTGGTGACATGGATTGTTGTTCACATTGGCGTCCTCTGGCAGGTCCACCTGAAAAGCATTATACTTAGCAAGAAAAACAGGAGGCAGTGAATGATGTCACTGTGGACTGTGTATATTCCCTGTTGCAAATGTCAAATCCATGAAGCATAAAATGATTTACTAGAGATATTAAATTCCTTACAAATTGTTGAAAAGCCTTAAGGAACGTGCTCCTGGCAAAGCCTCTAGAGCAATTCCAAGAATGGCACTGCTGGTGCAGGCTGGGGAGGAGCTCCTGCTGCCTGAGACTCCACATTCAAGCTGTCTCCTGCAGAAAAGAGAGCAGCTCTTCTCACTACTGCCTCCAGAAGGACAGCCGCTCTGCTATCAACTACTAGAAAACTGACCCCTTTCTCTGCAGACCTGCCTGTGTTGATTACATCTTCATGTCAGTCTCACATAGATTCATCTGTTTTCAAGGCTACAGGGTTTATTTCTGCCCAAGTCCATCCTGTGGCTTTCTATCATAAATACACATCTTTCTACACTTGAATTTCCAGGCATTACTAGTATCAACCACAATAGGCTACAATCTAACATAAATATTTTCTTTACAAAAAACATCATGCTACCAATATAGCATTGTGCTCCCCAAAATGTGGGGAATCTCCAATCTATTCAGCCCAACACCATCCAGGAAAAAATGATCTTCTCTCATGAGCCATTAATCTGTGTACATATTATTTAATATGTGGTCTATATTATAAAGGTGGCTAAAAATAGCACTTTGATTTTTTTAAAGAAAGGGTGTATTGAAAAGACTAAATTATTTAACATACATATATGAATGACTCATTTCGTTATTGTCACCAGCTTCTTTCATATTTATTTTATTCTCTAGTTTCTGGCAATAATTTCTCTATGGTAGAGTCTGGAAAGGCTATTCCTCATGTCCTTGGCTTCCTAAGTCCCATATGTGGTGAAGAATGCCCATCAGATGTGTTACTACAGAGTGCTTTTGGATTGAGATGAGGGAGGGGAAGTGCCTGATCTCACTCAAATGTACTCAATTTCCTGGTCTGGGTCACAGCCAGGCAGCACAGTCTTGTGGGCACAGTATCTTCATTTGCCATGTTTCTATCAAAATGAGAGTATCTTCCTTCACTGTGGAAAACACAGGGTGGGCAGGGTGAGGGAATAGCAAAGGGAGTACTTGGAGTTCCCTAAGCTGCCACTGGTTTCTCCAAATGTTTTCAATCCATTTAATTCATGATAATAAACACCTTTCTACCTAACCAGTCATAATCGCTTTTCTCAGATCCAACTGATTCAGTGATAAATCTAAAGAGAAAAAATAAATACACTTTTCCACGTTTAAACTGACCAGGAATGTTTCCACCTCCATATCCCACTATGCGTTTCATCTTCCCTTTGCCTCACTGGCGATCCAAGTGCAAGTATTGCTTCACATGACTGTGATCCCTAGAACTTCTACCTGATGACTGTTGACGTCTTCTCTGAGTTTTGCCAGTGGAAATGGCAATAAATAGAAACATTCCAGAAGGTCCCCTAGGGTGCATATTTTCTGTACTTCCTCTCTAAGATATGTAAAATCAATTCTATTTGCTCTTGCTTTATATGAACTAGACCTATGGCCCCAGCACACAAACTAACACCCTGTGTTGACAACTTATCCGGTATTGTATTAAGTCTAAATGGTCACATCCTTATATCATTTCTTCCAATTTCATGGGATAATTGTCATGTCAACTCTTTGGATTAAGAACCATCAACCAGGCCAGGCGTGGTGGCTCATGCCTGTAATCCCAGCACTTTGGGAGGCAGAGGCAGGCAGATCACGAGGTCAAGAGATCAAGACCATCCTGGCCCACATGTTGAAACCCCGTCTGTAGTAAAAATACAAAAATTAGCTGGGCTACAGGTGGTGTACCCCCTGTAGTCCCAGCTACTCGGGAGGCTGAGGCAGGAGAATAGCTTATACCTGGGAGGCAGAGGTTACAGTGAAGCCGAGATGGCGCCATTGCACTCCAGCCTGGCAGCAGAGCGAGAGTCCATCTTAAAAAAAAAAAAAGAACCATCAACCAGAAAACCACAGCCCTGAGAAAACAGAAATAGAGTATTTCAAGCTGTTCAGTTGGCGTTAACAATGGTAAGTCTACAGCTCATTTTCAAGATATATATATTCTGTTTAAGGGAGTAAAATCACCCATCACAGTTAGTGTTTCAGAGCCTCCACCACTTCTGATCGTATAGTAATTCAACAGCACAAGGGTTTGTGTGACAGCTTTGCTTGACTAATAATGGGTTTTTCCCTGTTTATAGGGAAAGTTGCACCTATGCACAAGACAAGATCATAAGCTACACTTCGCTCTTCTTTTTTGAGATAAATAACTTGCTTGATCCAAAGCCATTTTATGGAAGAATTTCCTGATTCTGATGAAAGCACTTGGAAAATCCTCAAATAATATTTTATGCAGAAACATAACCGATAAGAATGGCAAATTCATATATAGGAAAATAACCAGTGCTTTCCTTATGTTACATGAGGTCCACTAGTATCACCTAATACCAGCTGTTAGTCTGAGCCCTGATGTATCATACAATGTTAGGGGTTCTTCTTGACAAATTAGATGTTCAGAAAAGCCGGTAGCCCTGTAGGTCTCAGTTAGTTGAAAGTCATATTATTGAGTCCCCACAGGGACCTCCATAACATTGGTTCATGATACTCCCTGGGAAAGCTGGGAAAGGTGACAGACTGAAGTCCATGTGTTGAATCATCCTCATTATTAAAAGCCCCCTGCTCATTAATGGCATTTTGATTAATACTCACTTGGAAAGCATTTTTTTGGATTGTGGCTCATTTTTGAAACATCTCGTCATAGCTCTTCCAGAATGGCTTTGTCTGCAATCATCCTGTTGTGTTTCTTTTAAGGCCTGATGATCTGTCAAAACCAACGGCCAATATTATTAAAATCCTCTTCTCTTTGCAGTGGGATCATCAGAGGTAACCTTACAGTTTACCCACGGTTAGGATTTTTACATTTCCAGGACTTCCTTGACAATGGCACTGATGTGACTCCATCCAGCATCCATTGTTGTGAGGACTCTATTTGGCATATCATCACTGTGGGCATGAACATAATGGAGATTTTCACAGGATGCAATGGTTAATATTCAACGTTAGTCAAAATTTCTTCTAGTCCTACCCTTGGAGCTCTACTGGGTTGGAAAAATATTTTCGTGTAAGGACAGCCATTTGGTAGAGTTTTAAAAATAAAGGCTACCAATAAATTTTCTGTAGCAAGAGTATGAACTATTTGTGGTCCAGAATACAATTTTTTATGGAATGTAACAAAAATTATTTAAATGTATTCAATGTAGATAATAATTTTACAAATAGGCTTATATTGCATATATAATAGAAGAAACAAAATTAAACATAAATACTATATATATGTAGCCATTTTAACAAATAAATATATATTTACTTGTACATATCTTACATACATTTATGCATATTTTTCCACAAATAAGGTAAATTTTAATTTTTTATTGAAATATTAGTTTTAATTTTGTCATTAATTTTCTTTTAATAACTTTATAATTTGATTACTAAATATTCACATTTATACCACCAATTTAAGAAAAAATACATGTGTGTATATATAGGTAGAGGTGTAAATACTGTATCAGGAAGTTTTTATGCATAATGATTGGTAACTGGCTAAATACACAACTCAGTGACTGATAACAGTAAATATTTGTTTTCATGTTCATGGATGCTCATGTTCACAATCATCTGGCTGATCAAGGAAGGGCTCAGGTAAGTGGTTTCTCTGCATGGCACTGAGCTGGTCTTCAGCCTATACATATTAATTGTCTCATGACAAGGCTGAACAGCAGTGACTACCCATGACTCGAGATTCTTCTGGCAGGTCACAAGAGTGAACAACATCCCAAACCAAACTGCACAGTTGAGTTTAAGTCCAATAATTTCTAACATAGCTTCACACATTTTAAATATATTCCTTTATTTCAGTGAGTACAAATTTTTAAGAAAATGTTCACTCCATTTAATTATAGAGGTGTTTGATCATTCCATGGACAAATAACTATGATTTCAACTTACAGTATTGAAAATATTTGCAAATGTAAATTTGCATTAATAAGAAACTGAAGCTAGATGTGTTTTCAACACGTGGCTTTAAATATAATATAGTTAAATGGCCTCATGGGAGAAAATTCATTTTAACTTACATAAATATCCCTTTTGGCCTCTCTTTTGTCCTATAGAGTTGCCCAATAAGAGGTCCTTCCATGAGATTTGGAAGTCAGAAAAGGATGACTCAATATTCTCCATTGGTACCTAAGACAGACACAAGGACAGGGATGAGGACTGGAGAAACACCTGAAAAGATGCTGTAGGAAGCTGAGAGCATCAGCACCCCGCCCCTAAGCTTCCAGACAGGACTGAGGACCACATGGTTAGATAGCCCATACTTTAGGGGCAGATGGATTCTGTTTTCTGAGGGAGCACCAGAGAATCCTGCTTCTAATATCAGCTTTCATGACTACTATATCCTTGGCTTTGAAAGGTTGCAGTGTGAACGTTAATTGTAGGAATTGGGTCATTCTTGACATACCCAACAGAGCCAAGAAACCAGGAGGGAAAGACACTCAGGGTGTAAAATATTGTCTGAAGAATGCAATTGAAATAGGCCCTATTATCCCATGGAAGTAATGTTTATGGTTTTTTGAATAAACATAGAAATTGACTTCCCCAGTCTTAAAATTCAAGATAGTTACATTTGTCTTATCTGAGTTCCTTTTTCAGGAAACCCACCAAGAGGTCTCCAGATACTATCAGAGAGCTGAAACTTACATATCACTGAATCAGGACAGTGAGACGTCAGACCCTTCACACATTGTGATTGCCTCACTGACCTTCTGCTTCCTGTTGACAAAATTAACTTCATTACCCCTCCCTAATTCCTGTTTGCCCACATTTCTTCCCTGCTATATAACCCCCTAATTTTAGTTTGTCAGGGAGATACATTTGAGAATGGAGTCCCATTTCCACAGCTGCAGCACCTGATTAAAGCCTGTTTCTTGGCAATACTTGTTGTCTTAGTGATTGGTTTTATATGTGGTGAGCAGCAGGATCTACACCAAATCCCTGGCATTTCAGTAACAAGATTCTCTGCAAGCTTCACTGCTTTGGCCTCTTGTAACCTGAAATCAAAATCACCCCCAACTTCTGAATAATTTAACATAATTCTAGGATTCAGTTTGTCCATCAGTGCTTACCATTCTGAGCTTGCCAGCTCCCAAAACTTTCTGGAGCCAATAAACTTTCTCAAAGAGCAATAGGTAACATTTTCCTTTTTTCATGAAACTCTAAGCTTCTCTTTGTTCTTTCAACATATTGAAAGACCATTGAGTTTTTCTGTATGCTCCATTTAGCAAATATTTCTTAGCAAATAAAACATGAAAATTGAGATTCATCTCTATATTTTTATTTAGACTTCCATAGTTTATACTCTATTTCTCTGTATCAAGACAATTCCTGCTTAGAATATCTATAGTGGCTTCATCTCTGTTACTTGAATTCCAACTGAAGCCATAAACCGGACTCCTCAGGTGTCATGATCCCCGCCTTTTTTAAATCAGGAGAGGAACTGTTATGTCTGTGCACCTGGTGTTGAGAAAGAAAAAGAAATTGGGATGCAGAGGTGACTTCACATCCCCCTCTACCAACACCATCAGAGTGTGGCTGCATCTGAGGAACACTCTCAGCTGATGGAGGAATCAGGAGGAGCAGCTGGGGCAGCCCAGCCTCACATGTCTGCTTCCCTGGGGGTTTATGTTCGGGTTTGTAACACTGTGGGAGGGTAACTATTAAGCTGTTGACAGTAATAAGTTGCAAAATCTTCAGGCTGCAGGCTGCTGATTGTGAGAGTGAATTCTGTCCCAGATCCACTGCCGCTGAACCTTGATGGGACCCCACTTTGCAAACTGGATGCATAATAGATGAGGAGCTTAGGGGCTTTTGCTGGTTTTTGCTGATACCAGGCTAAATAACTGCTAATGCCCTGACTGGCCCGGCAAGTGATGGTGACTCTGTCTCCTACAGATGCAGACAGGGAGGATGGAGACTGGGTCATCTGGATGGCACATCTGGCACCTGAGATTGGAAATATAAACACAAATATCCATACAATTAATCATGTTGTAAGAGAACTTCCCTCAAGAGCCAGGCTGTACGGAACACACTGGGCTGAGTAAACTGCTAGTGTTCTCCTTCCTTACCTGGGAACCAGAGCAGCAGGAGCCCCAGGAGCTGAGCGGGGACCCTCATGTCCATGCTGTGTCCTGAGTGGGTCTGACTCCTGCACAAAGTGTGACCAGCCTATTAATAAGGCTTCAGGGCAGGAGGTTGTGCTCTGGGAACATGCAAATGAGCAGGGGGCAAGGCAGGCTGGGCACAGCTGCAGGGCTGGTTCATCTCAGTAACTCAGCACCAGCTCAGTGTCCCTAGGTGTCCCAGGAAAGACCAGGGTAGCACAAATTTGTCTTCAGTGATGTGTTCTACTTTGGACTGTTTTGTTATGAGAAATTTTTTTAGGTATTTTTTGACAATTTGAAATATTCCTCAGGAGTCGAAGGAGTAATGTGTTTCATTGGTGTATGGGGATTATTTAGGAGAATATTCTTGTTTGCAGGAAATACATAGTAAAATGTTAAACGGTACTATTCTCAGGTCTTCAAAGGACTCACATGATTCTGTTTAGGCAAGGGGGTACTTTGTGCTACATTTGCAACATTACTGTGAGTTTAACATTGTTTCTTTCTAAAAAAAAATTAAAAATAAAATTTATTGACATGATGCTATATATATTTGTAAGTATTAGGTAATGGTATTATGCCATTGTTCTTACCACTATAAGATCAAGCAATTTACTACAGATACACAGAGATGATACCGTGTTTCCTCAATGCATGCAGCACTCACACATCCACCATTATCAAGAGCTACAGGTCTCTTTAATACCCAGAGACTAAATGCGCTGCACCTTATTCTTGTTTTGGGCACCTTCATAGTCTACCTTCTTTTCTGCCATTGAGTATCTTTTCCCAAAGTTTATCTCTCTTAGTGAGGTCGGCCGCTGCACAGAGCATGTCCCTGCCATGCACCATCAATGACACTTTCCTCTTTTACATTTTATCAGTGACTGGGGACATCATCATGACCCAGACACCAGCCTGCCTGTTACCATTTTTAGGAAAGAGACAGTCAATCTCTTATCAAGCAATTTCCCATGTACATGGAGAAATCAGTTGGATCCAGATGAAAGTGGACACGATTTGCACTCATTGTATCTCACATCTCTAATGGGCCAAAAATGTCCCAGCCTGGCTCAGTAGCAGGGGAAGTGGATCCAACTACATCAGCATCAGTGGGCTACAGCCTAGGGCTCCACAAAATTTTACTGATGCCTGACTAGGGGAGCAAAATCACAGTGCTGTAGCCCATGCAGAAACCTTCCTGCTGCTTTGCAAGCCATCTGAATTTTAAGGGAACTTGCTTATATTGGGAGAAAGGAAGAAAGTTCCATTTATCCTCTAAATGTTTGCTGAAAATAAACTGACAGAAGAAAGATTAATAAGAGAAAAGGCAAACAAAATTCACTTAAAGTGCAGTGGAATATCACAGCAGGGTGATTACCCAGATAACTCAATGAGATTCAGGTGTTTATATTTCCTTTCTATAGAATTGGGAAGTGTAGGCAACCTAGAGAAAATAGATGAGAATAGAAGTGCATCCTCAAAAGAACAGGTAACAGCCTGCCTGGATAAAGTATCAACTTCCAGTCTCTTCTATTTTTAATTCCTGTTTTGTGTTAATCTTCCTTGATATAAAAATTCTCAGGAAGAATCTTCTTGACAATTGGTTTCCTTCTGGTGAATCTGCTTTTAGTCAGATAAAGGATATTTAGGAGAAGTCTTTTTGTGCATTTGCTGCTTTCTCAATGCCTTTGGTTTTATATAATCATCATACCAATGCAGCATACTTTGGGATATTATTTTCTGGATTCTTTTACTTGCAACCCACATGCCAAAATCCTGTTCCAGAGAGATGCAGCTACAGATTGAAAGAGCAGTTGACCCCTGAACAACGTGGAGGTTGGGGCACTGACCACTGGTGCAGTTGAAAACCTGTGTAGAACTTTTGCTTTCCTAACTAAGAACTAATAGCTTACTTTTGACTGGAAGACTCAGTGATAAAATAAACAGTTGATTAACAGTTTTTAAAAGTTATTTATATTATATACTCTATTCTTCCAATAAAGTATGCTAAAGAAAAAATGTTATTGAGAAAACCATAAAAATTAGAAAATATGTTTACAACTTACTAAGAGCTTGCTCACAGGTGACACACACAGAAGAAAATATAGGTGGGTCTGCAAATTTCAAACCCAATTTATTCAAGGGTTAACTGTACCATGATGAATGTAGCAGTCCCCATCTCTAGTGTAGGGCTTTCCCCTTTGCTGTACCTCTGCTCACTTCCAATGACCATATATATGTCTTATGTCCTTTACGGTCTTGGGCAGAGAGCTCTGCCTTCATGCATTGCTGGTCAAATGGCCTGGAATGTGTATCTCTTATGAAACTGTTATGGTTTGACTGTGTCCTCTAGAATCAATCTGTTGTGAAGTTAATTCTCAGTGTAACGGTATTGCCAGGTGGGGCCTATTGGGGTGTGTTTAGATCATGGGTGTGGTGCCCTCTAGTGGAATACATTAATGCCAATATAAACAGGGATTATGGGACTGGGATCTCTCTCTCTCTCTCTTCTGCTTGTCTGTCATGATAAGAGATGGCCTTCCTGGCTTTGAAGGACTCAACCCTCCAGGCATCATCTTGAAAGCAGAGAAAGCAGACCTTATCCTGCCTATGCCTTGATCTTAAATTTCCTATTCTCCAGAAGTGTGAGGAAATACATTTCTGTTATTTATGAATTACACAGTGACAAGGAATCTGTTATAGCAGCTTGAAAGAGAACAGGAGAGACAGCTCACAATCAGTGAGGACATGATGAGGTGTATACATACCCCAGCTTCCTCATCTCTCAGGTGGAATAGCCCAGAGGAATTTAGTCTATGTTTTCACATGTGGTTGGCCTTCAGTTATCCTGAGTCAGGTGGGTTGTTGATGTGTCTTTTACCATTCATCTTCTGTTCCCTCCCTCACTTTCCTCCTTTCCTCCCAGTGTAAATTTGCTGCCTAAACAGGAATCCTCATTGCTGGTGGACCCAAACTAAGACAGTTAAAAAAAAATCATTATTCTTTTGTATGAGGGGTATTTCTCATCTGAATTCTTATCATTTCATTTTCTTTGACATTTGGAATATTCAGGAAGCACTTAATTTTTCTTTACCAATTTATTTTAGATTGGATTTATGCCATGATTTTTTTTCTGTGTGTTAAAACCAAAAATTAAGTTGTAGGCCACCAACCAGGTGAATGGACTCCTCTTTTGGCAGAGAGAACTTCAAAGAAATCTGAAAAACTAGGTTAGGCCATGACTGGCAGGTGGGTTTAGATGTGCCTCATTGTGCTCTCCTCCCTTTGGAGTTCAGACACAACTGACCAGCATTATCACTACTACAGAGATCTTTGGACTGACAAAACAGATGCTTTATAGCAATAAGATACCATACTCCAACATGACAGATAATAGCCCCTAAAGAAAATCTAAATATTTTATCCTAAAAATATTTCTTTGACATATTCTGCAGTGGCCCTGCAAAGCTGCCTGTTGTGGGGGGAAATTTGCATTCTGCAGAGAAACTCCTCCCATTACTATGTCTTTTCCAAAGAGTCTGACTTTTTTTAAAGGTCTGATAAGCAACATTCACCATCTACTTTATCTGCTACCCACAGGATTCATCTATGTGACAAGAATCTTGGCTTCCACACCCCATTATCTAAACTCAAGCATTTCTTTATGATGAATTCAACTCCTTAGGCAGAGTTTAACTCTTTCAACTAGTGGCCCATCAGGAAAGCTTTGAATCCACCTATGACCTGGAAGCCCCTGCTTCAAAATATCCCACCTTTCCAAGACAAACTTATGTATATCTGATATGTATTGATTTATGTCTTTGCCTGAATTTCTGTGTCTCCCTAAGGCGTATAAAACCAATGTGTAATCCAACCACCTTGGGCACGTGTTTGCGGAGCCTCCTAATGTTGTGTCACAGGCCATAAGCCTTATCTTTGGCAAAATAAATCTATAACTTGATTGAGACCTTTCTCAGATACTGTTTTGTTTACACTGGGTCACAAAATTTAAAAATCCTCTAAAATTATCTACACATCAATAAATCTACATTAGCAACAGTGGAATGAGCACACTCCAACAGATAAAACTCACAAGTTACAGGAACCTGAGTCTAAGATTTTGTCCAGCTCTCTTGATTCATAAAAATACTTTGTGATTTTTTAAATTTTACTTTAGAGAAGGACAATTTTGGGGAATATGTTTATTGTTGGTGGGATGAATAATGTCCCCACCCCAAGAGATGTCCATGTCCTCATCTCCGGAACCCAAGTGTTATAGGAGTTATTAAGAAATTATTGTAGGCAGATAGAGAGGAAAAGGGGTGCTTGTGAAGGTTTTGTTATGTTTAAAGCAGCTCTAGAAAGATTTCTTGTCTAGCAGGAAAACACTGGCTCTTAGATCCAGGCTGGCAAGCTTTCATATGTAAATGCCCGCCATTAGAAACTGGGTTCACCCAAACATGGCGATTCCCACCATCTTCTTCCTTGTCCCCACATAGGCCTGGCAACATGGCTGTCCCCATATATCCCCATGTGTGTAGAACATTATGGTGCCCTGCAATTGCATATTAAAAGGCTAGGGTGGGAGGGCCAGTTTTTTCTGCAGGCTACCTGAATGACATGCCTGGTCATACCAATCCCCTGAGCCCTATGCAAATCAGACACCACCTTCTCCAGCCTCCTTATATAAGGAGCCACTTTTCCGCAGCACATGGGGTTTTCCCTTTGTTCGAATCCCCTGTCCCTCTGTCTCTGTATGGGGAAGCTATTTTCATCTTCCTTCGTACTTGTGTATTAAACTTTTCTCTCCTGAAAACCACTCCACGCATGTTTGTGTCATTTTATCCAAACTGGCGTGAGACCAAGAACCCTGGTGTTCCTCCAGTCATCGGAGCCTTATCATGAGGATTCTTCCTTACATAGTGAAAAAAGAACTTGACAGATGGAAGTTAAGGACTTTGAGAATAAGCAACCTGGTTATCCAGATTAAATAAATATAATCCCCAAGGTCCTTAAAATAGAGGAGGAGGCTTGCAGTCAGAGAGGAGCTGGGACATTGGTGAGGGATGTGGTTTGAAGAAGGAAGGGGCCATGGAACCAGAAATGTGGGAGCACCTGGAAGATAAGAAGCAGAGGATCCAGTTCTCTCCTCTGGAGCCTCTAGAAGAATTACAGCCCTACTGACACCTTAACATTAGCTCAGTGAGACTTCTGACCCCCAGAACTACAGGGTAATACATTTATGTTGTGTGAAGCCAATAAGACCGTGGCGATTTAAACAGCAGCGTTGGAAACTAATGCACGAGGAAGAGCTGTCTTTCACCTCACCAAGTGCATGCTTGTCCTCTGTTCTTGGAAATATTTTTACCTTGTCTTCTGGTGTCAATTATGACACATCTTCTAGTATTTAAAGATCTGCTACCCTAAAATTCTATTTCCAGTAAAAGTATTATTTAGAAATGAAGGTCAAATTGAGAAGTCCTCAGCTGTAGAAAAACTAAGAGTATTGGCTGCTAGCAGATCCACTTTAAGCATAGCCAAAATGATTCCTAGAAAGGTAAAACTAAAGATCAAGAGGGGATATTAAATAATTTAGGGACAAAAGGCTACGAAAATGAGAAGAGAGATGAATATAATGCATTTCTAAATCATATGTGATATTTGTATCAAAGTTGTAACACAGTTTTGTTCCCAATATTTGCAGAGAAATTACTTTTAAAAAACCACCTATTTACAATGGGGGAGGAAAAATGATATAAAAGAAGGTAAAAGTCTATACTTATTTTAAATGGTAATATATTGACACCAATGTACTATGAGAAGCTATGCATATAAAGGCAATATACCATGACAACCAATTTAAAAATCACTATAAAAAGAGATACCCCAAAATTAGGTAAAATTAAAAGGAAATTGTAAAAATGTTCAAGTAACCCAAAGGAAGGCAGCAAAAAGAAAACAGAGAAGCAAAAAAAGATACAGCAAAAAAGTAGAGTGCAGACTTAAATCTTAATATATCAATAATTATTGATATATTAAATACGTAAATTATGAAATTTTTAAAAAGACAACAGTTGGTTAATCAAAAAGAAATGTTCCAACTGTATATTGTCTATAAGACACTCACATCAAATATAGCAGTATAAGTAGATTGAATATATTAGGAAGGAAAATGGTATACTATGCAAACATTAATCAAAAGAAAGAATCATTAGCAAATACTATTAACAGACAAAGTAGACTATAGAGCCAAAGAATTTTACCAGGGATAGAAAGTTACATTACATAATGAAGAAACTCATTTTGGAAAGAAGACAGAGCAGTTCTAAGTGCGTAGACACCAAGCAACAGAGCAATACAGTGCATGTGGCAGAAACTAACAGAACAATTACACTTGGAGATTTCAAAACCCCTTCTTAATCTTTGATAGGACAACTCGACAGAAAATCGGCCAGGATAGAGAAGAACTCAACAATATCATCAACCCATGGGATCTAACTGGCATTTATAGAACACTCCAACCCATAACAATAGAAGTTCACATTTCTTTCTTCCAAGTGCCCACAGAACATATACCAAGATAGGACATATTCTGCCCACATAACATTTCAACACAATTGCAATAATTAAAATCACAGTAAGTGTGTTCTCTTACCACAGAAGGATCAAACTAGAAATCAATATTGAAAGTATAACCCCGAATTCTTCAAATATATGGAAATTATACAACACTGTTCTTTCCAAAGAATCAGCCTTTGATTTGCTTGGTGTTTAGTGTTGCTTTTTCTGTTTGCAGTTTTATTGGTTTCTGCCCTAATATTTATTATATATTTTGCTCACGTTCTACTTCAGATTTAAATTGCTCCTCTTTATGTAGTTTCATAAGGTGGGAGCTGTGATTATTGATTTTATGCCTTTTATTTTTTGAAAAACACTTCTATGCATATGTTAATATACATGCATACACACGCATAAATATGTGCAGGTGCATATGCATACATATGGCTTTAATACATAAATTACCCTGTAAGCGCTGCTGAATACCTATGTGTATTTTCTTTCCTCTGAGCTCAAACTCCACTCACTTGCAAACCTGGCCACTTAATCTGCATGTTTATTAGCATCTCAATCTAGAATTGAACAAAAATAACAAACTCCTTTTATTTTATCCTGATTTTCTTGGCTGCTAATACCTTTAACATCAGTAAATCAGAATCTATCTAATAGATTAAGTCCAAAGCTGCCAGGTCACTCCTAATCTGACTCTTCTCACATAAAGGAGTATAAATTACATTAATTTAAAAATATGATATCATCTGCTTATGTCTCCAATAATCTTCACTGCCCCCAGACTAGTTTATGCCAGGGTTCACTTTGCCCAGATGAGTATCTCTTCTCCTTCTCACAGCCCAACTGGTGTCATTACTCTGCTAAAAAATAAATATGACCATGGGGGTACTTTGCTTTAAAAAATTCACAGAATGTCCTGCTGTACTTAGAAAGCATTTGCTCCTCAAACAGAAAATGAAGGCGTCCTTCATTTCACATCAGTCATATGTGGTGATCTTTAAGATACTGGGAGAAAACAGCTCTGACCTGCCCCCTCTCAGACTTTCTCTTTTTTCACTTGGTTAAGTCACTCTCCTCATAGTGACTTTCTATGTCCTTCCCGTGTTCATACTGTGTTCCTCCTAAGAGCCTTGATTGTCATGAACCTCGATGCCCTTCAGAAACTTCTCTTCAGGTCAGTTCTTCTCCTCATCCAGGCCAGTCACCTCCTCAGAGGAAGCAGCCTCTGCCTCCCCAACTAACTGACTCCATTTCCTTATTAACCACTTCCTCTTCCCTTGCCATTTTTTTTTCCTTTATGATCCTTATCCTTTTCTAGAATCTTCCTGTTGATTTATGTTTAATTAAACATGGCCTTTTTTTTTTTCACCAGAAAAGATATAGGTAAATGAGAGTCAGACACTGACTTTCTCAGGGATGCAGCCTACACACATTCCTGGTCCAGCATAATTGCTCAATTTATACTTTACTGAATGAATGCATGAATGAAAATTTAATGAGTAAGAAACTCTCAAAGACATAATCAACACTTGTGACCTATACACATTGAAAGCAACCCACTGAATGTACAACATGGATTATTCTGAGTAATGAGAAGTATGAACAGCAGTGTGCTGCTCTTCATAGTCAGAAAGAATGAGAGGAAATTGAAGAAAGGAATTGTTTTCTCAGCTGCATTTTGCATTTCCCAGGGAGATAAGAAAGACATCCAAAGTCCATGATAATCAGGTATGAGGATTCTTATCTGCCTTAAAAAACAAGCAAATAGGCTTTGCAATCACAAAAAATTGCAATAAATGTGACTACCCTATCACTTAACTCTATTGCCTCCTGTTCACAAAAACAGGTTGTATTAGTTAGCTCTTCTTGCAAAACAAACCAGCTCCAAACACAATGCCATAAAATGAGCATGTACAGTCTTCCCTCAGTATGCATGGGAAATAGGTTCCAGGACACCCTGCAGACAGTCCAATTTTTGGAGACTCAAAACCTTTATGTAAAATAAGCAATATTTGTATATAACATACACATATCCTCCTGTACACTTCACACCATCTCTAGCCTACTTATAATACTAATACATGACTTAACTTGTGTGGATTCATCCAAGTGGTACTCAGCACATGGCAAAGTCAAGTTTTGCTTTTTGGAATTTTGTGGATTTTTTTTCTAAATATTTTTGATCCAGGTTTAGTTGAATCCATAGATGCAGATCCCATGGACAGAGGGCTGACTGTATTGCTCCTTATAATTCTGAGGGTCAGCTCTGTGGTTCTTCCATATTGGGCTGGCTGTAGCCTCTGGTTCAGTTGTGACTGGAGGGTCTGATGTGACTTCTTTAACTTATCTAGAAGCTGGTTCGATGTACAGGTTGGACAACACTTGGTATCAGTTTACATGGGTCAGGGAGATGGGTCCTGTTCTCCAACCTCTATTAGGTTTGTTCCCAGATCAACTCGGGGGTTCAAGTCTATTCATTGTGGGTTGTTTGGGAGAAATTCCACACAGACCGTTGGTAATGACTAAGCTGAACTGCTGTCATTTATTGCTGTCAGCAGTTATTGTTATCCTCTGAAATGCATCTTATATAATCAAGGTCTCCCCAGGGTGGCTGAACAGTGCATCTCAGCTCAGCCCATCCAGTCACTTCCCTGGATGCCTGCAGGTGTGAGAAAGGCAATATGCTCAGTCACAGGAAAGGCAGGGGCCCACCCTCGTGCTGAAACCTGCATACACAGCTTTCACACAGTTTCGTTCCAAAATACAAAAACTTCATTTTCTTTATACTTAAAATAGTTATATAATTTCTTTCTATAATGTCCCCATGTTTTTTAAACTAATTTGAATGTTCAGAACTGGATATATTTATTATTTCTGTGTTAGGTGATCTTAGTCACTTATGGCAAGAGTGAGTTAATAGAGACAAGATATGGATTAGCCATGGACCAATACAGAAGTGTGTGGATTCACATAGGATAAAGCTCAAAGGGGTGACAAGTAAATTCTTTTGCAGAAACAGATTCTCATAGATCACCACTAGTTAAGGTCCACATTCAAGGTGCGATGATGTGTCAGCCACATTTTGTAAATGGTCAGCTCTGCAGAGTAAACTTGGCCAGCACATTGCAGGACCAAAACTACCGATAAAGGTATGGGGAAGATAAACCATCACAGAAATAATAGTTTGAAGGAGTTCTCAGTTATTTATACTTGGATGTTCAGCAGAACGCTACAATGAATGAAGCTACAACCTAAAAATTTTAAACATTTTAAAGAGGTTTCCCTTTTTTCAGGGTATTTCTCAGCAAATAATCACAAAAAATTTGTGGATAAACTACTTGAACAATTGGCTGCAATAAATCCCTTCCCTGTACTCATCCTTTGGTCGGCCTCATTCTAAATGGACTCCGGTGTTGCCCATGTGTCTTGCTCTAGCTAATAGGATAATAGCAGATTTGACACAAGTGGAGTCTTGGAAAGGGCTTGCACATCGAAACTTTCCTCTCTCTCGCAGTGTCTGGAAACCCTAAGGTCACAATGAGAATAAGCCTGTGCCCATCTACAGTCAATGTCAGTGACATGGCTGCTCTTAGGTCTATTATTTTTTCTTAAAATGTGTGTTAAGTTTGTTGTGTCCAGGTAACAAATTACCACAAATTTATCAGCTTAAGACTACACCCATTTATCATCTCTCAATTTCTGAGTCAGCAGTCGGCACATGGCTTTGTTGGGTCCTGCCCACTGGATTTCACAAGACTGTGCCACAGTGTAGACTGGGCTTCATTCTCACCTGAGACTCCCCTGAGAACACAGATACTTTAGAGCTCTTTCAGGTAGTTGCAGAGCTCATTCCTTAGCACCTCTATTTCTTAAGGCTTCAATTTCTAACTGGCTCTTGGTTCAAGGCTGCTCTCAGGTCCTAGAGGCTGTGGACAATTCCCTGCCATGTGATGCTCACACAGGCAATGCCCACATGGCTGTTTGCTTGTTCAAGGCCAGCAGAAGGTTTCAGAGAGTGTCTCTTTCCAGTCTGCTATGACAGAGGCTTATAGAATACAATACAATGATTGGAAAGACATCTCACAACCTCTGCCATACCGTATGGGTTAGAAGCAAGTCTAGGTTCTGCCTGTTCTCTGTGGAGGTAGATTATACAGTTCTGTGACTCACTGGGGAGAGGGTTCTGCTACGGTGTTCTGGCATCTTTAGTTTCCTCAAATATCAGGTACTTGTACTGAGTGTGAAATCTGTCCTGCATCTACTGGCAGTGACTAGTCCTGTCACCCCTGGGAACATCTGGGGAGGCATACTTTATAAGAGATGTTTTAGGATAACCCAGCTCCTGTTGGTGAAGTATAACATTTGCAAAATATCCCAATTTTTGTGATTTCTAACATGTCTTCAAGGTTACTTAATTGCAATGATCATAAGCCAATTATCTCTAAATATCCTCAAAATTTATATTTAATAGTGGAAAAATGAATTATTAAGGAGTCTGCTAAATAAGACTCAGGGAAATAATGTCAATACCCAATTGCTGCCGCCCACTGCTAGACTATGTGAGAATATTTTCATGAACAATAGAACAGATACTGCATGCTAGACCCTGCTGTGAGCACCACTGGCCTGCCACCTCTAGAAACGTTTGCAGAATGAGGGCAATTGTTATGAGTCTCCAAATATAAATATAATATGGAATTGTTTTGTTTGTTAAATAAAACTTTAATTATTTCTATCATTATGTAACATCAAACTTGATTCTGTCTTGGATCCAAATATTATTAGAGCATTCCTTTAAATGTGGCATATATAAAGCATATGGTTCTATATATTTATTACTGGAATATAAAAATCAGTTAGTATCAAGCATTGCAAGCTCTGACTATCATTTGTTCAGTTTTTACCCTTCACTTTCCACATAGGTGTGATCATGTCTTGTGCATTTATTCATATTCATTTGATACACATTGTTATGTTCTTGATATGCATTTTTCTGATATCACAAAGTTGGCATTCCTTTTTTTATTTATTATTATTATACTTTAAGTTCTAGGGTACATGTGCAGAAGATGCAGGTTTGTTACATAGGTATACGTGGGCTATGGTGGCTTGCTGCTGCACCCATCAACCTGTCATCTAGGTTTTAAGCCCCACATGCATTAGGTATTTGTCCTAATACTCTCCCTTTCTTTGCCTCCCTCCTCCTGACAGGCCCCGGTGTGTGATGTTCCCCTCCCTGTGTCCATGTATTCTCATTGTTCAACTCCCATTTATGAGTGAGAACATGCAGTGTTTGGTTTTCTGTTCCTGTGTTAGTTTGCTGAAAATGATGGTTTCCAGCTTCATCCATGTCCCTGAAAAGAACATGAACTCATTCTTTTCTATGGCTGCATAGTATTCCATGGTATATATGTGCCACATTTTCTTTATCCAGTCTATCACTGATCACTTTCCCACTTTCTGATGTGGGCATTTAGTGCTATAAATTTCTCTCTTAACACTACTTTAGCTGTGTCCCAGAGATTCTGATACATTATGTCTTTGTTCTCATTGGTTTCGAAGAACTTATTTATTTCTGCCTTAATTTCATTATTTATCAAGTAGTCATTCAGGAGAGGTTGTTCAGTTTCCATGTAGTGGTGTGGTTTTGAGTGAGTTTCTTAATCCTGAGTTCTGATTTGATTGCACTGTGGTCTGAGAGACTGTTATGATTGTTATTTTTTTGCATTTACTGAGGAGTGTTTTACTTCCAATTATGTGGTCAATTTTAGAATAAGGGCTATGTGGTGCTGAGAAGAATGTATATTCTGTTGATTTAGGGTGAAGAGTTCTGTGTATATGTATTAGGTCCACTTAGTCCAGAGCTGAGTTCAAGTCCTGAATATCATTGTTAATTTTCTGTCTCATTGATCTGTCTAATTTTGACAGTGGGGTGTTAAAGTCTTCCACTATTATTGTGTGGAGGTCTAAGTCTCTTTGTACGTCTCTAAGAACTTGCTTTTTGAATCTGGGTGCCCCCGTGTTGGGGGCATATATATTTGGGATAGTTAGTTCTTCTTGCTGCATTGATACCTTTACCATTAAGTAAAACTCTTCTTTGTTTTTTTATTTTTGTTGGTTTAAAGTCTGTTTTATCAGAGACTAGGGTTGCAACCCTTGCTTTTTTTTCTTTAAATCTCCTTGGTAAGTATTCCTCCATCCCTTTATTTTGAGCCTATGTATGTCTTTGCATGTGAGATGGGTCTCCTGAATATAGCACACCAATAGGTCTTGACTCTTTATCCAGTTTGCCAGTCTGTGTCTTTTAATTGGGGCACTTAGCCCATTTACATTTATGGTTAATATTGTTATGTGTGGATTTGATCCTGTCATCATGATGGTAGTTGATTATTTTGCACATTAGTTGATACAGTTTTTTCGTAGTGTCATTGGTCTTTTTGGTATGCTTTTGCAGTGGCTGGTACCGGTTTTTCCTTTCCATATTTAGCACTTCCATCAGGAGCTCTTGTAAGGCAGGCCTGGTGGTAACAAAATAGCTCAGCATTTGCTTGTCTGTAAAGAATTTTATTTCTTCTTCACTTATGAAGGTTTGTTTGTCTGGATATGAAATTCTGGTGCCTCCCAAATCATCATTTTTTCTCATATCATCCCCAGATATATGATATGGGAAAATCAACATTTGGAAGCTCATCTGTGTCCTTCCGGGTTGACTAGGAAGGTGTGACATGATTTCACAGTAATTTCCCTAACCCTTGAGTCACTAAAGTCCTAAAGCCCTGTGTGATGCACAAGTTACCCCATGAGCTTGCAGCGACATCAGGGCATAGCCTTGAAGTTCAGGCAGGAGTCTATTCAACACTTGATTCTTTCTAAGAGATACTTATTAGTTTCTATCTGGGTTTGTAGCTAAACCCAAACCCCAGTGTCATAGGAACCCCAACAAACATGAGCAACAGAGCTTGGTTTGCACCAAAAGCTGACATCTGCTTTCACTGCTTGCTTTCACTGCTGCTGCCCCAAATCCTACTATTCTCATTTCTATTAGGCAAAAAGTTGTCTTATATTATCTTATATTTTTCAAAATTCTATTGAATATGGCATACAAATGTATACTTTCTAAATTCTTCCAGACTTGTTTCTTCATTTTTAAAACTCAGATTGAGAATTCAGAAATCTCTCCTTTTACTTCATCTTGCTGTGTCTGACTGATCAGACATTTCACACAGGACTTTTGTTTTTAAGTAGATTTAACAACATCTATTTAGTAGCTGAAAGCTGAGAACGTCAACATTTTTACCTGGCTACTCTCTGCAACAGTGGTATAAAAAGGGGTCATTCCACCCCTTTCCTGGAGAGAGACAGGTGCAAAGAGAAAGTGGAAGTGTGAAGCTGGGAAAAGAAAGAGAAACAGTCTTTATACACCTAAACTAACCCAGGTACATGTACACCAGGAACT
Organism: Pan paniscus; assembly: GCF_029289425.2. Classification (NCBI taxonomy): domain Eukaryota; kingdom Metazoa; phylum Chordata; class Mammalia; order Primates; family Hominidae; genus Pan; species Pan paniscus. The sequence continues at coordinate 38,243,694 of NC_073261.2, read as the reverse complement.
ATTTAATCAAAATAAAATCCAGAAAAGGTGTTAGTTTTGGTTTGGCATGAACCAGTCTTAAATATAAAGTTGTTATACTGAATGGGTTCAATTGACCAAAAAATGTAGGGAAGGCAGGAAGGATTAGGATGTGCTTTCACTCAGCTTTATCTGCTGTCACGTCTGGTTACTCAGGGGGGCACTTGGATCCCCTCCGTTGTCCTGCTGGTTCTGCCAGGCCAAGGCTGTTAAATCTAGTGGGGTCTCATGTGTGGACTTTTGGGTATATACAGGGAGAACATCAGAGAAAGGCCTACCAGACTTTACTGGATATAGTTAATCTGACATGGGCTTTTGGAGAAAAAAAGGCTTTAGATGAAAAGTGTTGGACAAAGTCACACATGGCTTATCTAAAAAACAAAAAATCAAATACAACTTGAAAACTCTGGCTAGAGAAAATAGATGACTTTAGAAAAAGGTGAAGTGACACTTCAGTTTCCCAAATCACTCTTCTTCATACATGTTCACTTAGCTTTTTTTCACCTTCTATCTCTGAGGTTTCAGAAGGGCCTGAGCTAAAAGGAATTTGTTTCCATAGGAATCCAGCAAGTAAAACATAAACAACATCAAATAATCTACATCATTATCATAGAAGCATGTCAAAGAAACTAAGATTAGGTTGTGAGTTATGGCACAAGTATTAGAGAAATAGAGAAAAGATTTAAAAGATAGAATAAGACTTACACAAGAAAGCAGGACAGCAATATGACAATTGAACATATCATAGGATAATAGGTTGTGATAATGGATGGTGAGAAGAAATGGATTGGACAGATAGGCATGGGCGTGATTGAAGATCTGAGCAATTTAGCATAGATCAAGACAGAATCCTTGGGATTTAAAGTGTTGTCAATTGGATAGTGGAAAAATCTGGGGATGTAATGAACTTGGATTTAACACTATTTCCAATAAGTTTCTGCTAAGTTAGGCCAGTTATGATAATGATGACTATTACAGTGCTAAGTATTATAGCAATAAGTATACTGAAATTAATAGCAGCATATATTATCTGTTGGATAATATTCTAAATGTTTTACATTGTTTAAATAGTAAACAGACCTGTGAGGTAGAACCTACTATTGTCATAGCAACGCAGGTATAGAAACTGAGGTAAAGGGAGGTTAAGTCACTTTACTAATGTCACACAGTCTGTAAGCAGTAAGCTCTGTCCCCAACCCCAAGGGTTTGACTTCAGGGCCTGCCAAGACAATGTCTGGACTGTTGCATGGATCTTGCCTGGCTGTACATGAAGCTCTAATTCCAGAATGGATGAAGATGCCGGTAGAACTTGGTGTAGCATTAATAAAATTGTTTCCTTCAGACCAAGAGAAATGTCCAGAGGGCAAAAGAGTTTAACTGCTTAAAGGAAAGAAGCAGATTTATAGGAAACGAAGTTCTGGAGTGTGAACAGAGTTTTTCACAACCATTAAGGAGAAGAGAAATTGAGTCTAGTTTGATAGATGTGTTGTGTAGAATGAGTGGTGTGGAGATTAGAGAATCAGCCAAGGAATTGTCCCCTGCCTTCCTGGATCACATCATCATCTGTCTTCACGGCAATTGCTTATCCATGCAGCTGTGGTCACCTTTGCACCTGCAGTGCTGGAGTTAATTTAGTGTTACTTTTTGAGGCAGCTTCAGGACCCTTGGTAAAAATCACTAAGCATCAAGCAAAAGGCATTTTTGGAAGAAAATTCTAATCAGCTCTTCATTCCCACCTGATGCAATTTTTGCTGCTGCTGGGACCCCAAGTTCTTGATCCCAATTTTGTTTTTTCATTTATTTATTTATTTATTTATTTATTTATTTATTTATTTATTTATTTATTTTTTGAGATAGAGTTTTGCTCCTGTTGCCCAGGCTGGAGTGCAGTGGTGAGATCTCAGCTCACTGCAACCTTCACTTCCTGGGTTCAAGTGATTCTCCTACCTCAGCCTCCTGAGTAGCTGGGATTGCAGGTGCTCACCACCACGTCCAGCTAATTTTGCATATTTAGTAGAGACAGGCTTTCACCATGTTGGTCAGGCTGATTTCGAACTCCTGACATCAGGTGACCCACCGCCTCAGTCTCCCGAAGTGCAGGGACTACAGGAGTGAGCCATTGCACCTGGCCCCTTGCCCCTTTTGTAAATAGAAATTAACACCAGACCACAACAGAAATTTTCTCAGGCAAGGTTTAATAGGTTTGTGGCATGAGCAAAGCAAGGGAGCAGCCTATGGGTAAGAGATCCCAGTGGCAATGCCCTGAAGTGCCCAGCTCTTACCATTTTAAGGAAGCTGAGGGGGAAAAGGAATGACATACAAGCATGTTTAGGCAAAGTTTTCTTTGCATTTGTGCAGTGGAGCGTCATGCCCTAACATATATAACATGATCAGGAAATGGAGAATAAGCTCTGCCTTTGGTGGATATTTTAGTATTACAATGAGATTATAATGAGGAAAAATCAGTGAAAGGTCAGTGCTGGAGACCATCTCGTCTTCAGCCAGCTAGATCTCATTTGGTTCTTTGGAGCAATGCCAGATCTTGCAGCAATCTTGCAAGATGACCAGGTTCTTATCAGGAACATTAGAGTTCCACTTTAGAAACCTTGAGAGGCCAGGGGCAGTAGCTCACACCTGTAATCCCAGCAATTTGGGAGGCCAAGGAGGATGGATCGCTTGAGGCTAGGAGTTTGAGACCAGCCTGGCCAACATGGTGATACACCATCTTTACTAAATATACAAAAAATAGCCAGGCATGGTAGTGTGTGCCTGAAGTCCTAGCTACTCAGGAGGTTGAGGTAGGAGAATCACTTGAACCTGGGAGGCAGAGGCTGCAGTGAGCGGACATTGTGCCATTGCATCCCATCGTGGGTGACAGAGTGAGACTCTGTCTCAAGAAAAAAATAAAATAAAACCTTGAGAGACATCACCGAAGGAAATAAATGGTTGAGCTCCTCTTTTTATGGATAGGATTTTGGCCTAGTCCACTAAGTTGGGAGAGGACAGCTTTTTGCTATGGAACTGGAATCAGCTATGTTAAGGGAGGCAAGAAGGTTGGAGTGGAAACATTCCTGGACATGTGAGGCCCACTGGGATCCTGAGAACAATGTCTTTTTCCTGCCACAACTGTTTCTCTTCCTTATACTCTCACAATCATGCACCAAGAGAGACAACTAGGCACATTTTGGGTAGAAAGAGAGAGATGGGGCCACAGTTTTCTATTTTGTTCTTAACAGTCCTTTTCCAAACACCATCTCAGTGACTCCAGATGACTGGTGAGACAGGAGAATACAGGCATTAAATTCTGTGACCAAGGACAGAAATTCTAAACTCAGGCTGAGCTAACAGCCTTTTCTGACCTGATCACCTGGGCAAAACCTGACCAATATAATATTTACATTTCTAACCATACAGATAGATTCATTTTATAAAAATTGATGGTATAGATATGAATAGTTGGTAATCCATTTAGAAAAATATTAAGAAGAAACTGAAACTAAATAATATTTGTGTATAATGATGGTAATTTGTGTCATTAAAAAAATGTACATATGATATATAACCACTCAAAACTCAGTGGCTATTAACACTAAGCATTTATTTTCCTGTTCATGATAACAATCATCTGGTTGATCAAGGAAGGGCTTAGCAGGGTGGTTCTGCTGCAAGGCACTGAGATTATCACCAGCACTTGGATAGGGTTTGATCTGGGACCCAGGCAGGGTCTAACCAAGGTACAACATGCCTGTGGCAAGCAGCAGGAGTGAATACAATCCCCAAACCAAACTGAATAGGAAAATAATTTAAATCCAATTATTGGACTTACATTATTTGCCTTTTCAGCTTAAGTCTAATAATTATTATAAGGACAATAATCTCTAACCCAGGTACACACAGTTTTAATTTGTTCTTTCCCTTTGGTAAATACTAAAGTTTCTAAAAACATTTACTGCATTTAATTATCAAGGTATTTGATATATTGATAAAAAATATTTTTTTTTAACTTTTACAATCGTAAAAATGCCTTTGAAAGAAATTTTGCACTAATTAGAATTAAAGCTGAGTGTGTCTTTAACATGTGGTTTTAATATAAATGGCCTCTGTAAAAAATATACATTTTGAGCTGAGGTAAAATCCTCTAGAACATAGCTCCTGAAAATTTCAGTAGATTACCCCTACACTTGTTAAAATGCAGATTGTAACACAATAGGTACAAGACGCATTTGTTAGTTTGCATTCATAACATGCTCATTGTGATGCTGAGGAGGCAGTTGAGTTGGCAGCTGGACAAATTTTGATTAGCAAAGTGTTTTCACATTAAGGAAAAAATATACTTTGTGAACAATTAGGTGTCTTGGTTGTTTTATCAAGAAAGTGTTTCAATTTTTGGCAAAGAATTGCTAGGTATTCTAAACAATTTTCTCCTTTTTCTGTTTACTTTATGACATAGGAAGTTTTCTTGCAATAATCCCAAACTTGCTAATAAGACATGGAAGCACATGCAAGGATATTCTTGGGTCATCCCAAATCTGGAAAATTCTGAGATTTGGGGAAATATTGACCTTAATTGGTTGTCAGCTCTCCATTCCTCATTATCACCATCATTTCTGGAAGCACATTTCACAAAAACCCTTTTCCCGCTATGGTTTCTTGTAGAGTTGCTCAATAATGGGCCCTCATGTCATATTTAAGAGTCAGAGGAGGATGATTCAATATTCATTGACACCTGCAGGTAGACACATGGGCTGAGGTGAGGACTGGAGAATCACAGAGTGACATGCTACAGGCAGCTAAGAGAATCAGCACCCTAACATCTCTACTTCCTAGACAGGGCAGAGGACCACATGTTTAAGCAGCCCATACATTCGGGGGCAGATGCGTTCAGGCTTCTGGTGGACCACCAGAGAGTCCCGTATTTCTAGTATCAGCTTCTCTGTTTACCACACCCCCAGGTATGGATGTTTGACTCTAATTCCCTGTTTTAAAACAATTCCTTCTTGAAATCTGTAGAGTGGTTTCTATTTTGATGTATGAACCCTGACTGATGCAACAACACAGATTCCTCAGGTATCATAATTGCTATCCATTACTAAATCAGGGAGACGTTGTCATGTCTGTGCTCCTGGGACTGAGGATGAAGAAAGAGAGTTAGAAAACAGGGGAGACTCCCTGATCCCTTGTGCCAAAAGCTTAAAAACTTGTATACATCTGAGAAATGCTTTCAGCAGATGGAGGCACCAGGCGGAGCCTCTGTGCAACCCAACTTCATACATTTGTTTCACTAAGGGGCTTATGTTCAGGCTTGTAACCCTGTGGGAGGGTAACTGAAGTCCTGTTTACAGTAATAAGTTGCAAAATCTTCAGGCTTCAGGCTGATGATGGTGAGAGTGAAATCTGTCCCAGATCCCCTGCCACTGAACCTCGATGAGACCCCAGGGCGCAAATCTTTTGCATCATAGAGGAAGAACTTAGGGGATTTCCCTGGTTTCTGCAGATACCAGGCTAAATCACTGCTAATGCCCTCACTTGCCCGGCAAATGATACTGACTCTGTCTCCTACAGATGCAGACAGGAAAGATGGAGACTGGGTCATCTGGATGTCAAATCTGACACCTGAGATTGGAAACATAAAAACAAATATCCACACCATGAATCATGGTATAAGAGAACTTCCCAGAAGTGCCAGAGCACAGTGGGCTAAGAAAATTCCTAGTGTTCTCCTTCCTTACCTGGGAGCCAGAGCAGCAGGAGCCCCAGGAGCTGAGCGGGGACCCTCATGTCCATGCTGTGTCCTGACTGGGACTGACTCCTGCACAGGTGTGACCAGCCTATTAAGAAGTCTTTAGGGCAGGGGGTGGTGCTCTGGGAACAAGCAAATCGGCAGGGGGTGGGGCAGGCTGGATACAGCTGCGTGGCTGGCTTATCTCAGTAACTCAGCACAGGGGCAGTGTCCCCAGTGTCCCAGGTCAGACCAGGGCACCTAGATTTGCCTGCAGAGAATGTTTCTTCCTAAAGGATATTTTGTTACCAAGTACATTTTTGAGCATTTATTGGCAAAACTCGAAGTGGTTGTGAGAACTAGATGGAATAATATATTTCAGTGCTGTATTGGGAATAAGTAGGAGAATATCCTTATTTGTAGAGAGTGCTTAATAAAGTCTTAGAGAGTGGGGCTATCAGGTCTTCAACACACTGTGAAATTGTTCCAGTTGGGAGGGATACTTTGTGACATACATACTACATTTTTGTAAGCATGAAATTGATCTTTTTTTAAGTAAAAAAGAACACTTAGTCATGAGCAAGTAAAATGTTCTCAAAAGCATTTTGTAATGGCCCTAAACCAATGTTATTACCAGTCTAACCTGAAGAGGTTTACTGCAGATTGACAAAGAGGATGATTTTGTGATTCCTTAAAGCATATGACATCCACAGTTCCTGCATTGTCCAGAGCTATAAGTCTCTTTAATGCTTGAGTTTTAATGGGATTCATTTTATTCTCTGTTTGGGGACCCCCATATTCTACCCCCTTTTCTGTCATTGTGAATTATTTCCCACGGTCCATCAGCATAAAAGTCTGACCTAGCAATGCTAAATCTGATTACTTTAAAACAATTTTTTTTCTTCTTCTACTATAGGAGCCTTGATTAGCATAAACTTGAATCTTTGTGTTAGTTTGCTTAGGATAATGGCCTCCAGCACCATCCACAGTGTTGCAAAAGACATGATCTCATTTTTCATAGCTGTATATTAAGTATTCCATGTTGCATATGTACCACATTTTCTTTATCCAACCTACAACTGATGGGCATTTAGGTTGCTTCCATGTCTTTGCTATTAGGAATAGTTCAGTGATGAACATACACATGCATGTGTCTTTATGGTAAAATGATTTATATTCCTTAGAGTATATATCCAATAAAGAGATTTCTGGGTCAAATGATATTTCTGTTTTAAGTTCTTTGCAAAATTGCCAAACTGCTTCTTATAATGGCTGAACTGATTCATATTCCCACCAGCAGTGTATAAGCATTCTCTTTTCTCCATAAACTCACTAGCATCTGTCATTTTTAAGTTTTTAATAATGGCCATTTTAACTGGTGTAAGATGGTATCTCACTGTGGTTTTGATTTGCATTTTTTTAATAATTAGTGATTTTGAGCACTTTTTCATATGCTTTTTGGCCGTTTATATGCTTTTTTGAAAAGTGTTTGGTCATATACTTTGTCCACTTTTTAAAATAGTTTTTTTTTTGCTTGTTAATTTGCTTAAGTTAGTTGGAGGTTTTTTAATGAAAAAAACCAGAATAAGAGAAAAAGAGGAAAATATAATACCACAGAAAACACAGACTGTGGTAAGTATTGCCTCATGGATATATGTGTGTGTGTGTGTGTGTGTATGTGCATATATATATATATTTATGATACATGCTGTGTTTATGTGTATAATGATGATCCAGAAACTAAAGGGTGACTGGTTTAAGGACTGCCTATGTTGCACTGAGGCTTCCTTCTTTTCAAATTATGAACTAAAGGGTACAGCAGTACTTGCATGACTCTCAAAAATTCTAGCAGCATGAGATAGAGGTAGAGGAGATTTACTGAGATAGATGCATTGGAAGCTGTAGAAGCTCGTCCTGTGCTGTTGTGGATGTTGTGATTGTAGTAGTTGTTGTTAGTACAGTGGGAGTAAAAGCAGCTTGAAGATTTACAAGCTCTTCTCTTCCTCATACTTACAACTCCCTCTAGAGACGCATCAATGATTGTACAGGAATCTCTGACACCTCTGGAGAAATCTTGTTAGCTCAATCCAGAATCTTACCTGATAAATGTTTTGAGCCTCAAATTATGTGAAACTAGGGTGTAGAAAAAGGACTAGAGCAAAGGGAAAGAATGTTCATGCCTGCACAGTGGTTGTAGACAGGTAAATGGGGGGCTTTATAAGTGTGATGATGTGCCAAACTTCTGTCACCATGGGGAGAGAAGCATCAAACCAGGATCACTTCTGGAAGAATCATTAGGTTATTTTAGATGGAAGGAACTGTGAATTCCTTGCCAAATAGATTTTTAAAATTCAAAGCTACTCATTACGTGTTAATATTATTTAACTTCTTTAAATATACCATGTGGTAGAGGGCACATCCACTATTTCAATTCAGGGTTTGTATGCCTATGTGAATTATACCATTAAAAACACAGCAAATTCCATATTGGTTGGGGAAGAATGTTTGAACAGTAATCAATTTCGTGAAGAAGAGGTTTATGTCACAGCACTTTCCACAGTATTACATACAAAAACAGTGAATGATCTCATATCCACAAGAACCAGCATTTCTCATGTGCCACATATGCCCTCCCAGAAAGAATTGAAGCCTGGTTCAAGTTGATGAAAGGGGTAGTAAAAAGAATAAAGCCCCAAAACACAGCACTATAAATGGAAAGGGGAAAATCATTGCAGAGCCTATGATGATAAAAATACAAAAGATGGATATTCTGAGTATTTTTATGGCAACTAGCTTGACAGAAGTAACAATAAATTTGTATTATAAATTTACCCAGAACGAAATTTCCAATTTTATGTCTGCCTGACTAGTGTCTTGATACCTTATCAAAATTACACAAATTTTCAAGAGATTCAAAAAGAATAAATACTCCCAAACTTATCATATGAGATCACCATATACTCCAGTCCAAAAACAAACAAGGACCTAACAAATGGAGAAATTAAATGCTGGTATCTCTTGTGAGCATAAACACAAATATTCTGAAAAATAGGGAAAGAAGGAAAATATAATCATTTTTATAGCTATACGTTTGTGAACACACATGGTTAAGTTTATTACAGTTTTTTGCTAAGAACACTTGATATGTAATTACAAGTTCTAAAAAACTGATAAGAAACAGAAGATGTGACAGTTCCATTTTCCTAACTTTTAAAAGAACATTTCATCTTATTTAAATATTATTTTTATTTTTGTATGACTTTTTGTTTTGTTTAGACTTTTAGTTGAAATGAATAATGAATGTGTATTAAAAGCCTACCATTTTGATTTAATCTATGAAGGGTATTTAAATTCTCATTCTATAGAAGAAAAATCCAAACTCCTTAGAAAAGAGAGATCTTGCCAAGAGCTACACAGTTCTTGTTTCAGAGCTGAGATTTTCTCTCAGATATTCTGGCTCATACAATTTTCAGTACACTACAGATAGAAGATGCAAAGACAACATTACCCAGTTGGTCTTGCACTTACTTTGTTCCCTGTTAACTAAGTTTACTGAAAAAAATAATTACAATAAAATACACTGTCAATGAACTGTCACAAATAAATACATCTGTAGAACCACCTCCAAAATCCAGACATAGAACATTTCTATAACTCCCAAAAGTTTTGACCCACTCTTTTGGAATCCACTTGCTTTCCACCACACAGATCAGGGAATTCTTGATCTGCTTATTGTCAGTGCAGATTCCAATTTCTTTTTAAGGGTTTCATATAAATGAAATATAGCATGTGCTCTTTTGCATCTGGTGAATTTTGTGCAGCATAACTGCTTCTCAGATTCATTGAGATGTCATGTGTTCCAGTTATGTGCTCCTTTTTATTTTTGAGTGTTATTTAACTGTTTGGTAATTTTATAATGGATCCTTTCACCTGTTGATTGCCATGTAAGTTGTTTCCACTTTGGGCTATTACGGATAAAGCTGCTATGAATGTTCTTGAACAAGACTTTGTATGAACATATCTCTTTATTTCTTTTGGGCTAATACATAGGTGTGTAGTTGCTGGGTCTTACAGTAAGTGTTTAATACTCTGTTCAACTTTTTCCAAAGTGGCTGAAACATTTTACATGTCCACCAATAACTTATTATAGCTCCACACCCTCCAACTGCTGTTTTGATTTTTTTTTAAGATTTCACCTAATTGTCTCTCAACAGTAACCAGAATAGCTAGTGATTATTAAGCTATGTTTTTCTGACTATTTTCTTGTCAATTTTGGTGGTTGATGTGTTTCAGGATATTGAGAATAGAATCAATGCCATCCAAGCTCCTTTTCAAATAATTTTATCAAGCCATAATATTTAAGATGGTAACAGGATATATACAAGGTGTGTTGGGAGTAGTAATAAGTGTTTTCAACATTTATTAATATCGTACTCCATAAGGCAATATGTCTTCAATGAAATAGTGCTTAACTAGACTTAGGATAGAAAGGTTCTCATCTCAACCCTAGTATTCAATATTAGGAAAAGTTTAAGGAAAAAAAAAAAACATCCAGGAAAATAAGTCAGAGAGTGTTTTGCTAGTCAAGAAAAACTGCAACACTGATGCTCTTTTAATGCCAGGCCTTCACAATAATTTCCACTCAGATCATTTGGTGGCCTCCTTGCCTTGTTCTCCTTATGGGACTTCATTCTGAGGGCATGTGACATCACAGAGGGAGCAGTGCACTTGGGTACAGAAATATGGCTTAGGAGATTGTCTGGCCTTAGAGGTGCCTGCAATGGAATATACATTTTCAAGGAAGTTCCCTGTTAAAGCTGATAAATTGTTAGTTAAGGCAAGGTGCAGGGGCTTATGCCCATTATCCTAGATGTTTGCGAAGTCAAGGATGGAGGACAACTGAAAGCCAGGAGTCCAAGACCAGCCTGGAAAACATAGGGAGATCCCCCCGTCTGTAGAAAAAAAAGAATGTTTGGTAAGATGTGGTGTGAACAATGACATCTATAAGAGATTATTTATTAACATTTGCTCAGAAAACTAGAAAATAGAATGATGTCTTATAATCCATCAATATCATAATAAAAATGCTAAGTTTTTCAACTATGGTAAATATAGAGAACATAACATTGCCCATCTTAGCCATTTTTAAGTGTACAGGGAAATGGCATTAAGTGAGTCACATTGTTGTGCTATCATCAATAATAGCAATCTCCAGAACTCTTTCCATCTTCTAAAACTGAAACTCTATTTCAATTAAATGATAACCCTCTCCCCATTTCCCCTGCTTCCAGTTCCTGGCAACCTCCATTCAAGTTCTGTCTCTATGACAGTGACTACTCTGAAGCAGGTTCACTGTGCCCTGGTTACCAACTTATCAGAGTCCAGGGAGACAGAACAATCATACACAACAAGTTACAAGAATCTGGTGTAGTATTTATAGGTGGCCAGCAAGGGACTGCAGAAGCCTAGGATGTATTGTGGGTCTGTCCCCTGAGGCACAGGCATGTGGGTCTGATGGAATCTTGACCGTGTGTACCCCACTTGGACCATAACTCAGCAACCCCAGAAAGAAGATGCTCTGGGTTTTTAATCCTGGTGTCACAGGACACATGGAGCTAAAGTACTGGAGGACTAAAGTACTGGAGGACAGTACTAGGAGAAGCTGGAACAGGGGCAGGCTCTTCTGACCAGTCTCTCCCTATTTCAGAATGTTACATTTCCAGCACATTCTACAGTTGTTCTTGAGAAGTGTAAGAAAGAGAGTGGGGAGAACTAACTGAGTCGAGAACCATTAGAGGACTGTACTGGAGTCACCCCCAACCCAGACACCCCCATTAGAAAGCCATTCCATTTTATATGCCTACTAATAACCCTGAACTGGTGGCAGAGGTGTGTCTTGTTTGACTGATGAAGCCCCTTGACGAACACAATGTCAAAGCAACATCATTGAGCCAGAGCCAGAATAGATTTCACTGGGCCAAAGAAAACTACTACCAGAGGCAGGATGATCAGGCCCAACTGAGGCAGTTATGTAGCCCAGGATCCCATGATCCACAGAAGAAGTTGCTAAATGGGTGAAAGAAGAATCCTTCAGGTAGGCCCATTTTCTTCAATTACGAGCCTGTTTCCAGATCTCCTCTACTTGAATTTCTAGGATACCTGAGGTGTTTGTCCAGGTACAACAGGAAGTGTTGGAAATTGTATACAATCCTCCCAGTTGGGATTTTAAAAAAGTCTAGAGCAACACTGTTATCTAAAACATCCATCCCGATGGAGTTAACGGTTGTCTGCTGGGCTACCAAGGCAGTGGCTATGGAGGAGGAGCAATATCTGCCATGGTCAGGGACACGTTTCTTATAATTTCTCTTTTTTACATGAGCACTGACTCCTATACATAGTACCAAAAATATCACAAAAGACATAAACCCATAATCTGTTATACCTTCTGGCAGGTCCCTAGTAAGTCTGAGGTACAGCTTTGGGCTGCAGGCTCAATGGTTCACCTAATTCCAAGGAGTAATATCCAGAGACAACCCCAGCATGCCCAACATGCAGAATCTCACCATCCCACAGTTATCCAGAGATGGCATCACACATCCTGCATTTTGTTCACTCCCAGACCATTCACAGAGAAATATGTAGCCCTTGGGTGCATACAGCCCCCTTTCTCCCATTTTATTGTTTAATCACCCAGTCATGGTTATGCAGGTATTGGTGTGTTCATTAGCCAAGTCTCACTGATGGCAGAGTTGAAGGAGCAAAGTTTTTCTCAGACAATATTGTTCATAGACAGAGGGTAGCATTAGTCCTCTCCTTGTTTTTGTCTTTGCCATTGGGACATTTCTTATCTATGCAATCAAAGAAATATGGTGCATCAAAATATCAGTCCACCAATGTTTTTTTTAGTTGTGGTCATGACATTTGCCACAGAGTCAATTTAGTTAAACGGGGGGCCTCCAGTTTTCTCCCATGTGGTAGGTGTCACATCCTCAGTTGGTAGGCCAGTGCTCGGGTCCTGTTGATGTACACCATGGTATCAGGAATGTTGGCGTCATTTACCTTCAGTAGAGTGAAAGGAAACCTCTAGTTAGTGACAGAATGAGGTCAAGAATGGCAGATTCAGTATTTTGAAAGATTACACTTGGTGACTTGCAAGAAGCTAACAAAGATGTTATGCTTCTAGGCCTTTGCTGCCTCATTCTTGCCAAAATGCAGTGTGACAAGTTAGTGCATCATCTCTCACCCATCCCAGGGTCTCAGGTGTCTCCTACCCATCTACAAGGGTTAGGCTGTGTTGGTGTAAGAATGCGGCCTGGCTGTCCTTGCTCTGTGAACAATCCATTTCCTTTGTCACTTGACCCAGACATTTCAGTCCTGATTATCCACTGCAGGAAGGGAGATTATGCCCTGTAAAAACTTGACATATTTCATAATATCGCCAACACTAAAGGAAGATGGACCTGGCACCAGAAGAGGGCCCCTAGCTCCCTGATATTTCTTAGTCTTGTCATCCATCCTGTGGGATCTTGTAGAAAAGAGGCATTTAGAGGAAACACAATCCCCATATTAGAGTTAGGGGGCCTGTCTGGGGTAAGATGATGGCCTGAATTGAAAATCACCCCAGGGCATGCATTCTAAAGGAAAAAAAAAAAAAAGAATGGTTAGGAACACTGAAATAGCTTTCACAGGTCCAGACTAATAAAGAGACTGCCTGGTCTACCTTCGCTTCCACTCAGCATTATGTTCCTTAACATTCAATATTTCCCTTGTTCTGGAGTGCGATATTTAATGCCCATATTGCTCTAGTAAGATGGGGTACCACCCCATTAGCAGACTTTCTAGATGTCCTTTCTAGATGTTGCTGTGTGAGTCCATTGTTCTAGCATTCACTAGATTCATTGGCCTGTGGATGCAGGGTGCATGGAAAGTTCATCGTGTTCCATGAGAGTGTGCCTATTGTCATGTTGCTTGGGCAGTGAAAGATGCTCCTTGGTCAGTGTGAAGTGTCATTGGGTATCCAAAAATATGACATAAGTTCCTCTCAAGGGTGACCTTGGTAGTCCCGGCATCCAATTGAGCATCGTATCTCTTTTTCCTGCAGGTGGAAAGCTGTGGCCATAGTCCTTTCCTCCACACCAGGGATTCTTTAAAACTCCAGTCTCTCAGTTGCCATTTTCCTGAACAGATGTTGAGGCTGTTGGCAATGGCCCATGATTTAGTGGAAATGTGGCATGGTACGATGTTGGAACAGCCTGCATGGCCATTACCACTGAATGTAGTTTGACCCACTGGGTTGAAATCCCATGCTAAGTTTCAGTTAAAAAAGTGGCCATCCATTGGCTGAATGGTGGCCACACCTAGTGGACCTGTCAGTTTGTGTTTTCCTCAGCCATCAGTGACTCCTGCCATATGGAAATCTCTGAATCTTGGGCTCGACATGGGTAAATGAAAATCCAAATTATCACCTACAAGTCATTTGGTCCCTTCAACAACCTCTCCATTTGTTCATGGAGCCACAGATCCTGTGGGGTCCTGACTAAGCCTGATCAAGAATGTGCCATTTCCATTTGATAACATGACTCTGTTGAGATTGTTACTGCCTTGAAAGCCAGGCAGGCGCTTCTCAACTCTGTGATTCTTCCCAGGAAATACGTGAGAACTTCCATCTGGGTTCATATCTCAAACACAACCCACCAGTCTCTCACTTGCTGCCCTCTGCTCAAAGTCTTCACATTGTAATTTTTCATGGGGTAAAAAGTTAGCTTATATATTATCTTGTATTCATTCAAATTCTGTTTAAATAACATACATATGTTCCTTTATTCTTTCGAACTTTGTCCTTATTTTTGAAACCCAGCTTTGGAGTTCAGAAAGCTACTTTTGTACTTCGATATGCTGTGAGTGAGACTGTGCAAACACTTTAGCAACTAGGTCTTTATTTTTGCATACATTTGCCACAACATATCCAGTAATTAAAAAATCTAGACTGTGAAGAGTTTTATTTGGGTTCTCCCTGAAAAAAGTAGGATAAAATACAGTGCTTGCTGCTGTTCTGGTCAAGGGTCTGCCTTACAAAAAGTAGAGGGGGGGAGGTGGAGGAGGGGAGGGAAACTGATTTAATATCACCAAATCTTATCAATGTACATGTACTCTGGTAACTGCTAAACCAAATCAAAAGAATGTGTTAGTTCTGTGTTGCCAGTAATCAGTCTCAATTAGGTGCCTGTTATGCAGAATGAATTTAGTTGATGAATGAACGTAGGGAAGGAAGAGAGGATTAGAATGAGCTCTCATTGAGCCTTCTCTTCTCTTGTGTCTCATTGCTCAGAGGGCACGTGGACCTCCTCCATACTGCAGACTCTGTCATGCAAAGGCTGCGCAGCTGACGGGACCTTAAAATGTGGTGCCTGAGGTGTAGCCGAGAAATTTATGGTCATGAGCCCTCAGCTGCACCAAGTCCTCTGAGTTCTCCAACATCTTCTTCTTTAGGCATCTAAGAGAATCCACAGTGCCTGCTCTCCACAGAAACAACACATCTGGGCAGCTAGGCCACAGCAAGTGGGGAGGTTTGTGTTCAAGACTCTACCATTGTGGGAGGATAATGTGTACTTTGCTGGCAGCAATAAACCCCAACATCCTCAGCATCCATCCTCCTGATTTTAGCATGAAATCTGTCCCCGACCCACTGCCACTGAACTTGTCTGGGACTCCAGGGTCGTGATTGGAAACCAAATAGATTGGGAGCCAAGGAGGCTGGCCTGGCTTCTGTAGGTACCAATTGAAATAGATGTATCCATTACTGTGAAGGGGGCTGTGACTAGACCTGCAGGAGATGGAGGCTGGCTCTCCAGGGGTGATGGGCAGGGAGAGTGGAGGTTGGGTCTTCGCAGCATCTCCATTGGATCATGAAATAATGAGAGAGAAGTGCAAGGTTATGTGCAAACATTGGGAGTCATTTTAATCATTTTCTGTCTGTTATTTATGTTTTGCTCAATTATTTTTGTGTGTGTGATTTTGATTAATCCTCCCAAAACATACAGGTTTAAAAAGAACCAATATTTGCAAGGCAAAACTGGCCTCTAGAAGTCACCTATCCCATCCCCCTCTTTCTGTGTCACAGCTTTCATTAAAGTACATGTCCTTGCTCCTTCTGGAATCTTCCTCACTCTCACAGATCTAGACATCATATGCCCCATCCTGGAGGACAAGACACATCTAACATGAGGACAGGACACACATGGGAGGTGGCGGGATCCACAGAGTTCACCCTCCCACCCCATCATCCTCCCTCATTTCCCTTCTGCCCTTACCAGGGACCCAGAGCATTAGCAGCCCCAGGAGCTGAGCAGGGAGCCTCACTGTGAGAAGGTGAACTGAGGAGTCCTGATCAGTCAAGGCAAGGGTAGAGCTGAGCCTTTATCTCAGACTCACAAGGAAAGTCCTCCCTAGGGGACAGTATGCAAATCCCCTGGTGGGTGCAGTGGGGTGGAAAGAGCCAAGGAGAAGGTGGGGGCGTCTCTTGTGAGCAAAATGACATAAATATATTTTATGTTTTTAAGGAAATCAATAGAGGTAAAATCTGTGTTGCCTGAGTGGCAGAAGGGACGTATTTAGATTTTCCTGCTGTTTCCTCTACTAGACTTCTAGTTCTTTAGGACTTTCTCGGGCATGTTTTATGTTTCTTTTTAATAAGCTTGATCTTTCATAAATATTTGATGATTCTTATTTCTTTGTTTAGGTTTATTTAAAAGAGTCTAGGTTTGTTTATTTTATTTTATTTTATTTTATCTAAGGTAAAACACACAGTGCAAAGGGTGCAACTCTTAAGGGTGCAAATGAATGTCAAGATCCAGATCATTTCATATCATGATCCACATCGAAATACAGAAGGTTTCCAATTCTCTCGCTGCTTTCATTATGCACCTTCCCAGTCAAAAACTGCTGCTCAAAACACAATCAATGTAAATGATATTCTGACATATATTATAATTGTTTTATTCATGGACTTAATCTTTATATCAGGTAAAGTAAACATTTTTTGTAGCTTCTTTCTAATTTTTTTCATTTTTTGAGGCCTTGATTCCTTCTTGTCAATTTGAATTGCTGTCTGCTGTCATTTTCTGTTATTCTGAAGAATTTTCTCTTGAATCTCTTACAAGGCATATATGCTATTAATGAATTAATCTTTGTGTATGAAGGAATATTTCTACCTTGCTTTTATATTTAAATGATTGTTTTTCTGGATATAGAATTTGTGGCTGACTTTTCTCCCTCAGTATTTAAAAATATCATTCCACTGTCTTCTCACCTCCATTTGTAATGATGAAAATTTAGCCAATGATTTTAATATTGCTTCTTAGTATAAAGTAAGTCGGTATTTTAGTGATGCATTTCAAATTCTCTGGGTCTTTGTCTTTCAACACTGGTACTATAATGTGTATAGTTATGAATTGTACTGTGCTTATCCTAAAAGGGTTTCACTGAGTTTCTTTCATGTATAGATTGAGGTGTTTCATCACTGTGAAAAATATTTTTCATTATTTCTCCATTTTTTTCTTTTTCAATTTTTATTTTAAAATCAGAGCATACATGTACAGATATGTTACAAAGTTATTTTGCATGATGCTGGAATTTGGGGTATGACTGAACTTATTAAACAGGTAGTGAGCACTGTACCCCATAGGTATTTTTTCAGCCTCTGCCTTTCCTCCCTTTGTCTCCCCTCTAGTAGTTCCCAGTGTCTATTGTGCCCATCAACCGTGGATTGGATAAAAAAAAAAACTGTGTATAGATACACCATGGAATCCTATGCAGCCATAAATAAGAAGAAAATCAAGGTCCTGCAGAAACTTGGATGCAGCTGGAGGTCATTTTCCTAAGTGAACTAATGCAGAAACAAAAAACCAAATACCACATGTTCTCACTTATAAGCGGGAGCTAAACATGGGGTACACATGGGCGTAAAGATGAGAACACAGTTTTTAGCCTCTTCCTGTCTTCTCCTTTGTGATTCCTAATACAAATTTGTTGGTATTGTTCACAGGGACCTATAATGTCTGAGGTTTTATTCATTCTTCTTTATAATTTTTCCCTTCTTTATATGAGGTCATTTCTATTGACTTCTTTTTCAGATCACTGACTCTCGTGTCATGTTAAATTGCTGTTGAGTCTATCTAATACATTTTTCAATTGAGTTGTTGTACCTTTCATTTTTTGGATTCCCAGTAGGTCTGTTTTCATAGTTTTGTCTCTTTTTGAGAGCCTCTATTTGTTGAATCATTGTCTTTACAAATTCCTTTTTAAGTCTTTTATTATAGGTTAAAATAATTATTTGAACATATATTTTATAAGGGTGGAGCACACAGACACCATGGAGATGGACCATAAGGCAGGGAGCTCAGAATTGGATTAGTTGAATTTGGAGTCTCTGACTAGATGGTGCTCTTGTGAGATTTAATTATTTTCCATGTTTCATGTTTCTCACAATACAAATAGCTTTTATTTTTTAAGATGGTAACTATGTACAGAAATTCAGCTTATAAATTCCTGGGAATTCCTAATAGGAAAATTGATGAAAAAATGGTTTCTCTTAGGCCCCCACACCTGCCTCTGCCTGGGACCTGACTTTGTCTCTGAGCAGGTGGAATCTATGATGAGGTTTTGAGTTGGGCAGTGAAATCATGGCAGGGCAGGCTGTGCTCTGGGTGCTGTGGAGGACAGGGGGACACTCCTTCAGGGTCAGTGATGCTGGGAGTTCGAGGGGAGACTCAGCATGGAGCTGCCTGTTGAGTCGCCCCAGCAATCCTGTCTGGACAGTGATCACCTCACAAGTGTACTCGGATGCCAGTGGATGGCCCAAATGTGGGTTCAGGTTGGACAAGGACAAAGCTTTAGGGATGAACATATGGGGCTCATTTGATAGTCTGAAGTTTCAGCACAAGCGTAATGAATCATATGGGAAAAGAAAGGAGTCACAAGGTTGTGACTTTTCATTTGGTATTAAAATATATTCCCTCTGCTCATTTTTCCCTCCAGAATGTAACTACTGATACATATTTAACCAAAGTCATTGTTTTTAATTTTCATTTTAGTAACTGACAGCCTGTGTGCAGAGTTCCTAAATAACTGGAAAGCCAGGCCGTCATTCCTATGGCTGAAGCCAGGAAGTGACTGTGGATATGAAGAAATGTGAGTTTCATGTACATGTCTCTAAAGCCATAGGCCACTGATCTGGTGGGAACCTGCAGTCATTTCACTTTCTCATACCCAGATGAGAGGACACCTTGATCTGTGTTCATCTGATGATCTGATGAACTCTAAAAACTGGACCATATTCTGAAGGTCTAGTTCACACTTCTTTTCTGTGCTAGAGGGACTCTACTCACATGTATTGTACACTCTGCATAAGACAGTCTGTGATACATACAAGTTTTTTTCTGCTAAACACTCATCAATCTTGTCATTTATGCGTCTTCTATAGTTGTTACCTGACCTATGCTATGGGGTCTTCCAAAAGAATGGGCCAGAGGTGGAGCTGTGAAACTGTAGATGAATACGAAGTGTAAGTGTCAAGATAGGGTAAAAAAGTGTTGATAATAATAATAATATTTCAAATTAGTCTGGGCTCTTGGCTGTGATTACTGGTAAGTGGGAAAGAGTCTAGGTTTGTTTTTTTTAAGTTTTATTTCAATTGATAAAGTAGCCAGGGTAAAGTGCACAAATCTTGAATGTGCAACTGAATAAAGTTTATGTGTAATTCATTGTCTAGGTGGAATGATAGAATATTTCACATACTCTTGTGCTTCCCTCATGGACAATCTTTGTCAGTTTTCACCCTTCCCACCCAGCCATAGTAACTGTTATTCTGACATCTAACACAATCACTTAGGTTTTCCTGTCTTGAACTTCACATAAATAGCATTAAGTGTATTTTTCTCTTTTTAGCCTTGGTATTGTTCCTTACAATGTTTGAGGCCTTCATTTCTTCCAGTGGACTCAAGGTCCTGTCTGATGTCATTTCCTGGGATTCTGAAGGATTTTCTCTCAAATGTCTTATAAGACATAGCTGCTATGAATGAATGTACTTTTTTATCAAAGAAATTTTTTTTTGCTTTTTCTTTAGATGTGAAGGTATTTTCACTGGATATAGAATTCCTAGTAGACTTTTTTCTCCTTTCAGCATCTAAATATGTCATTTCACTGCTTCTAATCTCTATTGGTCCTAATGAAAACTTAGCCAATAGCAATATGTTGTTTCTGTGTATTGGTTGGGAGATGATGTTTGACAGTGATCAGTTTGTGAAGCAGAGGCTTATG
This sequence comes from Pan paniscus, assembly GCF_029289425.2. Taxonomy (NCBI): domain Eukaryota; kingdom Metazoa; phylum Chordata; class Mammalia; order Primates; family Hominidae; genus Pan; species Pan paniscus. Next base: position 38,223,641 of record NC_073261.2, on the reverse strand, counting down.
TCACAATACTTTCCACAGTACTACATTTAAAAATGGCGAATGGCCTTTCATTCTTGATGAAGTGAAGATTTTCTGTCTTTCAACATTTTAATATAATGTGTTCAGTTATTAATTTCTATTATCTAAAAGGGTTTTATTGAATTTTTTCATCTAAGAATATTTTTTATTACTTTTGAAAAGTTTTTGTCATTATTTCTCCAAGGATTTTTTTTTTTCAGCCACTTTCTCTGTCTCTCCTCCTTTGTGACTCTCATTATACTTTTGTTGGTATCCTTCACTCTGAGCTATAAATCTCTGATGTCTTCCTCCTTTTTTTTAAACATTTTATTTAGACTCAACAAGTTCTATTCCTTTATTTTCAAGTTAACTGATTATTCTGCCATCTCAAATTGCTATTAGACCTAGCTAATACGTATTTAAATTGGATTATTTTACTTTTCATTTCTAGAGTTCCAATTTGGTCATTTTTTATATTTTCCATGTCTTTTCTTGAGGCCCTACTTGCCGAATCTTCTTAATATTTTCTTTTTTATGTCAATGATCATAGTTTTAAAAATAATTATTTGAAAATCTTTGTAGTCTTTACTAAATCTGATAATTACGGCAAGTTAGAATCAGCTTTCGTTGACTATTTTTTGTTGTCATTATTGTAGTTGCTTTATTTTTGTTCCTTTAATATTGGTCATTCTTCTCGTTTTTTTCCCAGGAGCTGTTAAACTGAAAATTTTACATTTTTGATAATACGGTACCTCTCTTTAGATTATGGGTTTTTTAATTTTAATTTTAATTTTTTAGAAATAGGGTCTTACTCTTTCACCCAGGCTGGAGTATGGTGGTGTGATCATAGCTTGCTGCAGCCTCAACCTCTTGGGGTCCAGTGGTTCTCCAGCTTCATCCTCCTGAGTAGCTGGGACTATAGGTGCATGCCATTACTCTCTGCTATTTTTTTTTTTTTTAAATTGTAAGATATTTTGCCCACCCAGCCTGGTCTCGAACTCCTGGCATCCAGTGATCCTTCTGCATCAGCCTCCCAAAGTACTGGGATTACAGGCTTGAGCCACCATGTCAGGCCTGGAATTTGTTTTGTTTTTCTGATCATTTTTTAATTTTCTTCTTAGTTACTTGGGTGAACTTACTGATAGTACCTGACTTATGATGCTTGGAGTTATAACTTTTTGACTTTCAGATGGTATGAAGGTGATATGCATTCAAGTAGAAATAGAAATTCTAGTATTTATACAACTATTCTATTTTCTCTTTCAATATAGTATTCAATAAATGACATGAGGTATTCAACACTTTATTGGAAGATAAGCTTTGTGTAAGATAATGTTGCCCAAGTGTAAGCTAATGTAAGTGTTTTCAGCACATTTAGGATAGGATAGGCTGAGCTATAATGTTAAGTGGATTAGATGTATTAAATGCATGTTCATTGCATGATATTGAAAAATCTATCTCACGTGGTGTTTGATCACTGATATCTCTGCTTCCTTTTATTCTTAATATTAATATTTAGTTTGAATTTATAGGAACTGCACATGTATCTGCATAGTGAAGTGGTCACCAATGATTTGAGACGTTTTGCTCAAATATCTGGAGGTTATAAATCTATCTTCTGTCAACCCATCTGTGTGTAGTTTAAAAAGCAAACTGCATGCAAAATGCAGCTAGTTCTTACCTCCTTCTGGTTTTACTTTGCACCAGAAACTCCTTGTTCTTATCACTCATATCTATATCTTCTAGGTCACTAGGAATGTGTGCAGAGATTATTTCAGCAATATGGGTCTATCTTATCCAGGAATCTGCTATTTACTATCAGCAGATGTACTACTTGCCTCAAACAGGTCATCATCTTGGACTTGTAAAGCTGTGAGATTTTTCTGTTCATTTCCTATGGAGTTCTGCATGTTTAGCTGGAAACACTGAAGAATTTTTTTTCCACTCCTTGGCTTTACTCAAGTCCACCCCCTTTGGCAGCAAGCTGCTAGTTTTTTTTGCTAGGCTTATATTGGTAAAACTCCAGTTCTGTAATTCATGCTGATTGAGCTGGGGGTAGAAGGGTGCTGTCACAGGCAAAAGGCTACAGACATTTTCTGTCCTTACTCAAAGCACTGGTACTTTTTTTTTCTACAAAGAATATGCATCCTTAATTATTTTATACTTCACCAATTTTCAGAGTGCTGAAATAGTTTTGATACTTCAGCTTTATATTTAAATGTGTGTTTGTTGTTTATTTTTGCACATAAGATTTATTGAACTCTTTGTGATGCCATAAACAGAGATGCCTTCTAAAATGCATTTAGTTGAACATAATAGCCACACTGAAATGGTATGATGCAATGGACTAACATAAGTAATTTTGGACTTGACAACTTGAACTCCAAAATGGCCAAATAGAGCTGAGATGCTAACACTGAGTGGCCACCCCACTAGCTGTCTGTAAAGGAAGCAGCTGGTATAATAATCTAGTAAACACTGATGGTCTTGTTGGGGTTTTTGTTTCATGTGGAATCACTGTGGGATGCCAGTTGCTACGCTGCTGACAGTAATAAACTGCAAAATCTTCAGGCTCTAGGCTGCTGATGGTGAGAGTGAAGTCTGTCCCAGACCCACTGCCACTGAACCTGGCTGGGATGCCAGTAGCCCTGTTGGATGCATCATAGATGAGGAGCCTGGGAGCCTGGCCAGGTTTCTGCTGGTACCAGGCTAAGTAGCTGCTAACACTCTGACTGGCCCTGCAGGAGAGGGTGGCTTTTTCCCCTGGAGACAAAGACAGGGTGGCTGGAGACTGTGTCAACACAATTTCTCTGGTGGTATCTGAAATTGGAAATAAAACAGAAATGCACTCATGTAATCAAAATCAAACCCACTGTCTTTGAGTAGAGCCAAAATTGTTGATCTACTTTGAATTTTAATTATATTTCTCGCTGAGCAGAGGTGGCAGGAGTTTTCACTGATGTGCAAAGAAACCTCATATTCCCCTCACCTGGGAGCCAGAGTAGCAGGAGGAAGAGAAGCTGCGCTGGGGCTTCCATGGTTCCGTCTGGGTCCTAATTGAGCAGTTCCTCCCCAGAGCTCTGACCCAGGCATTGATATGGGCTCTGGAAGGTAGGGCAGCTGGGAGGGACATGCAAAGCAGCTGGGTGGGAGCTAAGCTCCCAGCTGCAGAGACCACCTGTTTCTTCCTCTCTGCACTGAACATCCTGCACCGCCCTGGTTGTCAGGTCAGAAAAGTCTGTTGGCTCAGTCTGAGTGTAGAACTCCTCCTTTGTGCTCAGAGAATTTCATTCCTATGTCTTTCTTCTCCTCAATCACCTAAATTCACCCAGATGATGTTTGGCACAAGCCTGTTAAGAACAATATAAAAGGCTGTGTTTTCATTTCTCTCTTCCTATCCTCAATATGCCCAGTCATCTCCCTAAGTGCACTATTGGATTGATGGAAATGAAGAGTCTGTTAGAATTTAATCTTCCAGATACACCTTTCATTTGCTTGTTAGTAATGTTTTCTGAGGGTCCTGAAGCTTTCCATTAACCCAGCCACATACCCTCTTTGAGTTAAAAAGTGAAAAACTTCTGTTTACAGTCACATGTCCTGGCAGCCCTGACATAGATGCTCCATGGCTTGCCGATTGCTTGGAATTGATCAAGTAACTTAACTTCCCTGTGTCTCAGTTTCCATATCTGTGTAACTGTGACAATACTGGTGCCTACCTTACAGTGCTGTAGACAGTTTAAAGAAAATAAGATAAAACATTTACAATAGTATTCAGGACATTATGTATGCGGCAATTAATTTTGTTTTTATTGATTAAATATTTAGCACTACAGTCATCATCATTATCATAAATATACTTACTTAGCACAGAAAAGAGTCTTCAGTCTAATCCAAGAATGTTTTATCAACAGTCAAATTAAATTCTAGGGCTTTTTCTTCACTAACTGTACACAACTCTTAAAATCCTAATGATTTGGTCTTAATCTGTGCTAAAATGCTCAGACCTTCAATCATTCCCGCCCATCTCTGTCTAACGCATTAATTCTCATCATCCATTATCAAAATGTTACCCTATGAAAGTTTCCCATGTCCTGCTGCTGTCCTTCTTTCTTACATAATCTTTATTCTACCTTGTTATCTTTTGTCTTATTTTTGCCCCAGGACTGACAATAAGGAAAAGCTACCATCATTACTTGTGGACTTGCTCCAGTATAATTTTGTCAGGCTTGTTATCTTGGAAGTGAGGACTATGTCTTGCAAAGAAACATATTCATTGGGTCAATGTGTTATGAAATAAAAGATTTTATCTGCTTGTCATCCAATAATTAATTTAGACTGACTTGAACAGATTTTTTTTAAGGACGAAAAGGAGAAGATGATATAAGAGGAAAATACAATACAATATCAAATGCTAGCTATTATGACTCTTGCTTCATGGATTTTTACATATATATTAGACACATGGTGGGTATATGTGTGCAATGATGATCCAAAAACTGAATGCTGACTGGCATAAGGAATGCCTGCATTACACTGAGTCTTGTCTACTTTTCCAATTATGAACAGAAAGCTGCAGTAGTATTTGTATGAGTATCAAAACTTCTAGCTGCCTGAGATAGAGGTAGAGCAGATTTACTGAAATAAAAGCCTTGGAAGTAGTAGAGGTTTGTCCTGTGATGTTATGGCTGTTGCTGTGGTTGCTGTTGTTAGGAAATACAGTGGGAGTGAAAGCAAGTAGAAGATTGACAAGCTCTGCTCTTCCTCATACTTACAACCCCCTCTAGAGATGGACAGATGCTGGTACAGGAATCTCTGACACCTCTAAGGAAGTCTCTTTGCTTTTTCCAGAATCTTTCCTGACTAGTATTGTATGAGTCACACATGAGGTGGAAGTGGGTATAGAAGAAAGGACTAGAGCGAGGGAAGAAGTTTTCAGTCCCAGGTAGTTGTTGTTGCCACGGGGAAATTGAATTTTTCAAAGATTTGTGCCACACTTCTATCGTGTTGGGGAGAGAGGCATCAAACCAGGCTCACTCCTGAGAGAATCATTACATTATTTTAGAGAGAAGGAACTGTAAATTTCTTGTCAAATAGATGTTTAAAATTCAAAGCTATCAAGACCATCCCGGCTAACACGGTGAAACCCCGTCTCTACTGAAAATACAAAAAATTAGCTGGGCGTGCTGGCGGGCACCTGTAGTCCCAGCTACTTGGGAGGCTGAGGCAGGAGAATGGCATGAACCCGGGAGGCAGAGCTTGCAGTGAGCGAGATCGCGCCACTGCACTCCAGCCTGGGCGACAGAGCGAGACTCTGTCTCAAAAATAAATAAATAAATAAATAAATAAATAAATAAATAAAAAAAAATAAAAAAAATTCAAAGCTACTGATTTTTTTGTTGTTGTTGTTGAGATGGAGTCTTGCTCTGTCACCCAGGCTGGAGTGCAGTTGCATGATCTTGGCTTACTCCGTTTCCCAGGTTCAAGCGATTCTCCTCCCTCAGCCTCCCAAGTAGCTGGGATTACAGGTGTGTGCCATCACACCCGGCTAAATTTTGTGTTTTTAGTAGAGACGGAGTTTTGCCGTGTTGGTCAGGCTGGTCTCGAACTCCTGACCTCTGGTGATCTGCCTGCCTCGGTCTCCCAAAGTTCTGGGATTACAAACATGAGCCACTGCACCTGGCCCTACTGATGTATTACTGTTATTCATCTTCTTGAATACAGCAAGTGGTAAGGTGCAAATCCACAATTTAAACTTGAGATTTCTACTCCTATGTGAATTATACCAGTGAGGAACAGAAAAATTCTGTATTGCTTGGGAGATGATGTTTGACAGTGATCAGTTTGTGAAGCAGAGGATTATGTCACAATACATTCCACAGTATTACATATAAAAATGGCGAATGGCCTTAAACCCAGAAGAGTCTGCATTTCTCATGAGCCATACTACCACCAAGAAAGAATTGAATTGGAACTTGTGACTACTTGATGAAGGGTGTATAGGAAGAGGGAAAGAAAAAGGACACAAAACATAATATTGTAAATGGAAAGGAGAAAGTCATTACACAGCCTATTAGAGTAAAAAAATAAAGAGAGGCTAAATGAGTAACTTTTTGGCAACTAACTTGACAAAAGTGGTGCAATTTTCACCTCCTGGGTTCAAGCGATTCTTGTGACTCAGCCTCCCAAGTAGCTGGGATTAGAGGCGTGTACCACCACTTATGGCCCTTTTTTTTTTGCATTTTTAGTAGAGACATGGTTTCACCATGTTGGCCAGGCTGGTCTTGAACTCCTGACCTCAAACAATCTGCCCACCTCAGCCTCCGAAAGTGCTGGGATTACAGGTGTGAGCCACTGTGCCCGGCCTTAAAGCAGTATTTTCATTTAGTAAAGTGTAGAAGAAAAAACATAAATAAAGTGACAACAAGAAAACAAAATGCCATTATGAAAAATGGTAACTTTACGGCAGAAAACAAGAAAAGGCAAACCAAGATTCTCATAAGGTACGCCTCCAATCCACAATCCTAGGAGGAATGTCAATGCTGAAAACCCTGGAGCATCCAGGGAGTGGCCAAAAATACTAAATGCTGAAAACCCAGAGTACTCGAGTATCAGCCTATGAGTGTCCCCACACCAAATGCCAGGAAACCCTGGAATATCCAGGGGCTGACCAGTGCAGAAAATCCTGGAGCCTCAGTGGGGTGGCCAACAGTGAGCCCCAAAGGCCTGATTGGGACCACAGAACAATGTGACTCTGGCTTCTTATGGCCAACAGAACAGGAGAATTCTTACATCCAAGTGTCCTGCCTTAAACAATTGCACAAACACAATTAGCAGGGAGCCAAAGCCAAAAGTGCAAAGCAAACACATATATCAGGGCAGAAAATAAAATAAAATGGCTGATGGATAAATAAAATGGCATTAGAGGAGAAATGACTAAGAGAAGGAGCAAGGAGGATGTAGTCAGGTGTGCTATCGAGGACTTCAAATGGACTATCGAGTCAAAGGCCTTATTCCCTGGATCTTCCAATATAGGGCAGGTGGGCAGAGGGGACACTTACAGGTGTGCAGGAGCCAAAATGGTGCCAAGCAGTCTCTAACGTGGGGCCTGCGTGAAGATCTCTCCAGGCTCCCCAGCTTGGGTGGGTTGGGCTCCTATGGGGGAACTGGAGCACGGAGCGGCTGGCCCGCATGAAGCAGTGGCTCTGTGGCCACTTGCCCATCCCCAGGGCTCCACCGCCTGTCAGGAAAGATGATGGCTCTTAAAACAGCCTTTGGCTAGTATTAACAGCTCTGCAATGTTAGCAACTCTGTAGCTTTGATCGCTGTAGCACTGATCACCGTCTCACCCTCTTTCACTGATCTCTGTCTTCCCAATTCTCCAATAGCTGTCCTGCTCATTGCTGACCGCTATGTCCATCTTCTCACAAAATCCCATCTCTTGCTGTCTCTTGTTATCTTGCTTTCTCTGCTGTTTCTGTTGTCTCACTGCCACATCAAACGCTGCCTCTCACCATCTCTAGAGTTGAGTGGCTGGCTTAATCCTGATGCAAGGCAAGTTCTTGGCTTTGCTCAGGAAAGAACGTTAGAGTAAGCCGGTGATTGAATAAAACAGCTTTATTGATGGGGAAGCAGTGTTACAGCTCTGTGACTAAGCCTGTGGAGCAGGCATAATTCATAGGCAGAGGGCCAAGAGTAGCAGCCAGGTGCAGTTTTACAGTCACATTTATACCCACTTTTAATCATGTGATAATTAAGGGGTGGGTTATCGAGAAATAGCTCGAAAATGGGTCGTGTTGCCCCAACTTCTGGGTGTTGCCATGGCAGGGCAGCAATTTCCAGGTGTTGCCATGGCAAGGCGCTGCGACTTCTGGATGTTGTTATGGCAATGGTAAACTGTCACGGTACTGGTGGGTATGTCTTACGGAGAAGTGTTTTCAGAATCCTATTCCTGTTTTGGCCAGCCTCACATCTGGTCCAGAGTGAAGTCCTGCCTACCTCTTACCTCAAAAGTAACAAGAAATCTGTAATAACAAGTTACCCAGAAAAAACTCCAAATTTAATTTGGTGGTTAGTGACATGGTACTTATGAAAATTACACAAACTTTCAAGGGAATAAAAAAAATACTCAGAATTATTGTAGGAGGTCATAATGTCCTCCAGTCCAAAAATTAATGAGGACATAACAAAAAAAGGATATTAAAGGCTGGTATCTCTTATGAACATAGACACAAAAATCATAAGAAAAAATAAAAATGGAATCCATCTGTGTATCTACACATTTAGTGAACACACATTGTAAAAAGTGTTACAGTTTTTACGATAAGACTATAAGGTATGTTGGATCTCTTTCCCTAACTTAAAAAATATTTCCTCGCATTTAAATATTTTCCAATTTTTAATAACTTTTTATTACTTAGACTTTTAGTTGATATAAATAAGAAATGTGTATTAAAAGCCTACCGTTTTGATTTAACCTATGAAACACATTTAAATTCTTGGAAAAATCCAAAAATACCTAGAAAAGTGAGCTCTTGCTAGAAGATACACAGTTCTTTAGTGTCAGGCTGAGATTATCTACCAGAAATAACTTTTGGCTCATGTAGCTTTCAGTACACTGCAAGAATAAAAGATGTGAAGACAACATTACTTAATTGGATTTGCAATTACTCACTATTCACTGTTAACCAATTTTATTGAAAAAAATGATTCCAATCAAATACTCTGATTTTAAATGTACTGTTGAACAAGTACACTCATGTAAATGCCTCCAAAATCAATACACACAACATTTCTATAACTCCAGAAAGTTTTGTCCTGCTCTTCAGGAATCAACTTGCTTTCCACCTCACAGAACAGACCATCCTTGGTCAGCTTATTGTTAGTATAGATTTCACTTTATTTTTAAGAATTTTACATAAATGGAATATAGCATGTGTTCTTTCGTGGCTGGTGACTTTCATGCAGCATAATTGTTTCCTAGGCTCATTCATGTTGCCCTGTGTCCTCATGATGTGTTACTCTTCACTTTTGGGTACTATTTAACTGTGTAGTAATTTCACAATGTATCCCACCACCTGCTGATAGATATGTGGGTTGTTTCCACTTTGGGCTATTATGGATAAAGCTACCATGAATGGTATTATACATGGCTTTGCATGAATATTTCTTTATTTCTTTTAGGCAAGTACCCAGGAGTGCAGTTACTGGGTCTTACAGCAAGTGTTTACTACTCCACCAAACTGTTTTCCAAAGTAGTTGTACCATTTTACATCTCAGCCCAGAATTGATGAGCGTTCTCAATGTTTCAGCTACTTGTTTTTAAGAATTTTTCTTAATCTTCACTCAACAGTGACCAAAATGGCTAATCATCATTAAGTCATGTTTTCCTTACAATTCTCTTGACTTTTGTGGGTGCTTGACTTGTATTAGGATATTGAAAACAGGATCAATATTGTCTAAACCCCCTTTCAAACACTTTTCCTAAGTCATGATATTTAGGATGATAAGAGGAGATCTAAAGCGACTGTTGGTAGTAGTAACAGGCATTATTCAATATTTATTATCCTACTCCATAAGGCAATACATTTTGAGTGAAATAGCATTCAATTAGACTCAGGATAAAAAGCTTCTAATCTCAGCTTTAGCATTAAATATTAGGAAACCTTTGAGAAAACAATCCAGGAAGACAAATCAGAGCGTTTTGCTAGTGGAGAAGTGCTGCAACACCTAAACCCTATTAATGCCAGATCTTTGCAGTGATTTCCACTCATAAAGTTGGGTTGACTCCTTGCCTTGTTCTCCTATGTGTCTGTGTGACTTCATGCTGAGGGGATGTGACATCACAGAGGGAGAAGTGCACTTGTGTACAGAAACATGGCTTAGGAGATTGGCTTTGGAGGTGGCTGCAATGAAATATACGTTTTGAAGAAGTTCCCTATGAAATGTCTTATAAACTGTTTCTTCTGGCCAGGTGCTCGGGCTCACACCTGTAATCTCAGCACTTTCAGTGAACAAGGAGAAAGGATCAGGATCATGTAAAGCCAAGAATTTGATGCAAGCCTGGGCAACATAGGGAGACCCCATGTCTACAACACACACACACACACACACAATTTGTGAACAATGTCATCACAAAGTGGTTATTTATGAACATTTGCTCAGAAAATTAGAAAATAAAGCAATGTCTTCTGAGCTAACAATACTATAATAAAGACGTTAGTTATTTAACTATAGTAGATACAGAGAATATAAGATTGTCTATCTTAACCATACTTGACAGTGCAGAGAAGTGGCATTAAGTATATTCACATGTTCTGCCATTATTACTGACACAATCAGTAAAAATCTTTTCATCTTATAAAAATTAATATGTATACCCCTTAAACAATACTCCACCCATTTTCTCTATCCCTACCTCCAGCAACCTCCATTGCAGTTCTGTCTTTATGTCAATGACATGTTTGAAGCAGCTTCGCTGTGCACTGGTTACCAACGTACTTGAGCATGGGGGAAGAGAACACCCCCCACAGCAAGTTACATGAAGTGGGTTTATTATTACAGATAAGCAGCAAGGGAACACAAAAGTCTTGGACTCATTATGGGTCAGTCCCCCAAGGCACAGGAAAGCTATGTGGAGCTGATGGAGTTGACTATGTGTACCCCACATGCACCACAGTGCAGGAACCCAGGAAAGCAGCCACTCTGGGTTTTGTATCCTGGGGTAAAAAGACACACAGGGCTAAAGTGCTAATGGACATCCTATTCTATGGGAAACTGGTATAGAGGACAGGTAGGTTGTTCTGCTCAGTTCCTGTCTATCTCAGGATGTTACAATTCCAGCACGTTCTACAATTGTACTTGAGAACTCTTAAAATAAGCAAGAAAGTGGAGAGAACTAAGTCAGTCCAGGGTCATTGCAGAACGGTCTTGCAGTTATCCCATCCCCCTTAGCAAAGCTAGCATACTTCATATGCCCACCAACTTCCCCTGAACTGGAGGCAGAGGTTTATCTTTTCAGATTGATGAAGCACCTTGACTTACACAATCTCAATGCAGATTATGAAGCCATAGTGAGAGTACATTTCACTGGGCCATGAAAAGCTAGTATCACTGGTAGGAGGATAAGACTCCCCAAGCAGTGACTAAGATGTTAAGAGGTGAAAGCGGGATCTTTCGATGTCCTATTGTCTGCAGCCAGTGAGCCTGCTTTATGATCACCCCTACTTGTATTTCTAGGATATCTGAGGTGTTTATCCAGGTACAGCAGCCAGTGTTGGGTGTTGGTAATTGCATGGAAAGTCCATTGGTTTCCATGAGAGTGTGCCCATTGTCATGTTGATTGGGCAGTGAGGCTGTTTCTTGGTCAGAGTGAAGTCTCATGGAATATCCAAAAACATGACATAAATTCCTCTCAAGGGTGGCCATGGTAGCCCCAACATCTAATAGAGTGACATATATTTAGCTGTCCAGGAAGCAAGCTATTGCCATAGTCCTTTTCTCCACTCATGAGATCCTTTAATAGTTCAGTCACTCAGTTGCTATTTTCCTGACCAGTCAGCTGGGCTGTTGGCAATGGCCCATGATTTAGTGGAAATGGAGCAAAATATAGTGTTGGGGGCAGCCTGCATGGCTACTATCATTTCATGTAGTTTGTCCCATTGGGCATAATGGCCATGTTCAGTGTCAGTCAAAAGATGCCATCCCCGGGCTGGATGGTGGCTGCACCCAGTGGATCCACTGGCATGTGTTTTGTACAATCATCAGGGCCCCATGCCATACTGACACAGGCATGTCTCTGAATCTTTGGCTCTATGTGGCCAAAGGAGAAGCTAAATTGTCCCCTATGGGCCATTTGTTCCCTTCTAGCAAGCTTGCCATTTATTCATGGGGCACATGGGTCCTGTGGGATCCTGGTTAGGGCTGATTCTGACTGTATCATTTCCATTTAATGATTTGGATCTGTTGGGCCTGTCCAGTTTTATTGATTGTGTTCGTAGGTACCAAAGTGAGAATGGTTAGTTAAGGTCGCAGCGTCCTGCCTGGTGCTCTAGCTCTGAGATACTCAGCCCCTATCAGTTTCCTACAGCAAGCAAGGAGCTGCTGTTCAAAAGAGGCACAACTGTTGGCTGCTTCAGGAAATTTTGTGTCCAAAATCTGAGTCTGGTGCACCCAGTGACACTAGAATCACCTGACATCAGATGTTAGTCTGAGCCCTGATGTGTGATACAATGTGAAGGGTTCAGGAGGGGTCATTCTTCTTGGCAAATTAGGTGTTCAGAAGAGCCAGTAGCACTCTAAGTCTCGGTTGGGGGAAACTCAAATTATTGAGTCCCCACAGGGACCTCCATAACATTGGTTCATGAGACTCCCAGGGAAAGCTGGGAAAGATGACTGACTGAAGTCCATGTGTTGAATCATTCTCATTATTAAAAGCCCCTGCTCATTAATGGCATTTTGATAAGCATCCACTTGGAAAGCATTTTTTTTTTTTTTTGGATTATGGCTCATTTTAAAAACATCTAGTCATAGCTCTTCCACAATGACTTTGTAATCATCCTGTTGCATTTCTTTTAAGGCCTGATGATCTGTCAAAACCAACAGCCAATATTATTAAAATGTTATTCTCTTTGCAATGTGATCATCAGACGTAGGCCTTGCAGTTTACCCACTGTTTTGATTTTTACATTTCCAGGGCTTCTGTGACAATGGCACTGATGTGACTCCATCCAGCATCCATTGTTGTGAGAACTCTATTTGGCATATCATCATCGTGGGCATGAACATAATGGAGACTTTCATAGGATGCAATGGTTAATATTCAACATTAGTCAAAATTTCTTCTAGTCCTACCCTTGGAGCTCTACTGGGTTGGAAAATATTTTCGGGCAAGGACAATCATTTGGTAGAGTTTTAAAAACAAAGGCTACAAATAAATTTTCCATAGCAAGAGTATGAACTATGTGTGGTCCAGAATACAATTTTTTATGGAATGTAACAAAAATTATTTAAATGTATTCAATTTAGATAATAATTTTACAAATAGGCATATATTACATATATAATAGAATAAACACACAAGTATGAGTACTATATATATAGCCAACATTTTATCAAATAATATATTGACTTGTATGTATCTTACATACATGTATGCACATTTTCCCATAAATACGGTAAATTTTAATTTTTTATTGAAATATTAGTTTTAATTTTGTCATTAATGTTCTAAGTTTATAATTTGATTACTAAATATTTACATTTATGCCACTAATTTAAGAAAAAATACATGTGTGTATATATAGGTAGAGGTGTAAATACTGTATCAGGAAGCTTTTATGCATTAATGATTGGTAACTGGCTAAATACACAACTCAGTGACAGAAAACAGTAAACATTTGTTTTCATGTTCATGGATGCTCACGCTCACAGTAATCTGGCTGATCAAAGAAGGGTTCAGGTGAGTGCTTTCTCTGCATGGCACTGAGCTCGTCTTCAGCCTACACATATCAACTGTCTGAGGACAAGGCTGAACAGCAGTGACTACCCATGACTCAAGATTCTTCTGGCAGGTCACAAGAGTGAACAACATCCCAAACCAAACTGCACAGTTGAGTTTAAGTCCAATAATTTCTAACATAGCTTCACACATTTCAAATATATTGCTTTATTTCAGTGAGTACAAATTTTTAAGAAAATGTTTACTCCATTTAATTATAGAGGTGTTTGATCATTCCATGGACAAATAATTATGTTTTCAACCTTTACAATGTTGAAAATATTTGCAAATGTAAATTTGCATTAATAAGAAAATAAAGCTGGATGTGTTTTCAACATGTGGCTTTAAATATAACTTATTTAAATGGCCTCATGGGGGGAAATCATTTTAACTTACGTAAATTCCCATTTTGTCTCTCTTGTTTCTTATCGAGTTGCCCAATAAGAAGTCCTCCCATGAGATTTGGAAGTCAGAAAAGGATGACTCAATATTCTCCATTGGTACGTAAGACAGACACAGGGACAGAGATGAGGACTAGAGAAACACCTGGAAAGATGCTGTAGGAAGCTGAGAGCATCAGCACCCCCACCCTTAAGCTTCCAGACAGGACTGAGGACCACATGGTTAGAAAGCCCATACTTCAGGGGAAGATGCATTCTGTTGCCTGAGGGAGGATCAGAGATTCCTGCTTCTAATATCAGCTTTCATGACTACTATATCCTTGGCTTTGAAAGGTTGTAGTGGGAAAATTAATCTTAGGAATTTGGTCATTCTTGTCATACCCAACAGAGCAAAGAAACCAGTGGGGAAAGGCACTCAGGGTGCAAAATATTGTTTCTAGGATGCAATTGAAATAGGCCCTATTATCCCATGGAACTAATGTTTATGTTTTTTTGTATAAACATAGAAATTGACTCCCCCAGTCTTAAAACTCAAGATAGTTACATCTGTCTTATCTGAGTTTTTTTTTGTTTGTTTGTTTTTTCAGTAAACCAATGAACAGGCCTCCCAGATACCATCAAGGAGCTGAAACTTACATATCACTGAATCGGGACAGTGAGACATCAGAACCTTCACCCATTATGATTGCCTCACTGACCTCCTGCTTCCTGTTGACCAAATTATCTTCCTTACCCCTCGCTAATTCCTGTTTTCCCACATTTCTTCCCTGCTATATAAACTCCTAATTTCAGTTGGTCAGGGAGATACATTTGAGAATGGTATCGCATCTCCTCGGCTGCAGCACCTGATTAAAGCCTGTTCCTTGGCAACGCTTGTTGTCTTAGTGATTGGCTTTCTGTTGGGTAAGCTGCAGGGTCTTCACTGAATCCCTGGCATTTCAGTAACAAAATTCTCTGCAACCTTCACTGCTTTGGCTTATTGTAACCTGAAATCAAATTTGTCCACAACTTCTGATATAACGTGATATAATTCTAGGATTCATTTTGTCCACCACTGCTTACCAGTCTGAGCTTGCCAGCTCCCAACCCTTCCTAGTGCCAATGAACTTTCTCAAAGAGCCACAGGTAACATTTTCCCTTTTTCATAAAATGCTAATTTTCTCTTCGTTCTTCCAATGTCTTGAAGACCACTGAGTTTTCCTGTATGCCCCACCTGGCAAATATTTCTTTGCAAATAAAACATTAAATTTAGAGATTCATCTCTACATTTTATTTTGACTTTAGTAGTTTACTTTAATTCTCTGTATTAAGACAATTCCTGCTTAGAATATCTATAGTGGCTTCTTCTGTGTTATATGAATTCAAGCTGAAGCCATAAACTAGACTCCTTAAGTGTCATGATCTCTGTATTTATCAAATCAGGAGATGCATTGCTATGTCTGTGCAGTTAGGGCTGAGAAAGAGAAAATAATTAGGGTGCAGAGGCGATTTCATGTACCCCTCTACCAACACCGTGAGAGTGTGGCTGCATCTGAGCAACACTCTCAGCCAATGGAGGCATCAGGAGGAGCAGCTGGGGCAGCCCAGCTTCACACATCTGCTTCCCTGGGGGTTTATGTTCGGGTTGGTAACACTGTGGGAGGGAAACTGTTAGCCTGTTGACAATAGTAAGTTGCAAAATCTTCAGGCTGCAGGCTGCTGATGGTGAGAGTGAAATCTGTCCCAGATCCACTGCCGCTGAACCTTGATGGGACCCCACTTTGCAAACTGGATGCAGCATAGATCAGGAGCTTAGGGGCTTTCCCTGGTTTCTGCTGATACCAGGCTAACCAGCTGCTAATACCCTGACTCGCCCGACAAGTGATGGTGACTCTGTCTCCTACAGATGCAGACACGGAAGATGGAGACTGGGTCATCTGGATGTCACAGCTGGCACCTGAGATTGGAAACATAAAAACAAATGTCCACACAATTAATCATGCTGTAAGAGAAGTTCCCTGAATAGTAAAGCAGTACTCAGCACACTGGGCTGTGTAAACTGCTAGTGTTCTCCTTCCTTACCTGGGAAACAGAGCAGCAGGAGCCCCAGGAGCTGAGCGGGGACCCTCATGTCCATGCTGTGTCCTGACTGGGTCTGACTCCTGCAAGAAGTGTGACCAGCCTATTAAGAAGTTTTCAGGGCAGGAGGGTTTGTTCTGGGAATATGCAAATGAGCAGAGGATGGGGCAGGCTGGGCACAGCTGCAGGGCTGGCTCATCTCAGTAACTCAGCACCAGCTCAGTGTCCCCACATGTCCCAGGCAAGACCAGGGTAGCACAAATTTGTCTGCAGAGAATGTGTTTCTACTGGGAACTATTTTGTTATGAGTAACATTTTTTGGTTTCTTTTTGACGATTTGAAATATTCCTAAGGAGTTGATTGACTAATGTATTTCATTGGTGTATGGGGATTATTTAGGAGAATATTGTTGTTTGTAGGAAACATATAGTAAAATGTTAGATGGTACAATTCTCAAGTCTTCAAAAGACTCTTATATGATTCCGGTTAGGGAAGTGGGTATTTGTCGTATACATGCAATATTTCTGTGAGTTTACCATTCTTCCTATGTAAAAAAATTAAAAATTAAATTTATTGACATGATGCTACATACATTTGTAAGTATCAGGTAATGGTGTTATGCCATTGTTCTTACCAGTATGAGATCAAACTATGTACTATAGATACACAAAGATGATACCGTGTTTTCTCGATGCATGCAGCAGTCACAGATCCACAATTATCAAGAGCGACAGGTCTCTATAGTACTCAGACACTAAATGGGCTGCACCTTATTCTTGTTTTGGGCACCTTCATAGTCTACCTTCTTTTCTGCCATTGAGTATTATTTCCCAAAGTTCATCTCTCTTACTGAGGGTGACCACTGCATGGAGCATGTCCCTGCCATGCACGATCAATGACACTTTCCTCTTTTACTTTTTATCAGTGATTGGGGAAATCATCCTGACCCAGACACCAGTCTCCCTGTTAACTGCTTTAGGAAAGAGACACTGAATCTCTTATCAAGCAGTTGCCTATGTACATGGAGAAATCACTTGGATCCAGATGAAACTGGACAGGGATTTGCACTCGTTATATCTCATATCTCTAATGTGCCCAAAAATGTCCCAGCCTGACTCAGTAGCAGGGAAAGTGGATCCAACTACGTCAGCATCAGTGGGCTCCCACCTAGGACTCCACAAAATTTTACTGATGCCTGACTAGGGGAGCCAAATCACAGTGCTGCAGGCTGTGCACAAACCTTCCTGCTGCTTTTTAAGCTGCCTGAATTTTAAGGGAACTTGCTTATATTGGGAGAAAGGAAGAAAGCTCCATTTGTCCTCTAAATATTTACTGAAAATGAATGGACAAAAGAAAGATTAATAAGAGAAAAGGCAAACAAAATTCATTTGAAGTGCAGCAGAATATCATAGCAGGGTGATTACCCAGATAACTCAATGGGATCCAGTTGTTTATATTTCTTTTCTAAGGAAGAGGGAATTGGGAAGTGTAGGCAACCTGGAGAGAATAGATGAGAACAGAAGTGCATCCTCAAAAAAACAGGTCATAGCCTGTCTGGATAAAGCATCAACTTCAGTCTCTTGTATTTTAGATTCCTCTTTTGTGTTAATATTCCCTGATGTAAAAATTCTCAGGAAGAATTTTTTTGACAATTGGTTTCCTTCTGGAGAATCTGCTATTATGCAGATAAGGGACATTTAGTAAAAGTCTTTTTGTGCATTTGGTGCTTTCTAAATGTCTTTGGTTTTACATAATCATCATACCAGTGCAGCATAGTTTGAGATGTTATTTTCTGGATTCCTTTACTTGCAACCCACCTGCCAAGATCCTGTTCCAGAGAGATGCAGCTACAGATTGAATGAGCAGTTTACCCTTGAACAACGTGGAGGTTTGGGCACTGACCATGGGTGCATGTGAAAACCTGTGTAGAACTTTTGCATTTCTAACTCCAGGCATCATCTTGAAAGCGGAGAAAGCAGACCTTAACCTGCCCATGTCTTGATCTTTAATTTCCCATTCTCCAGAAGTGTAAGAAAATAAATTTCTGTTCCTTATGAATTACATAGTGACAATGAATCTGTTATAGCAGCTTGAAATAGAACAAGAGAGACAGCTCACAATCAGTGAGGACACGATGAGGTGTATACATACCCCAGCTTCCTCATCTCTCAGGTGGAATAGCCCAGAGGAATTTAGTCCATCTTTCCACATGTGGTTGATCTTTGGTTATCCTGAGTCGGGTAGGTTGTTGATGTGTATTTTACCATTCATCTTCTGTTCTCTTCCTCACTTTCCTCCTTTCCTCCCAGTGTAAATTTGCTGCCTAAACAGGGATCCTCATTGAGGGTGGACCCAAACTAAGATAGTTAAAAAAAATTGTTAATCTTTTGTAAAAAGGGTATTTCTCATCTGAATTCTGATAATTTCTTTTTCTTTGACATGTAGGAATATTCAGGAGGCACTTAATTTTTTTTTTTTTTTTTTTTTTACCAATCTGTTTTACATTCAATTTGTGAACTGATTTTGTTTTTCTGTGTGTTAAAACCAAAAATTAAGTTGTAAGCCACCAACCTGCTGAATGGACTCTTTTGGTACAGAGCACTTCAAAGAAATTTGAAAAACTAGGTTAGGCCATGACTGGCAGGTGGGTTTAGATGTGCCTCATTATACTCTCCTCCCTTTGGAGTTCAGACACAACTGACCAACATTGTCATTACAACAGAGATCTTTGGACTGACAAAACAGATGCTTTGTAGCATTAAGATACCATATTCCAACATGACAGATAATAGGCCCTGAAGAAAATCTAAATATTTTACCTTAAAAATATTTCTTCATCATATTCTGAAGTGGTTCTGCAAAGCTGCCTGTTGTGGGGGAAATTTGCATTCTATAGAGAATCTCCTCCCCTTACCAAGTCTTTTTTAAAGTCTGACATTTTTTAAAGCTCTGATAAGCAACATTCACTGTGTACTTTATCTGCTACTGATAGGATTCATCTACATGACAAGAACCTTGGCTTCCACATCCCCTTTTCTACACTCAAGCATTTCTTTATGATGAATTCAACTCTTTAGACAGACCTTAACTCTTTCAACCAGTAGCCAGTAAGGAAAGCTTTGAATCCACCTATGACCTGGAAGCCCCTGCTTCAAGCTATCCCACCTTTCCAGGACAAACTAATGTGTATCTTATATGTATTGATTTATGTCTTTCCCTGTATTTCTGTGTTTCCCTAAAGTGCTTAAAACCAATGCGTAATCCAACCGCCTTGGGTACATGTTTACAGGACCTTCTAAGGCTGTGTCACAGGCCATAAGCCTTATCTTTGGCAAAATAACCCTGTAAATTGATTGAGACCTGTCTCAGATACTGTTTTGTTTATACTGGGTCACAAAATTGAAAAATCCTCTAAAACTATCTACACATCAATAAATCTACATTAGAGACAGTGGAGTGAGCATACCCCAACAGATAAAACTCACAAGTTAGAGGAACCTGAGTCTAAGATTTTGTCCACCTCCCTTGATTCATAAAAATACTTCGTGATTTTTTAAATTTTACTTTAGAGAAGGACAATTTTGGGGAATATGTTCATGGTCGGTGGAATGAATAATGTCCCACCCCAAAGGATGTCCATGTCCTCATCTCTGGAACCCAAGTGTTATAGGAGTTTTTAAGAAATTATTTTAGGCAGATAGGAAAAGGGGTCCTTGGGAAGGTTTTGTTTCCTTTAAAGCAGCTCTAGAAACACTTCTTGTCTAGCCGGAAAGCCCTGGCTCTTAGAGCCAGGCTGGGAAGCTTTCCTATGCAAATCACAGCCATTAGAAACTGGATTCACCCAAACATGGTGATTCCCACCGTTTTCTTCCTTGTCAACACATGTGCCTGGGAAAAACCTGAAAGATGCTATAGGAAGCTGAGAGCAACTGCAACCCCATCCTTAAGCTTTCAGACAGGACTGAGGACCACATGGTTAGATAGCCCATACTTCAGTGGCAGATGCATTCTATTTTCTGAGGGAATACCAGAGAATCCTGCTTCTACTGTCAACCTTCCTGACTACTATATCCTTGGCTTTGAAAGGTTGTAGTGTAAAAGTTAATCATAGGAATTCGGCCATTCTTGACATACCCAACAGAGCCAAGAAACCAGGAGGGAAAACCACTCAGGGTGCAAAAGATTGTCTGAAGAATGCAATTGAAATAGGCCTTATTATCCCATGGAAATAATGTTTATGATTTTTTGAATAAACATAGAAACTGACTCCCCCAGTCTTAAAACTTAAGGTAGTTACATTTGTTAATCTGAGTTCTTTTTTCAGGAAACCAACCATCAGGCCTCTAGATACTATCAAGGAGCTGAAAGTTATATATCACTGAATGGGGACAGTGAGACATCAGACCCTTCACCCATTATGATTGCCTAACTGACCTCCAGCTTCCTGCTGACTAAATTATCTTCCTTACCCCTCTCTAATTCCTGTTTTCCACATTTCTTCCCTGCTATATAAACCCCTAATTAATTTTGTCAGGGAGATACATTTGAGAATGGTGTCCCATCTCCTTGGCTGCAGCACCTGATTAAAGCCTGTTCTTTGGCAACACTTGTTGTCTTAGTGATTGGCTTTCTTTGTGGTGAGCCGCAGGATCTATACTGAATCCCTGGCATTTCAGTAACAGAATTCTCTGCAAGCTTCACTGCTTTGGCTTATTGTAACCTGAAAGCAAATTTACCCACAACTTCTGAGATAACTTAATATAATTCTAGGATTCAGTTTGACCACCACTGCTTACCAGTCTGAGCTTGCCAGCTCCCAACCCTTACTACAGCCAACAAAATTTCTCAAAGAACAATAGGTAATAATTTCCCTTTTTATAAAACTCTTTGCTCTTCCAACATATTGAAGACCATTGAGTTTTCCTGTATGCCCCATTTGGCAAAAATTTCTTAGCAAATAAAACATTAAATTTATCTGTATATTTTATTTAGACTTCAATACTTTAGACTCTAATTCTATCTATTAAGACTATTCTTGCTTAGAATATCTATAATGGCTTCTTCTCTGTTATATGAATTCTAACCAAAACCATAAACTAGACTCTTCAGGTGTCATGATCTCTATCTTTATTAAATCAGCAGAGGCATTGTTATGTCTGTGCAGCTGGGGCTGAGAAAAGAAAAAGAAATTGGGATGCAGAGGTGACCTCATATCCTCCTCTACCAACACCATCAGAGTGTGGCTGCATCTCAGGAACATTCTCAGCCAATGGAGGCATCAGGAGAAGCAGCTGGGGCAGCCCAGTCTCACACATCTGCTTCCCTGGGGGTTTATGATCGGGTTTGTAACACTGTGGGAGGGTAACTATTAAACTGTTGACAGTAATAAGTTGCAAAATCTTCAGGCTGCAGGCTGCTGATGGTGAGAGTGAAATCTGTCCCAGATCCACTGCCGCTGAACCTTGATGGGACCCCACTTTCCAAACTGGAGGCATCATAGATCAGGAGCTTAGGAGCTTTCCCTGGTTTCTGCTGATACCAATTTAATCTATTGCTAATGCCCTGACTTGCCCGGCAAGTGATGGTGACTCTGTCTCCTACAGATGCAGACAGGGAGGATGGAGACTGGGTCAACTGGATGGCACATCTGGCACCTGAGATTGGAAGCATAAACACAAATGGTCCACACAATTAATCATGTAGTAAGAGAATTTCCCTGAATAGCCAGGCTGTACTGAGCCCCCTGGGCTGAGTAAAC
This sequence comes from Pan paniscus, assembly GCF_029289425.2. Lineage (NCBI taxonomy): Eukaryota > Metazoa > Chordata > Mammalia > Primates > Hominidae > Pan > Pan paniscus. Next base: position 38,201,932 of record NC_073261.2, on the reverse strand, counting down.
TGCTAGTGTTCTCCTTCCTTACCTGGGAAACAGAGCAGCAGGAGCCCCAGGAGCTGAGCGGGGACCCTCATGTCCATGCTGTGTCCTGACTGGGTCTGACTCCTGCAAGAATTGTGACCAGCCTATTAAGAAGTCTTCAGGGCAGGAGGTTGTGTTCTGGGAATATGCAAATGAGCAGAGGATGGGGCAGGCTGGGCACAGCTGCAGGGCTGGCTCATCTCAGTAACTCAGCACCAGTTCAGTGTCCCCAGGTGTCCCAGGTAAGACCAGGGTAGCACAAATTTGTCTGCAGAGAATGTGTTTCTACTGGGAACTATTTTATTATGAGAGACATTTTTTAGGTTTTTTTTGACAATTTGAAATATTCCTCAGGAGTTGATGGAGTAATGTATTTCACTGGTGTATGGGGATTATTTAGGAGAATATTGTTGTTTGTAGGAAATATATAATAAAATGTTAGACGGTATGATTATCAGGTCTCCAAAAGACTCTCATATGATCCCGGTTAGGGAAGGGGTTACTTTGTCCTATACTTGGAACATTTCTGTGAGTTTAACATTGTTCCTTTCTAAAAACATCAAAAATAAAATTTATTGACATGATGCTATATACACATGTCAGTATTCGGTAATGGTGTTATGCCATTGTTCTTACCACTATAAGATCAAGCAATTTACTACAGATCCACAGAGATGATGCCTATGTACATGGAGAAAGCAGTTTGATCCAGATGAAACTGGAAATGATTTGCAATCATTATATCCCACATATCTAATGTGCCCAAAACTGTCCCAGCCTAGCTCAGTAGCAGGGGAAGTGGATCCAACTATATTAGCATCAGTGGGCTGCAGCCTAGGGCTCCACAAAATTTTACTGATGCCTGAGTAGGGGAGCCAAATCATAGTGCCATAGCACGTGCACAAACCTTCTTGCTGCTTTGTAAGCCGCCTGAATTTTAAAGGAACTTGCTTATATTGGGAGAAAGGAAGAAAATTCCATTTGTCCTCTAAATGTTTGCTGAAAATAAACTGACAAAAGGAAGATTAATAAGAGAAAAGGCAAACAAAATTCATTTAAAGTGCAGCAGGATATCATAGCAGGGTGATTACCCAAATAACTCAATAAGATCCAGTAGTTCATATTTCCTTTCCAGCGAAGAGGGAATTCGGAAGTGTAGGCAACCTGGAGAGAATAGATGAGAACAGAAGTGCATCTTCAAAAGAACAGGTCTGGATAAAGCATCAATTCCCAGTCTCTTCTATTTTTGATTCCTGTTTTGTGTTAATCTTCCCTGATATAAAAATTCTCAGGAAGAATTTTTTTGACAATTGGTTTCCTTCTGGAGAATCTGCTTTTTGGCAGATAAGCGATGTTTAGGAGAAGGCTTTTTGTGCATTTGCTGCTTTCTAAATGCCTTTGGTTTTATGTAATCCTCATACAAATGCAGCATAGTTTGAGATGTTATTTTCTGGATTCCTTTACTTATAACTCACCTACCAAGATCCTGTTCCAGAGAGATGCAGCTACAGACTGAAAGAGCAGTTGACCCCTGAACAATGTGGAGGTTGGGGCACTGACCATGGGTGCAGATGAAAACCTGTGTAGAACTTTTGCATTTCTAACTTAAGTACTAATAGCTTACTTTTGACTGCTAGCCTTAATGATAAAATAAATAGTTGATTAACACTTTTTAAAGTTATTTATATCATATACTCTATTATTCCAATATACTATGCTAAAGAAAAAAATGTAATTAAGTAAACTATAAAAATGAGAAAATATATTTACTGCTTATTAAGTACTTGCTCACAGGTGACACACACAGAAGAAAATAGAAGTGGATCTGCAAATTTCAAACCCAATTTATTCAAGGGTTAACTGTACCAGGATGAATGTAGGAGTCCCTATCTGTATTCTAGGGCTTTCCCTTTGCTGTACCTCTGCTCACTTCCAATGGCAATATACATGTCTTATGTTCTTTACAGTCTTGGGCAGAGAACTCTGCCTGCATGCATTGCTGACCAAATGACCTGGAATGTGTATCTCTTAGGAAAGTGCTATGGTTTCACTGTGTCTTCCAGAATCCATCTGTTGTAAAGTTAATTCTCAGTGTAATGGTATTGCCATGTGGGGCCTATTGGGATGTGTTTAGATCATGGGTGTGGTGCCCTCTAGTGGAATACATTAATGCCAGTATAAACAGCAATTGTGGGGCTGGGATCTCTCTCTCTTCTGCTTGTCTGTCATGTTAAGACATGGCCTTCCTTCCTTTGAAGGACCCCAAACTCCAGGCAACATCTTGAAAGCAAAGAAAGCAGACCTCAACCTGCCCATGCCTTGAACTTAAATTTCCCATTCTCCAGAAGTGTAAGAAAATAAATTTGTGTTCTTTATGAATTACTCAGTGAAAAGGAATCTGTTACAGCAGCTTGAAATAGAACAAGAGAGACAACTCACAATCAGTGAGGACAGGATGAGGTGTATACATACTTCAGCTTCCTCATCTCTCAGGTGGAACAGCCCGGAGGAATTTAGTCCATGTTTCCACAGGTGGTTGATCTTCAGTTCTCCTGAGTCAGGTGGGTTGTTGATGCGTCTTTTACAATTCATCTTCTGTTCCCTTCCTCACTTTCCTCCTTTTCTCCCAGAGTAAATTTGCTGCCTAAACAGGAATCCTTACTGCTGGTGGACCCAAACCAAGACAGTAAAAAAAAAAAAAAAAAAAAATTGTTAATCTTTTGTATGAGGGGTATTTCTCATCTGAATTCTAATAATTTCTTTTTCTTTGACATGTAGGAATATTCAGGAAGCACTTAATTTTTCTTTACCAATCTATTTCAGATTGAATTTGTGCAGTGATTTTGTTTTTCTGTGTGTTAAAACCAAAAATTAAGTTGTAGGTCACCAACCTGCTGAATGGATTCCTCTTTTGGCAGAAAGCACTTCAAAGAAATTTGGAAAACTAGATTAGGCCATGACTGGCAGGTGGGTTTAGATGTGCCTCATTATACTCTCCTCCCTTTGGAGTTCAGACACAACTGACCAGCATTATCATTACAACAGAGATCTCTGGACTGATGAAACAGATACTTTTTAGCAATAAGATACCATACTCCAATGTGACAGATAATAGGCCCTGGAGAAAATCAAAATATTTTATCCTAAAAATATTTCTTTGACATATTCTGAAGTGGCCCTTCAAAGCTACCTGTTGTGGGGGAAATTTGCATTCTATAGAGAATCTCCTCCCCTTACTAAGTCTTTTCCAAAGAGTCCGACATTTTTTTCTAAGGTCTGATAACATTCACCATCTACTTTATTTACTACCCATAGGATTCATCTACATGACAAGAACCCCCCATTTTCTAGACTCAAGCATTTCTTTATGATGAATTCAACTCTTTAGGCAGAGCTTAACTCTTTCAACCAGTTGCCAATCAGGAAAGCTTTGAATCCGCCTATGACCTGGAAACCCCTGCTTCAAGCTATCCCACCTTTCCAGGACAAACTTATGTGTATCTTATATGTACTGATTTATGTCTTTGCCTGTAATTTCTGTGTCTCCTAAAGTGTATAAAACCAATGTAAAATCCAACCACCTTGGGCATATGTTTGCAGGACCTCCTAAGGCTGTGTCACAGGCCATAAGCCATATATTTGGCAAAATAAACCTGTAAATTGATTGAGACCTGCCTCAGATAGTGTTTTGCTTACACTAGGTCACAAAATTTAAAAATGCCTAAACCGCAGCAGTCCGGCATTCCTCCAGGACCTCCTCCCCCAGGATCTTGCTTCAAGTGCTGGAAATCTGGCCACTGGGCCGAGGAATGCCCACAGCCTGGGATTCCTCCTAAGCCGTGTCCCGTCTGTGCGGGACCCCACTGGAAGTTGGACTGTCCCACTCTCCTGGCAGCCACTCCCAGAGCCCCTGGAACTCTGGCCCAAGGCTCTCTGACTGACTCCTTCCCAGATCTTCTCAGCTTAGCCTCTGAAGACTGATGCTGCCCAATCGCCTTGGAAGCCTCCTGGACCATCACAGACACTTTGGGTAACTCTCACAGTGGAGAGTAAGTCCATCCCCTTCTTAATCAATGTGGAGGCTACCTACTCCTCATTACCTTCTTTTCAAGGACCTGTTTCCCTTGCCGCCATAACTGTTGTGAGTATTGACGGCCAGGCTTCTAAACCTCTTAAAACTCCCCAACTCTGGTGTGAACTTGGACAACATTCTTTTATGCACTCGTTTTTAGTTATCCTTACCTGCCCAGTTTCCTTATTAGGTCGAGACGTTTTAACAAAACTATCCACTTCCCTGACTATTCCTGGGCTACAGCCACACCTCATTGCCACCCTTTTCCTCACTTCAAAGCCTCCTTTGCATCCTCCCCTGTGTCTCCCTGCCTTAATCCACAAGTATGGGATACCTCTACTCTTTCCTTGGCAACTGATCATGCACCCCTTACCATCCCTTTAAAACCACTGTTACCACTAGAGCCTGTTATCACCCACCTGTTACAACATGGCCTCTTAAAGCCTACAAATTCCCCTTACTGAGGGAAGAGAGAGACCCTCTCATATTGTTTTATATTGTTTTATACTCAGTACCTGTTTTAAGAGTAAAAAACAAGGAAGTGAAATCAGAGACAGGCAGCCCGGCACCAGGCCTGGGCCTGCCTGGCCTAAACCTAGTAGTTAAAAATCAACTCATGACTTAGCAACCAATGCTATCCATAGATTCCAAGCATTGTATGGAAGAACATTGTGAAACTCCCTGTTCTGTTCTGTTTGACTCTGACTACCAGTGCATGAAGACCCTGTTACATAACCCCTAGATTGCTCAATCAATCACAACCCTTTCATGTAAAATCTTTAGTGTTGTGAGCCCTTAAAATGGACAGAAATTGTGCACTCAAGGAGCTCCGATTTTAAGACAGTAGCTTGCCGATGCTCCCAGCTGAATAAAGCCCTTCCTTCTACAACTCGGTGTCTGACAGGTTTTGTCCATGGCTCGTCCTGCTACATTACAACTCCCCTATCCTACCCATCCAGGAACCGGACAAATCTTACAGGTTGGTTCAGGATCTTTGCCTTATTAATCAAATCATCTTTCCCATCCACCTTATAGTGCCAAACCTGTACACCCTCCTATCTTCAATACCCCCTTCCACAACTCACCATTTTGTTATTGACCTCAAAGACACCTTCTTTACTATCCCCTTGCATCCCTCCTCTCAGCCTCTTTTTGCCTTTACTTGGACTGACCGTGAACCCACCAATCCCAACAACTCACCTGGACTGTTCTGCCCCAAGGCTTCAGGAACAGCCCACACTACTTCGGCCAGGCCCTTTCTCATGATCTGCTTTCTTTTCACCTGTCTGCCTCCCACCTTATTCAATATTTTGATGATCTTCTTCTTTGCAGTCTCTCTTACCAATCTTCCCAGCAGGACACTACCCTGCTTCTTCAACATCTCTATTTAAAGGGGTACCGAGTATCCCCCTCCAAGGCACAAATTTCTTCCCCTAGTGTTACCTATCTCGGTATAATCCTCCATCAACATACACACGCCCTTCCTGCAGACTGTGCTCAGTTAATCTCCCAGACCCCAATCCCCACCACAAAACAACAACTCCTTTCCTTCTTAGGCATTGTTGGATATTTCTGACTCTGGATACCAGGCTTTGCTATCCTAACCAAACCACTTTACAAGCTCACAAAAGGTAACTTAACTGATCCCATAGACCCTAAGTCTTTTGCCCATTCTTCTTTTTGCTGTCTCAAAAAGGCCCTGGAGACAGCTTCCACACTGGCACTCCCCAACTCGTCCCATGCTTTTTCCTTACACACAGCTGAAATACAAGGCTGTGCTGCTGGAGTCCTCACACCGGAGCCAGGCCCATGACCTGTTGCCTTTCTATCAGAACAACTTGACCTCACAACTCTGGCACAGCCCTCATATTTGCGTGTGGCAGCAGCTGCTGCTGTAATACTTCTGGAAGCCCTCAAAATCACAAGCTATGCTCCACTTACCCTCTACAGTTCTCACAACCTTCAAGCATTAATATCCTCCTCACACCTTTCACACTTACTGTCTGCCCCTTGACTCCTCCAGCTCTAGTCATCTTTTATTGAAACCCCAACAGTAACTATTGGCCATGGGCACGATTTCAACCCAGCTTCTCAGTTAGTACGCAACACAAGTCCTGAACCACGTGACTGTATTTCCCTAATACACATAGCATCTTCCCCCTTTCCTCGTATTTCTATTCTTCGAATTCAAAATCCAGACCACCCAATCAATTTTCACCAGCTAAAGCTGGATATGCTGTCATGTCCCACATCTCTATTATTGAAACTGCTGCACTTCCTCCCTCCACCACTTCTCAACAAGTCAAACTGATTGCTTTAACTCATGTGCTCTCTCTCGCTAAGGGGATGCACATTAACATTTATACTGACTCCAAATATGCTTTCCACATCTTCCATAACCATGCTGCCATCTGGGCTAAAAGAGGCTTCCTTACCACACAAACCTCTTCCATTATCTATGCCTCCCTAATACAGGCCCTCCTTAAGGCTGCTCTCCTGCTGGCCAAGCCTGGAGTCATTCATTGTAAAGGACACCAGAAACCTACTCATCTTATTGCAAAAGGAAATGCCTATGCCGACAGGACAGCAAAAGAAATAGCCAATGCCTCCACACCCGCTAATATTCCAGCTCCCACTCCAGAGGACTAGTATTTTTCTTCCTTATCTATCACTACCACCTACTCTTTTGAAAGCCTGCTCTACTAGTCTTTTCCAACTCAGGGAAAGTGCTTCTTAAATCATGGAAAATTCATTCTTCCTGCCTCACAACCTCAGTCCATGCTTTCTTCCCTTCATGACCACTTCCATGTGGGATATAAGCCTCTGGCTTGCCTCCTGCAGCCCCTCATCTCCTTCTCTTCATGGAAATCCATCCTTAAGACCGTCACCTCTCAATGCTCGTCTACCATGCCACCAGCCCCCAAGGCTTTCTCAGGCCTCCTCCTTTTCCTACGCATCAGGCTCGTGGATTTACTCCAACACAAGATTGGCAGATTGACTTCACTCATATGCCCCATGTCCGTAAATTTAAATATCTCCTGGTTTGGATTGACACCTTCACTGGGTGGGTCGAGGCCTTTCCCACTATCTCTGAAAAGGCTACTGCAGTCATTTCTTCCCTTCTAACAGATATAATTCCCTGATTTGGCCTCCCTACTTCTATTCAATCTGACAATGGTTCGGCTTTTATTAGTCAAATCCTCCAAGCTGTCTCTCAAGCTCTTGATATTCAGTGGAAACTTCATGCCCCCTACTGTCCTCAGTCTTCAGGAAAGGTAGAAAGGAGTAATGGTCTTTTAAAAACACACCTCACCAAGCTCAGCTTCCAACTTAAAAGGGACTGGACAATATTTCTACCACTTGCCCTTCTCAGAAGTAGAGCCTGCCTTCAAGATGCTACAGGGTACAGTCCATTTGAACTTTTATATGGACTTACTTTCTTGCTTGGCCCCAACCTTGTTCCAGACACCAGCCCTCTGGGCAACTATCTTCCAGTCCTCCAGCAGGCTAGACAGGAAATTCGCCCGACTGCTAATCTTCTCTTTCCTACTCCAGATTCCCAGCCATATGAAGACACCCTAGCTGAACGATCAGTTCTTGCTAAGAGTCTGAGCCCTCAAACTCTACAGCCTTGATGGATTGGACCCTACCTAGTCATCTATAGCACCCCAACTGCTGTCCATCTGCAGGACCCTCCCCATTGGGTTCACCATTCCAGAATAAAGCTGTGTCCATCGGACAGCAAGCCTGATCTCTCCTCTTCCTCCTGGAAGTCGCAAGTACTCTCCCCTACTTCCCTTAAACTCACTCACATTTCTGAAAACAGTAATAACCCTTATGAACCTAATATGTCCCTTCATTCTATTAGGTCTATTCATCCTTACCCTACTTTTTGCAACAGGGCTTTACACAGTCACCCCCACTACTTCGACTGTGCCCCAAAACTTGTCATCCCTGCTATCTTCTGTCTAGTCATACTCCTATTCACCATTCTCAACTACTCATAAATTCCCTGCTCTTGTTTATACTGCTGGTTTACACTGTTTCTCCAAACCATCACAGCTGATATCTCCTGGCCCTATCGCCAAACTGCCACTCTTGACTCCCTCTTGGAGTGGATAGATGATCTTTGCTGGCAGGGCACACTCCAATATTTTCACCATGATGAAGTCCTATTCTTTACTTTTATACTCAGTCTTATTCTCATTCCCATTCTTATGCCACCCTCTCCCTCTCCCCAACTATCTCCACCACACTATCAGTCTCACTCACTCTCTCCCAGCCATTTCTAATCCCTCCTTAGCGAACAATTGCTGGCTTTGCATTTCCCTTTCTTTCTGCGCTTACAAAGCTGTCCCTGCCTTACATACCTACTGGGCAACATCTCCTGTCTCCGTACATCTCCGAACTTCCTTTAACAGCCCTCACCTTTACCCTCCTGAAGAACTTCTTTACTTTCTGGACAGGTCCAGCAAGACCTCCCCAGACATTTCACATCAGCAAGCTGCTGCCCTTCTTCAAACTTACTTAAAAAACCTTTCTCCTTATATCAACTCTACTCCCCCAATATTTAGACCCCTCACAACACAAGCTACTATTCCTGTGGCTGCTCCTTTATGTATCTCTCGGCAAATACCCACTGAAATTCCCCTGGGTAACCTTGCATCTTCTTGATGTTCCTTCACTCTTGATCTCCAAAGCCCAGCTACACATACCACTGAAACAATTGTGGCTTTCCAGCTCCATATTACAGATAAGCCCTCTATCAGTACTGACAAACTTAAAAACATTAGCAGTTATTATTGCTTAGGAAGACATTACCCTGTATTTCACTCCATCCTTTGCTGCCTTCCCCTTGCTCTTCAGACTCTCCTCCCAGGCCCTCTTCTTGTTTGCTTATACCCAGCCCCGTAAATAACAGTGAAAGGTTGCTCATAGACACTCGACACTTTCTCTTACACCATGCAAATCAAACCTTCCCCTCTATGCAGTTACCCCATCAGTCCCCATTACAACCTCTGACGGCTGCTACGCTAGCTGGATCCCTAGGAGTCTGGGTACAATACACCTCTTTTAGTACTCCTTCTCATCTTTTCACTTTGCAGCTCCAGTATTGCCTTGCATAAGGTCTCTTCTTCTTCTGTGGATTCTCTACCTACATGTGTCTATCTGCTAATTGGACAGGCACATGCACACTAGTTTTCCTTAGTCCCCAGATTCAATTTGCAAATGGGACCAAACAGCTTCCTGTTCCCCTCATGAAACCGACATGATAAAAAAGTGTTATTCCAATAATTCCCTTACTTGTTAGTTTAGGACTTTCTGCCTCCACTATTGCTCTCGGAACTGGAATAGCAGGCATTTCAACCTCTGTCACAACCTTCTGTAGCCTTTCTAATGACTTCTCTGCTAGCATCACAGACATATCACAAACTTTATCAGTCGTTCAGGCCCAGGTTGAATCTTTATCTGTGGTTGTCCTCCAAAACTGCCAAAGCCTCGACTTACTGCTGAAAAAGGAGGACTCTGTGTATTTTTAAATGAAGAGTATTGTTTTTACCTAAATCAATCTGGCCTGGTATATGACAACATAAAAAAACGCAAGGATAGAGCCCAAAAACTCACCAACCAAGCAAATAATTATGCTGAACCTCCTTGGTCACTTTCTAATTGGATGTCCTGGGTCCTCCCAATTCTTAGTCCTTTAATACTTGTTTTTCTCCTTCTCTTATTCAGACCTTGTGTCTTCCGTTTAGTTTCTCAATTCATACAAAACCGCATCCAGGCCATCACCAATCATTCTATATGACAAATGCTCCTTATAACAACCCCACAATACCACCCTTTACCTGAAAATCTTTCTTCAGTTTAATATCTTCTACTCTATGTTCCCATGCCACCCCTAATCCCACTCGAAGCAGCCCTGAGAAACAATGCCCATTCTCTCTCCACACCACCACCAAAAATTTTTGCCACCCCAACACTTCACCACTATTTTGTTTTGTTTTTCTTATTAATATAAGAAGATAGGAATGTCAGGTCTCTGAGCCCAAGTTAAGCCATCATATCCCCTGTGACCTGCACGTATACATCCAGATGACCTGAAGCAACTGAAGAACAACAAAAGAAGTGAAAATAGCCAGTTCCTGCCTTAACTGATGATATTCCACCATTGTGATTTGTTCCTGCCCCACCCTAACTGATCAATTAACCTTGTGACATTCCTTCTCCTGGAAAATGAATCTCAGGAGCTCCCCCACAAAGCACCTTGTGACCCCTGACCCTGCCCACAAGAGAACAACCCCCTTTAACTGTAATTTTCCACTACCCTACCCAAATCCTATAAAACTGCCCCACCCCTATCTCCCTTTGCTGACTCCTTATTCGGACTCAGTCAGCCTGCACACAGGTGATTAAAAAGCTTTATTGTTCACACAAAGCCTGCTTGGTTGTCTCTTCACACACACATGTGTGACAGATTACAGCCCTACTGACACCTTAACATTAGCTCAGTGAGACTTCTGACACGGGGTACTATATTTTATTTGTGTGAAGCCAATAAGACCGTGGTGATTTAAACAGCAGCATTGGAAACTAATGCAAGGGGAAGAGATGTCTTTCACCTCACTGAGAGCATGGTTGTCCTCTGTTCTTGGAAATATTTCCACCTTGTTATCTGGTGTCAATTATGACATATTTTCTAGTATTTAAAGAAAAGATCTGCTACCCTAAAATCCTATGTCCAGTAAAATTATTATTTAGAAATGAAAGACAAATTGAGAAGTCCTCAGTTGTAGAAAAACTAAGAGTATTTGCTGCCAGCAGATCCACTTTAAACATAGGCAAAATGAGCCCTAGGAAGATAAAACTAAAGATAAAGAGAGGATATTAAATAATGTTAGGGACAAAAGGCTACAAAAATGAGAAGATAGATGGATATAATGCATTGCTAAATCATGTGTGATAGTTGTATCAAAGTTGTAATACTGTTTTGTTCCTAATATATGCAGATAAATTACTTTTAAAAAACAATCTATTTACAATGGGGGAGGAAACATGACATAAAAAAGGTAAAATTCTATATTTATTTTAAATGGTAATATATTGATGCCAACATACTGTGAGAAGCTATGCATATAAAGGAAATACCATGACAACCAATTTGAAAATCATTATAAAAAGAGATACCCCAAAATTAGGTAAAATTAAAATGAAATTGTAAAGATGTTCAAGTAACCCAAAAGAAGGCAGCAAAAAGAAAACAGAGAAGCAAAAAAAGATACAGCAAAAAAGTAGAGTGCAGACTTAAATTTTAATATATCAATATCAATATATTAAATATGCAAATTATGAAACTTTGAAAAAGACAACAATTGATGAATAAAAAGAAATGTCCCAACTGTATGTCATCTACAAGACACTCACATCAAATATAACAGTATAACTAGATTGAATATAAAAGGAAGGAAAATGGTATACTATGCAAACATTAATAAAAAGAATCAGTAGCAAATACTAATATCAGATAAAGTAGACTACAGAGCCAAAGAATGTTACCAGGGACAGAAAGGTACATTACATAATGAAGAAAGTCATTTTGGAAAGAAGACAGAGAGTTCTAAGTGCGTAGACACCAAGCAACAGAGCGATATAGTGCATGTGGCAGAAACTAACAAAACAATTGCACACGGAGACTTCAAAACCCCTTGTTAATCTTCGATAGGACAACTGGACAGAAAATCAGCAAGGATTTAGGACTCAACAATATCATCAACCCACGAGATCTAACTGACATTTACAGAACACTCCAACCCATAACAATAGAAGTTCACATTTTTTTCTTCCAAGTGCCCACAACATATACCAAGATAGGACATATCCTGCCCACATAACCTCTCAACATATTTGCAATAATTAAAATCACAGTGAATGTGTTCTCTGACCATGGAGGGATCAAACTAGAAATCAATATTGAAAATGTAACCCCCAAATTTTCAAATATATGGGAACTATACAATATTGTTATTTCCAAAGAACCAGCCTTTGGTTTGCCTGGTGTTCAGTGTCACTTTTTCTGTTTGCAGTTTTATTGATTTCTGCCCCAATATTTATTATTTATTTTGCTCATGTTCTACTTCAGATATAAATTGCTCCTCTTTATGTAGTTTCATAAGGTGGAAGCTGAGATTATTGGTTTTATCCCTTTTATTTTCTGAAAAATACTCATATGCATATGTTTATCTACGTGCATACACATGCATAAATATGTGCAGATGCATATGCATACACGTGGTTTTAATACCATAAATTACCCTGTAAGCGCTGCTGAATACCTATGCGTATTTTCTTTTCTCTGAGCTCAAACTTGCAAACCTGGCCACTTAATCTGCATGTTCATTGGTGTCTCAATCTAGAATTGAGCAAAAATAACAAACTCCTTTCATTTTATCTCAACTTTCTTGACCGCTAATACATTTAACATCAGAAAGTCAGAATCTATCTAATAGATTAAGGCCAAAGCTGCCAGGTCACTCCTAATCTGACTCTTCTCACACCAAGGAGTGTAAATGACATTGATTTAAAAATATGGTATCATCTGCCTATGTCTCCAACAATCTTCACTGCCCCAAAACTAGTTTATGCCAGGATCCACTTTGCCAAGATAAGCATCTCTTCTGCTTCTCACAGCCCAATTCGAGTCATTACTCTGCTAAAAAATAAATATGACCATGGGGGTACTTTGCTTAAAAAAATTCCCAGAATGTCCTGCTGTACTTACAAAGCATTTGCTCCCCAAACAGAAAATGAAGGCCTTATTAATTTCACACCAGTCACATGTGGTGATCTTTAAGACACTGAGAGAAAATGGCTCTGACCTGCTTCCTCACAAACTTTCTCTTTTTTACCTTGGTTAAGTCACTCTCCTCATAGTGCCTTTCTCTGTTCTTCACATGTTCATACTGTATTCCTTCTAAGAGCCTTGATTGTCATGAACCTCGGTGCCCTTCAGAAACTTCTCTTCAGGTCCGTTGTTCTCCTCATCCAGGTCAGTCACCTCCTCAGAAAAAGTAGCCTCTACCTCCCTAACTAACTGACTCCTTTTCCTCATTAACCACTTCCTCTTCCCTTGCCATTTTTTTCCTTTATGACCCTTAACTTTTTCTAGAATCTTTTTGTTGATTTATGTTTAATTAGGCATGGCCTTTTTTTCACCAGAAAAGATATAGGTAAATGAGAGTCAGACACTGACTTTCTCAGGGGTGCAGCCTAGATATATTCCTGGTCCAGCATAGTTGCTCAATTAACACTTTATTGAATGAATGAATAATGAAAAGTTAATAAGCAAGAAACTCTCCAAGACATAATCAACACTCATAACCTATACACATTGAAAACAACCCACTGAATGTAAAACATGGATTATTCTGAGTAATGAGAAGTTTGAATAGCAGTGTGCTGCTCTTCATAGTCAGCTCTTCATAGTCAGTGTGCTGCCCTTCATAGTTTGCATTTTGCTGGGGAGATAAGGAACACATCCAAAGTCCATGATAATCAGGTATGAGTATTCTTATCTTTTTTAAAAAACAAGCAAATAGGCTTTGCAGTCACAAAAAAATTGCAATAAATGGGACTACACTATCACTTAACTCTACTGGCTCCTGTTCACAAAAACAGGTTGTATTATTAACTCTTCTTTGAAAACAAACCAGCTCCAAACAAAATGCCATAAAATGAGCATGTACAGTCCTCCCTCAGTATCCATGGGAAATAGTTTCCAGGGCACCCTGCAGATATTCCAATTTTTGGAGACTCAAAACCTTTATGTAAAATGCACAATATTTGCATATAACCTACACATATCCTCCCGTACATTTCACACAATCTCTAGCCTCCTTATAATACCTAGTACGATGTCTACACATGACTTAACTTGTGTAGATTCATCCAAGTGTTACTCAGCACGTGGCAAAGTCAAGTTTTGCTTTTTGGAATTTTGTGGATTTTTTTTTCGAAATATTTTTGATCCAGGATTAGTTGAATCCATGGGTGCAGTTCCCATGGGTAGAGAGCTGACTGTACAGCTCCTTATAATTCTGAGGGTCAGCTCTGTGGTTCTTCCATTCTGGGCTGGCTGGACTGATCTCTGCTGAGTCCGCTCATGTGTCTTCAGTTACCCTGTGGTTCAGTTGTGACTGGATGGTCTGATGTGACTTCTTTAACCTATCTGGAAGCTGGTTTGATGTGCAGGTTGGACAACTTTTGGTATCGGTTTACATGGGTCAGGAAGATGGGTCCTATTCCCCAATCTGTATTAGGTTTGTTCCCAGATCAACTCTGGGGTTCAAGTCTATTCATTGTGGGTTGTTTGGGAGAAATTCTACATGAACGAAGCTGAACTGCTGTCATTTATTGCTGTTAGCAGTTATTGTTTTTCTCTGAAATGCATCTTATATAACCAAGATCTCCCCAGGGTGGCCCAACAGTACAGCTCAGCTCAGCCCATCCTGTCACTTCGCTGGATGACTGCAGGTGTGAGAAAGGCAATGTGCTCAGTCACAGGAAAGGCAGGGGCCCACCCTGGGGCTGAAACCTGCAGACACAGCATTCACACAGCTTCTTTGCAAAATACGAAGACTTCATTTTCTTTATACTTAAGATAGTTATACATTTTTTTCTATAATGTCCCTATGCTATTTAACTAATTTTAGTTTTCAGAACTGGTTGTATTTATTATTTCTGTGTTAGGTGCTCTTAGTCACTTATGGCAAGAGTGAGTTAATAGAGACAACATACAGATTAGCTATGGAACAATAGAGAAGTGTGTGTATTCAGACAGGATAAAGATCAAAGGGGTGACAAATACATTCTTTTGAGAAGCAGATTCTCATAGATCACCACAAGTCAAGGTCCACATTCAAGGTGCAGTGGCGTGTCAGTCACATTGTGCAAATGGTCAGCTCTGCACATTAAACTTGGCTAGCACATTGCAAGACCAAAATTACCTGTAAAGGTATGGGGAAAATAAACCATCATGGAAATAATAATTTGAAGGAGTTCTCAATTATTTATACTTGGATATAAAGCAGAATGCTACAATGAATGAACCTACAACCTAAAAACTTTAAGCCTTTTAAAGAGGTTTCTTTTTGTCAGGGTATTTCTCAGCAAATAATGATAAAAAATTTATGGATAAACTACTTGCACAATTAGCCACAATAAATCCCTTCCCTGTACTCATCCTTTGGTTGGCCTCATTCTAAATGGATGCAGGTGTTGCCCATGTGTCTTGCTCAGGCCAATAGGATAATAGCAGATGTGACACAAGTGGAGTCTTGGAAAGGGCTTACACATCGAAGCTTTCCTCTCTCGCGCAGTGCTTGGAAACCCTAAGGTCACAATGAGAATAAGCCTGTGCCCATCTACAGTCAATGTCAGTAGCATGGCTGCTCTTCGGTCTACTATTTGTTCTTACAATGTGTGCTAAGTTTGTTATGGCCATGTAACAAATTACCACAAATTTATCAGCTTAAGACTACACCCATTTATCATCTCTCAATTTCTGAGTCAGCAGTCGGCACATGGCTTTGTCGGGTCCTGGCCATTGGATTTCACAAGACTATGCCACAGTGTAGATCGGGCTTCATTCTCACCTGTGAGTCCCCTGAGCACATAGATATTTTAGAGCTCTTTCAGATAGTTGCAGAGCTCATTCCTTAGCATTTCTATGACTCAGGGCTTCCATTTCTAACTGGCTCTTGGCTCAAGGCTACTCTCAGTTCCAAGAGGCTGTGGACAATTCCCTGCCATGTGATGCTCACACAGGCAATGCCCACATGGCTGGTTGCTTGTTCAAGGCCAGCAGAAGGTTTCAGAGAGTGTCTCTTTCCAGTCTGCTATGACAGAGGCTTATAGAATACAATCATTGGAAAGACATCTCATAACATATGACATATCATATGGATTAGAAGCAAGTCTACGTTCTGCTTGTTCTCTGTGGAGGTGGATTATACAATTGTGTGATTCACTGGGGAGAGGGTTCTGCTAGGGTGTTCTGGCATCTTTAGTTTCCTCAAATATCAGGTACTTGTACTGAGTGTGAAATCTGTCCTGTACTTACTGGCATTGACTAGTCCTGTGACCCCTGGGAACATCTTGGGAAGCATACTTTGTAAGAGAGGTTTTAGGGTAACCTAGCTCCTATTGGAAGCATAGCATTTGCAAAATATCCTAATCTTTGTGATTTCTAACATGTCCTCAAGGTTCCTTAATTGCAACTATCATAAGCCAATTATCTCTAAATATCTGCAAAATTTATATTTAATAGTAGGAAAATGATTTATTAAGGAGTCTATTAAACAAGACTCAGGGAAATGATGTCAACACCCAATTGCTGCTGCCCACTGCTAGACTATGTGAGACAATTTTCATGAACAATAGAACAGATACTGCATGCTAGACACTGCTGTGAGCACCACTGGCCTGCTACCTCTAGAAATGTTTGCAGAACGAGGGCAATTGCTATGAGTCTCAAAATATAATTTTTTTATTATACTTTAAGTTCTAGGGTACAAGTGCACAACATGCAGGCTTGATACATAGGGATACATGTGCCATGTTGGTTTGCTGCACCCATCAACTCATCATTTACATTAGGTATTTCTCCTAATGCTATCCCTCCCACTGCCCCCGACCCCATGACAGGCCCCAGTGTGTGATGTTCCTCACCCTGTGTCCAAGTGTTCTCATTGTTCAATTCCCACCTATGAGTGAGAACATGAGGTGTTTGGTTTCTTTTCCTTGTGATAGGTTACTGAGAATGATGGTTTCCAGCTTTATCCATGTCCCTGCAAAGGACATGAAATCATCCTTTTTATGGGTGCATAGTATTCCCTGGTGTATATGTGCCACATTTTCTTAATCCATTCTATCATTGATGGACATTTGGGTTGGTTCCAAGTCTTGCTATTGTGAATAGTGGCATGATAAACATACGTGTGCATAGTACCATGATTTATAATTCTTTGGGTATGTACCCAGTAATGGGATTGCTGGGTCAAGTGGTATTTCCAGTTCTTGATCCCTGAGGAATTGCCACACTGTCTTCCACAATGGTTGAACTAATTTACACTCCCACCACCAGTGTAAAAGCTTTCCTATTTTTCCACATCCTTGCCAGCATCTATTGTTTCCTGACTTCTTAATGATTGCCATTCTAACTGTTGTGAGATGATATCTCACTGTGGTTTTGATTTGCATTTCTCTTATGACCAGTGATGATGAGCATTTTTCGTGTGTCTGTTGGCTGCATAAATGTCTTCTTTTGAGACATGTCTGTTCATATCCTTTGCCCAATTTTTGAGGGGGTTGTTTGATTTTTTTCTTGTAAATTTGTTTGAGTTCTTTGTAGATTCTGGATATTAGCCCTTTGTCAGATAGGTAAATTGCAAAAATTTTCTCCTATTCTGTAGATTACCTGTTCACTCTGATGGTAGTTTCTTTTGTCATGCAGAAGCTGTTTAGTTTAGTTAGATCCCATTTGTCTATGTTGGCTTTTGTTGCCATTGCTTTGGTGTTTTAGTCATGAAGTCCTTGCCCATGCCTACGTCCTGAATGGTATTGCCTAGGTGTTCTTTTAGGGTTTTTATGGTTTTAGGTCTAACATTTAAGTCTTTAATCCATCTTGAATTAAATTTTGTATAAGGTGTAAGTAAGGGATCCAGTTTCAGCTTTCCAGTTTTTCCAGCTAGCCAGTTTTTCCAGCACGATTTATTAAATAGGGAATCCTTCCCCATTTCTTGTTTTTGTCAGGTTTGTCAAAGATCAGATGGCTGTAGATGTGTGGTGTTAATTCTGAGGTCTCTGTTCTGTTCCATTGGTCTATATATCTGTTTTGGTACCAGTACCATGCTGTTTTGGTTACTGTAGCCTTGTAGTATAGTTTGAAGTCAGGTAGTGTGATACCTCCAGCTTTGTTTTTTTTTGCTTAGGATTGTCTTGGCAATGCGGGCTCTTTTTTGATTCCATATGAACTTTAAAGTAGTTTTTTCCAATTCTGTGAAGAAAGTTATTGGTAGCTTGATGGGGATGGCATTGAATCTATAAATTACCTTGGGCAGTATGGCCATTTTCACTATATTGATTCTTCCTATCCATGAGCACGGAATGTTCTTCTATTTGTTTTGTGTTCTCTTTTATTTCGTTGAACAGTGGCTTGCAGTTCTCCTTGAAGAGGTCATTCACATCCCTTGTAAGTTGGATTCCTAGGTATTTTATTCACTTTGACTTAATCTGTGAAGTGTATTTAAATTCTCATTCTATAGAAGAAAAATACAAAGTACTTGGAAAAGAGAAATCTTGCCATGAGATACACAGTTCTTCAGTTTCAAAGCAGAGATTATCCCTCAGATATTCTGGCTCATACAATTTTCAGTACACTGCAAGACAGAAGATGTGAAGACAACACTACCCAATTGGCCTTGCACTTGCTTTGCTCGCTGTTAACTAAGTTCACTGTAAAAAAACCAATGATTCCAATAAAACACATTGTCAATGAACTGTCACAAATAAATACATCTTTAGAACCACATCCAAAATCCAGACATAGAACATTTCTATAACTCCAAAACATTTTGACCCACTCTTTTGGAATCAACTTGCTTTCTGCCTCACAGATCAGGGAATTTTGATCTGCTTCCTGTCAGTACAGATTTCATTTTCCTTGTAAGAGTTTCACATAAATGAAATATAGGATGCGCTCTTTTGTGTCTGGTGACTTTTGTGCAGCATGACTGTTTCTCAGATTCATTCAGATGTCCTGTGTTCTAATTATGTGCTCCTCTTTATTTTTGAGTATTATTTAACTGTTCAGTAATTTTATGATGGATCCTTTCATCTATTGATTGCCGTGTGGGTTGTTTCCATTTTGGGCTATTATGGATAAAGTTGCTATCAATGTTCTTGAACAAGACTTTGCATGAACATATGTCTTCATTTCTTTTGGGCTAATACCTAGGCGTGTAGTTGCTGTGTTTTTCAGTAAGTGTTTAATACTCTGTCCGACTTTACCCAAAGTGGCTATAATATTTTACGTGTCCACCAATAACTTATTATAGCTCCACACCCTCCAAAATATTTCATTTTTTAAAAAGATTTCACCTAATTGTCACTCAACAGTAACCAGAATAGCTAGTGATTATTAAGCTATGTTTTTCTTCCCATTTTCTTGTCAATTTGGGGAATTGATGTGTTACAGGACATTGAGAACAGAATCAATTCTGTCCTAGTTCCCTATCAAACACTTTTATCAAGCCATAATATTTAGGATGGTAACATGATATATAAAGGGAGTGTTGGAGTAGTAATAAGTATTTTCAATACTTATTATATTCCATAAAGCAATATATCTTCAATGAAATGGCATTTAACTAGACTTAGCATAGAAAGGTTCTCATCTCAACCCTAGTATTCAGTATTAGCAAAAGTTTGAGGGAAAAAAAATATCCAGCAACATAAGCCAGAGAGTGTTTTGCTAGTCAAGTAGCACTGCAATACTGATGCTCTTCTAATGCCAGCCCTTCACAATAATTTCCACTCAGAACATTTGGTTGCCTCCTTGCCTTGTTCTCCTTATGGGACTTCATGCTGAGGGCATGTGGCATCACAGAGGGAGCAGTGCACTTGGGTGCAGAAATATAGCTTAGTAGATTGTCTGGCCTTAGGGGTGGCTGCAATGGAATACACATGTTCAAGGAAGTTCCCTGTTAAACCTCCTGGTAAACTGTTAGTTAAGACCAGGTGCGGGGACTTATCCCCGTTATCCTAGATGTTTGCAAGATCAAGTAGGGAGGGTAGCAGAAATCTACGAGTTCAAGACCAGCTTGGAAAACATAGGGAGACCCCCCCTCATCTCTAGAAAAAAAACACTGTTTGTTAAGATGTGGTGTGAACAATGGCATCTCTAAGTGATTATTTATTAACATTTGCTGAGAAAATTAGAAAATAGAACGATGTCTTCAGATCCAATAATATCATAATAAAGATGTGAAGTTTTTAAACTATGGTTAAGTATAGAGAAGATAAAATTGCCCATCTTAGCCATTTTTAAGTGTACAGGACAATGGCATTAAGTATAGTCACATTGTTGGGCTAGCATCAATAACATCCATCTCCAGAACTCTTTCCATCTTCTAGAACTGAAACTCCATAGCCATTAAATGACAACCCCCTCCCCGTTTCCCCTGCTCCCAGTCCCTGGCAACCTGTAATCAAGTTCTGTCTCTATGACAGTGACTGCTGTGAAGCAGGTTTGCTGTGCCCTGGTTACCAACTTGTCAGAGTCCAGGGAGACAGAACAATCATACACAACAAGTTACAAGAATCTAGTTTAGTATTTACAGGTGACCAGCAAGGCACGGCAGAAGCTGAGGATTTATTGTGGGTCTTTACCCTGAGGCACAGGTAAGTGGGGCTGATGGAATCTTGACTATGTGTACCCCACTTGGACCAGAGCTTAGGAACCCCAGAAAGAAGATGCTCTGGGTTTTAAACCCTGGTGTCACAGGACACATGGAGCTAAAGTACTGGAGGACTTAAGTACAGGAGGACAGTACTAGAGGGAGCTGGATCAGAAGCCAGTCTGTTCTGACCTGTCCCTCGCTATTTCAGAATGTTACATTTCCAGCACATTCTACAATTATTCTTGAGAAGTGTAAGAAAGAGAGTGGGGAAAACCAAGTGAGTCCAGGACCATCGGAGGACTAGAGTGAAGTCATCCCCCAACACAGACATCCCCCGTAGAAAGCTATTCCATTTTATATGCCTACCAACCACCGTGAACTAGAGGCAGAGGTGTGTCTTGTCAGACGGATGAAGCACCTTGACTGACACAATCTCAAAGCAACATCATTGAGACAGAGCCAGAAAAGATTTCACTGGGCCAATGAAAACTACTACCAGAGGCAGAATGATCAGGCCCACCTGAAGCAGTTATGTAGCCCAGGATCCCACGATCCACAGAAGAAGTTGCTAAAGGGGTGAAAGAAGAATCCTTCCGGTGGGATTTTCTGAATCTGCAGAATCCATTTTCTGCAATTATAAGCTTGTTTCCAGATCTCCTCTACTTGAATTTCTAGGATACCTGAGGTGTTTATCCAGGTATAGCAGGGGGTATTGGAAATTGTATACAACCCTCCCAGTTGGGATTTTTTAAAGGTCTAGAGCAACACTGTTATCTTAAACATCCATCCCGATGGAGTTAAGGGATGTCTGCTGGGTTACCAAGGCAGTGGCTATGGAGGAGGAGCAATATCTGCCATGGTCAGAGACAAGTTCCTTATCATTTCACTTTTTTTCATGAGCACTGACTCCTATACGTAGTACCAAAAATATCATAAAAGACATAAACCTATCATCTGTTGTACCTTCTGGCAGATCCCTAGTAAGTCTGAGGTACAGCTTTGGGCTTCAGGCTCTATGGTTTACCTAATTCCAAGGAGCAATATCCAGAGACAACCCCAGCATGCCCAACATGCAGGATCTCACTATTCCACAGATATCCAGAGATGGCATCACATATCCTGCATTTTGGTCACTCCCAAACCGCTTACAGAGAAAGATGTAGCCCTTGGGTGCATACAGCCCCCTTTTCCCCATTTTTCTTCAATCACTCAGTCATGGTTATGCTGGTATTGGTGCGTTCATTAGCCAAGTCTCACTGATAGTAGAGTTGCGTGAACAAAGTTTTGCTCATACAATATTGTCTGTGGACAGAGGGCTAGCATTAGTCCAGTCCTTGTTTTTATCATTGCCATTGGGATGTTTCTCATCTATGCAATCAAAAAAGTATGGTGCATCAAAATATTAGTCCACCAATGTTTTTTTTAGTTGTGGTCATGACATTCGCCAGAGGCAATTAAGTTAAACAGGGGTCCTCCAGTTTCCTCCCATGTGGCAAGTGTCAGATTCTCACTTCGTGGGCCAGTGCTTGGGTCCTTTTGATGTACACCTTAGTATTAGGAATGTTGGTGTAATTTACCCTTGGTAGAATGAAAGGGAACCTCTAGTTAATGACAGAATGAGGTCAAGAATGGGAGATTCACTATTTTGAAAGATCACCCTGGTGACCTAAAAGAAGCTAACAAAGACATTGTGCTTCTAGGCCTTTGCTGCCTCATTCTTGTCAAAATGCATCCTCACAGGTTAATGCATCATCTCTCACTCATCCCAGGGTCTCAGGTGTCCCCTATCCATCTACAAGGGTTGGGCTGTGTTGGTGTAGGAATGCGGTCTGGCTGTCCTTCCTCTGTGAACAATCCATTGCCTTTGTCACTTGATCCAGATATTTCAGTCCTGATTGTCCACTCCAGGAAGGGAGATTATGCTCTGTAAAAACTGGACATATTTCATAATATCACCAACACTAAAGGAAAGATAAGATGTCCCTGGCACCAGAAGAGGGCCCCTAGCTCTGTGATATTTCTTAGTCTTGTTATCCATCACTGTGGGATCTTGTAGAAAGGAAGCACCCAGAGGAAACATAATCCTCCTATTAGAGTTAGGGGGCCTGTCTGGGGCATTGTAATGGCCTAGATTGCAAACCACCCCAGAGCATATATTCTAAAGGAAAAAAAGAAAAGGAATGGTTAGGAACACTGAAATGACTTTCACAGGTCCAGACTAATAAAGTGTCTGCCTGGCCTACCTTTACTTCCACCCAGCTCTGTGTTTCTCAACATGCACTATTTCCCTTTTTGTGGCCCAGGATCTTTAATGTACATATTTCTCTAGTCAGATGGGATACCACCCCATTAACAGACTTTGTAGATGTCCTTTCTGCATATTGCTGTGTGATTCCACTGATCTAGCATTCACTAGGATCATTGGCCTGTGGATGCAGGGTGCATGGAAAGTTCATCGTGTTCCATGAGAGTGTGCCTATTGTCATGTTGCTTGGGCAGTGAAAGATGCTCCTTTGTGAGTGAGAAGTCTCATGGAGTATCCAAAAATATGACATAAATTGCACTCAAGGGTTACCTAGGTAGTCCCAGCATCAAATTGAGCATCATATTTCTTTTTCCTGCAGGTGGAAAGCTGTGACCATAGTCCTTTCCTTCACACTGGGGATTCTTTAATAGTCCAGTCTCTCAGTTGCCATTTTCCTGAACAGATGGCAAGGCTGTTGGCAATGGCCGAGGATTTAGTGGATATGTGGCATGGTGCGTTGTTGGGACAGCCTGCATTGCCATTACCACTGAATGTAGTTTGGCCCACTGGGTAGAAAGCCCATGTTAAGTTTCAGTTAAAAAAGTGGCCATCCACTGGCTGAATGGTGGCCACACCTAGTGGACCTGTCAGTTAGTGTTTTGCTCAGCCTTCAGTGACTCCTGCCGTATGGAAATCTCTGAATCTTGGGCTCCACATGGGCAAATAAAGAGCCAAATTATCACCTACAAGTTATTTGGTCCCTTCTAGCAAGCTCCCCATTTGTTCATGGAGCCACAGATCCTGTGGGGTCCTGACTAAGCCTGATCAAGAATGTGCCATTTCCATTTGATAACATGGCTCTGTTCAGATTGTTCAGTTTTACTAATGGTGTTTGTAAGTATCCAAGTGAGAATGGACAGCTAAGGGACCAGTGTCACAGTCACACATGGTGCTGAAGCCTTAACATGTTCAGTCTCCATCAGTGCCTAATAGCAAGCAAGGAGTTGCCATTCAATATAAACACATTCAGTGGCTGATTCAGGCAACTTATGTGTCCTAAGGTTGAGAGGCTGGTGCACTCAGTGACAGTTTTCTGTTGCCATACGCTCCACTGAGTATGCATAGAGGTTGTGGATACCTGGACTTCCATCTGGTTAGCAAGCTGTAAAAATCTTAGAGAAGTGACTGGGCCAGGCCTTGTTGAACAGATTCCAAGGCTACTGTTGCAAAATGCCTCTTTCAAAGTTGGCAACTTTGTTCATGATTTTGACTAAGGGAAACAAAAGAACACCCAGGTGAGGTTTATGCCATCTCCCATTCGCAAAGGGGCCTACCTGCCATTGAGTCTCCTTTTATTCAGTGGGTGCCACAGAGACCAATGTTTCCAGCTGTTCAGTTGGCATAATAATTAACTATGAGTACACAGCTCACTTTCACTATACATATATTCCTTGATGGAAGTAACAGCATCATACATGATTAGTGTGTCAGAACCTTCACCACATCTGATAGGGTATCAATTCAATTACCTAGGGTTTGTGTGTCAGTTTTGCTTGACTAAGAATACGTTTTCTCCTTTCTATAGAGACGGCTGCACCTGTGCAGGTGATAAGATCACGAACTGCACACTTTGCCTTACTTTTTTGTTGTAAATAATTTGCCTGATTCAATGCCATATTATGGAAGAATTTCTTAACTGTGATGAAAGCACTTGGAAAATCCTCAAATAATATTTCATGCAGAAATATAACTGAAAGAAAGACAAATGCATATACAGGAAAACAACTGCTGCTCTTCTCATGTTGGATGAGGCCTGCTAAAAACACCTGACACCAGCTGTTAGTCTGATCCTTGATGTCTGGTACAATCTTGGGTTATTCTCCTTGGAAAAGTGGATGCTCAGAAGTGCCAGTATCCCCGTGAGTCCCAGTTAACTGAAATTCATATTGTTGAGCCCATGCATGGATAGTCATGACATCAGTTCATGAGATTCCCTGGGAAAGCTGGGAAAGGTAACTGTTGAAGTCCATGTTTTGAATTATTTTAATTATTTTGAGCTCCTGCTTCTAATGGCCTTTAGATAAATATTCACTTGGAAAGGATTTATTTTTTCTACTGGTCCTTTTTTGGAAGGTCCAGTCATATCTCCTCCAGAGTGACTTTGTGTCCAATCCTTCAGACGTGTTTCTTCTAAGTCCTGATGATCTGTCAAAACCACTAGTCAAGATTGTGATATTGTTGGTAATATCCAGAGCGGGGAGAGGACAATAGTACTCCCAATATTGCGGGAGGTGTACACCCCTCCTTGTGTTATTGTTCTTAATATCCAGGGGGAAAACAGGATGACATTACTACCAATATCGCGGGGGGTTTACACCCCCCCTTGTGAGATTCTTCATAATATCCGGGGGGGGGTGGGTAGGACTATATTATTTCCAATATCGTGGGGGGTGTACACCCCTCTTGTGATATTATTCATAGTATCCTGGGGGGAGACGACAATATTACTCCCAATATCGTGGGGGGTATACACCCCTTATTTTGATATTGTTCGTAATATCCAGGGTTGGAGAGGACGCCATTACCCCCAGTATTGCGGGGAGGGTACAACCCCTTTCTGATATTGTACGTAATATCCAGGGAGAGAGGAAGATATTACTCCCAATATCGTGGGGAGTGTACACCCCCCACTTGTGATATTGTTCGTAATATCCAGGAGGGGAGAGGACGATATTACTCCCAATATTGTTCGTAATATCCGTGGGGGAAGGGAAGATGATATTACTTCCAAAATCGTAAACACATTGTGTGTACACCCCCCTGTGATATTGTTCGTAATATTCGGGGTGGGGGGAGAGGATGACGTTACTTTCAATATCGTAAACACGTTGTGTGTACACCCCCCCACCCCACGATATGGTTCATAATATCCAGGGGGAGAGAGGAGATGATATTACTTTCGATATCGTAAACATGTTGTGTGTACACCCCCCTGTGATATTGTTCGTAATATCCGGGAGAGGAGAGTATGATATTACTCCCAGTATCACGGAGGGTGTACACCCCCCGTGATATTGTTCATAATGTCCAGTGGGGGAGAGGAGACCTATTACTTTCAATATCATAAGCAACTTGTGTGTACACCCTCCTTTGGTATTGTCCATAATATCCAGGGTGGGAGAGGATGATATTACTGGCAATATCTCGGTGGCTTTACACACCCCTGTAATATTGTTCGTTAAGGGGTTAAGAGGATGATATTACTCCCAGTATCGCGGGGGCGTGCACGCCTCTGTGATATTGTACATAACATCTTGGGAGAGACAGGAGGAAATTACTCTGAACATCGCGGGGCGTGCACAGCCCCCTGTGATATTGTTCGCAATATCCAGCGGGGAATAGGATGACATTACTCCCAATATCGCCGGGGATGTTCACCCCACTGTAATATTTTTCTTAATATTCAGGGGGGAAGGATGATATTAATCATAACACTGCGGGGGGTGTACACCCTTCTGTGATATTGTTCATTGTATCCAGGGATGGTTGGAGATGATATTACTTTCAATATCGTAAACACCTTGTGTGTACACCCCCCTGTGATATTGTTCGTAATATCCATTGGGGAAAGGATAATATTACTTCCAACATCGCGGGAAGTGTACACCTCCTTGTGATATTTTTCATAATATCCAGGGGGGCAGAGGATGATATTACTCCCAATTTCGCGGGGGGTGTACAACCCACTGTGATATTGTCTAATATGAAGTGGGAGAGAGGATGATGTTACTCCCAATATCGCCGGGAGTGTACACCCCCCTGTGATATTGTTTGTAATATCCAGGGGGGGATTGGAGATGATGTTAGTTTCAATATCGTTGACACTTTGTGTGTACACCCCCCTGTGATATTGTTCGTAATATTCAGAGGGGGAGAGGATGATAATACTCCCAATATTGTGGGGGGTGTACATCACCATGTGATATTGTTCATAATATCCAGAGTGCAGAAAGGATGCCCAATATCGTGGGGGGTGTGGCCCCTCTGTGATATTCTTGGTAATAATCGGGGGGAGATGACATTACTTCCAATATTGTGGGGAATGTACACCCCCTTTTGATATTGTTCGTAACATTCGGAGGGGAGAGGATGATATTACTCCCAATATAGTGGGGGGTGTAAAATCCCCCTGTGATATTGTTTTTAATATCCGGGGGGGATTTGAGATGATATTACTTTAAACATCGTAAACACCTTTTTTGTACACCCCCCTGTGATATTGTTCATAATATCCAGGTGGGGAGAGGATGATATTACGCCCAATACCGCAGGGATGTACATACCCCTGTGACATTGTTCCTAATATCCAGGGAGGAGGGGATGATATTATTCCCAATATCTCAGGGAGTGTACACCTCCCTGTGATATTGTTCATAATATCCAGGGGTGATTGGAGATGATATTACTTTCAATATCATAAACTTTTTGTGTATACACGCCCCTGTCCTGTTGTTTGTAATATCCAGGAGGGGAGAGTATGATATTACTCCCAATATTGTGGGGGGTGTACACCCTCTTGTGACATTTTTTGTAATATCTGGGAAGGAGAGGATGATCTTACTCCCAGTATCGCAGGTGGCGTACTCCACGCCATGATATTGTTTGTAATACACAGGGCTGCCAGGATGATATTACTCCCAATATCTCGGCATTGTACCCTGCCCCAGCATGATGTTGTTGTTTGTAATACCCAGGCAGGGAGAGGATGATATAACTCCTAATATCACATGCAGTGTACCCCCTCTGTGATATTGTTTGTAATACCCTGTGGTGGAGAAGATAATATTATTCTTCATATCACGGGTGATTTACTCCTCTTTTGTGATATTGTTCGTAGTACCGTGTGGTGGAGAGGATGAAATTGCTCCCAATATCACCACCGATGTGACATTGTTCATAATACTCAGGGCAAGTCTTTCCTATGTTTGTCCCATGATAGGGAATAAGTCTCTTGAGATCTGATGGTTTTATGAAGAGGAGTTCTGCACAAGCTCTCTCTCTTTGCCTTTTGCCATCCACGTAAGTTGTGTCTTGCTACTTTTTGCCTTCTGCCATGACCGTGAGGCCTCCCCAGCCATATGGAAGTGTAACTTAATTAAACCTCTTTTTTTTTGGTAAATTGCCCAGTCTCGGATATGTCTTTATTAGCAGCATGAAAAAGGGCAAATACAGTCAATTGGCACCAGGAGAGTGGGGCGCTATTGAAAAGATACCAAAAAATGTGGAAATGACTTTGGAGCTGGGTAACAGGCAGAGGTTGGAACAGTTTGGAGGGCTCAGAAGAAGACAGGAAAATGTGGGAAAGTTTGAAACTCCCTAAAGAGTTGTTAAATGGCTTTGACCAAAATGCTGATAATGATATGGACAATGAAATCCAGGCTGAGGTGGTCTCAGATGAAGATGAGGAACTTGTTGGGAGCTGGAGCAAAGGTTATTCTTGTTATGTTTTAGCAAAGAGATTGGTGGCATTTTGCTCCTGCCCTACAGATTGGTGGAACTTTGAATTTGAGAGAGATGATTTAGGGTATCTGGTGGGAGAAAGTTCTAAGCAGCAAAGCATTCAGGAAATAACTCAAGTGCGTTTAAAGGCATTCAGTTACATAAGATAAGCAGAGCATAAATGTCCAGACAATTTGCAGCCTGCCAATGTGATAGAAAAAGAAATCCCATTTTCTGAGGAGAAATTCAGGCCAACAGCAGAAATTTAAAAAAGTAATGAGGAGCCCAGTGTTGTTAATCCTCAAGACAATGGGGAAAATGTCTCCAGGGCATGTCAGAGGTCTTCATGGCTGCCCCTCCCATCACAGGCCCAGAGGTCTGGGAGGAAAAAGTGGTTTTGTGGGCCAGGCCCAGGGCCTTCATGCTGTGTGCAGACTAAGGACTTGTTGGCCTGTGTCCCAGCTCTTCCAGCCATGGCCAAAAGGGGCCAATGTAGAGCTCAGGCTGTGGCTTCAGAGGCCCCAAGCCTTGGCAGCTTCCACGTGGTATTGAGCCTGCAAGTGCACAGAAGTCAAGAATTGGGGTTGGGAAACCTTCGCCTAGATTTCAGAGGATGTATGGAAACACCTGGGTGCCCAGGCAAGAAGTTTGCTGCAGGGGTGGGGTGCCCATGGAGAGCCTCTGCTAGGGCAGTGCAGAAGGGAAATGTGGGGTTGGAGCCCCCACACTGACCCCCTACTGGGGCACTGCTTAGTGGAGCTGTGAGAAGAGGGGCACTGTCCTCCAGATCCCAGAATGGTAGATCCACTGACAGCTTACACCGTTCACCTGGAAAAGCCACAGATGCTCAACGCCAGCCCTTGCAAGAAGCCAGGAGGGAGGCTGTACTCTGCAAACCTACAGGGACAGAGTTAGTCAAGTCCATGGAAACTCACTCTTGCATCAGTGTGACCTGGATATGAGACATGGAGTCAAAGGAGACCATTTTGGAACTTCAGGTTTAACTGCCCTCCTGGATTTCAGACTTGTCTGGGGTCTGTAGCCCCTTTGTTTTGGCCAATTTCTCCCATTTGGAACAGCTGTATTAACCCAATGCCTGTACCCACAATTGGGCCTAGGAAGTAACTATCATTCTTTTGGTCTTACAGGCTCATAGGTTGAAGGGTCTTACCTTGTCTCAGATAAGACTCTGGACTGTGGACTTTTGAGTTAATGTTGAGATGAGTTGAGACTATGGGGGACTGCTGGAAAGGCATGATTGGTTTTGAAATGTGAGGACATGATATTTGTGAGGGGCCAGGGGCAGAGTGATATGGTTTGGCTGTGTCCCCAACCAAATCCCATCTTGAATTCTCACAGGTTGTGGGAGGTACCTGGTGGTTGGTAATTGAATCATGAGGGCAGGTCTTCTCTATGCTGTTCTCATGATAGTGAGTAAGTCTCATGAGATCTGATGGTTTTATAAAGAGGAGTTCCCCTGCACAAGCTCTCTCTCTTTGCCTGCCACCATCCACGTTAAGATGTGACTTGCTTCTCCTTCTGCCATGGTTGAGAGGCCCCCCCAGCTTATGGAACTGTAAGTCCATTAAACCTCTTTTTTTTGTAAATTTCCCAGTCTCAGGTATGTCTGTTTCAGCAGGGTGAAAACAGACTAATACAGGATTCAGACAGATTTAGAATTCTAATGGCTTCTTGATGGATTTACCGATTTATAATTATAAAACGTCCATTTTATCTCTTGGGTTAAAGTCATGGCCTAGTTTCTTTTGCTCAGTTTTACATGATATGTACTTTTCATCCTTTCATTTTCAAAGCCATTCTATATTCTTACTATAGTGCGTATTTAATGATTAACATACATTATTGATTTTAATCCTGTCTGATAATTTTATGATTTACTTGGAAAAATTTGTTTATTTATGATGCAATTATTGTAAAGTTAGGGTTAAACCTACCATCTTGTTTCCTCTGATTTTCTTGATTCATGCTTTCATTTGAATTAGTCAGTTTAATTATAGATTTTTTCTTATATTAACTTGCTAAATATGCAAGATTATTATACAGAAGATATCCTCAACTTATTAATACCTAATACACATATAGTGTATTAAAATTTCTCTCTCAAATTATTTCTAGGTAAGTGACACAAGCAGAATCAACCTTCGGAAGATACCTATTTCCTGCTGGGTTGACCTGGAATGTGTGATACGACCTAAGGTAACCTTTGAGTCACCACACAGACCTAGAGCTCTGTGTGATGCAGCACTTCCTCAGGAGCTTTCAGTGGCATCAGGGCCCAGCCTTGGATGTCAGGCAGTGATCTCTCAACTCTGTGATTCTTCCCAGGAAATACATAAGAACTTCCATCTGAGTTCATATCTCAAACACAACCCACCAGTCTCTCACTTACTGCCCTCTGCTCCAAGTCTTCAGATAGTTATTTTTCATGGGGTAAAAATATGGCTTATATATTGGCTTGTAATTCTGTTTAAGATGGCATACTTATGTTCCTTTATTCTTTCAAACTTGGTCCTTATTGTTGAAACCCGGCTTTGGAGTTCAGAAAACTACTTTTTACTTCAACATGCTGTGGTTGAGACTGTGCAATAACTTTTGGCACTAGGTCTTTATTTTTGCATACATTTGCAGCAACATATCTAGTAACTTAAAAATCTAGACTGTGAAGAGTTATATTTGGGTACTCCCTGAAAAAAGTAGGAAAAAATACAGTGCCTGCTGCTGTCCTGGTCAGGGGTCTGCCTTACAAAAAGTGGTGGGGGGAGGGGGAGGAGGGGAGAGAAACTGTTTTAATATCACCAAACCTTGTCAATATACATGTACTCTAGTAACTGCTGAACAAAATCAAAAGAATGTATTAGTTTTGCGTTGCCAGTAATCAGTCTCAATTAGGTGCCCGTTATGCAGAATGAATTTACTTGATGAATGAATGTAGGGAAGGAAGAGAGGATTAGAATGAGCTCTCATTGAGCTTTCTCTTCTCTAGTGTCTCATTGCTCAAAGGGCAGGTGTACCTCCTCCTTTTTGCAGACTCTGTCATGCAAAGCCTGCTGCAGCTGATGGGAACTTAAAATGTGGTGCCTGAGGTGTAGCTGAGAAATTTATGGTCATGAGCCCTCAGCTGCACCAAGTCCTCTGAGTTCTCCAACATCTTCTTCTTTAGGCATCTAAGAGAATCCACAGTGCCTGCTCTCCACAGAAACAACACATCTGGGCAGCTAGGCCACAGAAAGCAGGGAGGTTTGTGTTCAGGACTGTACCATTGTGGGAGGATAATGTGTACTTTGCTGGCAGCGATAAACCCCAACATCCTCAGCATCCATCCTCCTGATTTTAAGCATGAAATCTGTCACTGACCCACTGCCACTGAACCTTTCTGGGACTCCAGGGTCCCTGTTGGAAACCGAATAAATTAGGAGCCGTGGAGGCTGGCCTGGCTTCTGTACATCCCAATTCAAATAGGTGTATCCATTACTGTAAAAGGGGCTGTGACTGGACCTACAGGAGATGGAGGCCGGCTCTCCAGGGGTGACGGGCAGGGAGAGTGGAGGCTGGGTCACACAGCATCTCCATTGGATCCTGAAATAATAAGAGAGAAGTGCAAGGTTATGTATTGTGAGCCATTTTAATAATTTTCTGTCTGTTATTTATGTTTTGCTCAACTATTTTTTTGTGTGTGATTTTGGTTAATACTCCCAAAACATACAGGTTTAAAAAGAACCAAGATTTGCAAAGCACAAAGGGGACCCTAGAAGTCACCTACCCCATCTCCCTCTTTCTGTGTCACAGCTTTCACTGAAGTACATGTCCTTGCTCCTTCTGGAATCTTCCTCACTCTCACAGATCTAGAGATCACATGCCCCATCCTGGAGGACAAGACACATCTAACAGGAGGACAGAACACACATGGGAGGTGGCGGGGCCCACAGAGTTCACCCTCCCACCCCATCATCCTCCCTCATTTCCCTTCTGCCCTTACCAGGGACCCAGCGCATTAGCAGCCCTGGGAGCTGAGCAGGGAACCTCATTGTGGGAAGGTGAACTGAGGAGTCCTGATCAGTCAAGGCAAGGTTAGAGTGAGCTTTTTTCTCAGACTCACAAGGGAAGGTCCTCCCTAGGGGACAGTATGCAAATCCCCTGGTGGGTGCAGTGGGGTGGAAAGAGCCAAGGAGAAGGTGGGGACCTCTCTTGTGAGCAAAATGACATAAATATATTTTATGTTTTTAAGGAAATCAATAGAGGTAAAATCTGTGTTGCCTGAGTGGCAGAAGGGCCATATATAGATGTTTCCTGCTGTTTCCTCTACCCAATTTCTAGTTCGTTAGGGCTTTCTCAGTCATGTTTTACACTTCTCTTTAGTAAGGTTGAGCTTTCAGAAATATTTGGTGATTCTTATTTCTTTGTTCAGGTTTATTTAAAAGAACCTAGGTTTGTTTTATTTTATTTTATTTGAGGTAAAACACACCATGCAAAGGGTTCAAATCTTAAGGGTGCAAATGAATGTCAAGATCCAGATCATTTCATGTCATGATCCACATCAAAATATGGAAGGTTTCCAATTCTCTCGCTGCTTTCATTATGCACCTTCCCAGTCAGCAACTGCTGCTCAAAACACAATCAATGTAACTGATACTGTGACATCTATTATAATTGTTTTTTTTCCTGTACTTAATCTTTATATCAGGTAAATATTTTTTGTAGCTTCTTTCTTATTTCTTTCATTTTTTGAGGGCTTGATTCCTTCTTATCAATTTGAATTGCTGTCTGCTGTCATTCCCTGTTATTCTGAAGGATTTTCTCTTGAATTTTCCACAAGGCACATATGCTATTAATGAATTAGTCTTTGTGTATGAAGGAATATTTCTACCTTGCTTTTATGTTTAAATGATTGTTTTGCTGGATATAGCATTTGTGGCTGGAGATAGCATTTTCTCCCCCAGCATTTAAATATATCATTCCACTGTCTTCCCACCTCCATTAGTAATGATGAAAATGTAGCCAATAGCTTTATCATTGCTTCCTAGTACAGAGTAAGTCAGTATTTTAGTGATGCCTTCCAAATTCTCTGTGTCTTTGACTTTCAACATTGGTACTATAATGTGCATAGTTATGAACTGCATTGTGCTTATCCTAAAAGGGTTTCACTGAGTTACTTTCATGTATAGATTAATATGTTTCATCATTGTGAAAAATGTTTTTCATTATTTCTCCATTTTCTTCTTTTTCAGTTTTTATTTTAGAATCAGAGCATACATGTACAGATATGTTACAAAGTTATTTTGCATGATGCTGAGGTTTGGGGTATGACTGAAATTATTAACCAGGTAGTGAACATTGTACCCATAGGTAGTTTTTCAGCCCCTGCCCTTTCTCCCTTTGTCTCCCCTCCAGTAGTCCCCAATGTCTATTGTGCCCATCAGCCGTGGATTCGACAAAGAAACTGTGGTATATATGCACCATGGAATACTATGCAGCCATAAATAAGAACAAAATCATGCCCTTGCAGAAACTTGGATGCAGCTGAAGGCCATTTTCCTAAGTGAACAGATGCAGAAACAAAAAACCAAAAACCATATGTTCTCACTTATAAGTGGGAGCTAAACATGGGATATTCATGGGCATAAAGATGGGAACACATTTTTAGCCTCTTTCTGTCTTCTCCTTTGTGATTCCTAATACAAATTTGTTGGTATTGCTCACATGGACCTATAATGTCTGAGGTTTTATTCTTCTTTATAATTTTTTCCTTCTTTATATGAGATCATTTCTATTGACTTGTTTTTCAGGTCACTGATTCTTGTATCATCTTAAATTGACACAAGAGTCTATTGAGTCTATCTAATACATTTTTCAATGGAGTTGTACTTTTCATTTCTAGATTTCCCAGTAAGCCTGTTTTCATAGTTTTGTCTCTGTTTGAGAGCCTCTATTTGTTGAATAATTGTCTTTACAAATTCCTTTTTAAGTCTTTTATTATAATTAGGTTATATAATATAAGGTTAAAATAATTCTTTGAACATATATTTGATAAGGGTGGACCACATAGACACCATGGAGATGGACCATAAGGCAGGGAGCTCAGAATTAGATTAGGTGAATTTGGAGTCTCTGACTATATGATGCTCTTATGGGCTTTAATTATTTCCCATGTTTTATGTTTCTCATATTACAAATAGCTTTTATTTTTAAGATAGTAACTATATATAGAAATTCAGCTTATACATCCTTGGAAATTTCTAACAGAAAAATTGATGAAATGATGGCTTTTCTTAGGCCCCCACACCAGCCTCTGCCTGGGACCTGACTTTGTCTCTGAGCCAGTGGAATCTGTGATGAGGTTTTGAGTTGGGCAGTGAAATCATGGCACGGTAGGTTGTGCTCTGGGTGGTTTGGAGGACAGGAGGACACTCCTTCAGGGTTAGTGATGCTGGCAATTCGAGGGGAGACTCAGCATGGAGCTGCCTGTGAGTTGCCCCAGCAATCCTGCTTGGACAGTGATCATCTCACAAGTGTACTCAGATTTCACTGGATGGCCCAAACGTGGGCTCAGGTTGGAGAAGGACAAAGCTATAGGGATGAATATATAAGGCTCATTTGATACTCTGAAATGTCAGTACAACCATAATGAATTATATGGGAAGGGAAAGGAGTCACAAGGTTGTGATTTTTTATTTGATATTAAAATATATCCCCTCAGCTCATTTTTCCCTCCAGGATGTACCTACTGATATACATTTAACGAAAGTCACTGTTTTTAATTGTCGTTTTAGTAAGTGACGGCCTGTGTGCAGAGTTCCTAAATAACTGGGAAGCCAGACCATTATTCCTATGGGTGAAGCCAGGAAGTGACTGTGGATGTGAACAAATGTGAGTTTCGTGTACACGTCTCCAAAGACACAGGCCGCTGATCTGGGGAGAACATGCAGTCATTTCACTTTCCCATACCCAGATGAGATGACACCTTGATCTGTGTTCATCTGACGAACTCTAAAATCTGGACCATATTCTGAAGGTCTAGTTCACACTTCTTTTCTGTGCTAGTGGGACTCTCTCACTGACATGTATTGTACCCTCTGCATAGGACAGTCTGTGATACATACAACTTGTTTTCTGCTAAATACCCATCAATCATGTCATTTATGAGTCTTCCATAGATGTTACCTGACCTCTATGGCTATGGGGTCTTCCAAAAGAATGGGCCAGAGGTGGAGCTGTCAAACTGTAGCCAGATAAAAAGTATAAATGTCAAGAAAGGGTAATGAAGTGGTGATGATAATAATAATAATATTCCAAATTAGTCTGGGCTCTTGACTGTGATTACTGGTAAGTGTGAAAGAGTCTAGGTTTGGTTTTTATTAGTTTTATTTCAATTGATAAATTAACCAAAGTGTGTAAATCTTGAATGTTCGACTGAATAAAGTTTATGTATAATTCATTGTCCGGATGGAATGATAGAGTATTTCACATTCCCTTGTGCTTCCCTCATGGACAATCTTTGCTCGTTATCACCCCTCCCACCCAGCAAAAGTAACTGTCTTTCTGAAATCTAACACAATCATTTAGGTTTTCCTGTCTTGAACTTTATATAAATAGCATTAAGTGTATTTTTATCTTTTTAGACTTGGTATTGCTACTTACAACTTTTGAGGCCTTCATTTCTTCCAGAGGAGTCAAGGTCCTGTCTCATGTCATTTCCTGTGATTCTGAAGGATTTTCTCTCAAATGTCTTGTAAGACATAGCTGCTATGAATGAATGTATTTTGTTTATCAAAGAATTTTTTTGCATTTTCTTTAGATTTGAGGGGTATTTTCACTGGATATAGATTTCCTGGTTGCCTTTTTTTTTTTCCTTTCAGCATTTAAATATGACATTTCACTCCTTCTAGCCTCTATTGGTCCTGATGAAAACTCAGCCAATGGCTATGTTGTTGTTTTTCTGTATATAGTGTCTGCTTTCATTCTTGATTCAATGAAGATTTTCTCTTTGTCTTCAGTATTTTAATATAATGTGTTCAGTTATTAATTCCTATTGATTATCTAAAAGATTTTTATTGAATTTTTTCATCTAAGAATTTTTTATTACTTTTGAAAAGTTTTTGTCATTATTTCTCCAAAGATTTTCTCAGCCACTTTCTCTTTCTCTCCTCCTTTGTGACTCTTATTATACATTTGTTGGTATTCTTCACTCTGAGCTATGAATCTCTGAAGTCTTCTTTTTTTTCTAAACTTTTTCTTTAGACTCAATAATTTCTATACCTCTATTTTCCAGTTAACTGATTGTTCTGCCATCTCAATTTGCTATTAGACCTAGCTAACAAATATTTAAATTGGTTTATTGTACTTTTCATTTCTAGAGTTCCAATTTGGTCATTTTTTATATTTTCCATGTCTTTTCTTGAGGCCCTACTTGCCGAATCTTCTTTTTTTTAATATTTTCTTTTTTATGTCAATGATCATAGATTTAAACATAATTATTTGAACATCTGCATATTAACTGCTTTGTAGTCTTTGCTAAATCCAATAATTGGGGCAAGATAGAATTAGCTTTCATTGACTATTTTCTGTTGTTATTACTGTAGCTGCTTTATTTTTATTCCTTTAATATTGTTCATACTTCTCTGCTTTTTTCCAGAAGTTGTTAAACTAAAAATTGTACATTTTTGATAGCATATTATAGTGGCTATCTTTAGATTTTGGGCTTTTTTATTTTAATTTTAACTTTTTTAGAAATAGGGTCTTACTCTTTCACCCAGGCTGGAGTGTGGTGCTGTGATCATAGCTTGCTGCAGCCTCAACCTCTTGGGGTCCAGGGGTTCTCCAGCTTCATCCTCCTGAGTAGCTGGGACTATAGGGGCATGCCACCACTCTCTGTTATTTTTTTTTTAATTGTAAGATAAGAGTGTCACTATTTTGCCCACCCAGCCTGGTCTCGAACTCCTGGCATCAAGCAATCCTTCTGCATCAGCCTCCCAAAGTACTGGGATTACAAGCTTGAGCCACCATGTCAGGCCTGGAATTTGTTTTGTTTTTCTGATCATTTTTTAATTTTCTTCTTAGTTTCTTGTCTGAACTTACTGATAGTACCTGACTTATGACAGTTGGAGTTATAATGTTTTGACTTTCAGATGGTGTGAATGTGATATGCATTCAAGTAGAAATAGAAATTCTAGTATTTATACAACTATTCTATTTTCTCTTTCAATATAGTATTCAATAAATGACATGAGGTATTCAACACTTTATTGGAAGATAAGCTTTGTGTAAGATAATGTTGACCAACAGTAAGCTAATGTAAGTGTTCTGAGCATATTTAGTATAGGATAGGCTGAGGCATAATGTTAAGTGGATTAGATGTATTAAATGTATTTTCAATGCATGATATAGAAAAATCTGTATCTCACGTGGCGTTTGACCATAGATATCTCTGCTTCTTTCTGTTCTTAATATTAATATTTAGTTTGATTTTATAGGAACTACACATGTATCTGCATAGCAAAGTGGTCACCAATGATCTGAGACATTTTGCTCAAATATCTGGAGGTTATAAATCTATCTTCTGTCAACCCATCTGTGTGTAGTTTAAAAAGCAAACTGCATGCAAAATGCAGCTAGTTCTTACCTCCTTCTGGTTTTACTTTGCACCGGAAACTCCTAGTTCTCATCACTCATATCTATAACTTCTAGGTCACTACGAAAATGTGCAGAGATTATTTCAGCAATATGGGTCTATCTTATCCAGGAATCTGCTATTTACTATCAGCAGATGTGCTACTTGCCCCAAACAAGGCATCATCTTGGACTAGCAAAGCTGTGGGCTTTTTCTGTTCATTTCCTATGGTGTTCTCCATGTTTAGCTGGAAACACTGAAGAATTATTTCCCACTCGTTGGCTTTACTCAAGTCCACCCACTTTGGCAGCAAGCTGCCAGTTTTATTTGCTATCCTCACATGGGTAAAACTCCAGTTCTGCAATTCATATTGACTGAGCTCGGAATAGAAGGGTGCTGTCACAGGCAAAAGGCTACAGACATTTTCTGTCCTTACTCAAAGCACTAGTACTTTTTTTTCTATAAAGAATATGCATCCTTAATTATTTTATGCTTTGCCAATTTTCAGAGTGCTGAAATAGTTTTGATATTTCAGCTTTATATTTATAAGTGTGTTTGTCGTTTATTCTTGCACAGAAGATTTATTAAACTCTTTGTGATGCCATAAACAGAGATGCCTTATAAAATGCGTTTAAATGAATGTAATAGCCATGCTGAAATGGTATGATGTAATGGACTAACATAAGTAATTTTGGACTTGAGAACTTGAGCTCCAAAATGGCCAAATAGAGCAGAGATGCTAAAACTGAGTGGCCACCCCACTAGCTGTCTGTAAAGGAAGCAGCTGGTATAATCTAGTAAACACTGATGGTCTTCTTGAGGTTTTTGTTTCATGTTGAATCACTGTGGGAGGCTGGTTATTATACTGCTGACAGTAATAAACTGCAAAATCTTCAGGCTCCACGCTGCTGATGGTGAGAGTGAAGTCTGTCCTAGACCCACTGCCACTGAACCTGGCTGGGATGCCAGTGGCCCTGTTGGATGCACCATAGATGAGGAGCCTGGGAGCCTGGCCAGGTTTCTGCTGGTACCAGGCTAAGTAGCTGCTAACACTCTGACTGGCCCTGCAGGAGAGGGTGGCTCTTTCCCCTGGAGACAAAGACAGGGTGGCTGGAGACTGCGTCAACACTATTTCTCCGGTGGTATCTGAAATTGGAAATAAAACAGAAATGCACTCATGTAATCAAAATCAAACCCACTGTCTTTAAGTAGAGCCAAAATTGTTGATCTACTTTGAATTTTAATTATATTTCTTGCTGAGCAGAGGTGGCAGGAGTTTTCACTGATGTGCAAAACCACCTCATGTTCCCCTCACCTGGGAGCCAGAGTAGCAGGAGGAAGAGAAGCTGCGCTGGGGCTTCCATGATTCCCTTTGGGTCCTAACTGAGCAGTTCCTCCCCAGGGCTCTGACCCAGGCATTGATATGGGCTCTGGAAGGTAGGGCAGCTGGGAGGGACATGCAAAGCAGCTGGGTGGGAGCTGAGCTTCCAGCTGCAGAGACCACCTGCTTCTTCCTCTCTGCACTGAGCATCCTGCACCGCCCTGGTTGTCAGGTCAGAAAAGTCTGTTGGCTCAGTCTGAGTGTAGAACTCCTCCCTTGTGCTCACAGAATTTCACTCCTGTGTCTTTCTTCTCCTCAATCACCTAAATCCACCCAGAAGATGTTTGGCACAAGCCTGTTAAGAACAATATAAAAGGCTGTGTTTTCA
Organism: Pan paniscus; assembly: GCF_029289425.2. Lineage (NCBI taxonomy): Eukaryota > Metazoa > Chordata > Mammalia > Primates > Hominidae > Pan > Pan paniscus. Next base: position 38,162,307 of record NC_073261.2, on the reverse strand, counting down.
CTTCTCTCTTCCTATCCTCAATATGCCCAGTCATCTCCCTAAGTGCATTATTGGATCAATGGAAATGAAGAGTCTGTTAAAACTTAATCTTCCAGATACACCTTTCATTTGCTTGTTAGTAATGTTTTCTGAGGGTCCTGAAGCTTTCCATTAACCCAGCCACATACCCTCTTTGAGTTAAAAAGTGAAAAACTTCTGTTTACAGTCACATGTCCTGGCAGCCCTGACATAGATGCTCCATGGCTTGCCGATTGCTTGGAATTGATCAAGTAACTTAACTTCCCTGTGTCTCGGTTTCCATATCTGTGTAACTGTGACAATACTGGTACCTACCTTACAGTGCTGTAGACAGTTTAAAGAAAATAAGATAAAACATTTACAATAGTATTCAGGACATTATGTATGCGGCAATTAATTTTGTTTTTATTGATTAAATATTCAGCACTACAGTCATCATCATTATCATAAATATACTTACTTGGCACAGAAAAGAGTCTTCAATCTAATCCAAGAATGTTTTATCCACAGCCAAATTTAATTCTAAGCTTTTCCTTCACTAACTCTACACAACTCTTTAAATCCTAATGATTTGGTCTTAATCTGTGCTAAAGTACTCACACCTTCAATCATTCCCACCCATCCCTGTCTAACGCATTACTTCTCATCATCCATTATCAAAATGTTACTCTATAAAAGGTTCCATGTCCTGTTGCTGTCCTTCTTTCTTACATAATCTTTATTCTACCCTGTTATCTTTTGTCTTATTCTTGCCCCAGGACAATAAGGAAAAGCTACCATCATTACCTGTGGACTTGCTCCAGTATAATTTTGTCAGGCTTGTTATCTTGGAAATGAGGACTATGTCTGGCAAAGAAACATATTCATCGGGTCAATGTGTTATGAAATAAAAGATTTTATCTACTTATGATCCAATAATTAATTTAGACCTACTTGAACAAGTTTTTTTTTTAATGAACAAAGAAGAAGATGATGTAAGAGGAAAATACAATACAATAGGAAACACAAGCTATTATAACTCTTGCTTCACGGATTTCTACATATATATTAGACATATGCTGGGTATATGTGTGCAATGGTGATCCAAAAACTGAACACTAACTGGCTGAAGGAAAGCCTGTATTACATTGGGTCTTGTCTATTTTTCCAATTATGAACAGAAAGCTACAGTACTATTTGTATGAGTATCAAACCTTCTAGCTGCTGTGATGGAGGTAGAGAAGATTTACTGAGACAAAAGCCTTGGAAGTAGCAGAGGTTTGTCCTGTGATGTTATGGGTGTTGCTGTGGTTGTTGTTGTTAGGAAGTACAGTGGAAGTGAAAGCAAGTAGAAAATTTACAAGCTCTGCTCTTCCTCATACTCACAACCCCCTCTAGAGATGACAGATAGTGGCACAGGAATCTCTGACACCTCTAAGGAAGTCTTTTTTGCTCTTTCCAGGATCTTTCCTGACAAGTATTGTTTTGAGTCACAGATGATGTGGAAGTAGGTGTAGAAGAAAGGACTAGAGCAAGGGAAGAAGTTTTCAATCCCAGGTAGTGGTTGTAGGCACAGGGAAATGGAATTTTTCATAGATTTATGCTACACTTCTATCATGTTGGGGAGAGAGGCATCAAACCAAGCTTATTCTTGAAAGAAACATTACATTATTTTAAAGAGAAGGAACTATGCATTTCTTGTCAAATAGATGTTTAAAATTCAAAGTTACAATTTTTTTTTTTTTTGACAGTATCTTGCTCTGTCGCCCAGGCTGTAGTGCAGTGGTGCGATCTTGGCTCACTGTAACCTCCATCTCCCTGGTTCAAGTGGTTCTCCTGCCTTAGCCTCCCAAGTAGCTGGGATTACAGGCATGTGCCACCACACCCGGCTAATAACAGGAGGGAGTAAAGGGCCACACAAGCATGTACACAAGAGACAACTTTTCTTCTTTTTTACAGAATAAGTCTAAATGTAAAATAGCGTTATAATGTATGGACTCATGTTTAAGACAAGTCTCTTGGTTTTCTAATTTGTGTTGAACCCAAGCAGTGTTGTGATAGAAAATGAGTTTCTTTTTCTTTAAGCTGAATTTGAATTTGCTCCAATAGCCTAATAGACACCCTAGTGGCAAGTCCTCTGTGATGCTCGCCATTGTCCCCATGTCTAACAAGGATTTCTACTGGACACAGAAGTTTTTCTAAGTCCAACAAGAGGGAAAGAGACTGGGCCATCATTGTTCTCATCCCAGATTTCCACTTCCTGCATAGAAGGTATACATATAGGTAGCCAGACGTTATGAAAATGGATTATAAGCATTTGTTAGTGAACAAAATATGACTCAAACAGTATTTTTATTTTTTATTTTTAAATTTCTATTTCTTATTATTTGAGACAGACTGTCACTCTGTCACCCAGGCAGGAGTGCAGTGGGTGCAATCTTGGCTCACTGCAACATTCGCCTCCTGGATTCCAGTGATTCTCAGGCCTCAGCCACCCAAGTAGCTGGGATTACAGGTGTGTGTCACTACGTCCAGCTCATTTTTTTTTTGTATTTTTAGTAGAGACAGGGTTGCACTGTGTTGGCCAGGCTGGTCTTCCTCACCTGAAATGATCCGTCCATCTTGGCCTCCAAAAGTGCTGGGATTACAGGCGTGAGCCACCGCACTGGGATTTAAGCAATATTTTTATTAAGTAAAGTGTAGAAGAAAAAGTGTAAGTAAGGTGACAATAAGAAAACAAAATGCCATAATGGAAAACGATAACTTTAGGGCAGAAAACAAGAAAAGGCAAACCAAGATTCCTGTAGGGCAAGCCTCCAATGCACAATCCAAGGAGGAATGTCAAGGGTGAAAACTCTGGAGCATCCAGATAGTGGCCCAAAATACCAAATGCTGAAAACCCAGAATACCCGAGTATCAGCCTATGAGTGTCCCCACACCAAATGCCAGGAAACCCTGGAGTATCCAGGGGCTGACCAGTGCAGAAAATCCTGGAGCCTCAGTGGGGTGGCCAACAATGAGCCCCAAAGGCCTGGTTGGGGCCACAGAACAATGTGACTCTGGCTTCTTAGAGTCAACAGAACAGGAGAATTCTTACATCCTAGTGTCCTGCCTTAAACAATTGCACAAACATAATTAGCAGGGACCCAAAGAAAAAACTGCAAAGCAAACACATACATCGGGGCAGAAAATAAAACGAAATGGCTGATGGATAAATAAAATGGCATTAGAGGAGAAATGACTAAGAGAAAGAGCAATGAGGATGTAGTCAGGTGTGCTATGGGGGACTTCCAATGGACTATCTAGCCAAAGGCCTTATTTCCTGGATCATCTGATATAGGCAGGTGGGTAGATGGGACACTTACAGTTGTGCAGGAGCCAAAATGGGGCCAAGCAGTGTCTGACATGGGGCCTGCATGAAGATCTCTCCAGGCTTCCCAGCTCGGGTGGGTTGGGCTCCTATGGGGGGACTGGAGCACGGAGCGGCTGGCCTGCATGAAGCAGTGGCTCTGTGGCCACTTGCCCATCCCCAGGGCTCCACCACCTGTCAGGAAAGATGATGGCTCTTAAAACAGCCTTTGGCTAGTGTTAATAGCTCTGCAATGTTAGCAACTCTGTAGCTTTGATTGCTGTAGCGCTGATCACCGTCTCATCCTCTCTCACTGATCGCTGTCTTGCCACTTCTCCAATAGCTGTCTTGCCCATTGCTGATCACTGTGTCCGTCTTCTCATAAAGTGCCATCTCTTGCTGTCTCTTGCTGTCTTGCTTCTCGCTGTTTCCACTGTCTTACTGCCACATCAAATGCTGCTTCTCACCATCTCTAGTGGTGAGTGGCTGGCTCAATACTGATGCAAGGCAAGTTCTCAGCTTTGCTCAGGAAGGAATGTAAGAGTAAGCCAGTAATAGAAGAAAACAGCTTTATTGATGGGGCAGCAGTGTTACAGCTCTGTGACTACTCCTGCGGAGCAGGGGTAATTCATAGGCAGAGAGCCGAGAGTAGCAGCCAGGGGCATTTTTACAGTCACATTTATACCCACTTTTAATCATGTGATAATTAAGGGGTAGGTTGTTCAGAAATAGCTAGAAAATGGGTGGTGTTGCCCCAACTTCCAGGTGTTGCTATGGCAGGGGAAGGAATTTCCAGGTGTTGCCATGGCAAGGCGCTGCGACTTCTGGATGTTTCTATGGCAATGGTAAACTCTCATGGCACTGGTGGGTATGTCTTATGGAGAGGTCCTTTCAGAACCCTGTTTCTGTTTTGGCCAGCCTCACATCTGGTCCAGAGCGGAGTCCTGCCTACCTCTTGCCTCAAAAGTAACAAGAAATCTGTAATGAAAATTTACCCAGACAGAAAACTCCAATTTTATATTTGGTAGTTAGTGACATGGAACTTATCAAAGTTACACAAAGATTCAAGTGAATAAAAAATACTCTCAGAATTATTATAGGAGGTCATAATGTCCTGTAGTCCAAAAATTAATATGCACATAACAAAACAAAGAAATTAAAAGCTGATATCCATTGTGAATATAAAAATAAATATCTTAAGAAAAAAAGAAAAATGCAATCCATCTGTATATCTGCACATTTAGTGAACACACATTGTAAAAAGTGTTACAGTTTTTATAAAAACTCTTGATAGGTAATTTTAATTTCTGAAAAATGTATATGAACTATAAGGTATGTTGGATCTCTTCCCCTAACTTAAAAAATATTTCCTCGCATTTAAATTCTTTACCAATTTTTAATGACTTTTTATTGCTTAGAATTGTAGTTGATATAAATAAGAAATGTGTATTAAAAGCCTACCATTTTGATTTAACCTATGAAATATATTTAAATTCTTGGAAAAATCCAAAAATACCTAGAAAAGTGAGCTCTTGCCAGAAGATACACAGTTCTTTAGTGTTAGGCTGAGATTATCTCCCAGAAATAACTTTTGGCTCATGTAGCTTCCAGGACACTGCAAGAATAAAAGATGTGAAGACAATGTTACTTAATTGGATTTGCAATTATTCACTATTCACTGTTAACCAATTTTATTGAAAAAAATGATTCCAATCAAATACACTGATTTTAAGTGTACTGTTGGGTTTAATAAATAAATACATTCTTGGAAGCAAAATCAATACATATAACATTTCTGTAACTCCAAAAAGTTTTGTCCTACTCTTCAGGAATCAACTTGCTTCCACCTCACAGAACAGACCATCCTTAGTCAGCTTATTGTTAGTATAGATTCCACTATCTTTTTAAGAATTTCACATAAAGGAATATAGCACATGTTCTTTTGTGGCTGGTGACTTTCGTGCAGCATAATTGTTTCCTAGGCTCATTCATGTCGCCTTGTGTCCTCGTGATGTGTTACTCTTTACTTTTGAGTATTTAAATATGTAGTAATTTCACAATGTATCCCATCACCTGCTGATGACCATGTGGGTTGTTTCCACTTTGGGCCATTATGGATAAAGCTACCACGAATGGCATTATACAAGGCTTTGCATGAATATTTCTTTATTTCTTTTAGGCAAATACCTAGGAGTGCCGTTACTGGGTCTTACAGTAAGTGTTTAATACTCTGTCAAACTGTTTTCCAAAGTGGTTATACCATTTTACATCTCAGCCCAGAATTGATGAGAGTTCTCAATGTTTCAGCTACTTGTTTTTAAGACTTTTTCTTAATCATCACTCAACAGTGACCAGAATGGCTAATGATCATTAAGTCATGTTTTCCTTACAATTTCCTTGACTTTTGTGGGTGCTTGACTTGTATCAGGATATTGAAAACAGGATCAATATTGTCTTAACCCCCTTTTAAACACTTTTTCTAAGTAATGATATTTAGGATGATAACAGGAGATCTAAAGGGAATGTTGGTAGTAGTAACAGGCATTATTCAATATTTATTATCATACTCCTTAAGACAATACATTTTGAGTGAAATAGCATTCAGCTAGACTCGGGATAAAAAGGTTCTAATCTCACCTTTAGCATTAAATATTAGGAAACCTTTGAGAAAACAATCCAGGAAGACAAATCAGAGGGTGTTTTGCTAGTGGAGAAGTGCTGCAACACCTAAACCCTATTAATGCCAGATCTTTGCAGTGATTTCCACTCATAAAGTTGGGTTGACTCCTTGCCTTGTTCTCCTATGTGTCTGTGTGACTTTATGCTGAGGGGATGTGACATCACAGAGGGAGAAGTGCCCTTGTATACAGAAACATGGCTTAGGAGATTGGCTTTGGAGGTGGCTGCAATGAAATATACATTTTGAAGAAGTCCCCTATGAAATGTCTTATAAATTGTTTCTTATGGCAGGGTGCTCGGGCTCACACCTGTAATCTCAGCACTTTGAGAGACCAAGGAGGAAGGATCACGTAAGGCCAAGATTTGACACCAGCCTGGGCAACATAGGGAGACCACATGTGTACACACACACACACAAACACACACACACATACAATTTGTGAATAGTGGCATCACAAAGTGATTATTTATGAACATTGGCTAAGAAAATTACAAAATAAAGCAATGTCTTCTGAGCTAACAATACTATAATAAAGATGTCAATTATTTAACTGTAGAAAATACAGAGAACATAAAATTGTCTATCTTAACCATATTTAAAAGTGCAGTGCAGTGGCATTAAGCATATTCACATGTTCTCCTATTATTACCGATACTGTCTCCAGAATTCTTTTCGTCTTATAAAAACTAATATCTATACCCCTTAAACAATACTCCCCCCATTTCCTCTATCCTTATCCCTAGCAACCTCCATTCCAGTTCTGCCTCTATGTCAGTGATGTCTTTGAAGCAGGTTCACTGTACACTCGTTACCAACGTACCTGAGCGCGAGGAACACAACACCCCCACACAGCAAGTTACATGAAGGGGGTTTATTATTACAGATAAGCAGCAAGGGATCACAAAACTCTTGGACTCATTATGGATCAGTCCTCCAAGGCATACGAAAGTTATGTGGAGCTGATAGAGTCGACTGTGTGTACCCCGCTTGCATCACAGCTCAGGAACCCGGAAAAGCAGACACTCTGGGTTTTATATCCTGGGGTAATGAGACGCACAGGGCTAACGTGCTTAAGGACATTCCATTCTATGAGAAACTGGAATACAGCACAGGTAGGCTGTTCTGGCCAGTTCCTCTCTATCTCAGGATGTTACAATTCCAGCACATTCTACAATTATTCTTGAGAACTCTTAAAATAATCAAGAAAGTGGAGAGAACTAAGTCAGTTCAAGGTCATTGGAGAACTGTCTTGCAGTTACCCCACCACCTAGACATCCCCCTTAGTAAAGCTAGCATATTTCCTATGCCCACCAATTTCCCCCAAACTGGAGGCAGAGGTTTATCTTTTCAGATTGACGAAGCACCTTGATTTACACAATCTCAGTGCAGATTATTAAGCCATAGTGAGAGTACATTTTGCTGGTCCAAGGAAGGCTACTACCACTGGCAGGAGGATAAGGCCCCCAAAAGCAGTGACCTAGTCTAGGATCCCATGATCAAGAAATTAAGATGCCAAAGAGGTGAAAGGGGGATCTTTCAGATGCCCCATTGTCTGCAGCCATTGAGCCTGCATCAGGATCACCTCTACTTATATTTCTAGGATACCTGAGGTGTTTATCCAGGTACAGAAGGCAGTGTTGGGTGTTGGTAATTACATGGAACATCCGTTATGTTCCATGAGAATGTGCCCATTGTCACGCTGATTGGGCAGTGAGGTTGTTTCTTGGTCAGAGTGAAGTCTCATGGAGTATCCAAAATATGACATAAATTCCTCTCAAGGGTGGCCATGGTAGCCCCAGCATCTAATAGAGTGACATATATTTAGCAGTCCAGGAAGCAAGCTATTGCCATAGTCCTTTTCTCCACACAGGGGATCCTTTAATAGTTCAGTCGCTCAGTTGCTGTTTTCCTGACCAGATGACTGGGTTGTTGAAAATGGCCCATGATTTAATGGAAATGGAGCAAAATATAGTGTTAGGGGCAGCCTGCATGGCTGCCATCATTGCATGTAGTTTGGCCCATTGGGCAGAATGGCCATGTTTAGTGTCAATCAAAAGATGCCATCCCCTGGCTGGATGGTGGCCACACCCGGTGGACCCACTGGCATGTGTTTTGTACAATCATCAGGGCCCCATGCCATATTGACATAGGCATGCCTTTGAATCTTTGACTCTATGTGGCCAAAGGAGAAGCTGAATTGTCCCCTGTGGGTCATTTGTTCCCTTCTTGCAAGCTTGTCATTTGTTTATGGGGCACATGGGTATTGTGGCATCCTGGTTAGGGCTGATTCTGACTGTAACATTTCCATTTAGTAATTTGGATCTGTTGGGCCTGTCCAGTTTTATTGATTGTGTTTGTAGGCACCAAAGTGAGAATCTGTAGTTAAGGTAGCAATGTCACTCCTGGTCCTCTAGCTCTGAGATACTCAGGCCCTATCAGTTTCCTACAGCAAGCAAGGAGTTGCCATTCAAAAGAGGCACAAATGGTGGCTGCTTCAGGAAACATTTGCCTCCAAAATCTAAGTCTGGTGCACCCAGTGACAATTTTACATTGCCACAGACTCCAGTCAGCATGCCTAGAAATAGTGGACACCTGGATTTACATCGAGCAAGCAGGCTCTAAAGGTCTTAAAGAAATGCCTTGGACATGTATTGTTGAATAGATTCCAAGGCTACCGTTGCAAAGGGCTCCATTCAAAGTTGTCAAATTTGTTCATGCTTTTGACTAAGGTGACCAAAAAAAAAAAAAAAAAAAAAGACTCAGGGGGACAGTGCAGCTAGGTAAGAATCCAGTGGCTTTCCCGAGCTTATTTGTCTTGCATTTTTGGTGACATGGATTGTTGTTCATATGAGCTTCCTCTGGCAGGTCCACCTGGAAAGCATTATATTTAGCAAGAATAAAGGAGGCTGTGAATGATGTCACTGCGGACTGCGTATATTCCCTGTTGCAAATGTCAAATCCATGAAGCAAAAAGGGATTTACTAGAGGTTATTAAATTCCTTACAAATTGTTGAAAAGCCTTAAAGAACAGGCTCCAGTCAAAGCCTCTAGAACAATTCCAAGAATCGTACTGCTGGCACAGGTCGGGGCAGCTCCTCCTGCTGCCTGAGACTCCACATTCAAGCTGTCTCTTGCAGCAGAAGAGAGAGCGGCTCTTCTCACTACTGCCCCCAGAAGGACAGCAGCTCTGGTATCAACTATCAACTGCTAGAAATCTGACCCCTTTCTCTGACTGCCCATCAGATGTGTTACTACAGAGTCGTTTTGGATTGAGATGAGGGAGGGGAAATGCCTGATCTCACTCAAATGTGCTCATTTTCCTGGTCTGAGTCACAGCCAGGCAGCACAGTCCTGTGGGCACAATATCTTCACTTGCCAGGTTCCTATAAAATGAGAGTATCTTTCTTGACTGTGGAAAATATGGAGGCGAGGAGGGTCAAGCAATAGCAAAAGGAGTACTTGGAGTTGCCTGAGCTTCCACTCTGGTTTCCCCAAATGTTTTCAATCCATTAAATTCATGATAATAAACACCTTTCTGCCTAACCAGCCATAACCACTTTTCTTAGGTCCAAATGATTCAGTGATAAAACTAAAGAGAAAAAATAAATACACTTTTCAACGTTGAAGCTGACCAGGTGTCTGTCTCTGGTGTTTACCCCTCCACATCCCACTATGTGTTTCATCTTCCCTTTGCCTCACTGGAGATCCAAGTGCAAGTAATGCTTCACATGACTGTGATCCCTAGAACTTCATCCTGATGGCTGTTGACATCTTCTCTGAGTTTTACCAGTGGAAATGGCAATAAATAGAAAGATTCCAGAAGGTCCCCTAGGGTCCATATTTTCTGTACTTCCTCTCTAAAATATGTAAAGTCAATTATGTTTGCTCTTGCTTTATATGGGCTAGATCTATGGCCCCAGCACACATCTGAACGCCCTGTGTTGACAACTTATCCAGTATTGTATTGAGTCTGAATGGTCACATGCTTATCATATCATTTCTTCCAATTTCATGGAATAATTGTCATGTCAACTGTTCGGATTAAGAACCATCAGCCAGAAAACCACAGCCCTGAGAAAATAGAAATAGAGTATTTCAAGCTGTTCAGTTGGCATAATAATGATGAGTCTACAGCTCATTTTCAATATATAAATATTCTGTTTATGAGAGTAACAGTGTTTCAGAGCCTCCACCACATCTGACAGCATAACAATGCAATAGCACAAGAGTTTGTGTGCCAGCGTTGCTTGACTAATAATGGGTTTTTCTTTATCTATAGGGTAAGCTGCACCTGTGCACATGACAAGATCATGAGCTACACTTTGCTTCACTTTTTTTGAGATCAATAAACTGCTTGATCCAAAGCCATATTATGGAAGAAATTCCTGACTCTCATGAAAACACTTGGAAAATCCTCAAATAATATTTTATGCAGAAACATAACCGAAAAAGAAGGCAAATTCATATATTGCAAATAACCAGTGCCTTCCTCATGTTGCATGAGGTCCACTAGAATCACCTGACACCAGCTGTTAGTCTGAGCCCTGATGTGTGGTACAATGTTAAGGGTTCAAGAGGCATCAGTTTTCTTGGCAAATTAGGTGTTCAGAAGAGCCAGTAGCCCTGTACATCTCAGTTAGTTGAAACTCATATTACTGAGTCCCCACAGGGACCTTATTAACATTGGTTCATGAGGCTACCTGGGGAAGCTGGGAAAGGTGATTGACTGAAGTCCATGTGTTGAATCATCCTGATTATTAAAAGCCCCTGCTTGTTAATGGCATTTCACTTAATATTCTCTTGGAAAGCATTTTTTTATTATGGCTCATTTTTGAAATGTCTGGTCATAGCTTTTGCAGAATGACTTTGTCTGAAATCAGCCTGTTGCATTTATTTTAAGACTTGATGATCTGTCAAAACCAACAGCCAATATTTATTAAACTGCTGTTATCTTGCAATGGGATCATCAGATGTAACCATTGCAGTTTACCCACGGTTAGGATTTTTACATTTCCAGTGCTTCTTTGAAAATGACACTAATGTGACTCCATCCAGCGTGCATTGTTGTGAGAACTCTATTTGGCCTATCATCATTGTAGGCATGAACATAATGGAGACTTTCATAGGATGCAACGGTTAATATTCAACATTAGTCAAAATTTGCTCTAGTCCTACCCTCGGAGCTCTACTGGGTTGGAAAAATATTTTAGGTAAGAACAACTATTTGGTAAAGTTTTAAAAATAAAGGCTACAAAGAAATTTTCTGTAGCAAGAGTATTGCATACATAATAGAATAAATGTGCTCAAATATGAATACTATATATATTTGTAGCCAACATTTTATCAAACAAATATATATTCACTTCTATGTATCTTATATATATGCACATTTTCCCATAAATAAGGTAAATTTTAATTTTTTATTGAAATACTAGTTTTAATTTTGTTCTTAATTTTCTCTTAATAACTTCATAAATTGATTACTAAATATTCACATTTATACCACCAATTTAAGAAAAAAATACATATGTTTATATACAGGTAGAGGTATAAATACTGTATCAGTAAGCCTTTATGCATAATGATTGGTAACTGGTTAAATACACAACTCAGTGACAGAAAACAGTAAACATTTGTTTTCGTGTTCATGGATGCTCACGTTCACAATCCTCTGGCTGACCAAGGAAGGGCTCTGATGAGTCGTTCCTCTGCAGGGCACTGAGCTCACCTTCAGCCTACAGATATGAATTGTCTGAGGACAAGGCTGAACAGCAGTGACTGCACATGACAGAAGTGTCTTGTGGCAGGTCACAGGAGCGAACAACATCCCAAATCAAACTGCACAGTTGAATTTAAGTCCAATAATTTCTAACATAGCTTCACACATTTTAAATATATTCCTTTATTTCAGTGAGTACATATTTTCAAGAAAATGTTTACTCCATTTAATTATAGAAGGGTTTGATCATTCCATGAACAAATAATTATGTTTTCAAACTTTACAATCCTGAAAGTATTTGCAAATGTAAATTTGCATTAATAAGAAAATAAAGCTGGATGTGTTTTCAACATGTGGCTTCAAATATAATTTATTTAAATGGCCTCATTGAGGTAAAAATCATTTTAACTTGTGTAAATATCCCTTTTTGCTGTGCTTGCGTCCTATAGAGTTGCCCAATAAGAGTTCCTCCCATGGGATTTGGAAATCAGAAAAGGAAGACTCAATATTATACATTGGTAACTAAGACAGGTACAAGGACAGAGGTGAGGACTGGAGAAACACCTGGAAGGATGCTGCAGGAAGCTAAGAGCATCAGCACGCTTCCAGACAGGACTGAGGACCACATGGTTAGAAAGCCCTTACTTTAGGGGTGGATGCATTCTGTTTTCTGAGGGAGAACCAGAGAATCCTGCCTCTAATATCAACTTTCCTGACTACTGTATCCTTGTCTTTGAAAGGTTGTAGTCTGAACGTTAATCATAGGCATTGGTTCATTCTTGTTATACCCAACAGAGCCAAGAAACCTAGTGGGGAAAGGCACTCAGGGTGCAAAATATTGCTTCTGGAATGCAATTGAAATAGGCCCTGTTATCACACGGAACTAAGGTTTATGGTTTTTTGAATAAACTTAGAAATTGTCTCTCCCTCCCCGTCTTAAAACTCAAGATAGTTACATCTGTCTTACCTGAGTCCTTTTTTCAGTAAACCAACCATCAGGCCTCCCAGATACTATTAAGAAGCTGAAACTTACATATCACTGAATCGGGACAGTGAGACATCAGAACCTTCACCCACTGTGATTGCATAACTGACTTCCTGCTTCTTCTTGACCAAATTATCTTCCTTACCCCTCCCTAATTCCTGTTTTCAACATTTCTTCCCTCCTATATAAACCCCTAATTTATTTTGTCAGAGAGATACATTTGAGAATGGCGTCCCATCTCCTCGGCTGCAGCACCTGATTAAAGCCTATTCCTTGGCAATACTTGTTGTCTTCGAGATTGGCTTTCTGTGCGGTGAGCTGCAGGATCTACACCAAGTCCCTGGTATTTCAGTAAGAAAATTCTCTGCAACCTTCAGTGCTTTGGCTTATTGTAACCTGAAATCAAATTTATCCACAATTTCTGAGATAACTTGATATAACTCTAGGATTCACTTTGTCCACCACTGTTTACCAGTCTGAGCTTGCCAGCTCCCAACCCTTCCTAGTGCCAATGAACTTTCTCAAAGTGCAATAGGTAATATTTCCCTTTTTCATGGAACACTGACTTTTTCTTTGTTCTTCCAACATACTGAAGACCACTGAGTTTTCCTGTATGCCTCATTTGGCAAATATTTCTCTGCAAATAAAGCATTAAATTTAGAGATTCATCTCTACATTTTATTTAGACTTCAGTAGTTTATTCTAATTCTCTGTATTAAGACTATTCCTGCTTAGAATATCTATAGTGGCTTCTTCTGCATTATGATTTCCAACTGAAGCCATAAACTTGACTCCTCAGGTGTCATGATCTCTGTTTTTATTAAATAAGGAGAAGCATTGCTATGTCTGTGCAGTTGGTGCTGAGAAAGAGAAAAGAATTAGGGTGCAGAGGTGACTTCATGTCCCCTTCTACCAACACCATCAGAGTGTGGCTGCATCTGAGGAACAATCTCAGCTGATGGAGGCATCAGGAGAAGCAGCTGGGGCAGCCCAGCCTCACACATCTGCTTCCCTGGGGGTTTATGTTTGGGTGTGTAACACTGTGGGAGGGTAACTATTATACTGTTGGCAGTAATAAGTTGCAAAATCTTCAGGCTGCAGGCTGCTGATTGTGAGAGTGAAATCTGTCCCAGATCCACTGCCGCTGAACCTTGATGGGACCCCACTTTGCAAACTGGATGCAGCATAGATCAGGGGCTTAGGGGCTTTCCCTGGTTTCTGCTGATACCAGGCTAACCAGCTGCTAATACCCTGACTCGCCCGACAAGTGATGGTGACTCTGTCTCCTACAGATGCAGACAGTGAGGATGGAGACTGGGTCATCTGGATGTCACATCTGGCACCTGAGATTGGAAACATAAAAACAAATGTCCACACAATTAATCATGTTGTAAGAGAATTTCCCTGAATAGTAAAGCAGTACTGAGCACACTGGGCTGAGTAAACTGCTAGTGTTCTCCATCCTTACCTGGGAAACAGAGCAGCAGGAGCCCCAGGAGCTGAGCGGGGACCCTCATGTCCATGCTGTGTCCTGACTGGGTCTGACTCCTGCACAAAGTGTGACCAGCCTATTAATAAGGCTTCAGGGCAGGAGGTTGTGCTCTGGGAACATGCAAATGAGCAGGGGATGGGGCAGGCTGGGCACAGCTGCAGAGCTGGCGCATCTCAGTAACTCAGCACCAGCTCAGTGTTCCCACGTGTCCCAGGTAAGATCAGGGTAGCTCAAATTTTTCTGCAGAGAATGTGTTTCTACTGGGGACTATTTTGTTATGGGAAACATTTTTTGGTTTCTTTTTGACAATTTGAAATATTCCTTGGGAGTCGATGGAGCAATGTATTTCATTGGTGTATGGGGATTATTTAGGAGAATATTCTTTTTTGTAGGAAACACATAGTAAAATTTTAGACCCTACAATTCTCAGGTCTTCAAAAGACTCTCATGTGAATTCTGTTAGGGAAGGTGGTACTTATCATATACTTGGAACATTTCTGTGAGTTTAACATTGTTCCTTTCTAAAAAAAAATTAAAAATAAAATTTATTCACATGATGCTACATATATTTGTAAATGTTAGGTAATGGTGTTATGCCATTGTTCTTACCACTGTAAGATCAAGCAATTTACTTCAGATACACTAAGTTGATACCGTGTTTCCTCAATGCATGCAGCAATTACAGATCCACCATTATCAAGAGCTCTAGGTCTCTTTAATACCCAGAGACTAAATGGGCTGCACCTTATTCCTGTTTTGGGCACCTTCATAGTCTACCTTCTTTTCTGCCATTAAGTATTATTTCTCAACATTCATCTCTCTTAGTGAGGGTGACCACTGCATGGAGCATGTCCCAGTCGTGCACCATCAATGACACTTTCTTCTTTTATTTTTTATCAGGGACATCATCCTGACCCAGACACCAAGATCCCTGTTAACATCTTTTGGAAAGAGGCACTCAATCTTTTATCAAGCAACTGCCCATGTACATGGAGAAATCACTTGGATCCAGATGAAACTGGACAGGGATTTGCACTCGTTATATCTGATATCTCTAATGTGCCCAAAAATGTCCCAGCCTGGTTCCGTGGGAGGGGAAGTGGATGCAACTACATCAGCATCAGTGGGCTGCAGCCTAGGACTCCATAAAATTTTACTGATGCCTGACTAGGGGAGCCAAATCACAGTGCTGTAGCCTGTGCACAAACCTTCCTGCTGCTTTATGAGCTGCCTGAATTTTAAGGGAAATTGCTTATATTGGAATAAAGGAAGAAAGCTCCATTTGTCCTCTAAATGTTTGCTGAAAATAAACTGACAAAAGGAAGATTAATAAGAGAAAAGGCAAACAAAATTCACTTAAAGTGCAGCAGGATATCATAGCAGGGTGATTACCCAGATAACTCAATGAGATCCAGGTGTTTATATTTCCTTTCCAGGGAAGAGGTAATTGGGAAATGTAGGCAACCTGGAGAGAATAGATGAGAATAGAAATGCATCCTCAAAAGAACAGGTAATCACCTGCCTGGGTAAAGTATCAACTTTGAGTCTCTTCCATTTTTTATTCCTCTTTTGTGTTAATCTTCCCTGATATAAAAATTCTCAGGAAGAATTTTCTTGAAAATTGGTTTCCTTCTGAAGAATTTGCTTTTAGGCAGGTAAGGGATATTTAGGAAAAGCCCCCTGTGCATTTCCTGCTTTCTAAATGCCTTTGGATTTACATAATCCTCATACAAACGCAGCACAGTTTGAGATGTTATTTTCTGGATTCCTTTACTTGCAACCCACCTGCCAAGATCCTGTTCCAGAGAGATGCAGCTACAGACTGAAAGAGCAGTTGACCCCTCAACAACGTGGAGGTTGGGGCACTGACCACTGGTGCAGGTGAAAACCTGTGTAGAACTTCTGCATCTCCAACTTATGTAGTAATAGCTTACTTTTGACTGGAAGCCTTAATGATAAAATAAATAGTTGATTAATGCTTTATGTTATACATATTATATACTCTATTCTTCCAATAAATATGCTAAAGAAAAAAATGTAATTAAGAAAACCTTAAAAATGATAAAATATATTTACTACTTATTAAGTGCTTGCTCACAGATGACATACACAGAAGAAAATATAAGTGGATCTGCAAATTTCAAACCCAAGTTATTCAAGGTTTAACTGTACCATGATGAATGTAGCAGTCCCCATCTATAGTCTAGGGCTTTTCCCTTTGCTGTATCTCTGCTCATTTCCAATGGCTATATGTATGTCTTATGTGCTTTATGATCTTGGGCAGAGAGGTCTGCTTGCATGCCTTGCAGGCCAGATGGCCTGGAATGTGTATCTCTTAGGAAAGTGCTATGGTTTGACTGTGTCCTCCAGAATCCATCGTTGTAAAGTTAAATCTCAGTGTAACGGTATTGCCAGGTGGGGCCTATTGAGATGTGTTAGATCATGAGCGTGGAGCCCTCTAGTGGAATACATTAATGCCGCTATAAATAGGGATTATGGGGCTGGAATCTCTCTCTCTCTTCTGCTGGTCTGTCATGTTAAGACATGGCTTTTCTTCTTTTGAAGGACTGAATGCTCCAGGCATCATCTTGAAAGCAGAGAAACAGGACCTTAACCTGCCCATGCCTTGATCTTAAATTTCCCATTCTCCAGAAATGTGAGAAAATAAATTTCTGTTCTTTATGAATTACACAGTGTCAAGGAACCTGTTATAGCACCTTGAAAGAGACCAAGAGAGACAGTTCACAATCAGTGAGGACACGATGAGGTGTATACATACCCCAGCTTCCTCATCTCTCAGGTGGAATAGTCCAGAGGAATTTAGTCCATGTTTCTACATGTGGTTGATCTTCAGTTATCCTGAGTCAGGTGGGTTGTTGATGTGTCTTTTACCATTCATTTTCTGTTCCTGCCCTCATTTTTTCCTTTCCTCCCTGTGTAAATTTGCTGCCTAAACAGGAATCCTCATTGCTGGTGGACCCAAACCAAGACAGTAAATAAAATCGTTAATCTTTTGTATGAGGGGTATTTCTCATCTGAATTCTTTTATCATTTCCCTTTCTTTGACATGTAGGAATATTCAGGAAACACACTATGTTTTTTCACCAATCTATTTTAGATTGAATTTTGTGGTGATTTTTTTTTCTGTGTGTTAAAACAAAAAATTACGTTGTAAGCCACTAACCAGCTGAACGGACTCCTCTTTTGGTAGAGAGAACTTCAAAGAAATCTGAAAAACTAGGTTAAGCCATGACTGGCAGGTGGGTTTAGATGTACTTCATTATACTGTCCTTCATTTGGAGTTCAGACACAACTGACCGGCATTATCATTACAACAGAGATCTTTGGATTGACAAAACAGATGCTTTGTAGCAATAAGATACCATACTCCAACATGACAGATAATAGGCCCTGAAGAAAATCAAAATATTTTACCCTAAAAGTATTTCTTTGACATATTCTGAAGTGGCCCTGCAAGCTGCCTGTTGTGGGGGAAATTTGCATTCTGCAGAGAATCTCCTCCCCTTACTATGCCTTTTCCAAAGAGTCTGACATTTTTTTTAAGGTCTGATAAACAACATTAGCCACCTACTTTGTTTGCTACCCATAGGATTCATCTAGGTGACAAGAACCTTTGCTTCCACACCCCCTTTTCTAAACTCAAGCATTTCTTTATGATGAATTCAAGTGTTTAGGCAGAGCTTAACTCTTTCAACCAGTTGGCAGTCAGGAAATCTTTGAATCCACCTATGACCTGGAAGCCCCTACTTCAAGCTATCCCACCTTTCCAGGACAAACTAACGTAAATCTTACATGTATTGATTTATGTCTTTCCCTGTAATTTCTGTCTCTCCAAAGTATTTAAATGTGTATTCTTGTCACCCTGGGCACATGTTTGCAGGACATCCTAAGGCTGTGTCACAGGCCATAAGCTTTGGGAAAATAAACCTATAAATTGATTGAGACCCGTCTCAGATACTGTTTTGTTTATACTGGTCACAAACTTAAAAATCCTCTAAAACAATCTACACATCAATAAATCTACATTAGAGACAGTGGAATGATCATACCTTAACAGTTAAAGCTCACAATTTAAAGGAACCTGAGTCTAAGATTTTGGCCAGCTCTCTTTCTTCATAAAAAATACTTCGTGATTTTTAAAATTTTACTTTAGAGAAAGGCAATTTGGGGGAATATATTTATTGTCAATGGGATGAATAATGTCTCTACCCTAAAAGATGTCTATGTCCTCATCTCTGGAACCCAAGTGTTACAGGAGTTATTAAGAAATTATTTTAGGCAGATAGGAAAAGGGTGTCCTTGGTAAGGTTTTCTTTCTTTTAAAGCAGCTCCAGAAACGTTTCTTGTCTAGCAGGAAAGCCCTGGCTCTTAGAGCCAGGCTGGGAAGCTTTGATTTGCAAATTCCAGCTATTAGAAACTGAGTCCAGCCAAACCTGGCAATTCCCACCATCTTCTTCCTTGCCCCCACATGTCCCTGACAACAAGGCTGCCCCCACATATCCCCATGTGTATAGAATATTTTGGCGCCCTGCATTTGCATATTAAAAGTCTTGTTGGGAAGGCCAGTTATTTTGCAGGCTTCATGAATGGTATGCCTGGTCAAACCAGTCCCTAGAGCCCTATATAAATCAGACACCACCTCCTCCAGCCTCCTCATATAAGAGCCACTTTTCTGCTGCAATGGAGTTTTGTCTTTGTTGGAATCCCTCCTCCCTCTGTCTCTGTGTGGGGGAGCTGTTTTCTTCTTCCTTCCTTCTTGCATATTAAACCTTTCTCTCTCTAAAACCACTCCACGTGTGTCTGTGTTGTTTTATCCAAAGTGGTGTGAGACCAAGAACCCTGGTGTTCCTCCAGTCAACGGAGCCGTATCATAAAAATTCTACCTTACATAGCAAAAAGAGAACTTGACAGATATAAGTGAAGAATAAGCGACTCAGTTATCCAGATGAAACCAACATGATCACAAAAGTCCTTAAAATAAAAGAAGAGGCTTGCAGTCAGAGAGGAGCTGGGACAATGGAGAGGGATGTGGTTTGAAGAGGGAATGGCTTACTCTGCTACAAAAAAAAATATGACCACGGGGGTAGTTTGCTTAAAAAATATCCCAGAATGTCCTGCTATACTTAGAGAGCATTTGCTTCCCAAATAGAAAATGAAGGCCTCCTTCATTTCACACCAGTTTCTGCTACATGCACTGTATCGCTCTGTTGCTTGGTGTCTACGCACTTAGAACTGCTCTGTCTTCTTTCAGAAATGACTGTCTTCATTATGTAATGTACATTTCTGTCCCTGGTAACATTCTTGGCTCTGTAGTCTACTTTATCTGATATTAGTATTTGCTACTGATTCATTTTATTAATTTTGCATACTATGCCATTTTCTTTTATATTGAGTCTACTTCTAGTGTCATATTTGATGTGAGTGTCTTAAAGACAGTATACTGTTCGGACATTTCTTTTTGATTCATCAATTGCTGTCTGTTATAATTTCCTAATTTGCATATTTAATATATCGATAATTATTGATATACTAAGATTTAAGTCTTCACTCTACTTTTTTGCTGTATCTTTTTTTGCTTCTCCGTTTTCTTTTTGCTGCCTTCCTTTGGGTTACTTGAACATTTTTACAATTTCATTTTAATTTTACCTAATTTGAGGGTATCTCTTTTTATAGTGATTTTTAAATTGGTTGTCATGGTATTTCCTTTATATCCATAGCTTCTCACAGTATGTTGGTGTCATAATATTACCATTTAAAATAAATATAAAATTTTACCTTGTTTTATGTCATTTTTCTTCCCCCATTAGTAATAGATTGTGCACATATACTAATGTACACTTCACACCATCTCTAGCCTACTTATAATACCTAACGCAATATGTATACATGACTTAACCTGTGTGGATTCAACCAAGTGGTACTAAGCACATGGTGAAGTCAAGTTTTGCTTTTTGGAACTTTGTGGATATTTTTTTCTATATATTTTTGATCCAGGTTTAGTTGAATCCATGGATGCCAATCCCATGGATAGAGAGACGACTATACTGCTCCTTGTAACTCTGAGGATCAGCTCTGTGGTTTTTCCATTCTGGGCTGGCTGAACTGATCTCTGCTGAGCCTGCTCATGTGTCTGCAGTTACCCTGTGGTTCAGTTGTGACTAGATGGTCTGATATGACTTCTTTAACCTATCTGGAAGCTGATTTGATGTGCAGGTTGGATAACATTTGGTTTCGGTTTACATAGGTCAGGGAGATGGGGCCTCTTCCCCAACCTCTGTTCAGTTTGTTTCTAGATCAACTCAGGAGTTCGTCTATTCATTGTAGGTTGTTTGGGGGAAATTCCACACAGAACATTGGTAATGAAGAAGCTGAACTGCTGTCATCAGTTATTGTTATCATCTGAAATGCATTGTATATAACCAAAGTCTCCCCAGGGTGGCCCAACAGTGCAGCTCAGCTCACCCCATCCAGTCACTTCCCTGGTTGCCTGCAGGTGTGAGAAAGGCAATGTGCTCAGTCACAGGAAAGACAGGGGCCCTCCCTGGTGCTGAAACCTGCAGATAGTTTTCACACAGTTTCATTCCAAAATACAAAGACTTCATTTTCTTTGTCTTTAAAATAGTTATACATTTTCTTTCTATAATGTCCCCATGCTTTTCAACTAATTTGAATTTTCAGAACTGGAAGTATTTATTATTTCTGTGTTAGATGCTCTTAGTCACTTATGGCAAGAGTGAGTTAATAGAGACAGGATATGGATTAGCCATAGAACAATACAGAAGTGTGTGGATTCAGATAGGATAAAGATCAAAGCGGTGACAAATACATTCTTTTGAAGCGGATTCTCATAGGTCACCACCAGTCAATGTCCGCATTCAAGGTGCGATGATGTGTCAGCCACATTGTGCAAATGGTCAGCTCTGCAGAGTAAACTTGGACAGCACATTGCAGGACCAAAATTACCTGTAAAGGTATGGGGAAAATAAACCATCATAGAAATAATAGTGTGAAGGAGTTCTCGGTTATTTATACTTGGATATCAAGCAGAACACTATAATCAACGAAGCTATAACCTAAAAACTTTAAGCCTTTTAAAGAGGTTTCCCTTTTCTCAGGGTATTTCTCAGGAAAAAATTTATAAATTATGGATAAACTACTTGCACAATTAGCTGCAATAAATCCCTTCCCTGCACTCATCCTTTGGTCGGCCTCATTCTAAATGGACTCAGGTGTTACCCATGTGTCTTGCTCAGGCCAATAGGATAATAGCAGATGTGACACAATTGGAATATTGGAAAGGGCTTGCACATCGAAGCTTTCCTCTCTCTCACAGTGCTTGGAAACCCTAAGGTCACAATGAGAATAAGCCTGTGCCCGTCTCCATTCAATGTCAGTGGCATGGCTGCTCTTAGGTCTATTATTTGTTCTTAAAATGTGTGTTCAGTTTGTTATAAACATGTAAGAAATTACCTGCAAATTTATCAACTTAAGACTACACCCATTTATAATCTCTCAATTTCTGAGCCAGCAGTCGGCACATGGCTTTGTTGGATCCTGCCCATTGGATTTCACAAGACTGTGCCACAGTGTAGACTGTTCTTCATTCTCACCTGAGACTCCCTGAGAACAGAGATATTTTAGAGCTCTTTCAGGTAGTTGCAGAGCCCATGCCTTAGCACCTCTGTGACTCAGGGCTTCAGCTTCTTACTGGCTCTTGGCTCAAGGCTGCTGTCAGGTCCCAGAGGCTGTGGACAATTCCCTGCCATGTGATGCTCACACAGGCAATGCCCACATGGCTGGTTGTTTGTTCAAGGCCAGCAGAAAGTTTCAGAGAGTGTCTCTTTCCAGTCTGCTATGACAGAGGCTTACAGAATACAATACAATCATTGGAAAGACATCTCACAACCTCTGCCATACCATATGGGTTAGAAGCAAGCCTAAGTTCTGCCTGTTCTCTGTGGAGGTAGATCACACAATGCCATGACTCACTGGAGAGAGGTTTCTGCTAGGGTGTTCTGGCATCTTTAGTTTCCTCAAATATCAGGGTACTCGTACCGAGTGTGAAATCTCTCCTACATCTACTTCATCGTGCTGTGTCTGACTGATCAGACATTTGACACATGACTTTTTTTTTTTTTTTTGTGATGGAGTCTCACTCTGTCGCTGAGGCTGGAGTGCAATGGCATCATGTCGGCTCACTGCAACCTCTGTCTCCTGGGTTCAAGCAATTCTCCTGCCTCAGTCTCCCGAGTAGCTGGGATTACAGGCACCCACCACCATGCCAGGCTAGTTTTTATATTTTTAGTAGAGACGGGGTTTCACCATGTTGGCCAGGCTGGTCTCAAACTCCTGACCTCAGGTGATCCACCCATCTCGGCGCCCCAAGATGGGATTATAGGGATGAGCTACCATGCCTAGCCTACTTTAGTTTTTAAGTATATTTAATGAAATCTATTTAGTAGCCAAAAGCCAAGAATGCCAATAGTTTTACCTGGCTACTCTCTGAAACAATGGTATTAAAAGGGGTCTTTCCAGCCCCTTTCCGGCAGAAAGACAGGTGCTAAGAAACAGTGGAAGTGTGAAGGTGGGAGAAGGGAGAGAAACAGTTTTTATATACCTAAACTAACCCAGCTGCATGTAAACCAGTAACTACTCATCAAAATAAAATACAGAAAACATATTAGTTTTGGTTTGGTGTGAACCAGCCTTAAATACAAAGTTGTTACACTGAATGGGTTTAATTGACCAAAATGCGTAGGGAAGGCAGAAAGGATTAGGATGCCCTTCTACTCAGCTTTATCTGCTGTCAAGTCTGGTTCCTCAGGGGACACATGGATCCCCTCCATTGTCCTGCAGATTCTGCCAGGCCAAGGCTGTTAAATCTGGCGGGGTCTCATGTGTGGACTTCTGGGTGTATACAGGGAGAAACTAGAGAAAGGCCGAGCAGATTTTTACTGCATGTAGGTAATCTATGTGGGTTTTTAGAGAAAAAAGGCTTTAGATAAAAAGCGTTTGACAAAGTCACACATGGTTTGTAAAAAAACAAAAAATAAAATACAACTTGAAAACTCTTGGAGAACTGACACTTCAGTTTCCCAAATCACTCTTCTTCATACACTTCCACTTAACTTTTTTTCACCTTCTAGCTCTGTGGTCTTAGAAGGACATACACTTAAAAGAATTTGTTTCCATAGGAATCCAACAAGTAAAAGCATAAACAACATCAAATAAACTACATCATTAGCATAGAAGCATGTCAAAGAAACTGAGATTAGATTTTGAGTTTTGGCACAAGTATTAGAGAAATAGAGAAAAGATTTAAAAGATAGAATAAGACTTACACAAGAAAGCAGGACAGCAATACGACAATTGAACCTATCATAGAATAATAGGTTGTGATAATGGATGGTGAGAAGAAATGCATTGGACAGACATGCATGGGCATGATTGATTTGAGCAATTTAGCATGGATCAAGACAAAATCTTTAGGATTTAAAGGGCTGTGAGCTGGGTAGTAAAAAACCCCATTTTAGCACCTCTTGGGGCTGTAGATGGAAATAACTTGGATTTAAAACTATTTTCAATAAGTGTCTGCTAAGTGCTAAGTATTATAGCTGTAAGGATACCTAAATTAATAGAAGCACATATTATCTGTTGGATAATATTCTAAATGTTTTACCTTGTTTAAATTGTAAACCGACCTAAGAGGTAGAACCTATTATTGTCACAGCATTGCAGGTATAGAAAAGGAGGCAAAGGGGGGTTAAGTTACTTTACTAATGTCACACAACATGTAAGCGGTAAAGCTCCATCCCCAACCCCAAGGGTTTGACTTCAGGGCCTGCCAAGACAACATCTGGACTGTTGCATGGATCTTGCCTGGCTGTACATGAAGCTCTAATTCCAGGATGGATGAAGATTCCATTAGAACTTGGAGTAGCATTAATAAAATTGCTTCCTTGAGACCAGGCGAAGTGTCCAGAAAGCAAAGGAGTTTAACTGCTTA
The DNA here is from genome assembly GCF_029289425.2 of Pan paniscus. Taxonomy (NCBI): domain Eukaryota; kingdom Metazoa; phylum Chordata; class Mammalia; order Primates; family Hominidae; genus Pan; species Pan paniscus. The sequence goes on along the minus strand of NC_073261.2, from coordinate 38,138,058 downwards.
AAGGAAAGGTGCAGATTTGTAGGAAACGAAGCTCTGGACTGTGAACAGAGTTTTTCAAAACAATTAAGGAGAAGAGAAATTGAGTCTAGTTTGATAGATGTGTTGTGCAGAGTGAGTGTAGTGGAGATTAGAGAATCAGCCAAGGAATTATCCCCTGCCTTCATGGATGGCATCAACATCTGTCTTCATGGCAATTGTATTGGCAGCCTGAGTGTCAGAGCCTGGGTCCTGCCCATCCATGCAGCTGTGGTCACCTTTGCACCTGCAGTGCTGGAGTTACTTGAGTGTTACTCTTTGAGGTAGCTTCAGGACACTTGGTAAAAATCACTAAGTGGCAAGTGAAAGGCTTGGAAGAAAAGTTCTAATCAGCTCTTCATTCCCACCTGATGCAATTTTTGCTGCTGCTGGGACCCCAAGTTCTTTGTCTCCTCCCCGCCACTTTTTTTTTTTTTTTTTTTTTTTTTGAGACAGAGTTTTGCTTTTGTTTCCCAGGCTGGAGTACAGTGGTGTGATCTCGGCTCACTGCAACCTCTGCCTCCTGGGTTCAAGTGATTCTCCTGCCTCAGCCTCCCAAGTAGCTGGGATTACAAGTGTGCGCCCCCACGCCTGGCTAATTTTGTATTTTTAGTAGAGATGGGGTTTCACCATGTTGGTCAGGCTGGTTTCAAACTCCTGACTTCAGGTGATCCACCCACCTCGGCCTCCCAAAGTACTGAGATTATAGGTGTGAGCCATCGCGCCTGACCCCTTGCCTCTTTTGTAAATAGAAATCAACACCAGGCCAAACAGAAGTTGTCTCAGGCAAGGTTTAATAGGTTTGTGGCAAGAGCAAAGCAAGGGAGCAGCCTATGGGTAAGAGATCCTGGTGGCTATTCCTTGAAGTGCCCAGCTCTTACCATTTTAAGGAAGCTGAGGCGGAAAAAGGAATGACATACAAGCATGGTTAGGCAAAGTTTTCTTTGCATTTGTGCAGTGGAGCGTCAGGCTCTAACATATATAACATGATGAGGAAATGGAGGATAAGCCCTGCCTTGGGTGGATATTTTAGTATTACAATGAGATTATAATGAGGAAAAATCAGTGAAAGGTCAGTGCTGGGGACCATCCCACCTTCAGCTGGCTAGATCTCATTTGGTGCTTTGGGGAAATGCCAGCTCTATCAGCAACCTTGGAAGATGGTCAGGTTCTTATCAGGAATGTTAGAGTTCCACTTTAGAAACCTTGGGAGGCTGGGCACAGTGGCTCACGCCTATAATCCCAGCACTTTGGGAGGCTGAGGAGGGCAGATCACTGGAGGTCAGCAGTTTGAGACCAGCCTGGCCAACATGGTGAAACGCTGTCTCTACTAAAACTACAAAACATAGCCGGGCATGGTGGTGTGCACCTGTAGTCCTAGCTACTCTGGAGGTTGAGGCAGGAGAATCGCTTGAACCTGGAAGGCATAGGTTGCAGTGAGTGTAGATCGTGCCACTGCACTGCATCCTGAGTGACAGAGTGAGACTCTATCTGAAGAAAAAAAAAATGAAATCTTGAGATACTCAGGCCCTATCATTTTCCTACAGCAAGCGAGGAGTTGCCATTCAAAAGAGGCACAACTGGTGGCCGCTTCAGGAAACTTTTGCATCCAAAAGCTGAGTCTGGTGCACCTAGTGACATTGCCACAGACTCCAGTCAGCATGCATAGAAATAGTGGATACCTGGATTTCCATCGAGCAAGCAGGCTCTAAAGGTCTTAAATAAATGCCTTGGACATGTATAGTTGAATAGATTCCAAGGCTACCGTTGCAAAGGGCTCCATTCAAAGTTGGCAACTTTGTTCATGATTTTGACTAAGGTGACCAAAAAAAAAAAAAAAAAAAAAAGACTCAGGGGGACAGTGCAACTAGGTGAGAACCCAGTGGCTTTCCCGAGCTTATTTGTCTTGCATTTTTGGTGACATGGATTGTTGTTCACATTGTCTTCCTCTGGCAGGTCCACCTGGAAAGCATTATATATTTAGCAAGAAAAAAGGAGGCTGTGAATGATGTCACTGTGGACTCTGTATATTCCCTGTTGCAAATGTCAGATCCATGAAACATAAAGTGATTAACTAGAAGATATTAAATTCCTTACAAATTGTTGAAAAGCCTTAAAGAACAGGCTCCAGTCAAAGCCTCTAGAACAATTCCAAGAATCATACTGCTGGCACAGGCTGGGGAGGAGCTCCTACTGCTTGAGACATTCAAGCTGTCTTTTGCAGCAGAAAAGAGACCAGCTCTTCTCACTACTGCCCCCAGGAGCACAGCAACTCTGCTATCAACTGTCAACTGCTGGAAATCTGACCCCTTTCTCTGACTGCCCATCAGATGTGTTACAGAGTGCTTTTGGATTGAGATGAGGGAGGGGAAATGTCTGATCTCACTCAAATGTGCTCATTTTCCTGGTCTGGGTCTCAGCCAGGCAGCACAGTCCTGTGGGCACAATATCTTCACTTGCCAGGTTCCTATAAAATGAGAGTATCTTTCTTGACTGTGGAAAATATGGAGGCGAGGAGGGTCAAGCAATAGCAAAAGGAGTACTTGGAGTTGCCTGAGCTTCCACTCTGGTTTCCCCAAATGTTTTCAATCCATTAAATTCATGATAATAAACACCTTTCTGCCTAACCAGCCATAATCACTTTTCTTAGATCCAAATGATTCAGTGATAAAAGTAAAGAGAAAAAATCAATATACTTTTCAACGTTGAAGCTGACCAGGTGTCTGTCTCTGGTGTTTACCCCTCCACATCCCACTATGCATTTCATCTTCCCTTTGCCTCACTGGAAATCCAAGTGCAAGTAATGCTTCACATGACTGTGATCCCTAGAACTTCATCCTGATGACTGTTGACATCTTCTCTGAGTTTTACCAGTGGAAATGGCAATAAATAGAAAGATTCCAGAAGGTCCCCTGGGGTCCATATTTTCTGTACTTCCTCTCTAAAATATGTAAAATCAGTTATGTTTGCTCTTGCTTTATATGGGCTACATCTATGGCCCCAGCACACATCTGAATGCCCTGTGTTGACAACTTATCCAGTATTGTATTAAGTCTAAATGGTGACATGCTTATCATATCATTTCTTCCAATTTCTTGGAATAATTGTCATGTCCACTCTTTGCATTAAGAACCATCAGCCAGAAAACCACAGCCCTGAGAAAATAGAAATAGAGTATTTCAAGCTGTTCAGTTGGCATAAGAATGATGAATCTGCAGCTCATTTTCAAGATATAAATATTCTGTTTATGGAAGTAACAGCACCATTCATGATTAGTGTTTCAGAGCCTCCACCACTTCTGACAGCATAGCAATTCAATAGCACAAGGGTTTGTGTGACAGCTTTGCTTGACTAATAATGGGTTTTTCCCTGTCTATAGGGAAAACTGCACCTGTGCACGTGACAAGAGCATGAGCTACATTTTGCTTCACTTTTTTTGAGGCAAATAAGTTGCTTGATCCAAAGCCATATTATGGAAGAACTTCCTGACTCTGATGAAAACTCTTTGAAAATCCACAAATAATATTTTATGCAGAAACATAACCGAAAAGGAAGGCAAATCCATATATAGTAAAATAACCACTGCCATCCTCATGTTCCATGAGGTCCACTAGAATCACCTGATACCAGTAATTAGTCTGAGCCCTGATGTGTGGTACAATGTTAAGGGTTCTGGAGGGGTCAGTTTTCTTGGCAAACTGGGTGTTCAGAAGAGCCAGTAGCCCTGTACATCTCAGTTAGTTGAAAGTCATATTATTGAGTCTCCACAGGGACCTCCATAACACTGGTTCGTGAGGCTAGCTGGGAAAGCTGGAAGAGGTAACTGAAGTCCATATGTTGAATCATCCTCATTATTAAAAGCCCCCTGCTCGTTAATGGCATTTCAATTAATATTCACTTGGAAAGCTTCTTATTCTTGATTATGGCTCATTTTTGAAACTTCTAGTCATAATTCTTACAGAATGACTTTGTCTGAAATCATCCTGTTGCATTTCTTTTAAGGCCTGATGATCTGTCAAAACCAACAGCTAATATTATTAAACTGCTGTTCTCTTTGCAACGTGATCATCAGATGTAGGCCTTGCAGTTTACCCACTGTTATGAGTTTTACATTTCCAGGGCTTCCTTGACAATGGCACTGATGTGACTCCATCCAGCATCCATTGTTGTGAGAACTCTATTCGGAATATCATCATTGTGGGCATGAACATAATGGAGACTTTTATAGGATGCAATGGTTAATATTCAACATTAGTCAAAATTTGCTCTAGCCTTACCCTTGGAGCTCTACTGGATTGGAAAAATATTTTAGGTAAGGACAACCATTTGGTAAAGTTTTAAAAATAAAGGCTACAAATAAATTTTCTGTAGCAAGAGTATGAATTAGATGTCATCACAAATACCATTTTTTTTTGTGGAATGTAACAATTATTTAAACGTATATAATTTAGATAATATTTTATAAATAAAATATGTATATATTGCATATATAATAGAATAAATGTACTTAAATATGAATACTGTACGTAGTTGTAGCCAACATTTTATCAAATAAATATATATTCACTTCTATGTATCTTAAATATATATGCACTTTTTTCCATAAAGAAGGTAAATTTTAATTTTTTATTGAAATACTAATTAGTTTTAATTTTGTCTTTTTCTCTTAATAACTTCATAATTTGATTACTAAATATTCATATTTATACCACCAATTTAAGAAAAAATATGTATGTTTATATAGGTAGAGGTGTAAATATTGTATCAGGAAGTGTTTATGCATTAATTATGGTAACTGGTTAAATGTACAACTCAGTGGCTGATAACAGTAAACATTTGTTTTCATGTTCATAGATGCTCATGTTCACAATCATCTGGCTGATCAAGGAAGGGCTCTGCTGAGTGGCTCCTCTCAGCAGAGAGGAGCCTGTAGATTGTGTTCAGCCTGTAGATATCAGTTGTTTAACAACAAGGCTGAACAGCAGTGACTACACATGACACAAGATTCTTGTGGCAGGTCACAGTAGTGATCAACATCCCAAACCAAACCGCACAGTTGAATTTAAGTCCAATAATTTCTAACATAGCTTCAAACATTTTAAATATATTCCTTTATTTCAATGAGTATAAGTTTTTAAGAAAATGTTTACTCCACTTAATTGTAGAGGTGTTTGATCATTCCATGGACAAATAATCATGTTTTCAACCTTCACAATCCTGAAAATATTTGCAAATTAAGTTTGCATTAATAAGAAAACAAAGCTGGATGTGTTTTCAACATGTGGCTTCAAATATAATTTTTTTAAATGACCTTTTTGGGGGAAAATCATTTTAACTTATGGAAATATCCCTCTTTACCTCTCATGTCCTATATAGGGTTGCCCAATAAGAGGGTCCCCCATGAGATTTGGAAGTGAGAAAAGGAAGACTCAATATTATCCATTGGTACCTAAGAGGCAGAGAGACAAAGGTGAGGACTGGAGAAACACCTGGAAAGATGCTCTAGGAAGCGAGAACTTCAGCAATTCCAGACTTAAGCTTCCAGACAGGACTGAGGACCACATGGTTAGAAAACCCTTACTTCAGGGGTGGATACATTCTGCTTTCAGTGGGAGCACCAAAGAATGCTGCTTCTAATATCAACTTTCCTGAATACTATATCCTTGGTTTTGAAAGGTTGTAGTGTGAATGTTAATCATAGGAATTGGGTCATTCTTGTCATACCAAACAGAGCCATGAAACCAGAGGGGAAAGGCACTCAGGGTGAAAAATATTGTTTCTAGAATGCAATTGAAATAGGCCCTATTATGCCATGGAACTAATGTTTATGGTTTTTTGAATAAACATAGAAATTGACTTCCCCGATCTTAAAACTCAAGATAGTTACATCTGTCTTACCTGAGTTCTTTTTTCAGTAAACCAACCATCAGGCCTCCCAGATACTATCAAGGAGCTGAAACTTACATATCACTGAGTCAGGACAGTGAGACATCAGACCCTTCACTCATTATGATTGCATAACTGACCTCCTGCTTCTTGTTGACAAAATTATCTCCCTTAACCCTCCATAATTCCTGTTTTCCCACATTTCTTCCGTGCTATATAAACTCCTAATTTTTGTTGGTCAGGGAGATACATTTGAGAATGGTGTCCCATCTCCTCGGCTACAGCACCTGATTAAAGCCTTTTCCTTGGCAATACTTGTCTTAGTGATTGGCTTTCTGTGTGGTGAGCTGCAGGATCTACGCTGAATCCCTGGTATTTCAGTAACAAAACTCTCTGCAACCTTCACTGCTTTGGCTTCTTGTAACCTGAAATCAAATTTGTCCACAACTTCTGGGATAACTTGATATAATTCTAGGATTCACTTTGTCCACCACTGCTTCCCAGTCTGAGCTTGCCAGCTCCCAACCCTTCCTAGTGCCAATGAACTTTCTCAAAGAGCCATAGGTAATATTTTCCCTTTTTCATGAAACACTAACTTTTTCTTTGTTCTTGCCACATATTGAAGACCACTGAGTTTTCCTGTATGCCCCATTTGGGAAATATTTCTGTGTAAATAAAACATTACATTTAGAGATTCATCTCTACATTTTATTTAGACGTCAGTAGTTTACTTTAATTCTCTGTATTAAGACAATTCCTGCCTAGAATATCTATAGTGGCTTCTTCTCTGTTATATAAAGTCCAACTGAAGCCATAAACTAGACTCCTCAGGTGTCATGATCTCTGTCTGTATTAAATTAGGAGAGGCATTGCTATGTCTGTGTAGTTGGGGCTGAGAAAGAGAAAAGAATTAGGGTGCAGAGGTGACTTCATGTCCCCTTCTACCAACACCATCAGAGTGTGGCTGCATCTGAGGAACAATCTCAGCCGATGGAGGCATCAGGAGGAGCAGCTGGGGCAGCCCAGCCTCACACATCTGCTTCCCTGGGGGTTTATGTTCGGGTGTGTAACACTGTGGGAGGGTAACTATTATGCTGTAGACAGTAATAAGTTGCAAAATCTTCAGGCTGCAGGCTGCTGATTGTGAGAGTGAATTCTGTCCCAGATCCACTGCCGCTGAACCTTGATGGGACCCCACTTTGCAAACTGGATGCAGCATAGATCAGGCGCTTAGGGACTTTCCCTGGTTTCTGCTGAAACCAGGCTAAATAATTGCTAATGCCCTGACTCGCCCTACAAGTGATGGTGACTCTGTCTCCTACAGATGCAGACAGTGAGGATGGAGACTGGGTCATCTGGATGTCACATCTGGCACCTGAGATTGGAAACATAAAAACAAATGTCCACACAATTAATCATGTTGTAAGAGAATTTCCCTGAACAGTAAAGCAGTACTGAGCACTCTGGGCTGAGTAAACTGCTAGTGTTCTCCATCCTTACCTGGGAACCAGAGCAGCAGGAGCCCCAGGAGCTGAGCGGGGACTCTCATGTCCATGCTGTGTCCTGAGTGGGACTGATTCCTGCATGAAGTGTGTCCAGCCTATTAATAAGGCTTCAGGGCAGGAGGCTGTGCTCTGGGAACATGCAAATGAGCAGGGGATGGGGCAGGCTGGGCGCAGCTGCAGGGCTGGCTCATCTCAGTAACTCAGCAGCAGCTCAGTGTCCCCAGGTGTCCCAGGTAAGATCAGGATAGCACAGATTTGTCTGCAGAGAATGGGTTTCTACTGGAGACTATTTTGTTACGAGAGACAGTTTTTAGATTTTTTTTTGACAATTTGAAATATTCCTTAGGAGTCGGTGGAGTATCATATTTCATTGGCGTATGGGGAGTATATAGGAGGATATTCTTTTTTTGTAGGAAACACATAGTAAAGTTTTAGACGATAGAATTCTAAGGTCTTTAAAAGACTATTGTATAATTCCGGTTAGGGAAGGGGGTATTTATTGTATACTTGCAACTTTTCTGTAAGTTTATCATTGTTCCTTTCTAAAAAAAATTAAAAATAAAATATATTGACATGATGATGCATATATTTGTAAGTATGAGGTAATGGTGTTATGCTATTGTTCTTACCAGTATAAGTTCAAGCAATTTACTACAAATACACAAAGATGATACCATGTTTCCTCAATGCATGCAGCACTCACACATCCACCATTATCAAGAGTGACAGGTCTCTTCAATACCCAGAGACTAAATGGGCTGTACCTTATTCTTGTTTTGGGCAACTTATAGTCTACCTTCTTTTCTGCCATTGAGTACTATTTTCCAAAGTTTATCTCTCTTAGTGAGTGTGGCCACTGCACGGAGCATGTCTCTGCCATGCACCATCAATGCCACTGTCCGCTTTTACATTTTATCAGTGAGTGGGGACATCATCCTGACCCAGACACCAGCCTCCCTGTTAACATCTTTAGGAAAGAGACACTCAATCTTTTATCAAGCAACTGCCCATGTTCATGGATAAATCAGTTGGATCCAGATGAAATTGGACATAGATTTGCACTCGTTATATCTCACATCTCTAATGTGCCCAAAAATGTCCCAGCCTGGTTCAGTAGCAGGGAAAGTGGATACAACTATATCAGCATCAGTGGGCTGCAGCCTAGGGCTCCACAAAATTTTACTGATGCCTGACTAGGGGAGCCAAATCACAGCGCTGTAGCTTGTGCACAAATCTTCCTGCTGCTTTATAGGCTGCCTGAATTTTAAGGGAACCTGCTTATATTGGGAGAAAGGAAGAATGTTCCATTTGCCCTCTAAATGTTTGCTAAAAATAAACTGACAAAAGGAAGATTAATAAGAGAAAAGGCAAACTCAATTCACTTAAAGTGCAGCAGGATATCATAGCAGGGTGATTACCCAGATAAGTCAGTGAAATCCAGGTGTTTATATTTCTTGTTTAGGGAAGAGGGAATTGGGAAGTGTAGGCAACCTGGAGAGAATAGATGAGAATAGAAGTGCATCCTCAAAAGAATAGGTATTCACCTGCCTGGATGAAGTATGAACTTCCAGTCTTTTCTATTTTTGACTCCTGTTTTGTGTTAATCTTCCCTGATATAAAAATTCTCAGGAAGAATTTTCTTAAAAATTGGTTTCCTTCTGAAGAATTTGCTTTTAGGAAGATAAGGGATATTTAGGAAAAGCCTTTTTGTGCATTTGCCGCTTTCTAAATGCCTTTAGTTTTACATAATCATCATACAAATGCAGCACAGTTTGAGATGTTATTTTCTGGATTCCTTTACTTGGAACCCACCTGCCAAGATCCTGTTCCAGAGAGATGCAGCTACAGACTGAAAGAGCAGTTGACCCCTGAACAATGTGGAGGTTGGGGCACTGACCACTAGTGCAGTTGAAAACCTGTGTAGAACTTTTGCATCCCTAACTTAAGTACTAATAGATTACTTTTGACTAGAAGCCTTAGTGATCACATAAATAGTTGATTAACCCTTTTTTATATTATACATATTATATACTCTATTCTTCCAATAAAGTATGCTAAAGAAAAAAATGTTTTTAAGAAAACCATAAAAATGAGAAAATATATTTACTACTTACAAAGTGCTTGCTCACAGGTGACACACACAGAAGAAAATATAAGTGGATCTGCAAATTTCAAACCCAAGTTATTCAAGGATTAACTGTACCATGATGAATGTAGCAGTCCCCATCTGTGATCTGGGGCTTTCCCCTTTGCTGTACCTCTGCTCACTTCCAATGGCCATATATTGTCTTATGTTCTTTATGATCTTGGGCAGAGAGATCTGTCTGTATGCCTTGCTGGCCAGATGGCCTGGAATGTGTATCTCTTAGGAAAGTTTTATGGTTTGACTGTGTCCTCCAGAATCCATCTGTTGTAAAGTTAAATCTCAGTGTAATGGTATTGCCAGGTGGGGCCTATTGGGATGTGTTTAGGTCATGAGGTGAAGCCATCTAGTGGAATACATTAATGCCACTATAAAGAGGAATTACAGTGCTGGAATCCTTTTCTCTCTTCTGTCCGTCTGTCATGTTAAGACAAGGCCTTTCTTCCTTTGAAGGAGTCAATGCTCCAGGCATCATCTTGAAAGCAGACCTTAACCTGCCCATATCTTGATCTTAAATTTCCCATTCCCCAGAAGTGTGAGAAAATTAATTTCTGTTCTTTATGAATTACACAGTGACAAGGAACCTGTTATAACAGTTTGAAATGGAACAAGAGAGACAGCTCACAATCAGTGAGGACAGGATGAGGTGTATACATACCCCAGCTTCCTCATTTCTCAGGTGGAACAGCCCAGAGGAATTTAGTCCATGTTTCCACATGTGGTTGATCTTCAGTTATCCTGAGTCAGGTGGGCTGTTGATGTGTCTTTTACCATTCATTTTCTGCTCCCGCCCTCACTTTCTTCCTTTCCTCCCACTGTAAATTTGCTGCCTAAACAGGAATCCTCATTGCTGGTGGACCCAAACCAAGATAGTGAAAAAAATTGTTTATCTTTTGTATGAGGGGTATTTCCCATGTTTATTCTTGTCACTTCTCTTTCTTTGACGTGTAGGAATATCCAGGAAGCACTTAATTTTTTTTAACCAATCTATTTTAGATTGAATTTAGGCGGTGATTTTTTTTTGTTCTGTTTGTTAAAACAAAAAAATAAGTTGTAAGCCACCAATCAGCTGAACGGTCTCTTCTTGTGGCAGAGAGAATTTCAAAGAAAACAGAAAAACTAGGTTAGGCCATGACTGGCAGGTGGGTTTCGATGTGCCTCATTATACTCTCCTCACTTTGGAGTTCAGACAAAACTGACCAACATTATCATTACGAGAGACAGCTTTGGACTGACAAAACAGATGCTTTGTAGCGATAAGATACCATACTCCAACATGACAGATAATAGGCCCTGAAGAAAATCTAAATATTTTACCTTAAAAATATTTCTTCATCATATTCTGAAGTGGCCCTGCAAAGCTGCCTGTAGTGGGGGAAATTTGCATTCTGCAGAGAATCTCCTCCCCTTACTAAGTCTTTTCCAAAGAGTCTGACATTTTTTTTTAAGGTCTGATAGGCAACATTCACTATCTACTTTGTCTGCTACCCATAGGATTCTTCTACATGACAAGAACCTTGGCTTCCACACCCCCTTATCTAAACTCAAGTATTTCTTTATGATGAATTCAACTCTTTAGGCAGAGCTTAACTCTTTCAACCAGTGGCCAGTCAGGAAACCTTTGAATCCATGTATGATCTGGAAGCCTCTGCTTCAAAATATCCCACCTTTCGAGGACAAACTAATGTATATCTTATATGTATTGATTTATGTCTTTCCTCATAATTTCTGTCTCTCCAAAGTGTTTAAAACCAATGTGTAATCCAACCACCTTGGGCACATATTTGCAGGACATCCTAAGGCTGTGTCACAGGCCATAAGCCTTATCTTTGGCAAAATAAACCTATAACTTGATTGAGACCCGTCTCAGATACTGTTTGGTTTACACTGGATCACAAACTTAAAAATCCTCTAAAACAATCTACACAGCAATAAATCTACATTAGAGTCAGTGGAGTGATCATACCTTAACAGTTAAAGCTCACAATTTAAAGGAACCTGAGTCTAAGATTTTGTCCAGCTCTGTTTCATAAAAATACTTTGCGATTTTTAAAATTTTACTTTAGAGAAGGACAATTTTGGGGAATATGTTTATTGTTGGTGGAATAAATAATGTCCCCACCCCAAAAGATGCCCATGTCCTCGTCTCTGGAACCCAAGTGATATAGGAGTTATTAAGAAATTATTTTAGGCAGATAGAGAGGAAAAGGTGTCCTTGGGAAGGTTTTGTTTCTTTTAAAGTAGCTCCAGAAAAGTTTCTTGCCTAGCAGGAAAGCCCTGGTTCTTAGAGCCAGGCTGGCAAGCTTTGATATGCAAATTCCGGCCATTAGAAACTGAGTCCAGCCAAACATGGCGACTCCCACCATCTTCTTCCTGGCTCCCACATATGCCTGGCCACATGGCTGCCCCCACATATCCCCATGTGTATAGAATATTTTGGCACCCTGCATTTGTATATTAAAAGGCTATGGTGGGAAGGCCAGTTATATTGCAGGCTACATGAATGACATGCCTGGTCAAACCAATCCTGAGAGCCCTATGCAAATCAGACACCACTTCCTCCAGCCTCCTCATATAGGAGTCTCTTTTCTGCTGCACAGAGAGTTTTCTCTTTGAATCACGCCTTCCCCTGTCTCTGTATGGGGGAGGTGTTTTCTTCTTCCTTCCTTCTTGCATATTAAACCTTTCTCTCCTTAAAACACTCCACATGTGTCTGTGTCGTTTTATCCAAACTGGCGTGAGATCAAGAACTCTGGTGTTCCTCCAGTCACTGGAGCCATATCATAAAAATTCTACCTTACATAGCAAAAAGAGAACTTGACAGATGTAAGTTAAGGACTTTGAGAATAAGAAACCTGGTTATCGAAATGAAAGCAATATAATCACAAAGTCCTTAAAATAGAGGAGGAGGCTCACAGTCAGAGAGGAGCTGAGACAATAGGGAGGGATGTGGTTTGAGGAAGGAAGGGGCCATGGAACCAGAACTATGGGAGCACCTGGAACGTAAAAAGCAGAGAATCCAGTTCTCTCCTCTGGATCCTCCAGAAGGAATGCAGGCCTACTGACACCTTAGCATTAGCTCAGTGAGACTTCTGACCTCCAGAATTACAGGGTAATACATTTATGTTGTGTGAAGCCAATAAGACTGTGGTGATTTAAACAGCAGCATTGGAAACTAATGCAAGGGGAAGAGATGTCTTTCAGCTCACTGAGTGCATGACTGTCCTCTGTTCTTGGAAATATTTCCACCTTGTTTTCTGGTGTCAGTTTTGACAAGAGACAGAGAAAATTTTTCCGAGAGAAGAGCTAGCACAAGAATTCTTTTTAGCTAGAAAGTCTCTTGGGTAAAATCCCATGATTATCTCTTATACGATCTGGGTATCACAGAGTTTAGCGGTCAGATCTCACAGCACATGATAGGAGGAAGAGAATTCTGTTAGTTTGTTTTCATATTAGGAGGGAAAATTGATTTTCAGCACACAATCTGAGAAAGACAAACTGAGTCAGAGATATTGTAAGAGAAAGAGGAGATGTGGAAGGAGTCAGGGCAATGAAACATGTGTCCCAGCTCCCAAATCTAAAATAAAGTCATTGATTATCGAAGGTGAAGCAAAGCTCTTCACCTTCCATCTTCTTATGAAGGATCAAATTCTTCCCAGAGTCCCTGCCCCTCCTTCACTCCCCTGACATTGCATTGTGGAGCTAATCACATGTATCCTTAATCCCTGCTCCTGTCCCGGGCTGGGAGAGGCTCACTGTCCTCACCATGTCCAGCAGGATAGAGCTGGTGCCCTAGGCACCAAAGGAGAAGAAGATGGTTTCTGTGCAGGCAATAAGAGCTTTGCCACACGTTACATTTCACTATAACTCTAAGTAAAGTTGTGTGGAGAGAAGAGAACATATGGGCAACTTTACCTGATGGGCTTGGAAGAGGCCAGGCTCTGAGAATGACAATGAATTCACATTTCTACTTTTCCAGATGGCAAATGCCAGCTTTAGCAATTATGGAAATGTGGACTTTGAGTTTAAGAACAAGACAGACTTTCCAGTACTACAATAAATGAGGAGACATTTGGAATAGGGTCCTTAACCCAGGGCTACAGTCAGGCTGGCAGTGCCTGAGAGCTGCCCAATGCTGACCCTAAGCTGTGGAGGAAGCAGCTGCTCTCCTGAGCCACAGAGCTGAGGACCTGGGAGGAACCACAGGCCCTGGCCACAGGTCTGCCTGGCAGGGGCTTAAGGGAAGGAAACTGCTCACAAATTCACGGGAGCTGCATTAAGCATATATCCTGCAGCCTGACAAGAGTAAAAGTCTCAAGACCCAGACCTCGGGACTAGCTCTGGGTTCCTGGGATGGGTGCTGTCAGCTGTGCCCTCCCTGGTACTGAATGACTGGAACCTTGTTGGAGCCAAAGAGGGAGAGTCTGCAAATGTACTCAAAGTCTTTACTCAGCCAGACTCTGTTCTGCTTGGAAAGAAAAGGAACACACGCTACAAAAAAAAATGTAAAATTATGTGTATATGTAATATGAATTTCTAATATAAACTTTACATATTGAATACATATAATACTTTAGAAGTAAGTTGTATTTATATATTTGTATATACTACATATCTGTTTATGAAAAAATATGCGATGCACGTTTATATATAAAGAGAACTCTGATTGCTAGTATAAGGTATAGTTTTAAACTTTAATAAGTTGAACGTGAACATTGAAAATGAGCACTGGGTGCACCACACATGGCCCCTTTCTCACTACAGAGCCTGAGGGTCATAAAGCTCAGGACCCTCTTCCATGTTCCCCTGGGCTGAGAGCAGAGAGCTGCCCATTGCTGAGGATAATAAGTGACCTGAGGTGGGTGTGCAGAATCACAGAGCAGCAGATGCCCAGGAGATGGATAGTGGGTCTGGGCCCTGAATGGAGGGAAGTTTTGTCACCAGAGCTCAGCATAGACAAGTCCTCTTCTGGTCATTTCCATCAAACAAAGCAGCACATGTCGCTCAGAGGCTGCATGGTCACAGGATGAAGACCCTCCATGGCTCATTCCCAACTTCCCCTCTGAGTGGGGTGATGTGGGATCTCACTGCCCAGGTTTCATGACTCACCAGCTGCTGGGACTCTGTTGACAATGGCCTATGTCTGCTCCATGCACAAGCTTCTCAGTATTTGACATTTTACTTTCTGGTCTCCAGTAACCACGACTTGCCAACCATGACCCTTCCACAAAGATTCATGGAGTAGGGTCAGAACTATGGGTTCAGCAATGTGCCGGGCCATGTATATAAGAGAAATAAGGCGTGGCCAGCCCATGCCTGAAGTGAGGATGAATTTGCATCATGAATTCAGAGAAGGAGGTGGGAGAAAACATCCTGACATGCTCCGTGCAGTCGTGCAGTGATGCCCACAAGATACACTGGAGGTGACCATAGAGGGGGTGGGAAGGGAGTTTGAGACAAAGTGAATTCAGAGGTGTCCCCCAGCCTGTTCCCCTGAGAAGACTTCAGACCTTTAGCAACCCCTGGGCAGAGCTGTTGCTAGGGAAGATTTGTGCATGATAGGCAACAGGAGGAGGGAGCACCTGCCTCTGAAGGCATCTTGGTTGGTGATGGCCAGAGTGAAATATGTTCCGGCCCACTGCCCCTGACCCAGGCAGGGATCATGTCCAGTGGGGCAGCAGGATCAAGCAGGAGCAGGAGCTCAGAGCCAGATCTGGTTTCCGCTGGTGCCAGACTAGGATGTTTTTCATACTCCAGCAGGCCCTGCAGGTGACAGTGACCCTCTCACTTGGGACACAGGGAGGGGGCTGGAGATGGCATCCACACAACATGCTGACTATTATCCAAGTGCGGAACAAACATGCAAATCTCCCAATATTAATACGAAGCAAGTAGTTCATTCAATTTGATGCAATTCTGATCAGAAAAAAAGTGGGCTAACAACTTCATCATCAAAGAAATGTTCATGTTTGATACAAACCATCTGAGGATGAAGCCTCAGTTCCCCTTCCTCACTAGGCAGTCAGAACAGAAGGAGGAAGAGAAGAAAAGCTGGGTCCCAAAGTCCACAAGGTGCTTCCTGAGGCTGATCCTGCTCAGAGAAGGTGGGGACGGTAGATTGTCTGCTGGGACTGCCACACCGAAATTCTCTGGGCTGGATGACTTAAAGGAAAGAAATTTACTTCTAACAGTTTGGAAGGCTGTGAAAATCCAAGATCAAGGTCCAGAAAGGTCTGCTTTCTGCTGAGGACCCTCCTTCTGATTTTCAGATGGCATCTTCTGTCCATGTCCTCACATGGCCTTTCCTCACTACATGCATGGAGGGTGGGGGTGGAGGAGAGCTCAATGGGGTCTCCTTTTATAAAGACACTAGTCTTACCGAATCAGGGCCCCACCCTTATTATCTCCTTTAACCCTAATTACCACCTTATATGCTTTATCTTCAAATGCAGCTATATTGGAGGTTAGAGATTCATGATAAGAATTTCTGAAGCACAATTCGGTCCATAGCAGATGGGCTTTGGGGACACAGACAAGGCAGCAGTGAAGGCAAGGCTGGGCTTCTAGTCTCAGCGCACAGAGCACAGAGGGGGTTCCCACAACTCAGGATGCTGGCAGCTCATCCCAGGTACTCTAGGTAACACAGAGACCACATTCCAGCCCTAGGGGCTACCTGTTGATAATAGGACACTATCACTCTTAACCTCTCCCAGTATTTCTATGATCAGGCTTATATCTTAGGGTTATTATGGGGTTTGTCTACCATCTAGTGTTAGGATTGTAGCTTAACCTCTTACATAGGATTATAGATGCTGAGTCCCAGTGAGTCTTGACTGTGAGTCTTTTCACAGGTATTAATGAAGGGGATCTTAGGCCAGATTCATCCATCACTAGGTCAGATTCACAAAATAATTTCTCTTCTCAATAAACTAGCTGCATAGTTGAGGACAAAAGATATTCAGAAAAGTTATTTGTCAAAAAAATATTATGGGCTAGATTCTGTGACCCATGTGAGATGCCAAAGGTTTTGGAAAAGAGATGATGGGCCAGGAGGAATCCTGCAGGACATAATGGCAGGGGTGGGGTTGGGAAGCACAGGGCCTGCCCTCCTCATGGTGATCCCTTGACCACGGTCACTTCATTGTTTTCTCATCACTCAGATACATCTTCAGTATGACCCTGAGACCTTCCCCGATCAGCACAAATAAATGGCCTCAGCCTCCAGATACCACATATCATTGCCTGATTTTTATGCAGTTTGTCAACTACTGAAAGTATTCTATTCAGTTTCATTATGTGGTTATTGTTCTCTGCATGGCTCTCATTCCCCTACTGAATATCAGTACTTGGGATCAAAATTTGTCTTAATTATTCACATACACCTAACCCTCAAATGATGGCATTTACTTGTTCCTGAAAAATCTGATATTAAGTGAAAATTCATTAAATTCAAAAATATGTCTGTCTTTCTTATTGGAAAAATATATGGTACATTCCCCTCAACTAGAGACACTTAACTACTTTTACAGTTGAAAAAGATTAATTGGACATGAATCTATAAAAACACATTTATAGGAGCAACAAGCATCATTTTGAAATTTTGCTTTGCATGTTAAAATGTCCAATATGATGAACTGTACACAACACAGAAGGAAGAAAGGTCCTCACAGAGGATGGGGCCTGATAGAGAGGGTGGGGGAGTCAGTTCTTTGAAGCATGGGGAGGGTCTAATAAGTGACCTCAGGCAGGTGTCCAATACCAGGACCAGATATTTCTAATTACAACTTTATTTTCCTTAAGGTTTCTGCATATCCATAGAATAAGTGGAATGCAGGTTGAAAGCAACATGCTTCAGAACACATACAAACAGCCCACACACATAAAAACTAAAGAATCTTACAGAATGTTGTCTCTTCCTCAGCCTTTCTTGACATTGGGTTTAACCAACCACGGCACAAAATTTAAGTTTTTTTCCAGAGGATGTTCTCCAACTTGGAACATCTTGTGGAGAAAGTTGGTGGCAGTGTCTGAAACACATCATTTCTTACAATGCATTTCTTCACTTCTTTGGAATAAAATATCTGTGTTATTAAAAAAGTTTGATAGAAAAT
Organism: Pan paniscus; assembly: GCF_029289425.2. Lineage (NCBI taxonomy): Eukaryota > Metazoa > Chordata > Mammalia > Primates > Hominidae > Pan > Pan paniscus. The sequence goes on along the minus strand of NC_073261.2, from coordinate 38,120,398 downwards.
TGATGTAACTTTATGTGACCAAATACGATGAAAATCTTTAACAAAAATGTCACTAAGTCTGAATTCTCAACGACTGCATTGTATTCCAAAGTTATTTTTAAATAAATGAATAAATACACAGGAAACAAAGTCAAAAAAATGAATTTAGTTTCTGTTGGTATTAAAAGATGTTAGCAATAAGATACTGGTCTTTCAATCAAGAATAATGAAAATTAAAAAATACATTTTTTCAAACGCAATTTGGATAACAGAGGTGGAAAAACAGGAGACAGACAATGCTTTTGATGAGCAGAAAAGAAAATTCCAAGGATCATGGGTGATCTCCCTGTGTTTCATATGTCAAACAAGATATAAAATCAAATGTCCATTTTGTTTTTATATCTTACTTGAGTTCCTGAAGCTACTTTCTCTTTGTAGTTTTTGCTTTGGTACACTCAGATTTTGGTGAAGCAGTTCTTATGGAGGAATTAAGAGTTGCTAATTTCAACCTTCTTTGGCTTGTAGCCCTGTCCTGCTTCTAAGACTGGCAACAAAAGACGCCGATTCCTTTTTTATTCCAGGTAAATATTGTTTCTGGGATAGTCCCCATTTCCAAAGCCATAGCTAGATATTTATAACCCTGTTCCCAATGGACCAGTTACATGTTTCAAAACCCAAATATTCAGTGAAAGTGAACCTTAAATGTTAATCTGATTTAACAAATGTCAGACTTCACAGAGCCGCTTTGGAAATAGGAACAATGTCTCATTCCTTTGAACCCACAATGACTGAAACCTGAGTCCACGGCTCTTCTGTCAAAAGAGCTCCAGGCCATCACCTGATTGTTTCCTAATCTTTACCCTTTAAAGTGATTTTGTCATAAATGAATTACTGTAGCCCTGAAGAATAATCCACAGTTTTTACCAACTTGTAAAGGACAGTTTCTGTACACCTATGGAAAGAAACAGGAGAAGTAATCTTCAAGAACTCTTCTCCTAGTTTGAAAGTTACTGTGGGTAAAGATGAAAGTATGAGGCACTGACTCTTGGGTGTCAGCTCTGCTGAATGGGCCATATGTGATGGTATTTGGTAAATTATTTCCCCAACTGCACCTGCAAGGATCATAAAAACGGGGTATTGTTCAGTTTCTCTGTTCCGCCAGGCTGAGCTAATTTTTGTTTTGGGTTGTAGCACAGTGTGAGGGTGCTTATTGCCCTGCTGACGGTAATATGTTGCAGCATCTTCAGCTTCCAGGCTACTGATGGTAAAGGTGAAATCTGTCCCAGATCCACTGCCACTGAACCTCGAGGGGACCCCTGAGATGGACTGGGAAGCATACTTGATGAGGAGCTTTGGGGCTTGATCTGGTTTCTGCTGGTACCAGTATAAGTAGTTGCCAATGCCTTCACTGGCCTGGCAGGTGATGGTGACTTTCTCCCCTGGAGTCACAGAGAGGAAAGCTGGAGACTGTGTCATCACAACATCACCCCTGGAGGCTGAAACCATACAGCAAACATCAGCACAATATAAGCATCTGCTTAATGAAATCACCACTACCTAGTAGCACAAGATGAAAGAATACGCATTACTTAAAAAAAAAAATCACATTTAAAAACAAGCCAAGTTCCATATGGTGCTAGGTTCCTAATTAAGAAAATTAATGATTCAAAGAAATAGTTTTAGCTTTTTCTAAATATTCTCACCTGGAACCCAGAGGAGCAGAAGCCCCAGGAATTGCAACGGGGACACCATCTCAATGTTTTGACTTCAGTTTTGCTGAAGACACATCTAGGAGAAAAAGCCTCTTATAAGATACTGAGAGGCAGGACCACTTCAGATGTGGGAGGAAGGATACATGCAAATTATGGGAATGTCCTGTTGTTTTAAATACACAGACATCACTGTTGTCAGGAGAGCGCCCTCCCCGCCCCTTCGGGGACTGTGAGAGGCGCCCTCTGCTGGCACCTGCAGATGAGCGCAGCTGAGGCCCCGGCAGGGCTTGACCAGACCCAGGGCCCAGCCTCAGAGTGAAGGCAGAGTCCGTCGCAGTCTCTGGGAGGCTCTGCAGTCATCTGGGGTGAACAGCAGCTCACATCCTCAGTCTCAGCCCAGGGCTATCTTAACTTTCCTGACAACACATTCACAATGAGGCTGAAGAAACTTTGATCCTGTGGACGCTTCACAAAGCATCACTCCATACAACACAATATTGTTGTCATCATGTAACTAGATAGGATAAGCAGAAAATAATGACTCTGGATATTCAGTGAAAGCACATGAAGACCAAAGTGTGAGATTCCACCCTACAAAATTTAAGGACCTGTCACATTGGAGAAGGTATCAGGGATTTAGTGAAGGAACGTGAGTAGCGTTGGCTCATCCCCTTCAAGGTAAGGACAAATAATTGTACTTTATAGCTCCAACCACTGAGAATGCAGCACAGTGTTGGCAAGGCCTGCTTAGAGTATTGACATAGCAAATCCCACACTTGGGTCTACTCCACCACCCCACTTATAAGCTAACTTGGAAGGCTGCTTTTTGGAGTGGGCTCAGAAAAAGAGAAGGTTTTGAGGAAGGTTTTGGGCTTTGATACAAGTAGCTCTGTCACTTGAGCCATGTGATCCAGAACATTGTTCGGTGCTAGATGCATCTGCATTAGATGGGAATACTTCGTGAACTCTCTTGCAAACTCCAATAAAACTCAAGGCATAAATCCCTGGGATTTTAGAGAGGACCAAGCAATGACCAGATAACAAATAAAAAATTTCTTGTTCAAAATGCAGAATATCACTAGGTAATGGTAGGTAGTCCCATGAGGCATTTAAAAAGTATGTGACTGAGCTGCCCCTCATAAGTGGAGGAGGCCAGTCTCTCCAATTTTTAGGGTTAGGTGAGGCTCAGCACCATTCAATATTAGTATGAATATTAGGTACTTTTGGGGTTTGGTTCAAGCAGATTCAGAGGCCTTGCTTCATTTACATGAACAGGTGTTCCAGTTCCTCCAATCATTTTTCTCTCTTACTCTAACACCTTTGCATCAGCTCACTCCAGTGATCTCATGAGTTTTCTCAATCAGCTAATAGCAAGGGGGGAAACAAAAAATGCAAACAAATAAAAGAAGAAAACCAAAACAACACTAAGAAAATCTAGGCTTTTTGAATGGGTTAGCATCATATATTTGTGCAAGTAAAAGTAGGCTGCTCCCACATTTTGGCCACAATCATGGGTGGCTGTGAGGTGTTATCTTGAGTTAGCAGATATTTGAGGACAGCACGTGGTGTTCAACTTAGTGTGGAGAGAGAAATGTACTGAGTCAAGTATATGCATGAATTAGTGATAGCTGGTTGGCCACAGTCTTTGATAAAGAAAATTGGAAGATCACAGAGAAGAAGCTGTAGAGGAGAGGTATGTGGATGCACTCATATGAATAAGAAATTACATGTGCAAAATTTTATTTATTTCTGCAAAAAGCAGAGAATATCTTCCACAGTAAGACACCAAACAACCAATCATACTGGAAGGCTCATCCACTTGTAAGCAGATTAACGGAACTCAGTCTTTTCTCTTAACTTCCACAATATTTGCATAATAGAGTCTGTAATGAAGTAGCCATCATAGCCTGAACAGAGCTATGAATGAGTAAAATGACATGAGCCATGCCTCACAACCACCATCGCCACTTGTGTTGATCCCACTGTTGCCACTTCTGGGTATCCAACTTCTCAGCAGCAGAGACAAATATCTTCAAAAAGTGGGTGGTTATTTGGGATATCAATCACTGTCCCCTGGAGATGACTGTGATGCATCCTAACTAGGATCCTCCTGTATTCTAGATGTATGTTTTCCTTTCCTGCCCATAGACAATTGGCTATCTCAGTGCTCTGAGAGCGTTGTTTGTATTAATATGGGAATATTTCAGAACCATGTTCCTACATTGTGGGGAAAGAAACAAAATAATAGCCACGTGATTATACATCCATTGGTTCTACCAAATATATCACGCAAAGAAATCCACAAGGGTATAATATTCTGCAGGTTTTAGATGCTCTCCCTCAAGGTGTTCTGAATCTTTAAACCAATGACCATAGTAGAATGAAGTAATGGTTCAGGAAGCCAAGGGCCAGGAGTACGAGCAGACTCTTTAGTCATCCTACACAGGAGCCCAGCTGGCGGACATGTGTGTCCAGTAATGCAATTTTAGACCCTGTTGGCCACAGGCATCTACTCCTGGATATCCAGGAGTACGTGCTTCTACTTGGGACTACTACAGATAATCCTGAAGCTAAGCCTCAAGCTATGGTAATGCAGGGTTCCTCATGCCAGTATACAAGAAGGCAACCAGACATACCTATTTCAGCAAATAGTAAAACTATCATGAAAAGGTCGTTTTCTGCTACATTTTTGGTTAGAGGAGGAATATATCTGGGAATATATCTGGATTGAAGAACACACACCATAATTAGATGATAATTAATCCTCAACTAATGTAAAGTAAAATTACAAATAATTAAAATAAGGTAGGAAAAGGAAAATATTTCTAAGTGGCTCCATTGCTCCAGCTCTTTCAGGAGAAGTGCCGCTATAGCAAAAACCTCCAAGGCTTAAAAAATGCATGGAAATTTTTTAGTTTCGTGTCTTACAATATACTTCCCTCAGCGACGTGTATCATGTGTGTTCATTTTCAGGTGTTCATTCACACCTGAAAGCTATGAATCACCCTTTTCAAGGTAATTCTAGCCACATAGTAGAATCAAATGGGAATATTTTAAAAGTATTGCTGTCTGCTCTTATCCTAGCCTAGTTGGCTAAAAATACTTGACTGGAGTTCAGGCAGCCGCATGTTTAAAAATCTTCCCGGAATATTTATAGATGCAAGTAGGATAGAAAACCTTTTATCTAATTGGCTCTTTGCCTCTGTAGTCCAGCAGCCACAGCATTTTCATGAACTGGGAGCTTGTTAGAACATTCAAAATATCAGGTCCGGGACTATAACACAACATCGAAAAGGTCCATATATCAATCAAATTGCAGTTATTATACCAAAAATTAAGAAAATCTCTACTTGAATGGGAAAGGAAAACCAGTAGCTATTTAGCCCCTATATGACAGATATGTTAAAATTATCTTGAAAGGATTTTAAAGCAGCCATCATAAAAATGCATCAATGAACAATTGCAAAAAAAGCTTGAGACAAATGAAATAATGGCATCAAGAAAGAAATATGAAATTTTATAAAAGAAAAATGGAAATTTTAGAATTGAAAGATACAATCACTGTATGAGCAGCTCAGTGTATGGCCTAATAGCAGAAAAGAGTAGACACAGGAAAGTGATAATAGATAATAGATAATAATTATCTACTAGTAATTGGGTAATTACTATTATCCAATCTAAACAATAGTGAGAAAATAGGCCAAAAGGAAATGGATGTAGACACAAGATAAACAAAAAGAAATCTATGGCAAGGCATATCCTAGTCAAACTTCTAAAAACTAAACACAAAGAAAATCTTTAAAGGCAGAATTTCTAAAAAACTACTTGTAAACTTTAGGGGAAAAATTATTTGAATGACAGAGACTTCCTTCTCAGAAACTATGAAGGTTAGAAGGAAATAACACCATTTCAAGTAATGAAAGAAAAGACCTGCCAACATAGAATTCTATTTCCACGACAGCTGCTCCAAGATGGCTGACTAGCCACAGCCAGGAGGAAGAGCTTGCACCAAGGGACTGGGACATTAGAAAGACTGGTGCACTTCTAGCAGATCTTCAGAGGGAAGGCACTGAGAATAGATGAAGGGAAGACGAAGATGCTGGGCTGAAGGGGGAGGAAGCTAGGAACAATGTGTGGGGCTACCATGTACCAGGACACATTCCTGGCTCCCAATGACTCCTGTGATAGGGATGAGTTGAACCAACAAAGAGCAACTTGGGTGTCTGGAATCCCTTGAACACCAAAGACACTTGATTTGTCAGGGAGAGCTACTTAGAGAAATGATAGGGACAGAATTCCAGCCAGCACAGAGCCCAGAGTGTTTGGTGCAGGAGTGTCTGTAGTGGAGTATGGCCAGGGACACTCATCCCCCTAGGCTCAACTTGCTCCCACAGGAGACTTTAGTCCTACGGGAACTGTACGACATAAACTCTGCAGAGTGATCTTGTCCATGAAACAGGGCCAATATGATCTGACTGTCCCTTGGGCTGCTACTGTCTCCCGGGGCCACAGCCTTACCATTCCTGCTAGCATTGCAGCCCCTAGGTACATCCTGGGGGCCCACATCATAGCTCCTGCACTGGCAGATTGCATCTGACAGGGAAAATGCTCCAGCAGAGTGGCTCCTACAGACATATACCAGGTCTCCAGTGTTATTCCACCACTGCAGCATCCCTTGTGCACAGACTCCCTTGTGCCACTTTGTCTGTGCTGACACTGTTAGCTGGCACAAAAAAAGGCATAGTGAAAAGCGAACACACCCCCACCTTGAGTGGCCACCACTGCCCACATGAACATGCACAGAGCCTGCATACAGTCCTGTGCCTACCAATTCCCCACCCCTGTGTTAATACACCACCAGCTTAAACGTGTGTACAGTCACTGGCAGGCCCCACTCCCCCTATGAGTCATGCTGCCACTGTCACTGCTGAAAATGCTTGCATGGAAGCTGGCACCCCAGCACCCACTAGCACCCTGCCACAGCTGATGAGTGCACACCTGTGGCTGCCATTGCTGCTGACACATACAAACAAGGATGGATCCCACTGCCACCACCCTATGAACTGCTTTGGCTGGCACCACCCACAGAAGTGTTGTGACCAGCGGTCCAAGAGCACCTTGGCCCCTCCAGTGCATCAGGTTCTTAACCTTGAGAAGCCAGAGAACAAAGGTGGGTACCAATACCTGTCCCTGAGGGTTAGAGCATGCAGTCCAAGAGTCCTGAGCTGTGCCTTGGCTCCATAAAATCTTCCAGAAATGAAGCCAATTGACTGAACCCAGCTTATAACACAATCAAACCTTCAAGGTTATCAAATAGAATAAAAGAAAAAAACAAAAACAAAAACCAAATCAAAGGACAGCCACTTCAAAGACTGAAAGCCCACAAAGATGAGAAGGAACCAGCACAAGAACTCTGACATCTTAAAAAGACAGAGTGCCTTCTTTTCTTCAAGTGCCGAACCAGTTCTCCAGCAAGGGGTTCTTAACTGGGCCAAGATTGCTGAAATAAAAGAAACAGAATTAAGAATATAAATAAGAACAAAGATCATTGAAATTAAGGAGATTGTTGAAACCTACCTAAGGAAGCTAAAAATCACAATAAATTGATACAGGAACTGACAGACAAAATCGACAGTATTTTGGAAAAGAATACCGTACAAGAGTTTCATAATGAAATCACATGTGTTAACAGCAGAATAGGCCAAGCTGAGGCAAAATCTCAGAGCTTGAAGACTGGCTTTCTGCAATAAGACAGGCAGACAAAAATTTTAAAAAAAGAATTAAAAAAATGAACAAAATCTTCAAGAAATATGTATTACATAAACAGAACACATCTATTACTCATTGGCATTTCTGAAAAGGATAGGGGAGAATGGAAGAAACCTGGAAAACATATTTCAGGACATCATCCATGAGAGCTTTCCCAACTTAGCTAGAGAGGCCAACATTCAAATTCAGGAAATGTAGAGAACCATCACAAAATACTTCACAAGATCATCCCCAAGACACATAATCATCAATTCTCAAAGGTTAAAATGAAAAAAAAAATGTTAAAGGCAGCTAGAGAGAAAAAACAGATCACCTACAAAGGGAAGCCCATCAGACTAACAGAAGACCTCTCAGCAGAAGAGATTGGGGGCCTATATTTAACATTCTTAAAGAAAATAAATTCCAACTAAGAATTTCATATTTGGACAAACTAAGCTTCAGAAGCAAAGGAGAAATAAGATCCTTTTCAGACAAGCAAATGTTCAGGAAATTTGTTACCACCAGACCTGCCTAACACAAGCTTCTGGAAGAAGCACTAAATATGGAAATGAAACACCGTTATCAGCCACTATAAAAACACACTGAAGTACACAGACCAGTGACATTATAAAGCAACCACACAAACAAGTTGGCAAAATAACAGGCTAACAGCAGGATGGTGGTATCAAATCTAACATATCAATACTAACCTTGAATGTCAACAGGCTAAACGCCCCACTTAAAAGACACAGGGTGGCAAGCTGGATAAAGAAGCAAGACCAAATGGTATGCTGCCTTAAAGAGACCCATCTCACATGCAATGAAGCCCATGGACTCATATAAAGGGATGGAGAAAAATCTACCAAGCAAATGGAAAACAGAAAAAAAACAGGATTTTAATTCTAATTTCAGATAAAATAGACTTTAAGTCAACAAAAATCAAAAAGACAAAGAAGGGCATTACACAATGGTAAAGGGTTCAATTCACCGAGAAGATCTAGTTACTCTAAATCTATATGCTGCCAGCTCAAGATCACCTAGATTCATAAAGAAAGTTCTTAGACACTTTCAAGGAGACTTAGACTCCCACACAATAATAGTGGGAGATTTCAACACCCCACTGACAGTATTATACAGATTATAATCTGTATAATTAATTTTCTGAGGCAGAAAATTAACAAAGATATTCAGGACCTGGACTCAACCCTGGATCAAATGGAACTTATAGAAATCTGCAGAACTCTTCACCCCAAAACAACAGAATATACATATTCTCATCACCACATGGCACATATGCTAAAATTGACCACACAATCGGACATACATCAATATTCAGCAAATGCAAAAGAACCAAAATCATGCCAACCTCTCTCTTGGACAACAGCAAAATGAATGTAGAATTCAAGACTAAGAAAATCACTCAAAACCATGGAAATTAAACAACATGCTTCCGAATGACTCAGGTAAGTAATGAAGTTAAGGCAGAAATCAAAACGTTCTTTGAAACGAATGAGAACAAATATACAATATACCAGAATCTCTGGGACACAGGTTAGGCAGTGTTAAGAGGGAAGTTTATAGCACTAAATGCCCACATCAGAAAGTTATATCTCAAATTAACAGCCTAACATCACAACTAAAAGAACTAGAGAAGCAAGAGAAAACCAATTCCAAATCTAGCAGAAAACAAGAAATAACCAAAATCAGAGTTGAACTGAAGTAGATAAGACACAAAAAATTCAAAAGATCAATGAAGCCAGTGCCTGTTTTTATTTTGAAAAAGCTAATGAGATAAATAGACCACTAGCTAGACTAATAAAGAAGAAAAGAGTGAGTATCCAAATAAATAAAATTAGAAGTGACAAAATGACATTATCACTGACCCCACAGAAATACAACTAACCATCAGAGACTACTATGAACACCTCTATGCACAAAAACTAGAAAATCTAGAAGAAATAGATAAATTCCTGGATGAATACACCCTCCCAAGACTGAACCAGAAAGAAATTGAGTCCCTGAAGTGAGCAAAAATGAGCTTGTAATTGAATCAGTAATAAATAGCCTACCAACCAAAAAAATCCCAGGACCAAATTGATTCACAACCGAATTCTATCAGATGTACAAAGAAGAGCTGTTACCATTCCTACTAAAGGTATTCCAAAAAAGTGAGGAGGAAAAGCTGGGTTTGGTCACTCATGCCTGTAATTGCAGCACTTTGGGAGGCCGAGGTGGGTGAATCACCTGAGGTCAGGAGTTTTAGACCAGCCTGGCCAAGATGGTAAAACCTCGTCTGTACTAAAAACATAAAAATTAGCCTGGCATGGTGGCATGCACCTGTAATCTCAGCTACATGGGAGGCTGGGGCTGGAGAATTGATTGAACCCGGGAGGTGGGGCTTGCAGTGAGCCAAGATCACATCACTGCACTCCAGCCTGGGCAACAGAGTAAGACTCTGTCTCAAAAAAAAAAAAAAAAAAATATATATATATATATATATATATATATATATATCGAGGAGGAGGGACTCCTCCCTAACTCATTCTATGAGACCAGCATCATACCAAAACCTGGCAGAGATACAACAACAACAACAAAAAACTTCAAGCCAATATGGTTGATGAATATCGATGCAAAAATCCTCAGCAAAATACTAGCAAATCTAATCCAGCAATATATCAAAGAGCTAATCCACCATGATCAAGAGACTTTATCCCCAGGATATAAGTTTGGTTCAACATATGCAAATAAATAAATATAATTCATCACATAAACAGAACTAAACACAGAAATGGCTTCAGCATCTCAATAGATGCAGAAAAGACATTTGATAAAATTTAACATCCCTTTATGTTAAAAACTCTCAACAAACTAGATATTGAAGGAACATACCTCAAAATAGTAAGAGACGTCTAGGACGAAGCCATAACCAACATCACACTGAGTGGGCAAAAGTTAGAAGCTTTCCCCTTGAAAACTGTAATAAGACAATGATGCCCTCTCTCCACCAATCCTAACAGCATGGTGTTAGAAGTACTGACCAGAGCAATCAGGCAAAAGAAGGAAATAAAAGGCACCCAAACAGGAAGAGAGGAAGTCAAACTATCCTTGCTGCATATGACATGATTTCCTTTTTTTTTTTTTTTTTGTTTTGTTTTGAGACAGAATCTTGCTCTGTCATCCAGGCTGGAGTGTCACAGTATAATCTCTGCTCACTGCAACCTCCACCTCATGGAGTCAAATGATCCTCCATCCTCAGCCTCCTGAGTAGCTGGGATTACAGATGTGCACCACCATGCTCAGCTAACTTTTGTATTTTTACTAGAGATGGAGTTTCACCACGTTGACCAGGCTGGTCTCGAACTCCTGATCTCAAGTTATCCGCCCACTTTGGCCTCCCAAGGTGCTGGGATTACAGGCACTAGCCACTGTGCCTGGCCTCACATGATTATATCTCTAGAGAACCCCATAGTCTCAGCCCAAAAGCTACTTAAGCTGACAAACAACTTCAGCCAAGTTCCAGGATACAAACTCAATGTACAAAAATTACTAATATTTCTGTGCTCCAAGAAGAGCCAAGCTGAGAGCCAAATCAGTAATGCAATAACATTCAAAATTGCCACAAAGAGAAAGAAAATACCTAGGAATGCAGCTAGCCCAAGAGGTGAAAGATCTCTATAAAGAGAACTATAAAACATTGCTCAAAGAAATCAGAAATGACACAATTAAATGGAAAAACATTCCATGCTCATAGACAGGAAGAATGAATTTCATTATAATGACCATATTGCCAAAAGCAATTTATATATTCAATGCTATTATCATTAAAGTACGATTGTGATTATCTACAAACTAGAAAAAACTGTTTTAAAATTTATATGGAACCAAAAAAGAGCCCAAATAGTCAAAGCAATTGTAAACAAAAAGCACAAAGCTGGAGGCATTACACTACCTGACTTCAGACTGTACTACAAGGCTACAGTAACCAAAACAGCATGGTACTGGTACAAAAACAGATACGTAGATCAATGGAACAGGATAGAGAACCTGCAAATAAGACTGCATACCTACAACTATCTGATCTTTGACAAATTTGACAAAAGCAAGCAATGGAGAAAGGATTCCCTATTCAAGAAATTGTGCCGGGATAACTGGGTAGCCATATGCAGAAGATTGAAACTGGACCCCTTCCTTACACCATATACAAAAATTAACTAAAGATGGATTACAGACTTAAACGTAAAACCCAAAAACTCTAAAAATCCTGGAAGACAACCTAGGCAATACCATTCAGGACATAGACATGGGCAAATATTTCATTACAAAGACACAAAAAGCAATTGCAACAAAAGCAAAAATTGACAAACGGGATTTAATTAAACTAAAGAGCTTCTGCACAGCCAAAGATACTATCAGCAGAATAAACAGACAACCTATAGAAAGGGAGAAAATGTTTGCAAACTCTGCATCTGACAACAGTTTAATATCCAGCATCTATAAAGAACTTAAACAAATTTACAAGAAAAAAATAGCCCCATTAAAAAGTGGGCAGAGAACATGAACAGATACTTTTCAAAAGACTTACACGTGGCCAACACTCATATGGAAAAAAGTTCAATATTACTGATTGTTAGAGAAATGGGAATTAAAACCACAATGAGATATCATCTCACACCAGTCAGAACTGGTATTACTAAAATGTCAGAAAATAAACGCTGGAGAGGATTTGGAGAAAAACGAATGCTTATATACTCTTGGTGGGAGTATAAATTAGTTCAACCATTGTGGAAGACAGTGTGGCAATTCCTCAAAGAGCTAAAGACAGAACTACCATTAGACCCAGCAATCTCATTACTGTGTATGTACGCAAAGGAATATAAATTGTTCTATTATGAAGACATATGCACGTGAATGTTCATTTCAGCACTATTCGCAGTAGCAGACATGGAGTCAACCTAAATGTCCATCAGTGATAGACTGGATAGAGTAATGTGATTATATACAGGTCAGTTTTACCTTTAATTTGTTGCTCATTATTGTGAGCATTAACATACTTCTTTGTGAACTTTCCACTGTTTCAATATAACATTGTAATCTTTATTTCAGAGTTTATTACAAACACTTATGGTTAAGTATTTGATGTATTTTATGGAGTTTACTTCCTTGTTGCTTATAGAAATTTGATTTTATAATTTTATTAAACCAATTTAAATATATTAAATTCAAACATAGAAATAAAAAAATTGAAGTGTTGATATGTCTAACAAAAAGCCAATGCACAAATTACCTTAAAAGATTAATTAAATGTCTGAATCACTAACAATAATATTTTCATGTTTAAAATGTGTCAAATATAGTTTTGAGTCCTAGATATGTGAAGGTTTTGTGCAATGTACTGTAATATTTGTTAAGACACACTATTATTTTCTTATCAGGTGAATTCATATTTGAACTGCAAGTTAATTTCTTGAACTGCAAGAAAAGAGGCACCTAGGAACATATTTTAAACTGCTTAATTTTAAAGCAGCTAAAATTATTTATTAATTAATAATTATTTTCTGAGTTTACGTATTAGACAAAAAATGCTACTGAGAAGATATCACTGGTTTTTGCTCTATAACAGAATTAGTTATATCTCGAATGTGTTGCCACTCACCTTTCCTAGGCACATGGGAGAAATCAACAAATCATTGTCTTTTTTTACTGAAAGAGGAGGAGCACCAAAATCTGTCTTGACCACAGCTCTAGAAGGTACATTATTAAACACTCTATCATCCTTGCCCTATTAAGTAAGTGCTTGCTAAATTGCATTCTTTTTGTGCTTTTAATCTTCAATAAATACATTCTGAGAAAATAATACACTGATTGGAATGCTTGACTATTCAAAATTTCAGGTATATACTCCATTATTTTATTGGTCTTTCTCTTATGATCCAGGCAGCACAGGATCAGGTCTTCTCTAGAACTCACTGTTGTATTTTTATGCCAAGAGCTTCAGTAGACAATCAGCAAATGGGCTTGCAGTCGGCAAAAATAGTTACATAGAGCTGATGATTTCTCATAGAGACGAGGGTGTTAATAGGAAAATATTTCTTTACTTATTTTTTCTTGGTGAAGCAATAATAAACAGAGAACTTATTTTCGGAAATAAATTCAGAAAGTCAAGTATCTAAATCTGGTAGGGATGCCCATAGAATTTTTATAAGGAACATATATAATTTTATTTCTAAAAGTCCATTTAATGTTATTAGCTAGTACACGATTCAAAGGACAATTTAAAAATCAGGTAAATGTAGTAAAGGCAAATACATATTTTTGAATGAATAAATGAATTTAGAAAAGTCAATAAATATAAAAACCATGTGCAAAAAGATCATACCATCAACAAACAAATTGGAGATGGAATTGTGAAATATGTGATCCGCCCACCTCCCAAAGTGCTGGGATTACAGACTTTAGCCACTGCGCCCGGCATTTTTTTTTTTTTTTTTTTTTTTTAAGACAGTCTCTATCGCCCAGGCTGGAGTGCAATGGCACAATCTCAGCTCACTGCAACCTACATCTCTCGGGTTCAAGCTCTTCTCGTGCCTCAGCCTCCTGAGTAGCTGGGATTACAGGTGTACACCACCATGACTGGCTAATTTTTGTATTTTTAGTAGAGGCAGGATTTCACCATGTTGGCCAGGTGGGTCTTAAACTCCTGGCCTCATGTCATTTGCCTGCCTCATCTGCCCAAAATATGGGGATTATTGGTGTGAGCCACTGCGGTGGGCCTAAGATGTGAAGTCTTGATACTGTACAAAACATTATTAAAATGTTAAAGAAGACCTCTAGATTGTGGTTTTGGTTTACTATCCAAACAATTATACCATCTACAAATAATAACTATTAGTTTTCTTTATTTCCAGTACTCATGTATTTTATTTCTTTTTCTTGCCCTTTATACTAGTAAGAGGTCCAGTACAGTATTATCTAGGAATGATGATACTTTACATCTTTTAAAAATATCTAATTCCAAAATGAAGAAAAACAATTTTTCAGCATTTAATGTGATTGTGTGTGTGTGTGTGTGTGTGTGTGTCTGTCTGTCTGTCTCTCTGTCTGCCTGTGTATTCTCTAAGAGGTAAGGAAGGTTTTTTTCCATTTCTAATTTTCTAGGACATTTCTACATAAACAGGGTCTAAATTTTGTCCAGTGCTTCTTTCTATACCAATTGAGATGACCATATACTTTTTTTCTTCTTTAACTATGTCAAATATGGTAATTATACTGATCAAATCTTTTAAATCCTTATTATGTTATTTTCTGCTTTTCTATCACCTCTTGAGCATAAAGTGTCCCACCATAACATGGAGTTGACTTTTTCTTAATTTAATCAATTTTTTATTTATATATTTTTAAGTTATATTTTGTGTCTATATAGATTTAGTATTTTAATTATTTCCTAATAGATTGACCCACTTATCATTATGAAATATCCCCTTTTCTCCTTTGCCTTAAAGTATAAGTCAGGTTTCGTCAATTCAGTTTTTGCATGATATGTACTTTCCATTTTTTTAATTTTCAAAGCCATTTTATGATCTTACTGCAGTGTGTATTTTATAAGCAGCATAAACCTTTCATTTTAATCTTGTTTAATAATTTAAAAATTTTACTTAGAGAAATTTGTCTGTTTATGATGTCTAAATTATTGGTAGTTAGAGTTAAATCTACCATCCTTTTTTTTTTTCAAATTTCCTGCTTTCTTGCTTTCCTTTGGATTAGACATTTTGTTATATTTTCCCTTACATTAACTTGTTAAACATGCAATCATTTATTATACAGCAGCTATCCTCAACTTATTACTTCCTAGTACCAAATATTAATTTACCACTTCCTAAAATAGAGTTAGATTTTTTAATTCCATTTACACTACTTTTTTTGTATTATTTTTCATGCAATTCAGTTATATATGCATTGCAAAATTCACAAACCATGACATCTATAGTCGTGCGCAAATTTTAGTTTGTATTTATTCCTATACATATCCTTTCCAGTGTCCATCTCTTATGTATCTTTATGTTTCTATTTAGTCTTACATTCCTTCTGTTGCAGAACTGTCTTTAGCATTTCTTTTATAGAGTACTACTGATATATAACTGCCTAATATTTTGTTGTTTTACAAAGAGTATTTATTTGCATATTCATTTTGCCTCATTTTTTTCTTTCCTTTTCAAAGGCCCCAAAGATGTTAAATTACTTACTGATATTTATTTTCCTTGGAAGGATTGAGTTCCTTTTGAGTTGTTTTTCTTACATATAAATATTGCCATACAACTTCATACTCAGCAAAGATAATACATAGATATATAAAGTATACTTGCCATTGGATATATTTTCTTGGAATAGGCAGCCATCTGCCATATAGCTTATGTCCTTAATCAAAAGCAGGATCATTTTGATTTAATTCAAATCATCTACTTCTACTATAGCATGATGAAATAATACATATGCCCTTTTATGGATCAAAATAATATTAAAGTACTATTGTAAATGTAGTATATTTAAAGCATATATGTGTGTAATTTAGGCATACGTTACTAGAATATTGAATTCAGTATTCCGTGTTTGGTATTCAGTATCAAATATTTTAAACACTGACATGATCATTATCATTTCTGCAATTGTTTTTCTCCTTCATTTCCATGTGCCATATGCATTTATTGATCTAGATGTGAATGTTTTGCAATATAATATTCAAAGTGACATCCCCACTTTGTAATTTAATAGAACAATTTACTTTCAGTAGTGAAGTAGTAAGGAATAGGCCTTAGAAGATGGATACAAGAATTGCAATAAATGCAGGAGAGCAAAAATGAACTTAAAAAATCATGTTTGTTATAACATCAGAGAGTTGTGGAACAAATAAAGAACAGATAGCCTAAAATTCCACAGAGGAAAGATGCCTTTGTATATTGCCTTGTGTCCTCCTGTCACTTTGTGTCTTAGTGAAATTTGCCAAATACGAGCGTGATTGGAGATTCTGGTTTGGTCCAGGCAGAAGATCTCTTCAAGAGTGGGGAATTCATCTCACCTTTGGCAGAGGCATGTATGTGCCTTACAGATTATGGATTATATGGCACGAGTGGAGCCCTTAACACCAGGCTGAATTTCTCTTTGGGACATTTGCTGAGGCCTGGGTTGAGAATGGTAGCTGGGTGGGTTGGCTAGAGAGACACAGTGAAACCTCCTGCATTCTCCTGAGTTCTCCCCTACCATGCTGCCTTGATTTTCCTTTATGTGTGTCTGAAATATGGGCTTTGGGCTCCCACCACTACACCTCGTACTCATCTTCCCAGCCCCTGCACTTCTCTGGTCAGCATCATCTTTATTTTAACTATAAGCTTTCTTGAATGATCCTTTCTTTCTCTAATCATTCCCAGGTAAATGATGGGGGCAGAATCTACTTTTCCAAGGTCTTCTACATCCTGCTGGATTGACTAGGAATGTGTGATATGACCTAAGGTACATTTGGACAGGGACTTCTCTAAACTTTGAGTCACTAAAGACTGTGTGATGCAATACTTCCCTGGGAGTTTGCCATTGCATCAGAGCACAGTCTTGAACTCCACGCAGGATTCCCACAACTCCCCAAGAAATACAGCAGAGCTTCCACTTGGGTTCATATATCAACTCCAACACACCACCACTAACACAGTTAACAGCTACCCTCACATTCTCATTTACTGCCCTCTGCCCAAAGTCTATAGATTATTATTTTTCAAGGGGCAAAATATAAGCTTATATATTATTTTATATTAATCCAGATTCCATTGAATATGGCATACATTTTTGACTATGGCATACATTTTTAGTCTTTTTTTCTTTTGTCTTTTGAAACTTGGATATTTATTTTTAAAACACAGCTTTGGATTTCATAGAATTTTCTTTTCATTTCAACATACTGTGAATAAGATTGTTCAAAGATTTTTGTCACTAGGTCTTTGTTTTTGCATAAACTTACCAAAATATATCTAGCAGTTACAAAGTCTAGAATGTAAATACATGCAAGCACTCCCTGAAAAAAAAATAGGATAAAATGCTGTGCTTCCTGCTGTCCCAGAGAGAGATGTATGTTAAGAAAAGTGTAAAGTGGAAGGTAGAAGATGGGAGAGAAACTGTTTTAGTATCACCAAATCTTGTCAAGGTACATGTACACTAGTAACTGCTAAACCAAATCAAAACCAAGAATGTATTAGTTTTGTATTGCCACTAATCTGTTTCATTTAGGTGGCTATCAGGCTGAATGAATTTAGTTAGTGAATGAACGTAGGCAAGGCAGAGAGGATTACGATGAGCTTTGATTCAGCTTTCCCTTGCAACATGACTGGTTGTTCAGAGGGCACTTGACCTCCCTCCATTCTCCTGCAAGTTCTGCCAGGCCAAGACTCTTGCAACTGATGGGGACTAAATTGTGGTACCTGAGATGTAACCGAGATATTGATGGTCAAGAGCCCTCAGCTGTAATGTATTCTCCTGAATTCTCCATCATCTTCCTCTTTACTCTCCCAAGATAATCGACAGTGTCTGCTTTCCAGATAAACAACACATTTGGGCAGCTGAACCACAGCAAGAAGGGAGGTTTCTCTTCAGGGTTGTACCACTGTGTTAGGAAACTGTGTAGCTTGCATGCAGTAATAAACCCCGACATCCTCAGCCTCCACCCAGCTGATTTTCAGTGTGAAATCACTGCCTGACCCACTGCCACTAAACCTGTCTGGGATCCCAGAAAAACGATTGGAAACCCTATAAATCAAGAGCTGTGGAGACTGCCCTGGCTTCTGCAGGTACCAATGCAAATAGGTATATCCATTACTATGCAGGAGGCTCTGACTAGACCTGCAGGAGATGGAGGCTGGCTCTCCAGGGTTGACGGGCAGGGAGGGTGGATTCTGGGTCATCACAATATCTCCACTGGATCCTGAAATAGTGAGAGAAGTGCAAGGTTATGTACAAATATTGGGAACCATTGAAATGATATTCTTTCTGTTATCTACTTTATGCTAAGTGATTTTTTTGTGTGACTTTGGTTCATACCCCTAAACATCCAGGCATAAAAAGAACCAACATTCACAAGGCACAAAAGAGACTCAAGAAGTCGCCTACACTATTATCCTCTTCCTGTGTGACACTCTTCACGAGAGCACAAGTCCTTTGTCCTTCTAGGATATGAAGTTTAGAACTATAAGAGTGAGGAATCTTCTCTTTCTGACTCTTGCAGTTCTAAAGTTTATACACCTTTTCTTGCAGGTCAAGATGTGCGTGTGGACAGGCAGTGGGGCCCCCAGAGCTCACCCTCACACTCCATTCTCCTCCCTTATCTCCCTTCTGTCCTTACCAGGAACCCAAAGCATTAGCAGCCCCAGGAGCTGAGCAGGGAACCTTATTGTGAGAAGGTGAGCTGAGGAGTTCGATCAGTCAAGGCAAGGTTACAGCTGAGCTTTTATCTCAGACTCACAATGGAAGGTCCTCCCTAGGGGACAGTATGCAAATCCCCTGGTGGGTGCAGTGGGGTGGAAAGAGTCAAGGAGAGTATGGGGACATCTACTGTGAGCACAGTGACATAATGTGTCCTTTGTGTTTGGAGGGAACCTAATAAAGTTTGTGCTGCCTGAGTGGAAAAAGGGACATATTTAATCATGTTCTTCTATTTCCTCTAGGAGATTTCTACGTTGTTTTCACTTTCCCAGACACATTTTACACTTGTCTTTAATAGGCTGAGTTTCCATAAATATTTGGTTATTCTTATTTGTTTAATTTTATTATATATATACACACACACATATATATACACATATGTATATATGTATAAATATATATATTTTTGATATATATATCTATATATAAAAATATATATATTATTTTGTGTATAAATATATATGTATATATTTTGAGACAGAGTTTCACTTACTCTGTCACCCAGGCTGGAGTACAGTGTCAGGATCTCGGCTCACTGCAACCTCCGCCTCCCAGGTTAAAGCGATTCTCCTGCCTCAGCCTCCCAAGCTAGCTGGGATTACTGGCATGCACCACCATACCTGGTTAATTTTTGTATTTTTAGTAGAGATGGGGTTTCATATATTGGCCAGGCCGGTCTCAAACTCTTGACTTCAAGCGATCCTCCTGCCTCGACCTCCCAAAGTGCTGGGATTACAGGCATGTGCCACCACACCTGGCCAGTTATTCTTATTTATTATTTTCATATTATTTTAGCATCTAGGTTTTTAAATTAGTTTTATTTTAGTTGATAAAATCCCCAGAGTAAAGGGCACAAATATTAAGCGTGTAACTGAATGAAATTTGTGTATATTCACTGTCAAGGTGGAACTATGGAATATAGATTTTTGTTTTTCTTTTTTTTGAGATGGAATCTTGCTGTGTCGCCCAGGCTGGAGTACAGTGGCCCGTGATCTCGGCTCACTGCAAGCTCCGCCTCCCGGGTTCAGGCCATTCTCCTGCCTCAGCCTCCCAAGAAGCTGGGGACCACAGGCGCCCGCCACCACGCCCAGTTAATTTTTTGCATTTTTAGTAGAGACAGTAGAGACCAATATCATATTCCCTCAGTAATGCTCTGAGCTCACTCCCTACTAGCATGTTCCTGTGAACTCAGGATCTGCTCTCCTAGACCCCGGCTTTCTGGAGAGCAGGTGAGGGGGAGGCACCAGGGAAAGGTCAGGTCATTGAGCTGTTGGGTGTATGTTCCTGCTGTGCACCATCAATGCCACTTTCCTCTTTTATGCTTAAGCAATGAATGGGGACATCATCCTGACCCAGATTCCACCTTCTCTGTTGGGATTGGTAGGAGGGAGAGTCTTCATCTCCTGGCAAGCCACTGCTTATGTATATGGAAAAGTATTTTAGATTCTAATAAAACTGGACAAAGATTCAAACTCCGATTTTTTACATATCTAACTTGGCCTTGATTGTCTCAGCCTGGTTCAGCAACAGAAGGAGTGGAATAAATTGCATCAGCATCAGTAGACTGGAGCCTGAGGACTCCAGGGAGCATTCGCATGCAAGACTAGGGGAGGCCAAATCACAGCAGTCTAGCCTGTGCACCGTCCTCCTGTGGCCTTTCATGAGCCTGATTTTTTAGAGAAACTTGCTTACATCCAGCTTGCCAGGATCAAATTCTAGAGAGACGCAGATTTAAATGTAAGTTCACATCTTTTTTTTTTTTTCCTGCGTGGATGTGCTGGAATGATGGAGGAAGGAGTTATGGAGCCAGGAATATGAGGGTATCTTGAAGATTAAAATCAAGAAATCCGATTTTCTCCCCTGGAGCCTCTGGAAGAAATACAGCCCTAGTGACTCCTTAATTTTAGCTCAGTAAGACTTCTCAATCCAGAATTGTAGATAATAAATTTGATAGGATTTATTGTAGATAAGAAATCATACTGAATGCGGTATAATTGTGGTAATTAGTTGCCCTAGCGATAGGAAACTGTTACAGGCATAAGGCATGTCTTTTACCTTTCTAAAAGTGTGATTGTCCTTCTTCTCCTCAACATTTCCATTGCGTTATCATTTGGTGTCAATTTTGACCAGAGGCAGAGAACATTTTACTGCGAGGAGAGCTAGCACCAGAATTCTTAGGTGGAAAATCTCTTGTGAGAATCCCTTTATTAGGTCTCATATGATCTGCATGTCTGAGATCCTAGGGGTCAGCTCTCACAGCACAATGTAGGGGAGCATGTGTGGTTGTTTGTTTCTTATTATATTAGTAGGACTCGTTAGATTTTCAGGACAGGATCTGAGAGGAAAGGAACTAAAAACAAAGACCATATGATCATCTCAACAGATGCAGAAAAGGCTTTCAATAAAATTCATCATCCCTTGATTTTAAAAGCCCTGAACAAACTAGACATTGAAGGAAGACACCTTACAATTATAAGACCTATATATGACAAACCCACAGCCAACATCATACTGAATGGTGAAAAGCTGGAAGAACTTCCTCTAAGAACCAGAACAAGACAAGGATGCTTATTACTCTCACCACTCCTATTCAACATAGGGCTAGAAGTCCTAGCCAGAGGAGGAGAGGAAGTCAGTCCATCTCTCTTTGGATCTGATAAAATTTATACCTAGAAAACCCTGTCTTCACTGCCCAAATGTTCCTGGATCTAATAAACCACTTCAGCAAAGTTTCAAGATACAAAATCAATGTAAAAAATCAGTAGCATTTCTATATACCAACAATGTCTATGCTGAGAGCCAAATCAAGAATGCAATCCCATTCACAATAGCCACAGAAAATAAAGTACTTAGGAATACAGTTAACCAGGGTGCTGAAAGATATCTACAACTAGAATTATAATAAACTGCTGGAAGAAATCAGAGATGACAAAAACAAATGGAAAAATATTTCATGCTCATGGATGGAAAGAATCAATATTGTTAAAATGATCACATAGCCCAAAGAAATTTACAGATTCAATGCTATTTATATCAAACTATCAACAAAATTTTTCACAGAAGTAGAAAAACCATTCTAAAATTCATATGGAACCACAAAAGAGCCCGAATAGACGAAGCCGTCCTAAGCAAAAATGAACAAAACCAGAGGCATTGCCCTACCCGACTTCAAACTATATACTACAAGGCTACAGTAACCAAAATTGCATGGTTCTGGTACAAAAATAGGCACATAAATCAATGTAACAGGTTAGAGAACCCAGACTTACAGCTGTACATTATAACCATCTGATCTTGACAATGTTGACAAAAGGTAGCAATAGAGAAAAGGTTCCCTATTTGATAAATGGTGCTAGCATAACTGGCCAGCCATATATAGAAGATTGAAACTGGACCCCTTCCTTTCACCATATACAAAAATCCACTCAATATGGATTAAAGACTTAAATGTAAAACCTAAAACTTCAAAAACACTAGAAGAAAATCTAAGAAATACCATTCTAGGCAAAGGCCATAGTAAAAATTTCATGACAAAAACTCCAAAAGCAACTGCAACAAAAACAAAAATTGATAAATGGGACCTAATTAAAGTAAAGAGCTTCTGCACAAGTTAAAGAAACTATAAACAGCGTCAACAGACAGCCTACAGAATGAGAGAAAATATTTGTAAACTATGCATCCGACAAAGACCCAATAACCAGAATCTGTAATGAACGTAAATTAACAAGCAACAAACAAAAACAACCCCATTAAAAAGTGGCCAAATGACATGAACAGACTCTTCTTAAAACAAAACATGCACATAGTCAACAAGCATATGAAAAATGCTCAACACCACTAATCATTAGAAAAACGCAAATTAAAACCACAATTAGGTATCATCTCACACCAGTCAGAATGGCTATTATTAAAAAGTCAAAAAATAACAAATGTTGATGAGGTTGCAGAGAAAAGAGAATGCTTATACACTGCTGGTGGGAGTGTAAATTAGTTCAGCCATGGTGCAAAGCAGTTTGGAGATTCCTCAAAGAATTTTAAACAGAACTACCATTTGATTCAGCAATCCTATTACAGAGTGTATACCCAAAGGAATATAAATTGTTCTACCATAAAGACACATGCACACATATGTTCACTGCAGCAAAGACATGGAATTAACTAAATGCCCATCAGTGGTAGACAGATAAAGAAAATGTGGTACATATACATCACAGAATACCATCCACAACTGCAACAAATACAAGACAAAGTTCAGGTTATGGACCGTAGTTGGCCTCTACTATATTCTCTTTTATGTTCTCATTCCTGGAGTCTGCCCACAGTTTTAAAATTCTCACCCTTTGGTAAAGAAAAAAAACCTCACATTATTCTGTGTTATTCTAGTGGCATATAAGATAAATTCTATAATCTGCTTGTTCCAGTTTAAGTTTTTGTTTTTAAAATCCAACTTTTGGAATTTCAAATATTATCCTTTTTTATTAGCAAGAAGTAATTGAAATGAATGAAAGAGTTTTAACATCAGGATATTCTGTCTTCCATGACGTCACAAAAGTCTATTTGGAGGTGCAAATTCAAGCTTTTTAATGATTGTCCTCAGCCAGCTCTCCCTGAGGACAGCTTGTGTAGAATGCTCTTTTCACTATTTGTTATGTGGTGCGATGGGAAGAGAACTAGTAAAAAGGAGAAGAAGGAAATTGGAAAAGTTGAAAAATACCAGTTTCTAAATACTACCAAATACTATCCTCTTAAAAATATACACAAAAGACCTAAACTTCAAGAGATATTCAACACGTGTTGACACAAATCTGTGTTACTTGTCTGACTATTAAGCTATTTGAAGTCTCATTGTCGAATGTAGGCAAGGCAGGGAGGATTAGTGTGAGATTTCCCTCCACTATCCCTCAGTTCTGTCTGCTTACTCTGAAGGCACTTGAATTATCTCTGTTTTCCTTTGGCTTATGCCATGCCAAGGCTGTGGGAGCTGACAGGACCATGAATGGGTTTTACCTGATGTACTGCTGAGTCCCCCATGGGACAGGTCATTCAGCTGCAACCTGTTACCCTGAGCTCGCCAACATCTTCATCTTTTTTTTTTTTTTTTTTTTTTTTTTTGAGGTGGAGTCTCCCTCTGTCATCCAGGCTGGAGTGCAGTGGCGTGATCTTGGCTCACTGCAGGCTCCATCTCCCGGGTTCAAGCTATTCTCCTGCCTCAGCCTCCTGAGTAACTAGGATTACAGGTGTGCACCACCACGTCCAGCTAATTTTTGTATTTTTAGTAGAGATGGGGTTTCACCATGTTGGTCGGGCTGGTCTCAAACTTTTGACCTCATGATCTGCCCGCCTCGGCCCAACATCTTCATCTTATACAGCAGAGATTCTGTTGTGCCACTCCCCAGATAAACAACATATTTGAGCAGCTGGGCCACTCCAAGCAGGGAGGTTTGTATTCAGGGTTGTACCACTGTGGGAGGCACTTGTGTACCTTGCAGGCAGTAATAAACCTCAACGTCCTCAGCCTCTACCCTGCTGATTTTCAATATGAAATCTGTCCCTGAACCACTGCTGCTGAACCTGCCTGAGACCCCAGACTTCCTGTTAGAAACTTCATAAATCAGGCACCTTAGAGGTTGGACTGGCTTCTGCAGAAACCAATTCAAGTAAGTGTTTCCATTTCTATGAAAGGGGCTCTGACCAGACCTGCAGGAAATGGAGGATGGCTCCCCAAGGAAGAGTGGAGTCTGAAGTCTCAGGATGTGAACTTGGAGGGATTTTTTTTTCCACAAGAATCCAGCAAATGAGAGGATAACCTTACAGCATCCATAAGGTAGAAGCCTATCAAACATAAGGACAACCTGAGACTAAGGGTAGCCAGGGAGAGAAGATCTGAGCTGGAAAGGGTGAAACGAATGGACCAAAAGAAGCTGACTGCAAGACAGGAAGTTCAGAATCAGGGAAGCTGAATATGAATCTGACTAGAAGATGCTCTTGAGAGATTTAAACTTTTCCCATGTTTTATGTTTCTCATATTGCAAATAGTTTCCATTGTTAAGAGTGTATGTTTGTACAGAAATTCAGCTTATGACGAACTTTGAAATTCCACCAAAGAGATCGAGGGAACGATGGGTTGTTGCTTTTCAGACTACAAATCAGCCTGTCTTTGAGATCTGACACTGTCTATTTTGCAGTGGAATCTGCGATGAGGCTGTGAATTGGGCAGTGAAGTCAGGGCAGGGCAGACTGTGCTCTGGGTGCCACGGATAACAGGGACGTTCCTTCAGGGCCAGTGATGCTGGGAGGCTGAGGGGAGAGACTCAGTATGAAGCCATCTGTGAGCCTCCTTGGCAATGCTATCTGAACCCTGGTCATCTAATGAGCCACTCCAAGCAGGGAGTTTTGCCTTCAAAGTTGTATACATGGATGCCCGTGGATGGCCAAACATGGGCTCAGGTTGAGCAGGGACCAAGATTTAGGAAGGAGCAATATGAGGCTGACCTGATGCTCTGAGGTTTCAGCACAATCTTAAGGGATCACACAGGGAGAGAAAGGGGTCACAAGGTGTAATTTTTTCATTTGATGCTGAATATATCTCTTCAGACCATTTTTCTACCCTGTATGTAACTACTGGTATAAATTTAACCAAAGCCACTGCTACTAATGATCATTTCAGTCATTGATAGTGAGAGGTGAGGCCAGCTGGACTTCCTGGGTCGAGTGGGGACTCCTTACAAGAGGATTGTAAAATGCACCAATCAGCGCTCTGTAAAACGCACCAGTCGGTGCTCTGTAAAATGCACCAATCAGCAGGATTCTAAAAGTAGCCAATTGTGGGGAGGATTGAAAAAAGGGCACTCTGATAGGGCAGAAGCGGAACATGGGTGGGGACAATAAGGGAATAAAAGCTGGCCACCCCAGCCAGCAGCGGCAACCCGCAAGGGTGCCTTTCCATGCTATGGAAGTTTTGTCCTTTAGCTCTTCACAGTAATCCTTGCTACCACTCCGTGCCATCTTTAAGAGCTGTAACACTCTCCGCAAAGGTCCGTGGCTTCATTCTTGAAGTCAGCCAGACTCACTAGCAGGAACCAACTCCGGACACAATAGCCTGTGTGCACAGATGCCGAGAAGCTGGAAATCTGGACCACCATTCAATGTATGAGGAGACATACACATAAAGTTCACGTTTTCTCCATCCACAGGAGGTGACTATGGATGTGAGTTTGAGTCTGACTAGAAGACGGTCTTGTGAGATTTAAACTACGATTTTTTCTATTGAAAAGAAGAAACACCTTTTTTTTACCCATTTTGCAACAAATATGTATTGAGCCCCAACAGTCATGCATTGTGCTAAATGAAAAATTTAAAGATGGCACAAAAGAAAAAAAAAAGTAAGAGAAAGGAGGAGGGGGGCTTCAAAATCTTGTATAATTCGTTGCAAATACTATGAACACTTCCAGGTATGTTTATTCATAAGGACAGTGGATGCAACTGGCAGAGGCTGCAGTTTTGCAGTGGAGGGAAACTCTGTATACAGAGGCAAACTTCTTCTGCCATGGCCACAGCAATCCCTTGTTCTAAGCTTAGGAAGAAAAATCTAAAAAAATGAAAGTCACAGAAATAGCAAGTAGAATGCTGGTTACCAGAGACTGCATTGTTAAAGGGTACAAAATGTCAGTCTGATAGGAGGACTAAGTTTTGGTGATCTGTTGCATAGCATGGCGACATTGTTATATAGATGTATTTCTGGCAGGCTTGATTGCCTATTACATGGTAAGTCAACATACACTAAGACACTGGGGGCTGCTGCAGAGAAAGAGATTTAATCCCAAGGCAATTAGATGAGAAGACAGGAGGGAGCCTCATATCTACCTCTCCAAGCACTTTGGGGTTAAAGATTTTAAGTGGTTTTGGATGGAGAGAGAGATTGGTTGAAGAGTGAAGGATGAACTCATGGGACTGAGAGGTGAAGAAACTGCTTTCTTATGTTGACTCGGTTCTTTGGGAGGGGGGTGGTCTTTACACAAGTTGGTGTCAGCTATTCTACTGGAATTCAGGATCTGGTAAATATCTCAAAGATTAGGTTTTATGCTCATAATGGTGAAGGTGTTATATTTGGGAACAATGGGGACGTTGATGGTCTGTATTTATTGCAACTTGACTTTTATTAGTGAGAAGCTAAGGGAAGTGGCTCAGAATGTTGTCTGATTAATGCTTAACTATATTTCAGTCTGGAACCTGGCATACTGTTCTTGTTAACCTTATGACAGTGGTTTTGTAGTTAATAATACTGTATTATGTATTTCAAAATAACAAAGTATATTCAATGTTCTCAATACAAAAAATGATAAATATTGGAGGTGAGGACTATGTTAATTAACCTGATTTGATTATTCGACAATGTATACATGTATGCATCTCATTGTACCCCGTATGTATATACATTACTATTTGTCAATTAAAATCAAAATAAAACTTTTAAAAATTCATGTGGCCATTGCCTGGAATAAATAAAGAAAAATATGTGTGCACATGCATAACTATACCCCTGTAAAAATTGAAGCTACTAAGTCCAGTAAAATATTGAATCACAGATATTTCTGTCTTTAGCTTTAGTGGAAATAGTCAAAATACTGGGTCCCAACAATAGTTATATTAGTCCTTTCTTCCCATATCCACCACCTTGTTATTTTTTAATTCATTTGTAATACATTTAGTTTCATTTACTCTTGTTTGTAACCCATTTGGATACTCTCATCTTTCTTGATTTCAATTATTTTCAAATATTTGTAGTATAAATAGAGTCTCCAAAGACATAAATTCACAAAAACAAAAAGGTAAGCTCAGAGACGTGTCGCCTTCCACCCCTTCTGTACCACTCTCATCTCATCCCTTCACCCCGTTACCAGCCCCTTCCTCTTATCACTCCCTGCCAGCCTCACTCTGTCTATCCTCTCAAATTTGTTGTTTTCGTTTACGGTTCTGTTTGTTTTTAAATCTCCTCTGCTTTCTTACTTGGAAGGTAACACGGTATAGATATTTGTTTGCACTTTGCTTTTTTTCATTCAACTGTATATCTGAGAAATAACTTCCTGTCAATTCATAGATACCTTCTTCCTTTTGACAGCTGATACATACTCCATTGCATGAATGTTCCATAGCTATTTCAACAAAATATTTATTTATGAATATTCTGGGTGGTGTCAACATTTTACAAATCGTTACAATTAATGTTCCAATGAATAACCTTGTGTATATGTATTTTTGTAGTGTTGAAGGTGTATCTTCAGAGATTCCTAGGAATGGGATTATGGGTCAAAGTTACACATTAAGACAGTTTTGTAGATATTGTCATATTCTCCTTCTTAAAAAGGTAGTATTAGTTTCCATCCTCACAGCTGTTAATGAGAAATCCTGTTTCCCTATAACCTTGCCTAAAAATATGGTTAATATTTTTTTGATTTTCTTAAACCAGATAATACTACCTCAAAGTAGTTTCAATTTGCATTTCCCTCATTACTGAGATTACACACTTTACTTGTGTTTAAATGCTATATGTATATATCTTTTATAATGCATTGTCTGTTCTCTTTTCTTCTTTTTTCTATTGGATTTTTGATCCATTATCTTAACTTTTAATAGAGTTGTTTCATATTAGAACAGTAACAGTTTATTTGTTTAATATATTAAGAATAGTTTCTCCTTGTTTTTAGTTGTCTTTTGATTTTATTTTTGTGTATGCAATTTCATTTATTTATTTACAATCTTTTATCTAAAAATTCAATCATATTTGGCACAACATATTTTGTTTACGGTGTTGATTTATTTTATCCTAAATTGTTTTTTAGTTCTGTATTTTTTTTATAATTGAGTACCCCAGAGAACTACAACCTGCATCCTTGGCTTATTGTGTTTTACATAATTTAGCATTTTACGAGCTTCCAGACATGGATCTTAAGCCTCATGATCCGCCCCCCGCCTCGGCTTCCCAAAGTGCTGGGATTACAGGCGTGAGCCACCGCGCCTGGCCGAAGGGACATATTTTTTAATGTCCTTCTGTTTTCTCTAAGAGGTTTCTAATTATTTTTCCCTTTCCCAGGCATATTTTACATTGGTCTTTAATAGGCTGAGTTTTCATAAATATTTTCTATTCTATTTGGTATTTTTACGTATTATTTTAAGTGATAAAACACCCAGAGGGCACAAAGGGCACACATCTTCAAATTGTAACTGAATAGTTTTTGTGTATTCATTGGCCAGATGGAACTACAGGATATTTACCTTCTGCTGATGCTTCCTCCATGCACCTTCCTCTTCAGTAGCTGCTTCCCCATCTCAACCAAGGTAATTGTCATTCTGACATCGAACACAGTAATTTGGGTTTTTATGTCTTTAATGTCATATAAATTGAATTGTGTGTTTTTTTCTAGCTTTATTCTTATTGTTTACTACTTTTGAGTCCTTCATTATAGCCTGTGGGCTCAAAATCCCGCCTGCTGTAATCTTCTGTGATTCTGAAAGATTTCCTCTTGAATTTCTTATAAGGCAGAGCTGCTATTAATGAATTTATTCTGTTTATCAAGGAATATTTTTAGTTCTGAAGAATATTTTCACCAGAAACAAAATTGCTGGTTGTCCTCTTTCATTTCCTTTTAGTATTTAAATATCTCATTCCAATCTCTTCCAGCCTCCCTCGGTCCTAATGAAAACTTAGCCAATGGCATTATTATTGTATCTCCATATGTAGAGTCAGCTTTTAGTCCTGACACATTCACGAATTTCTCTTTGTCTTTCAACATTCTTATGTATAATGTATTTTGTTATTAATCTTGTATTATATCCTGAAAGCGTTTCATTGAGTTTCTTTCATCTATAGATTAAATTACCTTGGTGGTTCATTATTTTTGAAAAGCTGTTGTCATTACTATTCCAAGTATTTTTTGTTCACTTTCTCTCTCTCTGCTTTTTTTGTGACTCGTTTTACACAGTTATTGGTATCTTTCAACCTGAGCTGTAATTCTGTCAAGTCTTGCGCATTTTTTCTTAAACTCCTTTCTTTATTTAGATTCAATAATTTCTGTACATCTATTTTTAAGTTCACTGAATCTTTTGCCATCTTAAACTGATGTTGGACTTATCTAATATGTTTTTCAGTTGAGTTATTGTACTTTTTGTTTCTAGAATTCTCACTTGATTCTTTTCCATAGTTTCTATTTTTTAAGAGTTTCCATTTGCTGAGTCATTGTCTTTATATTTTCCTCTTTATATCTTTAAAACTATATGATCGTAGTTTTAAGAATAATTATTTAAACATCTATATAATAATTGCTTTGTAGTCTTTGCTAAAGCTGATATTCAGGACAAGTCAGAATCAGCTTTCATTGACTGTGCTTTCTTGCTGCAGTTGTTTTGTTTTGTTCCCTCAATATTGATCATACTTTTCTGTTTCTTTGCAGGATTTTTTAATGGAAAACTGTATATTTTAGATAATATATTCCTGTACCTCTATCAGGAATATATTCTATTTTTCTTAAAATTTGTGAGTTTCTTTATAGTTACTTCCCTGAACTTACAGTGAGTCCCTAATTCATGGTGGTTGCACTTAAGATGTTTTGACTTTACAATAGTGTGAAAATTATTTGTATTCAGTAGAAACAGTGCTTCCAGTACTGGTACAACTACTCTGTTTTTCACTTTCATATAATATTCAATAAACCACATTACAATAAGTTATAATAAATTATTGGTGGTGATAAATGAAAGTGACTAGTGAAATCCCTTTTGGAAGGAAGCCTTTGACAAAGCTAAGACAGCTGTTCCTATCACTCTTCCTACTTGGTCATTCACTAACTTTCTTAGTTTTGTTATTTATTAAAACAGAGTACCTCTCTGCAAATGAACAGCTGTTACTGAGTCAATTAGTTGGATAAATAAATATAATTTTCTACCATTTAAAATATTTGTAGAAGTCAAATGGATAGCTGCACCATGCGCTGAGCTGCATTTACTGCGGAGACTGAGAATTATTGATGCCATGTTAAGAATCACACTGTGAGAAACTAATTCTGGAAATCTGAGATTCTGGTGGCACAGTTGAAGAGGGTTTGGCTACATCTGCATAGTAATTATTTCCAAAAATAAGCACGTTCGCAAATTTTTAAACTTCTGATCTCACCATCACCATACTGTCACCCACACTATATTCCAGGTATTCAGGCACTGTAAGTTCTCATTTTGGTGTTTCTTCAGGTTCACTGTGGCTATATTCTACATCCTTGACATTCACATATAATATTTAGAGTAGCTTCTTAATTTAAATTTGAGTATACTTTAGGATTTTGATTTTTCTTATATGTAATCAATATTTTAATCTTTGAAGAATTGACATTTTTATAGTACTGAGATATTCAGTCTTTGAACTGAATTTCTATTTACTTAGGTCTTCTTTTATCTTTCAAAATAATATTCTGGAGACGTCAGTGTATTTAGTCTATTTTTTTTAAATAATTGATACTTCGATGTTTTTGTAAATGGTTTGTTTGTTTTATAATGTTAATTTTTAGCATTTTTTCCATTATGCAGAAATGAAATTGATTTTTGAATCTACGAATTAATAAATTGATCTTGAATCTAATGATTTTCTATTTCTCATGTCAATTTTAATAGTTTCTCTGTAGACAAATTTGAATTTTATCTGCACACAATCCTTCATCAGTGAATTATGACAGCTTTAATTCTTCTTTTCCAATTTTGATTATTTGTTGCTATTGTTGTTGCCTTATGGCTCTGGTTGGGATCTTTATTGACATCCACTGATGTAAATCTGATCCAGTGGCCATTACTGTGAAACTGTGCTTAAACCTGGCTGTCCATCTTGGTCTGAGGAATAATGCAGGAATCAGAGTCTAAATATATCAAGGGATTACTTTTTTAAGATCCTCAAAATGCCCAAGCAGAGAAGAGATGCTAAAATTGAGTTGTCATTGAAGCAGCTATCTGTAAAGGAAGCAGCTGGTATAATCTAGTAAACAATGAAGGTCTTGCAGAGGTCTTTGTTTCAAGCTGAATCACTGTGGGAGGTGAGCTACCATACTGCTGACAGTAATACACTGCAAAATCTTCAGGCTCCAGTCTGCTGATGGTGAGAGTGAAGTCTGTCCCAGACCCACTGCCACTGAACCTGTCTGGGATGCCAGTGGCCCTGCTGGATGCATCATAGATGAGGAGCCTGGGCGCCTGGCCAGGTTTCTGCTGGTACCAGGCTAAGTAGCTGCTGCTAACACTCTGACTGGCCCTGCAGGAGAGGGTGGCTCTTTCCCCTGGAGACAAAGACAGGGTGGCTGAAGACTGCATCAACACAATTTCTCCGGTGGTATCTGAGATTGGAAATAAAACAGAAAAGTCACCCATGTAATCTAAATCAAACCCACTGTCTTCCCAGAAGAGCCAGAATTATTGCTTTATATTGAGCTTTAATTATTGTATTGACTGAGCAGAGTTGCCAGGTAACAGGACTTGAGAGGGTTTTCACTGATGTGCAAAACCATCCCATGTTCCCCTCACCTGGGAGCCAGAGTAGCAGGAGGAAGAGAAGCTGCGCTGGGGTTTCCATGGTTCCCTCTGGGTCCTAACTGAGCAGCTCTTCTCCAGAGCCCTGACCCAGGCATTGATATGGGCTCTGGACTGCAGGGTGGCTGGGAGGGACATGCAAAGCAGCTGGGGCGGGTGCTGGGCTTCCAGCTGCAGAGACCATCTGCCTCCCGTCTCTGCACTCAGCAGCCCATGCCCAGGTGATCAGGCCAGAAAAGGCCGTTGGCTCGGTCTGAGGGTAGAACTTCTCCCCTGCGGCCACAGAATTTAACCCCTGTGTCCTCTTGTCTCACCATCACCTAGATTCAGCCACAGAATGTTTGGTACAAGTCTGTTAGAAACAAAATAGAAGGCTGTGGTTTCATTTTTCTCTTTCTGCTCCAACTTGTGCCCAGTCAGCTCCCTAAATGCATGATGGATCAGGTTGAAAGGAAGAGTCTATTACAACTTTATCTTCTGGATATACTTGTATTTACTTGTTAGTGATCTTTCCTGAGGGTCCAGAAGCTGTCTCATTCTTTGCGGAAATTAAAAGAGTAACATTCAATTAACCTCGGCACTGTGGGTGTGAGGACTTTCACAACTGCACAGATAAGTGAGACCTGGGCTCCAAATCCTCAGGGTAGTGATACCATTTCCCTAAAGACAGAAGATGGTTTTTTCCATGCAGGCAAAGAACTATTTCTTGGGTGATCCTCTAAACTATCCAGTCTTTTTATCCTGTATAGCTGGTATAGTTTACCCTTAGTAGGATGAAACAACCACTTCAGTCTGTGACAGGGTGAGGTCTGGGATGCAGATACAGCGTTTTGTCAAATTATCTGTGGTGGCTTGGAAGAACCTTACAAAGACATGAAGCTTCTGGGTCTCTGCTGCCTGATCCTTGAAGAAAAAGCAGATTGACAGATCAGTGCCCCACCTCCCATCCACCCCAGGATCTCAGGCATCCCCTACTCATCCACAGGTGTTGGGTTGAGTTAGTGGAGGGACTCAGTCTGTCTGTCCCTGTTCTGAGACTACTACCTCTTTGGGCACCCATTGCCATTGTTGCTTGACCCAGTCCTTTCACCCTCGGTTGTCCAGTTCTAGAAGGGAGGTCAAGTACTGTAGAAACTTGACATGTCTGATAACGTCATCCACCCTAATGGAGGAATCAGATGACCCGCGTATCAGCAGAAGGAAATTAACACCCTGATATTTCTTGATCCTGTGGAACCCATAGAAGGCACCCAGGGGAATCATTCCATCCAATTAGAGTTAGGAGGCCTGTCTGGGTTATCATGGTGGCCTAAACTGCAACACCCCCAAGAACATCACTATAAAAGGAAAAAAATGATTGGAAACACTGAGTTTGGGATTTCACAGTGGCAGCTCTATCAGGAAACCGGCCTTGTCCAACTTCTTCCTCACTCAACTCAGTGTTTTTCAACCTGCACCTCCGTGCTGTCTTTCCCTTGCTCTGCAGTGCAGTGTTTAATATCTAATTGCTGTAGTCAGATGGGGTACCACTCTATTAGCAGGTTGTCCTGATGTACGCTCTTCAGTTGCTGTGTGAGTCAGCTGTTCTAGCATTAAATAGATCCATTGGCCTTTGGATGACAAGATGTATGGAAAGTCCATCATGTCCCATGAGAGTGTGTCCATTGACGTCATTTGGGCAGTAAAGAAATTTCCTTGGTCAAAGCAAAGTCTCAGTGGGCATCCAAAAACATGGCATAAGTTCATCTCAAGGGTGGTCATGGTAGTCCCAGCATCCAGCTGAGTGACATATTTGTCTCTTACAGGTGGCAAGCTGTTGCCATAGTCCTTTTCTCCACAGAGGGGATGCTTTAACAGTCCAGTCACTCGGTTGCTATTTTCCTGATCAGATAGCTGGACTGTTGGCAGTGGCCCATGAGTTGGTAAAAATATAGCAAGAGGTGGCAGAAAGGCCTGCATGACCATTACCACTGCATGTAGTTTGGACCATTGGGTGGAATGACCATTATCAGTCTCAGGAAAGAAAATAGTCACCCACTGGCTAGATGGTAGCCACCCCCAGTCTGCATGTTTTGCAGAGCCCTAAGTGAACCATGCCATACCGATGTCGGCATGTCTCTGAATCTTGGACTTCGGGTAGCCAAAAGCAGAGCCAAACCATCCCCCATGGGTCATTTAGTCCCTTCTAGCAAGCTCGTCATTTGTTTATGGAGCCTTCGGATCCCACGGGTTGCTGGCTGGGCCTGATTCTGAATATACCATTTCCATTTGATAATGCAGCTCTATTGAGCCTGTCCAGTTTCACTGGTTGGATTTTAGGCACCCAAGTGAAAAGGAGCAGTTCACCCAGCAGCACCACACTTGGTGCTCAGCCCCAAGATGTCCAGTCCCTGTCAGTTTCCAATAGCAAGCAAGGAGTTGCCATGCCAAAGAGGGACATCTGGTGGCTGCTTCAGCTGGTTTACGTGTTCAGTATCTGAGAGGCTAGCTCACTCAGTGACGATTTTCTGTTGCCACATACTCCAGTCAGCATACATAGAGACTGTGGACACCTGAACTTCCATCAGGCCAACAGGCTGTAAAGGTCTAAAAGAAGTGTTTGGACCATGTCCTGTTGAACTTCTTCCAAGGCTGCTGTTGCAAAGGGCTCTGTTCAAGGTTGGTGGTTTTGTTTGTGATTTTGATTTTGACTAAGGGGACTAAAAGCCCACCCCAGAGAGGTTTATGCTGTTTCCAATACTCAAAGAAGCCTACCAGCTGTTGTCCTTTTATTAATGGTTGCTGCTAGTACCAACAATGTTTAACTATATCTGCGATCCTTCCTTGGTTTCCTGTCCAAGTGGCCTTAGCATTCAACGTGAAATAGTCCATTGTTAGTCTCTGTTCCCCTAAAGTCTTTTTGCCCCGCCAAACTGAGTTGCTCCATGGTGACAGAGGACTATGTAACATTTTAATCTGTTTATAGCAAGTCTTGAAAAAAACAGGTAATGTCTTATTCTTCACTTAGTACACAGTACTGTTTTTGTCAAATAACCCACGGAGCCATGCGTAGCTTAGGTGGTAGGCTTCAGTGGATATTCCCTTTTGTTAAGGCTTGAATTCTTAGCTGCAAGGGAATATACCTTTTATGCAGCAGTGATGTTCTGTGGTGCAAATATCAATGCCTGTACTGCACTCTGAGGTGGGAACTACAGTCACCAGCCCCAACATGGCCCACAGGGCACCATCCACAAGCAGAGAAGCACCATGGCCACTGCATTTGTCCCTGAACCTCTCAATGTCATTGGTTAAATTTTCCCCAATGGAGACCTATGGGCTCTGGCACCCAAAAACCCAGAAAAGTGTTTCCTTATTTTCTCCTTTTATTTTTACATGGTCTAGGGCCACTGGTTTCTGGTGAGCACCCAAAGGCATTGGCTGTATCCCTAACTGTGACATTTAGATCAAGAAATTTGGATCTGCAAATATTGCTTTATCAAACAAATACACCAAACAGTCTGCATAAGACTTCCCTGAACTTTTTCTCTATCTCTTATTTAGAGAGTGAGTCTCCCTTTGTGTGAAAGCCCAAATAGCATATGTTGGTTCCCTCTCAGGGATCTTAGGGTCCATTTGAGTACCTGTTTCCCTAGCTCTCTGGCTCCAGGAATGAGCAATCATGTAAGTGTCTACGAACCAGAGGATTTTGTGCCTCATTCTCATTTCTACACTCCTTTCTCTCTGCCTTAATTCAGGCAGCCAGCTCATCTAAACTCATGGAGAGAGTGATCTATAACCCACTGATCCTCCCTCCCCATAAAGCACCCAGATGCATGTCCAGGCCTTGCACCTTTCAGTCTAATGGTCCTCCCCTGGCCAAGTAATGGGAGGTATCATTCTTCCCACTTCACCAATAAGCCATGGTTCTGTCATACTAGAATCTTCTCAATGGGGCGATTTTGTTAAGCAGGTTAACTGTGCAGTGATTACCAACTTATTTGAGTCCAGGGAGATAAAACACCCTTACACAACTAGTTATGTGAAGCAATTTACAATTTACAGACAGGCAGCAAGGGACAGCAAAAGCTAAGAATTTATTGTAGGTCTGTTCCCCCAAGGCTCAGGAAAGCTGCCTGGGGCTGATGGGGTCTAGACTGTGCTTCATATATACTGCAGCTGAGGCACTCTGGATTGGACCCACCCTGGGTTTTATATGTTGGAGTCACATATCATGCTGAGCTAAAGTGTTGAAGGAAATCCTGTTTCAAGAGGGTGTGGCAGGACAATACTCCCTGTCAAATGGACAGACAGGTCTGCATGACAGTCACACAGACAGGCCTGCGTAGCCGTCCAGTTACACCAACAAATTTCCACAGCGCTGCCTTAACACTGAGCAAATAATTAAACCTAGGGGAATCGGTTCCCAGGCATCAAAGCTAGAAGTAAAACATAGGTCAGTGGGACGCTTGCACAGCCTTCTTCCTAACCTGGAAGAAGTCAAAATAATGGAGACAGCCTTACATTCCTAGTGCCAGGACCCATCTTGGGTCAATAAAATGAGATGAGTCAAGGTAACAGAGGCAGCTGTTTGAATAGATTCACTGGAGAGTCTAAGGCAGCTCTCTGGACCAAGCTGTAAATGAGATAAGATAGAAATAATCATTCCGGTACCACAGTCCTCACTGATTAGAATTTAGGAGACAGGCCTTGAAGGTACTGGGGCCCTCACAGCTTAATCGGACTTAGCATTTCTTTGACCTCTGACCTAGTTGAAACAAAATTAGTTGCCTATAGACTTAGGCAAATGTTATACTGCACATAGGCACATAAAGCCAACCTATATAAGCACTAAGAAAATTGTAACACTTTCAGCCTGGCCAACATGCTGAAACCCCGCCTCTACTAAAACTACAAAAATTAGCCAGGTGTGATGCTGGGCGCCTGTAGCCCCAGCTACTCAGGAGACTGAGGTAGGAGAATCGCTTGAACCTGGGAGGCAGAGGTTGCAGTGAGCTGAGATCATGCCACTGCACTCCAACCTGGGCAACAGAGTGAGACTCCATCAAAGAAAGAAAGAGAGAGAGAGAGAGAGAGGGAGATAAAGAGAGAGAGAGAGAGAGAGAGAGAGAAAGAAAGAAAAAAGAAAGAAAGAAAGAAAGAAAGAAAGAAAGAGAAAGAAAGAAAAGAAAGAAGGAAAGAAGGAAGGAAGGAAGGAAGGAAAGAAGGAAGGAGGGAAGGAAAATTATAACCCTTGGAGTTGGTCTGGCGATATTATCTCTGACCTTCTTCCTGTATCCAGTTACAACAATAAATTCCCTTCTTTCCTAGTTTGTCTGCTTCTAGTTATTGGGCCGTGAGAACATGCAGCCAGAACTCGGCACAAGGGGATTGGAACAGAGCCCGTGCTGTGGTGGCCAATACTGCCCTATCTCAGGATGTTACATTCCCAGGATATTCTACAGTGATTCTTGAAAACTAAGAGTGAGGAATGGGGAGGAGACTGGGTTAGTCCAAGGCCAACTGGAGACTGTGCTGCAAATACTGTAGTGGGATCACACCTCATTAGTCCTGTGGCTTGCTGATTTTGCCGAGCATAGTGCCTTCACTGTTCATCTATGTGGGAGCCTGTGTCAGAATTTCCTTCCTTTGGAAAGTTGAATAACATTCCATTGTATATATATTTATATGCCACATTTTGTTTGTCTACCCTTCCCTGCATGAACATTTGAGTTGATTCCACCTTTTGGCTATTATGAACAATAATTCTCTGAATGTGGGTATATAAATATTTCTTCAAGTTAATGTTGTCAGTTATTTGGATATATGTCCAACTGTGGAATTGCTGAATTATATAGTATTTCTATTTTTAATTTATTGAGGAATTGCAATGTAGTTTCTTATACTAGGTGACCATTTTACATCCCCAAAACAGTGTCCACAAGATTTCCAATTTCTCCAAATTCTCATGAACAGTTTTCATTTTCTGTTGAGGGAAACCATCCTAATAGGTATAAGGTGGATTTTGTTTTCATTGCCCTAAGAATTAGTGATGTTGAGCATCTTTTTCTGTGTTTATTGGCTCTTCATCAGTCTTCACTGGAGACGGTTAATATTGAGTGTCAAGTTGATTGGATTGAAAGAGGCACAGTATTGTTCCTGGGTGTGTCTGTGAAGGTGTTGCCAAAGGAGATTAACATTTGAGTCAGTGGGCTGGGAAAGGCAGACCCACCCTCAATCTGGGTGGGCACCATCTAATCAGCTGCCAGTGCAGCTAGGATAAAAGCAGAAAGCAGGCAGAGGAATGTGGAAGGACTAGGCTGGCTAAGTCTTCTGACCTTCATCTTTCTCCCGTGCTGGATGCTTCCTGCCCTCAAACATCCGACTCCAAGTTCTTCAGCTTTTGGACTCTTGGACTTATGCTGGTGGTTTGCCAGGGTATTGTCAGCCTTCAGCCACAAACTAAAGGCTGCACTGTCAGCTTCCCTACTTTTGAGGTTTTGAGACTCGAACTGGTTTCCTTCCTCCTCAGCTTGCAGACAGCCTATTGTGGGACTTCACCTTGTGACTGTGTGAGTCAACATTCCTTAATAAACTCCCTTTCATTTATACATCTATCCTATTAGTCCTTTCCCTCTAGAGAACCCTAATACAGGAATGGTCAGGAAGCAATTAATTTCCCTTTACCAATCTATTTTAGATTGTCTTTGTGCAATGAATTTTTTCTGGGTTAGTAAATTAAAGGAGCCTCTAAAACTAGCTACACATTGTGAAGTCCACATTAGAGGCAGTGGAATAAGTGTCCCCCAGTATTTAAAACCCAAAGATTTGAGGGCCCTGAATCTAAGATTTTTTTCTAGCTCTCTTGCTTCATAAATATGCCCTCTGATTTTTAATTCTACCTTAGAGAAGGACAATTGTGGGGAAGATATTAATTGTGGGTGAAATGAAGAATGCCCACATCCCGTCCATGTCCTAGTACCTAGAACCTATGAATTCTAACTTACATAGCAAAACAAAACAAAACAAAACAAAACAAAACAAAACAAAACAAAACAATCCCAAAATTTAGTGGATGCAACTTACTTAAGGATTAAGGATTTTGAGTTTGGGAGAACCTCCTAGATCATCCAGATGAGATCAATATAATCACAAAGGTCCTTATAATTGGGAGGGAGGAGGGTCGCAGTTAGATAGGAGCTGGGACAATGGAGAGGGATGCTGGAGTGATGGAAGAACGGGTCATGGAGCCAGGAATGTTGAGGCAGCTTTTTTTTTTTTTTTTTTTTTGAGACAGAGTCTCACTCTGTTGCCCAGGCTGGAGTGCAGTGGTGCAATCTGGGCTCACTGCAAGCTCCGCCTCTCGGGTTCACGCCATTCTCCTGCCTCAGCCTCCCAAGTAGCTGGGACTACAGGTGCCCACCACAACGCCTGGCTAATTTTTTATATTTTTAGTAGAGATGGGGTTTCACCGCGTTAGCCAGGATGGTCTCGATCTCCTGACCTCATGATCCGCCCGCCTCGGCCTCCTAAAGTGCTGGGGTTACAGGCATGAGCCACCGCGCCCGGCCTAGGCATCTTGAAGATTAAAAAGGAAAGAATCAGATTCTCTCTCCTAGAGCCTCTAGAAGGAATAGAGCCCTATGTCTCCTTGATATTAGCTCAGTTAGACTTCTCATCTCCAGAACCATAAGATAATAAATTTGTTAGAAGCCAGAAATATTGTGGCAATTTAACCAGTAGCAATTGGAAACTAATGCAAGGGGAAAAATGTCTTTTACCTCTCTGAGTGTGTGGTGTCCTCTGTTCTCCCAAACATTCCATGTTGTTATAATCTGGTGCCAGTTTTGACAAGAGATGTAAACCATTTTCTATGAGAACTTGC
The DNA here is from genome assembly GCF_029289425.2 of Pan paniscus. Classification (NCBI taxonomy): domain Eukaryota; kingdom Metazoa; phylum Chordata; class Mammalia; order Primates; family Hominidae; genus Pan; species Pan paniscus. Next base: position 38,080,081 of record NC_073261.2, on the reverse strand, counting down.
ACCGGGATTCTTCTTAGGTAGAAAATGTCTAGAGTAAACCCTTTGATTAGCTCTTTTCCAATGTGTGTTGGAGAGTTAAGGGATCAGGTCTCATAGCACCTGATAGAAAGAGGAGGGTTTGTTTGTTTGTGTGTTTGTTTTCATGTTTGGCAGGAAAGTTAGAACACAACCTGACAAGGAAAAACTTAGAGAGATTGGAACCTGAGAAGGAAAGACTTAGAGAAACTGGAAGGGAAAGAGAAGGTGTGAACAGGGTCAGGGGAAAGCAAGATGTGTTCCTACTCCAAAATATAAAGCAAAGTCATTTACAATGTTTAAAGACTTCGAGAGGGTTATATTTTGAAGAGAAAACCACGGAAGGGGCTAGCTTAAGATTAGGGCCAGCCTGGCATGAGACAGAGGCAGCAGGGAGCTGTGGATTCCACACTGTTTTTATTGTCCCTTCTTCCTATTTATAGGCTTTGGGCTCAACCATGGGATGAAAGCGGCCACGTAGAAGGAACATACTAAAGCCAGACAGACCTGGGCTTCAATCCCAGGTCTGATCATGTGACTTTGGGCATTTGCTGACCATGTGACTTTTGGCAAACCAGTCATGAGCTCTCATAACTGGTTCTCTCATATGTGAAATGGAGCACTTTGGAAGTCATGGGGTTTTGTGAGAGTTTAACCAAATGATGCACCCTGAAGAGTGTGTATGTGTGCCTATAAACACACACACACATTATATGCACATTTTATATACCCAGTTTTCTTTAAATGCACCCTTGAGTATCTTAGAAAAAGAGGCTATGGAAGATATTATTAACCATATGTCATTTTCAAATCAAATTCTTTAATAGTTATTCTACAACTAACATGTGACTCCCTATAGGCAATGGGGTTTCATGTGCATTATTTCCACAATAAAAACTTCCACAAATCCATTCCTGTGCAGCACTAGAAACATAAACAAGATGACAAATGACTATAACACCTTTAAACCAGATTTCCCCTGAGCTCCATCTGTTTAGTGTACACTATTGGGTTCCAAAGGCCGTGGCTACAGGTCTGAGTTCTAAGTCCATTCTTCCCACACCCACAGCCTTCCCCCAGGTCTCATTCTGGCCTCCTGCATGCTGGGAATACAGACCCACCATCCTGCTACTCTCCTGGGAATCCAGCACTAACTACCTGGAAGCTTTGCTTAGTAAACCCTCCAAATGCAACCTCTGACAGAGACCTGGCTGAGGCAGCCAGCAACTTCCCATAAGAAAACCACTGAGAAGGGAGGAAACTTGCAGAACCATGTTGGTGTTGAGGAGATGCACAGTATCACCAGGTTTTATCTTTTCAAACGGTTCCTGTCTCTTTCTTGACAACAATTCATGACCTTGGAAAAGGGAGGAATTAAGGAGAACAGAGGGATGTTTCATGCTTAGGATATAAAAGGAGAAATGGAGATAATGAAAGAGCAGAATTGAGGAACTCTTTGGCATTGTTTGGGTTTCTCTTGCCATGGGCATAGCAGGACGAAGGTGCCAGGGAGAACATCACTTATCATGTTTCCTGCCCTTCATGCCTCAGACTCGTACAAGCACACACACTTCTGATAATATGTTTCTTCTTCTGAAGCACAGTCTGTGGCCCAGCCAGGATCTTTCTCTTAAGTGTCTTTTATAGATAAGTTGGAATAATTTTAGAAACAAGTCAAAGAAATAATAGTAATGGTTTAAGTAATGACAAGAAGTCTGAAGGTTGAAGCACTTAAGGTTGGTACAACAGCTTGGTGACAGCTGAAAGGCCCCAGGTTGTTACTACATTTTTGCTTTGCACCTGCATCATCACTGGCTTTTCATTCTTGTTGTAAATGCCCTATGGTCTCAAGAGGATTGCGGCAGCTCTAAGCATCATATCCTCTCTTAACTGTTACAGGAAGAAATGCAAAGCAAACTCTTCACTTTCTGTCCTTTTCTGAGGTATAACCATTTTCCCATGATCCCTGCCCACTCCTCTGACATTATCATTTTGGAGCTGATCACATGTGCCCTTAATCCCTGCTCCCATCCTGGGCTGGGAGAAACTCACCACCCTCACCATGTACGGCAAGACACAGTTGGTGCCCTATACACCAAAGGAAGAAGGGGATGACTGCTGCATAGCTGCCAAGAGCTTTGTCACATTTTAAATTTTGCTGTGATTCTAAGTTAAGTTGTATAGGGAGGAGAATGTATGAACACTTTGATTTGATACAGCTGGAAGAAGCCAGGCTCTGAGGATGAAAATGAAATCAAATTTCTGATTTCTCATATGACATCTTTAGCTTTAAGAATTGTGTAAATGTGGCCTGTGCATTTAAGACCAGGACAGGCTTTCAGTTATGGGAATAAATGAGGAGAGATTTGGAATAGGGTCCTCAACCCAGGACTAAGGTGAAGCTTGCACTACTTGAGACTGCTGGGCTCTGGCCCTGGGCTGTGGAGGAAGTAGCTGCTCTCTTGAGCCATGGGGTTGAGGACTTGGGAGGAACCAAAGGTCCTGCCCACAGAGCTGCCTGGCAGGGTTTCAGGGAAGGAAACTGCTCATACTTCTATGGGCGCTGCACCAAGCATAGAGTCCACTGCCAGTGTGAAAGTCTCAGATACATGACCCTTAGGGCTGGGCCTGAGCTCCTGGAGCTGGCTGCTCTCAGCTCTGTCCTCACTGATTCTGCATGGCTGGGGCCCTGCTGGAGTCAAAGAGGGAGGAACAGCAAATGTCCCCAGAGTCTTTACTCAGCCAGGCTCTGTTCTGGTTAGAAAGAAAAAGAGCACATGCTAAATAAACAAACTTAAAATTACGTGCATAGGTATATATTTGCAATGTAACCCTTACAAATTAAATATACACATAATATTTTAGATATAAGTAATAAACAAACAAAATTACATGCATAGGTATATATTTGTAATGTAACCCTTACATATTAAATATACATATAATATTTTAGATATAAATTATATTTATATATTAGGATATACTGTGCATCTATATTAGGAATAAGTATAATATGCACACTTATATGTTAATAGATATAACTTTAATTGTTGGTGTAAGATATGATTTTTAAACTTTGATAAATTGAGCACAAACATTTAAAACCAGCAATGGTTGTACCACCCCATGGCCCCTTCATCACTACACAGCCTGAGGGTCAGGAAGCTCAGGACCCAACCTACATCCATTCTGGGCTGAGCGGTACCTCCCTGCCCATTGCTAAGGACACTGACTGTCCTGACGGGGGTCTGGGGAATCACAGAGCAGCAGGTGCTGGGGAGATGGGCAGTGGGTCTAGACCCCAACTGGAGGGACTTTTGTCCCCAGAGCTCAGGGTGGGCAGGTCCTCCCCTGGTGGCCTTTGTGAGACGGAGTAGCACACATGGCCCAGTGGCTGTGTGGTAACAGGGAGAAACCACTCCAGGGACCATTGGCAGCCTCCCCTCTGCCTGGATTCAGCCCATATCAGGTAGGGTTTGGGGATACAGCCAACGCGGTGGGGAGGACAAGGCTGGGCTTGCAGTCTCAGAGCACAGAGCACAGAGCACAGAGGGAGTTTCCCACAACTCACTGCACTGGCAGCTCCTCCCATGTAATCTAGGTCATAAATGAGACCTCATTTTAGCCCTAAAATATCCCTGTTGATTTTCCTAGTATTTCTAAGATCAGGCTTATTTCTGGTGTTTACTGTGGGGTTTGTCTGCCATCTAATGGCTGGTTGGTGACATAGCAACTTATAGGATTTTAGATGCTGAGTCCCAGTCAATCTTGACGGTGAGTCTTTTCATGGGTAATGATGAAGCAGATCCTATTACATCCATCAGTAGGCCAGATCCTATAAGGAACACAGAATGATACCTCTCCTTGATAAACCAGTCCCAAAGTTGAGGACAAAGGATATCCAGAAAAGATGTTGCTCACAAAACAATTAGGAATTAGGTTCTGAAATCCATGTGAAATGCTGAAAATGTAGTTTTGGAAGAGAGAAAAAGGGGTGTGAGAGACCCTGCCGGGCATAATGGCAGGGGCTGGAGAGGAAATCCAAGGTTCTCTTTTCTGGATCTGTCAGCCCAGGCTCATTCCCGTTATTCTGGAAACTCTTCCAGAGCAGATCTGAGGACCACAGTGGTTGCACCAGCTGGAGAGCTTCTGAGGACTCCCAGTTTTCCAGACTAACAGCTGGTGAGATTTATGCTCTGAGCTATAACACAATGAGGGAACACTTGTCAACATTTTGAGCGGTTTTAAGCAAAATAATTTTCTAAGACAATAAAAATGTCTACATTTATGCTGTACAATAGGGTAGCCATTAGTCATATGTGGCTACTGAACACTTGAAATGTAGCTAGTGTAACTGAGAAAACATGTTTTTAATTTTTAATTCTAATTCACATTATTTGTGGCTGGGCACTGCAAGTGTTTACCATGTGAGAGGATACAGTTTTAGACAATAATAATCAGCAATGTCATCAGGGTACCCAAGCTGCTGAAAGTTAAGGAAGTGTCTGCCCCAGGACCGCCGTGCCAAGCTGGGGTGGACCATGGCCAATGTAGACAAAGCACATGGGTGGATCTTTGAAACCTTCCCTGGATTCATCTGCTTCTAGGCTGGTGATGGAAACTCTCTCTCTGTCTTGGAGATACTGAGGGAGAAGCTGGAATCTGGGGCCCACAATGTTGCCACTGGAATCTGAGGTGGAAACAAAACACAAATCTTCCCCAGTGTTAATGATGTCTCACTCTACAGGCCTCCCAGAGACTCATGTTGGCTGATCAAGTGGGAGATGAATGCTGGGCTCGCTGAGCAATGGTCTGTATCTCAGCACGGGACATAAGAACCCTGTCACATGGAGCTCCCATAGCTGAAGCCAGGACCCAAGGGCCAGAGCCCCAGGTCCAGTGCTTCCTCTGCCTCAGGTGATCCCACACTAAAGGCAGCAACCAACCCACTGATAAGGGCTTGAGTGGCAGGGAGGGGCTTTGTGGAGCCTGCAGACTTACAACAGGGATGCAAAACTGAACTTCCAGCTTCTGAGCCAGGGAACATTTCATGTTATGGGTGTGACCCAGGTCAAGGTGTTTGATGAAAGATATTAGTATAAATTTTCTCCTGAAAGGAATAAAATCACAGAAGACATCTTATTATTATGGTACTGGTTGGCTTTTTCAATGCACAATGGTTTATCTGAAATCTCCCAGTCCCTGCCCTTCTCGTGATGATCCCATGGTCTTTGCTGTTCCTATGGTCACTTGGCTGCCTCCTCACCGTTCAGATGCATCTCCAGTATGACCCCGAGACCTTCCCTGGTCCGCACAAATAAATGGTCTCGACCTCCAGATACCACATGCCACTGCCTGAATTTTATACAATTTATCAGCTATTGAAATGATTCTTTTCACTTTCACTGTGTAGGTATTGTTCTCTGAATGGCTCATTTCCCTACTGAATATCAGTACTTGGGATCAAAAATTGTCTTATTTACTCAAATGCTCCTAACCCTCACATGATGGCTTTGAATTGTTCCTGAAAACTCTGATATTATGTTAAAATCCATTAAATGCAAAAATATGTTTATTTTTTATTGAAGAAGATATCATGGCTTCCCCTCAGCTAAAGACAATTAACTACTTTTATAGTTGAAAAAGATCCACTGGACATGAAAAAAACACATATATAGGAGTAACAAGCATCATCTTGAAATTAGATAAACTCGATTTGCATGTAAGATGTACAGTAGGCAGAAGAAAGGCCCTCACAGTGGGAGGGGCTTGATGGAGAGGGTCAGGGTGTCTGTCCCTGGAAGGTGGGGGAGGGTGTGATGAGTGACCTCAGGCAAGCATCCAATATCAGGACCAGACATGACTATGAGTAATTCCTTTTTCCATGGGTTTTGATACAAGAGGAAAGTCCTGATGGGGAAGCTTTGGGAATATTCATAGCATGAGTGGAATATGGGTTGGAAACAGCATGTTTCTAAACACATACAAACAGCTCACAGACATTCAAACAAAAGTATCTTACAAAATGTTACCTCTTCCTCACCTTTTCTTGCCATTTGGGTTTAACCAATCATGGCACAAAATTTGAGTTTCTCTACATGAGGGTCTGCAACTTGAAACTACCCTGTGAAAGAACTGATGACTGTCTGCCTGATACCATAATGTAGAAATACAATTTCTTGTAGTAGATCATTGCACTTTGGTGTAAAATATATGTGATAAAAAATGTATTGAAAACCGATATAACTTTTTGTGACCAAATATGGTGAAAGTCACTCACAAAAATATCACCAAATCTGATATGTCTGTTTTCTCAATGACTACATTGTATGCCAAAAATTATTTTTGAATGAGTGACTTAATGTGCACAGGAAACAAAGTAAAACAAATAAACTGAGTTGCTCTTGGTATTAAAAAATTCTAGGAGCAGGATACTGGTCCTATAATCAAGAATGGTGAAATTTTTTTTTTAAAAAAAGAAAATTCAAACTGCAGTTTGGATTTTGGAGGTGGATGAAAGAGGACATAAACAATACCTCTGATACACAGAAAAGAATATTTACTCTCAGGGTGGAGGGTTACCCCCCTGTATTTCATATGTCAGGGCAAGATATAACATAAAATGCCCATGGAGTTTTTCCACCTCATCTGAGCTCCCAGACTATTTTCTCTTACATGTTAGTGCCTTGGTACACTCAACTTTTGGTGAAGTTATTCTTATTAGGGAATCGAGGATTCTTTATTTCAACTTCCTTGGGCCTGGAATCTTGTCCTGCTCCCTAGACTGGCAACAAAGGGCTCTGGATCCTTCTGGTTTTTTATTCCAGGTAAATGTTCTTTTTGGAAAAGTCTCCTTTTCAAAAGCCCAAGAGAAATGTCTATAGTTACATTTTCCGTGGACCAGTTTTCAGAAATCGCAACCCAAATATTCAGCATTTCCTGAATTCTCACTTGAATGCTGCATTGGTGAAAGTGAACCTTAACGTTAATCTGACTTAACAAACATCATGCTTCAGGGGGCTGCTTTGGAAATAGAATTAATTTGTCACACCCGTGAACCCACGATAACTGAAACCTCAATCCATGGGATCTTCTGTCACTATAGCTCTAGGCCATCACCTGTTTGTTTCCTAATCTTTACCCTTTTAAACTCTTTTGCCATAAATAAGAAACTAGCCCTGAAGAGAAATCTAAAGTTTTTACCAACTTGTAAAAGATAGTTTACGGAAAGAAAAGGGAGAGGTGACCTTCAACAACTGTCCATGTAGTTTGAAAGTAAATATGGGTAAAGACGAAAGTATATGTCATTATGGTCTTAATTTACATTTTCCTGATAATTAGTGATGTGGAGCATTTTTCTATGTATTTGTTGGCTGTCTGTATATCTTCTTTTGAGAATGGTCTGTTCATATTCTTTGCCCACTTTTTGGTGGGATTATTTGTTTTTTTCTTACTGATTTGTTTGAATTCCTCATAGATTCTGGTTCGTCCTTCATCAGATGCACAGTTTGTGAATATTTTCTCCCACTTTGTGGGTTGTCTGTTTGGTGTGTAGAAGCTTTTTAGCTTAGTTAGGTTCCATTTATTTATTTTTTGTTTTTGTTGCATTTCCTTTTGGGGTCTTAGTCATGAATTCTTTCACTAAGCCAAGGTCTAGAGGAGTTTTTCCAATGTTATCTTCTAGAATTTATATGGTTTCAGTTCTTAGATTTAAGACTTTGATTCATCTTGAGCTGATTTTTGTATAAGGTGAGATATGAAGATCCAGTCTTATTCTTCTACCTGTGGCTTGCCAGTTTTTCCAGTACCAATTATTGAATAGGGTGTCCTTTCCCCACTGTATGTTATTGTATGCTTTGTTGAAGATCAGTTGGTTATAAGAATTTGGGTTTATTTCTGTGTTCTCTATTGTGTTCCATTGATCTATGTGCCTATTTTTATACTAGAACCATGCTGTTTTGGTAACCATAGCCTTGAAATACCATCTTACTCATGCAAGAGTGGCCATAATTAAAATGTCAAAAAATAATAGATATTGGCATGGATGTGGTGAAGAGGGAACACTTTTACACAGCTGGTGGGAATGTAAACTAGTACAACCACTATGAAAAACAGTATGGAGATTCGTTAAAGAACTAAAAGTAGAAATACCATTCAGTCCAGCAATTCCAGTACTTATTTTTCTTATCTACCCAAAGAAAAAAAAAGTTATTATAGGAAAAAGAAACATGCACATGCATGTTTATTCCAGCACATTTCTCCATTTCAAAAATATGGAACCACCATAAGTGCCAATCAAGCAACGAGTGGATAAAGAAAATGTGGTGTATATACACCACGAAATACTTCTCAGCCATAAAACAGAACAGAACAAAATAATGACCTTTGCAGCAACATGGATGAAGCTGGAGGCTATTATTCTAAATGAAGTAACTCAGGAATGGAAAACCTATATGTTTTCATCTATAAGTGGGAGCTAAGCTATGAGGATGCAAAGGCGTAAGAATGATATAATGGACTTTGGGGACTGGGGAGGAAGGATAGAAGGGGAGGTGAAGGCTAGAAGACAACATATTGGGCACAGTATACACTGTTCAGGTAACAGGTCCACCAAAATCTCAGACATCACCACTAAAGAACTTATCCATGTAACTAAAAACCACCTATACCCCCAAAAACTATTGAAATAAATAAAATAATTCGTTTTTAAAAAGATGAAAGTATGCAGCAGTGACTCCAGTTTCTTCTCTGCTGGGTGAGCCAGACTTCATTGTATTGGTTAACTCATTGCCCCCGAAGCACCTGCAACAATCAGAAGTATTCTAGGGTATCACCCAGTTTCTCTGTTCAGCCAGGCTGAACTAGTTTTTGTTCTGGGTTGTAACACAGTGTGAGGTAAACTACTACTCTGCTGACAGTAATACGTTGCAGCATCTTCAGCTTCCAGGCTATTGATGGTGAGGGTGAAATCTGTCCCAGATCCACTGCCACTGAACCTCGAGGGGACCCCTGAGATGGACTGGGAAGCATACTTGATGAGGAGCTTTGGAGACTGACCTGGTTTCTGCTGGTACCAGTGTAAGCTACTACCAATGCTCTGACTGGCCCGGCAGGTGATGGTGACTTTCTCCTTTGGAGGCACAGACTGAAAGTCTGGAGACTGAGTCAGCACAATTTCACCCCTGGAGGCTGAAAATATACAGCAAACATCAGTACAACATAAATATCTGTGTATGAAAATCACCTCTAATCTTGCTAGACATGAAGAAAGAATATGCATTACATTTTTAAAATTAGGATTTTAAAATCAAGCCAAAAATCACCTATTGCAGAGTACCCAATGAAAGAAATTACAGATTGAAATAATATCTCCGCCTAGGTTTGTGGAAATATTCTCACCTGGAACCCAGAGCAGCAGAAACCCAATGAGTTGTGATGGCGACATCTTCCTGCCTTGACTTGTCAGTTTTGCTCATGCCACATCCCAGAGAAAGAACCTCTTTTAAGATACCGAGAGGCAGGGCCTCTTCACATATAGGAGGAAGGATACATGCAAATTATGGGGATGTCCTGCTGGTTTAAATAAACAGAAATCACTGTTGCCAGGAGAGCGCCCTCCCGGCCCCTTCCATGAGGGGTGTGAAGCGCCCTCTGCTGGCACCTGCGGACGAGCTCCGCTGAGGCTCTGGCAGGGCTTGACCAGACCCAGGGCACAGCTGCAGAGTGAAGGCAGAGTCCATCGCCATCTCTGGGAGGGTCTGCAGTCATCTGGGGTGAACAACAGCTCACATCCTCAGTCTCGTCCCAGGGCTATGTTAACTCTCCTGCTCTCTGTCACAGTGTAGGCTGAAAAAGCTTTGTGAACGTTCCACAAAGCATCAACACTGTATTGATGACATCATGGTAATTAGACGTGATGAGCTGGACATTGTAAGAACTCTGAATTTCTTGTAAAAACACATGTGCTCTAGAGGGTGGGATGCACGCCCCAAAACATCAAGGGCTTGTCACATTAGAGAAGATGTCAAGTGTTTATAAAAGGGGTATGAGTCATGCTGGCTTATCCCCTTCAAAGTAAGGAAAAATAATTGCACCTTGTACTTCCAACCACTAGCAATGAAGCACAGTAGTGGTTAAGCCATCCTAGAGTGTTGACAATGCATTTTGCACTTGGGTTTACTATACCATCCCATTTATCAGCTAACTTGGAAGGCTGTCTTTTATGAATAAACTCTGAGAAAGAAAAGATTGTGTAGTAAGTTTGAGTTTTAATGCAAATGCCTCTGTCACTTCAGCCATAAGATCCAGCACATTGCCTGGTGCTAGATAATCTATATTAGATGAGGAAACTCTGTAAACCTCCATGGAAGCACCAAAAAAGAGTCACAGAAAAAAATCTCTACAGTTCTTGAGCAAGATCCTGAAATGCCCCCAAAATAAACAAACAAACACACAAACAACTCACTGCTCAAAATGCAGCTCTCAAAATATCACAGGGTCCATGTAGGCATGTCCATGAGTAATTGACTGACTAAATAATTAAGTGACTAAGCTGCCCCTCATAAACTGAGAATGTCACTCTCACCAATTTTAAGATCAGGTGAAGCTCAGCACCATTCAATATTGGGATGCAGATGGTAGTTTAGTGACTGGGTTCAAGCAGATTCAGAAGGCATGCTTCATTTCCATAGACAGATGTTCCAGTTCCTTATATCACTTTTCTCTCTCAACTTAACACCTCTGCATCAGCTCTTTCTATGATATCATGGGTTTTCCTGATCAGCTAATGCCAGAGAGAGAATACAAAAAAAGAAAAAGAAAAAAAAAAGAAAATAAGCAAAAACAAAGAAATTCAAAGCAAAAATGAGAACAAGCTGGGCTTCCTCTTGAATGGCTTGGCATCATATGTTTGTGTAAGTAAGTGTGGACTGTGTCCACACTATGGCAACGGTCATGCATGGCTGTCAAATACTACCTTGAGTTATCTTACATCTGAGCAGAGCACATATTCATCAAATTAGTGTAGATAGAGAAGTGTCTGGAGTCAAGTATACATATAGATTTCTGAATAGCTGGCTGGCTAAGGTCCTGGAAAAGAAGATCATAGCAATGAGCTGGGCAAACGTTTTTCCCAAATGTGTGAAACTCATAAACCTATTCATCTGTGTGTGTTCTGAAAAGTGTATACAAAATGTAGCCAGTTCTTATCTCCCTCTGTTTTACTTTTCACTGCACCACCTTTGATCCCTGTTATTCATAACAGCAGCTTTTAAGTCACCAGAAATCTGTGCAGACATTATTTTAGCAATTCTATCCTTCCATCACTTCCAGGAGTCCACTAGTAACTTTCAGCTGGTGTACCACTTGCCCCAGCTAGAGTCCTCAGTTTGAACTAGCTTGCTCTGTTCATTTCCTGCAGAATTCATCACATTTAGCTGGAAACACTGAAGGATCTTGCTTGACTCTCCACCTCAACTCAAGTCCACTCCCTTCAACAGCAAGCTGCTAGTTTCTGCTGACATCCTCATTAAAACCCCAGATCTGCAATTCATGCTGACTGAGCGGAGGTGGAAGGAAGGAATCCCAGGCAAAAGGCTACAGACATAATTTCCTTCCTTACTCAAAACATATTCTTTCATGTTATGAATAGTATACAGTATTAAATGTTTTATACTTTGCCAATTTTCAGAGCGCTGAAACCGATTTGATATTTTTTAGCTTAATGCTTAATTTGTCTTTCTCATATATTTTTGCTGAGAGGATTTAACAATCTCTCTGTGACACAATAAAGAGAGATGCCTTCTAAAATGAATTTTAATGAATATGACAGCAACACTGAAAGGACATAGATATATGTTAAAACATAAGTAATTCTGAAGTAAAGAATTTGAACTCAATACCCACGGTTTGAAGAGAAATCGTGCACTTAACAAATATTAACTCTTGGCTGGGCACGGTGGCTCATGACTGTAATGCCAGCACTTTGGGAGGTTGAGGTGGGTGGATCACCTGAGGTCAGGAGTTTGAGACCAGCCTGGCCAATATGGTGAAACCCCATCTCTACTAAAAATACAAAAAATTAGCCAGGCTTGGTGACGCACACCTGTAGTCCCAGCTACTCAGGGGGCTGAGATAGGAAAATCGCCTGAACCTGGGAGGCGGAGGCTGCAGTGAGCCGAGATCGCGCCACTGCACTCCAGCCTGGGCTACAGAGTGAGACTCTGTCAAAAAAAAAAAAATATATGTATATATATATATACACATATATATGTGTATATATATATATACATATATGTATATATATGTATATATATACACACATATATATGTATATATATATGTGTATATATATATGTAACTCTAATCACTAGATTTCACATTTTCAGGGAATGCACTACAAATCTGTAAAATATGCCTTATGCATATTCTAGAATTGACCAAGTAAGTGAATATTCTCTACATAATGGGAGCCAGGATTGTCTTTAACAGATGATTGAAACAGAAATATGAAAACATGATGAATCTTGTGAAATTGTTTCATAAGAATCCATGTCCTTTGTTATGTTTTAATTATTTTTATTTATATATTTTAATAACATTGAAATGTTTTTAGACTTAAAATTTGCATAATATAATAAGATTGTTCTCATGTACTCTTCCACTAGCTTCTTCTGTAATGTCAACATCAAGCGTAACTATAGGGTAAGTATCAATACCAAAACATTGACATAAATGCAATGCTATTAATTAATTTGAAATCCCCTTTGTATTTCACTGATTTTTTCAGTAATCTCCTTCTTTATGTTCCTGAAAAAAATCCAAAATCCCATACTGCATTTAATTATTGTGTCCTTAATATTTCCCAAATTGTGACAGTTTTTTAGTTTTGTCTTTCATGATTTTGAAACCTTTGAAGTGTACTGGCAAGTTATTTTGGAGAATCCCTTAAGTTGCATTTTTTTGAAGTCTTCTACTGATTAGATTCATATCTTTTATTTTTAGCAAAAAAACAACAACAAAAACCAAAAAAAATGGGGTGCAACCTCAGTGCACAGCAAGAATTACAAAATGTCAACATATCCTATTAATGGTGATCAATTAATATGAACAATAAAACGCTTTTTTTTAAAAAAAGTTTTATTATACTTTAAGTTCTGGGATACATGGGCAGAACGTGCAGGTTTGTTACATAGGTGTACACATGCCATGGTGGTTTGCTACACACATCAACTTGTCATCTACATTAGGTATTTCTCCCAATGCTACTGTTCCCTTAGTCCCCCACCCCCCAACAGGCCCTGGGGTATAACATTCTCCTCCCTGTGTCCATTTGTTCTCACTGATCAACTCCCACTTATGAGTGAGAACACGCGGTGTTTGGTTCTGAGTTCTTGTGTTAGTTTGCTGAGAATGATGGCTTCCAGCTTCATCCATGTCCCTGCAAAAGACATAAACTCATCCTTTTTTATGGCTGCATAGTATTCCATGGTGTATATGTGCCACATTTTCTTTATCCAGTCTCTCATTGATGGGCATTTGGGTTGGTTCCAAGTCATTGCTATTGTAAACAGTGCCTCAATAAACATATGTGTGCAAGCATCTTTATAGTAGAATGATTTATAATCCTTTGCCTATATACCTAGTAATGGGATTGCTGGGTCAAATGGTATTTCTGGTTCTAGATCCTTGAGGAATCGCCACACTGTCTTCCACAATGGTGGACTAATTTACACTCTCACCAACAGTGTAAAAGCATTCCTATTTCTCCACATCCTCTCCAGCATCTGTCTGAGGCCTCTGTTCTGTTCCATTTGTCTATATATCTGTTTTGGTACCAGTACCATGCTGTTTTGGTTACTGTAGCCTTGTAATATAGTTTGAAGTCAGGTAGCGTGATGCCTCCAGCTTTGTTCTTTCTGTCTAGGATTGTCTTGGCTATGCGGGCTCTTTTTTAGTTCCATATGAAATTTAAAGTAGTTTTTTCTAATTATCTGAAGAAAGTCAATGGTAGCTTGATGGGGGTGGCATTGAATCTATAAATTACCTTGTGCAGTATGGCCATTTTCATGATATTGATTCTTCCTATCCATGAGCATGGAATGTTTTTCCATTTGTTTGTGTCCTCTCTTATTTCCTTGAGCAGTGGTTTGTAGTTCTCCTTGAAGAGACCCTTCACATCCCTTGTAAGCTGTATTCCTAAGTTTTTTATTCTCTTTGTAGCAATTGTGAATGGGAGTTCATGCATGATTTGGCTCTCTATTTGTCTATTATTGATATATATAGGAATGCTTGTGATTTTTGCACATTGATCTTGTATCCTGAGACTTTGCTGAAGTTGCTTATCAGCTTAAGGAGATTTGGGGCTGAGACCATGGGGTTTTCTAAGTATATAATCATGTAATCTGCAAAAAGAGGCAATTTGACTTCTCTCTTCCTATTTGAATATGCTTTATTTCCTGCTCTTGCCTGATTGACCTTCCCAGAACTTCCAATACTATATTGAATAGCTGTGGTGAGAGAGGGCATCCTTGTCTTGTGCCGGTATTTTACAAGAATGTGTCCAGTTTTGCCCATTCAGTATGATCTTGGCTGTGGGTTTGTCATGAATAGCTCTTATTATTTTGAGATACATTCCATCAATACCTAGATTATTGAGAGTTTTTAGCATGAAGAGGTATTGAATTTTATCAAAGACCCTTTCTGCATCTATTGAGATAATCATGTGGTTTTTGTCATTGGTTCTGTTTGTGTGATGGATTACATTTAATGATTTGCATATGTTAAGCCAGCCTTGCATCCCAGGGATGAAGCCAACTTGATCATGGTGGATAAGCTTTTTGATGTGCTGCTGGATTCAGTTTGCCAGTATTTTATTGAGGATTTTCGCATCAATGTTTATCATGAATATTGGCCTGAAATTTTCTTTTTTGTGTGTGTCTTTGCCAGGTTTTGGTATCAGGGTGATCCTGGCCTCATAAAACAAGTTAGGGAGTATTCCCTCTTTTTCTATTGTGTGGAATATTTTCAGAAGGAATGGTACCAGCTTCTTTTTCTACCGGTAGAATTCGGCTGTGAATCCATCTGGCCCTGGACTTTTTTTTGGTTGGTAGGCTATTAATTACTGCCTCAATTTCAGACTTTGTTGTTGGTCTACTCAGGGATTCAAATTTTTCCTGGTTTAGACTTGGGAGGGTGTATGTGTCGAGGAATTTATCCATTTATTCCAGATTTTCTAGTTTATTTGTTTAGAGGTGTTTATAGTATTCTCTGATGGTAGTTTGTATTTCTGTGGGATCAGTGGTGATACCTCCTTTATCATTTTTTATGTGTTTATTTCATTCTTCTCTCTTTTCTTCTTTATTAGTCTGGCTAGTGGTTTATCTATTTTGTTGCTCTTTTCAAAAAAAACAGCTCCTGGATTCATTGATTTTTTTTGAAGAGTTTTTCGTGTCTCTATCTCCTTCAGTTCTGCTCTAATCTTAGTTATTTCTTGTCTTCTGCTAGCTTTTGAATTTGTTTGCTCTTGCTTCTCCAGTTATTTTAATTGTGATGTAAGGGTGTCGATTTTAGATGTTTCCTGCTTTCTCCCATGAGCATTTAGTGCTATAAATTTCCCTTTAAACACTGCTTTTGCTGTGTCCCAAAGATTCTGCTTTCTGAAAGGAGATCTTGGACAAAGCTAATTAAGCCAGCTGCTTCTATCACTCTTTGTATTTGGTTATTTGCTGACTTTCTGAGAAATAACCTATTCCTGTCTGAAACTATTTTTTCTTATGTTGCTTAGGCTTTAACCCTCTTCACACTTACTGTACAATAGAGAATATTGAACAAATCAATGAGTTGGCTTTTAAATGGCAAATGTTACTATGATGGCCATTTACCATTTAAATGTTTATAGCCTGAAAAAAAAACCCCAGAGGAATGAGATTTATTAAAATGTAGTGGTATCAACAAATGAACAGCAGTTACTGAATCAACTGTTTGGAAAAACATAATTTTCTAGCACTTGGAATACTGCAAGAATCAAATGGATAGGAACAGCTTGCCCCGAGCTACTTCTGCTGAGGAGACTGAGATACCATTCATACCATTTTAGTATGTACACAGTTCAGACACTTTTTCTGGAAATAAGAGGTCTGGTCCCTCAGTTAAAGAACATGTGGCTACATATGCATGACAGTTATTTCTAGAAATATGTACTTCTCCAAATTTGTAAGTTATTATCTGAAAATTTAATAGAATTTGTCTTTGGATGGTAATGAAACAAAAATGTTAGAAGAGAATGGAAACTTTTGGGTATATATAGAGAGGATATCAGAGAAGGGCCAACCATACTTTACTGGATACAGTTAATCTGACTGGGGCTTTTGGAGGAAAAGACTTGGAGAAGAAAAGTGTTTGAAGAAGTCATACGTGTTTAAAAATATATGCACAACTTGAAAACCCTTGCAAGAAAGAATAGATGACTTCACAAAAAGGTGAAGTGACTTTTCAATTTGTCAAATCACACTCATACGTATGCTTTTTCTTTCTCTTTTATACCCTATACCTCTGAGGTATTAGAAAAGCCTGAGTTTGAAATAATTTGTCCCCGTAGAAATCCAGAAAGTAAGAGAATGAACAACATCTTTAGCACAGAAGCATGCCAATCCTGGGAAAAACCTGAGATTCGGTTTTTGAGTTATGGCAGATGTAGTAGAAAAAATGAGAAAAGGTTAAAAAGACAGAATAAAGATTATGTAAGAAAGGACAGCAATATGACATTCTAACCTTTCATAGGATAAAGTTATGATAATGAATGATGAGAAGAAATGCAATGGACACATCTGGGTGGGCATGATTGAAGGTCTGAGCAAGTTAGTATAGATCAAGAACAAATCATTAGCATTTTAAGAATTGTGAGTCAGTCAGTGAAAATCCCATCTCAGAAACTAATGTGGCTATAGATGAAACATCCTTGGATTAGAATTAAGATTGTTTCTCCTAACTCTCTTCTAAATTAGTCTAGTGATGATAATAATGATTATTACAGTGCTAAATGTTATCATAATAGTAACAACAAAATTAATACCAGCATATATAATGATTAGATACTATTCTAAATGCTTTACCTTGTATAAATTGTAAAGAGACCTTTTAGGTAGATTCTATTATTGCCAAAGTTTCACATAAGCAAATTTACTAACGGCACATAATCTATAAGGATTAAAGCTCTGTCTCCAACACAATGGATTTGATTTCAGGGCCTGCCAAGATAACGTCTTGACGGTTAGATAAATATTGTTGACTCTAATTCCAGAATGAATGAAGATCCAATTGAAACTTAAAGCAGCATTAATAAAACTGCTTCCTTGATACCTAGAGAAAGGAAGAAAAAGCAAACGATTTTAACTGATTAAAGGAAAGGAGCAGCCATATATGAAATGAGATTCAGGGGGTGTAAACAGAGGTTCTGGGAACTATTAAGGAGAAGAGAACCTGACTCTGGATTGATATAAGCATTGTACAGAATCAAGCGGTGTGTAGATTAGAGGATCACCCAAGGAGTTGTCCCCTGCCTATATGGACAGCATCATTGTCTGTCACCTGCATGGACAGCATGATTGTCTGTCTTCAGGGAAATGGTATTGGTAACCTGAAGGGTCAGAACCTGGGTGCTTCTCATCTATGCAGTTTTGGTCACCCCTGCACCTGCAGCACTGTGGGTACTTGAGTGTTGCTCTTTGAGGAAGCTTCAGGGCCCTCAGAAAAGATCCCTAAGCAGCAAGTGAAAGGTGTACTTGGGAGATAAAGTTCCAATAACTCTTCATTCCAACCATATTCTGTCATGCACCAGGGAAAACAACTAGGCATATTCAGGGTAGAAACAAAAGAAATGGGACCACACAACTTAATTTAGTTCCTACAAGTCTTGTACCATACACCATTCACTGAATCTAGATAATTGGTGAGACAGGAAGACACAGGGATATAAGACAGGAAGACACATGATATATGTGATCTAAGACAGAAATTCTACACTCAGGCTAAGCTAACAGCCTTTTCTGACCTGACCACCTGGGTGAAAGCTGACCAATATAATATTCACACATCCAGTCATATAGATAGATGTATGTTATCAAATCTGATAGCATAAATATAAATATTTAGTCATCCATTTATAAAGACACTTAGAGGAAATTAAAGCTAAATGATATGAATCAAGCGAAATTCAGCTCACTTATGGAAAAAGTGCACTTACGGAAACATGCACTTATCCACTGCTCAAAACTCAGTGGATAATAAAACTAAGCAGATATTTTCTTGTTAATAGGTGTTTATGATAACAATGATATGGCTGATCAAGGAAGAGCTTAGCAGAGTGGTTCTTCTGCCTTTAGATTGTGTTTCATTTGGGATCAAGGAAGGGCCTAGCCAAGACACAACATTTGTATGGAAGGCAGCAAAAAGGAACACAATTTTCAAACAAAACTGACCAGGCAAATGGTATCCTAATGTTCTCTAAAACAGTGAACACAGTTTAATTATTCTTTTACTTTGTCAAGTCCTAAAGTTTCTAAAAACATTTACTGCATTTAACTATCAAAGTATTTGATCCATTGATAAAAAATAATTGTTTTTCAACTTTTAGAATATTAAAAATATTTTCGAATGTAATTTTGCATTAATTAGAAATAAGGCAGCGTATATTTTTAATTAGAAATAAAGCAGCATATATTTTTAAGTGGTTTTAACATAAATGGTCTCACTGTGGGGGAAAAAAAATCTTTAGCTAAAGTAAATGTCTTCTAAAACTTGGCTTCTTGAAACACCCGTACATTACCTCTTAACTTGTTGAAGTGCAGATTATCATGCAACAAGGTCTAAAGCACATCTGCTACTTTGCATTTGTACTGTGTTCATAGTGACACTGAGAATGCCACTGGAATCTGGACAAATTTTAAGTAGCAAAGTGCTGTTATATTAAGGAAAAAGTATGCTACATGCACCTATAGGTGTTCTTGTTTGTTTTGTCAATTTTTTTTTGTCAAATGATTGCTATGTATTTCAAGCAATGTTGTCATTTTTTTCTTTTACTTTACGACTTAATAAAATTTTCTTGCAATAATACCAAACTTTCTAATAATACGTGTAAGAACATCCAAATGTATTCTGAAGCCACCCCATACCTGGAAAATTCTGAGATTTTGGGAAATACTTATCCCACTTGGCTGTAATTCCTCATATTCACCATGACTTCTAAAAGCACCTTTCCTGAAACCCATTAAACCCTCTATGGTTTCTTGTAGAGTTACTCAAAGAGAAGACCTCTCATCATATTTGAAGGTAAGAAGAAGGCGATTCAATATTCTTTGACACCGGTAGGCAAACATGTTCACTGAGATAAGGACTGGAGAATCACCTGGTGAGGTGCTGCCACAACTGATAGCATCAGCATCTTCGCATATGGACTTCCTAGACAAAGAAGACTATATGGTTAGATAACCCGTGCCTTTAGCGGCTGATGAACTCTGGCTTCTGGCAGACCTCCAGAGACTCCCCTGTTTCTAGTGTCAGCTTCCCTAACTACCACACTCCCAGTTTTGTTTATTCAACTCTAATTCCCTGTATTAAAACAATGCCTTCTGGCAATCTGTAGAGTGGTTTCTCTTTTAATCTATGACCCAGATGGATGCAATAACACAGATTCTTCAGGTATTGTAAATGCTATCCCTTATTAAATCAGGAGAGATAGTGTCATGTCTGTGCTGCTGGGGCTAAGCAGGAAGAAAGAGAGTTAGAATGCAGATGAGACTTCTGGCCATTCCTACAAAAACCTTTAAATCTTGGCTGCACCTGAGAAACACTCTCAGCAGATGGAGGCACCAGTGGAAGCACCTGGCACAGCCATGAGTCATACTTCTGCTTCCCTGGGGGTTTATTTTATGACCTGTAACACTCTAGGATGGCTGCTGTAAGTCTATAGACAGCAATAAGTTATAACATCTTCAGGTTGCAGGCTCCTGATGGTGAGAATGTGTGAAATGTGTCCCAGACCTACTGCCACTGAACCGTGACGGGACCCCAGATTGCAAACTGGATGCAGCATAGATCAGGAGCTTAGGAGGATTCTCTAGTTTCTACTGATACTAGCTTAAATAATTGCAAATGCCCTGACTCGCCCAGCAAGTGATGGTGACTCTCTCTCCTACAGATGCAGTCAGGGAGGATGGAGACTGAGTCATCTGGAAATCACATCTGACTCCTGGGACATAAAAACAAATATCCACACAACTATTTATAAGATGATTTCCCTGAAAGGCCAGGCTGTACTGAGCACATTGGCTGAGTAAATTCCTAGTGTTCTCCATCCTTACCTGGGAGCCAGAGCAGCAGGAGCCCCTGGAGCTGAGTGGGGACCCTCATGTCCATGCTGTGTCCTGACTGAGACTGACTCCTGCACAGGGTGTGACCAGCCTATTAAGAAGTCTTCAGAACACGGGGTTGTGCTCTGGGAACATGCAAATCAGCAGGGAATGGAGCAGGCTGGGCACAGCTGCAGGACTGGTTCATGGATAAGTATCTTAGATCCAGATAAAACTTAATAAATATTCATACTCTTATTTTTCACATTTTCAGCTTGGCCCAGGGCATCCCAGCCTAGCTCAGTAGCAAGAATGTGAATCGTTTTTCTTTTTACTCCCATAAGAACAGTAACATAAAACCCTGTGAATGCTCCAGTCCTGGAGGAGAATGTGTGCCAAGAACAAGTGTAAAGTACAACTGGGGAAAGGGAGATAAGCAATGTGTTAACACCACCAAATATTCTCCCATTAAATATATACTAGTAACTGCTAAGCCAAACAATACCAAGAATATACCAGTGCTATGTTGTCACGTATCAGCCTCAGTTGTGTGACTGGTAGGCTGAATACATCTGGTTGACAAATGTATGCAAAGGAGAGAGGATTGAGATGAGCTAAGTCACCTTTCCCTTCCTCCTTCCTCCTGTCTCCTGGCTCAGAGGGCACTTGCATCTTCTGTAGATTCTGCCCATGCTAAGACTGCGACTGCTGAAGTGATCTTATGTGTGATGCCTGAGGTGTAGCTTCATACTAATCCCCTGAGTTCACCAACATCTTCCTGTTACATAGATTTAGAGAATATACCCTGTCTACTCCTCAGTGAAGGAACTAATTTGGGCAGCTGGGACAATCCAAGCAGGAGGCTTTTGTTTGGTGCTGAACCATTGTGGGAGGATATTGTAGAGTGTGGTGGCAGTTGTAATAGCCAAGATCCTCAGCCTCCACCCTACTGATCTTAAGCATAAAATCTGTCCCTGACCTGCAACCACTGCAAACTCACGGTTATGTGGTGCATCACACAGGGCCGTAAGTCTTCAGTGACTCAATTGTTAGTGAAGTTCTTGTCCAAATGTATTTCAGGTCGTATCTCAAATGCCTATTTAACCGTAGGATATAGACCAGCTTCCAAAGGTTGAAACTAGTCCTGTGATATATCTGGGGATGACTGGTCTACTCTCTCCTCCCATTGGGGAGAACCTGTGTGGGAAGGCAGAAAACTGATTGGAAGTCCTACAGATCAGGAGCTGTGGAGAGTGGCCTGGCTTCTGCAGGAACTAATACAAATAGGTGTATCCATTACCATGTAAAAGGTTCTGACTAGACCTGCAGGAGATGGAGGCTGGCTCTCCATTGGTGACGGGCAAAGAGAGTGGAGTCTGGGTCATCACAATATTCCCACCAGATCCTAAAGTAATATAAAAAAGAAGTACAATGTTATGTAAATCATGAGACATTATCATAATTTCTCTACAATTATTTAATGCTAAATAATTGTATTGTGGCGTGTGTGTGTGTGTGTGTGTGTGTGTGTGTGTGTGTGAGTGTGTGTGTAGTTTTGATTCATGCACCAAAAAAATTCAATAAAAAAAAAAAACAGACATTTTGAAGGCCCAAGTTGCCCTATGGAAGTCACTTATGCTACCCTCCTCTTTCTATGTCAGAGTCTGCACCAGAGCACAGGTCTTTGTTTTTTCTGGAATCTTCCTCACTGTTTCACATATAAAAGTGCTCCCATACATTTTATCCTGGAGCACAAGACACGTGCATCTAACACGTGGACAGAACACACATGGGTGGCAGTGGGGCCCCCAGAGCTCACCCTCCCACCCCATTCTCCTCCCTCATCTCCTCTGTCCTTACCAGGAACCCAAAGCATTAGCAGCCCCAGGAGCTGAGCAGGGAACCTCACTGTGAGAAGGTGAACTGAGGAGTCCTGATCAGTTAAGGCAAGGTTACAGCTGAGCTTTTCTCCCAGACTCACAAGGGAAGGTCATTCCTAAGGGACAATATGCACATCCCCTGGTGGTTGCAGTGGTGTGGAAAGAGCCAATGTACAGTATGCTTAATTCTAAAATGTATCTTTGTCTTCAGTATTTTAACATGCCGCATCATGGCCTGAAACAAGCAAACAAAATAAACCAGTAGACAAAACTAGTTACTACCTACTACACATATATACTAAGTGTTTCTAAGAGTTCAAAAAATATTCTCAATTAGTTCCAGAATTGAAAGGAAGAAAAGTCCAAATAGTATTATCAGAAAATATTATTATGTGGTGTACACGTTTGAGACTCCTGTGAGCTTTGATTTGCTCAACAGCCAACATCATGCATTGCAGGCAGCTTTCCATTCTCCTGATGGTTGGTGAGAGTGAGAGTCACTCAGCAAAGGGAGAAAGAGGTGCCCTGAAAGTCATCAGTGGCAGCAGGTGAGGTCAGGATACACTAGGGTCGCCTCCCAGTGATGTGACTAAGTGTCCCTGCATTCATGACAGCAGTAGGGAACTTTAGTGGCTGTTGCAGGGAGGACATGACAACCACTTCCTGGAGAGTCTGTGGGGTGTCAGCGCACTAATTGGAGAGAAAGTGAGAGGCTCTAGGAATTGTCCTGGAGGGCTCTAGCCCCTGTTTACACAGAAGAGGAGCCAGTGTTTGTGACTGAAACCTCATGGCCTCTTCCTGGAAGGCTCTCCAGCCATCTCTAACTGAGCCCACCTGGTATGGACGTGTGGCCTGGGTACCCCAGCTGCTCCTGCTGCATTGAGAGGCTGAGTCTCCTTGAGGTTTGTATGTGGGGCCATCACACAACGCAGCGTCCCAGTGAGTGTCTTGCTAACAGTCGTATGTGCAGTATCTCCAGGCCCCACAGAAGTGATTGTGAGTATGTAATCATTAAAATTTTGACTGCATGTGTGTCTCCACTTTTGAATATGTGCAGAAAAATACTTTGAAGGATTGTCATTCTTTGCCTATGTTACAAACGTCTTGCCATAATCCATTTTTTTCTGGATTTCTCTCCTCAAAAATTGAATTTTAACTTCCCTCACCACAGAATGCATTATCTTGGAATACACAGTCATTTCTAATATGGTTTACTTCCTTAACAAGGAAAAGAGTATGTTGTCCTGCTGATTCAAATGCCCCTTTACTTTGATCATATTATGTCATGATTAGTTTAGAAATACTTTTAGGGCATTATTTTAAGTGTCATCTATGCAAGCTATATATTTTCTATACAATTACTACTAGAAGGTAGGAATGAGGTTCATTTTCATGTAATGACTACATTGTGTGAAAATGATGCATGTACTTTTATATTGAAAACCATTTATTCTTTTCATGACAATTGAATACCAAAATTGTCATTTCTAAAACATTATTTAGTTGAAAAAGTTATCTCCACTCCCAGGTACAATAACATTGTGGTTAAAAGCCCTAAAGCAACTGCTGCAAAAGGTACAAAAAATACAAAATTTATGAAATTATAACATCAGAGAACAGTGGACAGAATAAGGCCTAGGTAATCTAAAATTCCAGGGTGAGGAAATCCTTTCTAATTGAGCTGATGCTTACCTGACTTTTTGTTCCCCTGCCATATTTGCCAGGTTGGCATTTGGACCCAAGTTCTGCTTTGGCACAGGCAGAGAAACTCATCTGTGAAAGGAGAATCTGGCTGTGCCTCTTTGGTTGCACAATGCAGCCTCAATTCACAGATAGTGTTCTCCATGGAACATTGGCTGTGGTTTGATGACATGTGCAGTCTTTGGGTGCTGGTCTAGAAAGACAGAAACTCCCCATACAGAGGATTCATGGATTTTTTGTTGTTGATAAATTCTGCGCAGACCATTCATAATACATGTCTGAATCATGGATATATTGGTCATCATTGCCACTGCTCCCCAATTGATGTAGACTCTATTGGGACTTCAGGTTAGCATGCCACTGCATGATTTGTGTTCTCAAACCCAACCACATGGCATCTGCTGGGTTATTTTAGTTTGACTGTGACTAAGTCACAGAACCTCAGGTCTATTTGCACAGGAACTTCAATAAACATTTGATGATTGCAGAACTAAAAGATCATTCTTGATGAACTACTTTTCCTTGAAACTTGCAGTGGTGCAGGCTCAACCCATGGAGCCAGGGAGTGATACTTTCTCCTCTGTGATTCTTCATAAGAAAGACATTTGGGCTCCTTTCTGAGTTTATATCATCAACCCCCAACAGTCACTGTCATCCACAACTGTACCTAATGTAAGTCAAAGAGCAGGTTATTGGGCCATAGTTGACCTCCACTATCTTCCATTAATTCTCCCATTCTTGAAGTCTGCCCACTGTCTTCAAACTCTTACATTTTGGGGAAAGAAATCGCACATCATTCTGTGTTATTTCAGTGTTCTATGAGGTAAATTCTATAACCTATGTCTTCTAGTTTAAGTTTCTGTTTATGAAACTCAACTTCTGAAATTTCAAAAACTATCCTTTTCTGTCAGCAAGACACAATCGAAGCGAATAAAATAATTTTAGCATTCATATTTTCTATCTCTCACCAATTTACAAAAGTCCATTCTGAGGCTGAAATCCAAGATTTTCACTAATTGCCCTCATCCAGCTCCTCATGATGACAGCTTGTGCGGAAGGCTCTTTCCACCATCAATATGTGGTGGGAAGATAGGTGGTGAAAGAGAAAAATAAGAAGTTAGGAAAGTTGAAAAGTTCAATTTTTGGATATTACCACATATTATCCTCTTAAATATAGACTTTAAACTGCTAAACCTCAAGATATATTCAACAAGTGTTGCAACGAATCTGGGTTACTTGTCTGGTTATTTACTTCTTTAAGTCTTATTTCCCAATGCAGGCAAGGCAGGGAGGATTGGAATAGGATTTTCTTAAGCTCTCCCTCAGGGCAGTCTATTACCTGTGCAGGCACTGGGATCACCTCTGGTTTCCTATGGCTTATGCCATGCCAAGGCTGTTGCAGCTGACAGGGCTGTGAACAGGTTTTGCCTGACGTACAACTGAGGCACCCATGGGACAGAACCCTCAGATGCAACCTGTTGCCCTGAGTTCTCCAACATGTTTATCTCATACAGATAGAGATTCTGTTCAACTGCTCCCCAGAGAAACAACACACTTGAGCAGCTGGGCCACTCCAGTGGGAGGTTTTTGTTCAGGGCTGTACCACTGTGTGAGGAAATTGTGTAGCTTGCGTGCAGTAATAAACCCCGACATCCTCAGCTTCCACCCTGCTGATTTTCAGTGTGAAATCTGTCCCTGCCCCACTGCCACTGAATCTGTCTGGGACCCCAGAGAACCGGTTAGAAACCTTATAAATTAGGAGTCTTGGAGGCTGGCCTGGCCTCTGCTGAAGCCAACTCAAGTAGGTGTTTCCATCACTGTGTACGAGGCTTTGACTAGACCTGCAGGAGATGGAGGCCGGTTGTCCAAGGGTGACAGGCGAGGAGAGTGGAGTCTGGGTCATCACAATATCCCCACTGGATCCTGAAATAATGAGAGAGAAGTGCAAGGTTATGTAGAAACTTTAAGCACAATTTTAAAATAATTTTTCTTCTGTTATTTATTTCAGGCTAAATCAATTTTTATCATTGGATTCAGACCCTAGTAATATATAATTTCAAAATAAAAACATATTTTCAAAGCACAGCAGAGTGCTTTGAGTGCTAGAACTTTCCTCTACCATTCCCTCTTTCTCTGTTAGAGTCTTCACCGGAGCACTGGTCTTTGTTCCTTCTGGAATCTTCCTCATTCTTACAGATCTAAACCTCACATGCCTTACTCACGCAGATATAAAAGTTACAAGCCCCATCCTGGAGTACAAGACATCTAACATGAGGAGTACACATCTAACATGAGGACAGAACACACTTGGGAGGCAATGGGGCCCCCAGAGTTCACCCTCCCACCCCATTCTCCTCCCTCATCTCTCTTCTGTCCTCACCAGGGACCCAGAGCATTAGCAGCCCCAGAAGCTGAGCAAGGAGCCTCATTGTGAGAAGGTGACCTGAGGAGTCCTAATTAGTCAAGTCAAGGTTGGTGCTGAGCTTTTATCTCAGACTTGCAAGGGAAGGTCCTCCCTGGGGGACAATATGCAAATCCCCTGGTGGGTGCAGTGGTGTAGAAATAACATGATATGTGCAGGGGTATGGGGGCCTTTCCTATGAACAACATATTTTGTATGCTTGAGAAAAAACTGGCAGAAATAACAATCTATGCAGCCTGATTGGGACAGGATATATTTCTATGTTTACTGTGTTTACTGTCAATTTTTTTACTTCCTAGTATTTTCCCAGTGCTTGTTACACTTCTTTTTAATACGGCTGAGTTTCTGTAAATATTTGGTGCTTCTTATTTTTTTCTTCATGTGTGTTGAAAGGGTCTTGGTTTGCTGTTAATTTTATAAATCAAAATAAATTTTGCCCTGAGTAAAGTGCAAACATGTTCACTGCTCAACCAAATAAAGTGCTCGCATTCACTATCCAGATACAAATATGAATGATTTGAAATTCTCCACATGCTGCCTTCATTCACCTTTCTAGTCAATAGCTTCTGCCTCTAACCTACCAAGGGAACTGCAACTCTGATATCTATCACAAAGATTCAGTTTTCGTGAACATCAACAACATATGAATTGAGGTAAGTATGTTTATGAAGCTTTCATTTAATTTCATGGATTTAAATTACTGTTCATTGTCGTTTACTATGATTCTGAATTCTGAAGGATTTCTTCCTGAGTTTCTTATAGAACATATATGCTAGTCACGGCTTCTTTTCTTTTCTTTAAGGATAGTTTTGCTGAATATAAAATCATTTTAAACTGATTTTTCTAGTACTTCAAATAGCTTTAACATTAATGGTTAATCCACTATTATTAACGAAGTTACAATCTACATTTGAATTTCACTGAGCTTTCCACTGATACATGTATTTACCATTTTTACTTTTAATGTTTTAGGATAAAATTTCTGGATCCCATATTGCATTCAGTTTTCATGCTTTCTTAATTTCCTTCAATCTCTGACAGTTTTTTAGTCTTTGTTTTGAAATACCTTGAAACTTTTGATGTATGCTGGCTGGTTATTTTTCAGAATGTCCCTTAAGTTCTATTGTTTGGTGTTTTCTATTGATTAAAGTCAGATTTTTCACTTTTGGCAAGAATATTACAGCAGGGATGTGTCTTCAGTACATCCTATCAAGAGTTACACAGTATCAACATGTCATCACTGGTGTTGATAAATGAATATTTCTAAGGAACCCTTTTTGTAAGAAAGTCTTGGTCAAAGGTAACCAAGGCAGCTGCTTTTGTCACTCTTCCTATATGGTTATGTGCTGACTTTGTTAGGAATTGTCTAGTCCCATCTGCTATGGTTTAGATATTTGTGATGTTCCAAACTTAATGTTGGAATTTAAAGCCTAAGTTGATATTAAAAGGTAGAGCCCCTTGGGAAGTGATTAAGTCATGGGCTCTGCCCTCAATAAATGGGATTAATGGCCTTATATAGAAGATTTCAGAGACCTGCCTGGCCCTTCCATCTCTGTTGCTATGTGCAGACACAAGATTTAATTTGTCTCCTTTGCCTTTTCTGGCTCCACCAGACAGCTTCACCGACACTGAATCTGTTAGCATCTTGATCCTAGAGTTCTGAACTCCAGAACTGTGAGAAATAAATATTTATTGTTTATAAATTTCCCAGTCTGTGAGTTTGTTATAGTTGCATGAAAGAACTCAGACACTATCTGATTCTCTTTCTACTTATTTATTTTTTTCAGAATTCAGTTCTACTTAAAGCCTGCTCTCCAATAGAGAATACTGATTAAATAAATTATGCTCACTCTTATATGTCAAATATTTCCATCATGGCCATTCAACACTGGAATGTTGATGACGTGAAGGAAGGAAGAGAGGACTGGTGTCTATTAAAACATAGTGGTACCCACCAGTGGATGGAGGTTCCTGAGTAATTTGGACAAATATATAGTCCTACACATCACTTAGAATATTTCAGAAACTAAATGGAAAAGTTTAGAATTGATTGAGCTACTTCTAAAGTGGGAGGCTGAGATGCTATTGGTGCCATACTAGGATGCACACAGTTGAGACATGATTTCCAAGAATCTGAAATCCTAGGGACTAAGTTTAAGAATATGTGGCTATATCAACATGGTACTTATTTCTCAAAATAGATATTTTTCTAAGTTTTTAATGCCTGCTGTGACTAATCAATGGGATTTTGTCTTTTGATTGTTGAGAAAGTAGATAACTTGTTTTGATTTCAGAGACTTATCAGTGGAAGGATATGAGTATCAGATGTGGCTTTGGACTTGGACTTGGGACTTTTGTGTTAAAATTAGAAAAAGGTAAGACTTTGGGCAGATATTGAAAAGTAATTATTGTATTTTGAAATGTGAAAAGGACATGAGATTTGAGAGAGTCGAGGGGTAAAAGGATGTTGTTTGCATATTTGTTACTGCTCAAATATCATGTGGAATTGTAATCCCCAGTATTGGAAGTCAGGCCTGATGGGAGGTGACTTGATCATGGAGATAGATTTCTCATGAACAGTTTAGCACCATCTTCTTGGTGCTGTTCTCATGATAGCGAGTTCTCATGAGATCTGCTTATTTAAAAGCATATGGCAACTCCTTCTCTCTCTTCTGCTCTTTCTCTGGCCATATGATGGGCCTACTATCCCTTAGCCTTCCATCACAACTGTAAGCTTCCTGAGGCCTTCCCAGAAGCTGAGCAGATGCCAGCATCATGCTTCCTACAAAGCCTGCAGAAATGTGAGCTGAGTAAAACTCTTTTCTTTATAAATCACCCAGTCTCAGTATTTCTTTGTAGCACTGCAAGAATGGCCTAATAGATTTGGTCTCTTTTTTTTTTTTTTTCTTTTTTTGAGATGGAGTTTCGCTCTGTCACCAGGCTGGAGTGCAGTGGTGCAATCTTGGCTTACTGCAACCTCTGCCTCCTGGGTTCAAGTGATTCTCCTGCCTCAGCCTCCTGAGTAGCTGGAACTACAGGCGTGTGCCACCATACCCAGCTAATTTTTCTATTTTTAGTAGAGACGGGGTTTCACCATGTTGGCCAGGATGGTCTCAATCTCTTGACCTCGTGATCCACCCGCCTCCGCCTCCCAAAGTACTGGGATTGCAGACATGAGCCACTGAGCCCAATCTCTCCTTTTTTTTTTTTTTTTAATAAGGACACTAATTGAATCAGATCAGAATCTCAACCTTATGGCCTCATTTGACCGTTAGTTTCTTAGAGATACCTCCAAATATACCCGCACATGGAGTTAGGGCTTCAACTGGTCAATTTTGAGGGGACACAAATATTCAGTTCATAAAAGCTTACCTTATTTTCTTGATTCATCAAATACTTGCTCTCTTGGCATATTTTGTGGTCACCCACGGAGGTGAGATGGATCTTTTCTAATTAGTAGATATTATGGTGAAGCTGTTGACACTCCATGTACAAGAGAATTTGGGAGAAATTTTCTAACTCACACAAGGGAATCTTGGGGAAAGCAGGATATGCACAAGCTGGTGGTATAAGCTGGCTCGAGTTACACAGAGGGCTGAGTTTTTATAGTTGGACTGGAGATATGCTATCTTGCATTGCTGAGGATCTATGAGGTTTGACTGTCCTGCAGGCAGTTGCACAAATATGTGGTGGAAGGGAAAGTGGGAGGTGGTGATTGAAAGCTGTCACTGATCAAACATCAAAAATGGAGTCAGATGCTTATTACATAGCACTTATTCGAAGGTACATGGTACCTTAGAGTATCAGCTTTTTATATTTTGTCCAGCTTTTTATATCTGTTTTTAGCAGCTTGGCATGAAATACATTTATCTGCTATTTAACATAGTGGGAGTTTTAGGGGAAAAAATCATAATTTTGTAAATAACGTCAAAGAAAACAGTATTTGGGGAAACACTGGATTTACATAATTAAGAGATGTAGCAAAATTACAATGATTATTAGTAATTATTTAGTGTTTAATACATTTGAAAGTTATAAACATTTTATAAGTATTCAATTACTTAATTATTATAATAGTTTATGGTATAGTTACTTCTTTATTTTCCTTTATTAGAGATAAAAAAACAAGGTAAAAGTGTTTAAGTCATTTGCCAAATTTACACATATATTAAGTGTAAGAGACAAAATTCCAACCAATGATATGTGATTACAATCTGTGTGTTCTGTTATCACAGAAACTAGTATTTCAAAATCTCTTTCACTGAGCTTTCTACCTGATTTCATCAATTATGTATGAGTAACTTGAACAAGATAACACTGCTGGATCATTGCACTGCCTTTGCTCAGTTTCGTCACACGAGAGAGGCAAGATTTGATGTTGTTGACAGTAACAGTACCCTGCATCTTCAGGCTTCAGGCTGCTGATTGTGGGAGCAAAATCTACCTCAGACTCGTGGTCACTCAACCATGCAGGGACACTAGGGTTCTGGATAGTGGCTTGCTTCCCTCAACCTTTGTCCAGAACTTGAAAATTGAGAACTCATGAACACAAATAAGGGAACAATACACACTGGGGTCTACCTGAGGGTGGAGGGTGGAAGAAAGGAAAGGAGCAGGAAAGATAACTATTGGGCACTGGGAATAATACCTGGGTGACAAAGTAATCTGTACAAGGAACCCCCATGGCACAAGTTCAGTTATGTAACAAAACTTCACATATATCCCTGAACCTAAAACAAAAGTTAAAAAAATAAAAATAAATAAAACTGAGGCGGCACAATATTCTCATTGACATCTGAATTTTTTTGAAAAAATCACATAAGCACAAATGTCAGTGAGGTTAAACACATCCCACTCTATGAGCTTATCATGTTACTCAACACTGTGAGTGCTCCATGAGAAATCAAATGTCACAGACCAAAAAAGGTACTAAAGATTCAACTTACAATGAGAAGAAAGCAAATTTCACCATCATGTGGCACCTCCTCATAATCCTTTTCCTCATCTGGGAACAGGCAGCAGGAGACAGAAGAGTTGAGCTCCTTATGTCCATTATGTACATGGCTGAGGCAGACACCTGCCCTGAGCCAGGGAACAGCCCACTGATAACGGCTTTGATATGTAGCCAAATGCTCTATGGAAAGCACGCAAAGACATCCCAGGCTGAGATATTTTGGAGCTTCTTGTTCCAGAACAGATTATTTCACAGCTGTCACACACACACGGATGCTCCTTCCCCAGTGTCTTCAGTCTGTAGAGGGACTATGTGGAACCCCTCACTTAATAATACTCCAAATCACCACAACATTTCCTCAGTCCTCAGCTGCAGCTGATCTTGTTCTGATGATGACTAATGCGAGTGACCACAAGCATGTTATATGAACCTTATAAGACCATGGTCATCATAAATAATAATCACTGATACAGCTATTAATTCAAGTGGCTTGAATACAGAGTCATTTTCTTGGTATGAACCTAACCTGGGAATGTTCCATACAAAATGGATCAAGATTATGAGGTCAGTTACCATACTAACAGAATTTGGGGATTTAGAGTCGAGGGAAGCAAAGTAAAAGAAGAATGTGGAGAATTTTATACAAAAGTCATACCGACTATAACTGAAAATAAAAAATCCATGCCTTACAGTGTAAATTCAAGAAAAAAATTCATAATAAAGTGAAAACGGCAAAGAATTAATGAAGAAAGTTTACATTAAACTGCCTCAAAGGATAATGAGAGTTTTGATCAACATAGAAGACACTGCTAAAAACTCATTATTTGTTGTTTGATTTGATGAAGTTGCTTGAAGGGATAAAAAGTACAGTTTGAGTGAACTCCCATTCACAATTGCTACAAAGAGAATAAAATACCTAGGAATCCAGCTTACAAGGGACATGAAGGACCTCTTCAAGGAGAACTGCAAACCACTGCTCAATGAAATAAAAGAGGATACAAACAAATGGAAGAACATTCCATGCTCATGGGTAGGAAGAATCAATATTGTGAAAATGGCCATACTGCCCAAGGTAATTTGTAGATTCAATGTCATCCCCATCAAGCTACCAATGACTTTCTTCACAGAATTAGAAAAAACTACTTTAAAGTTCATATGGAACCAAAAAAGAGCCCGCATTGCCAAGTCAATCCTAAGCCAAAAGAACAAAGCTGGAGGCATCACACTACCTGACTTCAAACTATACTACAAGGCTACAGTAACCAAAACAGCATGGTACTGGTACCAAAACAGAGATACAAACTAATGGAACAGAACAGAGGCCTCAGAAATAATGCCACATATCTACAACCATCAGATCTTTGACAAACCTGACAAAAACAAATGGGGAAAGGATTCCCTATTTAATAAATGGTGCTGGGAAAACTGGCTAGCCATATGTAGAAAGCTGAAACTGGATCCCTTTCTTACACCTTATACAAAAATTAATTCAAGATGGATTAAAGACTTAAATGTTAGACCTAAAACCATGAAAACCCTAGAAGAAAACCTAGGCAATACCATTCAGGACATAGGCATGGGCAAGGACTTCATGTCTAAAACACCAAAAGCAATGGCAACAAAAGCCAAAATTGACAAATGGGATCTAATTAAACTAAGGAGCTTCTGCACAGCAAAAGAAACTACCATCAGAGTGAACAGGCAACATACAGAATGGGAGAAAATTTTTGCAACCTACTCATCTGACAAAGGGCTAATATCCAGAATCTACAATGAACTCAAACAAATTTAAAAGAAAAAAACAAACAACCCCATCAAAAAGTGGGCAAAGGATATGAACAGACACTCCTCAAAAGAAGACATTTATGCAGCCAACAGACACATGAAAAAATGCTCATCATCACTGGCCATCAGAGAAATGTGAATCAAAACCACAATGAGATAGCATCTCACACCAGTTTGAATGACAATCATTAAAAAGTCAGGAGACAACAGGTGCTGGAGAGGATGTGGAGAAATAGAAACACTTTTACACTGTTGGTGGGACTGTAAACTAATTCAACAATTGTGGAAGTCAGTGTGGTGATTCCTCAGGGATCTAGACCTAGAAATATCATTTGACCCAGCCATCCCATTACTGGGTATATACCCAAAGGAATATAAATCATGCTGCTATAAAGACGCATGCACACGTATGTTTATTGTGGCACTATTCACAATAGCAAAGACTTGGAACCAACCCAAATGTCCAACAATGATAGACTGGATTAAGAAAATGTGGCACATATACACCATGGAATACTATGCAGCCATAAAAAATGATGAGTTCATGTCCTTTGTAGGGACATGGGTGAAGCTGGAAACCATCATTCTCAGCAAACTATCACAAGGACAAAAAACCAAACACTGCATGTTCTCACTCATATGTGGGAAATTGAACAATGAGAACACATGGACACAAGAAGGGGAACATCACACACCGGGGCCTGTTGTGGGGTGGGGGTATGGGGGAGGGATAGCATTAGGAGATATACCTAATGCTAAACGGCAAGTTAATGAGTGCAGCACACCAACATGGCACATGTATACATATGTAACAAACCTGCACGTTGTGCACATGTACCCCAAAACTTAAAGTATAATAAAAAAAAGAATTATACACTTAAAAAACAAAAAAGAAAGAAATAATTTATCCTATAGGATTTCCCACATTTAGGGTTTGCCTGACTGTATCCTCATGATTTCACTGAGTTTTAAATAATAATTACATTATTTCCAAGGCAAAAAAAAAAAAAAAAAAGAAAAGAAAAGTACAGTTTGAGGGAAAAAAACATTTAAAAAACACAGACATTTGAAGCAGGAAGCCCTGAAAGGAAGCTGTGGCTTTATGCTCTGTGGAATTTTGACTGCTGAGTACCTTCTTCCTGAAAGGGAGTATCTACAGCATTGTCTGTCAAGTATGTGCATCCTAGTCCTGTCTCATCATTGTTCACAAGTCTTGAGTGGGATAGGGGGACAGGTGCTATTTAGGAACTACGGGCAAAGAGGCTCAACTGCACAGAGTCTGATCTAGATGAGGAGATCTTGAACTTTAACTTACCACCATCATGGGAAATGCTTGTAGATGTTGCAGATGAAAATTAGTATATGTTGCATACAGTAAAAATGTAGATTGATTTAAACAAGCATAGAGAGTTGCCAACTGGATACTCCAAGATGGTCACAAGATCTTCCATCTTATTAGTTCCTCTAATAGTGTGATGTTGATAATTTCCCTATTGGACATATTAGCATACTTTTCCCCCTTTGGAATCTTAGTGAACCTATAATTGTGATAGAAGTAACACTATGTGTCTTCTGAGGCTATAGTAAGTCATAAGAGGTTATAAAACATCTGTCTGGTACTCTTCGAGGAAGTGTACAAGAAGCCAAGCAGGAGCATGTAGAGATTCACAGCCTCAGCTGAGGACTCATCCTATAGCCTGAATTGGCCACCTTTTATATGACTCCATCCCCAGCTGCTATCTGACTACATCCATGTAAGAAATCCCAAGCAGAAATCTTGGTCAGCCCAGGAAACACCTAACAACTACAAAGATAATAGTATAATGATGTCAATTGTAATGTGTCATTAAGTTTTGGGTGATTTGTTCTGAATCAGTAGTAACTAGATGCCAACTCATAAATATAGAAAGAATTTGGAAGTAGAAAGTCATCTATGGTTACTAAATGAATTTGGGTAATGTATACATTGGAGTTCTTATATTACTTTGGCAATTTTTCTTTAAGTTTAACAATATGCCCAAATAAAAAGTCACATAAAATATGTTCAACAAAACCAAACAGAAATGTACAAAATGCAGTTGGATAAAAATAAAGAAAACTCCAATAAATGGAAGGTTGCACCATGCTCATGAATTGGTAGACTTAATAGTGTATATTCTCCCTAAATTTGTTGAAAATGTTCACAGTAAAAAATCTCAGAGAATTGTTGTTGCAATTGAAAAGACATTACTTAAATATATATGAACATTCAAAATGCAAAAAGTAACCAAGACAGTCTTGCGAAGATAAAAAATGTTGGAGGACTAATACTACACAATACCAAAGCCTGTAAGTTACAGTAATTAAAATATATGGTATCAGTGAAGTGTCAAACAAATTAGCCAGTTCAATCAGTTTGAGAATCCAGAAACTGCTCCACCCATGCGTAGTCATTTGATTTACAATAAAAGTGCTACTTCAAAGTAGTAGAAGTAAAATAAATTAATCATACTGGATCAATTCAGTATCTGTATTATATGAAAATGAATCTTAATTCTATACCATATACAAATATTAATCATCAATAAATTGTAAATATAAATATGAAAGGCCCAAGAGTAAATCCTCTACAAAAGGGTATAGAAGCATATTTCATGACCCTAGAGATAAAAAAAAATTCTTAGAGAAAATAAACAAAATATCTAGCATAAAGAAAGAAATTAATAAATTAGACTTCACTAATATGACATCCTTTTTATAATGTTTAAAAGAAATAAACAGCTTTTTAAAGGAATACATATAGAAGAAATAAACTACATTGATAAAGAATATTGAATTGAAAATTTTGATTAACTTGATGGTGGTGGGAAATAATATGTTTGAGAGATTGTGGAGAACCTCAAACTGGATATCAGTTGATATCTTAAGTGGTTGTTTTGCAGGATAGTAACATGAATTTATTATATTACTAATATTAATGAATGAATTAGTGAGTGCTAAAAATATGAATAAATAAATAAGAACCATAATGGACTAATAATAAAAGTGCATTATGGACCAACATTATAATTGTGTTATTAACCATCATTGATTATTATTCCTTGCAATCAGTTAATAAAGTTGAGGCCCATTAAAAAAGATAATAGAAAAAGAAAAATGAAAGGGAGGAAGGAGGAATTGAAAGGAGGACAAGAAGATGTTGTAAAAAAAATAAATTAAAGAGAAAAGTTAAGTAAAAAAAAAAAACTCCTGCGGACTCCAGAACATTTCTACATTATGTTTTGCATAACCAATAAAATAAAGAAAAACATATAACCTAGGATGAAAAATAGCACAAAATATGTAATTATCGAAAATGTAAGCATAGTTCCTTAAACTCTGCTGCAATATAAGAAAAATAAAACAAACTGCATCATTAAGAACAAAACCCAATATTCAAGACAATATAGCAGAATTGGCACTGCAATTGATCAAAACAGTGATATGGAAGGCAAACTAGAGTAGCACTTTTGTTTTTCAAAGGAGAGAATCATGACATTAGATAATAAAGAGAGAGCTCAGACAGAAAAACAGAGTAGAAAGTTAAACCTGAGAATTAAACATTTTCCTAAGGAAGAAATGAGTCCTTAGAAAAGAATCAGTAAGAAGAAATGTAATCTGAAATAAAATTTCCATGTCTGTTAACTACTAATGAGTGTAAATTCAATGGAGTCACACAATTGTATTCAAACATTTATAAAATGAGAAAACACAAATATTTCATAATAAAATACAAATTCAAAGAATGTAAGGGTTATTTTTTTCAAAGATAAATGTCAGGCTTGCTTCAGAGTCCTGGCCTGCAAAATGAACTCCCAGTAATCAATGTAATTATATTTGAAAATGTGCAAAGTTTTTATAAAAGAAATTATACTGCATG
Organism: Pan paniscus; assembly: GCF_029289425.2. Lineage (NCBI taxonomy): Eukaryota > Metazoa > Chordata > Mammalia > Primates > Hominidae > Pan > Pan paniscus. Next base: position 38,043,081 of record NC_073261.2, on the reverse strand, counting down.
CATTTTCTATTGAACTAGGGAAATAAAATATGAAGAAAAATTTTAATTTGAAACAAGTAAATTATGATATGCATAAGGATTTATGAAACTAGAAACCCTTGAAAAATGTATTACAGCTGATAAAGAGATGAAGCAAAGTGGATTGCTCAAGAAGAGGAAGCTGTGGTTTGTGATTGTAAAAGAATGTTGGTGAGGATAAAAATCAACAAAACCTATAAGTTAATCTACCTAAGTTAAAAATGTGTTGATAAATGCAAAGTCATTCCATAGGAAAAATTCCTCAAATATAAGGCATATAATGCAACGCAATTTAATTGTAATAATCTGACTATAACAATGACAATATTACTCATGCAAAATTAGGAATCATAATTGAAGGGCAATAACAAGTTTTACCATCATACTGGCTTAATAGATGATAAAATTTAATAACCAGTATTTTCCTTGACTTCAAAATTTAAAATTATAGATTTATATAGGCATAACAAAAAGCAAATATGACATATATGTTTATATTTTGTTCTTTCAGTTTATTCCCATTCTATCTTGTTTAGGATTCACTCACGGTGGTCATTTATTAATTTTTTTAAAATAAAACATCTAACCTTTCGAGATCATTCTACTCTATATAAGGAATTACAACAACTGACACAAAAAGTTAATTAGTGAGAGAAAGAGATGTCAGTGCTCAGTCCTTTTATGTCAGGCACTAGTCCAGAACACAAGATCCTAAGGACAGACACACTACCTAAAGAACAAGGCATTCTGCTTAAATGTTACCTCCTTCCTACAGGAAATTTTTTTTCACTTTCCTCAGCTCCCCGTCTTTCATTCTGATTAGCTCTCCTTAGTTTGTGTCTTGAACCAGTTCTTCCTTGTCTGAAGGAAATTTTCCACTTCCTGAGTCCATTCCCAACTCTAAACACCATTGCGAGTGAGTGCCATCCACCAGGTAGTAAAAACATGTAACCAGGTTTGGGAAGACTAGGAAAAATTTAAAAACTATTTAATGGGCATCTCTAAGCTACCTTGGATTTATTTTCTTACATCTGGATATATTCTAGTTCTTCTAAATACCTCCTCACTCAGAGGTTTTTCTTCTCATTGCATAGGTTGGCAATAAAATAGAATCTTTGCACTGCTGGTGGAAATGAAAAATGGTGCAGCAGATTTGGAAAACAGTCTGCAATTCAAGTGGTTAAACATAGAGTTACCATATGATCCAGGAAGCTCTTAAGTGTGGACCCAACAAAAAGGAAAACATATATTTACACAAAAACTTGTACTTCAATGTTCTTAGCAAGTTACTGGCACATCTTTAGAATTATTTAGGAACAGCTTTGTCCTAAAAAGGGGTCACCAGAATTCTAAGTGATGCTCTTCAACTAGCTGGATGATCTTGAATAATTCCTATCAACAAGTCTATCTGGATTTTAGTCATCTCATCTTTACTGAAGGATATAGCAAGTATAATTTTGTGTATTTTTTATTTCACTTTTTATAGTGTAAATTACCAGTGTCTTCAGTGAATAAATAAAAGTGAAAAACACATTGAAGCAAATTGTTCTGATTCTACAAATATTGACTTAATTGGATTCGTACATTTAGGGTAAATAGGAACCATCATTAAAATGCAATACATTTTGAGTAGCTTAGAATTTTGATGCTTTCCAGGACAAAAAAATAAAAGAGGTTATAGTGACTCATGTGTTCCTGATGACACTAAGAGTGTGGTAACCTTGTAAACCCTGGGCTTCCTTACATTTGGTGCCCTGGTTTCACAGATGGAATGTGAAAATGAATACAGATTATAATTAAATATAATTTGATTGGACAAGGAAAGAAGTTAGGATGCATTGATTGGTGCAAATAACATTATGCTTCATAACTTTTTTAAAATAAACTTTTGATAAGAAAACTTACCCATACATGTATATTCACAAATCTCAACATGTGTATATGCACTCACAAATTATAATGCAGGTTTTAATAAATTTTTCAGAGATTGAACACACTGTATAACAACTGTACCAAAGCAGAACACTCCCAGTCTCCTAGAAGCACCTTCTGTCTCCTCCCAAACATTAGCCCCACTCTTCTCCAATGCAAATTTAAATCTCACTTTCAGTAACATTGATTTAGTGATGGTGGTTTTTGAACTATATAAAAAGGAATCATGGATAGTGAGCTTTTTATTTCTAACGTCTTTTGCGCATTATTATGCTAGTAAGATACACCCACATTCATGGATGTAGTAGCAGCTTTTATATTTTCATTCATCCATAGTATTTAATTGTATGCACCTACCTCATTTTATTTATTCAAATTACTCTTGATTTGTATTTAGAATATTCCCAGTTTGGGGCTATCACTAATAATGCTATGAGTGTTATTTTATTTATGTATTTATTTATTTATTTTTGAGATGTAGTCTCACCCTGTCACCCAGGCTGGAGTGCAGTGGCATGATCTCGGCTCACTGCAACTTTCACCTCCTGGGTTCAAGCGATTCTTCTGCCTCAGCCTCCCTAGTAGCTGGGACTATAGGCGTCCGCCACCATGCCCAGCTAATTTTTGTATTTTTAGTAGAGACAGGGTTTCACCATATTGGCCAGGCTGGTCTCGAACTCCTGACCTTGTGATCTGCCTGCCTCAGCCTCCCAAAGTGCTGGGGTTACAGGCTTGAGCCACTGCACCCGGCCGAGTGTTATTGCACATTTCTTTCTGTGCACATCTGTACACATTTCTGAGTGGAAGGGCTGGATTAAAAGGGATTATATATTCAGTGTCAGTTCTCCAACTTGTGGTACCACTTTATATTCCCAAACATAATGTGTGGCCCTTCTAGTTCCCCCTTTCCGTCACTGTATTTGGCATTGTTCCTTTGAGTCATCCTATTGAAGTTTTAGTGGTAGACAGTTGTGATTTTCATTTGTAGGACTGGGATGATTATTGATGTTGGACAGCTTTTTATTGTTTTCACTCTGTTGTGCAGTGTCACCTTTGTCCCTAAAAAGTGTCACTATATGTGTTAGTCATTCTCAGAATACTCTCTTCTGTTGCATTAGGCAATTTGTTTGAACTCACATCAGCAGCACGGTTCGAGTATCCAAGTAGTGTAAGTCCTCATTCTTGGGCTTCTTCGGGTTTATTGTGGTTATTCAAACTCCTTAACAACGTAATATGATATTTAGAGTCAGCTTTTACATTTCCATTTACAAACAGTTTGAATTTTGATTTCGATTATCTTTAATATATCAATCTGTGAAGAATGAACATCTTTACAATACTGGGACTTTCAACCTTTGAAAGTACTATGGCCTTCCATTTGCTTAGATTTTCTTTGATTTCTTTGAATTATATTCTGGAGCTGTCAGTATATTTTGTTAGTTTTTTCTAATGCCTCTTGGTTTGATGCTACTATAAATGATGTGTTTCATAATTTTAATTTTTAGCAGTTGTTACATTTATATAAAAGTAAATACATTTTTATATTGATCTTTAATCTATTTGCTATGTATCTCATTGATTCTAATAATTTCTGTGTAGACAATTTGAAATTTCTCCCCCACACAGTCCTTTCATCAGTGAATTGTTATACCTTTAATTCTGCCTTTCTAATTCTTCTTCTTTATCATTGTCGTTGCTACTTTATCACACTGGCCAGGACGTTTAGAGGCGTCCACTCATGTGAGTCTGATCCAATGGCCTTGACCATGAAATTGTGCCTGAACCTGGCTGTGCATTTGGGTCTGAGGAAAAAATCCATGAGTGAAACTATAAATATTATAAGGAATTACTTTTGAGAACCTCAGAATTTCCAATCAAAGCAGAGATGCTAAAACTGAGCAGCACCACATCAGATGACTAAAAAGGAAGCAGGTGGTATAATCAAATAAACACCTTAGGTCTCCTGGAGGTTTTTGTTGCATGTTGAATCAGTATGGGACACCAACTACTATGCTGATAACAGTGATGAAGTGCAAATCTTCAGGCTCCAGCCTGCCGATGGTGAGAGTAAGCCCTGTCCCTGACCCACTATCACAAATCAGGGCTGTACCATAGATGAGGAGCCTGGGAGCCCGCTCAGGTTTCTTCTGGTACCAGGCTTAGTAGCTGCTAACACTGACTGGCCCTGCAAGTGAGGGTGGCTTTTTTCTCCAGAGACAAAGATAGGGAAGCTGGAGACTGTGTCATCACTGTTTCTACAGTGAAATCTGAGATTAGAAATAAAATGCCTTACAGTCTTTAGGATGGCTATTATAAAAAAGACAAGAGATAAATATTGATGAGGGTGTGAAGAAAATAAAACACTTGTACATTGTTGGTGGGAATGATGATTGGTGCACCCATTATGGAAAACAGTATGGAGGTTCCTAAAGAAATTCAAAACCTAACCACCTTATAACCCAACAGTGACCCTATTTTGGATACATACCCAGAAGAGATGAAATCACCACCTTCTTTTAAAGATACCTACACTCCCGTGTTTATTGCAGCATTATTCACAAGAAATGAGAAAAACCTGAGCATCCGTGGACAAATAAATGAATAAAGAAAATGTGGTATACATAAATGTACACACACACACCCCCCCACACACAATGGAATATAATTCAGCCTTAAACAAGAAGATTCTTTTTTATTATTATTATTATTCTTACTTTAGAGAAGTCTCACTCTTGTCGCCCAGGCTGGAGTGCAATGATGCTATCTCAGCTCACTGCAACCTCCTCCTCCCGGGTTCAAGCGATTCTCCTGCCTCCGCTTCCTGAGTAGTTGGGATTACAGGCCCATGCCAACACGCCCAGCTAATTTTCTTTTGTATTTTTTGTATTTTTAGTAGAGACAGGGTTTTGCCATGTTGGCCAGGCTGGTATTCAACTCCTGATGTCAGGTGATGCACCCGCCTAGTGCTGGGATTACAGGCATGAGCCACCACACCCAGCCGAAAAAGAAGATTCTTCTATTTGCCGTAACATGGATGGACCTAGAGGACAGTATTCTAAGTGAAAAAAGCGAGACACAGAAATAAAAATATTGCCTGATTTTACTTACATGTAAACCTAAAAATAAATTAAATAAGTAAAAGGATAAATTATGCAGAAATAGTGAATGAAACAGTCGTTATTAAGGGCCGGGGGTGGAACGGGAAGAAATGGGAAGATGTAGGTCCAAAGATGCAAGGTAGTAGATATTTATGAATAACAAGTATAGAGATCTACTGTAGAAAATGAGGGCTATAGTTAATAAAACTGTACTGTATTAGAGATTTTTGTTAAATAAGTAGATTCCAGCTGCTCTTGTCACAGATGAAAAAGTAACTATGTGAGATGATAAATGCTCATTCTCTTCACTATAGTAAGCATTTTACTATCTATATGTATGCCACAACATCATATTGCAAACCTAAAATATACAGAATAAAATTTATTTTTTGAAAAAACAGTTTAAACAGAAAAACAGATAATCACACATGTAATCTAGATTATACCCATTGTCTTTCCAATAGAGTCAAGACCATTGATCTACATTGAGCTTTAATTATTGTGCTTGCTGAGCGGAGATGCCAGGTTGAAGGACCCAACAAAGTTGAGAGAGTTTTCACTGACACACAGAACCCCCCATGCCCCCCCGCATATTCCCCTCACCTGGGACCCAGAGTAACATAAAGAAATGATAAATACATGAGCTGATGCACATCCTAAATATCCTGATTTGATCATTTTTCAACATATGTACATATCAAGACATCAAAGTGTACTCCATAAATATGTACAATTACAATGTGCCAATAAAAACAAATAAAATGCAAAGTTACCTATTAGTGACATTAGAAAGTAATGGAAGAAATGAGGACTAGGCGATCTAAAATTCTAGAGTAAAAAAACAACTAATTCTAGTTGAGTTGGTGTTCATCTGACATTTTGTTTTTCTGCCTTTTTTTTTTACCAAATGTGCGTTCGGATAGAAATTTTGATTTGGCACAGACAGAGAAACCCAGCAAGAAGAGAGAACATAACTGAGCTTTGAAGGTTGCACAGGGCAATTTCTGTGCAACCATAGCCAGATTTTTCATGTGGCATTTGCTGAGTTCTGAGTCAGGAGACAGGCTGCGGGAGCTTGGGTAGGAAGGCAGAAATCTCCAACACTCAGGATGTTTTTTCCTCCAGTGCTGTGCAAATCATCCTTTGTATATGTCTGAACCATGGACATTGATCACTATCCCTTTCTGCTGGGCCTTTTGGTTAACACGTCATTGCATGTTCATCTCCACAAACCTGACCACATCATCTCTGCTATAGGGGCAGAATGAGTTCTAGAAGATCTCTTCATGCTGAGTTGAATGGGATTGAGTCTCTTTGCACGGGAACTTCACTAAACCTTTGATGATTACAAACCTAAACACCTTTTCTCGCCATTTTCCCATGAAACTTGCAGTGGCACAGGCTCAACTCAGGAAGCCAGGCAGTGGTCTCTTCAACTCTGTGACTCTTCACAAGAAATACATCGGGACTTGATTTTAGGTTTATGTCATCAACTTGCAACACCCACTGGCATCTGAAGTTCACCAAATGTAAGTTAAAATGCAGGAGGATTGTCTAATACGGTAGACACAGTAGCTCATATCTACTGTGTTCCTTGTGTGTTCCCATTTCTGAAGTACCCTTGAAGTCTAAAACTGTTATCATTCTCTATTCTTCTAGCAATATATAGGGTGAATTCTATGCCCTGTATATTCCAGTGTATGCTTTTATTTTTAAAACCCAACTTTTGGAATTTCAAGAATTCCTTTTATGATCTATCAGTAAGAAGTGATCAAGGCAAATCAAAGAGTTTTAGCATTTGGATCTTGTATCTGACATTAATTTACAAAAGTCTAGGCACTCAAAAACCAAGATTTTTGCTAATTGCCCCCAACCAGCTACCCGTATAAATGGGGAGCCACATTTTACAACTAGTGTAAAATGTTGTCTACAGTATCTTTATTACATAGGAAGATAAGGAATAAGTAAGGAAAGTAGAAAGCTTGAAGGTGGAAAATACCAATTTCTAAATATGACCAAATAATTATCCTATTAAAATATATAAAAATGGATGAAATACATAAAAATGAGGAGGCACTCAGCATGTGTTGCCAACATTTGTATCAATTGCCTGGCACTTATGCTGATTAACTACAATTGAGAAATGTAAGAAAGGAGGATTCGAATGAGCTTTTATTCAGTTGCATCATGAATCAGCATCAGCTCCACGGGACCTTCCCCATTCTCCTACTGCTTTTGCCATGTCAAGGCTTTTGCAGCTACACAAATGAGTAGTTCCTGAGATGTAACCAAGGAATTCATGGGACCAATCTACTCCTCTGAGTTGTCCAACATTTTCCTCATGCACAGACTCAGAGAACTTGCTGTGCTGCTCCCCAGACAAACATCACATGTGAGCAGCTGGGCCACTTCAAGCAGAGAGGTTTGTGCTCAGGGCTGTAGCACTGTGGGAGGATCTTGTGCATCTTGCATGCAGTAATAAACTCCAACATCCTCAGCCTCCACCCGGCTGATTTTCAGTGTGAAATCTGTCCCTGACCCGCTGCCACTGAACCTATCTGGCACTCCAGAGAACCGGTTGGAAACTTCATAGATCAGGAGCTGTGGAGACTGGCCTGGCTTTCTGCAGAAACCAATACAAATAGGTGTATCCATCACTATGCAGGAGGCTCTGACTAGACCTGCAGGAGTTGGAGGCCTGCTCTCCAGGGGTGATAGACAAGGAGAGTGGAGTCTGGGTCATCACAATCTCTGCACTGGATCCTAAAATAAATAGAAAGAAGTGGAAGGATATGTACAAATATCATGTCATTTTTCATAAATTTTCATTTTTTATTTCAGGCTATATAATTTTTTGTTGTTTGTATTTATACACTAAACATATTCCAAATTTGCAAGCCTCAAAGGGGATTCTAGAAGTCACCTACACCATCTCCCTTTCTCTGTGTGACAATCTTCACCAGAGCACACAGGTCCTTGCTTCTTTTTGAATCGTCCTCACTCTCACAGATTTAAACCTCACATTCCCCATCCTGGAGAACAAGACCTGTACATCTAACACATGGGCAGGGCAGAACACACATGGAAGGCAGTGGGGCCCCCAGGCTTACCTTCCCACCCCATTCTCCTCCCACATCTCCTTCTGTCCTTACCAGGGACCCAGAGCATTAGCAGCCCCAAGAGCTGAGCAGGGAGCCTCATAGTGAGAAGGTGAACTGAGGAGTCCTGATCAGTCAAGGCAAGGGTTAGAGCTGAGCTTTTATCTCAGACCCACAAGGGAAGGTCCTCCCTAGAGGACAATATGCAAATCCCCTGGTGGGTGCAGTGATGCTAAGCGCAACAACAGGAGGATGAGGGCTTCTCTTGTGGGCAAGGGGACATAAAATATCCTGCGTGTTTCAAGGAAAACTAACCAAGATAAAATCTGTGTTGCTTCAGTTGGAGAAGAGACATATTATAATATTTCCTTTTCTTTCCACCTGTTTTTCAACAGTTCTTTAGCACTTTTCCAGGCACATTTTGCACTTGTCTTTAATAAAGTTGAGTTTCCATAAATATTGGCTGATTCTTTTTTCTTGCCTCCAATTTTCTTTAAAAGAATCTAGGTTTGGCTTTTCTATTTTTTTTTTTTCATTGAAATAAACCACATATAAAGGGCAGAAATCCTAAATGTGGAATGAATAAAGTTTTATGTATATTCACTATCCAGCTGAAACTATAGAATATTTCAAAATTTCTGGATGATTCTCTCGTACACCTTCCCATTCAATAACTGCCTCCCCATCCCAACCAAAGTAACTGTCTTTCTGACATCTACCACAATAGTTTGTTTGTACTTGGTAGTGAATATCATAGAAATTGAAGTAAACATTTTTTTATCATTGTGTCTATTTTTTTCCCAGTTCTTTACTATTTGGAGGCCTTTATTTCTGCTTGTGGATTCAAATTACTGTTCTCTATAATTTCATGTGATTCTGAGCAATGTTTTCTTAAATTGATTTCAGATAATTTATTGAATATCTACAAGTAATAATTTCTTTTCATTTGTGTTTATCAAGGTAAGGACTAAGCTCTGATTTTTTTTTCCTTGTCTCAGTTCCTATCTAAGGAGTCTGGGGAGTCATGCCCTACAAACTATAAATTCTCATCAGATGGGTTTTATTTAACCCTACATATCCTTGGACTTACTTTCCAACCTGACTGTGGTGTAACATTATGCAACAAGGCAGAAAATTAAAATATTTTACCCCAAAACATGTTTCTTTGCCCTATCTTGAAATGGCCTTGCAAAGCTGTCCTTTGTGGGGAAAAATTTGCATCTGTAAAGAATCTCTATTAACATAGCCAGATCTTTTTCTTCCAGGCTCTCCCAATCTTAAAGAAGAGTCTAGCACATTTTAAAGACCTGAATAGGAAATATTTGTAATCTATTGTCTCTAAGGGCAGCCACTATATGACTTCAAAAGAACCTTGGTCTTCCACAGTCTTTTATCTTAACCTGAACATTTATTTTCTATTGATCCCAGGTCTTTAGACAAACTCAACCAATTGTCATCAAGGAAATGCTAGTTAGAGCCTGGAACCTCCCCCGCTTCACCACCCCCCATCCTCACCCCTGCTTTGAGTTGTCCCACCTTTCTGGACCAAAACAATGTATTTCTTAAATGTGTTTGATTGACATCTCATGCCTCTCTAAAATGTATAAAACCAAGCTGCGCCCCAACCACCTTGGGTACATGTTCTCAGGACCTCCTGAGGGTTGTATTGGGGGCCACGGTCACTCATTTGGCTCAGAATAAATCTCTTCAAATATTTTAGAGAGTTTGACTCTTTATCGACAAAGAAATATGTTTAGTTTGCTTTATTCTTAAAGTATACTTTTGCTGCATATAGAACTTTGGGTTGATTTTTTTCTTTCAACATTTGAGTATGCCATTCCACCGTCTTCTAGTCTCCATTAGAAATAATGGACCCTTATTCAGTGTCTACATTATTGTATCTTTGTACATAGTGGTTTTTTTTCTCTTGAAGATTTTCCCTTTGTAACTGTATTTCAGCATTTTAATTACAATGTGTGTAGTTACGAATCTTTTTTGCTTCCCCTGGATGTGTTTCATCACATTTCTTGGATCTATATAGTAATGTATTTCAATACATTTGAAAAGATGTTCCCATTATTTTTTCACATACTTTTTCAGCTCCTTTCTCTCTCCCTTCTCCTTTGTGACTCCCATCCACATTTGTTGGTGTTCTTCACACTGACCTATACATCTCTGAGGTCTTGCTTGGCTGCTTACATCTTTATTCTTTGGAACAGATTATTTCTATTGGTTGATCTTCAAGTTCACTGATTCTTCTGACACTGTCAACTATTGTGGTACCTATCTAAATTTTCAATTGAGTTATTCTACTTTTCAGTTTTAAAATTCTCTTTTGGTATTTTTTTGTCTTCATAACTTCCACTGTTCTATTGAAAGTCACTATTTTGAAACCACCTTTGCAAAAATTTTAATAGTAAGAAAATTATGGCAGTAAAAGAGATCTGATCTAACCCACCTCCCCATCTTGCATTTTCCTTAATTATTCCTGGGCTTTTGGGCAGAGCTAACTTTGGAAGCCATTTAGGTTATAGTTTAAATGATGATATGGGTTATCCAAAACTCAGCTACCTTTGTAAAGATCATGAAAGGCCATCAAATAGTGGGAAAAAAGGAGCCTGATTCTGCTAAGGTGTGGACTGGTCACCAGATACTCCTTCAGATAACACCACTATTGTAGATTGGCCTTTTAAGATATATTTTCAAGTATTGTTGCATATCTGACAACAATGGCTCCACCTGGACCTGCTAACCCGCATCCTGTGGCCCCACTCAGGAGAGATTCAGCTCCAGAGGACAGCTCCGACATTTTATGACTTCATTTCTGACCCAACCAATCAGCAGCAAGCACCCATTACCTGGCCACCCCTTCCTCCAAACTGCCTTTGAAAAACCCCTAACTACAGGCCTTCAGGGAGATTGATTTGAGTACTAACTCTGTCTCCCATGTGGTGTGGCCAGCCTTATGTCTACTAAAACTCTTTATTGCAAATGAAACTGACTTTGCAAAATTATGACTGAGACAGTGAAAGAGGTCTAAATTACCTGACTCCATCTTGCTTCTAACCTCCAAGTTGTCCTTGTTCATTCCTGGGCATAGGCTGAACTAACTTTGAGAGGAATTTAGTTTAGAGTTTAAAACAAAGACAATAACAGCCTTTTCCCAAGGCAGATGTTCTTCTTGCCTGGGGTCTAGATAGGCTTTGTAGGACTAACATTAGCCACAAGATTGGAAATTATGGTTTATGAGTCATGCAGCTGGAGGCTACAAGGTTCTGACCCCCTCAAACTGCTCCTAAGATCAGTGCTTGAGATATTTTGCAGATCTTGCACTTGACGGATCAGCTGGCACCACCCAGATCAATAAACTGCTAATCTGATCTTATGGTCTCCCACCCAGGAACTGACTCAGTGCAAGAAGACAGCTTTGACTCCCTATGATTTCATCTCTGACCAATCAGCACTCCTGGCTCACTGGCTCACCCACCACCCACCAAGTTGTCCTTAAAAATTCTGCTCCCTAAATGCTCAGCAAGACTGATTTGAGTAATAATAAAACTCTGGTCTCCCGCATAGCCAGCCCTGCCTGAATTACTCTTTCTCTGTTGCAATTCCCCTGTCTTGAGAAATCAGCTCTGTCTAGGCAGCAGGCAAGGTGAACACATTGGGCAGTTACACAATGTCGTGGTCTTCATTTGTGCAGTGGTTAGGAAAAAATCCCTCAGCTAGGTACAATGTGTTTAATCATTTTTTTCATATTTTCCATTTTAAGTATTTGATCATAGAGTACTGATCGAAATAAATAAAATTTTTAAACATCTTTAAAATAACTCTATTGAATTCAACATCTCATTTGGTCTTTTACAACTGCAGGAGGTGAGCAGCAGGTAAACAAGCAAAGCTTCCTCTGTCTTTAGAGCCTCTCCCCATTGCTTGCATTACCACCTGAGCTCCACCATCTGTCACATCAGCAGCAGCATTAGATTTTCACTGCAGTGCAAACCCTATTTTGAACTGTACATGTGAGGGATCTAGGTTGTGTGCTCCTTATGAGAAACTAATGCCTGATGATCTGTCACTGTCTCCCATCACCCCCAGATGGCATCATCTAGTTGCGGGAAAACAAGCCCAGGGCTTCCACTGATTCTACATTATGATGAGTTGTGCAATTATTTCATTATATATTACAATGTAATAATAATTGAAATAAAGTGCACAATAAATATAATGTGCTTGGATAGTCCTGAAACCATCCCCCACTCTGAGACCCATGGAAAAATTGTCTTCCACGAAACCAGTCCCTGGTGCCAAAAAGGTTGGGGACCACTGCTATAGATAATAGAAACCAGGATTGTCATTTCAAGAAACAGAAATCACAAATAAGAAAATGAGGAAAAATAGAATGATACTTGTGGAATTGCTCCTTAGGAGCTTATGTTCTTTTCTTACTTATATTTTCATTTGTATATTTTAATTAGTTTTGAAATAAATTTAGATTTACGCAAAGTTTCAAAAGTAGTAGATTGTTTCAATATACTTCTCCTCCACCTTCTCTTAATATTAAACATCTTAAATAACCAAAGGGGGATGATATAAAATGAAAAATTAATATTGATACAATAGTATTTACTCCATGTTTGGATTCCACTAAATTTTTCACTAAAGATTCTTTCAAGTTCCAGTATCAAATCCAGGATGACATATTGCACTTAATTTTCTTGCCTCCTTAATCTCCTCCAATCTGTGATCATTGTTTATTCTTTCTTTGTCTTTCATGACCTCGATGCTTGTAAAATGTACTATCAATGATTTTTAAGATTGCCCTTCTAATTTTCTCTATTAATTAATTCAGATTATATGTTTTTGACAAGAATATCACAAAAGAGATGGTCCTTGTCAGCCAGTGCATCATCTTGAGTTGCATAATGTCAACATGTCTTGTTACCTGTGATGATGAAGGACCGTGATCAATAAAATCCTTTTTGTAAAATGTTTTGGACAAAGGGAACACACGAAACTGCTTTCACTGCTCTTCCTATTTGGTCATGTCCTCACATTATTAGAAATAATTTATTTTTCTCTGAGCCTGCCATTACTTATTTTTTTTCCAGAATTTAGTTATTTTTGAAGTCTGCTAACCAATTAAGAATATTGAAAAAATAATGTTCATTCTTAAACAGTAAATTTTCAGTGATGCCATTTACCAATGGAATGTTGTTAGCTTGAATAATGGAACAGGGGAATAGAATTATTAAAACATAGAAGTATTACACCAACAGACAGCTGTTACTAAGCCATGTAATTGGATAAATGAATTGAATTTTCTACCACTAGGAATGTTATAGAAATCAAATGGAAAGATACTGCAAGCACTGAGCTGCTCCTAACTGGAGAGATTGAAATACAATTGCTGCCATATTATATAATTCACACAGTTGAGACACAATATTGGAGAAAATGAAAGTCTAGGGCCTCAGTTTAACATATATAGCATTTGTTATGAAGAATACATATTTTTCCAAGTTTTTGCATTTGTCATCTGATGAATCAATGGGATTATGATTGAGTGTTGCTAGGGGTATGGAAAGAGGAGCTATTAGAGAAGGGCTACCAGACTTTACTGGATATAATTAGCCTAACTTGGACTTGTGGAGAAGAAGACTTAGAAGAAAAGCATTTGGAAAAGCCACACATGTTTTAAAAATCAAATACTTGCATCTTGAAAAACTATTTCCAGAGAAAAGCAATGACTTAGCAAAAAAGTTAAATGACAGTTTAGGTGACCAATTCAGTCTCATACACGTGCAGCTGCTTTGCTCTTTTTGCCTTGCATCCCTGAGGTCTCAGAAGGGCCTAGGCTTGAAAGGACTTGTTTCCCTAGGAATCAAGCAAGTAAGAAAATAAATTGACAACATACTTAGAGGAGAAGCCTGTCAAACTTCCAGGGGAAAACCTGGGATTAGGGGAAGCCAGGAAGAGCATGGCTGAGCCAGAAAGGGTGGAGCACATGAATCTCATGGAGATGAGCCATAAGGCAGGAAGTTGAGAATCAGAACAGCTGATTTAGAACAGACCAGTACCTCCTTATGGATCTGACACTGTGTATGGTCCAGTGGAATCTGCAATGAGGCTGTGAGTTGAGCAGCAAAGTCAGGGCAAGGCAAACTGTTCTTGGAGCCATGGACAACAGGAGAGTATTTCTTCAGGGCCAGTGATACAGGGGGCCTGAGAAGAGGGACTCAGGATGGAGCCCTCTGGGAGCTGCCTCAGCAATGCTGTCTGGACACTGATCATTTAATGAGAGGGACCCCTGGGCTTAGAGCCACACCACATCTTCCCACCTCCTTCAAGGGCTCCTCACCATTTCTACCTCACCTCAACTTCCTTCTTGTCTAAGAGGAGCAGCTGCTCAGACACTGATTCCCTGGAGGAAGCAGATGCTCAGCTGAGCAGAAGGGTTGACCCTGCATGGGAGTGTCACGTGTGTCCGTGTAAAGAGAGTCCACCAACAGGCTCTGTGTGAGCAACAAGGCTGTTTATTTCACCTGAGTGCAGGCGGGCTGGTCCGAAAAAGGAGTCAGCAAAGGGTGGTGGGATTATTATTAGCTCATATAGGTTTGGGATAGGCCTACAAAGTACATTCTCAAAGGCGAGGAGAATATTACAAAGTACCTTTTTAAGGGCAGGGGATACTATATCGTATCAGTTAGGGTGGGGCAGGAACAAATCACAATGGTGGAATGTCATCAGTTAAGGCTATTTTCACTTATTTTGTGGATCTTCAGTTGTTTCAGGCCATCTGGATGTATACATGCAGGTCACAGGGGATGTGATGGCTCAGCTTGGGCTCAGAGGCCTGACAGGGAGGTGTATGTTTAGGGCCGTTCCACTGTATAGGGTCCCAGTGAGTGCGCTGCTCACAGAAGTAATATGCAACGTTTCCTGGCTCCACATTGGTGATTGTGAGTGTGAACTTCCTCCCAGACCCACTGCCACTGACATGGGCTGGGACCCAGGAGCCCTGTTTGTCACCATATAGATCAGTGGTTGAGGAGATTGGTGTGGCTTCTGTTGGAACCCGTTCAAGTAGATGTCTCCATTCCTATGGATGAGATTGCGACTGGCCTTGCAGGAGACAGAGACCCTGTCTCCCACGGCCACAGACAGGAGGGATGGGGGCTGAGTCAGCACAGTAGCCTGATGGGAAAGGGTGGAAAAACAATTGATCAGTCTGAATACAAGTCAAAAACAATGGTTGTGAATGAAAAAAAAAAAAGATACATCATATCTAGGTGTTCTTCAGGTTTTTAAGCCTCTGCCATCTGAATGAAAGGCTGAAATAAAAACTTTGGCCATTGATCTTCACTGTCTCACCCACTGGATAAGAGTGGCCACCACTGTTCTCATCCTGAAAATTACATATACGTACAAAGAATCCTGTACCATGAATGCAGAGCACCAGGGTCAAGAGGATCCATCCCAACAAGACCATCCTGGGCAGGGGAATCTTCTAGAAGTCTGTTTTCAGCCTAGATGAGCAGAATCAGATAACAGGTTCACTTTCACACCTTAGATGGAGCGGTCAAATAGCCCATGTATGTTTCTGTGCAAAAGACCTTGAGTGCTAGGCATTCAGCTCTGAACCTCAGTCAAAGTTTCCTATGAAAGAGAATGCCTCGCTGCGGCTCCCACACCGGCTGTACTCAGATGCCTGGGCATGGTCCAAACATGGGCTCAGGTTGAGCATAACCATGATTTAAGGATAAATATCCCGGGGGTCAGCTGACCTTCTGAAGTGTCAAACATGATATTAAAGGATCAATATGGGAAAGGAAAAATGTCACTAGGTTGTGATTTTTCATTTAGTTCAGACAGCTATTTCTTCTGCCCATTTTTCTTTCCTGAATGGAGTCATAGATATAAATCTAACCAAATATACAATTTTCATTGTCCTCTTAATCATTGGCAAACTATATCTACACTTCTGGAGCATCCGAGAAGCTAGCCCATACCAGTGCTATCTTTGGAGCCAGGCGGTAACTGTGGATGTGAGCAAATGACAGTTAGATCTACAAGTCTCCAAGACCATGACCACTGGCCTGGGAGGACCTGCAGGCTTTGCACGTCCTCATATCTGGATGAAAAACATCTTGATCCTTGTCCTTTTGATGCCCTTCAATTACTAGGCCACACTCCAAAAACCTAGTCCTCACTCCTCTCCTTTGCTAGACAGACCCTCTCACTCACAGCTCTTCCTCATGGACATTTCCTGTGAATCATTTCTCCAGGCTTACACACACTCTGCATGTCACAGTATGTGACAGAGGGAACTGATGTCTAACCAATTACCCGTTGATTAGGTTGTTCTGAGTCCTAAGTGTTAATTGTCCTTCTGCAATAGAGTCAGCTAGAAAAATGAGAAGCGCGAAGAGGTGTAAAATTATTAGTGCACGAAAATGGTAAGCTATGAACTGGGATGATGAAGTAATAATAGTAATAGTAATAATAATAATAATAATACCCAGAACTAGCCTGGACTCTGGGCCATTATTAATCCGAGATCCCAGAGCCCTCTCTAGAATCGCTATTGCACACGTGCCCCCTCTTGTGGTCAACTCTGCCAAGACACCTGGTGTTTTTTCCTGGTACTTAACAGAGTCATTCCTAGTGAATAAGGTAAGTCTTTTTTGCATATTCTCAAACACGCTTTGTTGTTTGTTTGCTTACTTGCTTGTTTATGATGCCTAAAACAATCATAAATGTTTTTCAGGCACTATCCAAGACTGTGGGAACATAAGCGAGTGGTAGGTAGCTTTCAGTTAGATGTTAAAACTATGAATTGGGATTTCCTCATGTCTGGTTTCCAAGTGTTGTGGAGGCCACACAACATGTTGCTGTCCAACGCTCTCTAGCTAGCAATAGAGTGACCGTAAGTTTATCAGACTTGAGGCCCACAGCGGCTCAGTCGGTGATTTCTTTTTTCTTTTTTTTTTTTTTTTTTTGAGACGGAGTCTCGCTCTGTCGCCCAGGCTGGAGTGCAGTGGCGCGATCTCGGCTCACTGCAAGCTCCGCCTCCCGGGTTCACGCCATTCTCCTGCCTCAGCCTCCCGAGTAGCTGGGACTACAGGCGCCCGCTACCACGCCCGGCTAATTTTTTGTATTTTTAGTAGAGACGGGGTTTCACCGTATTAGCCAGGATGGTCT
Source organism: Pan paniscus (assembly GCF_029289425.2). Lineage (NCBI taxonomy): Eukaryota > Metazoa > Chordata > Mammalia > Primates > Hominidae > Pan > Pan paniscus. The sequence goes on along the minus strand of NC_073261.2, from coordinate 38,025,731 downwards.
CGATCTCCTGACCTCGTGATCCGCCCGCCTCGGCCTCCCAAAGTGCTGGGATTACAGGCGTGAGCCACCGCGCCCGGCCAGTCGGTGATTTCTTACTCCACTCTTTCTTTGTTCCCTCAGTAGGACATCTGTGGGCAGTTTCCACCATGTCTATGCCTCTGGCCTCTCTCAGCTCCCCTGCAGTGCTGCGGGTCAGGGCTGATGGCTGCACAGAGAAAGGTCTTCATATTATCAGCTCTGGCTAGAGCTCAACTTCAGAGCAGGACAGTGCCCTCCAGATGATTACAGAGCAGGAAGACTGCCTCTTCTGTCTCATTTGTCTTCTCTAAATGGAGTACATTCTAGATTTTTATGCAATATTTACATTCCAATATTTATGGAATGATTCAAATTATTTTTCAAAACTGTATTGGAAGCTGTGTCTGAAGGCGGGGAGCAATGCTTTTTGTTTGTTTGTTTGTTTGTTTGTTTTGTTTTTGAAACGGAGTTTCACTCTTGTTGCCCATTCTAGACTGCAATGGCATCGTCTTGACTCTCTGCAACCTCCGCCTCTGGGGGTCAAGCGATTCTCCTGCCTCAGCCTCCCAAATTGCTGGGATTACAGGCGGAGCAATGCTTTTCAAAATGACTTTGCTCTCTGGTTCCACACAAGGCACTGAAGCCTGCGGAATTTAGGGCTTCACGTGGGTTCGAGGGTCCCAGGCTGCCGCCTCATCACTCAGCCTCCTTTTCTTGCCCAGTGCTCTGTGTTCTTTCTCTGGTCAGGAAATTCTCACACATTTTGGTCTAAAATGGAAGGAGTGTTGCTTCTTTCACCTGAGGATCAATCAATTTACAATTTTTGAGACAATAATTTACACTTAATTAAATCAAATCACGTTCATCATATTTGTCTAGAAATGATTTTATTCTTTTTATTTATTACAAATTGCCTCATGGCCTGACCAAACTTCCAGCGGATCACTTGCAAGAGCAAATTTAACTGTCAAATTTACCGTTACATTCATCCATTGAGTTATTGGTTTGAATTACTTTATATTTGACATTTGTTTGATTTCTTTTTATAGTTTCTGGTTCTCTGCTAAAATTCTTGATCTTGTCATAGAATGCATTCAGCATATAATATACTATTGGCCCAATATCCACAAATTATTTTGGTCCCTTTCTGTTGCCTGTTTTTTTCTCTCCATTTTGTATGTTTGGGTATTGTTGATTGAAATCACACTATGTTTAATACACTTAATATCTATGTAGATTTAAACTGATACTTGCCCTACAACATTTTAGAAGCAATTTTGGGCTCTGGAATAATTTTCACACTCCAGAGAGGATTTACTTCTTATTCTGCCAGAATGAAATGCTAGGGCTGTACCAAGTTAATGCCATCAAAGGACTGCACTACTTTGGGCCTGGGTATCAGCACGGTGGTGCCTTGCTACTCCTGGTGCAACCTCCTCCCGGTATGTTTCCCTAGCAAGATTTCACCTCAAGACCTCGGTATGTGTCAGGATCCCTCCTTTTCTGCAGTCGTTCGGGACAGTTTTTCACCTGTGGCCATATGAGATTTTTTTAAAGCTCTGATGGACTCCGAGGCCTCTTGGCCCCTCCTTTCTTTCAGATTTTCAGGACTGGGCCTCTATTTCTGAGCCTGCTTATGTCTCAAGGGACACTGAAGGCACAAAACTAGTGCTCACCTGTCTATGCTTCCCTGCTTTTCTTGTCTCCTTGAAGACCTGCTGGGTTGTAATGTTTAATGCCCCATCATGGAGGTAGATGGGCCAGTTTCCTAATTAATAATTATTAAGTTGAGGCCAAGAAAACTTGAGAGAGTGTTTATTGTTCCCACAGAGGATGCCTGTGTGGGGTGGGCACGAGCTGGTGCAGACCTGCCTGAAGAGGCAGAGTTTAGGCTTTTAGAGTTGGTAAGGGGAGAGAGTGACAGAATGTTCTCCCTGTGAGCTGGAGGGTTGTGGGGAATTTCCTACCAGTGCTTATAGAGATATGGGCAGAGAAAAAAGGAGGAGGGGCTTGGAGGATGTCAGGGATAAAACATCAAAAGTAATCAGACTCTCAGACATGGTGATGCTCTAATGCCTTCAAACACGTTTTCATATTTTATTCAGCTTTTTTTAGGTGTACCCAGAAGGTTGGTTCCACATAAGCCGTTCCACCATTTTACAGAAGTGGAAGTTGCAAAACAATTTTTAAATTATGAAATGGTTCAAATTTAAAAATATGGTGAGAAATATTGTATATATAATTACTGGGTGGAGCAAAATAATGATAAATAATGTTATCAAATGTTTACTATTTATAAACATTTTAAAAACATCTATTCAACTCTTATAATACCATATGATGTAGTTATTTCTTTATTTTTTATTATTACAGATGGGAAAACCAAGCAAAGAAAGTTTAAGTAACGTCCTGAAAGTCACACAGCTGTTAAGTGGATGAGCCCAAATTCCCATCAAATGTGTATGGTTTCAGTTCCTGTCTTTCATCATGGGATAAAGTAGTATCCAAAGGCCCTTTCTGAGGGGTTCATTAGATTTCCCACTTAGATATCAGTCATTTTGACAAGAGAAAGAAGTGGATTGGTGTCCTCTCGCTGTCCAGATTTCTCACACCGTGACAGGCAAGCTCCTATGTTGTTGACAGTAACAGTACGCTACATCTTCAGCCTCCAGGCTGCTGATGGAGGGGATGAAATCAGTCCACCCACTGTCACTAATCCTGGCAAGGACAGCAAGGTGCAGGTCATAATTACTATAAATAATAAGATTCAGAGCCTGACCTGGTTTTTGTTGGCTCCAATTCAGGCAGCTATAAATATCGTCACAGCTTCTCAGCTGATGGTGGCCTTTCAACTTCTCTCAGGAAGCTTTGTCTGAAAGTTTTGTAAGTTTGGGCACGATAATGTTCCCATTGACAACTGAAATGAAAAAAAAAATCACATGAGAATTGGTGATGTAATTGAGGTTAAATACATCACACTTCATGGTCTTCTCAGGTCACTCAAGTGTGTGAGTTCCCCGTGAGAAGTCACAATTCACAGATGCAAAAAAGCCCTCAGAACTCATCTTACAATGAGAGGAAAGGCTGTTTCCTCATCATGTGGGAGCCTCATAATTTCAGCTCCTAACTGTGAGCAAGGCATCTATCTCAGACCAATTCCACTGAGTCAGGGTGAAGTCAGACAGGCGCATACACAGTAAGAATCGCAGGATACTAAACTGGGTTCTGCCAATACCAGGCTGAGTCACTGCTCAGCCCTAACTGATCCAGCTGTTTTTGGAGACCAGAGCCTGAGTCAGCACAGTGATTACTGCGACATCTAATTCAGAAATAGAACACAAACACATCAAATATTTTTCTGAAAATATAAGTGTTATGAAATGATATTTCCTAAGCTATCAAATATCTTAAGAAATATTTCCTTTATTTCTAATGCTTGTCCTTACTTCATGATATGCACAATTTCCCCACTCCAACCAGTATGTATTCTATTTAGATCATAAGATACGATTAGTGGTTATGTTTATGTTTGTCACTCAATATCAGCGGTATAGTACTCCAAAATCTCAAATTGCTAGAACAGCATTGTATAAAATGTTTAAGTGAAGTGATAATTCACAAATAAACATGAATTTCAGATTTGTAAAAAGAAATGAAAACACAAATGTCCTAGTAGAGCAGGATAAAATACACTTTTCTACACACAGAGTAAAGGGTAAAAATTATAAAGGGAAATATAGTTGCACATATAAGCAATTTTTAAAAATCAACTGCCATCGGCTGTGCAAACCTCAGTCCCATCAACTCTCTCACTGAAATATTTCTCAGGTTTATCTCTCTATCCCCTCCAACATCTCGATAACCACAAGGAGCCTTAAGAATGATGTTGCTCATGTTCTAATCTCTCATTGTCTAGTTTGATAAGTTATGTTGACAACTGCACAATAAGAGTGATAGGATCAAAAGACTACTGAAGACATTTCAAATGGAAAAACTAAAAGTCAGTATCTCTCATAAATATAGACAAACATTCAAAAAAAAGGGAAGATTTACCTCTATCTCTCTCAGATAATCTGCCATGCCCAACTTGAATATATTTCAGAAGTGCAAGGTTATTATAACATTACATAATCAATCCATATAATGCATCATACTGACAGAATTAAGAACAATAACTTTTATTATCTCAATAGTAGCTGGAAATCACTTGAAAGAAGTCAACAGCTATTCATAATAAAACTCTCAGCAAGCCTGGGATAATGGAAAACACCTTATTCTGATAAAGCATCTACAAATGATCCATCTTTAGAATTACTGAGGTTTAAAATTATTGAGAAGTGGTACAGGCAATTCTACAGCAAACATCTTACTTAGTGATAAAATATTAAACATTTCACTTCTCAAATTATACAAAATACTGAACCATCCACTATATGAAATCATAATGGAGGTCCTAAGACATGCAAAAATTCAAAACAAATAAACAAACAAAACCCATGGAGTATGGAAATGAATAAGCAAAACATTTGTATTTGTTGATAAAATTTGTACATAAGTTCTTAAAGAATCTAAAACTTAATCACTAGAAATAGGTCTCTGCATACAATGTGGATTAAAGGAGATATAAATAAATAGCATTTTCATGTTCATAGAACAGAAGATTTGATATTGTTAAGAGTTAATGGGTGCAGCACACCAACATGGCACATGTATACATATGTAACAAACCTGCACGTTGTGCACATGTACCCTAAAACTTAAAGTATAATACAAAAAAAGATTTCAGTTTTCTCCAATTTGATATATAGACTCAATGCAGTCCGATTAAAATCCCCAAAGGAATTTTTGAAATTGAAAAGGTGATTCTAAAATTTACGTGGAAATTCAAAGGACGTAGAATAGCCAAGAAAATCTTAAGTCTAAAAATCTGGTATTATGTCTTCTGACTTTTTTTTCTGTATAATAAAGCCACACTAATTAAGACTGTACTGTAAGTACAGAGATAGAAAAAGAGTCAAGAAAAATATTCTTTTTACACAATCATGAGATTTTTAAACACAGGCAATAGAGTGAGGTATAGGTTTTCAATTGTGTTTTGTTTTGTTGTGTTTTGCTCTATTTTTGCAAGAAATGGTGAGGAGTTATTGAGTATGAAAATAAAAATAAATAAAACAAGACATCAAAATAAAATTCTTGATCCACCTCACCCCAGGCAAAAAACATGAATTAGAGATAGACTGTAGCCTATATGTGAGAGGTAAAATAATGATGCTTCTTCAAGAAAGCATAGGAGCATATCTTTAAGCCCTTTGGTGGTAAAAATTTATTAAACAGAGGACACACATAAACACACAAAACAAACACAGGAGAAAAAAATGACAAGTAAAATGGCAAATTAGATTACATTATAATTAAGAACTTCTAATCGTATCAATGTGTATGATTAATATAACATTACACACACAGACACTCACACACACGATTTGAACAGGAACTTCCCTAAAGATATGCAAACAGCCAATGAAAATAAATATATGAAAAGTGACTCAACATCATTACCTATTAAGGAAGTATAAATTTTAATCATGATACAACTTCAGATTTATCAGTACAGATGTTTTGTGTTGGATATGTATAGTGGAACTTTGACATAATTGACTCCATCTCAGATAAAGACTGCATTATATGTTTCATAGGGCAGCTTGCCAACAAGAATAAAATGTTTTGCCTAGAAAATAAAAAAAAAAGGCTGCATCCAACCAGATAAGGTCACAAGCAAGCACAGTCTTGCACTATGAGTTCTCACCAGAGGACTCTGTGACCCTGAAAGTGCGGGCTGTCAGTATCTCAAAAGGGCCATCTTAATTCACAACCATCCTGTTGTCATTTGTGATAAGAACTCCTCATCTGCCTAAGAAGGCCCTGACACATCAGAGACTCTTCCTTGCAAGGACCAAGGGACCTTCAGGCCAGACCAGGATTCTTTTTGTCTTCTTCACTACCCCTGGATTGATTTGATAACTCTTTCTCCTATTTTTTTTCCTTTGGTGTTAAATGTTGCATTGTGTAAACTTTAACTTATAATGTATATGTATTCATTAAGAATACTATTATGTATGGTTTGCAATATTGATCGGCTTGTGCAATGGTTTTAGCCTGTGTGCCCGCAACACTGACAATCGAATGGCTCCTTGGGAGCTCCATGTAGCTTGCAGCTTCTGTGTTGGAAATAGCATCAGTAAAAGTCTGACATTGTGGAAAGACATAAACACGCATGGGCCTGGTTAACTCTGACCTTGGAGCGCACATGACAGGGTAGATCTATGCAAACTTGACCCCAATGCCTGAGGAAGCTGAAAGGCTGAAGAAAGAGGCTGAGCATCCAGTTTCTCAGAAAGAAACATTTAATAGAGACTTAAAAACAGAAGCCGTGTCTGTGTCTCTGACAGTAGGCAGATAAGATGGTCAATCACTTGCCATGACCCCTCTCAAATAGGGCTTGTATACCATAGGAGACCAGTGGTTCAGAAAGGATGTGTACGACAATCAAAGAATGATTACATCAAGGTTGTTTAAGGGCAGGATTTATGCTAAGTACTTGCTCTTAAATAAGATAAAATAGATAAACTGAAAATCTTAGAGACCGTCCCAGAACTCAGGTTAATCAGAAGTCAGACATGGAAAATTAGCAACCAAGATGGGGTTGCTTTGGCCTCCACCCTAGATATAATAAAAGTTTGACAGTACTGAGTACTGAAAAAGAGTGACAGCAATTGAGACTTTTATGACGCGGTTGGTTTCATGTAAACATGTTCAGCATTTCAGTAAACTATTGTCAATGTTTACTAAGACAAAATCTATGCTAACTTTATAACTCAACACTTCCATTCTTAGGAATATTCTCAAGAGAAATGAGTGCGTAAGTCCACAAAAGACAAGCGCAAGAATGTTCTTAAGGTTTTTACCAGTAATATTCTTAAACCAAAAACAAATCATTAGTTGAAAAATGAATGTATTTTGGCATATTCATAGAAAATTGTTCCTCAATAAAAAGGCACAAATTACTGCCAGAGAAACAACACAGATGAAGCTCAAAAATATTTTGATCAAAATAAGCAAAACAGCAAAGAGTAAATACTGTATGACTGCAATTATATAAAGCTTAAATATAGGAAAAATTAATAAATATTGATATGAAATACAGCAGAAGCCTAGGATGATGATAGATGGAACATGGAATTGACAGGGAAGTAACCTGGGAAGATATTTGAGATGCCGGGAAGAGTGTGGATCTTGATCTGGGTAGTGTTGGAAGAAGGTGGGATCAGAGCATAAATGTTTACAGTATACATATAGGTGCAATATGTTTATCTGATATGTTGTTGGCTGAACATACTTATATGTGTATGTACTTATGTCTGATCTTTGAAAGTTCATAATTTAGACTCTCTAATCCCCTGTATCAAAAAAAATTCTTTAAAAATATGTAGAGTACCTTCTCCTTTTCTGTATAAGTCTGACTTTTGCTGCAATCTAGACCTCCTAGGTTTAATTTTCTTTGTCCTTTATTAATAATAGTCAGGAGAGATACTTGCATATCAGCTGATGGAGCTGAGGATAAAGAAAGATAGAATGTAAATGTGCCTCCCTGACCCCTTTTACCAAAACTTTCCAGTGAGCTTCAAACCTTGGCTGCATCTGAGAACTGCTGTCAGCAGACGGTGGCACCAGGAGGAGCAGCTGGGGCAGCCCAGACTCACACATCTACTTCCCTCCATGGTTTATGTTCGGGCTTGTATCACAGTGGGAGGGACACTGTTATACTTTTGACAGTAATAAGTTGCAACATCTTCAGGCTGCAGGCTGCTGATGGTGAGAGTGAAATCTGTCCCAGATCCACTGCCACTGAACCGAGATGGGACCCCTGATTGCAAAGTGGATGCAGCATAGATCAGGAGCTTAGGAACTTTCCCTGGTTTCTGCTGATACCAGGCTAAATAATTGCTAATGCCCTGACTCGCCCGGCAAGTGATGGTCACTCTGTCTCCTACAAATGCAGACAGGGAGGATGGAGACTGGGTTATCTGGATGTCACATCTGGTATCTGATATTAGGAACATAAAAACACATATCCACATGATTAGTAATGTTCTAAGAAGAATTTCCTGAAGTGCTAGGCATTAATGGCTACACTGGCTGAATAAAATTTTTGTTGTTTCCCTCCTTACCTGGGAGCCAGAGCAGCAGGAGTCCCAGGAGCTGAGCTGGGGCCCTCATGTCCATGCTGTGTCCGGACTGAGAGAGACTTCTGCACAGGATGTCACCAGCCTATTGATAAATGTTCAGGGCAGTAGGCGTTGCTCTGTGGGACATGCAAATCTGCACAGCTGCAAAGATGACTTATCTCAATAACACTGCACAGGCCCAGTGCCTCCCAGGTGTCCAAAGTCTGCAGAGTATGTGTTTCTCCCTGCAGGCTACAGGACAGAATCAGCCTACTGTCCTATGTGTGGAGTGTTCTTTTGCTCTCTTCATGTTTCATGACATGCTTCTCTTGCTAGCTTTCTATTTATGATAAGGTCAGCTAGGGGAAAACATCTCTAGAAACTCAAGAAATTTTAGAAGTTTCCTGCATTTGATACAGATGAGTACTATTAAGGTCAGAGAGACTTCCTTTTTGGTCCAATTCCCTGGAACCACCAGTGCTGTAAATTGTCAGTGCTACCAACAATGGATGCATTAAAGTATAATCATGATAGATAGATAGATAGATAGATAGATAGATAGATAGATAGATAGATAGATTTGCTCATTAAAAAAGAAATAAAAAACTTAAAAAAAAACCTAATACTTGAAAATAGTGCCACAGCAAGGAAGGGTCCTGCCACTGGCTATCTGGCATAGCTAATCTCCCATCTCCAGACACATAATTGTTATCCTCCATATCTGAATGTTCTTTCCTACCTCTTTCAGCTGGGCCAGCCAACATGATAAATTTTCTCCCTTTACTTCTGAAAGTTCTCAGCTATATTCTAGCTCTGTATGCCATCCTACAGTCTCATGCTAGATATTTCCCCGTGCTCCCTGAATTTTATTTATGCCTTTTATTTCTCTTATCCAAGCCATTCCCCTTCAGAAGCTGAGGTGTCCTCTAAACCAAGTTGTCATCCTCTATCCCTGTGACTACTCTTATACCTGCACATTTCCAAATCACTAATCTCTTCCAGCTCCTAAGAGAAAACAGTTCTTAGTGACTGGGTTTAGGGCACTTGATCCAAGCAGGTTCAGAAAGAAAAGTATGCAACAAAAAGCCAGGGAATTGTATGGGTTACTGAGCCTACACAGTATAGAAAGTGCACCCGTGTTGTGGGGTGTAGAGGAAAGCCCACCTGGGCGTTGAAGCTATAGTTAGCAGAGACAAGTATCCCTACCTGGGTGTGCAGGATGCAAGACCCCTCCTCCCACTTACGCAGGACATTACAGCTGGATGAGGATGAGCAGGACAGTCACAAGGGTAGAGGACACTGTTGCTAATGTCGGAGCCCAGGGGGGGAAAGGGCAGCTATGCAGGGATGCAAAGTTCATGGTGGACTGGCACAGAGTATCAAGACTAATGAAGGTATGTGAGGCATAAGAGGGAAGTTGTCCGCAAGGAAAGTTTAGGTGACAGGGACAGTGGGAGATTGGTGTCACACAAAATGTTTGATCATTTAAGTAAATATGGTATGAATAATTACAGCCAAGATTCTCAGTTTGGAAAAAATGCTACAAATATAAAAAAGGAGAAACTGTAGATTTGGATTGTAATTAGAAACATTAATGTAGATTCACTAATTTTTGGATAGTTTTATACAGATATAGATTAAAACGTATGCAGATAGACAGGTAATTTTTCCTAGAAGCAGTAACACACAAGTCTCAATAAACAACTTGAGTGCTCAAATCTTGTTTTATTGAATATCAATCTCTATTAAAAAGAATAATTACTGGAAAAATATCTGATCTCAGGTTTAGAGCAGAAAAAACATAAGATGAGCCTGCACTTCTTGTGTCAGAAACTAAGGAAGTGCTCAGAAAATGATGGGGTAAGAGAAGAAGGTATTAGGAACTACCTTGAATGGGGCTCCCCTTAGACAAAATAGGGGAATGTTGACTCTGAAAATAAATAATGATAGTAACATATTTGTTTTAGTCTGTGCTGTTATAACAGAATATTTGAAACTGGGTAATTTATCTTTTCAGTTAGAAATCTATTTCTCACAGTTCTGGAGGTGGGAAAGTCCAATACCAAGGTGCAGTTATCTGGCAAGGTCCTTCTGGCTGCATCTCCATGGTGGAAAGGCAAGACAGAGTGAGTAAGAGCAAGAAGGGGTGAAACTTGTTTTTATAAGTAACTCACTCTCACTATAACAAACTCACCCCTATCATGATGGCATTAACCATTCATGAGGGCAAAACTCTAGTGACCTAATTACCTCTTAAAGTTTCCACTTCTCAACATGGCTGCATTGGGGAGTAAATTTCTAACAAATGAACTGAGGAGGATACATTCAAATCACAGCATTCCACCCTACTCTCTCCAGTTCATGTCCTTTTCCCATGAAAAATATTCATTTTATCCCAATAGCACCTAAAGTCTCAATTTGGTCCAGCATCAACTCAAAAGTCCAAAGTCCAGAGCCTCATCTGAATCACATATGGGTGAGATTCGAGGCACTATTTATCCCAGGCAAATTAATTCCAGCTATAAGCCTGTGAATTATCAAGTTACATGCTTCCAAAATACAGTTAGCCCTCCCTACCCATGGGTTTTACATCCACAGATTCAACAACCATGGATTGAAAATAGAGTATTCAGCAGATGCAGAATCCACAGATGCAGAGGGTATACTTTTCGTATTTGCAGGTTCTTCAGAGCTGACTTCAGGACTTGAGTGTCCACAAATTATGGTATTTGTGAAGGACCCTGGAACCAATTCTCCATGGAAACTGAGGGACAACTGTACAATGGTGGGGCAGGCATAAGATAAGCATTCTCATTCCAAAAAAGAGAGATAGGTAAAAAGAAAGGGTTAACTGGTCCCAAGTAAGCCCAAAACCCAACAGGAAAAACATTAAGTCTTAAAGGTGGAGAATAATCTTTGACTTCAAATCTCGTATCTGGGGCAATCTGGGGTGGGAGTTGGTTTACCAATGCCTCAGTCAGCCCCACCTCTATGGTTTTACTGGGCTCACTTCACCCAGAAGCCTTCATGGGTTGGAGTCTTGTGCCTGCATCTTTCCCAGGCTGGAGTTGCATGCTGCTGGCCCTACAATTCTGTGGTCTCCCAGGCTGCCTCACTTTCATGGCTCTACTAGATATTGCCCTAGCAGGGATTTTCTGTGGAGGCTTTCTCCCTGCTACAAGTCTCTGCCTGGGATCCAGTATGTCCATAGCCTTTCCCAAGACTCAATCTGGCATTCTCCTTGCTGGGAATCCAGAGCCACTCTCCGGCTATCCTTTTTGGAATTCAGCCCTAAGCCCCTGGAAGCTTTTCTTTTAAACCCTCCAAACACAACCTCTGACAGGAATCTGGCTGGAACAGTCGGCATCTTCAGCAAAAACAACTGAGAAGGAGGGGAAACCTGCAAACACCACATTAGTATAGAGGAAATGCATATAATCCCTAGATTTCATGTTTTCTCCAACTGTTTTTTCCAGTTTCTTAACCATGATTCTGTTTCTATGATCTTGAAGGATGGAGACATTAAGAAGAACAAGGAGCTGTTTTATGCTTAAGATATAAAAAGAGAAATGGAGACAGGAAGACAGCAGAATTTATACATTCTTCAAAATGGTTTGGATTTCTCTAACCATGGGCAGAGAATGACAAAGATGTTAGGAGAAGACATCACTTTTTATGATTTCCTGTTTTTTTGTGTCTTAGACTCCCATAAACACAAATAAGAACCCAGTCAGTCTCTTTCCCTTGAATATTTTTTCTGGATAAGTTAAAATAATTTTAGAAGCAATTACAAGAAATGATAGCAATCGCTGAAGCAGAGATAAGAATTCTGAAGTTTGGAACATTTGAGGTTGGTGCAGCAACTTGGTGACAGCAAAAGGACCCAGGTTTTTGCTACATTTCTTCTTTGCACTTCAGTTTTTCAGTCTTGGGTTCAAAGCCTCATGATCTTAGGAGGGCTGCAGTGCCTCCAAGTATCAATGTGCACGCATACCTGTTCCAGGAAAAAAATGCAGGACAAAGCTCTTCACCTTCTATGCCTTTATGAGGGATCAAAGTCCTTCCCTGAAGTGCTGCTCTTCTCTGACATCTCATTGTGGAGCTCATGTGCCCCACTCCCTGCTCCTGTTCATTGTCCTTGCCATGTGCAGCAGGACGAAGCTGGTCCCTTATACGCCCAAGGAGAGGGGATGGTTGCTGTGTAGGTGCCAAGAGTTTTGCGATGTTTATATTTCACTATGTGTCTAAGTTAAGTTGCATGGGAAAGAGAAAGTTCAAGGGCCTCTTTATCTGGTGGGATTGGAGGGGGCCAGACCCTGAGGATGACAATGAAGTCAAATTTCTAATTTTTCAGTTGCCATTGCTGGCTTCACTAGTTAAGGAAATGTGGCCTGTGCAATTAAGACCAGGACAGACTTTCAGGTACTGGAATAAATGGGGGAGATATTTGGCATAGGGTCCTCAGTCCAGGACTAATGTTTGCATTACCCAAGCTGCCGGTCACTGGCCCTGGTCTGTGGCAGTAGCAGCTTCTCTCCTGAACCATGGGGCTGAGGACCTGGGGGGAACCACAGGCCCTATCCACGGGGCTGCTTGGAATGGGGCTTCAGAGAAGGAAACTGCTCACACACCCACAGGTGCCACACCAAGCCCAGAGCCCGAGGTCAGGATGAAAGTCTCTGAGACCACAGCCTTAGGGCTGGGCCTGGGCTCCTGGGGCTGGCTGTCCTCAGCTCTGTCCTCACTGGTCCTGAGACACCAGGACCCTGTTGGAGCCAAAGAGGGAGAGTCAACAAATGTCCACAGACTTTACTCAGTGAGCCTCTGTTCTGCTTAGAAATGAAAGGAACACATGCTACAAAAATAATGAATATATGGACATACTATGTAAACTTTTAAATTAAATAGATATAATATTATGGATATAAATTATTGATGTATCTGTATATAATATGTATCTACATTATACATCTATATAATATGTATATTTATATAGAAATAGATATAACTGTTGGTATAAGGTATGATTTCAAATTTGATAAATTGAGCATGAACATTTAAAACCAGCAATAGCACACCATAAACATGATCCCTCCTGACTTCCTGAAGGTCAGGAAGCTCAGGACCCTTCCCCATGTCCCTGTTGAGCAGGACAGAGAGCCCCCAAGACCCAAGGTGGGTGTGGGGAACGCAATCAGCAGGTGGCTGGGAGATGGGCAGTGGGTCTGGGCCCTGATTGGAGAGAAGTTTTGTTCCCAGATCTCCGAGTAGACAGTTCCTCCCCTGGGGGCTCTTCTCAGACACAGCAGCACATGTGACTCAGTGGCTGTGTAGTCACAGGGTCACAAGACAAAACCCTTCCACTTGGCAATTGGCAGCTTCTCCTCTGACTAGAGTGATGTGGGATCTCTCTGCCCAGCTATCGTGGCTCATGTGGCTGCTGACATCCTGTTCACAAAACGAGACGCCATGAAGGCAGCTCAGCTGCTGATGGCCCAAGTGAACTCTGTCCAAGCCCTGACCCAACAGGCATTGTGTAGAGTAGGCAGCAGGAGCCAGCAGAAGCTCAGAGCCAGCTGTGGCTTCTGCTGGTGCCAGGCTAGAACATTGTTGAGACTATGGCTGGCCCTGCAGGTGACAGTGACCCTCTCTACTAGTACACATGAAGAGGGGCTAGAGACTGTCCATCTAAATGTGGAATAAACATGAACACCCCAAATATTAATACCAAGCATGTAGTTTGTTCAGTTTGGTTAAATTCTATTCAGAAAATAAAACAGGCTAATTAACTGATTGCCAGGGAAACATTCCTGTTTATTGCAAGCAAACTGAAGATGAAGCCTGAACCCTCCCTTCTTCCTCAAGAGAGAGCCAGAACAGCAGGAGGAATAGGAGCAAAGCTGGGTCCCCACGTCCATGAGATATTTCTTGATGCTGATCCTGCTCAGAGAGGGTGGGGATAGTGAATGAGTCTTCTTTCACTGCAACACCAAAATACTCTGGGTGGGTGGCTTGAACCATAGACATTTATTTTCACATTTCTGATGGCTGGGAAGTCCAACATCAAGGTCCAGCAGGGTTCACTTTCTGGTAAAGACCTTCTTCCTGGTTTGTAGATGCTACCTTCTCACCATGCTTTCATATGGTCTTTCCATACGAGTGTGGGAATTAGAGAGAGAGGAAAAAGAGAGATATCTGGATCTTATGAGAACCACTAATCCTGTTGGATCAGGGTCCCACCCTTATAATCTCCATTATATTCTTATAGGTCCTATCTCCTACAGCCACGTTGGAGATTAGACCTTCAACATGAATGTGGGAACACAATTTAGACCACAGCAGGTGGACACAGGTAAGGCAGTAGGGAGGGAAAGGATATGCTTTCAGCCTCCGAGCACAGAGCAGGTTCCCCACAACTCAGCACACTGGCAGCTCATCCCAGATGTCCCAGGTCACACATGAGACACCATTCTAGCTTCAGGGATTTCCCATTGATAATGGGACACTGTCACTCTTATTTTCCCAGTGTTTCTAAGACTTTGGTGTTCTTTATTGTTTATTGTGGAGTGTGTTTGCACCCAGAGACAGGTTATTGACATAGCAATTTATGGGATTTTTAATTTTGTTATAGTGAAAATTACTTAATAAATTTATCATAAATAATAAACTAAAATTAATATATTGTGTAAAAATGAGATTAACTGAATATCCTAAAAGGAGCCTGAGAGGATAAAAAACCATATTCTTTTCAGAAGAGGATAATTAAAGTCATATGACTTTCATAACAAAGACATTTTAGTAGAAATTATCAAATGATAAATTCAAATAGGCAGCCACAAACATAACTACATACTCAAAAAATTATTTTCCAAAATAAATTTACATTATCATATAAGAGCAAATAAATGCCAGGTGCAGTGGCTCACGCCTATAATCCCAGCACTTTGGGTGGCTAAGGCAGGTGGATCGCTTCAGATCAGGAGTTCGACACCACCCTGGCCAACATGGTGAAACCCTGTCTCTACTAAAAATACAAAAATTAGCCTGGAATGGTGGTGGGTGCCTGTAATCCCAGCTGCTCGGGAGGCTGAGGCATGAGAATCTCTTGAACCCAGGAGGCAGTTTGCAGTGAGCTGAGATCATGTCACTGCTCTCTAGCCTGGGTGACAGAGAGAGACTCCATCTCAAAACACAACACAACAAAACAAACAAATAAAACAAAGTGGGTTTATCAGCAGATCCACTCAATGGAAAATTTCTCCAATGCGTGCTTAAAGTAAAAGAACATTTATCCCTGATGGGAAACTCTAGATTTCTTTGGTCTTTAGAAGAAAACAGCTTTCTCTCTACTCGTTCCACTTCATGCTGTCGAGGATGGGCGTGGGGGCAAGTGACTCTGTGGAAGGAGGAAGGCTGTGTCTGAGGGTGGTTGTGTCTCCTGCCCATCTGAGTGACCTCATGGAGAAGAGCCACCGACACCACCAAAGCCACCCACCTGCCTCTGCACTGTCAGGCAACAGACACAGAAACCATGTCACATTTAGTCCACCATATTTTGAGGCTTCTTTGTAACAGCCTTAATTGTACTCTGATTCTCCTTGGTATTTCATCTCAGTTTTTGGAATCATTTATTTTTCACCTAATGGGGCCTTAACATGTGGGACTGAAGTACAGCTGAGGCTATCATGAGCCAGAGTCCTCAGCAGCAACCTCTGCCCTGAGGTCTCCAACAGCCTCCTCTTCTGCAGACTCAGAGACCCTGCTGAGCTGCTCTCCAGACAAGCAGCACATGTGAGCAACTGGGCAACCCCAGGAGGGAGGTTTCTGTTAGGGGTTGTACCACTGTGGGAGGAGTTTGCAGAGCTTGCATGCAGTAATAAACCCCAACATCCTCAGCCTCCACTCTGCTGATTTTCAGTGTAAAATCTGTGCCTGATCCACTGCCACTGAACCTGTCAGGGACCCCGGAGGCCCGATTAGAACCCAAATAGATCAGGAGCTGTGGAGACTGCCCTGGTTTCTGCAGGTACCAATCCAAATAGTTGTATCTATTACTATGCAGGAGGCTCTGACTAGACCTGCAGGAGATGGAGGCCGGCTCTCCAGGGGTGACGGGCAGGGAGAGTGGAGACTGAGTCATCACAATATCCCCACTGGATCCTGAAATAATGAATTGCAAAGTTATGTACAAACCTAAAGAGCAATTTTCATAATTTATCTTATGTCATTTATTTAAACTTAATTTTTAAAAATACTGATTTATGCCATAAAAATACACATTCTAAAATGAATTCAATTTTTGTAAAGTATAAGAGACCTTTATATTTTGAAGATCTTAATCAGAGCACCAGACGTCATATTTCTTATGAGGCTTCTAATTATTCACAGAGCAAAATATCAAGTTCCCCTTTCTACAGCACAGATTATACTCCTCTAACGCAGGGTTAGACTAAACATGGGATCATGGGATGCTGTGGAGCCCTAGAACTCACCCTCCCACCCCATTCTCCTTCCTCATCTCCTTCTTTTCTTACCAGAGACCCAGAGCATTAGCAGCCCCAGAAGCTGAGCAGGGAGCCTCATTGTGAGAAGGTGAACTGAAGAGTCCTGATCAGTCAAGGCACGGTTAGAGCTGAGCTTTTATCTCAGACTCACAAGGGAAGGTCCTCCCTGTGGGACAATATGCAAATCCCCTGGTGCATGCAGTGGTGTGGAAAGAGTCAATGGGGCAGGTGGGCAGGGGATATGTCTCTCCTGTGAGCAATGTGATATAAAATGGGAGGAAGGATCTGACTGTGACAGTTTGGATCTTGGGTAGGTCCCATTGTATAGGATATGCAACTCTAGGAAAGCATAACAACCCTAACAATGTAGAGATATGTCTAGAATGAACATGGATGAATGCCATTCTTCTTGGCTCCCTCCCAGCTAATCTAAAAAAGGAAACGTTACCCTTTCCTGCAAGCACTGATGAGCAGACAGCCTACAAATAAAACGTAGTCTTGAGCCAGTTCAAGAGTGGTCTGGTATCTGCGGTTTCCAGGATAACTGTTCAAGAATGTTCATAGCAAGTGTTGGAATCTACCCTCCCCTGGCACCTGGTGAGTGAGTCCCATAAGAGTGCTCTGTCCAAGGGCCTCATAGGGAAAATAATGTGGGTCTCTATATTTAGATTCAAGAGCCCAGTGCAGGTAAGAGGAAAGTGGGAAACAATTTATTCCTCAGGCAGTGAATATAAAATTCCTGGTGACCAATTGTTCAATCTGGTATATATCCCATCATAATCATCTCACATATGCCAGATTAACCAGAAGGATTTATTAAGGGAAGACTTTTCTAGGATAATTATATAGAATGAACAAAAACTAACTTTGCACTATGTTTTTCTGAATGGTGTTAACAAAAGCTCTTCCCACAGTCTTCCTCATCATGTGCAATGAGGTCCTATCAGGACTTCCAGTTTCTTGTCAACTCCAAGTGAGACCTGAGTGTCCCCTGGGCCTGTAAGTGGTGCAGCCACAGCCATGAGTTCACAATTCGAGTGGAAATTCTCTGTGTAAGAAGAACACAAACTGGATCCACAGCTTTACTGTCTCAGGGTCACCATTACCCATGACTGGCATTTTCCTGAGCTTTCATGTAAAGATGATCACGGCTCAGAAGTGTCAATCTACCACACAGCTGATCATGAAAACAGGGAAACAATCCAACTATTTGTTTGTCAATGATATGCTCAAGATTGAGTTGAACAGCTCTTGAAAGACTGTGCCTACATCAGATCCCTTCACAAGGACACTCACTGTCCTGGAGAGAAAACATCTGGGGAGAGCCGACGTAATAGATTGCAGTACTATGTAATCTCGGGTAATTTAACCCAAAGTCATGCTTACTTGGTAAAAAACACAAACAAATGCAGTTCTAAGTATGATCTCACAAGAAAGCTTGGTCTGCATATCTTCTGGGAAATCTACCAAAATAAGACTTTTTAACAAGATTGGAAAAAGTAATTGAGTGAAAATGATCTTAAATGTCAAACTCCATGTTAATATTCTGAGTTGATGACCACAAATTATCATGAGGAGGTAGGAGTACAATAAAAGTCTTATATTTCAGTCTTTAAAATATTTATTATTTTCTTTTATTTAATTTTGTAAGTTTTGTGTATTTAACTTTTTTATCCCATGATGTTGACCAATTCAATGCAGGTTCTTAGTCTTGAAAATTTCAGACTCTTAATTAATCATGCTAGTGAAAGGAGTCAGAAATATTGGTAGGTGGAAAGAAAAAATAATAAATGCAAACTAAACCTAACATACTAACAAAAAAGAACACTATTGAATGCATTATGTCTGGTTTTAAAGGATTACTCTGAAAGTATGTTAAATGAAGGATCAGTTCTATCTACTATCTAATATGGATGCTTGAATTGAGAGAAAATGACAAATGATAAAAAATCTGTCGTGCTTTCTTTTGCAAGCCAATTCAAGAATATGTTATTTTTACAAAATATTCTTTAATATTTTTGAATTTCAGAGAGTATTGCTATTCCCTATGAAAATTAACAACAAAGCTTTAAGGAGTCTGCCATTGTATTTGGTAATTTACTTCAGAACCTGTTGCCCTTACGTATTCGGAAAATGTGAAATCTTATAAAAATTATTTGGTGCAAAAAAAAGCTTTGAAACTACCCTATACTATCTATGTACTTAAATAATAATATTTCTAATTCCAAATAGAAATCTCTGTCTCCCAAACATTAACACATTATGCCAAGGCTTTGATAACAATGGACGAAGCTGGTGGCTCCACAGTGGACACAGGTAAGAAGGCGTAAGAACAGTCTCCATTTGATCCAGGTGGGAAGCAGGCCTCTGTGTGTCTCTAATCTGAACCACGGTCATCTGAATGAGGAAGGACTGATACAGGTGGATCTTACTGTAATTGTGTCTCCTTTGCCCAATGCTATGAGATCGGAGCCCATAAAATTGGAAGTAAGTGTATTACTTGTATGACATGGGAAGATAATCATGGAAATGGAAGTGTTTGTGTCCTTGGAAGTCAGTGTTTGTGGGGTTGGATGGAGAGTGTGATCCTGTTGTTTGTAGATCATTTGAGGACTTTGGAGCCTGGGCAAAGACAAAGAGATGTCCACAGGGTAGCAGTAGCACACACAACTTTTATTGGGTGAAGCTTTGACAGGTTTGCCGGTAGTTCCTGAGAGCAGGAGTCTGTCTATAGGCCAAGGGGCCAAGGTTGTTATTCAGAAGGGGAGGAGGAAGAAATTTGCTGTATAAGGGGCTTATGTGTCTAGGTGTTGTCACACAGCAGTGTTGGGGTGATGAGACCCAACACCAGGTCATGGGGATGACCAAGTCTGGTGGAGTCAAAGGATTGAGAAAAGACAGTTTGAGAAGTAAAGTGGGACCAGGGGGCCATTGTGATCATGGAGGCTGTGAAGGCCCCGAGCTCTGGGAGCCCAGTGCTATTTATTGGTTATCCAACAAAGAAACAGGTGGTGAGAATGTGGAGGTCAAAAGGGGGCGTTGCATTAAACACAAGATTTATAGCTGTGATGGTTTAGCATTTGCTGTGCTACTTGAGATAATGGAGAGCAGGTTCCTTTAACTCAAGATACAATCGATCCTGGGAGAGCAAGGAGCAAGGAGCCAGCAAGTCTAGACACATTCCAGAGCCATGAACCCTGGATTCTATCCAAGCCAAGAGGGATTTTATGCCCCGGGCTTAGATTACGGCGTGTCAGGGTAGCCTTCCACCCTTTATAGCACAGAGCTTGGTGTTCCAAACGCCACAATGGGTTTTAGACCCTGGACCCCAGACATGTTCCAAGACTGTTTTACATTATGTCAGACATGCAAGCCCTGCCTCAGCTTCTCCCAACACTCAGCTTTTCCCAATACAGCAGCACAGTGGGGAGTCTCTAGGTCAGAGAGAACCAGAGGGAATTATTAGTCTGGGGTTTTCATAACCTGGGGCTTACCTATTTCTAGCAGATGTGAGCAAGGTTCTCCGAGATACATAAGGTAAGCATTCTTTACATGGCAAAAAATCTGCTTTGGGGGGCTGTTTTTGAAATGATTGGATTATAAAGTTTGAGTTTGGCACAGGCCATAGAGAAATAAGCCTGCAATTTGGAAACAAACAACATATGGGCAGTTCACACAAGACACTTTTGGCTCACTTATACATCGTTGTTGCACATTTTGTAGACTTTGTTCTAAAGACTATATTAGTGCAGATAGACAAAATCCACACTGCTATGGATGAGACTGAAGACACGCTGCAGTCTTTTCCCCACCTGGACCTCAGTGGAGGTTTTTAAATTTTTTATTAAAATTGAAAGTTTGTCCTTGGTGAGAACCGAGACCAAGCCACCCACAGAGGGAGCTTCACTTTGTGAAGCTGCAGGTCCTCTGCGCTGGATTTCTGGATTCCAGGGCACGTGAGATTGAAGTTGTCTGCATTATCTCATTGACTGAAAATTGTGACCAACTGGAGCACAGATTCATGGATAAATATCCAGGTACACAGAGAACACAGGGAATGAGGGCTCTGTGGATAGGTATCTTCTGCTTCTGAGAATCTCTCTAAACACTGGGAGACACAGGGATATTTACATATTTGACCTTTCTGAATCTTCAGACCCTGTTCTTGATCAGCCTAATCTAAGCCTGTTTCCAAATGTTTCAATTGATTGTCCTCTTTATTAGAAAAAAACAGAAAAAAATGATATGAAGTATACACTGAGCTATGAGATTAGCTAGTGGAGTCCTGTGCTTCCAGGGATGCTTTTCCTCCCTGCATGTTCATCTTTCTGTGGGGCCCATCTCACCCCCATCAGACTGCACAAAGTGAGGCAGTGATTTTGTGGCATCCCTAAGCATTCTGTGTCCTTTACATTCTCTATTCCTTCTAAGATTCCTTCTCAGTTCTGACCCTTAAAGAAAGGGAACTCTGTCCCTGAAATAAGGTCTCCAAAAAACCACAGCTTCCCTGGGTGTTTATAAGGTTTTTACATTGTTGAGCTGCTATTCTGACCACTATTAAGAATTAATTTCTATTCCAAGCAAATTACCTTTATTAAATCTCAAAACCACATGCCAGCTATAAAAGCTTGCTCTTTTTTGGAAGCATACTCAAGAATATAATTTCACAGTAAATATTTCCTTTAATTCAACAAGTTATTCAGCAGGTTTCTTCTTTTTCTTTTGTCTTAGATAATTGTGGTGCAGTCAAGCTCCCCAGTAAGTTGTTTAATATAAATTCCCATAATTGGGTTTAAATTTCTTCTAGGGCTGCTATATTCCATCCTATGCAAGAATCAAATAATCTTTGAGTTTTGGAGTTCACTAGTTTCCAAAGCAAGAATAGGAAACATGTGTAAGATCTGCCTAAATAAGTAACTAACAAGTCATCCTAGCCTCCAGCTATTTGTAAACTTTGTGATTTCATCAGACGACTGTTCCAGGGAAAACAAAATTATTTATTTTATTCTATTCTATTTAATTGTCATTTACTACTAATATTTCATTTTTTGGTTGGCATAAGGGTAATTTTAGAAGAGCTAACATGTACATTTCTAAAAGTACTAAAAGGTGAGGCCAATTGTCCTTCAAGGAGCACTTAAACTTTGTATTATTCTCTCTCGGCCAAGAAAAGCCAAGATAGATGTTGACATGGTTTGGATATTTATCCCACTCAAATCTCATGTTGAAATATAATTCGCAATGTTGAAGATGGGGCCTGGTGGGAGGTTTGGGAGTCATGGGGGTGCATCCCTCATGGTTTAGTACTGTCATGATGATGAGTACTTTGTGAGATCTGGTTGTTTAAACACATGTGGTACCTCACGCCACTCCCCACCTGCCTTGTTCCCACTTAAACCATGGGATATGCCTGCTCCTGCTTCACCTTCTGTCATAAGTAAAACCTCCCTCAGGCCTCCCCAGAAGCCAAGCAGATGCCCACACCATGTGTGCACAGCCTGCAGAACTGTAAGCCAATTGAACACCTTTCCTTTATAAATTACCCAGTCTCACGTATCCCTGATTCCAAAAGTGAAGTTTATTACTATGCTACTGCTACCACATTAGAGGCAATTCACCATTTCCACCTGCTAGTGCAGAGCTTGTGTTATTATTTAAGACTAAGAATGGCCACTGAATAATTCATTCAGCCTGTGGCTCTTTCATGTTCTGAATTTTGGATTTGTGGTAACTTGGTATGGAATTAAATGGTTGAAAGAATACTTTTGTTAATTTTGGAAATCAACAGAAGTTATTTAGTTTGGTCTTTTATTCTTCCTTGGGATCTTAAAATAGCCTTATTCAAAATCTATAAAAGCCCTGGCCCCCATTCACACAGAAGAGCCTGTGCCCCTTACTGAGGCCTCATGGCCTCCTTAACTCAAAGGCTCTCCAGCCACCTCCACCTGAGTTTGGTGTGGATGCATCCTCTGGGCGCCACAGCTGCTCCTGCCACACTGAGAGGCTGAGCCTTTTTGGAAGGTTTGTGTTTGGGGCCTTCACACTGTGCAGGGCCCCAGTGAGTGTCCTGCTCACAGGAGTCTGTGCACTGTCTCTAGGCGCCACACTGACAATTATGCAAGTGAAATCAATCCAATTTTGGTTAAATGTGTGCATGTGTATTCAACTTGTTTTGCTACAAAGCGGCCTGAATTTTCTGGCTGTTCTGCTACCTGTATTTGTTAGGCATCTGCACACCGGCAGAAAGAATCAAGATGAGCTTTCATTGAGCCTTTCCTCTGGCAAGATGTGGCTCAGAGCCCACTGCATCCTCCTTTCTGCTGTTGTTCTGCCCTCCCGAGGTTCTTGCAGCTGAAGGGGCCTTTAAATATGTCACATATTCTTCCATTGTTAAATGTGAGATAATTTGTTTTGCTCTGCAGGAAAGCTTCATTCACCTGAAGAAGGAGATTAAAGATTTCTAAAGCAGGATGCTAACCTTTTGATCTTTGTGCAATTTTGTTATTAAAGCTGTCTCTTCCTGAGAGTAAGAGAGGTACGATTTGATTTAAAAGTTTCCAGCTTTAACATCTGTCAATGTAAGCCTTCCAAAGAAAATTCTGGCACTGCTCAAGTCAACTAAATATTTTCTTACGAACCATCAGTTTTGCTCCATGTAATTTTCCAAATAACTCCCGCAATCCAAAACACACACACCTCTTAGAAGCCAACTAAGGAGATATCCACAAGGCTTTTGTATCATTATTTCTAAAGATGAGGAGTTAGAGACAACCTGGGTATCTATTACCAGGAACATAGGTTAAATGTAGTTGACATCTTGACTGGATCATCAGGCAGCAATGAGAAGTAATAGACAAGTTTCACCCTTATCAACACTGAAATATTTTAACTCATACATCTCAGTAGAAAAACAATGAGCATAATGACATATTTCACAGGATGATATTTACATAAAATAAACATTGTGCACATACTATGTGTATAACACTTTGAATGGAAAATATACTAAAAATACAAAACAATAAGCAGAGAGAAATGTTCACTTCTCTAGCCCCACACCAGCCTCTCCTTCTCCCCTGGCTTCTCCTAGCCTAGAGCTATCCATCAGCACAGGGAAGGAATATTATGTGCAGGCCCCAAGCACTCTGAGATCAGGAACCAGCTTTTTGAGGAAGGCCTGGATATGCCAGGCATTCAGCTCCTGTCAACCTGGAAGCTATGGAAAATCATAGGACCTCTTTCCAGGGAAAAGAAGCACCAAACTTCAGCCAGTTTGTTACCAGGCAACTGAGAAAGAGCCCTGGGGTATTTTCTGACAACCCGTGAATTGTTTGGCCTCCACCCCCTTAGGAGAACCTAAGGAATAACAGTCCATTTCTAACCTTCTTCTCTGCCTCCTTCTATTAGATCCTAATTCAATCATGCACCAAGACAAGTCAAAGCCTTGGTGGGCATATCAATCCTGATGTGTGATATTTTATTCACTTTTTTATTCTGAAAGTAAGTATCTTCTTAAATTTTGCATCTATATTATAAATCAATATAATATATGTATTTATACAGAAATAAATATAACTTTGTTGTTATAATGCATGACTTTAAATTGTGATAAATTGAGCAGGAACATTTAAAACCAGCAATGGGTGCACCACTCCATGGCTCCTTCCCCACTGCAGAGCCCGAGAGTGAGGAAACTCAGGCTGTACCTCCATGTCCCTGCAGGGCTGAGCACTGACCTGCTCATTGCTGAGAACTTTGAGTGACCAGAGCGGGTCTGAGGAACACAGAGCAGCAGGTGCCAGGGAGACAGGCGGTGGAGGAACATTTGGTGCCCAGAGCTTCCTGTGGGCAGGTCCTTCCCATAGGGGATCCTGTCAGACAGAGCAGCACATGAGGTCAGTGGCTGTGTGGTCACAGGATGAAAGCCCTCCACAGCCTATTGGCAGCCTCCCCTCTGACTGGAGCCATGTGGGATCTATCGGCCCAGCTTTCACGACTCACACAGCTGCTGGAACCCTGTTCACAATGGGGTTCCTTGATCAGCTTCACTGCTGATGGCCAGAGTGATATCTGTCCAGGCAGTTGAACCCTGACCCGGGCAGGTGTTGCATCCACAGAGAACCAGGAGCCAACAGGAGCTCAGAGCTGGGCCTGTTTTCTGCTGGAGCCAAGCTAAAATAGAAAGCTCTTAACACTCTGGCCGGCCCTACAGATGACAGTGGCCTTCTCTCTGGGGACATAGGAAAAGGGGTAAGAGATGGAGTGCACACAACATACCCACTGGCATCTATGTCGGGAACAAACATGAACATCCCCAAGTATTAATACCAAACAAGTAGTTCATTCAGTTTGATGAAGTTCTGATCAGAAAGTAAAACAGGCTAACCACTTCATCTTCAAGGAGACATTCTAGTAGAAAATGCAGACAAATAGGATGAAGCCTGCATCTTCCTTCCTCACTAGAGAATCAGAACAGCAGGAGGAACAGGAACAAAGCTGGGTGCCCATGTCCATGGGGAGCCTCCGGAGGCCGATTCTGCTTGGAGCTGGCAAGGATGGTGTAGTAGTCCACTGGGACTCCCACACCAAAATGGATATGGCTGGACAACTTAAACTGCAGAAATTAATTTTTATATTTCTGGTGGCTGGAAATTGCAAGATCAAAATCCAACAAGGTTCACTTTCTTGTAAGGACCTTCTTCCTGGTTTGGAGATAGCCACCATGGGTAGAAAGTTGAGTTAGGGGCAAGAGGGAGGAGAGAGAGAGAAAAGGAGAGCTCTCTGGTTTCTATTCTTATAAGAACATTAATTCTATTGGATCATGGTCCCATCCTTTTGACCTCATTTAGCCTCAATTACCTCAATCATCTCCTACAGCTGCATAAGGGGATTAGGGCCAGGCTTGCATTCTCAGATCACAGAGCAAAGAGGGGTTTCCCCACAACACAGCACACTGGAAGCTCCTCCTGGGTGCTCCAGGTCACACATGAGACCCCATTTCAGCCTTAGGGGCTCCATGTTGATAAGCAGACATCATCACCCTTACAATGCAAGTAATATTTTTAGATCATGGCAATCTCTTTGGTTTATTGTGGGGTTTGTTTGCCATCTAGAGGCAGGTCTTTGACATAGCAACATTCAGGATTTTTGACTTTGTGCTAGTGAAAATTAATTTTTTTTTCTTTTTTTTATTATTATACTTTAAGTTTTAGGGTACATGTGCCCATTGAAAATTAATTATTAAACATAAATAATGAATTAAACTTAATACATTGATTGTTTAAGAAAAACCCAAAGACCATCGAAGGGCTTAAAATGGGTATAAAGGGATAAAAAGACAGAGTCCTTCCAAAGGAGGACTGTCTGTCACAGATGAGTCTTTTTTTATCAAATGACTTTTTAGCAGTAATTCTCAATGGTAAATGACAACTTCAGGTAGACTGCCACAATATAATCACATATTCAAAAAAATTATTTCCAGGAATCATGTAAATACATTTTCAGATTAAAAACAACAAAAAGTGTGAGTTTTTCACAAGATTCACTTGGTGAAAAATTTCACAAACCTGTGCTTTACACAAAAGAACATTTATCCCTGGTGGAAAACTGGAGTTTTCTTTGGCCTTTAGAAGAAAACAGCTTTCCCTTCACTCTGCTCCACCTCATGCTGCTGAGGATGGCCGTGGGGGCAGAGACTGTGAGGAAGGAGGAAGGCTGTGAGCTGAGGGTGGTCGTGGTTCCTGCCCACCTGAGTGACCTCATGGAGCAGAGCCACCGACACCACCAAGGCCACCTGCCTGCCTCTACACTGCCATGGCACAGACAGAGAAACCTTGTCACATTCAGTCCACCATATTTTGAAGCTTCTTTGTAATACATTTGATTATGCTCTGATTCTCTTTGTATCCCTTTCCGTATTTGGAATCATTTATTTTTCACCATTTTGACTTGAGAGTATCGCCCCTTGAGGTATCAGCACCATGTAGGCTGTATGTTTGTTTGGTTTTTAAAGGTGTCCAACCACCTTGAGTGGTTTGGGCCTTTTCCCCTGTCTCACATCAAAGCAGAATCTTAGGTCACTAGGTGCTGTCAATCACTTGATGGCCAAAGATGGTGATGACAGTGGTTAGTTCCTGCCCTTGCTACTTACGCTTGTCTTCTCTCCCTGCATTCTGTAATAACTTTTAAGCTCCATGATGAATTAATTAGCATTTAAAACAGTGTATTAAGTGTCTTATGTTTCTTATTTTCACAGTTTCAGTCTGCTTGATTTCTATATAAATATTGCAATGTCTACTAAACCCAACAGAAATGGCGCTTCGGAATTTTAATTGCACTTGCCATGAAATCCATTATCTTAGAGTAGAAAATCATCTCAAATATACTTTAAACCTTAAATCTGAAGCAGGAGCTTCTTGTTCTGTTGCTTCAATCATTTTGTGTCTATCACACAATATTGTAATATGTAACTGACATAGCTCATCATTGAGCTTGATAGAATATTATAACACTAGAACACTATTTTACATGGAATCTATTGAAATAATAAATTTTCTGTTTTTACAACTAAAACATATGATCCAGATTCATTTTCTGGTAATGATGATATCATAAGTAAATAATACATTTTTGTAACATTTGAAACCTTTTATTATGATGACATAGTACTAAATTTATCATCCCTAAAATAGTACTTAGAATAAATACTTTTACGATTAGAATTTGGTTGAGGGAAAAAAAAAACCGCTCATATAATTCTGCATTTTTCCTGTGGCATATTTAGTAAACTCTGTGTTTTTCATCTTTCAGTTTATGCTGCTTTTTTTTTTTTTTTTTTTTTTTGACAGAGTTTCGCCTTGTAGCCCAGGCTGGAGTGCAGTGGCATTATCTCCAGTTCACTGCAACCTCCACCTCCCAGGTTCAGGTGATTTTCCTGCATCGGCCTCCCAACTAGCTGGGATTACAGGTGTGTGCCACCACGCCCTGGCTAATTTTGTATTTTCAGTAGAGACCGGGTTTCACCATGTTGGTCAGGCTGGTCTTGAACTCCTGACCTCAGGTGATCCATCCACCTCGGCCTCCCAAAGTGCTGGGATGACAGGCATGAGCCACTGTACCCAGCCAGTGCTGCTTATTTCTGAAGCTCACTTTTGGAGTTGCAAGAACTCCCTCTTCACTGGGAAAAACGTAATTGAGGCAAATCAAAATCTTTTGGCATTAAGATCTTATATCTGCCATGGATTTACAAAGTCTAAGAATAGTCAGAAATCAAACATTTTTTTTCTAATTATTCTTATCCATACTCCCCCTGAGGACAGCTTGTATAGAACACGTTCTCCAACATGACACTGGAAAGTGCAGTTTAGTGTGAGTAGTAAAGTGAAATAGAAAGTAAGGAAAGTGGGAAAATACCAATTTCGCAATAATTCCAAATATTATCACCAAGTATTAATTTGTGTAAAATAAACCCCAAGCTGGTCATTTGCCACACGTATTCCACTTGTGTTGTCACTAAACTGCATCTATGTTCTGGCTGTTATGCTGATTGAATGTACTCGGCAAATGTGGGCAAGACAGGCAGGGTAAGGATGAGCCTGGCAACTGATAAAGCTTTGACCATGTGGGACTGAGGTGCTGCTGAGACTCTCATGGGCCAGAGTCCTCAACAGCAAGCCCTGCCCCTGAGTTCTCCAACAGCCTCCTCTTCTGCAGACTCAGAGTCCCTGCTGAGCTACTCCCCAGACAAGCAGTGCAAGTGAGCAGCTGGGACACCCCAGCAGGGAGGTTTCTGTATTGGTCTGTACCACTGTGGGAGGAAGCTGTATACCTTGCATGCAGTAATAAACCCCAACATCCTCAGCCTCCACCCGGCTGATTTTCAGTGTGAAATCAGTGCCTGATCCACTGCCACTGAACCTGTCTGGGACCCCAGAGGCTCTGTTGGAAACCCTGTAAATCAGGAGCTGTGGAGACTGGCCTGGCTTCTGCAGGTACCAATACAAATAGGTGTTTCCATCACTATGCAGGAGGCTCTGACTAGACTTGCAGGAGATGGAGGCCGGCTGTCCAGGGGTGACGGACAGAGAGAGTGGAGTCTGGGTCATCACAATATCCGCACTGGATCCTGAAATTATGAGAGAGAAGTGCAAGGTTATGTGAAAGCATAATGAACAACTTTTGAGATTTGCCTTATGATATTGATTTATGGCTAATCTTTTATTTTTACAAATTTGTATTCGTATCATAAAAACAAACTTTTTAAATGAACCCTTTATTAAATAGGTACAAGAGTTCTTTCATTTCTCAAGATATTATTCAGAGCACTGCTTTTAGGAGTTTTCAAATCATCATCAGGGCAAAATATGAATTCCTCTCCCTGGAGCATAGGCCATATTCCTTTAACACATGGTTAGAATAAACATGGGAATCAGTGGGGCCACCAGAGCTCAGCCTCCCACTCCCTCCTCCTCCCTCATCTCCTTCCATCCTTACCAGGGATCCAGAGCATTAGCAGCCCCAGGAGCTGAGCAGGGAGCCTCATGGTGAGAAGATGAACTGAGGAGTCCTGATCAGTCAAGGCAAGGTTAGAGCTGAGCTTTTATCTCAGGCTCACAAGGGAAGGTCCTCCCTAGGGGACAATAGGCAAATCACCTGGTGGGTGCAGTGGTGTGGAAAGAGCCATTGGGTGGGGGGTGAAGGGGGTAGATATGTCTTCTCTGTGAGCAATGTGATATAAAGTGTCCCTTGGAGGAAACTAATAAAACCTAATTCATCATAGAGGAGGAAGAAGGACCTGAATTTGAAAGTTTCGATCTTGGGCAAGTAACGTTTAATAGGATGTCAGGGCTTCCAAATTCTTGTCAACTCTGAGTGTGAACCCATGTCTCCCCCTGGCCTGTATGTGGCACAGCCACAGCCATAAGACCACAGTTCAAAATGAGATTCTCTGTGTAGGAAGAGCAAGAACTGGATCCCTGGTTTTAAGTCTCAGGGTCAGCAGTACTATGGACGACATTTTCCTAGGTTTTTATTGAAAGATGATCACAGGTCAGGCATATGAATCTACCACACAACTCATCATTACAATAGGAAAACAACTTGAGTATTCTTCATTTGTCAGTGATGTGCTTAATATTGAATTTAGCTGCTCCTGAATAACGGTGCGTACATCAAATCACTTCACAGAGACTGCCACTGTCCTGAAAAAACAACAAAAATCCTGGGAGCAATTAAAAGAATAGTTTCTAGTGCTATGTAATCTTCAGTGATTTAATACAACGTCTGATTTACTTGGTAAAGAACACACACCCAGAAAAGCAAAACAGAGCTCTAGGTGTTTTGCACACAAAGCTTGTCCTGATTGTCTTCCGGGAAATGCACTGGCATATGATGTTTTAACAAAGTTGGTGAAAAAAATTGAGTAAAAATGATATTGACCTTAAAATGTTGAACGTCATGGCAGTAACCTAAATTGAGAACATCAAATTGTAGTGTGGAAGTAGGATTAGAATAAATGTATCATATTTCACTATTTAAATTTTTATTTATTCTATTCTTTCATTACTTTTTGTAAATCTTATGTGTTTCACTTTTTTTTTTCTTGAGACAGAGTCTCTGTCTGTTACTCAGGCTGGAGTGTAGTGGTGCAATCTCTGCTCACAGCAACCTCTGCCTCCTGGGTTCAAGCAGTTCTCATGTCTTTGGAGTAGATGGGACTACAGGCATTCTCCACCATGCCCAACTAATTTCTGTATTTTTAGTAGAGACGAGGTTTCCACATGTCGGCCAGGCTTGTCTCGAACTCCTGGCCTCAAGCGATCCACCTGCCTTGGCCTCTGAAAGTGCTGCGATTACAGGAGTGATCCACGGTGCCTGGCATTGACTTCTTTTTTCTTGTGATGCTGAGCAGGTCAAATATGGTTCTTAGCCTTGGAAATGTCAAACTCCTAATTCATCATAATAGTTAAAAGAGTCAGAAACATCAGATGCTGAAAAGAAAAATAAAAGTA
Source organism: Pan paniscus (assembly GCF_029289425.2). Lineage (NCBI taxonomy): Eukaryota > Metazoa > Chordata > Mammalia > Primates > Hominidae > Pan > Pan paniscus. Next base: position 37,994,975 of record NC_073261.2, on the reverse strand, counting down.
AAGACACAATCTAAAAGAGAACATTAAGGTACATCTTATCACTGGTATAAACGGATTAGTCTGAAAGGTGTTAACTGAATAATCAGTTCCACCCACTATCCTATATAGAAACTTGCATTGTGGGAAAACGAATAACAGTAATAAATCTGTCAGGCTTGCTTTTACTATTAGTCAATTCTTCAAAATCTTAGTTTTACAAAGTATTCTTTAAGGTGCTGAATTTCAGAGAGTACTGCTGTTTCCTTTGAAAATTAATGACAGAGCTTTAAAAAGTTTACAATTGGGATTGGTTGTTTTATCTCATAATCTCTTGTCATTACATATCTGAAAATGTAAAACCTTGTAAAAAATTGTTTCAGTCATAAAAAGGCTCTGAAATTACCCTATACTAAAGGCCTTGAAATTACCCTATATTATTAAACTTAGAGAATAATATTCTTAATTCTAAAGAGGAACCCCTCTCTCCTGAAGGTTTAAATAGAGTACACAGAGGCTTCACAACAGCAGACGAAGCTGGTCGCTCCATGCTGGACACAGATAAAAAGGTAGAAGAACAGCTTCTATTTGATTCAATTGTGGAGCGGCCTCTGTATTTCTCTAATCTGGACCATGATCAGTTGAATGAGGAAGGACTCATACGGGTGGGGTTTATTGCATCTCACTTGCCAGATGCTGTTAGTTTGCAGTCCATAAAATTGAAGGCAACTGTATTATTTGTATGACTTGAGAAGACAGCCTCGGAGGTGGAATTGTGTCCATTATGCTGGAGTCAGTGTTCGTGGGGTGGATAGTGTGGTCCTGTTTATAGAGAGTTTGAAAAATTGAGGTTCTGATCAAACAGAAAGAGATATCCATAGGGTGGCAGTAGCACACATGACTGTTGTTGGGTGAAGCTTTGACAGATTTGCCCAAAGGAGTCCCTCACAGCAGGAGACTGTCTAGAATGAAAGATGTTGGGGCTGCTACTCAGAAAAGGCGGAGAACAAGGGAACTCCTAAGGTAAAGGAACATTGGAGAAAGGCATTCTCTGTCTAGGGGTAGCCAGACAACAGCTTAATCTGGGTCTGAGATATCCAGAGGGCAGGAGTGGTTTGCAATTTTCATCTCCTGGGGCTTATCTTACCTACTGCTAACAGATGTGGGTGAGGTTTCCTGTGATATGAAAAGCAAGCATTCTCTGAATGGCTAAAAATCTTCTTTCGGGCTGGGCGCAGGGGCTCACGCCTGTAATCCCAGCACTTTGGGAGGCCAAGGTGGGCAGATCATGAGGTCAGGAGATCGAGACCATCCTGGCTAACATGGTGAAACCCCATATCTACTAAAAATACAAAAAAATTAGCCAGGCATGGTGGCAGGCACCTGTAGTCCCAGATACTCAGGAGGCTGAGGCAGGATAATCGCTTGAACCCGGGAGGCAGAGGTGGCAGTGAGCAGAGATCGTGCAACTGCAATCTAGCCTGGGCAACAGAGCAAGACTCTGTCTCAAAAAAAAAAAAATCTTTGGGCTGTTTTTGAAATGATTGGATTGGAAAACTGGAGTTTGGCACAGGCCATTTAGAAATAGCCTGCAGTTTAGAAACACACCACATAGGGGCAGTTTGCACTGGCCATCTTTAGCTCATTTCTACAACACTGTCACACATTCTGTAAACTTCTTTCTGCCGACTGTACTTGTCCAAACAGGGAAACTCACACTGTTCTGGAGGAGATTGAGACATACAGAGGCTTGTTCTCCACCTGGACCTCAATGGAGGTTTTTCCTGACTAAAAATGAGAGTTTGCCCCTGTGTAAGAGGCGGGCGGATCACGAGGACAGGAGATGGAGACCATCCTGGCTAACACGGTGAAACCCTGTCTCTACTACAAATACAAAAGATTAGCCAGGCGTGGTGGCGGGCGCCTGTAGTCCCAGCTACTCTGGAGGCTGAGGCAAGAGAATGGCTTGAACCTGGGAGGCGGAGATTACAGTGAGCGGAGATCGCGCCACCATACTCCAGACTGGGCGACAGAGCGAGACTCCGTCTCAAAAAAAAAAAAAAAAAAAAAATTTAAGACCAAGTCACCTACAAAGGGAGCTTCAGTCTCTGACGCTGCAGGTCCTGTGACTAGATTCCTGGCTCCAGACACCTGAGATTGAAGCTGTCTGCATTATCTCACTAACTGAAAATTGTCACCACTGGGGCATAGATTCATGGATAAATATTCTGGTACACAGAGAGCTCAGGGAATGAAGGCTTCTTGTACGTCTATATCTTGTGCTTCTGAGAATTTCCCTCTCTAAAAACTGGAGAAAACAGAGTTGTTTACATATTTGACATGGAAGGCAACATGTAACATGTTTCTGAGTCTTCAGACCCTGTTCTAACCTGCCAAATCTGAAACTGTTTCTAAACGTTTGGATTATTTGTCTTTCCTTTTGCTTAAAAAAAATGGAAAAAAGTCCTATAAAACAACAGACTGAGCTGTGAGATTCAGTGCTGGAGTTTTCCTTCATGCATGTTAATCTTTCTGCAGAGCCCACCTCACCAAACATCAATACAAAAAGCGAAACAATAATTCCATTGCCTCCCTGGGCCTTCTGCATCTTATAAGTTCCCTCGAAATTCTCACCCTTATAGAAAGTAGGTCTCTATAAAACCACTCCTCAAAAGTAGGTTTCTATAAAATCACAACTTACCTGGAAGGTTATTAATTTTTTCCACCATGTGAACATGAAAGTTGTCTTTTTGACCTTATATTAAAGCTTGGTTTAATTAAGAGGTGGAGGGTGGAAACCCCAAGAAGATTCTGGGGACGGGAATTTGAATCTTTTAAACTGCAGTGGAAACTGCCTGTGATGTAAAAATTTATATGAATATACCAAGAAGACAAATAAATTTGTTTCTTACTTTTTAATTTAGAGAACATGGTTCACCTACAGAAAAATTAAAATTATAATTTGAGAATTCTGACAGTTATTACTCCTCATTTTATATTAATTTTAAGATCAACAAAATACTCATATAAATTTTGAATGCAGAAATGTTAAGACCTTCAGGAAAAAATCAGAGACAAAATCAAATCACTTAATTTATAAAATCAACTGAAATTCTCTTTTAGCCTCTTCCTGTCAACTCCTGTTCATAAAAATGTAAAGTTCAGAATAAGAAAGAGGCAGGGGCTGAACAAATTACCTGGTGTTCATTCCTTGTTATGACAATAATAGTAATAATAACAATAACTGCACAGCCTCTACATGGACACCTGGAAATGGTGACTCTGCCTTATGGAAGCAGCAGCTTCATGTCACAGTGGTAAATTTCACTTTTACTGGTCCTTTCTTGGCCAGGAGTCAACGATCACCCAAAGTTCACATGCGCTATGAAGCATTAACTGTGCTCAAATTTCAGTAATTCTAGAAATTTGTTTTTCTAAAATATATCCTAGCAAGAAAAGAATGCAAGATCAGTAATAAAATAAAATTAAATAAAATAAATTTTAACCTCCTAGAAGCAGTCAGGGCATGAAATTATAAAGTGTAACAAAGGACTATAGATATGACCGTTTCTTAGAAACTTACTTTACCAGCTCTTACTCCTATTTACTGTTCTTACCCTAGAAAATGAAGAATATCGTCAACCTAGAAAATGACTTTTTGTATTGTGAAATCCTAGCAGTCCTAGGTAGAATTTAAAGCCTAATATGAGAATCTCTGTTATCCGCTTATCCCAGAAAATCTGATTGCACAAAAAGTATCTATATTTAGCACATTAAAACAGAAAACCTATTGATCCTGTGGAATACTGTAGCAAATATGTGCAAGCTTATGATACTCCTGAATAGACCTTTAAACTTGAGCACCATCTTTTGTTTCCAGGTTGATGCTAAGGTATTAAATTTCAGTAAAAGTAATTTGTCTTGAGCTCAAACTAGCTTATAATATTTGTCATTACACACAGTTCAGCTTATTCAGGACTGGTAAGAAAACATGACATCATGAGAAAACTGTTATTAAATTTGCCCCAATATTAATATTTGCAGAGAGACTGAGAGGCATGATTTGCACAACCGTATTCAAGATATTAAAATGTTCAATGGAATAGGAAAATCCATAAAAGAAATAAAAACTTTAGACCAGGGTTAATATACCTATCGAGAATTTGACTTGTGTAGCCTACTGAGTTATTGACAGAAGGACTGGTTAAGAGTTGGTGCAGTAGAAGTCAGGACATCACAGTGTCAACTTTTACTCCTTCCTCATTAGAAAGCCAGGCCAGAAACTGCCCTGACACAAGGAAAATTATCAGAAAATTCCTGGAGAACTCTTTGTGACTGCCTGGTCATACTCTGGCTATGGTTGGGAGGCTGACCTCTCCCAGCTGGTATTGCACTGCAGCTCATATTTCTGGGTACTCAGCTCTATAGCTGCCATCAAATGGCATTAAATGGTTTACCCAAATCAATAAGGTTACTATAATATGTGCTTCACAAACTTGGAGATAATCAGAGTTCCTGATGATAGGTATATGTATTCCATTCCATTCTGTTTCATGAGTGTCTTTATTTAAAAAAATGAAGGAAGCTCACAGTGGCCTTTTTGGAATCTAGAGGCAACAGATTCTACACCATGGAATACTGGTCATGTCACCATCCAGGTGACATGGAAGTCTTCCCAGCCTTTAGTGGAGACCCAGGGCAGAAAAGGGCTCTGCAGCAGCTCCAGCCTGCACTGTAGGCAACAGTGTCTCTTGTGCCAATGCAGATACAGATGACTTGCCAAAGCCATCAACCATGTGGGTAGGACTGACACTGAGAGAACACTCCGCCACAACAGCAGACTCCATAGCCATTTTAAAACATTAGCTAAGAGAGATCATGCTTTGGGCCACAAGCTATTTCAAAGAAATTAAATGGATTTAAATCATATAAAATAAAGTTTCAGAAGCCAAGGGAAATTTATTAGGAATCAATGACAGAAAGCTATCAGAAAAAAATCTCAATATTTTAAAACTATGTAACATACTGCTAAATAAAGCCTGGGACAAAGATGAAACCAAGAGATGGACATTTCAAAGCAATCTGAAGTGAAAGAAAACACATATCAAAATTTGTGGGATGCAAGAAGACAATTTATAACACCAAATTTCTAGAAATATTCATGCATTTTAGCAAATAAATTTTCAAACCGATCCCCTGAGCTGCCACCCTGACATACGAGTACAAGAAGAGCAAATTGTGCTCAAAATATTTTATTCTTAAAAATGTGGGCATGTGATGAGCACGTGTCTAGTATTGCAGCAAGGAAATCACATCAGCCTGGAAATAAAAACCCACATTAGCAGCTTCACAGGAGAAAGTGGATGGGCAGGGGGAGTAAGTGTGCAGAGAATATTGGAGGAAGATAGGAAAAGTGAAAATAGGAATTGTGTGTAATATTAATACAGGCTATGCATGTGTGAGACTCCTGTGAGCTTTGACTTGCTCAAAAGCAAAAATCATGCAGTGCAGACAACTTTCAATCCTCAGAGTGTTGGTGAGAGTGAGGTCATTTGGCAAAGGGAGGAAAAAGTGCCCCAAAGGTCATCAGAGGCAGCAGGTGAGGTCACGACCCACCAGGATCCCCTCCCAGTGACGTGAACGAGCATCCCTGAAGCCATGAGGGCAGGGCAGCAGGGACCTTCATGGCTGCTCCAGAGAGGACATGGCAGCCACTCCCTGCAGAGTGTGTGGGGCCTGAGCCCCCAAAGTTTGGAGTAAGGAAGAGGCTCTGGGAGGCTTCCTGGGGGCCCTGGCCCTGTTCGCACAGAAGTAGAGCCCATGCCTGTAAGTGAGGACTCATGGCCTCCTCTCCAAAGGCTCTCCAGCCATCTTCACCTGAGCCCACCTGCTGTGGACTCCATCTCTGGGCGCTGCAGTTGCTGGTGCTGCACTGAGAGGCTGAGCCTCCTAGGGAGGCTGCGTTTGAGGCCCTCAGGCTGTGCAGGGTCCTGGTGAGTGTTCTGCTCACAGGAGAACGTGCAGCATCTCCAGGCTCCAAACTGGTGCCTGTGATGAAGAAATGAATAAAATTTTGATTGTATGTTTGTCCTTACTTTTTGGTATGTGTAAAAATATACTCTGGAGACTTGTTATTAATTTTGTCTTAGACACCACTTGCTATAAACCTAATTTGTACTGTATATGTGGTCTGTCTGGTTAAAACTACAGATTTAATTATGCTTGTCATGGAATACATGATCTTTAATAGAAAATTATCTCTAATGTAACATATTTCTTTAATCTCAATCTGGATTACTTTATCCTGTTGATTGCAACATTGTTTTACTTTAGTCATACCATGCCATAGCATGTAAATCACAGGCTCATTACTAATTCACAAATATTCATAGAGCACTATTTTAAACTGACTCTATGGAAAGCACACATTTTTTATATCACTATTACTAGAATGTGGGAATCAGGTTTATGTCCAAGTACTGACGAGGTACAGTGAAAATAATACATTAATTTATTGTTTAAAAATGTTTTACTTTTTTGGACCAAATAGTACCAACATAGTCGCTTCTAAAACTTTATTTGTGTTTTAAAAAAAATGAAAGGAATCTTCATTCCCAGGTACAGCAATGTAGCTAGAAGTGGAAAGGCCAAAACAACCACTGCAAAAGGTGCAAACCATTTAAAATAATAGAATACCGAAGTTAGAATTAAATGACTTTAGAAAGTAGTGGAAGGAATACGGAATGAATGATCTAAAATTCCATAGTAAAAAGAACCTTTCATTGTTGAGCTGATGCTCACCTGACTTTTTGTCTTTCTGCCATAGCCGCCAAGTTTGCCTGTGGAAACAAGCTCTGACTTGGCACAGGCAGAGGAGCTCTCCTGGGAAAGGAGAATCCAGCTGAGCCTTGCGGGTTCCACAGGGCAGCCTCTATACGTGGCCCGTGCTTTCCATGGGACACGTGTTGAGGTCTGAGTCAGCAGGCAGGGATGGAGGTGCTGGGCTACAAGGACCTAAAACTCCCACAGATTCAGCGTGCTCCCCCAATCCCCAAGGCTACACAGAGCATCCCGCATACATGTCTGAATCATGGACACTGGTCTCCATCCCCACTGCCCCCACTGCTGGTGTAGACCTGCTGGGCCTTCTGCTCAGCATGTCAGTGCTTGTGACATCTCCAGACCCAACCAGCAGTCTCTAGGGACAGAATGAGTTTCAGATGCTCTGCTTGGCTGTGTGGGGTTGACAAGATATGAGTGACATGACCTCAGGTCTCCTTGCACAGGGATTTCACTAAGCCTTTGGTGATTACAGATCTAAAACCCTTCCCAAAGCATTATTTTCCCAGAAAATTCGCAGTGATGCAGGCTCCACCCAGGAAGCCAGGAAGTGGTGCCTTCAACTCTGTGATTCTTCACAAGAAACACATCAGGCCTCCTGGGTCCACATCATGAACTGCCAACTCCACCACCATCCATATCCCTACCTACCAAAGGCCAAGGGTAGTTTAATTGAAGCTGACCTCTCCTGGGTTTCCTTCATGCTTTCATCCCTAATGTCTGCCCAATCTTAAATTCTTAGTATTTGGAAATAAAAACGTTCACATTTCTGCGCTTTTCCAGTTTTCTATGGGAAAAATTATATACTCTACATTTTCCAGTATATGCTTTTTATTTTTGAAAACAACTTCTGGAATTTCAGGGACTCCTTTTTTCTATCATTAAGAGGTAACTAAGGCTAATTAGACACTTTTAGCATTAGGATCTTGTATCTTCTATGAATTTACAAAAATCTATTTGATACTCCAAAATCAAGATTTTTACTGACTGTCCTCAGCCAGCTTCCGCTTAGGATAACTGGTATAGAATGCTGTCTCTACTATCTTTTGGGAGTTGGAGAATAGGGGAAGCAGGAGGTTTAGAAAACTGGCAAAATACCAACATTAAATATTATCAAATGTCCTCTGAACAATATGCCAAAAACTGCTAAACCCAAAGATGTATCCCACATGGATTGTCACAATCTGTGTCCATGGCCTGGCTGCTCTGCTGATTACATTTAATTAACAAATGTACACAAGGTAGAGAGAGTTAGGGTGAGCTTTCATTCTCCTCTCCCTTCCATCTTGCTTGTTTACTCACAGGGCACTTGGGCCCCTCATTCTCCTGCTGCTTATGACAGTCAAGGTGGTGGCAACTGGCAGAGCATAAAGGAGTGGTGCCTTCGGTGTGGCTGGGCTCTCAAAGTCCAGAGTCCTCAGGTGTGAATTGTTCCCTGGTTCTCCAGCATCTTCCTCTTACACAGATTCTGAAACCCTGCTGAGCTGCTCCCCAGACAAGCACCACATGTGGGCAGCTGGGCCACCCCACAGGGAGGTTTTTGTTCAGGGCTGTACCACTGTGGGAGGAAGCTGTATACCTTGCACGCAGTAATAAACCCCAACATCCTCAGCCTCTACCCTGCTGATTTTCAGTGTGAAATCTGTCCCTGCCCCACTGCCGCTGAATCTGTCTGGGACCCCAGAGTCCCGGTTAGAAACCTTATAAATTAGGAGCCTTGGAGGCTGGCCTGGCCTCTGCTGAATCCAACTCAAGTAGGTGTTTCCATCACTGTATACGAGGCTTTGACTAGACCTGCAGGAGATGGAGGCCGGCTGTCCAAGGGTGACGGGCAGGGAGCGTGGAGACTGAGTCATCACAACATCCCCACTGGATCCTGAAATAAATAGAAAGAAGGCAAGGTTATGTACAAACTTTATGTGTAATTTTCACAAATTTTGATTTGTTGTTTATTTCAGGCTATATATGTATTTGTTCATATTTCAAGAATATACAGTTTCAAAATGGAACTCAAGGGATCCAAGGCTCAAAGGGGTCTCCAGAAGTCCCCACACCATCCCTTCTTTCTGTGTCAGTCTTCCGCAGAGCACAGGTCCTTGTTTCTTCTTGAATCTTCCTCATTCTCACAGATCTGATTATCACATGCCCCATTTCTGGAGGAGAATATGTGCACGTCCAATACAGGAAAGGAACACACATAGGAGTGTAGTGAGACCACCAGAGCTCAATGCTGATAGGAGGCAGTGGTGCCCCCAGAGCTCACCGTTCCATGCCATTCTCCTCCCTCAACTCCCTTCTGCCCTTACCTGGGACCCAGAGCATTAGCAGCCCCAGGAGCTGAGCAGGGAGCCTCATTGTGAGAAGGTGAATTGAGAAGTCCTGATCAGTCAAGGCAAGGTTAGAGCTGAGCTTTTATCTCAGACTCACAAGGAAAGTCCTCACTAAGGGATAATATGCAAATCACCTGGAGGGTGCAGTGGGGTGGAAAGAGCCAAGGGGAGGGTAGGAGCCTCTCTTGTGAGCAAAATGACTTAAATATCTTCTCTGTTTGGAGGGAAACGAATAGGCATAAAATCTATGCTGTCTATGTGGGAGAAATTTAAGTATTTCCTTCTGTCTTCCCTAACAGTTTTCTTGTTTCATAGCACTTTCCGAGGCACATTTTATACTTCTTGTTAATAAGGCCATGTTTCCACAAATATTTACTAATTCTTATGTTTTTGTTCATTTTTGTTTAAAAGAGTTCAGATTTGGCCCTTTCAATTTTTTAAAAATTTAAATAAAACACACACAAAGTAAAAGACAGAAATGTTAAAAAGTGCAACCGAATAAAGTTTTACATATATTCTCCACCGAGATTAAATTGTAGAATACTGCAGAATCTCCAGATTCTTCCCTCATGTACCTACCTTTCAGGAAACAGCTGTTCCCCCATTCCAGTCAAGGAAACTGGCATTCTGACATCTGTCCAAATAGATTGGCTTTCCCCACACGAAACCTCATATAAACGGAAGTAAACATGTTGGTTTGGTCTAGCTCTTTTTTTGTTCCCTTAGTACTTTTGAGGCCTTCCTTCCTCCTTACAGATTCAAGTTACTGTCTGCTGTCATTTTTTGTGAATCTGAAGAATTTCCTAGATAAATTGTTATACAGCATGTCTTTAAGTAATTATTTCTCTTCATTTTTGTTTATCAAGAAATGTTTTTACTTTACTTTTGTTTTGAATGCATACTTTCACTAGATATTTAATCCTAGGTTTTGTTTTGTTTTCCAGCATTTAAATATGTCATTCCACTGTTTTCTAGCCTCCTTTGGGCATGATGAAAAGTTAGCTGATGGCTTTATCACTGTATTTCTGTATATAGAGAGTCATTTTATTTTTGTGCATTTGCAATTTCCTCCTTGTCGTTGGTTCAACATTTTAATTATAATATGTACAGTTATGTGTATCATTGTGTTTGTCCTGAATAAGTTCTTTCGATTTCTTTTCTCTATAGATGAATGAGTTTCATTGCTTCTTGAAAGCTTTTGTCATCCCTCCAAAATTTTTTTGGCCACTTTCTCTGTCTTCTCCTTTCTGACTCATTGCATATTTCTGGTCTTCTTCACATTGACTTGTAAACCTCTAAGGTCATGATTATTTTTCTTTAGTTGTTTCTTTTCTTTTTCAGATTAGATCATTTCTACTAAATTGTCTTCAGGCTCATTGATGCTTCTGCCAACTTAAACTCCTGTTGCCCTATCTAGTGAATTTTCCATACTGTTTTTATAGTTTTCATCTAGAATTCCTATTTGTTCCTTTCCCATAGTTTCCCTTTCTCTGTTGAGAGTTCTCATTCTTTGAGTAATTGTCTTTATATTTTCCTTTTCCAGTCCTTGCTCATAGTTTTGAACATTCTTTGAAGCATTTATGTGACAACCACTTAAAACTCTTAGCAAAATCCAGTATTTAGGAACAGTCAAGAGTCAGCTTCCACTGACTGATTTATCTCAATATGGTTTATGATTTTCTCTTTCTTTTCAGGAATTTTTATGGAAAAATGCCGGTTGATAATATATTTTTTACGTCTCACAAATAATATATAATTCTGCATTCTGTTTTATTTTTCTAAGATTGTTGAATTTCCTCTTAATAGCTTGACTGGTCTTATGCTGCAGAATCTATCCCTTACTAGCTGTTTGGCGATTGATATTTCTGCTTTTTTTCATTTTAAGTTTTAGCCAGAAGCCCTACCTGTGTCTGCACAGTTTGGTAATCACCAGTAACTTGGGCATTTGTGTTGCTCAAACTCCTTGAGCTCAATAATCTACTTTCTGCCAATGTATATGTGTGTGGCTTGAAGCGTGCACATAAAAGACACCTCCTTCACTTTTATTGACTGGGCCCACTTGGGTCTCCGTCACTCAAATACGCAATTTCTAAGTCACATCTGCTCATTCTAAGAATGTGCAGGGATGATCTCTATAATTCTGTGACTCCATGGTTTCCAGTAATCCATTATCAAGTTTTAGCTGGTGTACCAGTCTCCCAGGGTCATCACCTTGGCCTTGCAACACTCTGGGCCTTTTCTGGGCATTTCCTGCAGAGTTCAGCACCATTAGCTGAAAACACTGAAGGATCTTGTTCTACTCTCCATCCCAGCTCAAGTCAATCCCGTTTGGCAACAAGCTTCCAGTTGTTGCTGCCATTTCAGCTGGTAAAACTACAGTTCTAAAATTCTTGTTGACGAAGCTTGGGTGAAAAAAAGCAGTTCCAGGCAAAAGGCCATAGACTTTTCCTATCTGTTAGTCCGAGGTGCACCATTTTGTAAGCCCCCCTGCCATTTTGTAGACCTTGGTCAAAGTGAAGCATTCCACGGGGGTTAGAACTGTGAGAAACATCCTGCCTAACCACGTGAATACAGGAACATCCCTATCGTCTTCTGCTGGACAGTGGGCCCAAGAAACATTCTTACCACACCCCGCTGGGCAAAAGGCCCAAGGAACATTCTTGGCAAAACCACCTGACCACAGGATCATGTTATCAACATCCTGCCGGGCAGCAAGTAATACCGTCTAGACCCCTCCCGCCCATACCTGTAAGTACCCCAGCCTGTAAGCGGCAGCGGGTTCTGGTATTAAGCTAGTCCCCCACCTCCACAGTCTTGTGCTGGACATAAAACCTGCTTTGCTGTAGAGCCGCCAACTCTCTCTCTGTCTTTCTTTAACCCTTCCCTTCCCTTCAAAACCTAACACTGTCCTTACCCAAAGCTCTCATCCTTTTCAAGATACAGCCATATCTCCTTTTATTGTGTTTTGCTTTACTGTGCTTTATAGATACTGAGATTTTTACCAATTGAAGGTTTGTGGCAACTCTGCCTCAGGTAACTCTTTTGGTGCCGTTTTTCCAGTGGTAGGTGCTTACTTCCTGTCTCTATGTCAGTATTGTTCAGCAATAGTTTTAAAAAATTAAGTTATGTACATTTTTTAGGCATAATACTATTGTACATTTAACCGAATACAAGATAGTGTCAACATAACTTTTATATGCACTGGAAAACCAAAAAATGAGTGTGACTCCCTTTATGATAATATTCATTTTATTGCAGTGATTGGAAACTAGACCAGCAATATCTCTGAGGTATGCCTATAAACATGTCTCAATTTCTTTGATGTCTTTGGCAATTTCCAGAGCAGCCACAGTGACGAGGTCTGGAGCGAGGGTGCACTTGCAGTGACAGTGGGTCTGGCGCTGCGCGTGGGCTAGTCCACATAAAGGTGGCTTACTGTCTGAGTTGCCAGGGCAGGGTGAGACCCGGAGGCCTGGGTCTGGGGCAGTGCAGAGGGTAAGGTTGATGCCAAGGGGCTGGGAGGTAGCCCTGTCACAGGAGAGAAAACAATGGCTCCTCACTGCGGAGTGCGTATAGCAGCATCTCCCTCTCTGGGGAGTGTGCGACTATGGCTTCAGGTAACCGTCCAGGCAAAAGCACCAGTGGCCCCTGTGGAGCAGGCTGCTGTGATCCTCGACAAGAAATATTAAAGGGCCTCCACTGGGAAAGCTGAATGGTGGGGGATTGCCTGGGTGGCTGCTGAGGTTATCAGCAGCAAAGGCTGCAGGGTCCTGCCACAGAGCAGGCTATGGGGCCCACAGTGGCACCACCACTGGCTGATAACAATTGCTTCCCCTTTCTTTGTTCCTAGAGGTATCAGGGCTCTCGGGTGTGCCATCAGCTTCCAGCCATCCTTTGTGTGTGCTTATTCTTGGCTTTTTACTCTATCATGTTGCTGCATGTTTGTAATTGAACTCTTCAGCCCTCCCAGGGTATTGGCCTTCTTGGATAACTGACTAATTGCTGGGTTTTGTGAGGGCTGAAGCCTGGTATCTCTTACTCTGCTATCTTGCTAACATCAGTCCCCAGGACATCATTTTGATGATGATATTTTGAATTTTGCCCTGACACTATTATGGAATAATACTTAGACTTGATGGGGTGAGAATTAGAGCATTTAACATGTAAGAGGGATATGAATTGTTTGGGCCACAGGGTTGACTGATGCCAGTTACATCCTTCAAGATGGCTGTCACAAGGCCTACCATTCTACAGGTTCCTCTAAAAGTGTGATCTCTGGGTGGGGTTTCCACGATGCCATATGCCTATCTCCCCCCACAGTTAATCAGAATTCTGAATCTCATATTCTTTATAATTTGACTTTCCTCTCTGTTAATTTCTTCTATATGTATTCATCAAATAATGTTTTTAATTTATTTGTTTAAAACCCTATAAGAAGGAATTCATACAAATAAAACCTAATTCATGAATCTTTGTCTTTGTGCCTAGTGCTTTGTGTGTTCTCTTTAAGAAATTTATTTCTGCACCTGTTTATGATATATGTTTTTATGCTCTTTACTAAAAGCTTTATTATTTTGCCTTCATATTTCATTTTATGATTCATTTAGAGTTGATATTTATATAATATAGAGGTGAAATGTAGAGGTCAGGATTCATTTTGATGTAATATAGATATCTTATTGATCCAATACAGTTCACTTATTATATATTTTTCTACTGATCACTGCTCTGGTCTGAATGTCTGCGTCTCATCCAAGATTCCTGTTTACCCCATGCAACAGGATTACAAAGTGGGGCCTTTGGGAGCTGATTATTCATGAGGATTCCACCCCGGTGAATGGGATGAACGCCCAATAAAAGTGGCTTCACACAGAATTTGTCTCTTTTGCCCTTCCACCTCCACAACCTGAGGACACAGCCACAAGCCACCATCTTGGAAGCTGGAGCAGCCCTCACGGTACAAAAAGATTGCCAGTGCCTTGACCTTGGACTTCCCAGCCTTCAGAACTGTGAGAAAGTACATGTCTCTTGTTTTAAATTACCTGACCAAGATATTTTTCTCTTTCAGTATGCATCATCTATGGTAACAGTGTTTTTTTTTTTTTTTTTTTGAGACGGAGTCTCTGTCACCCAGGCTAGAGTGCAGTGGTGCGATCTTGGCTCACTGCAATCTCTGCCTCCCAGGTTCAAGTGATTCTTCTGCCTCAGCCTCCTGAGTAGCTGGGATTACAGGCATGTGCCACCATGCCTGGCTAATTTTTGTGCTTTTAGTAGAGACGGGGTTTCACCACGCTGGTCAGACTGGTCTCGAACTCCTGACCTCGTGATCTGCCCACCTCAGCCTCCCAAAGTGCTGGGATTACAGGCATGAGCCACTGTGCCTGGCCTGTGGTAACACTTTTATTATAAATTGGGTGATTACATATGTGCGGATCTGTAGTTACATTATTAATTAGTGTTATTTGTAACAGGGTTTGATATTGCCTGGTGTTATTCCTTCAATTTTGTTCTTTTTTTTTTTGAGACAGTCTTGCTCTGTCACCCAGACTGAAGTTCAGTGCTATGATCTTGGCTCATTGCAACCTCTGCCCCCTGGGTTCAAGCAATTCTCCTGTCTCAGCCTCCTAAGTAGCTGGGACTACAGGAATGTGCAACCATGCCTGGCTAATTTTTCGTATTTTTTTAGTAGAGTCAAGGTTTCACCATGTTGGCCAGGGTGGTCTAACTCCTGACCTCAAGCGATACACTTGCCTCAGCCTCCCAAAGTACTGGGATTATAGGCGTGAGACACCATGCCTGCCCTGTTATTCTTTTTTTGTTTTGTTTTGTTGTTGTTTTTTGTTTTTGTTTTTTTGAGATAGATTCTGGCTCTGTTCCCCAGGCTGGAGTGCAATGGTGCGATCTCAGCTCACTGCAACCTCCACCACCCGGGTTCAAATGATTCTCCTGCCTCAGCCTCCTGAGTAGCTGGGATTACAGGCATGTGCCACCACACCTGACTAATTTTGTATTTTTAGTAGAGATGGGGTTTCTCCATGTTGGTCAGGCTAGTCTCAACCTCCTGACCTCAGGTGACCTGCCCGCCTCAGCTTCCCAAATTGCTGGGATTACAGGAGTGATCCACCACGCCCAGCCCGACCTGTTATTCTTATGCAAGATTCCAATGGCTATTTTTGTCCTTTTTAAATGCATGTGTGATATGTATGTATCTATATATATACACACACTCTATATATATATTATACACATACATATCACTATATATATACATACGCCATATATAGTGTGTGTGTATATATATATATATAGTGTGTGGTATGTGTGTACATATATATATATATATATATATATACACACTATATATATATGAAACATCATTTCAATTTCACAAACGTCCTCTGGGATTTTAATTGTCACTGTATTGAATTAATTAAGGGAGAATTATGTTACTCACAATATTAAGTTTTATAATGCATGAATGTGGTATAAACTTCTATTTATTGAAGTCTCCATTGTTTTCTCTCAATAACTAAGCAGCCACCATAGTAGCTTCCCATAAGTAAACAGAAGGCTTGAGGAAAAAACACCAGCTGTCTTGTGGAGGTTTGGTTTCCTGTGGAATCACTGTGGAATACCCACCACTATGCTGATAACAGTGTTAAAGTGCAAAATCTTCATGCTCCAGCCTGCTGATAATGAGAATGAAGTTTTCCCCGAACCCACTGCCACTCCACCAGGCTGGGACATTGGTGGTCCTGGTGGATGCACCATGGATGAGGAGCCTGAGAGCCTGTCCAGGTTTCCACTGATACTCTGCTAAGGAGCTGCTAATAGTCTACTTGGCTCTGTAGGTGAGGGTGGCTTTTTCCCCTAGAGATAAAGACAGGGAGGCTGGAGACTGTCATCACAATTTCTCTGGTGGTATCTGAAATTGGAATAAAAACAGAAATGTCACACACGTACACTACATCATACCTATTGTCTTCCCAGTGCATCCAGGACCATTGATCTACATTGAGCTTTAATCATTGTGCCTTCCCAGCAGGTGTGCCAGGTAACAGGACTCAACAAGGTTGAGAAAGTTTCACTGACATGCAGAACCATCCGGTGTTTCCTGCACCTGGGAGCCAGAGTAACAGGAATCAGAGCAGCTGAGCTGCAGCTTCCATGGTTCCCTCTGGGTCCTAACTGAGCTGCTCTTCCACAGACCTACCCCCACGGATTGATATGGGCTCTGGACAGCAAGGTGGCTGGGAGAGACATGCATAACAGCCACAGATGGCGCTGGGCTTCGAAACTGCAGAGACCACCTGCCTGGTTCAAATGATTCTCCTGCCTCAGCCTTCTGAGTAGCTAGGATTACAGGCACCCACCACTATGCCCGGCTAATTTTTGTATTTTTAGTAGAGACGGGGTTTCGCCATGTTGGCCAGGCTGGTCTCGAACTCCTGATCTCAGGTGATCCGCCTGCCTCGGCCTCCCAAAGTGCTGGGATTACAGGCCTGAACCACCGTGCGCGGCCACCATTGCTTCTTGAAGTAGATTTCCCAGCACTCCTTTTGCCTTTCTGGTTTCCTAACCATTATATCCTCTGGTCTTTGAAAAGTTGTAATTTAGACATGGATTTCCCATATTAGGAAAAACTTTCTATTTGGGTTACCTACAATAGCTTCTCTTTTGTTGTATGAACCTGGCCCAGTGCTGTAACCCAGAGTCCTCATAGGTAATGACTCTTCTATGAAATTAGGAGAGGCATTGCCATGTCTGCTGCTGGGGCTGAGGAGGATAAAAGAAACTAAGGGTGTAGAGACACTTCCCTTACCCCTTCTATGAAAACTGCTCAGTGACCTTCAGAGTGTGGCTGAGTCTGAGAAACACTCTCAGCAGATGGAGGAAACAGGAGAAGCAGCTGGGGCAGCCCACCCTCACATATCTGCTTCCTTGGGGAGCTTATTGGGTTTGTAACACTGTGAGAGGGTCACTTTTATACTGTTGACCAATAATAAGAAGTTGCAGCAACTTCAGACTGGAGGCTGCTAATGGTGAGAATCAAATCTGTCCTGGATCCAATGCCACATAACTGCAATGGGACCCAGGTTTGCAAATTGGATGCATCGTAGATCAGGAGCTCAGAAGCTTTCCCTGGCTTCTCTTTGTATCAGGCTAAAACATGGCTAATGCCCTGCCTGACTTTCCTGGCATGTGATGGTGACTCTCACCTAGAGAGGAAGACAGCGAGGATGGAGACTGGGTCATCTGCATGTCATATCTGGCACCTGAGATGGGAAACAAAACTATTAACACTATTAACCATGTTATGAGAGGACTTTCCTGAATAGCCAGGTAGTACTGACCACACTGGCTCAGTAAATTCCTAGTGTTCTCCTTCCTTGCCTGAGAGCCAGAGCAGCAGGAGCCCCAGGAGCTGAGCAGGGACCCTCATGTCCATGCTGTGTCTTGACTGGGACTGACTCTTGCAAGTGGTATGACCAGCCCGTGTACAAGTCTTCAGGAAGTTGGCTGTGTTTTTTTGAAAATGAAAATTTCAACAGATGCAAGAATGACTTTATCTGCATAATATTGCACAGGCCTAGTGTCCCCCAGGGGTCCTAAGATTGATCAGGCCTGCATACACTTGTTAGCAGAGAACAAGTTTCTCTCTGGGGGCCACAGAACAGAATCTGTCTACTGTCCTGCAAGGAGATTGCTCTTCTGCTCTGCTCATAGGTCATGGCCTACTTTTCTTGCTAGCTTCCCGTCTAAGACCTGGCTTGTTGGAGAAGCACATCTCCAGAATCTGCAATAAATTTTAGAAGTGTCCTGCGTTTGGTACTGATGAATATTATTGAGGCCAGAGAGACTTCTTCTTTGCTCTCATCCTCTAGAGCCCTTGATGTTGTAAATCATTAGCACTATCAGCCAGAGATGCAATGATGAGGTATAAGAAAGATGGATGGATACATAGATGGATGGATAGAAGGACAGATTTATTTATTAAAAATAAGAAAAAGGAAAATGTTAACACAAAATATGTGAAAGTAGTGTAATGCTTTGCAAGGATTGGGTAATCCTTGTACACTGGGTAAACGACATGGCAAATCTCTTATCTCAGACATGTGATCATCTTCCTGTATTTCTACATTTTCTTCCCTACTTCTTTCATCTAGGCCAACATCAGAAATCTTCTCCCTCCACTTCTGAAAAGTGTCAGCTACTCTCTACCTCTGTGTGCCATCATGCATTCCTATGCTAGATGTTTCCTGAGCTCCTTGGATTAATATGTGTGCCTTACGTCATTCTTAAGCTAATATCTTCTGGAAACTGAGATGTTATCTAGACCCAGTGCTCACATCTACTCTTGAATCTACTCTGTTCCATAAACTGTATATCTCTATATTACCAATCTCTTCCAGTTTTTAAGAGAAAGCAGTTCTTAATGACTGGGTTTAGGGCATTTGACCAAAGTAGGTTCAGAAAGAAAACCATGCACCAAAATGAAGGGGAAACCAAAATATTGCACAGAGTGTGAAACCCACATGGCATGGAAAGGGCAGTTGATGTGCAGTAGAGAGGGAAGACCACCAGAGGTGTTGAAGCTATAGTGGAGGGAGGAGGGTATCCCCACATAGGCGCAGGATGTGGGGCAACATCCTCCCACTAGCACATATGTCACAGCTGAAGCAGGATGAGCAGGGCCCTTCAAAAGGGGTAAAGCCAGTGGTACTAGCATAACGGCCCATGTAGATTGAGAAGGTCACCCATGCAGGAGTCAAAGTTAACAGTGAGCTGGCAAAGCATATCAGGGCTAATGTAGGTTGTGAGGCAGAAGAGGGAAGTTGTCTACAAGGAGCGTGTAGGTGGCAATGACAGCAGGAGATTAGTGTCACAAAGAGATGTTGATCCCATAAGTCAGTGTAGTAAGGATAATTAGAGCCAAGGTACCCAGGGAGAAATGTTAGAAATATTTTAAAAGTGCGTACTAGAATAAACTCTATGACTCTGGATTATAGCTATATCAGTGCCAATTCATGGTTTATGTAGATATAGGTAAAAAGATAGATGAATAGATGATGATGATAGATAGACAAATGATAGATAATAGATAGCTCATTTTCTCTAGAAGCGATGACACATCAGTCCCACTGAACACATTTAGTGTGTAGATCTTATTTTTCTGAATACCGATTTCTACTAAAAGGAATCAGTAATCTTTGGAGAAATGGCTGATGTCAGGTCTAAAATAGGGGAGATGGAAGATGAGCCTGTACCATCTAGTGCCAGAAACTAAAAAAGTGCTCAGAGAATGATGGGATAAAAACAGCAGGTATTCAGAGGCAGTGTGAATGAGGCTCCCATTGGACAAATCAGAGGAGGGTTGACTATGAAAATAAATGATGATGGTAGCAGAGTATAACCCACTGAAGAAAATATGGATCCATGTCTATATTTCGATTAGGAGAGGGATATTCATGAAGTATCAAGAACATCTCCACAAATTCTTATCTCTTTCAAACAGAACAAGAGTGAAGGTGCAGGGAGAAGCCTGGCAGACACCCCCTTCAGCAGGAGTCAGATTGAACCTCGTCAGTCATGTGGCAGATGGAAATCACACACATCCCAATAGGATTCAGTGAGAGCACAGTATCGCTTCTGGATATTCCCGCAACAGTTACACTAACAGAGTTCAATCCTGAAGAAAATTCAAACAAATTTAAATTGACAATCTACATGGTAACTGGTGTGTAATCTTCAAAAGCAATGTGTTCATAAAGTCCAAACAAGGACACTGGAACTGTTCTAGATGGAAGAAAACTACGGAGGTACAGGCCAGCAAAGGCAAACCGTGAATCATTTTGTTACAAAAGACATTATTGGAACAATTAACAAAAGTTGAAATACACTTGAGGATTAGATGGAGTGATGCACCAGTGATGATTCCCTGGTTCCACAGATGTATTGGGTTATGTAGGAAAATGTCTTGTCTGAAGGAAATACATAGCAAAGTCTTAAAGGGTGGAACTATGAGGTCATCAAGTTACTCTCAATGGTTTGGGGGGAAATGTGTTACTTTGTACTCTACTTACAAACTTTCTGTAAATGTGAAATTGTTTCAATATTTTAAAAATAAAAATGGCAGCTCTTAAGAGCATACCCAAGCTATTCTAAGGTATTTTGTGATGGCACTGAGCCACACCTGTTACAATCATAAGACATGGAAATTTACTGTAGACGCACAAAGATAACACTGTGCTTTCTCAAAGGTGTGTAGTTCACAGACAAATTATTATCTGAAGACACAGGTCTCTTTAGTATCCATCAACTAAATGGGCATCCTATTCTTGGTTTGGGGACCTACATAGTCTACCCCTCACGACAAATGTAACTTGTTTGTTTTGTTTTGTTTGAGACTGGGTCCTGCTCTGTCCCCTACACTGGAGTGCAGTGGCAAGATCACAGCTTACTCCAACCTCAACCCCTTGGGCTTAAACAATCCTCTTGTCTCAGCCTCCCCAGTAGCTAGAACCACAGGCGTGTGCCACGGCACCTGGCTAATTTTTTCATTTCTTGTGGAGATGGGGTCTCACTATGTTGCCTAGGTTAGTCTCAAATTCCTGGGCTCAAGTAATCCTCCAGTCTTAGCCTTTCAAATGCTGGCATTATAGGTGTGAGCCATGGTGCCTAGCCCCATGTAACTTTATTTCTCTCAGCTCATCAGCATGAAAGTTCTGACTGAGGATGCCAAACCTGATTATCAAAAAAAAAATCAAATCAAATACAGTTTCTTTCATCAACCAAATAGGATAGCTGTGAAACTGAAGCCTGAATTAGGATAAATGTACAACCTTAAATACCCCAGAACCACTGAGGATCAATTCTCTTCAAAGTAGGATGAAGACAAGATCACATCACCTGGGGAATTGCTCCGAGTTTCACGGAAGACACAGAGGAAGGGAGGATGAGGCTGGAGACAAAGCTAGCTCTGCTGTGAACTCATCAAGGCCAGGGAGTCCTCAACAGCCTGCTGGATCATAAAGGAGCCCTGTCAACAATGACAGAGCATCTTGGTTGGAGGTCTCCAATCTTGTATTTCAATGGAGCTATTGAGTGTCTCAGTAATAATGCATCAATCAAAGCTACATGCACACTCAACATGAGGGACCTCTTGCTCTGGGCCCCAGAAGTGAAGGGCCCTCACCAGGCTCTCCTCCCCTCCAGTCTTTCACAGAGAGAGACTGAGACTGTGCTAATATAGAGCCAATTTTCTTCTACATCACACCCTGATACTTGGGGTCCTGAAACTACCAATTCAAATGTTCTAACCCTAACTTCCAGGGACTTGGCCCCTTCTCTGGGCTCGTTCCTCTGAGAGTAGCTACGCAGTAGGCGTTTCCCACTCAGACACAAAGTGAGGCCAGGTTTCTGCTGCTGGGAGGCGGGATGGCATGTTAATGTGTGTGAAGTGTCTGTATATGTGTTCAGGAGAACTTGTGTGGTATGGAAAAAGCAAGAGATGGGGTAATGGCAGTAAAGTCCCAATTGCAACCCTAAAGCACGACCTGCTATCCTCACACTACCAGGTGCTGGTGAAGAACCTTGAGGAGCGAAAAATATTTAAATTCAGGCGAAGGCTTCCAGATATTCAACCTGTAGCCAAAATAGATTAGAATGGACTAGATTTACACTCCTCTCTGGATTAACTAAAACACAGGACACAATACATGAGGCAAATGTTTTCAAGAAATTGGACATTAGAAATTAAGGATATTGAGCCCAGAAGATTTTAAACCAAAGGAGATGAAATTTGGATCGATCCATCTGAGACCCTGAGGAGAGTTGTCAGAGCATTGTGTAGTGAAAGGAAATCCATGAGGTGCCTTGGAGTGTCCCTGAAGAGAGGAAAAAGAATTGGAGGTCCAGAAAGACAGAGAAACAGAGGAGGGAGTTCAGAGAGAGCCCAGGCTATCCCCAGATGCCTCCCTCAGTATTCCACAGAGCACTGATGAGTACATGCACGTGGAGACCCTACCTAAGGCTGCAGAAAGACTGGCTGAAGGATTACAGGAAGATTCCTCAGTCTCCTCTTTTCATGTCATGAGACACTGCAGATGACTGAGAACCCGGTGGCTCCCCTGAGCTTATTTGTCATGCACTTTTGATGACATGAAGGTTATTCATGTTGGCCTTCTCTAGTAGATTCACCTGGAAAGCATTAAATTTAGCAGGAAAAAAGGGGGCAACCATGCCCTCAATGTGGAGTGGTCATTAGTATTGGTTACAAATGTGAACTGCACTAAGCATAAAGGGATTCATTATGGGATATTAAATAGCTCAAAAATTGTTGGAAAGCCTTAAGAACAGGCTCCAGGCAAAGCCTCTGGAACAATCTCACAAACTGTACTGCCGATTCAGGCTGCGGAGGAGTGCTTACTGCCTGAGACCCCATATTCAGACTGCCTCCTGCAGAGAAGACAGCTGTTCCTCTCACTACGGCCCACAGAAGGACAGCATCCCTGCCAGCAGCTACCAGAGATCTGACTCCTATCCTGCAGCTCTCCCTGTGTTGATAATATCCCTAAATTCAGTCCCGTTCACATTCATCGTTTCTCATGACTACATATCTTTTTCTATCTCCATCCACCCTTGTGGCTTGACATCACCAATACACACTTTCCCACACTTGAATTCCTTTTTCACACATTAAAAGCAATGTGTTAACACCTAACATATTGCAAACGTTGTCTTTACAAGTAACATCAGGATCACTTCTACCTAAAGAATGGGGACACCCAAGACTGAACCAGGAAGAAGTTGAATCCCTGAATAGACCAATAACAAATTCTGAAATCGAGGCAGTAATAAAAAGCCTACCAACTAAAAAAAGCCCAGGACCAGATGGATTTACAGTTCAATTCTACCAGAGGTACAAAGAGGAGCTGGTACCACTCCTTCTGAAACAATTCCAAACACTTGAAAAGGAGAGACTCCTGTCTAACTTATTTTAAGAGGCCAGAATCATCCTGATACCAAAACCTGGCAGAGATTAAAAAAAAAAAAAGGAGAAAACCTTCAGGCCAATATCCCTAATGAACATTGATGCAAAAATACTCAATAAAATACTGGCAAACCATATCCAGCCGCACATCAAAAAGTTTATCCACCACGATGAAGTTGGCTTCATCCCCGGATGCAAGGCTGGTTCAATATACACATAATTCATAACATAAAGGGAACTAGAGACAAAACCCACATGATTATCTCAGTAGATGGAGAAAAGGTCTTCAATAAAATTCAACATCACTTCATTTCAATAAACTACGTGTTGAAGAAATATACCTCAAAATAATAAGAGCCATTTATGACAAACCCACAGTCAATATACTGAATGGACAAAAGCTGGAAGCATTCCCCTTGAAAACCGCTACAGGACAAGGATACCCCTCTGTCACCACTCTTATTCAACATAGTATTGGAAGTTCTGACCAGGGCAATCAGGGAAGAGAAAGAAATAAAGGGTATTCGAATAGGAAGAGAGAAATTCAAATTATCTTTGTTTGCAGATGACATGATTCTGTATCTAGAAAATGCCATTGACTCAGCCCAAAAGCTTCTTAAGCTGATAAGTAACTTCAGCAAAGTCTCTGAATACAAAATCAATGTGCACAATTGACAAGCATCTACACACCAACAACAGACAAATAGCCAAATTATGAATGAACTCCTATTCACAATTGCAACAAAGAGAATAAAATACCTAGGATAACAGCTAACGAGGAAAGTGAAAGACCTCTTCAAGGAGAATTACAAACCACTGTTCAAGAAAATCAGAGAGGACACAAACAGATAGAAAAACATTCCATGCTGGTGGATAGGAAGAATCAATATCGCAAAAATGGCCACACTCCCCAAAGCAATTTATAGATTCAATCCTATTCCCAATAAACTACCATGACATTCGTCACAGAATTAGAAGAAACAATTTGGCCGGGCATGGTGGCTCACGCCTGTAGTCCCAGCACTTTGGGAGGCCAAGGCGGGCAGATCACGAGATCAGGAGATCGAGACCATCCTGGCTAACACGGTGAAAGCCCATCTCTACTAAAAATACAAAAAATGAGCCAGGAGTGGTGGCAGGCACCTATATTTCCAGCTACCCGGGAGGCTGAGGCAGGAGAATGGCGTGAACCCAGGAGGCGGAGCTTGCAGTGAGCCGAGATGGCACCACTGCACTCCAGCCTGGGTGACAAGGCGAGACTCTGTCAAAAAAAAAAAAAAAATTAAAATTCATATAGAACCAACAAAGGTTGTGTAGCCAGGACAAGCCTAAGCAAAAAGAACAAAACTGGAGGCATCATACTACTCAACTTCAACCTATGCTACAAGGATACACTAAGCAAAACAACATGCTACCGGTACAAAAACAGACACATAGACCAACGGAACAGAATAGAGAATTCAGAAATAAAACCACACATCTACGGCCATCTGATCTTCAACAAACCTGATAAAAAGAACAAAAACAAAAACACAAACAAAAACACAAGCAATGAGGGAAGTACTCCCTATTTAATAAATGGTGCGGGGAGAATTGGCTAGCCATATGCAGAAAATTGAAACTGGACCCTTTCCTTACGCCTTATACAAAAATGAAGGCAAGATGGATTAAAGACTTAAGTATAAAACCCCAAACTATTAAAACCCAAACTACTTAAAGTATAATTAAAAAAAAAAAAACCAAACTACAAAAATCTAGGCAATACCATTTAGGACATAGACACAGGAAGAGATTTTATGACAAAAATGCCTACAGCATTTGCAACAAAGCAAAAATTGGCAAATGAGATCTAATTAAACTAAAGAGCCTCTGAACAGCAAAAGAAACTATCATCATAGTGAACAGACAACCTACAGAATGGGAGAAAATTTTTGCAATTTATTCATCTGACAAAGTTATAATATCCAGAATTTACAAGAAATTTAAACAAATTTACAAAAATAAAAATAAAAAAAATTAAAAGGTGGGCAAAGGACGTGAACAGGCGCTTCTCAAAAGAAGACATACATGTGGCCAAGAAACATGAAAAAAGCTCAACATCAATGATCATCAGCGAAATGCAAACCAAAATCACAATGAGACACTATATCACTCTAGTCAGAATGGTGATTATTAAAAAATCAAGAAACAACAGATGCTGTCGAGGTTGCAGGGAAATAGAAACACTTCTAAACTGTTGGTGGGAATGTAAATTAGTTCAACCATTCTGGAAGACAGTGTGGCGATTACTCAAAGATTTAGAACTGGAAATACCATTTGACTCAGCAGTCACATTACTGGGTATATACCGAAAGGAATATAAATCATTCTACTATAAAGATACATGCATGTGTATGTTCATTGCAGCACTATTCACAATAGCAAAGACATGGAATCAACCCAAATGCCCATCAATGATAGAATGGATAAATAAAATGTTTTATATATACACCATGGAATACTATGCAGCCATAAAAAGGAATGAGATCATGTCCTTTGCAGGGACGTGGTTGAAACTAGAAACCACTATCCTCAGAAAACTAACACAGGAACAGGAAACCAGACACCAGATGTTCTCACTTAGAGGTGGAGCTGAACAGTGAGCACACATGGACACAAGGAGGGGAACGACACACACTGGGGCCTTTCAGGGGAGGGTGGGTAGGAGAAGAGCACCAGGAAAAATAGCTAATGGATGCTGGGCTTAATACCTAGGTGATGGGTTGACAGGAGCAGCAAATCACCATAGCACCTGTTTACCAATGTAACAAACCTGCACATCCTGCACATGTATCCTGGAACATAAAATAAAATGAATGGCAAAATCCAAAAACCTTCAGTCCAGAATCCAGCATTCCTCATGGGTCACAAATTTAACCTAAGGTCTAAATTACAAAGGAGACCAGACAACAACACTTTATAAAACTTTAAAGAAAATGGTGACTGTAAAAAGAAAATTTTTCAACAAAATGTATGCATGCCTCACATGATGTTTTGATATCTGTTTTATTACAATTCTTCCATCCTCTGAGTACTGTCTGTAACCTAGGGTCTAGAAGGGCTAAAATACATTTCCTTGGCACTGTGATAATTTTGTATATGTGCTTGTAGCTTGTGTGTATGTATGTATATACACACATATGTGGTCATACAACTTTGTTAAAACATAACTGTTTATATAAGTTTATGCAGAAAGCAATATCTAAATATATATGCAAATGTATATATCATATATAAAAAGATAAATACACATATGCACACATATATGTATAAACATATGTTTTATTCCTGGAATGTCAACCTAATGATTTTCAACAATCTGTAGTGTATAGGTAAAGTTCCATTCTGATTATTCTGTTGAGTATTGCTACATATGTGTATCCTCAATACTAACTATTCCTGTTAGATGTTTCCATAAATGAGCTAAGTTGTATTTTATTTCTTCTGATTTAAGTATTATTTCTTCTATGTTTTTGTTTCTTTATGATTTTCTAAGTATTCATATTTATGCAGTCAATTTTCATTAAATGCATCTATATATGTGGATGTTTAATAATGTATTAGCTTTTCAACAATAATAGTTTGTAACAAACCACTCAAAATGCAGAGGCTTACAATACTAGTATTTATTTTCATGTTTACGGATGTTCATATTAACAATAATTTAGCTGATCTAGACAGGGCTCAGCTGCGTGGTTGTGCTGTAGGTCGCTGAGCTTATCTCTAATATATGGATTTTTTTTTAATTGGGGTCAAGACTGAAGGAGCAGTGATCAGCCAGGGCAGTTAACAACATCCTGAGGTCAAGCTACACAAGCAAATTTAAGTCCCATCAGCTCCAACACAAGTATACAATATGTGGGTTTCTTCTTTTGCTTTAGCAATTACTCAAGGTTCTAAAACCTTTTCTCCAATTAAGTTTCAAGGTATGTGATCATGTCACTGACAAATAATTAAGTTTTTCAACCTTCAGCATTAAAAAAGCAAATTTATTCTTAAATTAATTAAAGTTAAATCAAATCAAATTGAGTAAAAAATAAAATTGGATGTGTTTTCAACATGTGACTTTAATCGGATTTTCTTAAATTGACATGTTGGATAAAAACAACAAAAATTTCTTAGCTGAAGTAAACATTCCCTAAAACATAGCTTCTTAAACCTTCAATGGATCATCTGTTATCTTATGAAAATACAGATTCTCATTCAGTTGATCTAAGGTGGTTTTGCTGTTTTGAATTGGTAACATGCTCTTAGTGTTGCTACTGGGTTCTGGACAAATTTTGAATAGCAAGGTTTTTATATTAAAAAAAAGAATAAGAATGTTACATCTGTTTATATACACACACACACATATATATACAAACACATATAAGCAAATGTACACATATATATGTATGAACATATTTTATTTATGGAATGTGAACTTAATGATTTTCAATAAATCTATATTATACTATAAAATCCTGTTCTGATTACCTATATATATGCATACACACACAGACACACACACACACATTTTATATATATAATATATATTATATATTATGATGTTATATATTGTATATATTATATATGTATATAATATGATATACTATTATATATAATATATATTAATATAATTATATTTATATATAATAATATTAATATATAATTATATTTATATATAACCTTATATTAATATATATTATATATTAATATGAGTATTATATATAATATATATCATATAATAGTATTATATATGATATATATTATATATAATAGTATTATATATGATATATATTATAATACTAATATATAATATTATATATATTACTAATATATATAATATTATATATAATATATAATACTATTATATAATATATATTATATATTATATAATACTAATATATAATATTATATATTATATATAATACTATTATATATAATATATAATACTATTATATAATATATATTATATATAATTATATAATATATAATAGTATTATACATAATAATAGTATATATAATTATATTAATATATATAATATGTATTATATATTATATATAATATAATATATATAATATATTATATATAATATATAATATATATAATATATAAGATATTATATATAATATCTTATATATAATATATATAATATATAAGATATTATATATAATATCTTATATATAATATATAATATATATAATATATAAGATATAATATATAATATATAATATATAATATATTATATATAATATATAAATAATATATATTATATATAATATAGTATATATACTATATTATATATAATATAGTATATATACTATATTATATATAATATAGTATATATACTATATTATATATAATAGTATATATACTATATTAAATATATAATAGTATATATACTATATTATAATATATATTATAGTATATATACTATAATATATATAATATAGTATATATATAATATATTATAATATATATAATATAGTATATATAATATATTATAATATGTAATATAGTATATATATAATATATTATAATATATAATATATAATACTATATATAATATATAAACATATATTATATATTATATATAAAATATTTATGTGTGGGTGTTTGTGTATATATAGGTGTGTGTCTGTGTTTGTATGCATATATATAGGTAATCAGATTATATATATATGTGTATATATATACACACACACATACACATACAGGTATTCAACAAAGGTTTTTTTTGGTCCAATGATTGCTATATTATTTAGTGCAATTTCTATTTTCATTTTTTTAATATGCAGCTTTTTATTCCTCACCCCCTCCACCCTCTCCACTTCTGTCTCCAATGTTCATTAGACCACTCTGTATGCCTCTGTGTACTTGTAGCTTAGCTCTCACTTATAAGTGTGGACATAAGGTATTTGGTTTTCCATTCCTGAGTTACTTCACTTTGAATAACGGCCTCCACCTCCATGCAAGTTGCCGGGAAAGATATTATTAAATTTATTTTTATGGCTAAGTCATATACATATATATATATATGACTCAACCATACACATATATATAATGTTTATATATATATAATGTTTATATGTATAATGTATATATATAATGTTTATATATATAATGTGTATATATATAATGTTTATATATATATGTAATGGTTTTTCTTCCTCAACTTTTACTTTAAGGTCCAGGGTACATGTGCAGGTTTGTTACATAGGTAGACGTGTGCTGTGGTGGTTCGCTGCACAGATCATCCCATCACTTCAGTATTAAGCCCAGCATCCATTAGCTATTCTTCCTAATACGCTCCCTCTCTTCCTCCTTCTCCCTCCACCACAGACCTCAGTGTGTTGTTTCCTCCCATGTCCATGTACTCTCATTGTTAGGCTCCCACTTATATGTGAGAACATGCAGTGTTTGGTTTTCTGTTCCTGCCTTAGTTTACTGAGGATAATGGCTTCCAGCTCCATCCATGTCCCTGCAAAGGGCATAATCTCATTCCTTTTTATGGCTGCATAGTATTCCGTGGTGCATATGTACCATATTTTCTTTATCTGTTCTATCATTGATGGGTATTTGAGTTGATTCCATGTCTTTGCTATTGTAAATAGTGCTGCAATGAACATACTCATGCATGTATCTTTATAGTAGAATGATTTATATTCCTTTGGGTATATATCCAGTAATGGGACTGCTGAATCAAATGGTATTTCCAGCTCTAAATCTTTGAGGAATCACCACACTGTCTTCCAGAATGGTTGAAGTAATTTACATTCCCATTAACAGTGTAGAAGTTTTCCTATTTCTCCACAACCTCCGCAGCATCTGTCGTTTTTTGATTTTTTTTTTTAATCTGAGAAGGAATATCATTCTGTCACCCAGGCTTGAGTGCAGTGGCATGATCTCAGCTCACTACAACCTCTGTCTTCCAGGTTCAAGCGATTCTTGTGCCTCAGCCCCTCAAGGAACAGGGATTTCAGGCATCCACCACCACCTCCAGCTAATTTTTGCATTTTTAGTAGAGATGAGATTTCGCCATATTGGCCAGGCTAGTCTTGAACTCCTGACCTCAAGTGATCCACTTACCTCGGCTTCCCAAAGTGCTAGGATTACAGGTGTGAGTCACGTCGCCTAACTTACTGTTTTTTGACTTTTTAATAATCGCCATTCTCACTGGTGTGAGATAGTATCTCATTGTGTTTCTGATTTTCATTTCTTCAATGATTAGTAATGTTGATCTTTTTTTCATATGATTATTGGCCTCATGTATGTCCTCTTTTAAGTGTCTGTTCATGTCCTTTGCCAACCTTTTAATGGGGTTGTTTTTTTTTCTTGTAAATTTGTTTA
Organism: Pan paniscus; assembly: GCF_029289425.2. NCBI lineage: Eukaryota > Metazoa > Chordata > Mammalia > Primates > Hominidae > Pan > Pan paniscus. The sequence goes on along the minus strand of NC_073261.2, from coordinate 37,964,464 downwards.
AGTTCCTTATAGACTCCGGATATTAGACCTTTGTCAGATGAATAAATTGCAAAAATTTTCTCCCATTCTTAATGTTGTCTGTTCACTCTGATGATAGTTTCTTCAGCTGTGCAGAGGCTTTTTAGTTTAATTAGATCACATTTGTCAATTTTTGCTTTTGTTGCAATGCTTTGGGCATTCTCGTCATGAAATCTCTGCCCGTGTCTATGTCCTAAATGGTATTGCCTAGATTTTCTTCTAGGGTTTTTATAGTTTGGGGTTTTACACTTAAGTCTTCAATCCATCTTGAGTTCATTTTTGTGTAAGGTGTAAGGAAGGGGTCCAGTTTCAATTTTTGGCATATGGCTAGCCAGTTCTCCCAGCATTATCTATTAAATAGGGAGTACTTTCCCCATTGCTTGTTTTTGTCAGGGTTGTTGAAGATCAGATGGTTGTAGGTCTCCAGCATTATTTCTGAGTTCCCTATTCTGTTCCATTTGTCTGTGTATCTTTTTGTACCAGCACTATGCTATTTTGATTAATGTAGCCATGTAGTTCTATTTATCATATGACTAAATATCATTTTCATGCTATGATTTCAAATTTACTCATAGTATATGGAAGTACATCCAAGTGTATTCCGAGGCCATCACTTCACTGAAAAAATCCTGAGAGTCGAGATACATGACCACACTACGACGTCAGCTGTCACTTCCCCATCATCACTGTCATTCTGGAAGCACATTTGCCAGAAACCCTATGCCTTCTCTGGTTTTTGGTGGAGTTGCCCAGTGTGGGGCCTGCCCTGAGATTGAGAAGTAAGAAGAGGAGGATTCAATACTATCCATCAACACCTGCAGCAAGACATATGGACCGAGGTGAGGACTGCAGAAGCACCTGATGAAGTCCTCTAGGCAGCTGAGAGCATCTGCACCCCCACCCATGGGCTTCTCAGAAAGGTCTGAGGACCACATGATTGGCAGTTGTACTTTCTCTATCAGATGCATTCTGGATTCCGGAAGAGAATTCCCCTTCTCTAGTATTTGTGTCTTTGACTACTATACTTGCAAGCCTTTAAAAGGCTGTAGTTTAGATTCTCACATCTTGTATTTAAAAAAAATCCTACTTGGAATACCTAGAGAGGCTCACTATTGCTGCATGAATTCCAACTGATGCTACAACTCAGACTCCTCAGGTGTAACCATTTCTTCTCAGTGAAATCAGGAGAGGCATTGCCCTGTCTATGATACTGGGGATTAGGACAAGGAAAGACAGCTACGATGGAGTGGGCCTTCATGGCCCTTTTACAAAAACTCTCCAGTGAACTTCAAAGTGTGACTGCAATTTGAGAAACATTCTCAGCAGGCGAAGGCACCAGAAGGGGCATCTGGGACAGCTGAGCCTCATGCATCTGCTCCCCTGGGTGATTTATGTTATGACTTGTTATACTGTGGGAGGGAGATTATCATACTGTTGACAGTAATATGTTGCAATATCTTCAGGCTGCAGGCTGCTGATGGTGAAAGTAAAATCTGTCCCAGATCCACTTCCACTGAACCTTGATGGGACCCCTGTTTCCAAATTGGATGCATCATAGATCAGGAGCTTAGGGGCTTTCCCTGGTTTCTGCTGATACCAATTTAAATAGTTGCTAATGTCCTGACTCGCCTGGCAAGTGATGGTGACTCTGTCTCCTACAGATGCAGACAGGGAGGATGGAGACTGGGTCATCCGGATGTCACATCTGGCACCTGCGATTAGAAACATAACCACAAATATTCATACTATTAGTCATATTATAGGAAGGCTTCCATCAAGAGCCAGGCTGTACTGAGCACACTGGCTGAGAAAATTCCTAGTGTTCTCCTTCCTTACCTGAGAGCCAGAGCAGCAGGAGCCCCAGGAGCTGAGCAGGGACCCTCATGTCCATGCTGTGTCCTGGCTGGGACTGACTCCTGCACAGGGTGCGACCAGCCTATTAATAAGTCTTCAGGGCAGGGGGCTGTGCTCTGGGAACATGCAAGTCAGCAGGGGATAGGGCAGGCTGGGCACAGCTGCAGGGCTGGCTCATCTCAGTAACTCAGCACAGGGGCAGTGTCCCCAGTGTCCCAGGTCGGACCAAGGCATCACAGATTTGTCCGTAAATAAGTGTTTCTTCCTGGAGGCTGTTTGGTTACAAAGAACTTTTTTGAGTTAATTGTCAAAATTCGAAATATTCCTGAGGACTAGATGGAGTAATGTATTTTATTCGTGTATGGAGATGGAGATTATTTTTTTAAAAATACAATATGCACTCAATTGGAAGAAAGCACTTTGTGCTGTACTTACAACACTTCTGTTAGCATGAAATTATTCTGTTTTTAGAAAGGAAACTAAATAGAAAATATATCAAGATTGCAATCCCTGTCTACAGGCTATGCCTTTCCCTTTCGCTGTACTGCTGCTGACTTCCAATGGCCATCTATGCCCCTCATTGCTCTTTCTGAACCTGGAGAAGGCAGCTCTGCCTGCATGCATAGCAGACCACAGGGGCTCGAATGGCCCTCTCTTTGGGCAGTGTTATGGTTTCACTGTGTCCTTCAAAACCCATCTGTTTTTAAATTTATCTCAAAGCAACAGAATTGGGAGGTGGGGCCTAATGGGAAGTGTTGAAGTCATGAGAGCTCTGCCCTCATGAGTGGATAAATGCCACTATAAACAGGGCTTGTGCTGTGGAACCAAACTGGAGTCCACTCACTCAGCTCAGTCAGATCAGATATTCACACTGAGTTTGCAGCAGGAGAAAGTAAAGGTTTGTTTGTTTGTTTGTTTGTTTGTTTGTTTGTTTGTAGGGCATCAGGTAAAGAGAATCAGGCAGCTAAGATTCAAATCCTGGCCTCACTGATGGCTTGCAGGTAAGGGTTTTTTAAGGCAGGAGTAAATTTCAGGAAAGCAGAAGTTACAGGTCAAATTGAAAATTAATACATGGAGGTCACATATTGGTTTTGGCCTAAAAGGGCAGGATATCTTGAAACAGGGGCTTACAGATCAAGGGTGGATTACAAGATTTCTAATTTACAATTGGCTAAGGAAGAAAAGCTTTGTTTAAAAATTTGGGTTCAGCAGAAGAGACGAATTAGCTCAGGTTTATGGATATGACTTTTACCAGACCCCTCTGTAAGATATTTAGAACAAAGTACCATGGTCAGAGCTCAGTCCCCAGTTCTCCCTTTTGTGAGATCTATGTGCTGGCAGATTCATTTGGAGGGGGTCTTGTTTCCTCAAAAACACCTCAGAGACATATACTAAAATGTCACCTTCAGTTTCTATAGGGGAACCCACCATCTTCTGAGTCTAGCTTATTTGGCCATTTTAGGCTGTTTTTACTTCCTTGCTTATCACGTTACTTACTTACGTCTTAAGGCTAGGTAGGTGCTTGGAATTTCCTTTGAAGAGAGTCAAGATTTTCTATTCTTTCCATGCTTGGGGTGTGGGGGTTGCAGGCTCCTGAGAGTGAGTCCTTGCTCTTTCCCATTTGTGGGAGTAGGGTTTCTCTCTCTCTCTTTTCTGCTCTTCAGTCATGCTAGGACATGGACTTCCTTCCTTCTGGAGGACTCAGGAGTCATAGTGCCATCTTGAAAGTAGATAAACTGATTCCTAATCTGACACTTCCTTGATCTTAGACTTCCCATCCTCCAGAAGTGTGAGAGAATAATTGTCTGCTCTTTATCAATTACAATTTCAGGCATTCTGTTATACCAAGACACAACAGACTAAGAGAGACACTATCAGTAGATGATAACAGGAGTAGGAGTATACATACCCCAGCTCTCTCCCCTCAGATGGAATAGCCCAGAGGCATTGTCCCCATGTTTCCACATGGGATGAAGCTTTAGTCATCCTAAGAGTTAGGTGGCTTTTAGGGGAGACTTTTGCCACCCATCTTCTATTTCCTGCTACACTTTCCTCCTTCCCTCCCAGTGTAAATAGGCTGCATGCACATAGTTCCTTCTTGCTGGTCAGCCCAGTTCAAGGTGGAACAAATCCTTCAGGAACACTTCAGCCAGGGTAAAAGTCTGAGAGACCAAAGCCGTAGCGCAGGGCCTGGGATCCTAGGTCGACTTTCCTCAGTTCTGTCCTCACTGGTCCTGAGTGGCCAGGACCCTACTAGTGCCAAAGAGGGAGGGTCATCAAATGTCTCCAGAGTCTTTACTCAGCCAGACTCTGTTATAGTTAGAAGAAAAAGAAGCACATGCTAAATAAATAAACATAAATTATTTGTATATGCATATATGTAATTGTAACACACTTTACAAATTAAATATATTTCTATGCTATTTCAGATGTAATTTGTATTAATATATTTGTATATCTTATACATATATAATATATATAATATGCACTTTTCATGTAAATAAATATAATATTAATTGTTGTTATAAGGCATGGTTTTAAACTTTGGTAAATTGAGCATGAACAAGAAAATCCAGCAATAGTGCCCCACCCCATGGCCCCTTTCCCACTACAGAGCCCAAGGGTCAGGAGGCTCAGGACTCACTTCATTTCCTTTCTGGGTCAAGCCCTGACTCATAGATTGCTAAGGATGCTGAGGATTGCTGAGGATTGCTAAGATTGCTAAGGGTCTGGGGAACACAAAGCAGCAGGTGCTGAGGAGGCAGGGAGTGGGCCTCGGCTCCTGGTAGAAGGATGTTTTGTGCCCAGAGCTCAGCATGGGCATTTTGTCCCCTGGGGGTCCCTGTAGGACAGAGCAGCACATGTGGCTCATAGAATTAGACTACATGTGGCTTATAAGAAAGGCTTACAGGTGTGGTCACAAGACAAAAGCCCTCCATGGCTCGTTGGCAGCCTCCCCTCTAACTGGAGCCATATGGGATCTCTCTGCCCAGCTTCTATGGCACACACAGCTGCTGGAACTCTGTTCACAATGAACCATTTCTCCCCCATGCAAAACCTTCTGAATATTTGTTATTTTTATTGTGTGTTATTCAAGGACGACAACTTGTTGACCATAATATTTCCAAAAGGATTCATGGAGTGAAGTCAAAACTAGGTTGTCAACACTGTGACAGGATGTGAGAGAAACAAGGATCACATCCCTGAAGACAAGGGCAGCTCATGTGTGAGGTGAGGATAAATTGGCCTCATAAATTCAGAGCAGGATGTGGGAGAAAACACATTGACATTCTCTACTCTGTGATGCTCATCAGATGCTCAGGAGGTGCCCATACGGAAGGTGGGAAACTAGTGGGAGGAGAAGGGGATTTAAGATTTCAGAGCTGCCTCCCATTCTGCTCCACTGAGAAGGCCCCAGATCTTCAGCAGCACTCCAGGCAGAGCAGGAGCTGGGGCGAGGTTTGTGCACCAGTAATGACAGGAGGTGGGGGCATGTGCCCCTGAAGGCAGCTTGGATGCTGATAGTCAGAATGACATCTGTCCAAGCCCATGGCCCTTAACCAGGGCAGGCATGGTGTCCAGGGGATAGCAGGAGCTCAGAGCCAGGCCTGGGTTCCGTTGGAACTGGGCTAGGATGCTGTTCATACTCTGGTCAGCCCTGCTGGTAAAAGTGACCCTCTCACTTGGGACGCCGGGATAGGGGCTGGATACAGGGTCCACACGATGTTGCCACTGGCATCTAAGTGGGAAACAAACATGAACATTCCCAAATATTAATACCAAAGAAGTAGTTCATTCAGTTTGATTAAGTTTCAATCAGAAAGCAAAACAGGCTGAAAACAAGTAAATCTTTCTGCTTAATGCAAATGAACTGAGGATGAAGCCGCAGTCCTCCCTCCTCATCAGAGTCAGAACAGCAGCAGGAAGAGGAGAAAAGGCGGGCCCCATGTCCATGAGGGCTTCCTGATACTGATCCTACTCAGAGAGGGTAGGTAGGGTGGAGTGTTTGCAGGGATTGTGACACCAAAATGGATGTGACTGGATGGCTTAAACCACAGAAATGTTATTTCTAACAGTTTAGGAGCCTGGAAAGGCAAAGCTCAATGTCCAGAAAGGTTTTCTTGCTGGTGAGGACTCTATTTTTAATTTGCAGATGTTACCTTTTGGCCATGTCCCCACATGACCATCCCTCAGGGCACGCAGGGAGGGTGGGGGAGGGAGAAAGCTCTATAGTGTCTCTCTTTATAAGGACAGTAATCCCGTGGTGTCAGGATCCCGCCCTGATCACCTCTTTAACCCTAGTTACCTCCTAGCAGGCTCTCTCTTCATCTGCGGCCATATTGGAGGTAAGAGATTCCAAATAGGAATTTGTGAAACATAGTTCCCTCTGTAAGAGGAGGGCTTTGGGGACACAGCCAAGGCAGTAGGGAGGGGCAAGATGAGGCTTCCGGTCTCAGAGCACAGGGGATTTTCCCATCACTAAGCACACTGGCAGCTCCTCCCAGGCGAACCATGTCACACAGGAGACCCCAGTCCCGCCTTAGGGCCTCCCTGTCCATAAGGGGACATGATCACTTTTACTTCCTCATTACTTCTAAGATCAGACTTCTATCTTTTGTTTATTATGGTGTTTGTCTGCCATCTATTGGCCAGTTTCTAACATAGCATCTTACAGGATGTTAGATACTAGGGTCCAATGAGCGTTGACTATGGATGAAATCTTTTCATGGGTATTCATGGAGTTGATCTTATGACATTCATCACTAGGACAGATTTTGTAGAAAACACGAAATGGCCCCTCCCCTCAATAAACCAGTCATCTAGTTGAGGACAAACGGTATGCAGGAAAAATATTTGTCACAAAACAATTAGGGTGGCTAGATTCTGGGATCCATGTGACATGCCAAAGACGTGGTTTTGGAAAAAAGAGAGGGCTGTAAAGGACCCTGTAGGGCATAATGGCAGGGACTGGGGTGAGAAGCTGACGGCCCCTGGTTTGGATCTGTCAACCCAGCCTCATTCCTCCCATCCCAGAAACACTTCCAGAGCAGCTCTGAGAACCACAGTAGCTTTCCGAGCTGAGGAAGCATCCGGGGACACCTGATCTTCTAAAAGAACAACTGCTGAGGTTTGTGCTCTCAGCTATAGCACTGCGAGTAATCAGATGTTATCATTTACATCTGTGCTAAGCAAAGTCATTTTCTAAGATGATGAAAATGTCTGTATGTATGAAGTGCAATAGGCTAGTCATTAGTCATATGTGGCTGCTGAGTACATGAAATGTACCTGATGTAACTGTGAAGCTACTTTTCTAATTTTAAGTATTTCTAATTGACACATCTGTGGCTATCACTGCTAGTGTTTCCCACGTGGAACAGCACAGTTGTAGACAGTAATAACCAGTAATGTCATTGGGACACCCAAGCTTCTAACTGTTAAGCAAAGGTGTGTCCCAGGACCACTGTACCAAGCTGGGGTGGACCATGGCCAAGGTAGACAGAGCACATGGGTGGATCTCAGGAACCTTCCCTGGATGCTTCCAGGCTGGTGATGGAAACTGTCCCTCTTGGAGACACTGATTGGGAAGCTGGAGACTGGGGCCCACATAGTTGCCTGTAGAATCTGAGGTGGAAACAAAACACAGATCTTCCCCAGTTAATGATGTACCTCTCCATAGGCTTCCCAGCAGAGTCCTGCTGGCTGATCAAGTGGGAGGTGAATGCTGGGCTCCCTGAACAATGGCCTCAATCTGAGCCATTGTCCTATGGGACATATGAACCCTGTCATGTGGAGCCCCCTTAGCTGAAACCAGGGAACTAGAACCCAGAGGGCCAGAGCCCCATGTCCAGTGTCTAGTGCTGCCCCTGCCTATGGTGATCCCAACTCAAAGACAGAGACTGACCCAGTGATAAGGGCTTGAGTGGCAGGGAAGGGCTCTGGGGAGCCTGCAAACTGTCAACAAAGGAAAGACCTGGGCTTCCAACTTCTGAGCCAGGGAACATTCTACGCCATGGGAGTGACCCAGACCAAGGTGTATGATGTAAGATATTACAGTAAATTTTATCTTTACAGGAATAAAAATCACAGAAGGCATCTGATTAGTTTAGCACTTGTTGACTTTTTCAGTACACACTGGTCCCTGCCCTTCCCATAATGATCCCGTGGTCTTTGCTGTTTTTGTGGTCACCTGGCTGCCTCCTCACCACTCAGATGAACCTTCAGTATGACCCTGGGGCCTTCCCTGATCAGCACAAATATATGGCCTCAGCCTCCAGATACCACAGACCATTCCTTCTTTTTACACAATTTGTCAACTACAGAAATTATTCTACGCACTTTTATTGTGTGGTTATTCTTCCTTCATGGCTCTTTCCCCTACTGAATTGGGACCCAAAATTGTCTTATTTACTCACGTGCACCTAACCTTCACTCGGTGGCCTTTACTTGTTCCTGAAAATGCTGCCATTAAGTGAAAATTATTAAATGAAAAACTATGTTTGTTCTACTCTATTGGAAAAAAATAGAGTGAGCCACTGTGCCCAGCGGCACCTGTGTCTTTAAAGGCATCCATGCAGGTGAGTCTGTCTGAAGGCCTTGCAGTAAAATTGATTCAAAACCTAACTCTGTAAATAAGTCTGAGAAAAATACAGACATTGGAGTCACCATCTTGACAACGAGTTACTTTTCAGAATTTCAAAATTTCCAAATAGAGGCACAGTTGCTAAAACTGAGCAGCCATCATAGCTGCAGCCCATAAAGCCGCTGGTTTTAGAAAAAAAAAAAATCAATGGTTTTGTGAAAGTTTTTGTTTCATGTTGAATTACTGTGGGACACCCACTGCTGTACTGATGAGGGTAATAAAATTGTGACATCTTCAGGGTCTAGGCTGTTGATGGTTGGGGTAAAGTCTGCCTCAGGCCCACCACCACTGAACCGGGCTGGGATGCTGGTAGCCTTGGTAGATACACTATAAATAAGGAGCCTGGGAACCAGAACAGGTTTCTACTGGTCCCAGGCTGAATAGTTGTCAACGATCTGACTGGCCTTTCAGGTGAGGGTGGCTCCTTCCCCTGGGGACAAACACAGGGTGATTGGGGACCGTGTCAGCACAACTTCTCCAGTGGTATCTGAGATTGGAATAAAACAGGAAAGTCAATTGTGCAATCTAGATCAAATCCACTGTCTTCCCAGTACAGCCGGGATCATTGATGTACATTGAATATTAATTATTGTTCTTGCTGAGCAGGTCACAGGACCCAATAACATTGACAGAGTTTCATTGGCATGCAGAATCATCCCGTGTTCCCCTCACCTGGGAGCCAGAGTACCAGAAAGGAGAGGAGCTGAGCTGGAACTTCCATGGTTCCCTCTGGGTCCTAACTGAGCAGCTCTTCCCGAGAGCTCTGACCCAGGCATTGATATGGGCTCTGGACAGCAGAGTGGCTGGAAGGATATGCAAAGTAGTTGGAGTGGGTGCTGGGCTTCCAGCTGCAGAGACCCCCTGCCTCCTCCTCTCTGCACTCAGCAGCCCCTGCCCAGGTGGTCAGGCCAGAAAAGTCCATTGGCTCAGCCTGATGGTAGAACTTCTTCCCTGTGGTCACAGACTATAGCCCCTGTTTCTTCCCGTCTCACTAGTCACCTAGACCCAGCCAGATGGTATTTAGTACAAACCTGTTGGGAATAAAATAGAAGCCTGTGGTTCTTTTCCTCTCCTTATTTCTCCAAAGAACCGAGTCATCTCCATTGGTGCATGAATGTACCTGGCTGAAAACTAGTTCATCAGAAGTTCATCTTCCACACACACTTTTCCTTTGCAGCTTAGCCATCTTTCCTATGAGCCCTGAAGCCTCCTCATTCTTTGTAAAAACTATTAAAGGGCAACACGCAATTAGGCCCAGCACTGTGGGTGTGATGATCATCACGGCTGCACAGATGAGCAGGCCCCGGGCTCAGACCCTTCAGTGTGTGTAATTCCATTCCCTGCAAACAGACGACAATGCTGTCCAGCAGGCCAGGAACAATTCCTTGGGTGATGCCCTACTTTCTATGCCACCCCATCCTGCACAACACATCCATTCAATCAGACTCAGGCCTTTCTCACCTTAATAATTTTGGAAACCTCTGCTCATGTTTCTGATCTAAACAATAATTCAATTTGGGGTTTCCTTGTGTTCCTTAAAATTGTGAGCATTTGGTGGTAAGTGACAGTTCACTGGACAGGCTGAGAAGCTCTTTGGGTTACATTCCATCTGAATTCATTAATAGACATTGCAGAAATTTGTTTTCTCTCTTATCTAAGTACTCACATAATATATTCAATTTTGCATCTTGCCTCACCAAACCTAAATATTTATTATCTGACTCCTGAGATAATCTGATAATACTGTCTTTTAACTAAAGAGTCAATAAATTTACTATAGTTGTGATTAATATGTGTTATTATATATCATATTCTATACAAAATTTGATAAATTATAATACAATAATTATTATATGCTTTTGGGAAATACTACCAAATTATAACTCGAGACAAAGTACAAAAACAAAGCTCTGAGAATTATGATTTTTATTTTATTTTCTGAAGGCTGAGGATGAAACAGGAATAAAAGGAAAGAGAACGTTGTCAATAAAACAAGCTGCTTAATCCACTACTTAGTTCAACCATTGTGGAAGACAGTGTGGCAATTCCTCAAGGATCTAGAACTAGAAATACCATTTGACCCAGCCATCCCATTACTGGGCATATACCCAAAGGATTATAAATCATGCTGCTATAAAGACACATGCACACATATGTTTATTGTGGCACTATTCACAATAGCAAAGACTTGGACCCAACCCAAATGTCCATCAATGATAGACTGGATTAAGAAAATGTGGCACATATACACCATGGAATACTATGCAGTCATAAAAAAGGATGAGTTTATGTCCTTTGTAGCGACATGGATGAAGCTGGAAACCACCATTCTGAGCAAACTATCACAAGGACAGAAAACTAAAGACCACATGTTCTCACTCATAGGTGGGAATAGAACAATGAGAACACTTGGACACAGGGTGGGGAACATCACACACTGGGGTCTGTCATGGGGTCGGGGGAGGGAGGAGGGATAGCATTAGGAGATATACCTAATGTAAATGACGAGTTAACGGGTGCAGCACACAACATGGCGCATGTATACAAATGAAACAAACCTGCACGTTGTGCACATGTACCCTAGAACTTAAAGTATAATTAAAAAAAAAAAAAGACAGATGGAAGAAGTGGGTGGGAGCTGAGGCCAGGGGAGGGGCAGATGAGCCAACACTTGATTTTTCTGTCCCAAATTGTGAAGACAGTTAGAGATTAACCCTGAATTAGGGTTTATCCCACCTACTGAGTCAAGATATGACTAAAAAATGATTTTCATATGACACCTTGCAAAATGTTTCAAAATATCCCATAAATTTAATTGAGAAAAATACAAACAAAATTATAAAATACAGCTATTTGTATACTTTGGGCTATTTTGTCACCTCACTCAGCCCACAGCAAATATACTTCCTTGGTGAGTGCAAAGAGTAAAATGAGAGGCCAAGGTGGACCACCGGGGGCCAGACAAACCCTCCGTGAGGGCTGAGGACCACAGATCCCCGAGGACAATCAGACATCCAGAGGGAGGGCTGAGGACCACAGGCCCCTGAAGACAATCACAGGTCTGGAGGGTCTTAGCCCATGACTTTCCTCTGTAGAGACAGATTCTCCCAGATGGTTGAGGGCTGTCTGTGGCTGTGTCCTTCCTTCCGCATGATAATGGGGGCAGAGCAGGTCTCTAAGCAAACCCTGAGCAAGGCCTTCCTCTGTGTGCTGCTCTGACCTGGCCATAGGTGGAACTGGATTTACTTAAGGAAGTGATTTTTGATCATGAGGAAAGGAGAGAGAATGGGGGAGAAAGAGAGAGATAAATTGTGTATGTATGCACAGAAAGATTGGATACTTTAATAAGTTAGTTCCTTGATACCTGTGAGTGTTACTTAAATTGAGCAAAAAGTCTTCACAGATGTCAATTAATAATATTAAGATGGGGAGACTATCTGGATTAACCATAATGGCTCTAAATGCAATCACAAATGTCCTTGTAAGAGAGGATGTGAGAAGTTTAACACAGACAGAAGAGAAGGCAGTGTGACCACAGAGAAAGAGACGGGAGTGATGTGACCGCAGCCAAGGAAAGCTGCAGCCACCAGAAGCTGAAAGAGGCAAGAACAGAGAGGCAAATGCCATTCTCTCCCTCTGTGTGTTTCCTGTAGCTCCTCTATCAAATCTCCACATCCTTGCTGGCTTCAAACAGCATCAGTTTATTCTTTTACAGTTCTGGAAGGGAGAAATCTCACACAGGTCTCACTGGGATAAATGAAGGTCTCACTGGGCTAAAAGTAAGCTTCCCTATGGATGCTGGGGGAAAGAACTTTTTCTCTGGCCTTTTCCAGCTTTTAGAAGCTGCTGTCTTTCCAGGTCCCTGGCCTTTCTCTTACATCACTCAGCGTCTTTCTTCCTTGCCAAATCTCCTCCCCAAATCTGATCCTTCTGCCTCAGTTTTGTAAGGACACTGGTGATTACATGTGACCCATCTAGATAATCTTCTCATCTCAAGATCTTTAGCTTAATCACATCTGCCAAGTTTCTTTTGCCATATAAGGCAACATTCATAGGTTCCACAGATTAGGCACAAACATCTTTTTTTTTTTTTTTTTTTTTTTTTTTTTGAGAAGAGATGGGGAGTGCTTTACTCACACTACCAATCATTCTTATTGGCCCCAAACTGTCCTTCCCTAAACAAGAATCCAAAATCACATAGCTGGAAGAAGGATAGAAGGTGGGCAACCAACATCTTTATAAAGCAAGAGAGCTGGAGAGATCTGAGTCAGGGTCCTCTGGTCTGGGGTTTCCCTGGGCTGGAGGATTCTGCTGCTGCTGCTGCTGCTGCTCCAATGTGGACCTCACATGTGTAGCTATTTGTTAGAGACTATTCTGATTTTGGGACCCAGAAGAAAAGAATTGCTACTTAATTGCAATCTAAGAGAGATTGGTAAAGGAAAATTAAATGTTTCCCTAACTTTCTGAATTTTTCTACCCATAAAAAAAGAAATTCCTAGAATGTAGATAAAGATACCTCTACACATGAGAATTTGCCTATTGTCTTAAGGTGGGTCTTACAATGACAAGAATTCCCATGCTGACAACATATTTACAAAGCACAGAAAACCCTGGGAGAGAAGGGGGAAAGTGAGGCAGGGAAGACATGGCCAGTGAAAAGCTCATCAATAAGCAGCTGCTCATGAGGACCATGAGGACCACTAAAGCTCATGCCAATGTGAAAACACGAGAACCTCTGGGCTATTCTACCTGAGAGATGAGGGAGCTGTGGTATGTATACACCTCCTTTAGTCACCACAGATTGAGGGCTGTCCTAGGGGATGCTCATTCCAGGCTCTGAGGTCTACCATGCATGAAGTCAGAGGTGCCTTCTGTAGTTTCAGGGAGAGCAGCGAGGGGCAGATATCACCATGAGAAGTCAGCAGAAATGCAGAAAAGAATTAGGACAACTACTGCTACATCCACTCAAAAAAGATGTGTATGTGAAATCTGGAGGGCCACATCTCTCTGGAATGCAAGAATGTGCCCTAGAAATTCAGGCTGCATGACAGGCAGCAGGGATTCTGTGCACACACTGCACCACTATTACTTGGCTACCCATAGTCAAGCATGCAGTTATACTCCCCGTAGTCCCCAGGCTCCAGGGCAATGATAATGAAGGCATAGCTGGTTCCAGTTCTGCTGCCACTATACTGGGCTGGGATGCCTAGGACCAAGGTAGTGACATGAGATGTAAGGGGTTCAAGTCTTTGTCCAAGTTTTTAACTGATCCAAGATATTTCTCCATGTACATTGTTGCTGGCTTAGCAGGAGACAAAAACTCTCTCTCCTGAATGTACTGACAAGCAAGCAGTCTCCTGGGTTGGGATGATTTCCCCACTCACTGCAAAGAGTAAAAGAAGAAAGTGGCATTGATGGTGAACAGCAGGAATATGCACCCAGTTTTAGCTGCCCTCACTGAGGAGAGAGGGTTCACTCACTTAGCCTTTCCCCAGGTACTCCCCCTCAACTGCTCTCCAAAAAGCCAGGCCCCAGGGGAGCTGCTTCTGAGCCACCAGGAACATGCTGGTGAGGAGTGCTCAGAGCCTGGGTAGCGCTTGAGGCATCAGACTTTATAGAGACTTAGGTTCAGGGAAAGGCATAAGGCAGGTGCACACTAAAAAGAGGCACCGAGGGAAGGACTCACTAGACCTATGCAGTTGTTGGGTTTTGACCTAAGACTGTGGCCAGTACGCTTGTACGGAAATGAGCAATATTTAGAGGAAAACTTTCCTATCTTTTGACAATGACCAGAAGGAAAATGATGCCTCTACCTGGAGGGAAAGGCAAGAAGAAGCACATCTCTTGTGATACTTAAGTTCATGGTCAGCCTAGAATCAGACAAGGCATTAGTTCAACATGCAGAGGAGACTGACTGTCAGGAAGTTGGGGAATCCTTGACATTAGGAAGGATGTTAGTAAAATTGGTATAAACTTCAGTAATTACTGTTTTTTCCTTCAGGCCATGGACTCTGGTGTCTCACTTTTGAGGCTACCCTCATACTTCTTGTGATGAAGCTTGCTTCATGTAGACTGGTTCAGGGCCTGACAGCCATTGCTTTGGGGGTTATGTGGAGCCATCACTGAAGGTGAATCTCAACTTGAATGACAGATGGTGGTGGCCACTGATGAGATGGGGCTTCCTATCTAAGAATCAACTCAGGTTTCTTGGCTCTTTGATAAATGGTTCCCATGCTTGGATCTTAAGGTGGAGGCCACAGGTCTGAGTTCTAAGTCTTTTCTTTCCACACCAACAGCCTTTCCCAGGAATCACCCTGGCCTCCTCCATGCTGGGAATCTAGACCCAACCCTCCTGCTACCTTCCCCAGCATCCAATAGTAACTGTCTGGAAGCTTTTATTTGTAAACCCTCCAAATGCAACCTCTGCCGGCAACATGGCTGGAGCAGTCAGCATCCTCCCATCAAAAAACACTGAGAAGGAGGGGAAACCTGCAAACACCACGGTGGTGTGGAGGAGATGCATGTAATCCTTAGATTTTATGTGTTTTCAAACTTTTTTGTCTGTTTCTTAACCATGGTTCTATTTTCACAATCTTGCAGAGGGAAGAATTGAAGATAAGAAGGGTTCTTTTATGAAAATAGAAATGGCGACAGCAGGAGAATGGAATTTATAAACTCTTCGAAGTGGTTTGGGTTTCTCTAGCCAGGGACACAGCAGGACCAAGATGCCAGGAGAGGATATCACTTATTTTGGTTCCTGCCCTTCATGCTTCAGACTCCCACAAATGCACACATATGATAATGCCTGTCTTCTTCTAAAGAGCAGGTCTAAGGCCCAGCGGTGGTCTTTCACTGAGTATCTTTTCTGTCTAAATGAAAATAATTTTGGAAGTAGTGGAAACAAATGATAGCAATGGCTTAAGCAAAGAGGTCCAAAGGTTGGAGCTTTTCGAGTTGGTGAAGCATCTTGGCAACAGCAGAAAGGCCCCAGGTTCTTTCTCTATTTCTACTTTACACCCCACCACATTGGCTTTGCAGACGTAGGCTCACTGCCTCATGGTCTTAAGATGGCTGCAGCGGCTCTAAGAATCAGTTCCTCTCATCATGATTACTGGAAAGAATGCAGGCCAAAATTCTTCACCTTCTTCTTCTTCTTTTTTTTTTTTTTGAGATGGAGTCTCACTCTGTCGCCCAGGCTGGAGTGCAGTGGCACAATCTTGGCTCACTGCAAGCTCCGCCTCCCGAGTTCACGCCATTCTCCTGCCTCAGCCTCCTGAGTAGCTGGGACTACAGGAGCCCGCCACCTCGCCCGGCTAATTTTTTGTATTTTAAGTAGAGACAGGGTTTCACCGTGTTAGCCAGGATGGTCTCGATCTCCTGACCTCATGATCCACCCGCCTCAGCCTCCCAAAGTGCTGGGATTACAGGCATGAGTCACCGCGCCCGGCCCCACCTTCTTTTTATAAGGGATGAAAATCCTTCCCAGAATCTCTGCTCATCCCTCACTCCCTGACATCTTATTGTGGAACCAAACTCATGTCCCCCTAATTTCTGTTCCTGTCCTGGGCTGAGAGAAACTTTCTGTCCTCCCCATGCACAGCAGGACAGAGTTGGTGCCCAAGAAACCAAAGGAGGAAGATGGCTGCTAGGCAGGAGGCCAAAGCCTCGACACATTTAAATTTCACCTTGTGTCTAAGCTAACTTGGATGAAGCAGAAAGATCCCAAAATTCTCTGAATCTGGTGGGGTTGGAACAAGCCAGGCCTTGAGGATGACAATGAAGTCAAATTTCTAATTTTCCACATGACAATGTTAGCTTCAGCAGTTGAGGAAATGTAGCCTGGGAATTTAAGGGCGGGACATACTTCCAAGTACTGGAATAAATGAGGGAGAGATCTGCAATAGGGACATGGGGGAGCAGTGGCTATGGAAGAAGGAGGAAAGCTGTGTGCTAAGGTTGGTGGTGCCACCTGCCCACCTGAGTGCAGCCCTCCCTGTGCTGGTTGCATCCCCATTTCAGTCTCATGCAGACCCCTCTGTTTACATGACTCCAGGTGCTATTTCTGCTCCCATCCACCCTGTGGCTTTCTGTCATGAGTACATATCTTCTTACACTTGAACCCTCTGGTATTCATGATATCAACAGCAATGTGATAACACCTAACAGAATGCAGACATTCCCTTTGCATATAGCAGCATGCTCACCTCTACCCAAAAGGTGAAAAAACTCAAATCTGTTCAGTCCAACACCATCTAGGAAAAACTGACCTTCCCTCATGAGTCACAAGTCAATCTGGATATCATTTAATCTGTGGTATAAATTATATAGGTGACCAAAACAGCACTTTGTATTAAAAGAATTTTAATAAAGGGACAGTTGAGAAAAAAATATTTAACATATGTAAATGTGTGCGTGACTCATTCAGATTTCATGAGTCGGTTTTCTCTGTATTATTTTTATCCCCTGGCCTCCAGCACAATCTTTATGGTCGTTTCTGGTGAGGCTAACCTTCATGTCTCTGGCATTCAGGGTCCCAGATGTGATTAAGGCTCTGCACATGAGATATGCCCCTGCAGAGTGGTTTTCAGAAGTTAATAAGGGAATGGGAGATGCCTTCCAGAGGGACTCATTCTCCTGGTCTGGGTCCTGGCCAGGCAGCACTGTCCTGTGGGCACAGCATCCTGCCTCACAAGTTTCCTGTCACAATCAGAGGATTTTTCTGCATAGAAACACAGGAAGAAACAGGGAAGTGAAGTGAATGCCTGAGCCCACTCCTCTGCTCTTTCCATCTGGCTTAGTTCACCTAATCCATGACAATAAACGCGAGTTTGCTTCACCAGCCATAATGGCTTCTCTTGTATCTGACTGCTTCGATGACAGAAGAAGGAAGAAGGAATGAGTGGACTGGCTCCTGTACTTCTCTACTATGAAGCTGACCTAGAGGCTGTAGCTGGTGTTCACATCTCCTAAGTTCACTGTGCGTTTCATCTCCCCTCTGCTGCACTAGTGTCTAAGTACATGTGATGCTTCAGCTGTGCTACTTAAAGCTTCACTCTGGAGTCTGTAGAAGTTTCTCTTCACTTTTACCAGTGGAAATGGCAGTAAATGGAAACATTCCCAGCTGGGCACAATGGCTCATGCCTGTAATCCCAGCACTTTGGGAAGCCAAGCCAGGTGGATCACCTGAGGTCAGGAGTTTGAGGCCAGCCTGGGCAACATGGTAAAACCCTGTCTCTACTAAAAATACAAAAAAAAAAAAATTAGCCAGACGTGGTGGCAGGTGCCTGTAACCCTAATCCCAGCTACTCAGGAGGCTGAGGCAGGAGAATTGCTTGAACCCGGGAGGTGGAGGTTTCAGTGAGCCGAGATCGTGCCATTGCACTCCAGTCTGGACAACAAATGTGAAACTCTGTCTAAAAAAAAAAAAAAAAAAAAAAAAAAAATTCCTGAAGTTCCTCTGGGTTCCACATATTCTCTACTTCCTCTCTAAAATATGTAGAAGGAAACCTATACCTATGACTCCAGCCCACACCATAAGACCCTTTATTGACAGTTTATCTTACATCATAATGAGAACTAAATGGCCGCATGTTCATTGTTTCTTCCAATTTATTAACGATTTATCATGCTAACCCATTGGATCAAGAACTGTCAACCAGAAAACCCCGGACCTGAGTGAACAGAAAGAGAACTTTTCAATCTGCTCTGTAGGCATAATAAATAGTGATGGGCTCACCCCCCATGTCTCAGATACCACTATTCTCTTGATGGGAGTAACAATACCATACACCTTGGTGTTTTGGGGCCTCCGCCACATCTGGCAAGACAGTGATTTGACATTACAAGGGTTTGTGTGCTCACTTCACCTGCCTAGTAATGGGGTTTCTCCTGTCTGTAGGGATAGCTGCCTCTGTACACATGACAGCATCATGAACCTACTTTGCCTTACTTTTTTTTGCTATAATAAAGTTACTTTTTCCAATGATAAATTATGTAAGGGTTTCTTGACTTGAAAGCACTTGAAAAACTTTCAAGTAATTATTCTAGCAGAAACATGGCTGATAAGAAAGGCAAATGTACATATAGGAAAATAACCACCCCCGCCCAAATGTGTTGGGTTAGGTCCAATGTACTCACCTGATACCAGCTGTTAGTCTGATCTCAGATGTGTAGTACAATGTTAGAGTTTCAGGAAGGGTCATGGTTTTTGGCAAGTCAGACACTCAGATGTGCCATTAGCCTTGTGAGCCTCATTAAATGAAATTCAGATGCATAAATCTCCATGGCTTAGGTTCATGAGACTCCCTGGGAAAGGTGACTGACTGAAGTCCATGTGTTGGATCACCTTAATTATTAAGAGTTCCCTGCTAGGCAATGGCATTTAGATGAGTATTCACTTGGGTAGCATTTATTTTTGATCTTGGCCCATTTTGAAAGATCCAGTCACAGCTCTTCTAAACCAATTTTGTCCTTAAGTTTTGTTTCTTCTGAGACCTAATGACCTGTGCAAATTAATAATCAATGTCATTGCATTACCAGCCTCTCTTTGCAAAGTAGCCAATGGTATACCCTTGGAGTTAACCCACTATTGTGATTTCTAGTCTTCCAGGGCATCCTTGACGATGGCAGGGGTGTGGCTTTGGTCCAGCACCCAATTTAGAACTCTGCCCAGCAGGCATCACTGTGAAATTTTAACATTTTGCCTAATTTTAACATTAGGCAAAATTACCTTTCTTCATATCCTTTACCCCTCCACTAAAAGATATTTTCAGGTGCACATACCCATTTGGTGAGTGTTAGAAATAAAGATTACAAAGGAAATCCCTGTAGCCAGAGAAGGTAACATATATAGTCCTGGACATCAGTTTTTTTCATGGGAGTAACTGGAATTATCTTAACAGATTTAATTTATACAATAATTTCATACATATGCATGTGTTGCTTATATATATATATATAAACATATTTAAATAATCTTATCTACACATGAATATGTGTACATAGTATTTATAGCTAACAAGTTATCAAATAAATTTATATGGATTAATATGTATGTTATATACACTCAAATATGTGCATTTTTCATAAATGACACAAATTTTACTGTTTTTATAGATATATGATGCAATATATTTGATACAGTGACAAAATTTTTAAGTTTTATCTTAGTATCTTTAAAAACAGATCAATAAATATTTATATTTTTGCATCAGAGAACCCCATCTCTAGTATCTGCTTCATGAATAACATATGCCAGGCTTTCGAAGGCTATAGTTTAGATTCTAATTCGCTCAGTTAAAACAATTCCTGCTTGGAATGTGTGGCTTCCATTTTACTGTAAGAATTTCAATTACCCCATAACACAGACTCCTCAGGTAGACTAATCTCCTTTCTTTACTAAATTCGAAGAGACATTGCCATGAGAGGAAAGAGACTTAGGGTGGAGAGACACCTTCATGGCCCCCTCTTCCGTAATCTCCCAATAACCCTCAAAACTCAGGCTGAGTCTGAGAAGTGTTGTCACCAGATGGCTGCACAAAGAAGAGCAGGTGGGGCAGCCCAGCGTCACATGTCTGCTTTCCTGGGGAGGGTTTGTTATGGTTTGTAACACTGTGATAGGGTAATTTTTATACTGTTGACAGTAATAAGTTGCAACATCTTTAGGCTGCAGGATTCTGATGGTGAGAGTAAAATCTGTCCCAGATCCACTGCCACCGAACCGCGAAGGAGCCCCAGATTGCAAACTGGATGCAGCATAGATCAGGCCCTTAGGGGCCTTCCCTGGTTTCTGCTGATACCAGTCTAAATTACTACCAATGCTCTGACTCGCCTGGCAAGTGATGGTGACGCTGTCTCCTTACAGATGCAGACAGTGTGGATGGAGACTGGGTGACTGGATGTCACTTCTGGTCCCTGAAATTGCAAACAGAAAAACAAATATCCACAAAATTAATCATGTTATAAGAAGACTTCCCTGAATGGCCAGGCAGTACCTAGCACACTGGCTGAGTAAGAGGCTAGTAATTTCTTTTCTTAACTGGAAACCAGGATGGCAGAAGCCCCGGGAGCTGAATGAGGGTCTTCATGTCCATGCTGTGTCCAGCCAAAAACTGACTCCTGCACGGGGTATGACCAGCCAATTAATAAGTCTTCAGGAAGGCAGCTGTGCTCTGGGACATGCAAATCAGCAGAGGATGGGGCAGGCTGGGCACAGCTGCAAGGCTGGCTCATCTCAGTAACTCAGCACAGGGGCAGTGTCCCCAGGGTCCCAGATCAGAGCAGGGTAGCATCAACTTACCTGCAGATAATACATTTCTCTTTGGTGGCCATACTATTACAAAACGTATTTTTGGGACAATTTCCAAAATTTTAAACGAACCTAAGGACTACATTGAGTAATGCATTTTATAGTTGTATTGGCAGTATGTAGGAGACTATCCTTGTTTGCAGGGAATGCATAATAAAATCTTAGAAAGTAGAGCTCTTGGGTCTTCAAGTTACTGGCAAATGTATTTGGTGAGTGTAAAAATATTTTGTGTTGTGTTAACAATATTTCTGTCAGTGAGGAATTGTCTTTTTTAAAATGAAAATAAGACTTTATCAGAAGCATTTTTAACAATATTCAAAAATAGTTTGTCATAACTTTAAGCCATTGTTATTACTGGTATAAGGACAAGGAATTGACTGCAGTTTCACAAAGATAATACCATGATTTCTCACGCATGTACCACGCACAGACCCTCCATTTTCCAGAGCTATCGGTCACTTTAATACCAAGGATTAAATGGATAGCACCTTATTCTTGCCTTGGGGAGAATATTCTACCACCTTTTCTGTCACTGTGTAATATTTCTTACAGATCATCGCATAAAGGGCTGGCTAGTGATGCCAGATCTGATTAGTTCAACAAGATTCTCTGTTTCTTCATTGAACTATAGGAGCCTTGATTAGGATAAACTTGAAACCCTGTATCAATCCAGACTCTTATAATCAAATGTGTCCAAAGTAGGAAGACAAAGATCATATCCCCTGGGTAATGCTCCAAGCTGTGCTCCCTACCAGCATGTTCCTAGTGTCTCAGGTGCAGCTCCCCTGAAGCCTGGCTTTCTGAAGGGCAGGTGAAGGGGAGGACCTGGGGAAAGACAAAGTCAGTGAACTCTCTCTTCTGGTGGGGGTGGCTGCTGCTCGGTACATGTCCTTGCCTTGAACCATCAATGTCATTTTCTTCTTTTACTCTTTTGCAGTGAGTGGGGACATCACCCTGACCCAGATGTCAGCCTCACTGTCTCACAGCCAGGACACAGGGTCTCCATCCCTGGCCAAGTCATTGCTGATGTACACAGAGATATATCTGAAAATGGATAAAACTTGGACACAAATTTGAACCTCTGTACCTCATACCTCTGCCTATGCTGAGGGCATCCCAACCTGATTCAGCAGCAGGGGAATTGGAACCAACTACATCAGCGTCAGTGGGTTGGAGCTCGGGTACTCCAGGCAGTATTACTCATTCATGATCACGCATGGTCCCACCACAGTGGTGCAGTCTGTGCACAAACCTTCTGCTGCTTTTCCGGGGGCTTGGATTTCAAGAGAACTGGCCAGTAAACAGCCTACTAATATCCAAGTTCAAGACATAGGGCTCTAGATTGAAATACACATCTTTTTTTCTGAATGTAGCCGTCTCTCTTGCTACCCTTGGCCTTTCCCCTTCACTGTACTTCTGCTGACTCCATGGTCATGCTGCTGTCTCTGAGCTGGGCAGACTCCATGGTCATGCTGCTGCTCTCTCTGAGATAGGCAGACTCCATGGTCATGCTGCTGCTCTCTCTGAGCTGGGGAAGGCAGCTCTGCCTGCATGCATGCCAGACCACAGTGTCTGGAATAGCATCCCCTAGGACAGCCCTCAATCGGTAAGGACAGGGGAGGTGTATACGTACATGTGGCCATGTGGAAGGAACATATATAAGTTCTGACAGACCTGGGTTCCAATCTCAGTCCCTACTTCTGCTGACCATGTGACTTTGGGAAATCACCCCTGCATTCTGATGGGCAGTTTTCTTACCTGTAAAATGAAGTACTGTGGATATCAAGCAGTGTCTTGAGGGCTTCACCAGATCATGACCCATGAAGAGAGAAAGAGAGAGAGAGAGTACCCGGTGTCCATTTCATGCATCCTTGACTGTCTTAGAATGAAGACGTTAAGTAAGATATTACTAGTCAGATGTCACTTTCAACTAAAAATTATCAATATTTATTCTAACTAATAGATCTCTCTCTATATACAGTGAAGTTTCACGTAAATGTTTTCCCACCATATCCTCTCCCATCAATCTATTTATGTGTAGCAGTAGAAAGTTGAACAAGAAGACTGAAAACCACCAGAGCACCTTTCATCTGCACTTTCCCTGCACTTCATTCTTATTAGTGTCCTTGGGCTGCTGTAACACAGTTCCAAAAATCTGATGGCTTAAAACAGTTTACTCTCTCATACTTTTGTAGGCCAGAAATCTAGAATCAGTATCTCTGGGCCAAGATCATGGCCTTGGCGGCCAGTCTCCTCCAGAGGCTCCAGGAGGGAGTCTATTCTTGCCTCTCCCAGCTCCTAATGGCTGCAGCTTTCCTTGACTGTGGCCATACCCCTCCAGTCTTTGTCTCTGTGGCCACATTGCCTTCTCTTCTGTCTGTGTTAAATCTCAATCTATCTCACTCTTAGGAGGATACTTGTGATTGCATTTAGGGTCCACTTGGTCAATCCAGGATAATCTCCCTGTTTCTAGATTCTTAATTTATACCTGCAAAGGTCTTTTTCCCATACCAGTTACATTAATTGGCTCCATGGAAAAGAACCTGATAATGTGGGGGTGATACTCAGTGCTAAACCATTACAGGACCCAGTTTCAGTGTCGGTACTGTACACACGTTACATTCTCTCTCTCTCTATGTCTTTCGCTCACTCTCTTCCCCTTCTTCCCTCCCTTTCTTATGATCACAAATCATTCCACTTCCCTAAGTGTATCCACTGCCACCTAGGTTCAGAGTTCAGAGAGGAACACACAGGAAGGTCTTGCTCGGGTTTGCATAGAGACCTGCCCAGTCCCCGCTATCATGTACAAGAAAGGACATAGCCACAGACAGCCCTCAGCCATCTGGGAAGAAGCTGTCTCTACAGAGGACAGTCATGAGCTATGACTCTCTGGACCTCTTATTGTCTTCAGAGGCTTTTGGCCCTTATGGAGGGTGTGGGTGGCCCCTGACTACAGGATTTGGTCTTCATGGAGGGTGTAGGTGGCCCCTGGCTACAGGATTCACCAGGACTTTCATCAGAATATCTGATTCACAGAAGGCAGTCAGTGATAGGGCCACACAGAGGGACTCTGCAGGGCCAGCTGCACAGAGCACTCTGCAACAGCCTGCCTCCTCATATTTCTTCCTGAACACACATATTTGGATCTCCTAATACCATTTTGCTAGTCCATTACTTGCTCTGAAGGTAATAGGTAGGATTAACTAAGACAGAATTTTTAATAGTTACATATCAAAAGAAAAAAAGTAATTTTTTAAATTGCTAAGCTGATAAAGAAGAAGATAACATGAAGGCAAAAAACAAAAACTCTAGACTGAGGGCTTTGGGTAAGAGCTTGAGACTCTCAGTAGTGGAGCACCTGGGCCATCGCCTTTCAGAAGAGAGGGACAATCAGGAAATAAAGCGTGCAGTAGAGGCAAAAATCTTGCTTACTCAGACAAAGCCTCAGAAGAAAGGAGATGCCTTCTTCCTGAGCACCAGCAATCAGAGAAATTCTCAATAAAAATAAATCATAATGAAAAATAAATAAATAATAATGAAAAAATCGAGAATAGTTATAAGCGCCGCATGCACTGCTCATTGCACCAAGTGCCTTGTAATGAATGAAGTGCAGACAATAATCATAGACCCCAAATGTGTCCCAAACCTGACCACTCCCCCGACTTCTACCCCACCACTCCACCCCAATGCAAACCTCCATTATCTTCCACCTGCAAGATAATCCCTCAAATATTACCCAACTTCTTCTTTGCTCCTTGTTCCTTGATAAGTGGTCCCCACTCTCAGGGTCCTAAGGCTGTGGCCACAGGTCTGAGTTCTAAGGTCTTTCTTCTCACACCCACAGCCTTTCTCACTCTGGCCTCCTCCATTTTGAGAATCTAGACCCAATGTCCTGCCACCCTCCCTGGAATCAGGCACTAATTGCCAGTAGCTTTTCTTTGTAAACCCTCCAAATGCAACCTCTAACAGGAACCTGGCTGGAGCAGTCAGCATCTTCCTGTTACGGGCAGTTAGACAGGCATGAGATGGGCAGGAGAGGTCTCTTTCCCCACCCACTAGGAATGTGGGGTGATGGTTCAGCAATGATCACATTGCCTCTCTAAAAGTGATAAGTTGGCAGCTGGCACTAGAGGGAGGCCATTTCCTGATGGTCCACACCTTTTGCACTAAGGTGTTAATTGAATGCAAGCACCAGGGAAATGCAACTTCCCAGGCATGTTAAAATAAATAATACAATAAATATAAATACAAAAATAAAAATAAAATATTTATATTTATAAATAAATTTATATTTTGTATTCACATTTATACTTTATGTATATTTATATTTATATATTTGTATATTTATATGTATGTATTCATATTTATATTTATGTATAAATATAATTTATATATACATAAATTTATATTTATACATAAATATAAATACAAAACAGTGAAGTATGGCCTTCCAGGGGCACACCACCAGAAAAGGGAAGGAAGCCTCAGATAGGCATGTGTACAACTTTCTAAACACACTGAGCATGCTCACCTCCCAAGGGTAAGAAAGGCACTGCGCATGCGGGCAGCCTACCCTAAGAGAAGAATCATGGGAAAGAGACCTGCCTATAAAGTACTAGAATCAAGGTTAAACACCGGACTTCTTCTTCAAGTCGCCCACTTTGGTCTCTTTCAAGTGTACTTTCCTTTCTCCCCTGTTCTAAAGCTTTTCAATAAACTTTCACTTCTGCTCTGAAATTTACCTTGGTCTCTTTTTCTCCCTTATGCCCCTCAGTCGCATTCTTTCTTCTGAGGAGGCAAGAATTGAGGTTGCCGCAGGCCAAGGATTGAGGTTGCTGCAGACTCATACGGATTTGCCACTGGCAACTAGAATATCTTTAACCAGTAACATTCCCAGCAAAAAGTGCTAAGAAGAAAGAGAAACCTGCAAACACACTTTGTTGTTAATGAAATGCATAAAATCCCCTGTTTCTATGTCTTCTCCAACTATTTTTGTTTCTTAACCACAATTATATATGTATGATCTTGGAGCAGGGAGGAATTAAGAACAGGCATTTATTTCGTGCTTAGGATATAAAAAGAGGAATGGAGAGGGAAAGACAGCAGAATTTATAAGTTCTTCAAAGTGATTTGAGTTTTTCTAGCCATGGGCATAGAATGACCAAGATCTCAGGGGAGCACTGCACTTACAATTCCTGCCCTTCACGCCTCAGACTCCCATGAACACACACACACATAAAAATGCCTGTCTTCTCCTAAAGAGCAAATTTAAGGCTCTGTTTCTTCCTTTGAGTACCTTTTCTCATAAATGAAATAAAATAAATAAAAGTAACTTTAGAAGCAATGGAAAGAAACAATAGCAAAAGCTTAAGCAAAGATCAGAAGTCTGAAGGTTGGAGTATTAGGGTTGGTGCAGCAGCTTGGGGGCAGCATGAGGAAACCAGGTTCACCTTCACCACATTGGATTTTCAGTCTTGGACTCAAGTCCTCATGATCTCCAGAGGACTGCAACAGCTCTAAGCTAAGGACATTAGTGTCATATCCACTAAAAACTCTTCCAGGAAAAAATGTGGGACAAAATTCTTCACCTTCTTTCTATTTATGAGGAATCAAATTCTCCCCAGAAGCCCTGCCCACTTACTCCCCTACCATCTCTTGGTGGAGGTGACCACACATGCTCTTAATCCTCACTCAAGCCCTAAATTGAGAGAGGTTCACTGTCCTAACCAGGCATGGCAGAAAGGAGCTGGTGCCCTCTACACCAAAGGAGAAGGGGGATGGCTGCTCAGAGAGTGTCAAGAGCTTGGCAACATTTAAACCTCACTATGCTTCTAAATTAAGTTGTGTGGGGAGGAGAGATCTCAAGAGCCTCTTGGTCTGGTGGAGTTGGAACAAGCCAGGCCCTGAGGATGACAGTGAAGTCAAATTTTCAATATTCTAGATGGCAATGTTAGCTTCAGCAGTTTTGGAAATGTGGCTTATGCAATTAAGATCAGGACAGACTTTCAGGTACTGGAATAAAAGAGAAGAGATTAGAAATAGAGTCCTCAAACCAGGGCTAAGGTCAGGCCTGCACTGACCGAGAGCTGCTGGGCTCTGGCCCTGGGCTGTGAAAGAAACAGCTGCTTTCTTGAACTATGAGGCTGAGGACCTGGGAGGAACCACAGGCCCTGTCCATGGGGCTGCCTGGCAAAGGATTCAAGAAAGAAAGCTGCTCACACACTCATGGGCGCGGCACCAAGCCCGAGCCTGGGGCCACGGTGAAAGCCTCAGAAACCAGGACCTTAGAGCTGGGCCTGGGCTCCTGGAGTAGGCTGCTCTCAGCTGTGTTCTCATTGTATATAAGCAGTCAGGACCTTCTTGGAAGCAAAGGGAGAGGGTGAGCAAATGTCCCCAGGGCTCTTGCTGAGCCAGATTCTGTTCTGATGACAAAGAAATAGAGCACATGCTCAAAAAATAATATATGCATACATATTATGTAAACTTTATTAAATACATATAATATTTTGAATATTAATTATATATTGAGATAGATGTATATGCTATGTTTCTACATTTCACATTAAAATAATATGTACAATTGTATAGAAATTGATATACTTTTGTTGAAATTGTATCACCTGGCCCTGCAGGTGACAGAAAGATAAACAAATTATAACTTCATTATCAAGGAAATGTTCATGTTTAATACAAACTATCTGAAGCCGAAGTCTGAGTTCTTCTTCCTCATCAGAGAGTCAGAAAAGCAGGAGGAAGAGGGGCAAAGCTGGGCCCCCATGTCCATGAGGGCCTCCTGAGGCTGATCCTGCTCAGAGAGGGTGGGGACAGTGGATGGGCCTTCTTGCACTGCTACACCAAAATACCCTGGGCTGGGTAGATTAAACCAGAGAAATTTATTCTCATAGTTCACAAGCCTGGAAAGTCCAAGATCAAGGTCCAGCAAGGTTCACTTTCTGGTTAGAACCTTCTTCCTAGTTTACAGGTAGTCACCTTCTCACCATGTCTTCTCATGGCCTTTCCATAGGGAAGCAGTGAGTTAGAGAAATAAAGGAAAAGAGAAGAGTTCTCTGGTTTCTGTCCTTATAAGGACACTAATCCTATTGGATCAGAGCCCCACCCTTATGACTTCATTTAACCATAATTACCCCTTTATAACCCCAATTGTCTCCTACAGCCACATAGGGGAATAGGGCCAGGCTTCCAGTCTCAGAGCACAGATGGCTTTTTCCCACCATTCAGCACAGTGGCAGCTCCTCCCAGGTGCCCCAGGTAACATGTGGGACATTATTCTAGCCTTATGGGGTCCCTGTTAACAATGGGACACTATCACTCTTGCTTTTCTAGTATTTCTAAGATAATGGTACTCTCTTTTTTTGTGGGGTTTGTTTGCAATCTAGAGGCAGGTTTGACATAGCAACTTACAGGATTTTAAAATTTTGTGATAGTAAAAATAAATAAATAAATAAATTTATCATAAATAATAAATTGACTTAATACATTGAATCTGTAAAAAAAGATAAGGCCAATTGAAAAGCTTAAAAAGAGTCTGAGGGGGTTTAAAAGGCAAATTGCTTTCAATGAGAGTTAGAGAACGGATGACCGATTTTTTTTAATAGATGACGTTTCAGCAGTAATTATCAAATGGTAAATAACAACTTGAAATAAGGTCTTACAAATATAATTTCATAGTCAAAAAACATTTCTGAGAATCATATAAATACATATTCAGATTAAAACAGACAGAAAAATGTGACCTTATCGGTAGATCTACTCAATGGAAAATTCCTCAAATATGTGCTTGAGGCAAAAGGAATATTTATCACTGATGGAAGTTCAAGTTTTCTAATAAACTCCAACATCCTTAGTCTCCATCCTACTGACTTTCAGTGTAAACTCAGTACCTGACCCATTACCCCTGAACTTGTCTGAGAATTCGGAGGCCTGGTTGGAAACCTCATAAATCAGGAGCTGTGGAGACTGACCTGGCTTCTGCAGGTACCAATACAAATAGGTGTTTCCATTATTATACAGGAGGCTCTAACTAGACCTGCAGGAGATAAAGGCTGGCTTTCCATTATGAACAACTTTCATGATTTCTTTTATGATATTGATTTATAGTTACATTTTTCAAGTTTTGATTCATGTCATGAAAGTAGACTTTCTAAAATAAACTCATTATTTACCAGCCAGAAGGGAACTCTTTTTTTTCTTCAAGATCTTAATCAGAGTACTGTTCATTGTTCCCTGGAGGTGAACCTTGATTATTCACAAGACAAAAATATGAATTCTTTTCCCTGGGCATAGACCATGTGACTCTATCATGTTGGAATAAATGATACTGCTCTGATGAGTAGAGGACACCAGGTTCTTTGTCTCGAGTCAAATTAGAAAAAATGACACTGACACACTTAGAATAGTTTTAAGGAGCAGGGAGTTTAATAGGCAAGAAAGAAGGGGGAAGAAAGAAGGATGAAGCTCCCCTGTACAAAGACAGAGGGAGGGGGCTCCAAAGCCGAGGGACAAACCACTCTTTCAGGTAATATCAGCCAGCTATATTTGATGGCTGGAGGAGGCAGTGTCTGATTTGCACAGGGCTCAGGGGATTGGTTTGACCAGACATGTCATTCACGGTAGCCCTCGAAAGAACTGGCCCTCCCACCCTAGCCTTTTAATATGCAAATACAGGGCGCCATGATGTTCCACACACGTGGGGATATGTAGGGGCAACTATGCTGCCAGGCGCATGTTGGGGCAAGGGCAAGAGGACAACGGTGGAAATCACCATGTTGGGTGCATGTTGGATGGACCCAGTTTCTAACGGCTTGCAGGCTTGCATTTGCATATAAAAGGTTGCCTGCCTGGGGCTAAGACCCAGGGCTTTCATGCTAGACAACAGCTGTGAAAAATCTCCCAAGGATCCCTTTTTTCCTCTCTATCTGCCTAAAATAATTTCTTAATAACTCCTACCTCATAAACACGTGAAGCTGTGGAGCCCACAGACTCACCTCCCACCCAGTTCTCCTTGCCCTGGCACATACATCCAGCTTCTGTGAAGAACTGGATGTGGCTAGAGACTTGGGGTCCCACGGACAAGAGTTGAGATGCAACACGGCAAGCTTTGAATAGGGGGCTGGTCAATTGTAAGCAGATGCCATAGAAAATCAGGAAGGTCCTCCAGGCAGAGCATCAACAGCCCCGAACATGGGCTTCCCAGACATGTCTGAGGACCACATGATTGGCAATTATACCTTCTGCGCCAGATGCTCTCTGGATTCTTGGGGAGATCCAGAGAATCGTTTTCTAATTATTTGCATCTTTGAGTACCATGCTCCCAAGCCTCCCAGAGGCTGTAGTTTAGACACTCATTGCGTGTATTTAGAAAAAAAAAATAGACTTGGAATTCCAAGAGTAGGTTTTCCTTTGTGTTATTGATTCCAACTCACACCATAGCCAAGACTCAGGTGTAATCGTCTCTTTTCTTAATGAAATCAGGAACAGTATTACCATGTTTGTGCTGCAGGGGATGAGAAGGAAAAACAGTTAAGGTATAGAGGAGCTGTAATCGCCCAAGGGGTTCACCTTGCCTGCTGCTTAGACAGAGTCGATTTATCAAGACACGGCAATAGCAGTAGTGAAAGAGTAATTCACACAGAGCTGGCTGTGTAATATCTTCCACTGTCATAATTTTCTCAGTTATGATTTTTGCAAAGGCAGTTTCAGAGTCTTCATGGCCCCTTCCATCAAAACTTTTCAGTGACTTTCAAAGCTTGACTGGAATATGAGAAACCCTCTGAGCAGCTGGAGGCAGTAGGAGGAGTATCTGGGGCAGGCCAGCCCCATACATCTGCTTCCTTGGGGGGTTTATGTTATGCCTTGTAACACTGTGGGAGGGGCATTGTAAGTCCGTTGACAGTAATAAGTTGCAACATCTTCAGGCTGCAGGCTGCTGATAGTGAGAGTGAAATCTGTCCCAGATCCACTGCCACTGAACCGAGATGGGACTCCAGATTGCAAATTGGATGCACTATAGATCAGGAGCTTAGGAACTTTCCCTGGTTTCTGCTGATACCAATTTAAATAACTGCTAATGCCCTGACTCGCCCGGCAAGTGATGGTGACTCTGTCTCCTACAGATGCAGACAGGGAGGATGGAGACTGGGTCAACTGGATGTCACATCTGGCACCTGAGATTGGAAATATAAAAACAAACATCCATTCAATCCATCATGTTATAAGAAGACCTCCCTGAAGAGCCAGGCTATACTGAGCGCACCAGCTGAGTAAATTCCTAGTGTTCTCCTTCCTTACCTGGGACCCAGAGCAGTAGGAGCCCCAGGAGCTGAGCGGGGACCCTCATGTCCATGCTGTGTCCTGACTGGGACTGGCTGCTGCACGGGGTGTGACCAGCCTGTTAAGAAGACTTCAGGGCAGGGGGCTGTGCTCTGGGAACATGCAAATCAGCAGGGGTTGGGGCAGGCTGGGCACAGCTGCAGGGCTGGCTCATCTCTGAGCCAGTCCCTCGTGTCCCCAGTGTCCCAAGTCAGAGGAGGGTAGCACAGATTTGTCTGTAAGAACAAGTTTCCTCTTGGGGCCGTTTTGTAACAAAGAACTTTTTTTTTTTAATAATTGTCAATATTTGAAATACTCTTGAGTACTCGATGAAGTAATGTTTTCCATTTGTATATGGGGATTAATTAAGGTTTTTTTTTTTTTTTTGAGACAGAGTCTCGTTCTGTCACCTAGGCTGGAGTGCAGTGGCGTGATCTCACCTCACTGCAACCTCCACCTGCCAGGTACCATCGATTTCTCCTGCCTCAGCCTCCAGGGTAGCTGGGACTATAGGCGCGCACCACCATGCCCGGCTAATTTTGTATTTTTAGTAGTAGAAATGGGGTTTCACCATGTTGGCCAAGCTGGTCTCGAACTCCTAACCTCAGGTGACCCCCTCGCCTCAGCCTCCCAAAGTGCTGGGATTACAGGCATGAGCCACCACGTCCAGCCAGGGGAATATTTTTATTTGTAGGAAACTCAGTAAAGTTTTAGAGGGTGGGAACATCAAGTCTTGCATATACTCTGCAAAGGAGAGGGTACTTTGTTCTATACTTATAACATTTCTGTGAGAGTGAAATGGTTCCTTCTTAAACAAAAGAGACAATTTTACAAGATAATGCTAAATATATTTGAAAGTATTTTGTAATGACCTTAAGCCATTCTTACATGACTGTATGGTCACGCAATTCACTACAGATGCATAAAAATGAAACCACAAGTCCTCAAGGCCGGTATCCCTCACAGATTCACCATTATTTAAACCTGTAAGCCACATTAATACCCAGAGATTATATAAGCTGCATCTTATTTTTGGTTTGGTGATCTCTATATTTTACCCTCTCTTCTGCCATTGAGTATTATTTCCCAGGGGTTCTCAGCATGAAGAGCTGACTAGTGATGCCAGATCTGATTGACTTAAATAACTAGTTTCTTCCTGCATTTATCAGAGTCTGGATTAGGATAAACTTGAAATTATCCAGGGTTCAGTTGTCTCCACAAGTAGGAAGACCAGATTGCATCCCCTGAATAATGCTGAACTCCCCACCAGCATGTTCCTGGGTGCTCAGGTACAGCTCCTCTGAATCCTGGATTTCTGGAGAGCAGGTGATGCAGAGACTTTGGAAAAGATCAGGACAGTAAGTCCTCCCTCCCAGTGAGGGCAGCTGCTGCTCAGTGCATGTCCCTGCCTTGCACTATGAATGCCACTTTTCTCTTTTACTCTTTAGCAGTGAGTGGGAACATCATTCTGATCCACATACCAGCCTCCTGTCTCACATCCAGAACAGAGTCTCCACCTCTTATCAAGCAAATTTCCATACATATGGAGAAATTAATTGGATCCTAATAAAACTGGTAATGGATTTGCACCCAATTATATCTCACATCTCTAACAGGGCCCAAGACATCTCAGCCTGGTTCAGCAGCAGCATTCAACTACATCAGCGTCTGTGGGCTGTAGCCTGGGGTTCTGGAAAGTATTACTCATGCCTGACTAGGAGTGGTCAAATCACTGTGGTGTAAGCTCTGCACACACCCTCCTTCTGTCTATTCAGGGACCTGAATGTTAAGGGAACTTGCTTTTGTAGAGGGAAAAGAGGAAAGAGAAAAGCAAACCTTCTAAAGGTTTGCTGAAAATGAATAGACAAAAGACAAATTAATAGGAAAAAAAGGCAAACAAATGTATTTAACATGCGGGGTGGGGGTGTGGGGATAACACACGAGAGGGATTACCCAAATAACCCAGTGAGGTCCAGGTGCTTCTACATCCTTTATAGGGGAGAGGGAAGTAGAGAGTATAGGCAACTAAGGGAGAGTAAATAACCTAAAATAAAAGAAAAGGGTCCTGAAAAGGATAGATAGTAGCCTGTCTGGATAAAGTCAACATCCAATTTTTTCTGGATTTAACTTCTAGTGCATGTTAATATTCCCTGGTAGATAAACATTCCCAGGGAGGGTTTTCATGACAATTGGCTTCCTTCTGGAGAAACTGCCCTTAGACAGGTAAGGGAGATTTAGGAAAAGCCCCTTTATATATTTGTTGTTTTTTAAACACCTTCAGTTTGAAGCAATCACAATACCAATGTAGCATATCTTGAGATGTTACTTCCCAGATTCCTTCATTTGCAACTGATCTGCCAGGAAACACCATTCCAGAAGGTTGCAGCTCCAGGTGGAAAGTACAGGTGCTTTTTTCTAAATGGTTGGAGCAGTCCCTGTCTGCACTGAGGACTTTCCCTTTCACCGTACTTCTGCTGATTCCCCATGGCCATCTCTGCCCTCTCTGAGAAAGGCAGCTCCGCCTACACGCATGGCAGACCACAGGGCTTGGAATGAGTCTTTCCTCAGACAGTGCTATGGTTTCACTCTATCCCCTCAATTTCATCCACTGTTAATTTAATCCATAATGCAACAGAATTGAGAGGTGGGGCCTAATGAGAAGTGTTTAAATACTGAAGGTTCTGCCCTTATGAATAGATTAATGCTACTATAAAAAGGGCTTTTATTATGGAACCAAACTGGATTCAGCTTGCTCAGTGCAGTAAAACCAGTTATCCAAACTGAGTTTGCAGTAGGAGAAAAAAGACATTTATTTGCAGGATGTCAAGCAAAGAGGACCAGACAGCTAATGCTTAAATCTTGATCTCTCTAATGGCTTACAAATAATGGCTTTTAAAAGCCCAGGTAAGTTTCAGGGAATCAAAAGTTACAGGCAAAATTGTAAATCAATACATGGAGGTTACACATTGGCTTTGGCCTAAGAGGGCAGGATATCATGAAGCAGCAGAATATCTTACAGGTCATGAGTAGATTGAAAAATTTTCTGATGTGCAATTGATTAAGGAAGAAAAGCTTTGTTTAAAAATTGGGGTCAGCACAAAGGAATGTTGGCTCTGGCCTGTGGGTGTGACTTTCTCCAGGCCCCTTAGGTGGAAATTCAGAACAAAGAACCATGGTCAAATTTCAGTCCCCTGTTTCCCCTTATGTGAAGTCTATGTGCTGGCAGATCCATTTGTTGGAGATCTGGATTTCTGAAAAACAACTCAGAGACATATGCTGAGATGTTCTCTTTAGTTTCTGTAGAGGAATAAAACATACTGTGATTTTTAGCTTCTTTGACTATTGTTTTAGTCTATTATCGTCTCCTTGCTTCTCATGTTGCCTGTTTACTTCTCAAGGCTTAGCTGGACACCTAACATTTCCCTTGAAAAGACCCAAGATTTTCCTTTATTTCCATGTTTGGGGAAGCTTCAAAGACCCCTAAGAAGGGGTCAGATCCCTGAACTATCTCAATTATGAGAGCGAGCTCCCAGTCTCTCACTTCTGCTATTGTCAGGCCAGGGCATGGCCTTCCTTCTCTCTGAAGGACTCAGCATTCAAATTCCATCTTGAAAGCACAGAAATTGGATCCCAAGCTGCTAGTTACTCAATCTTTGACTTCCCATCCTCCAGAAATGTGACAGAATGTTCTTTACTGATTACCCAGTCTCAGGTATTCTGTTATAGCAGCACAAAACAGACTTAGACAGACAGCCCTCAATTGGTGATGACAGAAGAACATGTACACATACCCCAGCTCCCTCCCCTCTCAGCTAGAATAGCCCAGGGACATTTTCCCCGTGTTTCCAAATGGGGTTGAGCTTCAGTTATCCTAAGAGTTAGGTGGCTTGTTGAGGTGACTTTAACCTTCAACCTCTGTTCTCTGCCTCACTTTCCTCCTTCCCTCCCATTGTAAATATGCTGCATGCATAGAAATCCTTCTTGTTGGTGGACACAACCCAACACAGTGGACAAATCCCAGTTCTTGGGAGGGCTACATCTCTTGTCTCTCCTTTTTTTTGAGACTGAGTCTTGTTTTGTTGCCCAGGCTGGAGTGCAATGGCACAATCTTGGCTCATTGCAACCTTTGGCTCCCAGGTTCAAGTGGTTCTCCTGCCTCAGCCTCCCAAGTAGCTGGGATCACAGGTGCCTGCTATCACGCCCAGCTAATTTTTGTATTTTTAGTAGTGATGGGGTTTCACCATGTTGGCCAGGCTGGTCTCGAACCCCTGACCTTAGGTGAACTGCCTGTCTCAGCTTCCCAAAGTGCTAGGATCACAGGCGTGACCCACTGCACCTGGCCTCTTGTCTTAATTCTTATTATTTCTCCTTTTTTGATGCATACAAAAATCAGAAAACACTAAATTTCTTTTTGCCCATCTATCTTAAATTTGATTTATGCAGTAATCCCTTTCTTCTGACTCACAAAATAAAAGAAGCTTCTTAAAATAGCAGCACACAGGCCGAGTGAGGTAGCTCACGCCTGTAATCCCAGCACTTTGTGAGGCCGAGGCGGGTGGATCACCTGAGGTCGGGAGTTTGAGACCAGCCAGGCCAACATGGTGAAACCCCTTCTCTACTAAAAAACAAAGATTAGCAGGGAATGGTGGCAGGCACCTGTAATCCTAGCTACTCGGGAGGCTGAGGCACAAGAATCGCTTGGACCCGGGAGGCGGAGGTTTCAGTGAGCCAAGATCGCACCACTGCACTCCAGCCTGGGCAACAGAGAGAGAGACTTTGTCTCAGTAAAAAAAAAAAAAAAATAGCAGCACACCATGAGGTCCACATTAGAGGCGGTGGAATAACTAACCCCTACTCTTAAAACCCACAGGTCAGAGAGTCTCCAAATCACAAATTATTTCCTGCTTCCTTGCCTCATAAAACAGCCTTGTGAATTTTCATTCGACTTTAGGGGTGGGCAGTTGTGGGAATAATGGGAGTTGTTCTGGGGATAAATAAGGACCCCCCACCCTAATTATATTTATGTCCTAATATTTGGAATCTATGAATGTTACCTTATATGTCAAGAGGAACTTGGCAGATGTGATTCAGTTAAGAAATTTGACATGAGGAGAGTATCCTAGATTGCCTGTCTCAAACCAATGTAATCACAAGGTCCTTATAATAGAAAATACAGGAGGGTCACAATCGGAGAGGAGCCCGGACAATGGAGGGGAATGCTGGTGTGGCAGAATGGGGCCAAGAAGCAAGGAATGTGAGAGATCTTGAAGATGAAAACTTAGTATCCAATTCTCTTCCTTGGAGCCTCCAGAAATAATACAGCCCTGCTCACTCTTTGATTTTAGTTCAGTGAGACTTCTGACTTTCAGAACTGTAAGATAATACATTTGTGTTGTATGAAGCCAGTGAGGTCATACTAATTTGTTCCAACAGCAATAGGATGTTAATGCAAGAGGAAGAGATGGCTTTTATCTCCTCAGTGCATGGCTGTTCTTGTTCTCCCAAATATCTTCACCTTGTAATAATTTCCCGTCAATTTTGAAAAGACAGAGAACATATTATTTTGAGAGGAGGTAGCACCAGAATTCCTCTAAGGCAGAAAATGTCTTGGGTCAGATCCCTTGATTGGCTCTGGAACAATCTGGGTATCTGAGAGCCTAGAGATCAGCTGTCATAGCACGTGAGAGGAGGGGAGATAGTTCTTTGGTTTGTTTTTATATTAGGAGGGCAAATTAGACTTGAAGAACACATTCTGAGAGGGACAGACTGAGCCAGGGAAATTGGAAGAGAAAGAGGAGATGTAGAAGGGGCCAGAGAAAAGAAAGATGTGTCCTTCCTCACAAGTCCAAAATAAAGTCATTTGCAACTCACAAAGGCATTGACAGAGTTGTGTTTTCTAGGGAAAACTGCAGATGGGGCTAGTTTACGATTAAGGTCAGCATGGTGTAAGACAGAGAGAGCAGGAAGCTGTGGAGTCCACACTGTCCCTATGGTGTCTTCTCCCTTATTATAGACTGTGGGCTCAACTATGGGATGAAAGTGGCTGCATGAAAGAAATATAATAAAGCCACACAGACTTGGGTTCAAATTCCAGCCCACATGTGCTGATCACGTGATTTTGCATAAACCATCCATGAGCTCTGATCATTGGTTTCTTCATCTGTGAAATGGAACACTGTGTATATCAAGGGGTCTCCTGAGGACTTAATCAGATGATGGGTCTTGAAGTATGTGTGTGTGTGTGTGTGTGTGTGTGTGTGTAAATATATATATATATATGTATGATCAATTGTCATCTTGTTTATCTTTCTAATATATATATATCCAGTCCTCTTTTTATGTACCCTTGACCATGCTGGAATAAAAAGGCTATGTAAGATATTACTAGCCAGACATCACTTTCAATTCAAATTCTTCAATATTTATTCTACAACAAGCAAGTGCATCACTAAGGGCAGTGGGGTTTCATGTGCATAGCTTCCACTGTAAACAATTCTACCTACTCTTTATGTGTGGTATTAGAAAGACAAACAAGATGACAATTGATCATAACACTTATAGTCTGAGTTGTCTCTGAGCTGCATTTGTGTTAGTGTCTCATTCTTTGGCTCCTAATGTTGTGACCACAGTTCTGAGTTCTAATTCTTTTCTTCCCACATGCACAGCCTTTCTCAGAATTCACTCTGGCCTCCCCATGCTGGGAATCCAGACTCACCCTCCTGCTACACTCCCCAGAATCCAGCACTAACTGCCTGGAAGCTTTTCTTTGTAATCCCTCCAAATG
This sequence comes from Pan paniscus, assembly GCF_029289425.2. Lineage (NCBI taxonomy): Eukaryota > Metazoa > Chordata > Mammalia > Primates > Hominidae > Pan > Pan paniscus. The sequence goes on along the minus strand of NC_073261.2, from coordinate 37,926,532 downwards.
CAACCTCTGATAGATACCTGGTTGGAGGAGTTAGCATCTTCCCATCAAAAACCACTGAGAAGAAGGAGAAAACTGCTAGCATGATGTTGCTGTTGAGGAGATGCATACAGTCCACAGATTTTATGTCTTCTTCAAGTGTTCTTGTCTCTTTCTTGACCACTATTTTAATTTCATGATCATAAAGGAGGGAGGAATTAGGGACAACAAAAAGATGTTCATCCTTAAGATATAAAACGTGAAACTGAGACAGGAAGACAGCAGAACTTATGAACTCTTTGCAGTGGTTTGGGTTTCCTTAGCTATAAATACAGCAGAGCCAAGATGTCAGGAAAGGACATCACTTATTCTGGTTCTTGCTTTTACTGCCTTTGACACCCACAAACACACACATACACAAGCATGATAATGCATTTCTTCTCCTAAAGGGCAGGTCTATGGCCAACGAGGCTCTTTTTCTTCAGTATAATTTAAGGATAAGCGACAATAATTTTAGAAACAAGTGAAAGAATAACAATGGCTTAAGCAATGAGAAGAGATCTGAAGTTTGGCACATTCAGGGTTAATACAGCAGCTTGGTGACAGGAGAAAGGCCCCAGATTCTTTCTACATTACTGCTTGGTAAACTTGACCACATTGGTTTTTCTGTCTTGGGCTCAATATCTCATGGTCTCAAGAAGGCTGCAGGGACTGTAAGCTTCATGCCCTCTGGTAACTGCCCAAAGAGGAAATGAAGGGCAAAGCTCTTCATCACCCCTCTTTTTATGAGGGATCACCATTTTCTCCAGAAGTCCTGCCCCTCCTTCACACCCATGACATCTCATTGTGGAGCTGATCACATGTCCACCTAAACCTTGCTCCTTTCCTGGGCTGGGAGCGGCTCAGTGTCCTCGTCATGCACAGCAGGACAGAGACAGTGCCCTATACACTAAAAGAGGAGAGGGTGGCTGCTCTGTAGGTGACAAAATTTTAAATTCCACTGTGCTTTTAAGGAAAGTTGTATGAGGAGGAGAAAAGCTAGGCACATCTTCATACTGCAACATTCAAAGAAGCCGGGCCCTGAGGATGAAAACAAAGTCAAATTTTAAATTTCTCACATGACTTTGTTAGTTTCAGCAATTGTGGAAATGTAGCCTATGCATTTATGTAAGTCAAGGACATACTTTCAGTTACCAGAATACTTGTAGAGACATTTATAATAAGATCTTTAAATCAGGGCCAAGGTCAGACTTGCACTGTCTGAAAGCTGCTGGGCTCTGGCCCTGGGCTGTGGAGGAAGAAGCTGCTCTACTGAGACAAGGGGCTGAGGACCTGGGAACCAAAGGCTCTGCCCACAGGTCTGCCTCACAGGGGCTTCAGGGAAGGAAACTGCTCACACACTCATGGGCACTGCTCCAAGCCCAGAGTCTGCCACCAGGAGGAAAGTCTCAGAGACAAGGGCCTTGGGGCTGGGCCCAAGCTCCTAGGGTGGGCTGCTCTCAGCTCTGTTCTCACTGGCTCTCAATGACCAGGACTGTGCTGGAGCCAAAGAGGTCAGCAAATGTCCGCAGAGTCCTGACTGAGCCTGATTCTGTTATAGTTAGAAAAAAAAAGGAGCACGTGCTAAATAAACATAAAATTATGTGTATATGTATATATGCGTTTGTAACAAACTTTGTATATTAAATATGTATAATATTATAGATGTAAATTGCAGTGATATCTTTGTATCTACTATGCATCTATATTACGAATAAATATTGTGAAAGGAAAATATCCTGGGCTCCCCAAATCGCTAAGCTAAAGGGAAAATTCTAGCTGGGAACTGAATAGGGCAAACCTGCCTCCCATTGTTTTCAAAGTCAGCCCTCTGGTCCCTGAGATAAATGCATATCTAATTACCTCTTCTGGAAAGGCTAATCAGAAACTTAAAGGAAGGCAAGTTTTTCTCTCACCTACCTGGGACTTGAAAGCCCCTCCCTGCTTCCAGTTGCCCTGCTTTTTGCTTGGAGTTGTCCTGCCTTTCCAGACCAAACCAATGTTCATTTTATATATGTTGATTGATGTCTCATGTCTCACTGAAATGTTTAAAACCAAGCTACGCTCTGACCACCTTGGGCACATGCCTGCAGGACCTCTTGAGGCTGTGTCACAGGAACGTGTCCTAAACTTTGGCAAAATAAACTTTCTAAATTACCTTATACCTGTCTCAAATGTTCTGGGTTCACAATGTGATATGTACATTTGTATAAATAGGCATAGTTGTTCCTGCAGTTTGATGTAATTCTAATCAGAAAGCAAAAAGGCTAGTTACCTGATGGTGAAGGAAACATTTGTATTTAGTGCAACCAAACTGAGGATGAAGTCTGAGTCCTCCCTCCTCACCAGAGTCTGATAGCAGCAGAAGAGGAGGAAAGCTGTGTCTCCACGTCCACAAGGGCCTCCTGAGGCTGATCCTGCTCAGAGAGGGTTGGGACGGTGGGTGAATCTGCTGGCACTGCCACGCCAAAATCCCGAAGCCTGGATGGCTTAAACAATAGAAATTTATATTCACATTTCTGGTGGCTGGAAGTCTAAGATCAAGGTCCAACCAGGTACACATTCTGTTAAGAACTTTCTTCCTGGTTCATAGACAGCCATGGAGAAAAAGGGATGGGGGTTGGGAAGAGAGAGGGAGAGACAGGGAGGAAAGGAAGGGGAGAGCTCTGGTTGCTATTCGGATAAGAACACTAATTGTATTGCAAGGGATCTCATGCTTAGGACCTCCTTTAACCCCATCTACCTCGATCATCTCTCGCAGCTACACTGGGCGTCAGGGCCCAGCTTCCAGTCTCAGAGCACAGAGCACAGAGCAGATTTTCCCCACCATTCAGCACCCTGGCAGCTCCTCCCAGGTGCTCCAGGTCACACATGAGACCCTGTTCCAGCCAAAGGGCTCCCTGTTGACAGTGAGACACCATCACCCTTACATTCCCAGGATTTCTTAGTTCATGGCATTCTCTTTTTATACTGTGGAATTTGTTTGCCATCTAGGGGCAGGTGTTTGACATAGCAATACACACGATTTTTTATTTTGTAATAGGGAAAACTAATTCATTAATTTTGCATAAATAATAAATTAAACTGAATAAATTACATGTTGAAAAAGCCAAAGGCCAATTGAAGAGCTTAAAAAGAGCCTGAAGAGACGAAAAAGCCAGATTCCTTTCAGAGGAGGTGTGTTAGTCACAGATGAAAGTCTTTCATTTGCAGATGACTTTTCAGCAACAATTACCAACAGTAAATGACAACTTCTATAGGCTGCCACAATATGATTATATATCCAAAAATTATTTCCAAATATTGTGTAAATATATTTTCAAATTAAAACGAACAAAAATGCAAGTTTATCAGGAGATTCACACAGTAAAAAATTGCACAAATGAGTCCTTGAGGCAAAAGAACATTTATCCCTGGTGGAAAGCTGGAATTTTCTTAGGTCTTTAGAAGAAAAGAGAGGCTCTCTAGGGGTAACAGCTTTCTCTCCTCTCCGCTCCACCCCATGCTGCTGAGGAATGGGAATGGGGCAGAGACTGTGAGGAAGGAGGTAGGCTGTGCTCTGAGCTTTTGAGGCTTCTTTGTAATAAATTTGATTACCCTCTGGTTCTTCTTGAATCCCCTTTCTGTCTTTGATATCATTTTTTTTTAGCATTTTGATTTGAGAGTATAGCCCTTGGGATATCAAAATCATGTAGGCTGTATGTTTGTTTCCTTGTTAAATACATCTAAACATCTTGAGTGAGTTTAGACCTTATCCCCTGTCTCACATCAAAGCAGAATCTACAGCGACTAGGTGCTGTCAATCACGTGAGTACTAAAGACGATGATGGCATTTCTCAGCTCCTGCTCTTGCTACTTACGCTTTGTTTCTCTGCAATAGCATTCTGTAAAATCATTTACACTCCACGATGTATTTATTAGGATTTTTAAATAGCATATTTAAAAGTGTCTAATGTTTTTTAATTTGAGGGCTCCAGTCTGCTTGATTTCTACATAAATTTTGCCCTATATCTATGAAACCTAATAGAAATGGCACTTTGGAATTTTAGTTGCAGTGGCCATTGAATCCATTATCACAGAATGGAAAATAATCTCCAATATACTTCAAATCCTAAGGCTGAAGCAGAAGCTTCTTGTTCTGTTCCTTCAATCATTCTTTTGTCTCTATCACACCATGTTCTGTCATGTAACTGACATGACTCATCATTAAGTTTGATGGAAATTTAAAATACCATTTTAAGTGAAATCAACTGAAACCTTACATTTTTTTTGCTTTTATACCTAAAATAGAGGATTTAGATATATTTTCTAGGAACGATGATGTAATATGTAAACAAGGAATTTTGGTATTGTTTGAAATATTTTCTCATGGGGACACACCACTAAATTTGTCACCTCTAAAACAGTACTTAGGTTAAATGCTTTTAAAATTCTTAAAACTGGGGTAAGAAGAAAAAATATTATGTAATTCTGCATTATTCATGTGACATATTTAGTGAGTCTATGTTGTCCATCTGTGAGTTCATTCTGTTTATTTTCAAAGCTCACTTTTGTAACTGGAAGAACTTTCACTGGGATGAAGGTAATTGAGGAGAATTGAAGTATTTTGGCATTGAGATCTTTTATTTGCCATGTGTTTACCAAGTCTATGAATAGTCAAACCTAAACATTTTTACTAATTATTTTTTGCCACACTCCACTGAGGACAGCTTGTGTAGAATACCTTCTCCAGCATGACACTGGAGAGGGCAGTTTAGTGTACGAGTGCTAAAAAAGATACAAGGTTAGGAGAATGAAATGAAAAAAATGATTTATCAATAGGACCAAGTATCATCTTGTATAAAATAAACCCCAAGCTGGTCATTTCCAACACGTATTCCACTTGTGTTGTCACTAATCTGCATCCATGGTCTGGTTGTTTTGACAAGTAAATGTCCTTGAAAAATGTAGGCAAGATAGGGAGGGATGAGCTTTCATTCACTCTCCCTTCATCATAGCTGGTTGTTCCCAGGGCTCATGGCCCCCAAGAATTCTCCTCCTGATGATGTCTTCCCCAGGCCATGGCAGCTGATGGGACCTTAACATATGTGACTGAGGCACAGCTGAGGCTCTCATGAGCCAGAGTCTTCAGCAGCAAACCCTTTCCCTGAGTTCCCCAACAGCCTCCTCTTCCGCAGACTCAGAGACCCTGCAGAGCTGCTCCCAGACAGCAGCTCATGTGGGCAGTTGGGACACCCCAGCAGGGAGGTTTGTGTTCAAGGCGTTACCACTGTGCAAGGATATTATGTAGCTTGCATGTATTAATAAAGTCGAATATCCTCAGCCTCCACCCTGCTAATTTTGAGTTTAAAATATGTGCCTGACCCACTGCTATTGAACCTGTCTGGGACTCCAGAGGCCCCATTGGAAACCCCATAGATCAGGAGCTGTGGAGACTCGCCTGGCTTCTATAGCTACCAATACAAATAGGTGTTTCCATTGCTATGCAGGAGGGTCTGACTAGACCTGCAGGAGATGAAGTACAAGGTTATGTACAAATATTATGAGCAAGTATCACGATTTCCCTTATGATATGGATTTATCATTTGTCTTTTAAAAGATTTTTTCACATCATAAAAAATACGTTTTTAAAAATGAGCTTAGGCCGGTTGTGGTGGCTCACGCCTGTAATCCCAGCACTTCTTGGTCCGAGGCAGGCGGATCACCCGAGGTCGGGAGTTCAGCCTGACCAACATGGAAAAACCCTATCTCTACTAAAAATACATAAAATCACCCGGGGGTTGGGGGCTTATGCCTGTAATCCCAGCTACTTGGGAGGCTGAGGCAGGAGAATCACTTGAATCCGGGAGGCGGAGGTTTTGGTGAGCCGAGATCGCACCATTGCGCTCCATCCTGGGCAACAAGAGCGAAACTGGGCAACAAAATAAATAAATAAATAAATAAATAAGCTTAGTATTTACTAGGTACAAGAGACCCTTTATTAAAAGATATTATTCAAGGCACTGGTCATTGTTCTTTCAGGTGGTTTCTAATGATTACACATAGGCTCAAAGTAAAGGGAGAAAGAAAGATCTATCAAACAAATGGAAAGCAAAAAAGAGCAGGGGTTGCTATTCTTATTTCAGATACAACAGACTTTAAACTAACAATGATCATGGCTGGGCGCGGTGGCTCACACCTGTAATCCCAGGACTTTGGGAGGCCAAAGTGGGTAGATCACGAGGTCAGGAAATCGAGACCATTCTGGCTAACACGATGAAACCTTGTCTCTATTAAAAATACAAAAAAATTAGCCGAGCGTGGTGGCGGGCACCTGTAGTCCCAGCTACTTGGGAGGCTGAGGCAGGAGAATGGCGTGAACCCGGGGGGCGGAGCTTGCAGTGAGCTGAGATCGCGCCACTGCACTGCAACCTGGGAGACAGAGAGAGACCCTGTCTCAAAAAACAAAACAAAACAAAACAAAACAAAACTAACGATAATCAGAAAGGACAGAGAAGAGCATTACATAATAATGAAGAGTTAAATTTAACAAGAAGACTTCACTATCCTAAATATATTATATAAGCACACAGCAGTGGAGCACCCTGATTTGTGAAATAAGTTCTTAGAGACTTACAAAAACACCTAGATAACCACACAATCATAGAGTGAGACTTCAACCCACACTGACAGTATTCGACAGACCATTTAGGCAGAATAGTAACAAACATATTCAGAACCTAAACATGACACTTGACAAAATGGAACAAACTGACATCTACAGAACAACCACTAAAAATTACAGAATATACATTCTTCCCATCTACACGTGGCAAAAACTCTAAAATTGACTACACTCTCAGCCATACTGCAAGTGTCAACAAATACAAAAAATAAAAATGATAAAATGAAATGGAATCATACCAACCACACTCTCAGGCTGAAGTGCAAAAAAAGTAAAAATCAACACCAAAAAGATCTTTCAAAAACCATAAAATTAAGTAGAAATTTAACAATCTGCTGCTTACAGACTTTTGGGTAAACAATGAAATTAAGGTAAGAATTAAGAAATTCTTTGAAACTAATGAAAAAAAAAGAGACAACATACCACAATCTCTGGGACACAGCAAAAGCGGTGTTCTGAGGAAAGTTTATAGCGCTAAATGTGCACATCAAAAAGTTAGAAAAATCCCGAATTAACAACCTAACGTCATACCTAGAGGAATCTGAAAAACAAATGTGAACCAACCCCAAAGGTAGAAGAAGAAATAATCAAAATCAAACCTGACCTGAATGAAATAGAGAGGAGAAAAACCAAACAAAAGGTCAGTGAAATCAAAAGTTAGGTCTTTGAAAGAAGAAATAAGATTGATAGACTGCAAGCTAGACTAATAAAGAAAAAAGCAATATCCAAAGAAAAACAACCAGAAGTGACAAACAGGACATTATCACTCAACCCTTAGCAATAAAACAAACAAACAAACGAAAAACCCTTGGAACCTATAACGAACACCTCTATGCACAAAAACTAGAAAACCTAGAAAAAAGTGCATAAATTGCTGGAAACAATCTACCAAGAATCTCCCAGGAAGAAGCTGAATGCCTAAACAGACCAATAATGAGTTCTGAAATTGAATCAGTAGTAAAAAGCCCACCTATCAGAAAAAGTCCTGGAAAAAATGGATTTACAACCAAATACTACCAGACATATAAAAAAAGCTAGTACCAATCCTAGTGAAATTATTCCAAAAAAATCAAGGTGGGAGATCTCCTCTCTAACTCATTCTATGAAACCAGCATCTCCCTGATAGTAAAAACTGACAGAGGCACAATAAATAAAAACTTCAGATCGCTATCTCTCATGAACATAAACACAAACTTTCTAGAAAAAATACTAGCAAACATTATTGTGTAGCACATCAAAAGCTAATCCACCATAATTAAGCTGGCTTTAGTCACGGGATGCATGGTTGGTTCAAAATGTAAAAATCAATACATGAGATTCACCTCATAAACAGAACTAAATACAAAAACTACAGGATCATCTCATTAGACGCAGAAAAGCCTTTTGATAGAATTCAATGCCCCTTCATGCTAAAAACCCTCAAAAATCTAGACAATGAAACTACACAACTTAAAATATTAACAGCCATTTATGGCAAAATTACAGCCAGCATCCCACAGAATCGACAAATGCTGGAGGCATTTTCATTGAGAACCAGAACAAGACAAGGATACCCACTCTCACCACTCCTATTCAACATAGTACTGGAATTTCTAGCCAGAGCAATCAGGCAAGAGAGAAAAATAAAAGGCATCCAAATAGGAAGAGAATAAGTCAAACTATCTCTCTTTGCAGGCGATACTATAATATACTCAGAAAACCCCACACTCTCTGCCCAAAAGCTTCTAGATCTCATAAATAATTTCAGCAATATTTCAGGAAACAAAATCAATTTACACAAATCAGTAGCATTTCTATATACCAATAACATTCACACCAAGAGCCAGTCCAAGAACCCAATCCCATTCACAGTAAGCATAAAAAGGATAAAATACCTAGAAATACAGCTTACCAAGGAGGTGAAAGATCTCTACAACATGAACGACAAAATACTGCTGAAAGAAATCAGAAATGACACAAACAAACGGAAAAACATTCCACCTTCGTGGATAGAATCAATACTTTTGAACTGGTCATACTGCCTAATGCTATTTATAGATTCAATGCTACTCCTGTGAAACTACCGATAACATTTTTCACAGAATTAGAAAAAAATTCTAAAATTTACTTGGAACTAAACTAGAGCTAAAAAAAAAAAAAAATCCTGAGCAAAAAGAGCAAAGCTGGAGGTATCACACTACACGACTTTAAGATATACTACAAGGCTACAGTAACTAAATCAGAAGAGTACTGCTACAAAAACAGGAACCCTAGACCAATGGAACAGGCTAGAGGATTCAGAAGTAAAACCGCACACCTACAACCATCTGATCTTCGACAAAGCTGACTAAAACAAGCAATGAAGAAAGGACCCCCTTATTCAATAAATGCTGCTGGGATAACTGGCACCTATATGCACTGAAATGGAAACCTTTCACTATATAGAAAAACCAACTCAAGATGGATTAAAGGCTTAAATATAAAATCTAAACTCTAAAAACTCTAACAGAAAATCTAGGAAATGCCATTCTTGACATTTGCTCAGGCAAAGAATTCATGACATAGACTCCAAAAGCAATTGCAATAAAAACAAAAATTGATAAGTGCTATCTAATTAAACTACACAACTTCATTACAGCAAGAGACACTAACAACAGAGTAAACAGACAACCTACAAAATGGGAGAACATATTCACAAGCTATGTATCTGACAAAGGTCTAATATCCAGAATCTACAAAAAATTTTAAAAAAATCAACAAGAAACAACTCCATTATAAAATGGGCAAAGGCCATGAAACAGACAGGTATCAGGGAGCAGTGAAATGAGTGCTGGGAGCTGCCTGAGGTCACTCCTCTGCTTTTTCCATCTGGCTTTAAGTCACCTAATCCATCAAAATAAATACAATTTTGCCTCACCAGGCACAATGGCTTCTCTCATAGTCAACTGATTCAATGATAGAACAAGTAGAAGGAATGAATGGATTGTTTCCTGTGCTTCTCAACTCTTTGGTGTTCTCATCTCCTAAGCTCACTGTGTGTTTCATCTCCCCTCTGCTGCACTAACATCCAAGTGCATGTGATGCTTCAGCTGCATTACGCAAAGCTTCATTCTGAAGTCTGTTGAAGTTAAGAGAAACTTTTACCAGAGGAAACGTCAGTAAATAAAAACAATCCTGAAATTCTTCTAGCTTCCACATTTTCTCTACTTCCTCTCTAAAATAGGTAGAAGGAAACCTAAAAGAAGTTAATCAAAAGAAAACATACAAGCAGTCAACAAACATAAAAAAATGGTCATCATCACTAATCATCATGGAAATGCAAATCAAACCACAATGAGATACTATCTCATGCCAGTCAGGATGGCTATTACTATAAAGGCAAAAAATGACAGATGCTGGTGAGGTTGCAGAGAAAAGGGAATGCTCATACACTGCTGGTGGGAACGTAAATTAGTTCAGCAGTTGTGGAAAGCAGTATAACAACTTCTCAAAGAACTTAAAACAGAAGTACCATTCGACCCAGCAATCACATTATTGCATATATACCCAAAGGAATATAAATCGTTCTACTATACAGACATGTGCACACATACGTTCATGGCAGCACTTTTCACAATAGAAAATACATGAAATCAACCTAAATGACTATCAAAGGTAGGCTGGATTAAGAACATGTGGTGCATATACACCATGAAATACTACACAGCAATTAAAAATGAAATAATGGTCCTTTAGAGCTACGTGAATGCAGCTGGAGGCCATTATCCTAAGCAAATTCACACAGGATCAAGAAACTTGATCAGACAGCACCGTCCTGTGGGCACAGCCTCCTGCCTCACCATCTTCCTGTCACAATAGGAGGACTTTTCTTTTTCTTTCTTTCTGTTTTTTGAGAAGGAGTCTTGCTCTGTGACCCAGGCTGGAAGGTAGTGGTATGATCTTGGCTCACTGCAACCTCTGCCTCCCTGGTTCAAGTGATTCTCCTGGCTCAGCCTCCGGAGTAGCTGGGATTACTGGCGTATGCTAGCATGCTTTGCTAATTTTTGTATTTTTAGTAGAGATGGGGTTTCACCATATTGGCCAGGCTGGTCTCGAACTCCTGACCTCAGGCAATCTGCCTGCCTTGGCCTCCCAAAGTGATGGGATTACAGGCGTGAGCCACCGCGCCTGGCCTTGGAATTTTCTTGATCATGGAAACAGGGATGAGTGATATCTTGATCAGGGAGGAGTGAAATGAGTGCTGGGAGCTGCCTGCACTCACTCCTCTGCTTTTTCCATCTGGTTTTAAGTCACCTAATGCATCAAAATAAACACAATTTTGCCTCACCAGGCACAGTGGCTTCTCTCATAGTCACCTGATTCAATGATAGAACAAGTAGAAGGAATGAATGGACTGTTTCTTGTGCTTCTCAACTCAAGCTGACCAAGAGGCTGCCTTTGCTGTTCTCATCTCCTAAGCTCACTGTGTGTTTCATCTCCCCTCTGCTGCACTAGCATCCAAGTGCATGTGATGCTTCAGCTGCGTGTTACTCAAAGCTTCATTCTGAGCTCTGTTGAAGTTAAGAGAAACTTTTACCAGAGGAAATGTCAGTAAATAAAAACAATCCTGAAATTCCTCTAGCTTCCACATTTTCTCTACTTCCTCTCTAAAATATGTAGAAGGAAACCTATTTCTCCTTGATTATCAGGTTGTATGTCCCCAGCCCACACCATAGGACCCTTTGTTCAAAGTTTATCCTGAACCATAATAAGAACTAAATGGCCACATGTTCATCATTTTTTTTCAATTTAATGCAACAATTATCATGCCAATTCTTTGAATTAGGAACTATCAACTGGAAAACCACAGACAAGAGTGAATAGAAACAACATTTCAATCTTCTCTGTACCCATAATAAATAGTCATCTCTCAGATTCTCCTATTCTGTTAATGGGGGTAACAACGTCGTAAACATCAGTGTTTCAGGGCCTCCAGCACATCTGGTAAGACAGTGATTTGACATTACAAGGGTTTGTGTTTTGGCTTTCCCTGACTAATAATGGGTTTTCTCTTTTCTATAAGGACAGCTGCCCCTGGACACATGACAACATCATGAATATACGTTGCTTCACTTTTTTTTTTTTTTTTGCTGTAGATAAGTTGCTTTTTCCAGTGCTAAATCATGTAAGGATTTCCTGACTCTGATGAAAGCAGTCAGAAATCTTCCAAGTGATGATTCTGGCAGAAACATGACTGACAAGAAGGGCAAATCCGTATACAGGAAAACTACCACTGTCTTCTGGATGCTGGGTTAGGTGCACTGTACTCATTTGACACGCGTTGTTAGTCTGACCACTGATGTGTGGTTAGATGTTAGTGGTTCGGGAGGGGTAATGCTACTTGGCAAGTTGAATGCTCAGAAGAGTCATAGGTATGCAAGCCTCATTAACTGAAATTCATATTGTTGAGCTCCTGCATGGATTTCTATGGTTCATGTCACTTCCTAAAAAATCTGGGAAAGTTGACTGACTGAAGGCCAATCATTCGATCCTCTTAATTACTAAGAGCTGGTCCTCAGTAATGGAATAGATATGAATATTCACTTAGGAAGCATTTATTTTTGATCTTGATGTATTTTCAAAGATCCAGTCATAGCTCTTCCAAACCAACTTTGTCTCGAGTCCTTCAGTTTTGTTTCTTCTGAGGCCTGGTGATCTCTCCAAACCAATAGCCAATGTCATGGAATTGCTAATCCCTCTTTGCAAAGTGTACGGTGACTTCACCCTTTGGGTTTGCCCACTCTTGTGACTGCTAGTCTCCCAGGGTATCCTTAACCATGGCAGTGGTATGACATCAATACAGCACCCAGTTATGAGAACTCCATCCAGCATGGCATCATTGGCGGCATACGCATGATTGGACTTCCATAGGATGAAATGATTAATTTTTAACAGTAGGCAGTTATCCCCATTCATACCCTTTACCCCTCCACTTGAGTTAGAAAAATATTTTAAGGTGTAAATACCCATTAGGTGAGTATTTTATAACTAAAGGTTATAAAGGAAATTTCTGTAGCTAGAGCAGATACTATACCAGGTCTTGGGCACCAGTGTTTTTATGGGGGGAAACTGAAATCACCTTTACAGATTTCATTTTTATATAATTGTTTTGTAAATATGCATGTGTTACTTCTATATGGATATATAAATATACTTAAATAGACCTATTTAAAGATAAATATGTGTACATATACTTATATGCAGCCAATAATTTTTCAAAAACATAAATGCACCAATATGTATGTTATATACACTCAAATATGTACATTTTCCCCAAATGACATCAATTTCATGGTTTTTATTGGTATTAAGTTTTAATGTTTTAAATGTTGTCTTAGTAACTCTATATATGGATTAATAAATTTTCATATTTATGCCATCAATTTTAATAAAATGCATCTATCTAAATAGGTAGATGTATAAATACTGTATTGGTCAGTTTTTGCACAATAATTATTGACAATCAATCACTTAAACTCTTAGTGTCTTATTAACACTAAGTATTTATTTTCATATTCCTGAATGTCCATTTTTATAATCAATTGGCTGATCCCAAAGCAGGGCTCAGCTGGTTGGTTCAGCTGCAGGGAATCGAGCTTGTCTCCAGCCTATGGATTGCATTTATCTGAGGCCAAGCCTGAAGGACACTGACTACTCAGGGCAGAAGATTCTCATGGCAGGTCGCAGGCGTAGACAACATCCCAAACCAAGCTGACCTGATACAATTAAGTCCAAGAATCTGTAACATAGGTACACACAACTTTAATTGATTCTTTCACTTGGTAATTATTAAAGTTTCTAAAAATGTTTACTCCATTTAAACATGAAGTTATTTGATAATTCTATGGACATATAATTATGATTTTCAACCTTTGTAATCTTCAAAATGTTTTCAAATGCAATGTTGCATCAACTTGAAAGTAAAGCTGGGTGTGCTTTCAACATGTGACCCTCCATTGAAATTTTCTTAAATGTCCTCACTGAGAAAAAAATAAATCTCTTTAGCTAAAATATCACCTAAAACACATCTTGTTAAGCTTTATATAGATCACTTGTTACCGTGTTAAAATGAAGATTCTCTTTCAGGTAATTTGAGATGGGTCTGCTATGTATCTTGCAAGACACCCTCTCAGTATTGCTGAGGTGCTGCTGGATCCTGCGTAATTTTGAGTAGCAAAGGACTTTCATATTAAGAGGAAAAATGCTACATCCATGTTTAGAATTTTCTCTTGTTGTTTTCCTTTTTGTCAAGGAAAAAGGTTGTCAAACAATTGTTATAACTATCCATTTATCTTTTTGTTTTTTTTTTTGTTTTTTGTAGAGACAGAGTCTTCCTATGTTGCCCAGTCCAATCTCAAACTCCTAGGATGAAGCAATTCTCCTGCCTTTGCCTCTCAAAGTGCTGGGAATTACAGGCATGAGCTACCACACACAGCCTTATAATGTATTTCATACAGTTTCCTGATTTTTCTGTTTCATCTATGACTTAATGAAGTTTTCTTGCTATGAACCCAGAGTTGCTGGTAAGACGTGAAAGCACATTCAAGTATATTCTGGGACAATCTGTAACTGGCAAAGTTTTGAGCCTTGTGGAAAGAGCAACCTTACTGACCTGTCAGCTGTCAATTCCCCATTGCTACTATCACTTCTGGACGCACATTTTCCAAAACCCCTTTTCTCTCTATGGTTTCTTTAAAGTTGCTTAATGAGAGGCATTCCCATGAGACTGGGAAGTCAGAGTGGTGGATTCATGTACTCTGACATCTGAAGTAAAACATGTGGAGTTGTGTGTGGACTGGGGAATCACCTGGAGACATGCTGCAGGCAGCTGAGAGAATCCGCACCCCAGCCCTGGGCTTCCCAGACAAGTCTGAGTATCATCACATGGTGCTCAGCATATACCGCCAGGGGCAGGTGCACTCTGACTTCTGCAGGAACACCTGAGAATCCCCTGTCTCTAGTGGCTGCTTCATGAATAACATACCATAGGCTTCAAAAAGACTGTGGTTTAGACTCTAATTTATTCAACTTGAACAATTTCTCCTTGAAATACCGAGAATAGCTTCTCTTTTGCTGTGTAAATTCCAATTATTCCATAACACAGACTCCTCAGGTGGACTTGTATCTCTTCCTTATTCAATCAGGACAGACATTGTCACATCTTTTCTCCTGGGGATGGGGGCAAAAGAGGCTTAGAGTTCAGAGGAGCCTCCCTGGTCCCCTCTACAAAAGTCTCCCAATGACTTTCAAAACCTGACTGAGTTTGAGAAATGCTCTCAGCAGATGGAGGCACCAGGAGGAGCATCTGGGGTGGGTCGTCCTCACACATCTGCTTCCTTGGGGGTTTATGTTATGACTTGTAACACTGTGGGATGTGTACCGTAACCATGCTGACAGTAATAAGTTGCAAAATCTTCAGGTTGCAGACTGCTGATGGTGAGAGTGAAATCTGTCCCAGATCCACTGCCACTGAACCTTGATGGGACCCCACTTTGCAAAGTGGATGCATAATAGATCAGGAGCTTAGGGGCTTTCCCTGGTTTCTGCTGATACCAACTCAAATAGTTGCTAATGCTCTGACTTGCCCGGCAAGTGATGGTGACTCTGTCTCCTACAGATGCAGACAGGGAGGATGGAGACTGGGTCATCTGGATGTCACATCTGGCACCTGAGATTGGAAACATAAAAACAAATATTCTTACTATTAATCATGTTATCAGAGAACTTCCCTGAAGTTCCAGTCAGTACCGAGCACACTGACTGTGTAAATTCCTAGTGTTCTCCTTCCTTACCTGAGAGCCAGAGCAGCAGGAGCCCCAGGAGCTGAGCGGGGACCCTCATGTCCATGCTGTGTCCTGACTGAGACTGACTCCTGCACAGGGTGCGACCAGCCCATAAAAAAGTCTTCAGGGCAGGGGGCTGTGTTCTGGAACATGCAAATCAGCAGGGCATGGGGCAGGCTGAGCACAGCTGCAGGGCTGGCTCATCTCAGCAACTCAGCACAGGGGCAGTGTCCCCAGGGTCCCAGGTCAGACCAGCGCAGCATAGATTTGCCTGGAGGGAATGTATTTCTCTCTAGAGTTACTGTTGTGACAAGAGATATTTTGAGGGAAAAAAGTCAAACTTTAATACAAACCTAAGGACTACATGGAATAATATATTTTAGAGTTGTATTGGGAGCATACAGGGGAGTATAATCATTCGTAAGGAATGTCTAATAAAGTCTTAGAGGGTGGGTCTATCAGGTCTTCAAGTTACTTAAAGGGATGTGGAGAGTAACAATCCCTTTTGCTATAGTAACAACACCTCTGTGATTGTCACATGGTTCCCATTGTTTCATGTGAGAAAAACAGTCTTTATCAGAAGCATATTTAATACACTCCAAAGTATTTGTAGTGACCTTAAATATTTGTAATTACCAGTATATTTACAAGCAATTCCCTGCAGATGCACGATAATGATGCTGTGATTCCTCAGTGCCTGTGCCACTCACAGATCTTCCATTATCCAGAGCTATAGGTCTCTGTAATACCCAGGGTCTCAATGGGCAGCAGCTTCGTCTTGGTTTGGGGCTCCCCTTATTCTGCCCATTTTTCTGCCCTTGGGTATTATTTCCCATAGGTCATCAGTATGAAGGGTTGACTAGTAATGTTAGATCTGTTTACTTCAAAAAACATCTCTGTTTCTTCCTCCAGCTGTTGAAGCCTGAATCAGGATAAACTTGAAACTCTGGGTCAATCTAGAACCCCACATCAATTGTCTCCAAAGGAAGAAGACCAAGGTAATGCATCTTGCCTAATGCTCTGATCTGCTTTTCCCACCATAATGTTTGTGAGTGTTCAGGTGTGGCTCTCAAAAATCCTGGCTTTCTGGAAAGCAATGGGAGGGAGAGGCCCTGGGGGGAAAGGCCAGGTCAGTGAACACTTTCTCTTCTGTGAGGGTGGCGACCACTCAGTGCATTTCCCTGCCCTGCACCATCAAAGCCACTTTTTTCTTTAGCAGTGAGTAGGGACATCATCCTGACTCAGACGCCTGCCTCCTTGCCTCACATCCAGGAAAGAGAGTCTCCATCTCCTGTCAAGCCACCGCTCATGTACATGGAGAAATGCTTTGAATCTGGATAAAACTTGGAAACCGATTTGAACCCCTATACCTCACATGTCTGCCTCTGCCCAGGCATCCCAGCCTGGTTGTGCAGCAAGGGAAGTGGAATCAACTACACCGACATGAGAAGACTAGAGCCTGGGGAGTCCAGGGAGCATTACTCATGCATCACTAGGGGTGGCCAAACTGTTGTGGTATAGCCTGTACACAACCTCCTGCTGCTTTCCAGGGACCTGAATTTCAAGGGCAGTTACTGGTAAACTGCTTGCTAAGATTTAGGTTCAGAGAGAAGCAGTTCTGGATTGCAATACACAATTTCGTGTGTGTGTGTGGGGGGGGGGGTGAATATAGTTGTCACTCTTGCTACCCTTTCCCTTTTCCCTTTGCTGTACTTCTGCTGACCCCCCATGGCCATATCTTTTCCTCACTGCTTTATCTGAAGCTGGAGAAGGCAGCCCTGCCTGTACACATGGCCTATCACAGCACCTGAAATGAGCATCCTCTCGGAAAGCCCTCAATCAGTGAGGACAGGGAGGTGTATACATACCCCAGCTCCCTCCCTTCTTAGGTGGGAAAATACTGAGACATTTTCCCATGTTTCCACGTGGGCTTGATCTCCATTCATCTTCAGTGGTAGCTTCTCGCTGAGGACATTTTCGGTATCGCTGCTCTCTTTCCTCTCTCACTGCCTTGTTTCCTCCCAGTGTTTCCTGTGCATTGTAAATATGCTGCCCGCATGGGCTTCATTGTCCCTGAAAGATCCAACCTAAGACAGTGGACAAACCCTTGTTCTTGGAAAGTATAGTCTGAATACTTGCCAATTCTTTTTTTTTCATGCATAGGGATATTCAGAAAATTTAGGAAACAGCTGAATTATCTAGGAAAGACAGCGTCATCAGAAGGGTCTTTATAATAGGGAGGAGTGGGGGTAACAGTCAGAGAGGAATAGGGACAATGGAGAGGGATGCTTCAGTGATGGAGAAAGGGGCCAGGCAGCCCGGAACATGGGGCTATCTTTGAAGATGAAAAGCTGAGAATCAGGTTCTCTCCCCTGGAGCTTCCAGAAAGAATATAGCACTACTGATACCTTGATTATAAATCAGTGAGACTTCTCACTGCCAGAACTGTATTATAATAAATTTGTGTTGTGTGAAGCCAGTAAGATTCTGATAACTTGTTACAGCAGGAGTAGGAAACTAACGCAAGGGGCAGGGGTGTCTTTTACCTCCTTAAGGGCATGGTTGCCCTCTGTTCTTCCAAATATTTTTATCTTGTCATTTTTTAGTGTCAATTTTAGCAAGACACACAGAAAATTTCACTGTGAAGATGGCTAGCACCAGAATCCTTGTTATGTGTAAACACTCTTGTATAAATCCTTTGATTAACTCTCGTACTCTCTGGATATGTGATTAACTCTTGTATCCTCTGGATATGAGAAAAGTAGGGGAATATTTGTTCATTTGTTTTCATATTGGGGGAGAAATCAGATTTACAGGACACCATTTGAGAAGGAAGGACTGGGACAGAAAGATGAGAATGGTAGAAAAGATGCAAAGTGTTCAGGGCAATGCAAGATGTGCTCCTGCCCTCGAATCTGAAAGAAAGACATTTAGTATTTGTAAAGACTTTGAGGAAGTTTTGCTTTGTAGACAAAACTGCATGAGGGCCTGAGTTTATAATTGGAGTAATCATGGTAAGGTGTAGAGGTAGCAGGGAGCTTGTGTTGAGAATTTCACACCACTCTTCTGGCTTTGTCTCTTCTTTGAATTTAAAGGCCATTCAATCGTATACGAAACAAACGTGGCCATGTGGAAGCAACATATTTAAGGTTATGCAGACCTGGGTTCCAAGCTCAGCCCTGACAATTGCTGACCACATATCTTTGGGCAAACCATCTCTGTTGAATAGTTTCAACTACGGGCTCTGATAACAGTTTACTCATCTGAAATGTATCACCAAGGGTATTAAGGGCTATCCTGAGGGTTTCTCTAGTTGATGAAAAGACTGCTTTTCATACATATATATGTGCATATATATGTGCATATATATGTGCATATATATGTGCATATATATGTATGAAAAGACTACTTAGGGTCCCTTTTATGCGTCCTTGAGTATCTTAGAATGAAGATTCTAGATAAGATACTACTAGTCACATGTCATTTTTTTGTATTATTACACTTTAAGTTCTGGGGTACATGTGCACAACTTGCAGGTTTGTTACATAGGTGTACATGTGCCATATGGGTTTGCTGTACCCATCAACTCGTCATTTACATAAGGCATTTGTGGTCAATTTTAGAATAAGTGCGATGTGCTGCTGAGAAGAATGTATATTTTGTTGATTTGGGATGGAGAGTTCTGTAGATGTCTATTAGGTCCACTTGGTCCAGAGCTGAGTTCAAAAAGTCCTGGTTTGGTGGGGTTTTTTGTTTGTTTGTTTGTTTGTTTTGGAGGCAGAGTCTTGCTCTCTTGCCCAGGCCTGAGTGCAGTGGTGTGGTCTTGGCTCACTGCAACCTCCACCTCCCGAGTTTAAGGGATTCTCCTGTCTCAGCCTCCCGAGTAGCTTGGACTACAGGCACATGCCACCATGTCTGGCTAATTTTTTGTATTTTTCAGAATTTCTGAAAAATTTTGTATTTTTCAGATTTTTCATTGTGTTAGCCAGGATGATCTCAATCTCCTGACCTTGTGATCCGCCCGCCTTGGCCTCCCAAAGTGCTGGGATTATAGGCATGAGCCACCAAGCCCAGCCTCAGATGTCATTTTCCACTAAGAATTGTCAATATTTATTCTGTAACTAACAGATGCCCCTGTATATACTGGGTGGCTTCCTGTACAATGTTTCCATCATAAAAATCTTCTAACCAATTATGTGTAACATTAGAGAAATGAAGGTGGAGAGTGCAAATCATCATACTACCTTTAGGCTGGACTTATCCTAAGCCCCATTTTTATTAGAATTCTTGGGCTGCTATAACAAATTACTAAAACTTTCGTGGCTTAAAGCAACAGAAATATATTCTCCTCCTATAGTTCTGGAGGCCATAAGTCCAGCACTAGTTTCAGGGGTCAAGAGCAGACTGTCATCAAAGCTTCTGCAGGGACTCCAGCAGGGAGTCTACTTTTTGGCTTCTTCCAGCTTTTGGTGGCTTCAACTTTCTTTGGCTTGAGTCCACATCACTTCAATCTCTGCCACTGTCTTCAAATTGCCTTCTCTTCTGCAGACTTTGTTAAAATGTCTGTCTATGTCTGTCTTATAAGGACAATCGTGATGTCCTTATAAGAGAGATAGACAGACATTTAATAAAGACAGGCCCATTTAGGGCCCACCTGGTCAACACAGGATAATCTGCCCATTTCATAATCCTTAATTTATATATGCAAAGGCCCTTTTCCTATATAAGGTATATGTATCGGCTGCATGGAATAGAACCTGAGCATTTGAGCATCATACTCTACAATAAACCATTAAAGAACATACTGTCAGCGTTGGTACTATACGCACATCACAGGCTCTTCTCTCTCTCTCTCCTCCTTTCTCTCTCTTCCTTGTGACTATAAATCTCCTCACTTCCCTAAGTGTATCCAGTGCCACCTATGTCCAGGTTAGAGCAGCACACATAGGAAGGCCTTGCTGAGGTTTTGCTTAGAGACCTGCTCTATCCCTCATTATCATTCAGAAAGAAGGACACAGCCAAAGACAGCCCTCAGCCATCTGGGGAGAAGCTGTCTTTACAGAGAACAGTCACAGGCTATCATTCTCTGGACCTCTGTTTATCTTCAGATGCCTGTGGCCCTCAGCCCTCAGTGAGGGTCTGTGTGGCACCTGATTCGAGTAGGATCCAACAGGACCCTTATCAGAACATCTGGTTCACAGAAGGCAGTGAGTATAAGGTAGGAGATCATCAGGGCTTGTATTCTGAGCACTGATCACAACACTGGTCATGACAACGCTGACCAGAACAGGATCTGGACAAAACAGGATGCACTACAGAAACTGGCCCAAACGAGCTAGAACAAAGATGGTGACAAAAACGACCTCTAGAGCACAGTGTGAGTGGATCTTCCCCTGGGGGCTCTTATCAGACAGAGTGGCAGCCATGGCTCAGTGCTGCGTGGTCATGGTATGAAACCCGCCCCCCACGGTCTTTTCACAGCCCCCCTCTGACTGCAGTGATGTGGGATTTCTCTGTCCAACTTTCATGGCTCAAGCAGCTTCTGGGACTCTGTTCACAGTGGGAGGTCATGAAGGTAGTTAGGCTACTGATGGCCAGAGTGACGTCTGTCCAGACTCACCCCCTTGACCCAGGCAGGCATCGTGTCCAGGGAGCAGTGGGAGCCAGCAGGAGCTCAGTGTCAGTCCTTATTTCACAAGGAGCTAGGCTAGACACTGTTATTTCCCAGACTGGCTCTGCTGGTGACAGTGACCCTGTCTCCTGGAACACAGGGAGGGGCCTGGAGATGAGCACCACACAATATCCCAACTGTCATATAAGGGGGGAACAAATATGAACATCCCCAAATATTAATTGTAAGTAAATACTTCATTCAGTTTGATTAAATTCTGAGAAAGCAAAATGGGCTAAAAACTTCATCTTGAAGGAAACATTCATGTTTAATGCACAGAAACTGATGATGAAGCTTGAGTCCTCCCTCTTCACCAGAAAGTTGGAAAAACAGGAGGAAGAGGAGCAAAGCTGGGACCCCATGTCCACGAGGGCCTCCTGAAGCTGATCTGCTCACAGAGGGTGGGGAAGATGGATGTGTCAGCTTCCGCTGCCACACCGTAACACGGGACTGGATGGCATAAACCACAGAATTTAATTTTCACATTTCTGGTGCATGGAATATCCCAGATTGACATTCAGCAGAGTTTGTTTTCTGCTAAAGACCTTATTCCTGGTTTGTAGATGCCACCTTCTCACCATGTCTTCACACAGCCTTTCCATAGAGGGGAAGGTGGTTAGAGAGAGAGAAGAAAAAGGAGAGGTCTCTGGATCCTACAAAATCATGAATCCTACTGGATCAGGGACACCCCCTGCCATGACCTCAATTACATCTTTAGAGGTTCTGATTTCTACAGTCACACTGAAAATTAGGGTTTCAACATGAATCTGAGAGCACAATTCAGTCCATAGCAGGTGGGACACAGCCAAGGCCGTGCTTCCAGTCTCAGGGCATGGGGCAGGTTCCCACAACTCAGCACACGGGTGGCTCCTCCCAGGTGCCCAGGTCACAGGGAAGATTTGACTCTAACTCTAGGGCTCCCTGTTGATAATGGGACACCAGCACTCCTACTTCCCCAGTGTTCCTGAGACCATGGTGCTGTCCTTTGTTCATTGTGGAGCATGTATGCCATCTTCAGGCAGGTCTTTGACATAGCAACTTATAGGACATTTGATTCTGTGATTGTGAAAATTAATTAATAGATTAATTAATCATAAATAACAAATTAAACAATACATTGAATCAGAAACAAAGGAGGGCCAAATGAGGAGCTTAAAAGGAGTCTGAATGTCTTAAAAAGACGTATTCATTTCAAACAAGAACAGTTAGAGTCACAGATTTTTTTAACAATAACTTTTTAGCAGCAATTATGAAATAGTAAATGACAACTTCAAATAGGCTACTACAAATGTAAGTTTACAGTCAAAAAATATTTTCAAGAATCATGTAAACACATTTTCAGATTAAAACAAACAAACAACGAATGTGGGTTTATCAGCAGATCCACTCACTGGAAAACTTCTCAAATGTGTGATTGAGTCAAAAGTACATTTGTCACCGATGGAAAGCTCCAGGTTTTTTTTTTTTTTTCTGTTTTCGTTTTTAGTCTTTAGAAGAAAACAGCTTTCTCTCCACTCTGTCCCACCTCATGCTTCTGAGGATGGCTGGGCAGGCAATAACTGTGAGGAAGGAGGAAGGCTGTGTTCTCAGGGTGTTCGTGCCTCCTGCCCACCTGAGTGACCTCACGGAGCAGAGCCACCTACACCTCCAAGGCCACCTGCCTGCCTTTGCACTGCCATGGCAACAGACAAAGAAACCTTGTCACATTTAGTTCACCATATTATGAGGCTTCTTTGTAATAAATTTGATCATGCTCTGATTCTCCTTGTATCTCTCCCCTTTCAGTTGTTGGAATCATATACTTTTCACTACTTTGACTTGAGAATATATGCCTTTGGGATATCAGCATCATGTAGGTGGTACCTTTGTTTGCTTTCTCTAAAATATAACTAACTACCTTGAATGGGTTTTCATTTTATCTCCTGTCTCACAGAAAAGCAGAAAGTCAAGGTGACTAGGTGCTGTCAATCACAGGAGGGCTAAAGGTGACGATGGCATTGGTTACCTCGTGCTCTTGCTTCTTACATTTTATTTTCTTTTACTGAATTATGTAATAAAATATAGGGTCAATGATGCATTAATTAGTATTTTTCAATAACATATTGAGAGTCTCATATTTCTTAATTTGAGAGCTCTGGTCTAATAAATATCTATGTACATTTTGCCATGCAACTTTTAAACCTAACAGAAATGACACATTGGAATTTTAATTGCACTTCCTATGGAATCTGTTATCTTGAAATAAATCATCTCAAGTATTATTTAAACCCTTAGCCTGCATTAGGATCTTGTTCTGTTGATTCAGTCTTTTGTGTCTCTACACCGTGTTATCACATGTGACAGACATCACTCATTACTCGGGTTCGTGTAAATTTATTTGGCAGAACGATCAGATCATGGATGCAGATTAGTGGTAACACAAGTGAAATACATGTTAGAAATGACTGGTTTGGGGATAGTTTTCTGCATGATAACACTTGGTCATATTGCAAAATTGCTATCTTCCCACTTTCCAAACTTTCTCTCTCCTTTACCACTCACACGAAACTGCCCTCTCTAGCATTATGGTAGAGAAAGCACTGTTGCTTTTTTAACGAAAGCATTTCTGTTAGGTTTAAAAGTTGCATGGCAAAATGTAGATAGATATTTATCAGACTGTAGCCCTCAAATTAAGGAAGCATATAAATTTAGAGCACTATTGTCAATGGAATATATTGAGCATAATTTTTCTGTGCATTAACAACTAAAATAGAGGATTCAGATTTATTTTTAGGAATAGTATCATATAAAAATAATGCATTTATTCATTCTTTGAATCATTTTCTTATGACAACATAGCACTAAAAATTTTCTCTTTAAAATGCTATGTCAGTAAAATATTTTTAAAATTCTAAGAATTTGAGAAGGAAATAAAAATCTCATATAATTCTGCATTGTTCCTGTGGTACATTATGTAAACTTTATGTTCTCCATCTGAATTATTTTGTCTATTTTCAAAGCCCACTTTTGGAATTGGAAGAACTCTATTTTCAGTCAGCAAAAGGCAACTGAGGCAAATCAAACTATTTTGGTATTGGGATTTATATCTGTCCTGGATTTTAAAAATCCATAAGTAGTAAAAATAATTATCCTTGGCCATACTCCCATGAAAATAGCTGGTGCAGAATGCTTTTTCCACCATAATACTAGAGAGGGCAGTTTCATGTGAGTAATAAAGGAGAGAGAAAGTTTGGAAAGTGCGAAGACTTGGGCTCCACCCAGGAAGCCATGCAGCAGTGCTTTCAACTCTGTGGTTCTTCACAAGTAACATATTTGGCCCCTTTTTGGATCCACATCATCAACTGCCATCACCACCACCAGCCACATCCCCACCCACTATAATCAAGGGCAGTGTAATTGAACAATAGCTGATCTCTCTTATGTTCTCTTCATGCTCCCATTCCTGCAGTCTGCCCAATCTCAAATTCTGAACTTTGGAAAATAAAACCGTTTACCTCATCCTGTATTTTCTCAGTGATCCCTGGAAAATACTACATCTTTAGTATACTGCATCTTCCAGTATATGCATTTTATTTTTAAAACCAACTTTCGAAATTTCAAGAACTCCCTTTTTCTATCAGCAAGAGGTAATTGTAATCAAAGAGTTTTAGTATTAGGAACTTGCGTCTGCTATGAAATTACAAAATCTATTTGACACTCACAACCAAGATCTTACTGATTGTCCTCAGCCAGCTCTGCCAGAGGAGAATTAGTGAAGAATCCTGTCTCTACTGTCTCATGGAGTGGAGAAGAATGGCAAACAGGAGAAGTAGGAATTTAAAAAGTGGGAAAATACCAATTTTACATATAACCAAATATTTTCTTTGAAAGGTACCCAAAACTGTTAAACCCTAAAATGTACTCAACATGTTTTGCCAGAAATGATCAGTAGTCTGGCCCTTTTGCTCAATAAATTTAAACAAATGTAGGCAAGGAAGGAGGATTCAGATGAGACTCCATTCTCCTTTCCCTATCATCCCAGTTTTTTACTCACAGGGCCCTAGAACCTCCTCATTTTCCTGTTGGTTATGAGAGTCAAGGCTGTGGCAGGTGACAGGAACATAAACAGGGGTGCTGACCTGCCGCAATGGCTCACACTGTACTGCCAGCATGTTGGGAGGCCAAGTCAGGTGGGTGGCTTGAGCCCATGATTTTGACAACAGGCTGGGCAACATGGTGAAGCACCGACGCTACAAAAAAATAGAAAAATTAGCCATGTTTAGTGGCATGCACCTGTCGTCCCAGGCAGAGTCCTCAGAAGCAAACCCTGCCCTGTATTCTCCAACAGCCTCCTTTTCTGCAGACTCAGAGATGCTGCTGACCTGCTCCCCAGACAAGCAGTGCATGTGAGCAGCTGGGGCACCACAGCAGGGAGGTTTCTGTTCAGGGCTGTACCACTGTGGAAGGAAACTCAATATGTTGCATGCAGTAATAAACTCCAACATCCTCAGCCTCCACCCTGCTGATTTTCAGTGTGAAATCAGTGCCTGACCCACTGCCACTGAACCTGTCTGGGACTCCAGAGGCCCGATAGGAAAGCGTATAGATCAGGAGCTGTGGAGACTGCCCTGGCTTCTGCAGGTACCAATCCAAATAGGTGTTTCCATCATCACTATCCAAGAGGCTCTGACTAGACCTGCAGGAGATGGAGGCCGGCTCTCCAGGGGTGATGGGCAGGGAGAGTGGAGCCTGGGTCATCACAATATCCCCACTGGATCCTGAAATAATAACAGAGAAGTGCAAGTTTATATAGATACATTATGAGCAACTTTCATAATTTCTCTTGTGATATAAATTTACAGTTACATTTTTAAAGTTTTGATTTATATCATGAAAAGTAGACTTTCTAAAATAGACCCATTATTTATTAGCCACAAGGGAACTCTTTTTCTTCAAGTTCTTAATCAGAGTCATCGTTCCCTGGAGGTGAATCCTGATTATTTATAAAACAAACATGAATTCCATTCCCTGGAGCATAGACCATGTGCCTCTATCACATTATTGGAATAAACATGGGAAGCTGTGGAGCCCACAGAGCTCACCTCCCACCCAGTTGTCCTCCCTCATCTCTTTCTGTCCTTACCAGGGACCCAGAGCATTAGCAGCCCCAGGAGCTGAGCAGGGAGCCTCATGGTGAGAAGGTGAACTGAGGAGTCCTGATCAATCAAGGCAAGGTTAGAGCTGAGCTTTTATCTCAGACTCACAAGGGAAGGTTTTCCCTAGGGGACAATATGCAAATCACCTGGTGGGTGCAGTGGTGTGGAAAAGGTTGACGGGGCAGGGGGAATGTCTCTTCTGTGAACAATGTGATATAAATTGTCGTTTGGAATAAAACAGAACTAGATTCAGCCAAGTTTGCCCACAATCAAGGGAAGAAGGATCTGAAGGTGAAAGTTCGGACCTTTTGTAGGGACACACTGTGTAGGGCATGACTGTAAGAAAGCACCAGAACCCTGACAATGTGGAAATGTGTGTGTAGGATACATCTCTGGGAGGTGAATGCCATCTGGCTTGATTCCCTCCCAGTCAATCTAGAGTATGAAACAGGCCCATCCCCACAAGCACTGCTGGACTGAAAGCCTGCAAATAAAAAGCGGCCTGGAGCCAGTTCAAGGGCTGTCTGGTATCTACTGTTTCCAGGATAACTGTTCAAGAATGTTCAACTCAAATATTAGAATCTACCCTGCCCTGGCACCTGGTGAGTGAACAGCATAAGAGCTCTCTGTCCAAGCGCCTCACAGGGAGAATGATGTGAGCCTCTACATTTAGAGCCAAGAGCCCAGGGTAAGAAAAAGGAAAGACAGACAAAATTTTGTGCCTCCAGCAGCAAATTTAAAATTCCTGGTGACCAGTTGTTCAATCTGGGATCTATCTCATCATAATCGTCTCACATATACAAGGTTAACCAGAGGGCTCTTTTTTTTTTTTGTTTGTTTTTGTTTTTAGTAGAGATGGGGTTTCATTCACCAAGTGGTCTGGGCTTGTCTTGAACTCCTGACCTCAGGAGATCTGCCTGCCTTGGCCCCTAAGGTGCTGGGATTGCAGGTGTGAGCCATTGTGCCTGGCCCAGAGGACTCTGTCTTAAGGGAAGAATCTTCTAGATTAATGATACAGAACAAATAAGAAATAACTTTGCATGATGTTTTTTCAAGTGATGATTAGAAAAGCTCTTCCCACACAGTCTCCTTGGTCATGTGGAATCAGGTCCTGTCAGGGCTTCCAGGTTCTCATCATCTCTGAGTGAGACGTGAGTCTCCCCCAGCCTGGATGTGGTGCAGCCACAGCCATGAGTCCACAGATCCAAAGGAAATTCTCTGTGTATAAAGAGCAAGAACTGCATTCACAGTTTTACATCTCTGGGTAACCTGTACTTGTAACTGATATTTTCTTGACTTTATGTAAAAATGCTCACAGCTTAGGGATGTGAACCTACCATACAACTGATCATTAAACAGAAAAACAACCACACTGTTCTTTATTTGTCATTGATGTGCTTAACATTCCATTGAACAGCTCCTGAATAATGGTGCCAACAATAAATAGTTTCACAAGGACAGTCACATTTCTGAAAAAAAAATAATAATCCGGGAACAATGAAGGACTAGCTTGTAGTGTGATGTAAGCTTGGGTAATTTAACACAAAGTCATACTTAATTGCCCAAGAACACAAATAAATGCCATTGTAGGTAAGATTGCAAAGAAAGCTTGATCTGAATATCTTCTGGGGAATCTACCAAAATATCATTTTTTAATAAGATCGGAAAACATACTTGATTAAAAATGATATTGACCTTCAAATGTTGAACTCCATGACAATAATATGGGCTGATGATATTAAACAGTAGCTACGAGGAGGTATTGAAATAAAAGTCTCATATTTCACTGTTAAAATTTTATTTATTCTTTTCTCTTATTACGTGTTGCAAATTTTGGGTACCCGACTTTTTTTCTGATGATGTCAGCAAATTCTGATCTGCTTCTTAGTGTTGAAAAGGTCAGACTCTTAACCATGGTAGTGAAAAAAAGTCAGAAACATCTGAAGCTGAAGGAATGGAAGAAGGAGACATAAACAGCCTAATTAAAATAGAACAAAATGGTCCATTTTATTGTTAGTTTTAAATAATTATTCTGAAAGGGTGTTAAATCAATAATCAGTTTTATCCATTATCTAATGCAAAGATTTGAATTGCAGGAAACTGAATAACAGTAAAAAATTTGCCCCGTTTTCTTTTACTGTAAGCCAATTCTTAAGAATGTTATTTTCACAAAGTATTTAGATTGCTTGAATTTAAGAGAGCATTGCTGTTTTCTATGAGAATGAATGAACCATTAAAAAGACTACCCCTGGGATTTTTAACAAAAATCTCATGATTTGTCGCCTTACATATCTGGAAAATGTAAAAACTTGGACAAATCCTTTTTTAGTCAGAAAAAGCCTTTGAAATTACCCGATTTAAACTGTAGACTTAAAGAACACTATTAATAATTCCAACCAGAATCCTCCCTCTCTTATCTGTTGATGCATCCTACCAGGGCTTTCACAGCAGCAGACAAAGCTGGTCACTCTACAGTGGACACAGACAAGATGGAAGAGCAACCTACATTTGAACCAGGGTGGGAGCAGGCCTCTGTGTGTCTCTCATCTGAATCATGGTCATCTGAATGAGGGAGGATTTCTACAGGCAGGGTTTAGTGTGGCTGTGTCTCCTTTTCCTGATTGGTTAGTTTGGGATCCATATAATTGAAAAGAACTGTATTACTCATATGACTTGAGAAGGGAGTCTTGGAAGTGGAATTGTTTGTGTTCATTACCGGGAATCAGTGTTTATGGGGTGGACACTGTGATCCTGTTTGTAGGGGGGTTGAGGGATTTGTTGGCTGACCAAGGAAAAACAGATGACCACAGACGGCAGTAGCACACGTGACCTAGTCTATTGGGTGAAGCTTTGACAGGTTTACAGCAAGAAGTTCCTCACAGCAGGTGGTAGTCCAGAGAATCAGGTGCCAGGGTTGTTTCTCAAAATGTGCAGGACACTGTAGAAGGGATATGCATTTAGGGGATGCCACACAGCAGCACAGTGGGGAGTTTCTGTGTCAGAGAGCTACAGAGACCAGTATTAAGTTTAAGGTTTTCATAAACTGGGGCTTGTCTTACCTACTGCTAGCAGATGTGGGTCAGGCTTTCTGGATATGTAGATTAAGTATTTTCTAAAAGGTTAAAACTATTCTTATTTTTGTGGTTTTTAAAACAATTACATTTTAAAATTTGAGTTTGACTCAGGCCATTGAGAAATAAGCCCACAGTTTTGAAATAAACAACATAGCATTCTCATTTATAGATCCCTGTTGCACATCGTGTAGACTTTGTTCTACAGACTGTATTAGTCCAGACAGTGCAAACCCACACTGTTATGGATGAGGCTGAGACACACAGAGGCCTGTTCCCTACCTGAGCATCAATGAACCTTCTTTAAATTAAAGGTGAGAGTTTGTCCTTAGATGAGAATTAAGACCAAGTCACCCACAAATGGAGCTCCCATCTGTGAAGCTACAGGTCCTGTGAATGGATTCCTGGCTCCCAGGCACCTGGGAATGAAGCCGTCTGCGTTGTCTCACTAACTGAAATTGTCCCTCGCTGGAACAGAGATTCATGGATAAATATTCTGGAACACAGGGAGAGAGCACAGGGAATGTAGGCTCCTTGAATGTGTGTCTTCTGCTTCTGAGAATCTCTCTCTCCAAACATTGAAAGAAACAGCGTTGTTTCCATATCAGACTTTTCTGAATCTTCGGACCCTGTTCTAGATCTGTCTCATCTGAACCTGTTTCCAAATGTTTCAATTCTGGTCTTCACTTTTTCTTGGAAAAGGTTTTCAGAAATCCTATGAAACTATCCACACAGCTGTGGGATTAAGTGGTGGGCTTCTCCTCTGTGCTTGTTAATATCTCTGGAGAATCCACCACACCCACCAACTGCACAAAGTGAAGTTATGAGTCTGTTTTCTCCCTGACCATTCTGTGTCTCATAAGTTCCCCTCGAATTCACACCCTTGAAGAAAGGGGTCTCCGTCCTCAAAAGTAAAACTCTATAAAACCATAGCTTGCCTGAGATGTTAGTATAATTTTTCTACTCTTTGAATGTGAAGTTAGCCTTGAGGCCTTATAGTAAAACCTGGTTTACTTGAGAGATGGGAAATGAAGATCCCAAGAAGTTTTTAGAGACTAAATTGGGGATTCTAGCCATTTAAACTGTAGTAGAAGCTGCAGTTGATATAAGAACTTCTATGAATATAACAAGAAAATAAAGTGGAATAACTTATTTCTTGTAACTTAGATAAGAACTTCAATGAATATAACAAGAAAATAAAGTGCAATAACTTATTTACTTGTAACTTAGATAAGATAGTTTACCTGTAGAAAAAATGAAAATAGAATTTGCGAGTTCTCACATCGTTTTTTTCATGTTAAACAATTTTAAGAATCAAGCAAATATTTATATAAATTATAATTTATAATGTTTAAGACTCTAGAGAAAAATTATGGTTCAAATCAATCAAACTGAGTTCTAAAGTCAGCTGAATTTTTCTTTTAACTACTTCTTTACACCTCCTGTTAGCAAAAATCAAAAGTACAGAAAAGGAAACAGACAAGAGCTGAATAAAGCATTTAGTGCTCATTTCTTGTCTTATAATAATACTATTAATAATTAATAATAATAATACAGCTTCTGCATTGACAACTGGAAATAGTGACTCTGCCCTTCTGGAAGCAGCAGCTTCACATCACAGCAGTGAACTTCATTATAACTTGGTGATTCTTGGGCAGGAGCTAAGGATCACCCAAGTGTAAATGCTCTGTGAAGAGCCAGTTGCCCTTATGTTGGAATACTTCTAGATATTAACTCTTCTAAAATATCTACCAGCAAAAAAAAAAAAACAACAAAAAAATGAAGCATCAGTAATAAAATGAAATAAATTCTGACTTCCCAGGAGCAGTCAAGGATAAAACTATCATGTTTAACAGAGGACTAGAGGCATAATTTCTTGCTAGCTACTGATTTAGCTGGATCTTACTCATAGTAAATAGTCTTACCCTAGTAAATTAGAAACATCCTCAACCTAGAAAATGGTTTCTTTTGTATTCTGGAATCCTAGCAGTCCTAGGCAAACATTAATACTGAAAATAAGAAGGTACACAAATCTGTTATAACAGGAAAACTATTATACAATTATTTGTATAAGGCAAAATAAAAGGAAGAAACCTATTGACTTGTGGAAGATTAAAGCAAATACTTACTAGTCATTAACAGTCCTAATAAGCCGTAAAGCAAGAGTAATATCTTTTGTCTCTGGCTTGTGATGGTATTAAATTTCAAAATAATGATTTTGTTTTGGGTTAAAACTAACTTCATAGGTTTTCTCAGAGTAGGTCATCTTACTCAGAAATTATAGAGGAAAATGAAAATAAAGAAAAACCTATTATGAAATTTGCCCCAGGTTAACCTTTGCAGAGAGACTAAGAGAAGGATACCATTTAAATGATCCTATTAATAGCATTAAAATATTTAATTTGCTAGGCAAATCTAAAATCAACCTTTTCTCTGGAATTTGAAGGAAGACAATTATATATTTAGAGAATTTGACTTGAGTGCCCTTGTGAGTGGCTGACAGACAAACAGACCAGATGAATGTTGGTGCAGTAGAATCAAGGACATCACAACATTAAATATTCCTCATTAGAGAGCAAGTCCAGATACTGCACCACGACCAGGCCAATGATCAGAAAATTACTTGGGAACTCTTTGTGGCTGCCTAGTCATATTGTGGCTGTGGTTGGGAGGCTGATTTCCCCTGGCTGGTATTGCCCTGCACCTTGAATCTGGGCATTCGTCTCTACAGCTGCCATCAAATGCCACTAAATGGTGTCCCCATTAATAAGGCCTTTGTAATGTGTGTAACATAAAGACGGAGCAAATCAGAGTTCAGGATTACAGGAATATTTATTTTATTCCAGTGTTGTTAATATGTGTCTTTGTCTTTCAAAGAAGGAAGCCACAAATAGGACTTCTTTGGTTTCTGGAGGCTAATATTCTACCCCTTGGAATACAGGTTTGGCCCAGCAGGTGACATGAAAGTCAGCCAGTCGTGAGTGGGACTCAGGATAGAAAAGGGCTCTGCAGCAGATCCAGGTTGAAGTGCAAACGGCCCAGCCTCTTGGGCCATTGCAGATGCAGACGACTTCAACAACGCTATCAACCACCTGGACAAGGCTGATACTTAGAGAACACTCCACCAAACCACAGCAGATTCCATGGTCTTTCAAAACATTGGCTAATGATACATTATATTTTGGGCAACAAGATATTTCAAAAAAACCAAGCTGATTAAATCATAAAAAATAAATTATTCATAACTGAGGGGATTGTATTAGAAATCAGAAACAGAAAGTTATCAGAAGGGGGTTGGTGGGAGAAGGAGGAGGAATGAAAAATTACCTATTGGGCACAAGGTACACTGTTCGGGTGATGGGTAGCTAAAGCCCAGAGTTCACTACTATACAATTCATCAGTGTAACCAAAAACAACTCGTACCAATAAAGCCACTGAATTTCTAAATTTAATTTTTTAAAAGTTTGCCAAAAAGAATCTAAATATTTGGAAAATATGTAAAGTACCACTATATGTAGTTTGGGGCAAAGAAGCAACAAAAAGGGAAATTACAAAGTACTTGGATCTGAAAGTAAACATCACATATCCCAATTTATGAGATTCAAAAAAATGCAGTTAATTTATAGCATTAGGAATGTGTTTTAGCAAAGAAGTTTTCACATCAATCACTGGAAATGTAATCCTGAGAAACTAGGAAAAAAAGAATAAATGCCACTCAAAAGAAGGGTCTTTTATTCTTAGAAATGTGAGGATGTGACAAGCACACATCTAGTATTCCACCAATACAGTCATATCAGTCTCCAAATGAAAACACCATTAGCAGCTGCACAAGAAGAAAGTCTTAGAGTGGACGAGCAGAGTGAGTAACTGCTCAGAGAGAATGAGGAGTCAGGGAAAGTCAAAATAGGATTCCTGTGTGATATTATTATGAGCTGCACAAACATGAGACTGCCCTGAGCCCTGACTTACTCATAAGCCGAACATCATGGAGTGCAGGTCATTTTCCAGCCTCCTGATGGTTGGTGAGAGTGAGGTCACTTGGCAAAGGCATGGAGACTCGCTATGAAGGTCATCAGTGGCAGCAGGTGAGGACAGGACACACTAGGGTTCCCTTACAGTGACATGACTGAGCATCCCTATAGCCATGAGAACAGCAGGGAACTTTAGGGTCTGCTCCAGGGATGATGTGGCAGCAAACCCTGGAGTGTCGGTGGGGCTTCAGTGCCCTATCTGTGGAGGAAAGAGGAGGCTTTGGAAGGTGTCCTGGAGGACCCTGGCCCTGTTCACACAGAAGAGGAGCCTGTGCCTATGACTAAGGCCTCATGGCCTCTTCCTTCCTCAAAGGCTTTCCAGTCATCTCCCTGAGCCCACCTGACTCCAACTGCTGGAGACACACCCCCTGGCACCGCACCTGCTCCTGCCACACTGAGAGGCTGAACTTACTTTGAGGTTTGTGTTTGGGGCCATCACACTGTTCAGGGACCCGGTGAGTGTCCTGCTCACAGGAGGCTGTGCAGCATTTCCAGGCTCCAAAGTGGTGTTTGTGATGGTGAAATCCCTAGAATTTTGGTTAGATGTGTTTTCTCACTTGTGAATACCTTCTGTAGACCTGTCATTCTGTGCTTTACAAACTCCTTTCTGTAAACTATCTATTCTTTGTTTTTGAACTTTTGTGTTAAGAATGTAATTGTAATTGTACTATCTTCAGTCTCCACACTGCTGATTGTGGAAATGAACTCAATGTATTTTTGGTTGGATGTGCGTTCTCTCTCATGAATATGTGTAGAAAAGTCCTCTGAAGACTGGTCTATCTTTGTATGTGTGAAAGATTCTTTCTATATAGCATGCTTTCATTATTTATTTATTTTTTGATTTTTCTCCTGGGGAATACAGTTTTAACTTCACTTACCATGGTGTGGATCATCCTAGAATAGATAATCATTTCTGATGGGTTTGATTATTTTAACCAGAAAAAAAGGTATTTTGTCCTTTGGGTGCAAACACTTCTATGTGTTGATTATATCACCTCATGAAATGGAACTGATTTGCCCATGATTCGTTCATAAATATTTTGAAGAATTATCTTAAGTGACACCATGCAGGCCGTGCACGGTGGCTCATGCCTGTAATCCCAGCACTTTGGCAGGTCAAGATGGGTGGATCACGAGGTCAGGAAATCGAGACCATGGTGAAACCCCATCTCTACTA
The DNA here is from genome assembly GCF_029289425.2 of Pan paniscus. NCBI lineage: Eukaryota > Metazoa > Chordata > Mammalia > Primates > Hominidae > Pan > Pan paniscus. The sequence continues at coordinate 37,891,967 of NC_073261.2, read as the reverse complement.
AAAATACAAAAAATTAGCCTGGCACGGTGGCGGGCGCCTGTAGTCCCAGCTACTCGGGAGGCTGAGGCAGGAGAATGGCTTGAACCCGGGAGGTGGAGCTTGCAGTGAGCCGAGATGACGCCACTGCACCCAGCCTGGGCGACAGAGCGAGACTCAGTCTCAAGACAATATATATATATATATATATATATATATATATATATATATATACACACATATATGTATTTACTTATTTCAAAACCTTTTATTTTTTGTGATAATTTGGTACCCAAATTGTCATTTCTAAATGACCAGTAAGTTTCAAAAGGAATCTTCCCACTCTGGGGCAACGATGTAAGGGTTGAAAGGCTAAAGAACCACTGCAAGAACCTGGAGAGAAAACAATACAAAAGTTTATATTAATAACATCAGAGAACAGTAGAAGAAATGAGAACTAAGTGACCTAAAATTCCAAAGTGAAAAGCATCCCTTCTAGTTTAGCTGATGCTGGCCTGACTCTTTGTCCTCCTGCCATATCTGCCAAGTTTGCATGTGGACACAGTCTCTCTCTTGGCACAAGCAGAGGAACTCTTCTGAGAACGGAGAATCAGATTGACCATCAGGAGTTGCACAGAGCAGCCTCTATACATGGCCCGTGTCCTCCATAGGGCATTTGCTGAGGTCTGACTTATCAGACAGGCTAGAGGAGATGGGCTAGAAGAACATAAAACTCCCACGGACTCAGCATGTTCTTCCAAATCCCCAAAGATGCACAGAGCATCCTGAATACATGTCTAAATCGTGCACATCGACCTCCAACCACACTGATCCCCCTGCAAGTGTAGACCCTGCCCGGCCTTCTGCTCAGCATGTCAGTGCTTGTGACAACTCCAGACCCAACCAGTGGTCTCTGATAAACCTCCTCTAGGGGCAGAATGAGTTTCAGAAGCTCTGCTTGGCTGTTGGGATTTGACTTAGGACTGAGTGACATGACCTCAGGTCTCCTTGCACAGGGACTTCACTAAATCTTTGGTTATTACACACCTAAAGCTCTACTCACGACATTACTTTCCTGTGAGACTCCCAGTGGCACAGGCCCCACCCAGGAAGCCAGGAAGCAGTGCCTTCAACTCTGTGGTTCTTCACAAGTATCATATTTGGCTCCTTTGTGGGTCCACATCAACTGCCATCACCACCATCTGCATCCCACCCACCATAACCCAAGGCAGTTTAGTTGAACAATAGCTGACCTCTCCTGTATTCCCTGAATGCTCCCATTCCTGCAGTCTGTCCAGTGTTGAATTCTGCACTATGGGGAATAAAAAAGTTTTTATCATCCTTTACTTTCCCAGTGATTCATGGAAAATACTATATCTTTAGGATACTACATCTTTTAGAATTTGCTTTTTACTTTTAAAACCAACTTTTGTAATTTCAATTACTCCCTTTTTCTATCAGCGAGAGACAATTGTAATAAAATAATTTTACTATTAGGATCTTGCATCTGACATGAAATTACAAAATCTAGTTGACATTCACAACCAAGGTGTTACTAATTGTCCTCAGCCAGCTCTCCCTGAGGATAACTAGAGGAGAATGCCGTCTCTACTGTCTTACGGAGTGAGCAATAAGTATTAAATAGAAAAACAGGGAAGTTGAAAAAGTAGGAAAGCCCTTGGATTTGGATAAAACTGAACACAGATTTGCACCCATTATATCTCACACCTTTAACATGGGCCAAGGCATGTCAGCCTGGTGCAGTAGCAGAGGAAGTGGATGGAACTACATCAGCATCAGTGGGCTTCAGCCTGGGGTTCTGGGGAGTATTACTGATGCCTGACTGGGAGTGGTCAAATCACTGTGGCGGAGCCCCTGCACACACCCTCCTGTTGCCTATTCAGGGGCCCAAATTTTGAGGAACTTACTCATTTAGAGAGAAAAAGGGAAACTTCTCATTTGCCCTCTAAAGGTTTGCAGGAAATGAACGGACAAAACAAAAATTAATGGAAGAAAGAGGCAAAAAAAAAATTCTGTAAAATGTAGGGGAAAAATCACAGGGTCTCACTCGGTTACCCAACGTGAAGTGCAGTGGTGTGATCATGGCTCATTGAAAACTTGAATTCTCAAGCACAAGCGATTCTCCCACCTCAGCCTATGGAGTAGCTGGGATCACAGAGGCGTGCCACCATGCCCACATACATGCATATTTGCTGGAGGGGAGATGGAGACTCTGTCCTGGATGTGAGACAGGTGGCTGGCATCTGGGTAAGGATGACATTCCCTCATTGCTAAAGAGTAAAAGAGGAAAGTGTCATGGATAGTGCAAGCAGGGACATGCCCTGACCCAGTGAGGTCCCTAGGCTTATATGTCCTTCATAGGGGAGTGGGAAGAAGAGAGTGTGGGCAACCCATGGGAAACAAATTACCTAAAATAAAAGAAATAGGTCATCAGAAGTGTAGAAGAATTAGTCAGGGTTCTCTAGAGTGACAGAATTAAAGGACTATATATATATATATATACATACATATATATATACACATACATACATATATATACACATATATATGTATGTATGTATATATATATGAAGGGGAGTGTGATAGTTAATACTGAGTGTCAACTTGATAGGATTGAGGGATACGAAGTATTGATCCTGGGTGTGTCTGTAAGAGTGTTGCCAAAAGAGATTAACATTTGAGTCAGTGGGTTGGGGAAGGCAGACCCACCGTTAATATGGTGGGCAGAATCTAATCTGCTGCCAGCAAATATAAAGCAGGCAGAAAAATGTGAAAAGGAGAGACTGGCCTAGTCTCCCAGCCTACATCTTTCTGCCATGCTGGATGCTTCCTGCCCTCAAACACTGGACCCCATGTTCTTCAGTTTGGGACTCAGACTGGCTCTCCTTTCTCATCAGTTTGCAGGCAGCCCATTGTGTAACTTATGGTCCTGTAAGTTAATAAACTCCCCTTTATAAATGTGTGTGTGTGTGTGTGTGTGTACACATGCATGTGTGTGTGCATATGTATACATACTTGTGTGGGTATGTGTACATATATATATATATATATATATATATATATATATATATATATATATATCCTGTTAGTTATGTCCCGCTAGATGTCACTGGCTAATACAGGAGATTTATTAAGTATTAACTCACACAATCACCAGGTCTCACAATAGGTCATCTGCTGGCTGAGGAGCAAAAAGAGCCAGCCAGAGCTCCAAAACTGAAGAACTTGGAGTCCATGTTCAAGGGCAGGAAGCATCCAGCATGGGAGAAAGATATAGGCTGGGAGGCTAGGCCCAACCCTTTTCACATTTTTCTGCCTGCTTATAGTCTAGCTTGGTTGGCAGCTGATTGGATTGTGCCCACACAGATTAAGGGTGGGTCTGCCTTTCCTAGCCCACTGACTCAAATGTTAATCTTTTTTGGCAACACCCTCACAGACACACCCAGGATGAATACTTTACATCCTTCAATATAATCAAGTTGACACTCACTATTAACCATCACAAGCCCACCCCTTGTCAACTTGAACCCACACACATCTCCTGAGGTCATACATAATCTTAAAATACAGACAATAGTAAGGTCATAATTACCCCTAACATAATACAACTATCCTTCCTACAACTGGAAATACACCAATCTCCAACCCAAATACTATTACATAAAGTGAACAATGCTTAAATGCTGATATGAGGTCAATAAACCTTATGTCACTTGATAAAGAAAAAGGAAATGAAATGAAGATATTTTCTTAGTACAAGTGCATACATGCACAAGCATGTTTTTAACAAAAGAAGAAGGAAATACTTATGATAGTTCCCATTCTCATTTCTGCAGCTGGTCAGGTGGTTGTAGCTGGTATTGATAACTACTTTCTTCCACTATTCATTCTGTATTCCCCTTGCCTTTAGCAAGCGCCTCAGCAGGTCACGACCCGGAAAGGATTTGGACCATTTGTAGTCCTACCCGGATTGGTTATAATTTCCCACTGACCTTAATCACAGTGCTTGATAATTCCAAGAGACACCCTAATGGATCTCCTTTATTCCATGCATACTCTTCCTCACTTCTGTTGTGGAGTAGTGGACTGACTTCATCTTGATAGTCTGGGTCAATCACTGCAGCCAACACTGTAACTCCTTAGCCTGTTCACTTAAAGGTAGGACTAGAAATACCATTTGACCCAGCCATCCCATTACTGGGTATATACCCAAAGGATTATAAATCATGCTGCTATAAAGACACATGCACATGTATGTTTATTGCGATACTATTCACAATAGCGAAGACTTGGAACCAATCCAAATCTCCAACAATGATAGACTGGATTAAGAAAATGTGGCACATATACACCATGGAATACTATGCAGACATAAAAATCGATGAGTTCATGTCCTTTGTAGGGACATGGATGAAGATGGAAACCATCATTGTCAGCAAACTATCACAAGGACAAAAAACCAAACGCCGCGTGTTCTCACTCATAGGTGGGAATTGAACAATGAGAACACATGGAAACAGGAAGAGGAACATCACACACTGGGGCCTGTTGTGGGGTGGGGGGAGGGAGGAGGGATAGCATTAGGCGATATACCTAATGTAAATGATGAGCTAATGGGTGCAGCACACTAACATGGCACATGAATATATATGTAACAAACCTGCACGTTGTGCACATGTACCCTAAAACTTAAAGTACAATTATAAAAAAAAAAGAAAAAAAAAAGGTAGGAGGATCCCAAAGTGTCCAGGAGGCCATCTTAACTTCCAGTTTAATGGAATAGTTATTGTGTCTCCTGGTGGCAGAGTTCTTCCCTCTGAAACTAAGATGTCAAGTAAAGAAACTAATGTCACGGGAACAGAAATAAAACATTTTGCTAGTGGATCACTGGGGGTGATAGTGAGTGGTTCCACTTTCACTTCCACCCCTTGAATCCTGGATCTGTGAATCCTGGCTATGGGAGAAACAGTACCATAGATTGGGCCAAGAGCACACATGGTCTTCTGGAGTACTGTACCCTGGCCCTGCAAAGTATTGTAACTTAGTTGACGTAATTGTGACCTTAAAAGTTCGTTCCACCATTCTGTCAATCCAGCTTCTTCAGGATGATGGGGAATATGGTAAGACCAGTGAATTCCATGAGCATGAGCCCACTGTCTCACTTCTTTACCTGTAAAGTGAGTGCTTGGTCAGAGGTAATGCTGTGTGGAATACCGTGATAGTGGATAAGGCATTCCTTGAGTCCATAAATGGTAGTCTTGGCAGAAGCATTGCGTGCAGGTAGGCAAACCCATATCTGGAGTAAGTGCCTGTTCCAGTGAGGACAAACCTCTCTCCTTTCCATGTTGGAAGAGGTCCAATATAATCAACCTGCCACCAGGTAGCTGGTCGGTCACCCCAGGGAATGATGCCATACAATGGGATCACTGTTGGTCTCTGCTGCTGCTGGCAAATTGGGCACTCAGCAGTGGCCACAGACACTTCAGCCTTTGTGAGTGGAAGTCCACGTTGCTGAATCCATGCACCGCCTCCATCCCTGCCACCATGGCCACTATGTTCATGGGCTCATTGGACGATGACAGGGGTGCCTGGGGAAAGAGACTGAGTGGTATCCACAGAACGGGTCATCTTATCCACTTGATTATCAAAATCCTCCTCTGCTGAAGTCACTTGTTGGTGAACACTCACATAGGGTACAAATATCTTCAGTTTTTGACCACTCAGAGAGGTCCATCTATACTCTCCTTCCCCAAATTTCTTTGTCACCAATTTTCCAATCATGCTTCTTCCAAGTCTCTGACCATCCAGCCAAACCATTGGCTACAGCCCATGAATCAGTACATAATCACATATCTGGAAATTTCTCCTTCCATGCAAAGTGCACAATCAGGTGCACTGCTCAATGTTCTGCCCACTGGGAAGATTTTCCTTCACCACTGTCCTTCAGGGATGTCCTAGAAAGGGGCTGTAGTGCTTCAGCTGTCCACTTTTGGGCGGTACCTGCCTACTGTGCAGAACCAACTGTGGACCAGGCCCTAGTCCTCCCTTCCTCTGTCAACTGCTCAAAGGGAAGTCCCCATGAGATCATTGGTGCAGGCTGTGGGAGAGAAGGCAGGGTGGCAGGAGTAGAGACCATGGGCATTTGAGCCACTTCCTCATGTAACTTACTTGTGCCCCCAGGACCTGCTTGATCCCAATCACTTATACACCTTTTCCATTTGATGATGGAATGCTGCTGTGCATGACCCACTTTATGGCTAGATGAGTCAGAAAGCACCCAGTTCACGAAAGGCAGTTCAGGTCTCATGGTGACTTGTTGACCCACAGTCAAATGTTCAGTTTCCACAAAAGCCCAGTATAGGATAAGAGCTGTCTGTCAAAAGGAGAGTAGTTAACTGTAGAAGATGACCGGGCCTTGCTGGAAAATACTAGTGGCCTCCACCATGATTCACCTATGGGGGCCTGCCAAAACCTCAAAGCAGCATTCCTATCTGCCAGGGACACCTCAAGGGGACCCGGCCTCCCCTTCATTCAAGGGGTTCTGGGTCTGTAAACTGGCTCAAGGCTGAAAATTGATTGAGGGCCCATGAATCTCTGTTTTTATAATTCCAATTAGTCTTTTATCTGTTTGACCTTAAGTTTCCTCCTTACATAAATTACGTAGGAATGCATTAGGCTTCCTATCAGTTTCACTCCTAGGAACACTGTGATTAATTAGCCAATGCCAGAACTCTACATGGTTAGACTCTTCAGATTGCTACTTTGTCTTTGCCGTCCATTGCAGTAGCTACACCGATGGTGCCTTTGAGGGTTGAGTGCCACCACTTGGCCCCTGACACTTCAGGATCCAGTTATTCCAAATTTTATTTAAATTTTGTAATTGAGTGACTGCAGTTCTCACCAGTAGATCTGACATACAGAGAAGAGTCATTACAGGGCTCTTCAAAGATGCAGGTGCTGCCCTTACAAATATATTTCGCAAGGTGTTTGTCCAGGGTATTAGGTACAGAGTCACTAAACTCCTTGCCTCTCACGAGTGATGATTCATTAGTGTCAAGTGAATTTACTTTGCATAGCTCTTAAACCATTCATGCCAAGGACTATTAATGTTCTCCATACAATTAAAAGTAGAGTCCTTAGCATTTTGGTGTCTAATCATATTTAGCAGCCAAATCCAGAAACCCTCAAACCAAGAAAAGAACTCCATCCTTAATATTCTGTTCCTGTGGAACCATTCCTGGTACCAAAATCTGTATTAGTGAGGGTTCTCTAGAGGGACAGAACTAATAAGTTCATATATCAGTTATATATGTGTGTGTGTATATATATATTTATATATATATATACACACACACATATATAGTTAATTACATATTAACTTACAGGATCACAAGGTCCCACAGTAGGCTGTCTGCAGGCAGGAGGAGCAAGGACAATCAGCTCGAGTCTCAAAACTGAAGAACTTGGAGTCCAATGTTGGAGGGCAGGAAGCATCCAGCACGGGAGAGAGATGTAGGCTGGGAGGCTGGGCCAGACTCACTTTTTCACCTTTTGCGGCCTGCTTTATATTCACTGGCAGCTGATTAGATGGTGCCTATACATTAAGTGGCGGGGGGGGGCCTGCCTTCCCCAGACTGCCGATTCAAATATTAATCTCCTTTGGCAGCACCCTCCCAGACACACCCAGGAGCAATGCTTACATCCTTCAATCTAATCAAATTGACAATCAGTATTAACTATCACAGGATTACAGACCTGAGCCACCACACACAGCCTTATTGTATATTTCATACAATTTCCTGATTTTCCCATTTTATCCGCGACTTAATAAAGTTTTCCAGCTATGACCCCAAACTGGTAGTACTTGAAAGCACATTCAAATGTATTTTGCGACAATTCGTAACTGGCAAAATGTTGAAGCTTGTGGAAAGAGTCACCTTACTTCCCTGTCAGCTGTCAATTCCCCATCATTACTGTGACTTCTGGGAGCACATTTTCCAAAACTCCTTTTCCCTCTATGGTTTCTTTAGAGTTGCTCAATGAGATTGCAAAAAGTTACAACTAATTACTGTCATGAGATTGGGAAGTCAGAGTGGTGGATTCATGTACACTGACACCTGAGGTAAAACACATGCAGTTAGGTGTGGACTGGAGAATCACCTGGAGTCATGCTGCAGGCAGCTGAGAGCATCAGCACCCCAGCCCTGGGCTTCCCAGACAGGTCTGAGGATCATCACACGGTACTCAGCACATACCACCAGGGGCAGGTGCACTTGGGCTGCTGGAGGAACACCTGAGAATCCCCTGTCTCTAGTACCTGCTTTTTACCGTAGGCTTCAAAAAGACTGTGGTTTAGACTCTAATTTATTCAACTTGAATAATTTCTCCTTGAAATACTGAGAATAGTTTCTCTTTTGCTGTACAAATTCCAATGATCCCGTAACACAGACTCCTCAGTTGGACTTATCTCTCTTCTTTATTCAGTCAGGACAGGCATTGTCATGTCTGTTCTGCTGGGGATGAGGGCAAAAGAGGCTTAGGGTTCAGAGGAACCTCCCTGGTCCCCACTAGGAAAATCTCCCAATGCCTTTCCAAACCTGACTGAGTTTGAGAACTTCCCTCAGCAGATACAGGCACCAGAAGGAGCACTGGGGCAGCCCAGCCTCACACATCTGCTTCCTTGGGGGTTTATGTTATGACTTGTAACACTGTGGGAGGGGTACCGTAACTCTGTTCACAGTAATAAGTTGCAAAATCTTCAGGCTGCAGGCAGCCGATGGTGAGAGTGAATTCTGTCCCAGATCCACTGCCACTAAACCGAGAGGGAATCCCACTTTGCAAATAGGATGCATAATAGATCAGGAGCTTAGGAGATTTCCCTGGTTTCTGCTGATACCAATTTAAATAACTGCCAATGCCCTGACTCGCCTGGCAAGTGATGGTGACTCTGTCTCCTGTAGATGCAGGCAGGGAGGATGGAGACTGGGTCATCCGGATGGCACATTTGGCACCTGAGGTTGGAAACATAAAAACAAATATTCTTACAATTAATCATGTTATCAGAGGATTTCCCTGAAGAGCCAGCCAGTACTGGGCACACTGAGTAAATTCCTAGTGTTCTCCTTCCTTGCCTGAGAGCCAGAGCAGCAGGAGCCCCAGGAGCTGAGCGGGGACCCTCATGTCCATGCTGTGTCGTGACTGGGACTGACTCCTGAACAGGGTGTGACCAGCGTATAAAAAAGTCTTCAGGGCAGGGGGCAATGCTCTGGGAACATGCAAATGAGTAGGGGATGGGGCAGGCTGAGCACAGCTGCAGGGCTGGCTCATCTCAGTAACTCAGCACAGGGGCAGTGTCCCCAGGGTCCCAGGTCAGACCAGGGCAGCACAGATTTACCTTGAGAGAATACATTTCTCCTTGGTGGCCATACAGTTACAGAACATATTTTTGGAGTGAATTTTCAAAATTTTAAATGAACCCAAGACTAGATTAAGTAATATATTTTATACTTGTATAAGGAGTGTATAGGAAAGCATCATTTTTGGCAGAAAATTCATAATAAAGTTGTAGAATGTGAGGTTCTCAGAACTTTCAGTTAATCTCAGAGGAATTTGATGAGTGTAAAAGTATTTAGTTCTATACCAACAATGTCTCTGTCAGTGTGAAATTGCTTCTTTGTTGAAATGAATATAAAAAGAATTTATCAGAAGCATCTTTAATAAATTCCATAGAATTTACTAATACACTTAAGACATTGTTCTTAGCAGTACAAGGAAAAACAATTCGCTGAAGATGCACAAAGATGATAACTGTGTCATGCATAGATCTGCTGTTGTCCAGAGCTATGGGTCTCTTTAAGGCCCAGGGGCTAAATGGGCTGCACCTTATTCTTGGCGTGATGATCCCCATATTCTCTCCCCTTTCCTGCCTTTGGTATCATTTCTTATGGTTCTCCAGCATAGAGAGCTGACTAGTGATACCAGGTCTGATTATTCCAACTAAAATCTCTGTTTCACTCGCTGACTATAGGAGCCTGGATTAGGATCAGCTTGAAACCCTCTATCAATCTAGGCTCAAATAATCAATTGTTTCAAGGTAGGATGACAAAGGCCACATCCCCTGCGTAATGCTCTGAGCTGCGCTCCCCACCAGCCTTTCCTAGGGTCTCAGGAGCATCTGCCCTAGAGTCTGGCTTTCTGGAGAGGAGGTGAGGGAGAGGCCCTGGGGTAAGGACAGGTCAGTGAACCTCTCTCCTTAGTGATGGCGGCTGCTGCACGACGCATGTTCTTGCCGTGCACCAGGGCATCATCCTGACCCAGATGCCAGCCGCCCTGTCTCACATCCATTTAGAGAGAGTCTCCATCTTCTGCCAAGACACTGCCCATGTAGATGAAAAAGTATTTTGCATCCAAATATATCTTAAGCACTGATTTGAACCTCAATACCTCACACTGCTGCCTTTGCCCAGGGCGTGTCGGCCTGGCTCAACAGCAGGGGAAGTGGAGCCAACTACATCAGTGTCGGTGGACTGAGAAATATTCCAGGGAGTAGTTCTCATGCACGACTACAAGTGGCCAGATCAAGGTAGTGCAGCCTATGCACAAACCTCCTGCTGCTTTTCCAGGGGACTGGATTTCTGGGAAGTGGCTACAGAACAGGCTGCCAGGATCCAGATATCCAGATTCGGAGAGATACGTCTCTGGATTCAAATGCACTTTTTTCTTTCTGCATAATTTTAGCAGTCATTGTTACTATGCCTTGGGGATTCTAGTCATTATATTTCAGCTGACTCTCTATGGCTCTTTCTCCCCTTCACTGCTCTATCTGAACGTGGGGAAGGCAGCTCAGGCTGCAAATGAGGCAGACCTCATGGCCTGGAATTAGCATCCCTTAGGATGGCTACCAATCAGTGATGACTGACTGAGGGAGGTGTACACATACCCCAGCTCCCTCACCTGTCAGGTGGAAACACAGAGGCATTTTTCCTGTGTTTCTATGTGGGCTTGAGCTCTCATCATCCTCAGAGGTGGTTCTTTGCTGAGGTACCTTTCACTTTCACTTTCCCTCCTCTCTTCCCTTGCTCACTTGCTTGTTTCCTGCACTTTGTAAATATACTGCCTGCATGCGAATCTTTGGCATCCTTCTCACTGAGGGGACCCAACCTGATGCATTGGAAAAATCCTCATTCTTGGAGGGCATCGTTGGTTTAAATTACTGCCACTCTTGTGTTTTAATACATAGGGAAATTCCAAAAATTTAAGAAATCTTTAAATTGCCTCTGCCAGTCTTTCTTAGGTTTCATTTTAGCAGAGATTCATTCTTTTCTAGTTCACAAAATGAAAGAAGCCTTCCACAGATGGCTACACACCATAGAGTCCACAGAGAGCATAGAGTCCATGTAGAGAATCAGAATCCCCCAGAATTTGACATCCACACATCAGAGAGTCCTAGAGTCTAAGGTTTTTTTCTAGGTCTATTGCCTCATAAATCTGCCTCGTGATATTTTTATTCTACCTCAGGGGAAGTCCACTGTGGGGATGATGAGAGTTGTTTGTGGAATGAGTAATATAACCCTCCTAAAGATATCATTGTCCTAATATCTGGAATCTATGATTATTACTTATTAATACATCAAAAAATAACTTGGCAGACATGGTTAAGCTGAGAATTTTGAGGTCAGGAGAATATCCTGAATTATCTGGGTGAGACCAGAATAATCACAAGGGTCCTTATAATAGGGAGGGAGGAGGGTAACAGGCAGAGAGGACCTGGGACAATGGACAGGGAAACTGGAGTGATGGAGGAAGGGGCCATGGTGCCAGGAATGTGGGAACATCAGAAATATGGAATGCTCGATATTGGAGTCTCTCTCTTGAAGCCTCCAGAATGAATAGAGTCCTATTACTCCTTGATTTTACTTCATTGAGACTTCTGACCTCCAGAAATGTAAGATAATACACTTGTGTTGTGTGAAGCCAGTGAGGTTGTGGTAATTTGTTACAGCAGCAACAGGAAACCAGTGCAAGGGGAAGGAGTGTGTTTTACTTCCCTATTGTATCATTGTCCTCTGTTCTCCCAGATAGTTCTATGTTGTTGTGTTTTGCTGTGAATTTGAACAAGAGACAGAAAACATTTTTCTATGAGGAGAGCTAGCCCCACAATTCTTCTTATGTAGAAAGTGTCTTGAGTAATTCTCTGGGTTAGGTCTTATACAATCTTGGTATCTGGGAGCCTGGATGTCATCTCTCACAGCACATGAGAAGAGGAAGAGGATGCAGGTTTGCTGTTTTAACATTCATAGGGCAAATTAGATGTACAAGACCCAATCTTTTTTATTATTATTATTGTTCTTTAAGTTCTAGGGTACATGTGCATAACGTGCAGGTTTGTTACATACGTATACATGTGCCATGTAGGTGTGCTGCACCCATTAACTAGTCATTTACATTAGGTATATCTCCTAATGTTATCCCTCCTCTCTCCCCCCACCCCACAACAGTCCCTGGTGTGTGATGTTCCCTGCCCTGTGTCCAAGTATTCTCATTGTTCAATTCCCACCTATAAGTGAGAACATGCAGTGTTTGGTTTTTTGTCCTTGCGATAGTTTGCTAAGAATGATGGTTTCCAGCTTCATCCATGTCCCTACAAACGACATGAACTCATCCTTTTTTATGGCTGCAAGTGAGGACTGAGTCAGAGAGATGGGGATTGCAGAGGAGACAAAATGTGGTCAGGGCCATATAAGATGTGACCCTGCTGCCATATCTGAAAGAAAGGCTGTTGGTGTTTGTAACGGCTTTGAGCGAATTGTGCTTTGTAGACAAAACTGTAGAAGGATCTGGGCTTAAGCATAGTGTCAGCATGATGAGGACTAGAGGTCTCAGTGAGCTTGTGTTAAGAAATCCACCCTGCACTTCAGTCTTTGCCTCTTTTCTGGTTTTATAGGTGGTGGGTTCCTCTATGGAATGAATGTGGCTCTGTGGAAGGAACATAGTTAAGGTCAGACAGACCTAGATTCCAAGTTCAGCTTCAGCAACTGCTGACCATGTGACTTTTATGCAAATCAGCCATGTGCTCTCATGAACAGTTTCCTCATGTGTGAAATGGGGCACTGAGGATGTGAAGGGGTGCCCTGAGGGTTCCGCCAGCTGATGCACCATGAAGTGTACATACACGTATAGACAGACACACACACATACATGAGAAGAGTATCTAGTGCCCTTTTTATGCATTCTTGAGTAACTCAGAATGTTATGTGAGATATTAACAGTCATATGTCATTTTCAACTAAAATTATCAATATTTATCTTATAACTATCAGATGCTTCTCTGTACACTGTAGGTTTCATGTACATTTCTTCAATCACAAAATTTTTCACCAATCTATTTATGTCTAGTATCAGAAAGTTAAGCAAGGAGATTGCAAACCAACACAGCACCTTTAGTCTGGATTTTCCTGGAGCCCCATTTGTGTTAGTGTCCTCGGGCTTCTGTAACAGCTTCTCAAAAATGTGGTAGCTTCAAACAACAGAAATGGAATCTCTCATAGTTCAGAAGTCCAGAATCAGTTTCACTGGGCTAAGATCTTGGAGTCATCAGTTCTGGCTCCTTCAGAAGCTCTAGGGAGCAGTCTGATTTAGCTCTTCCAGTTTCTGGTGGCTTCTCTCTCCTGGGATGTGGACACATCACTGCAATCTCTGTCTCTGTGTTCACATTGCCTTCTCCACTTCAGTCTATGCTAAATGTTTCTCTACCTCTTGTTTTTTTAGGACACTTGAGTTCGCATTTAAGTGCCAGTTGATTAATCTAAGACCATCTCCCTGTTTCAAGCTCCTTAATTTACACCTGCAAAGGCCGTTTTCCCAAAGGAGATACATGCATAGTCTTCTTGGAATGAAACCTCACTATTTGGGGATGATACTCAGTACTACACCATTACATAACCAGGTCTCAGTGTTAGTCCTGTACATACATCACAATCTCTCTCTCTCTCTCTCTCGCCACACCCCCTGGCTTCCTCCTTTTTTCAATGTCATAAATCTCTTCACCTCCTTAAGTGTATCCAGTGATACCTATAAACAAATAAGTATCTGAGAAAAGTCTCAATCGATTTAGAAATGTATTTGGTCACAGTTAAAGAAATATTAGTGAAACAGCCACAGGATGTCTTGAGAACATGTGCCCAAGATGGTCGGGCTACAGGTTGGTTTTATACTTTTTAGGGAGATATAAGATATCAATAAATATGTGTAAGCTGTATATTGCTTTGATATGGAAAGGTAGGACAGCCCGAAGGAGGGGGGATGTTGGGGACTTCCAGGTAATAGGTGGATTCAAAGATTTCATAGGTGGTTGAAAGAGTTTATCTAATGACCTGTAATCAACACAAGGGAGTTTCTGGGTTTAGAAAAAGGGTTTTGGAGCCAAGGTTGCATCATGCAGATGTAGCCTCCAGGTAGCAGGCTTCAGAGAGAATAGATTGTAATTGTTTCTTAGTAGACTTAAAAGGTGCCAAACTCTTAGTTAAATCTCTCTTGGTCAGGAAAGAGACTTAAAAAGGGGTAGGAATCTCTACAGAATGTAGATTTTTCCCACAAGAACCAGCTTTGCAGAGGCATTTTTAAATACATTAAATAACAATATCTTGGGGAAAATACTTTGATTTCTCCTAGGGCCTGGTATCTGTCATGTTGGTATCTTATTGCTATAAAGAGTTTTCTTTGTCAGTCTCAAGGTCTCTGTCTTCATATTAAAAGGTGGTCAGTTGTGTCTGAATTTTAAAGGTAGGGTGGTCAGTTAAGGCATATCCAATCATCCACTCCTATCATGGCCTGTACTTGTATTTCAGGTTGATTTTGGTGCGTCCTTGGCTGAGAGGAGGAGTTTATTCAGTTGGCTAGGGAGCATGTAGTTTCATTTTTGGTTTACACACCTATGTCCAGGTAAGAGGGCCCCACACAGGAGGGCTTGCTCAGAACCTGGCTTGCAGAGCTCCTTACAGACCTTCTGTGTCTCCTGTTGTCATGCACAAGGAAGGACACAGCCAATGACAACCCTCAGCCATCCGGGGAGAAGCTGTGTTTGCAGAGGACAGTCATGAGCTATGAGTCTAGAGACTTGTGATTGTCTTCAGGGGCCTGTGGTCCTCAGCTTTCATGGGAGTTGCATGGGCACTGGCTGAAATAGCATCCACCAGGATTCTTATCAGAATATCTCATTCACAGAAGGCAGTGGGTCATATGACAGCACAGAGGGACACTGTGGGGCCAGCTGCACGGAACACTCTGGGAGAGGCACTGGCACTTGTGTTAGACAGAGCTTCATGGAACTTCCAAAGCACACGGATTTGGATCTCTTAACATCATTTTGAAAGACCATTTATTATTTAGAAGGCAACCATTGTAATTAACTAGGATAACATCTGCAATAGCTAGGAATAAAAATGTGATATTTTATTGCTAAAATGATTACAAGAAAACAAACAAAAATAGCATGAAGGAAAAGAGCAACACTAGACTGAGGGCTTTGGGTAAGAGGTTGAGACTCACTAGTGAATCCCCTGGGCCATCTTCTGTCAATAGAGAGGGACAATCAGGAAAGGGAAATGTGCAGTAGAGGGAAAATGTTGGTTAGTAAAAGAATCCTAAGAGAAAACATGAAGCCTCCTTCCTGAGCATCATGTTGGTGTCGGGAAGATGCACATAATCCCCACATTCCATGTCTTACACTTTTCAGCAATTAGGGCTCAGCATGAATTTAGAAGACACCATTCACTTCACAGCAGATGGGGACATAGTCAAGGCAGTAGTGAGAAGCAAGGCTGGGCTTTCAGTCTCAGAGCACAGAGCAGGTTCCCCACTACTCCATACTCTGATGTCTCCTCTCAGATGTTCCAGATGTTCCACCTGATTCTTGCCTTAAGGGCTCCAAGTTGTTAATGGGACAGTAGCCCTCTTCCTTTCCCAGGGTTTCTAAGAACTTGGCTCTCTTTTGTGTATTGTGGGATTTGTTTGCCATCTAGAGGCAGGTTTTTGGCATAGCAACTTACAGGCTTTTTCTGCTTGTGATAGCGAAAATAAATACATACATAAATTTACCATAAATAATAAATTGACTTAATGTATCAAATCAGTAAAAAAGTAAGATGAGTTTAAGAGCTTAAAAGGAGTCTGATGAGGTTAAATAGAGAGATTGCTTTCAGTGGAGGACAGTTAGAGCAACACATGATTTTTTTTTAATTGATGACGTTTTAGGAGTAATTATCATATGGTAAATAACAACTTGAAATAAGCCGCTAAAATATAATTTGATACTCAAAAATTATTTCCAAGAATCATATAAATACATTTTCAGGTTAAAACACACAAAATATGTGGGTTTATCATCAGGTCCACTCAATGGAAGATTTCTCAAATGTGTACTTGCAGCAAAAATAACATTTATTTCTATTTGCAAGTTCAAGATTTTTGATCTTTAGAAGAAAACAACTTTCCCTTCACTCTGTTCCACTCATGCTGCTGAGGATGGGTGTGGGGGCAGCGACTGTGAGGAAGGAGGAAGCTGTGTGCTGAAGGTGGTCGTGCCTCTTGCCCACCTACCTGAGTGACCTCATGGAGCCGAGCCACCCACAACACCAAGGCCACCTGCCTGTCTCCGCACTGCCATGGCAACAGGCACAGAAACCTCGTCACATTTGGCCAACTGCAACTAGTGGCTTTTTTGTACCAGCCAATTTTGATTCTCCTCGTATCTTCTCTCAGGTTTAGGGGAACGTTCACCTCTCACCATTTGTTTTCACAGTGTAGTCCTTTGTTACATCAGCATTATGTAAGTCATTTGTTTGTTTGTTAAATATATCTAACCATCTTGAATGGGTTGGGACTAAGCTTATGTCTCACGGCAAAGCAGAAATTCAAGGTCACTAGATGCTGTCAATCACATAAGGGCTGAAGATGACGATAGCATTGCTTAGTTCTGGGTCATACTACTTACAGTTTTGTTTTTTTTAACAGAATCTCGCTACGTTGACCAGGCATGAGTGAAGTGGCATGATCTCAGCTCGCTGCAACCTCCACCTCCCGGGTTCAAGTGATTCTCCTCCCTCAGCCTCCTGAGGAGCTGGAATCACAGGCACATGCCACCATGCCTGGCTAATTTTTGTATTTTTAGTAGAGACAGAGTTTCATCATGTTGACCAGGCTGGTCCTAAACTTCTCACTTCAGCAGATTCACCTGCCTCGGCCTCTCAAAGTGCTGGGATTACAGGCATGAGCCACTGCACCCCGCCACACTTTGTGTTCCTTAACTACATTCTGCATAATGCCTTTTAAGCTCAATGATGCATTTATCAGTATTTTTAAAAACATATTGTGCCACATTTTATTCATTTGAGGGCTCCAGTGTGATTGATATCTATAAAAATTTTGCCATACAATTTTTAAACATAACAGAAATGGAATTGTGTAATTTTAATTACATTTACAATGGAATCTGGTATCTTGGAATAAACAATCTTCCCAATTGTACTTTACACCCTTAGCCTGAAGCAGATCTTCTTCTGTTGATTCTGTCATTATTTTGTGTTTATCACACGGTGTTATGCCATGTAGCTCACATGACTCATTATCGGGTTCAACATCATTTAGAACACTAAGTTTAATAAAATCGATGAAAAGCATAGATGCTCCATGCATTTACAACTGAAACATAGAATTAAGATTCATTTTCAGGTAATGATGTAATCACGTGAAAAGAATGTATTTTTGTATTCTTTGAAATCTTTTCTTATGAAAACACAGTAATACATTTCTATTCTAAAGTAGAATTTAGCCTAAGTACCTTCAAAACTTTTAGAATTTGGAAGAGAAATAAAAATCTCACATTATTCTGAATGTTTCCTTTGTACTTGAAATAAACTTTATATTTTTTATCTTTGACTTTATGCAGTTATTTCTAAAGGACAGTTTTGGAATTGTGAAAATTTGCTTTTCACTTGCCAAATAGTAATTAAGAGTAATCAATTTTTGACATTGGATGTCATACCTGCCACGAGTTTACAAAGTCTATTTGAATAATCCAACATCAAACATTTTTACTCAGTGTCCTTAGCCATAGTTCCCTGCAGACACCTTGTGTAGAGTGCTTTCTCCTGTGAGACACTGGAGAGGAGGGTTTAGTGCAAGTTGGAGAGCAGAATTAGGGAGATGGGAGACTATGAATTTCCCAATATGACTGTCATCGTGTGTGAAATAAACCCCAAGCTGGTCATTTCCCGTACGTGTTCTACTTGTGTTGTCACTAAACTGCATCCACGGTCTGGTTATTCTGACAGTTGCATGAACTTGACAAATGTGGGCAAGACAGGGAGGGTGAGGATGTGAGTTTTCATTCACTCTCCCTTCATCATAGCCGATTGCTCCCAGGGCATATGGCCCCCATGAATTCTCCTCCTCCTGATACCTTCCGCAGGCTGTGGCAGCTGGTGGGGCCTTAACATATGGGATATGAGGTGCTGCTGAGGCTCTCATGGAGCAGCATCCTCAGCAGCAAACGCCGCCCTGACGTCTCCAACAGCCTTCTCTTCTGCAGACTCAGAGACTCTGCTCAGCTGCTCCCCAGGACAAGCAGCACATGTGGGTAGCTGGGCCAACCCAGCAGGGAGGTTTCTGTTCAAGGATGTAGCACTGTGGGAGGAGTTTGTAGAGCTTGCATGCAGTAATAAACCCCAACATCCTCAGCCTCCACCCTGCTGATTTTCAGTGTGAAATCAGTGCCTGACCCACTGCCACTGAACCTGTCTGGGACTCCAGAGGCCCAGTTGGAAACCTCATAGATCAGGAGCTGTGGAGACTGCCCTGGCTTCTGCAGGTACCAATCCAAATAGGCGTTTCCATCATCACTATCCAAGAGGCTCTGACTAGACCTGCAGGAGATGGAGGCCGGCTCTCCAGGGGTGACGGGCAGGGAAAGTGGAGTCTGAGTCATCACAATATCCCCGCTGGTCCCTGAAATAATAACAGAGAAGTGCAAGTTTACATAGATACATTATGAGCAACTTTCATAATTTCTCTTGTGATACTGATTTACAGGTACATTTTTAAAGTTTTGATTTACATCATGAAAAGAAGACTTTCTAAAATAGACCCATTATTTATTAGCCACAAGGGAACTCTTTTTTTTCAAGTTCTTAATCAGAGCACTGGTCATCATTCCCTGGAGGTGAATCCTGATTATTCATAAGACAAACATGAATTCCATTCCCTGGAGCACAGACCATGTGACTCTATCATATTATTGGAATAAGCATGGGAAGCTGTGGAGCCCACAGAGCTCACCTCCCACCCGGTTGTCCTCCCTCATCTCTTTCTGTCCTTACCAGGGACCCAGAGCATTAGCAGCCCCAGGAGCTGAGCAGGGAGCCTCATGGTGAGAAGATGAACTGAGGAGTCCTGATCAATCAAGGCAAGGTTAGAGCTGAGCTTTTATCTCAGACTCACAAGGGAAGGTTTTCCCTAGGGGACAATATGCAAATCACCTGGTGGGTGCAGTGGTGTGGAAAAGGTTGACGGGGCAGGGGGAATGTCTCTTCTGTGAACAATGTGATATAAATTGTCGTTTGGAATAAAACAGAACTAGATTCAGCCAAGTTTGCCCACAATCAAGGGAAGAAGGATCTGAAGGTGAAAGTTCAGACCTTTTGTAGGGACACACTGTGTAGGGCATGACTCTAAGAAAGCACCAGAACCTTGACAATATGGAAATGTGTGTCTAGAATACATCTCTGGGAGGTGAATGCCATCTGGCTTGAATCCCTCTCAGTCAATCTAGAGTATGAAACAGGCCCAGCCCCATAAGCACTGCTGGACTGAGAGCCTGCAAATAAAAAGCAGCCTGGAGCCAGTTCAAGGGCTGTCTGGTATCTACTGTTTCCAGGATAACTGTTCAAGAATGTTCAACTCAAATATTAGAATCTACCCTGCCCTGGCACCTGGTGAGTGAACAGCATAAGAGCTCTCTGTCCAAGCGCCTCACAGGGAGAATGATGTGAGCCTCTACATTTAGAGCCAAGAGCCCAGGGTAAGAAAAAGGAAAGACAGACAGACAAAATTTTGTGCCTCCAGCAGCAAATTTAAAATTCCTTGTGACCAGTTGTTCAATCTGGGATCTATCTCATCATAATCGTCTCACATATACAAGGTTAACCAGAGGGCTCTTTCTTTTTTTTTTTTTTTTGTTTTTGTTTTTAGTAGAGATGGGGTTTCATTCACCATGTTGTCTGGGCTTGTCTTGAACTCCTGGCCTCAGGAGATCTGCCTGCCTTGGCCCCCTAAGGTGCTGGGATTACAGGTGTGAGCCATTGTGCCTGGCCCAGAGGACTCTGTCTTAAGGGAAGAATCTTCTAGATTAATGATACAGAACAAATAAGAAATAACTTTGCATGATGTTTTTTCAAGTGATGATTAGAAAAGCTCTTCCCACACAGTCTCCCTGGTCATGTGGAATCAGGTCCTGTCAGGGCTTCCAGGTTCTCGTCAACTGTGAGTGAGACGTGAGTCTCCCCCAGCCTGGATGTGGTGCAGCCACAGTCACGAGTCCACAGATCCAAAGGAAATTCTCTGTGTATAAAGAGCAAGAACTGCATTCACAGTTTTACATCTCTGGGTAACCTGTACTTGTAACTGATATTTTCTTGACTTTATGTAAAAATGCTCACAGCTTAGGGATGTGAACCTACCATACAACTGATCATTAAACAGAAAAACAACCACACTGTTCTTTATTTGTCATTGATGTGCTTAACATTCCATTGAACAGCTCCTGAATAATGGTGCCAACAATAAATAGTTTCACAAGGACAGTCACATTTCTGAAAAAAAAATAATAATCCGGGAACAATGAAGGACTAGCTTGTAGTGTGATGTAAGCTTGGGTAATTTAACACAAAGTCATACTTAATTGCCCAAGAACACAAATAAATGCCATTGTAGGTAAGATTGCAAAGAAAGCTTGATCTGAATATCTTCTGGGGAATCTACCAAAATATCATTTTTTAATAAGATCGGAAAACATACTTGATTAAAAATGATATTGACCTTCAAATGTTGAACTCCATGACAATAATATGGGCTGATGATATTAAACAGTAGCTACGAGGAGGTATTGAAATAAAAGTCTCATATTTCACTGTTAAAATTTTATTTATTCTTTTCTCTTATTACGTGTTGCAAATTTTGGGTACCCGACTTTTTTTCTGATGATGTCAGCAAATTCTGATCTGCTTCTTAGTGTTGAAAAGGTCAGACTCTTAACCATGGTAGTGAAAAAAAGTCAGAAACATCTGAAGCTGAAGGAATGGAAGAAGGAGACATAAACAGCCTAATTAAAATAGAACAAAATGGTCCATTTTATTGTTAGTTTTAAATAATTATTCTGAAAGGGTGTTAAATCAATAATCAGTTTTATCCATTATCTAATGCAAAGATTTGAATTGCAGGAAACTGAATAACAGTAAAAAATTTGCCCCGTTTTCTTTTACTGTAAGCCAATTCTTAAGAATGTTATTTTCACAAAGTATTTAGATTGCTTGAATTTAAGAGAGCATTGCTGTTTTCTATGAGAATGAATGAACCATTAAAAAGACTACCCCTGGGATTTTTAACAAAAATCTCATGATTTGTCGCCTTACATATCTGGAAAATGTAAAAACTTGGACAAATCCTTTTTTAGTCAGAAAAAGCCTTTGAAATTACCCGATTTAAACTGTAGACTTAAAGAACACTATTAATAATTCCAACCAGAATCCTCCCTCTCTTATCTGTTGATGCATCCTACCAGGGCTTTCACAGCAGCAGACAAAGCTGGTCACTCTACAGTGGACACAGACAAGATGGAAGAGCAACCTACATTTGAACCAGGGTGGGAGCAGGCCTCTGTGTGTCTCTCATCTGAATCATGGTCATCTGAATGAGGGAGGATTTCTACAGGCAGGGTTTAGTGTGGCTGTGTCTCCTTTTCCTGATTGGTTAGTTTGGGATCCATATAATTGAAAAGAACTGTATTACTCATATGACTTGAGAAGGGAGTCTTGGAAGTGGAATTGTTTGTGTTCATTACCGGGAATCAGTGTTTATGGGGTGGACACTGTGATCCTGTTTGTAGGGGGGTTGAGGGATTTGTTGGCTGACCAAGGAAAAACAGATGACCACAGACGGCAGTAGCACACGTGACCTAGTCTATTGGGTGAAGCTTTGACAGGTTTACAGCAAGAAGTTCCTCACAGCAGGTGGTAGTCCAGAGAATCAGGTGCCAGGGTTGTTTCTCAAAATGTGCAGGACACTGTAGAAGGGATATGCATTTAGGGGATGCCACACAGCAGCACAGTGGGGAGTTTCTGTGTCAGAGAGCTACAGAGACCAGTATTAAGTTTAAGGTTTTCATAAACTGGGGCTTGTCTTACCTACTGCTAGCAGATGTGGGTCAGGCTTTCTGGATATGTAGATTAAGTATTTTCTAAAAGGTTAAAACTATTCTTATTTTTGTGGTTTTTAAAACAATTACATTTTAAAATTTGAGTTTGACTCAGGCCATTGAGAAATAAGCCCACAGTTTTGAAATAAACAACATAGCATTCTCATTTATAGATCCCTGTTGCACATCGTGTAGACTTTGTTCTACAGACTGTATTAGTCCAGACAGTGCAAACCCACACTGTTATGGATGAGGCTGAGACACACAGAGGCCTGTTCCCTACCTGAGCATCAATGAACCTTCTTTAAATTAAAGGTGAGAGTTTGTCCTTAGATGAGAATTAAGACCAAGTCACCCACAAATGGAGCTCCCATCTGTGAAGCTACAGGTCCTGTGAATGGATTCCTGGCTCCCAGGCACCTGGGAATGAAGCCGTCTGCGTTGTCTCACTAACTGAAATTGTCCCTCGCTGGAACAGAGATTCATGGATAAATATTCTGGAACACAGGGAGAGAGCACAGGGAATGTAGGCTCCTTGAATGTGTGTCTTCTGCTTCTGAGAATCTCTCTCTCCAAACATTGAAAGAAACAGCGTTGTTTCCATATCAGACTTTTCTGAATCTTCGGACCCTGTTCTAGATCTGTCTCATCTGAACCTGTTTCCAAATGTTTCAATTCTGGTCTTCACTTTTTCTTGGAAAAGGTTTTCAGAAATCCTATGAAACTATCCACACAGCTGTGGGATTAAGTGGTGGGCTTCTCCTCTGTGCTTGTTAATATCTCTGGAGAATCCACCACACCCACCAACTGCACAAAGTGAAGTTATGAGTCTGTTTTCTCCCTGACCATTCTGTGTCTCATAAGTTCCCCTCGAATTCACACCCTTGAAGAAAGGGGTCTCCGTCCTCAAAAGTAAAACTCTATAAAACCATAGCTTGCCTGAGATGTTAGTATAATTTTTCTACTCTTTGAATGTGAAGTTAGCCTTGAGGCCTTATAGTAAAACCTGGTTTACTTGAGAGATGGGAAATGAAGATCCCAAGAAGTTTTTAGAGACTAAATTGGGGATTCTAGCCATTTAAACTGTAGTAGAAGCTGCAGTTGATATAAGAACTTCTATGAATATAACAAGAAAATAAAGTGGAATAACTTATTTCTTGTAACTTAGATAAGAACTTCAATGAATATAACAAGAAAATAAAGTGCAATAACTTATTTACTTGTAACTTAGATAAGATAGTTTACCTGTAGAAAAAATGAAAATAGAATTTGCGAGTTCTCACATCGTTTTTTTCATGTTAAACAATTTTAAGAATCAAGCAAATATTTATATAAATTATAATTTATAATGTTTAAGACTCTAGAGAAAAATTATGGTTCAAATCAATCAAACTGAGTTCTAAAGTCAGCTGAATTTTTCTTTTAACTACTTCTTTACACCTCCTGTTAGCAAAAATCAAAAGTACAGAAAAGGAAACAGACAAGAGCTGAATAAAGCATTTAGTGCTCATTTCTTGTCTTATAATAATACTATTAATAATTAATAATAATAATACAGCTTCTGCATTGACAACTGGAAATAGTGACTCTGCCCTTCTGGAAGCAGCAGCTTCACATCACAGCAGTGAACTTCATTATAACTTGGTGATTCTTGGGCAGGAGCTAAGGATCACCCAAGTGTAAATGCTCTGTGAAGAGCCAGTTGCCCTTATGTTGGAATACTTCTAGATATTAACTCTTCTAAAATATCTACCAGCAAAAAAAAAAAAACAACAAAAAAATGAAGCATCAGTAATAAAATGAAATAAATTCTGACTTCCCAGGAGCAGTCAAGGATAAAACTATCATGTTTAACAGAGGACTAGAGGCATAATTTCTTGCTAGCTACTGATTTAGCTGGATCTTACTCATAGTAAATAGTCTTACCCTAGTAAATTAGAAACATCCTCAACCTAGAAAATGGTTTCTTTTGTATTCTGGAATCCTAGCAGTCCTAGGCAAACATTAATACTGAAAATAAGAAGGTACACAAATCTGTTATAACAGGAAAACTATTATACAATTATTTGTATAAGGCAAAATAAAAGGAAGAAACCTATTGACTTGTGGAAGATTAAAGCAAATACTTACTAGTCATTAACAGTCCTAATAAGCCGTAAAGCAAGAGTAATATCTTTTGTCTCTGGCTTGTGATGGTATTAAATTTCAAAATAATGATTTTGTTTTGGGTTAAAACTAACTTCATAGGTTTTCTCAGAGTAGGTCATCTTACTCAGAAATTATAGAGGAAAATGAAAATAAAGAAAAACCTATTATGAAATTTGCCCCAGGTTAACCTTTGCAGAGAGACTAAGAGAAGGATACCATTTAAATGATCCTATTAATAGCATTAAAATATTTAATTTGCTAGGCAAATCTAAAATCAACCTTTTCTCTGGAATTTGAAGGAAGACAATTATATATTTAGAGAATTTGACTTGAGTGCCCTTGTGAGTGGCTGACAGACAAACAGACCAGATGAATGTTGGTGCAGTAGAATCAAGGACATCACAACATTAAATATTCCTCATTAGAGAGCAAGTCCAGATACTGCACCACGACCAGGCCAATGATCAGAAAATTACTTGGGAACTCTTTGTGGCTGCCTAGTCATATTGTGGCTGTGGTTGGGAGGCTGATTTCCCCTGGCTGGTATTGCCCTGCACCTTGAATCTGGGCATTCGTCTCTACAGCTGCCATCAAATGCCACTAAATGGTGTCCCCATTAATAAGGCCTTTGTAATGTGTGTAACATAAAGACGGAGCAAATCAGAGTTCAGGATTACAGGAATATTTATTTTATTCCAGTGTTGTTAATATGTGTCTTTGTCTTTCAAAGAAGGAAGCCACAAATAGGACTTCTTTGGTTTCTGGAGGCTAATATTCTACCCCTTGGAATACAGGTTTGGCCCAGCAGGTGACATGAAAGTCAGCCAGTCGTGAGTGGGACTCAGGATAGAAAAGGGCTCTGCAGCAGATCCAGGTTGAAGTGCAAACGGCCCAGCCTCTTGGGCCATTGCAGATGCAGACGACTTCAACAACGCTATCAACCACCTGGACAAGGCTGATACTTAGAGAACACTCCACCAAACCACAGCAGATTCCATGGTCTTTCAAAACATTGGCTAATGATACATTATATTTTGGGCAACAAGATATTTCAAAAAAACCAAGCTGATTAAATCATAAAAAATAAATTATTCATAACTGAGGGGATTGTATTAGAAATCAGAAACAGAAAGTTATCAGAAGGGGGTTGGTGGGAGAAGGAGGAGGAATGAAAAATTACCTATTGGGCACAAGGTACACTGTTCGGGTGATGGGTAGCTAAAGCCCAGAGTTCACTACTATACAATTCATCAGTGTAACCAAAAACAACTCGTACCAATAAAGCCACTGAATTTCTAAATTTAATTTTTTAAAAGTTTGCCAAAAAGAATCTAAATATTTGGAAAATATGTAAAGTACCACTATATGTAGTTTGGGGCAAAGAAGCAACAAAAAGGGAAATTACAAAGTACTTGGATCTGAAAGTAAACATCACATATCCCAATTTATGAGATTCAAAAAAATGCAGTTAATTTATAGCATTAGGAATGTGTTTTAGCAAAGAAGTTTTCACATCAATCACTGGAAATGTAATCCTGAGAAACTAGGAAAAAAAGAATAAATGCCACTCAAAAGAAGGGTCTTTTATTCTTAGAAATGTGAGGATGTGACAAGCACACATCTAGTATTCCACCAATACAGTCATATCAGTCTCCAAATGAAAACACCATTAGCAGCTGCACAAGAAGAAAGTCTTAGAGTGGACGAGCAGAGTGAGTAACTGCTCAGAGAGAATGAGGAGTCAGGGAAAGTCAAAATAGGATTCCTGTGTGATATTATTATGAGCTGCACAAACATGAGACTGCCCTGAGCCCTGACTTACTCATAAGCCGAACATCATGGAGTGCAGGTCATTTTCCAGCCTCCTGATGGTTGGTGAGAGTGAGGTCACTTGGCAAAGGCATGGAGACTCGCTATGAAGGTCATCAGTGGCAGCAGGTGAGGACAGGACACACTAGGGTTCCCTTACAGTGACATGACTGAGCATCCCTATAGCCATGAGAACAGCAGGGAACTTTAGGGTCTGCTCCAGGGATGATGTGGCAGCAAACCCTGGAGTGTCGGTGGGGCTTCAGTGCCCTATCTGTGGAGGAAAGAGGAGGCTTTGGAAGGTGTCCTGGAGGACCCTGGCCCTGTTCACACAGAAGAGGAGCCTGTGCCTATGACTAAGGCCTCATGGCCTCTTCCTTCCTCAAAGGCTTTCCAGTCATCTCCCTGAGCCCACCTGACTCCAACTGCTGGAGACACACCCCCTGGCACCGCACCTGCTCCTGCCACACTGAGAGGCTGAACTTACTTTGAGGTTTGTGTTTGGGGCCATCACACTGTTCAGGGACCCGGTGAGTGTCCTGCTCACAGGAGGCTGTGCAGCATTTCCAGGCTCCAAAGTGGTGTTTGTGATGGTGAAATCCCTAGAATTTTGGTTAGATGTGTTTTCTCACTTGTGAATACCTTCTGTAGACCTGTCATTCTGTGCTTTACAAACTCCTTTCTGTAAACTATCTATTCTTTGTTTTTGAACTTTTGTGTTAAGAATGTAATTGTAATTGTACTATCTTCAGTCTCCACACTGCTGATTGTGGAAATGAACTCAATGTATTTTTGGTTGGATGTGCGTTCTCTCTCATGAATATGTGTAGAAAAGTCCTCTGAAGACTGGTCTATCTTTGTATGTGTGAAAGATTCTTTCTATATAGCATGCTTTCATTATTTATTTATTTTTTGATTTTTCTCCTGGGGAATACAGTTTTAACTTCACTTACCATGGTGTGGATCATCCTAGAATAGATAATCATTTCTGATGGGTTTGATTATTTTAACCAGAAAAAAAGGTATTTTGTCCTTTGGGTGCAAACACTTCTATGTGTTGATTATATCACCTCATGAAATGGAACTGATTTGCCCATGATTCGTTCATAAATATTTTGAAGAATTATCTTAAGTGACACCATGCAGGCCGTGCACGGTGGCTCATGCCTGTAATCCCAGCACTTTGGCAGGTCAAGATGGGTGGATCACGAGGTCAGGAAATCGAGACCATGGTGAAACCCCATCTCTACTAAAAATACAAAAAATTAGCCTGGCACGGTGGCGGGCGCCTGTAGTCCCAGCTACTCGGGAGGCTGAGGCAGGAGAATGGCTTGAACCCGGGAGGTGGAGCTTGCAGTGAGCCGAGATGACGCCACTGCACCCAGCCTGGGCGACAGAGCGAGACTCAGTCTCAAGACAAAAATATATATATATATATATATATATATATATATATATATATATATATACACACATATATGTATTTACTTATTTCAAAACCTTTTATTTTTTGTGATAATTTGGTACCCAAATTGTCATTCAAAATGACCAGTAAGTTTCAAAAGGAATCTTCCCACTCTGGGGCAACGATGTAGGAGTTGAAAGCCTAAAGAACCACTGCAAGAACCTGGAGAGAAAACAATACAAAAGTTTATATTAATAACATCAGAGAACAGTAGAAGAAATGAGAACTAAGTGACCTAAAATTCCAAAGTGAAAAGCATCCCTTCTAGTTTAGCTGACGCTGGCCTGACTCTTTGTCCTCCTGCCATATCTGCCAAGTTTGCATGTGGACACAGTCTCTCTCTTGGCACAAGCAGAGGAAATCTCCTGAGAACGGAGAATCAGATTGACCATCAGGAGTTGCACAGAGCAGCCTCTATACATGGCCCGTGCCCTCCGTGGTGCGTATGCTGAGGTCTGAGTCATCAGGCAGGCAGGAGGAGATGGGCTAGAAGAACATAAAACTCCCACGGACTCAGCATGTTCTTCCAAATCCCCAAAGATGCACAGAGCATCCTGAATACATGTCTGAATCATGCACATCGACCTCCAACCACACTGATCCCCCTGCAAGTATAGACCCTGCCTGGCCTTCTGCTCTGCATGTCAGTGGTTGTGACAACTCCAGACCCAACCAGTGGTGTCTGATAAACCTCCTCTAGGGGCAGAATGAGTTTCAGAAGCTCTGCTTGGCTGTTGAGATTTGACTTAGGACTGTGTGATATGACCTCAGGTCTCCTTGCTCAGGGACTTCACTAAATCTTTGGTTATTACACACCTAAAGCTCTACTCAAGACATTACTTTCTGGTGAGACTTCCAGTGGCACAAGCTCCACCCAGGAAGCCAGGCAGCAGTGCCTTCAACTCTGTGGTTCTTCACAAGTTTCATATTTGGCTCCTTTGTGGGTCCACATCAACTGCCATCACCACCACCATCTGCATCCCACCCACCATAACCCAAGCCAGTTTAGTTGAACAATAGCTGACCTCTCCTGTATTCCCTGAATGCTCCCATTCCTGCAGTCTGTCCAGTGTTGAATTCTGCACTATGGGGAATAAAAAAGTTTTTATCATCCTTTACTTTCCCAGTGATTCATGGAAAATACTACATCTTTAGGATACTACATCTTTCGGGATTTGCTTTTTACTTTTAAAACCAACTTTTGGAATTTCAATTACTCCCTTTTTCTATCAGTGAGAGACAATTGTAATAAAATAATTTACTATTAGGATCTTGCATCTGACATGAAGTTACAAAATCTATTTGACATTCACAACCAAGGTGTTACTAATTGTCCTCAGCCAGCTCTTCCTGAGGATAACTAGAGGAGAATGCCGTCTCTACTGTCTTACGGAGTGAGCAGTAAGTATTAAATAGAAAAACAGGGAAGTTGAAAAGGTAGGAAAGCATTTGGATTTGGTTAAAACTGAACCCAGACTTGCACACATTATATCTCACACCTATAACAGGGGCCAAGGCATGTCAGCCTGGTGCAGTAGCAGAGGAAGTGGATTGAACTACATCAGCATCAGTGGGCATCAGCCTGGGGTTCTGGGGAGTATTATTGATGCCTGACTGGGAGTGATCAAGTCACTGTGGCAGAGCCCCTGCACACACCCTCCTGTTGCCTATTCAGGGGCCCAAATTTTGAGGAACTTACTCATTTAGAGAGAAAAAGGGAAATTTCTCATTTGCCCTCTAAAGATTTGCAGGAAATGAACGGACAAAACACAGATTAATGGAAGAAAGAGGCAAAAAAAATTCTGTAAAATGTAGGGGAAAAAACACAGGGTCTCACTCGCTTACCCAACATGAAGAGCAGTGGTGTGATCATGGCTCATTGAAAACTTGAATTCTCAAGCACAAGCGATTCTCCCACCTCAGCCTATGTAGTAGCTGGGATCACAGGGGCGTGCCACAATGCCCACAGACATGGATATTTGCTAGAGGGGAGATGGAGAATCTGTCCTGGACGTGAAACAGGTGGCTGGCATCTGGGAAAGGATGGCATTCCTTCATTGCTCAATGACATTCCCTCATTCCATTCCATTCCATTCTAATCCATTTCATTCCATTCCATTGCAGTCGGGTTGATTCCATTCCATTCCATTCCATTCCATTCCACTCCATTCCATTCCATTCCATTCCATTCCATTCCATTCCATTCCATTCCATTCCATTCCATTCCATTCCATTCCATTCCATTCTATTCCACTCGGGTTGAATCCATTCCATTCCATTCCATTCCATTCCATTCCATTCCATTCCACTCGGGTTGATTCCATTCCATTCCATTCCATTCCATTCCATTCCAATTCTTTCCATTACATTCCAGTGTTGTGGATTCCATTCCATTCCAAACCATTTCATTAGTTTCCAATCCATTCCATTCCATTCCATTCCTCTCCATTCCTTTCCACTTGGGTTGATTCCATTTCATTCCATTCCAATGCATGCCTTTCCATTCCATTCAAATACATGACACTCAGGTTGATTCCATTCCATTCCATTCCATTCCATTCCAATCCATTCCATTCCATTCCCTTCCATTCCACTCGGGTTGATTCCATTCCATTCCATTCCACTCCACTCCATTCCATTCCATTTCATTCCATTCCACTCGGGTTGATTCCATTCCATCCCATTCCATTCCTTTCCATTCCATTCCATTCCATTCCACTCGGGTTGGTTCCATTCCATTCCATTTCATTCCATGCCATTGTATTCCATTCCATTCCACTCGGTTTGATTCCATTCCATTCCATTCCATTCCATTCCATTCCATTCCGTTTCATTCCATTCCATTCCACTCCGGTTGATACCACTCCATTCCATTCCATTCCATTCCATTCCATTCCATTCCATTCCAATCCATTCCACTCTGGTTGATTCCATTCCATTCCAAACCATTGCATTCTATTGCATTCCATTCCATTCCCCTCCATTCCATTCCATTGCATTCCATTGCATCCCATTCCATTCCATTCCATTCCACTCGGTTTGATTCCAATCCATTCCATTCCATTCAATTCGATTCCATTCCATTCCATTCCATTCCACTCGGGTTGGTTCCATTCCATTCCATTTCATTCCATGCCATTGTATTCCATTCCATTCCACTCGGTTTGATTCCATTCCATTCCATTCCATTCCATTCCATTCCATTCCATTCCATTCCGTTTCATTCCATTCCATTCCACTCCGGTTGATACCAGTCCATTCCATTCCATTCCATTCCATTCCATTCCATTACACTCTGGTTGATTCCATTCCATTCCAAACCATTGCATTCTATTGCATTCCATTCCATTCCCCTCCATTCCATTCCATTGCATTCCATTGCATCCCATTCCATTCCATTCCATTCCACTCGGTTTGATTCCAATCCATTCCATTCCATTCGATTCCATTCCATTCAATTCCAATCCATTACATTCCATTCGGATTGATTCCATTCCATTCCATCCCATTTCATTGCATTGCATTCCATTCCATTCCATTCCATTCCATTCCATTCCATTCCATTCCATTCCATTCCACTCGAGTTGATTCCATTCCATTGCATTGCATTCCATTCCATTCCATTCCATTCC
Source organism: Pan paniscus (assembly GCF_029289425.2). Taxonomy (NCBI): domain Eukaryota; kingdom Metazoa; phylum Chordata; class Mammalia; order Primates; family Hominidae; genus Pan; species Pan paniscus. The sequence goes on along the minus strand of NC_073261.2, from coordinate 37,860,451 downwards.
ATTCCATTCTATTCCATTCCACTCGAGTTGATTCCATTCGATTCCATTCCATTCCTCTCGGGTTGATTCCATTCAGTTCCATTCCATTCCATTCCATTCCATTCCATTCCATTCCACTCCGGTTGATTCCATTCCATTCCATTCCATTCCACTACACTCTTGTTGTTTCCATTCCATTCCATTCCATTCCACTACACTCTTGTTGTTTCCATTCCATTCCAAACCACTCCATTCCATTCCATTCCATCTCATTCCATTCCGTGCCATTCCATTCCATTCCACTCGGTTTGATTCCAATACATTCCATTCCATTTCATTCGGGTTGATTCCATTCCATTCCATTCCAATCCATTCCATTCCATTCCATTTCATTCCATTCCATTCCATTTCATTCCATTCCATTCCATTCCACTCCATTCCATTCGGGTTGATTCCATTTGATTCGATTCCATTACATTGCATTCCATTCCATTGTATTCCTTTCCATTCCATTCCATTCTATTCCATTCCATTCCATTCCACATGGGTTGATTCCATTCCATTCCATTGCATTCCATTCCATTCCATTCCATTCCATTCCATTCCATTCCATTCGTGTTGATTCCATTCCATTCCATTCCATTCCATTCCATTCCATTCTATTGCATTCCAAAACATTTCATTCCATTCCATTCCATTCCATTCCATCCCATTCCATTCCATTCCATTCCATCCCATCCCATCCCATCCCATCCCATCCCATTCCATTCCATTCCATTCCATTCCATTCCACTCATGTTGATTCCATTACAAACCATTCGTTTCCATTCCATTCCATTCAATTCCATTCCATTTCATTCCACTTGGGTGGATTCCATTGCATTCAATTCCATTCCATGCCATTCGTTTCCATTCCATTCGGGTTGATTCCATTCCATTCCATTCCATTCCATTCCATTCCATTCCATTCCATTCCATTCCTTTCCACTGTTGATGATTCCATTCCATTCCAATCCATTCCATTCCATTCCATGCCATTCCACTCTGGTTGATTCTATTCCATTCCATTCCATTCCATTCCATTCCATTCCATTACATTTCATTCCATTCCATTAAATTACATTCCACTCGGGTTGATTCCCTTCCATTCCATTCCAATACATTCCATTAATTTTGATACCATTCCATTCCGTTCCACTCGAGTTGATTCCATTCCATTCCATTCCATTTCTTTCCATTGCATTCCACTGCTTTCCATTTCATTCCTTTCCATTCCATTCCATTCCACTCGGGTTGTTTCCATTCAATTCCATTCCATTCCAATCCTTTGCATTCCATTCTACGCGGGGTGATTCCATTCAATTCTATTCCATTCCATTCCATTCCATTCCACTCGGGTCGATTCCGTTCCATTCACTTTCTTGCCATTCCTTTCCATTCCATTCCATTCCATTCCACTCGGGTTGATTCCATTCCATTCCATTCCATTCTATTGCATTCCAAAACATTTCATTCCATTCCATTCCATTCCATTCCATCCCATCCCATTCCATTCCATCCCATCCCATCCCATCCCATCCCATCCCATTCCATTGCATTCCATTCCATTCCATTCCATTCCATTCCATTCGTGTTGATTCCATTCCATTCCATTCCATTCCATTCTATTGCATTCCAAAACATTTCATTCCATTCCATTCCATTCCATTCCATCCCATCCCATTCCATTCCATTCCATCCCATCCCATCCCATCCCATCCCATCCCATTCCATTCCATTCCATTCCATTCCATTCCATTCCATTCCATTCCATTCCACTCGGGTTGATTCCATTACAAACCATTCGTTTCCATTCCATTCCATTCAATTCCATTCCATTTCATTCCACTTGGGTGGATTCCATTGCATTCAATTCCATTCCATGCCATTCGTTTGCATTCCATTCGGGTTGATTCCATTCCATTCCATTCCATTCCATTCCATTCCATTCCTTTCCACTGTTGATGATTCCATTCCATTCCAATCCATTCCATTCCATTCCATGCCATTCCACTCTGGTTGATTCTATTCCATTCCATTCCATTCCATTACATTTCATTCCATTCCATTAAATTACATTCCACTCGGGTTGATTCCCTTCCATTCCATTCCAATACATTCCATTAATTTTGATACCATTCCATTCCGTTCCACTCGAGTTGATTCCATTCCATTCCATTCCATTTCTTTCCATTGCATTCCACTGCTTTCCATTTCATTCCTTTCCATTCAATTCCATTCCACTCGGGTTGCTTCCATTCAATTCCATTCCATTCCAATCCTTTGCATTCCATTCTACGCGGGGTGATTCCATTCAATTCTATTCCATTCCATTCCATTCCATTCCACTCGGGTCGATTCCGTTCCATTCACTTTCTTGCCATTCCTTTCCATTCCATTCCATTCCGTTCCATTCGGGTTGATTCCATTCCATTCCATTTCATTCCATTGCACTCCATTCCATTCCATTCCTTTCCCTTCAATTCCACTAGGGTTGATTCTATTCCATTCCATTTCATTCCATTCCATTGCACTCGGGTTGATTCCATTCCATTCAATTCCATTCCATCCCATTCCTTTCCATTCCACTCAGGTTGACTCCATTCCATTCCATTCCATTCCATTCCATTCCATTCCACTGTTGTTGATTCCATTCCATTCCATTCCATTCCATTCCATTCCATTCCATTCTATTCCACTCCATTCCATTCTATTCCACTCTGGTTGATTCCATTCCATTCCATTCCATTCCATTCCATTCCATTCCATTCAATTCCATTCCATTCCATTCCATTCAATTCCACTCGGGTTGATTGCATTCTACTCCACTCCATTCCATTCCATTCCATTCCATTCCATTCAATTCCTCTCGGGTTGCTTCCAATCCTTTCCATTAATTTCGATACCATTCCATGCCATTCCACTCGGGTTGATTCCATTCCATTCCATTCCATTTCATTCCATTCCATCCCATTCCTTTCCATTTCATTCCATTCCTTCCAATTCCATTCCACACGTGTTGATTCCATTCCATTCCATTCTATTCCACTGCATTACTTTCCTCTCGTGTTGAATCCACTCCATTCCATTCCATTCCATTCCATTCCATTCTATTACATTGCATTCCATTCAATTCTATTCCATTCCATTCTAATCGGGTTTATTCCATTCCATTCCATTCCCTCCCTTTCCGTTCCATTCCTTTCCCCACGGCTTGATTCCATTACATTCAATTCCATTCCATTACGTTGCATTCCATTACATTCCAGTCCACTACATTCCACTCGGTTGATTCCATTCAATTCCATTTAAATGCATTCCATTCCATTCCATTCCATTCCATTCCATTCCATTCCATTCCATTCCATTCCATTCCATTCCTTTCCATTCCATTCCACTCGGGTTGATTCCATTCAATTCAATTCCATTCCATGCCATTCCTTTCCATTCCAGTCGGGTTGATTCCATTCCATTCCATTCCATGCCATTCCATTGCACTTTTGTAGATTCCGTTCCATTCAATTCCATTCCATGCCATTCCTTTCCATTCCAGTCGGGTTGATTCCATTCCATTCCATTCCATGCAATTCCATTGAACTTTTGTAGATTCCGTTCCATTGAAATCCATTCTATTGCATTCCATTCCATTCCAATCCGTTCCGTTCCAATCCATTAAACTCGGGTTGATTCCATTCCATTCCATTCCATTCCATTCCATTCCATTCCACTCCAATCCATTCCACAGAGGTTGATTCCGTTCCATCGCATTCCATTCCATTCCTCTCGGGTTGCTCCCATTCCGCTCCATTCCTGTCCATTACACTCTTGTTGATTCCATTCCATTCAAAACCATTCCATTCCATTCTATACTATTCCATTACATTGCATTCCATTTCACTCTGTTTGATTCCTATCCATACCATTCCATTTAATTCCGGTTGTTTCCATTCCATTAAATTTCATTCCATGCCATTCCTTTCCATTCCACTCGGGTTGATGCCATTCCATTCCATTCCATTGCATTCCATTCCATTCCATTCCATTCCATTCCATTCCATTCCATTCCATTCCACTGTTGTTGATTCCATTCCATTCTATTCCATTCCATTCCATTCCATTCCATTCCATTCCATTCCAATCTGGTTGAATTTATTCCATTCCATTCCATTATATTCCATTCCATTCCATTCCATTCCACTCTGGTTGATTCCATTGCATTCCATTCCTTTCCATTCCATCCCATTCTATTCCATTCCACTCGGGTTGATTCCATTCCATTCCATTCCATTTCATTATATTCCATTCCATTCCATTCCATTCCTTTCCATTCCATTCCATTTCTCTGCGATTGATTCCATTGCATTCCATTCCATTGCATTCCATTATATTCCATTCCATTCCAATCGGGATAATTTCATTCCATTCCATTGCATTCCACTCCATTCCATTCCATTCCATTAAACTCAGGTTGAATCATTCCATTCCGTTCCAATCCTTTCCATTCCACTCCATTCCACTCGGATGGATTCTATTCCATACCATTCCCTTCCATTCCATTCCATTCCATTCCATTCCATTCCATTCCATTCCATTCCATTCCATTCCATTCCATTCGTGATTCCATTCCAATCCTTTTCATGCCATTCCATTCCGTTCCATTCCATTCCATTCGACTCAGGTTGATTCCGTTCCATTCCTTTCCATTCCATTCCATTGCGTTCCATTCCATTCCATTTTATTCCAATAACTTCCATTCCAATCGTTATGATTCCATCCTATTCCATTCCATTCCATTCCATTCCTTTCCATTCCATTCCATTCCATTCCATTCCATTCCATTCCATTCCATTCCATTCCTTTCCATTCCATTCCATTCCATTCCACTCGGTTTGATTCCATTCCATTCCATTCCATTCCATTCCACTCCATTCCATTCCAATCTTGTTGATTCCATTCGATTCAATTCCATTCCATTCCATTCCATTCTGGTTAATTTCTTTCCATTCTATTCCATTTCACTCCATTACATTACATTACATTCCACTCGGGTTGATTTCATTCCACTCCATTCCATTCCATTCCATTCCATTCAATTGCATTCCATTCTACGAGTGTTGATTCCATTCCATTCCTTTCTATTCCATTCCATTCCATACCATTCCATTCGTGTTGATTCCATTCCATTCAATTCCATTCCTTTCCATTCCATTCCATTCCATTCCATTCCATTCCATTCCATTCCATTGCATTCCATTCCACTCGGGTTGATTCCATTCCATTCCATTCCATTCGATTCCATTCCATTCCATTCCTTTCCACTGAGGTTGATTCCATTCCATTCCATTGCATTCCATTCCATTCCATTCCATTCCGTTCCATTCGGGTTGATTCCATTCCATTCCATTTCATTCCATTGCACTCCATTCCATTCAATTCTTTTCCCTTTATTTCCACTAGGGTTGATTCTATTCCACTCCATTTCATTCCATTGCATTCCACTCGGGTTGATTCCATTCCATTCTACTCCACTCCATGCCATTCCTTTCCATTCCAATCGGGTTGATTCCATTGCATTCCATTCCATTCCATTCCATTCCATTCCATTCGATTCCAGTACATTCCATTCCATTCCAGTACACTCCAATGTTGTTGATTCCATTCCATTCCAATCCATTCCATTCCAATCCATTCCATTCCATTCCATTCCGTTCCGTTCCGTTCCGTTCCGTTCCGTTCCATTCCATTCCATTCCATTCCATTCCATTCCATTCCACTCTGGTTGAATCTATTCCATTCCATTCCATTCCATTCCATTCCATTCCATTCCATTCCATTCATTACACTCGTGTTGATTCCATTCTACTCCACTCCATTCCATTCCATTCCATTCCATTCCATTCCATTCAATTACTCTCGGGTTTCTTCCAATCCATTCCATTAATTTCGATACCATTCCGTGTCATTCCACTCGGGTTGATTCCATTCCATTCCATTCCATTTCATTCCTTTGCGTCCCAATCCTTTCCATTTCTTCCACTCCATTCAATTCCATTCTACTCGTGTTGATTCCTTTCCATTCCATTCCATTCAATTCCATTCTACTCGTGTTGATTCCTTTCCATTCCATTCCATTCCATTCCATTCCACTGCATTCCATTCCACTCATGTTGAATCCACTCCATTCCATTCCATTCCATTCCATTGCATTCCATTCCATTATATTCTATTCCATTCCATTCTATTCGGGTTTATTCCATTCGATTCCATTCACTTCCTTTCCATTGCATTCCTTTCCCCACGGTTGATTCCATTCCAATCAATTCCACTCCATTACGTTGCATTCCGTTACATTCCAGTGCATTACATTGTACTCGGTTGATTCCATTCAATTCCACTGCAATACATTCCATTCCATTCCGTTCCATTCCATTCCATTCCATTCCATTCCATTCCACTCCATTCCATTCCACTCCATTCCATTCCTTTCCATTCCATTCAAGTTGGGTTGATTCCATTCCATTCAATTCCATTCCATGCCATTCCTTTCCATTCCACTCGGCTTGATTCCTTTCAATTCCATTCCATGCCATTCCATTGCACTTTTGTAGATTCCGTTCCATTCAAATCCATTCTACTGCATTCAATTCCATTCCATTGCATTCCGTTTCCATCCATTAAACTCGGGTTGATTCCATTCCATTCCATTCCATTCCATTCCATTCCATTCCATGCCATTCCATTCCATTCCAGTCCATTCCACACAGTTTGATTCCATTCCATTGCATTCCATTCCATTCCTCTCGGGTTGTTTCCATTCTACTCTATTCCATTCCATTACACTCTTGTTGATTCCATTCCATTCAAAACCATTCCATTCCATTCTATTCCATTACATTGCATTCCATTTCAATCTGTTTGATTCCTATCCATTCCATTCCACTTCACTCTGTTTGATTCCTATCCATTCCATTCCACTTAATTCCGGTTGTTTCCATTCCATTGAATTCCATTCCATGCCATTCCTTTCCATTCCACTCGGGTTGATTCCTTTCCATTCCATTCCATTGCATTCCATTCCATTCCATTCCATTGCATTCCATTCCATTCCATTCCATTGCATTCCATTCCATTCCATTCCATTGCATTCCATTCCATTCCATTCCATTGCATTCCATTCCATTCCATTCCATTGCATTCCATTCCATTCCATTCCATTCCATTGCATTCCATTCCATTGCATTTCATTGCATTCCATTCCTTTCCATTCCATTCCATTCCATTCCATTCCATTGCATTCCATTCCATTCCATTCCATTCCATTCCATTTCATTACTTTACCTTCCATTCCACAGTTGTTGATTCCATTCCATTCCCATCCATTCCATTCCTTTCCATTCCATTCCATTCCTTTCCATTCCATTCCATTCCACTCTGGTTGAATTAATTCCATTTCATTCCATTCCTTTCCATTCCATTCCATTCCATTCCATTCCACTCAGGTTGATTCCATTCCATTCCCTTCCTTTCCGTTCCATCCCATTCCATTCCATTCCAGTCGGGTTGATTCCATTCCATTCCATTCCATTTCATTATATGCCCTTCCCTTCCATTCCATTCCATTCCATTCCATTTCTCTCCGGTTGATTCCATTCCATTCCTTTCCGTAGGATTCCATTATATTCCATTCCATTCCATTCCGTAGCATTCCATTATATTCCATTCCATTCCAATCGGGATAATTTCATTCCATTCCATTGCATTCCATTCCTTTCCATTCCATTCCGGTTGATTCCATTCCCTTCCATTCTATTCCGTTCCATTCCATTAAACTCTGGTTGAATGATTACATTCCATTCCAATCGTTGCCATTCCACTCTATTCCACTCGGGTGGATTCTATTCCATACCATTCCATTCCATTCCTTTCCATTACATTCGTTGATTCCATTCCAATCCTTTTCATGCCATTCCATTCCTTTCCATTCCATTCCATTCCATTCGACTCAGGTTGATTCCATTCCATTCCTTTCCATTCCATTCCATTCCATTCCATTGCATTGCATTCCATTCCATTCTATTCCAATCCATTCCATTCCAATCGGGATGATTCCATTTTATTCCATTCCATTCCATTCCATTCCACTTAAATCCATTCCATTCCATTCCATTCCAATCGTGTAGATTTCATTCCATTCCATTTCATTCCATTCCATGCCATTCCATTCCATTCCAGTCCATGCCTTTCCATTCCATTCCATTCTGGTTGATTCCATTCCATTCCATTATATTACATTCCATTCCATTCCAATCGGGTTGATTCCATTCCATTCCATTCCATTCCATTCCATTCCAGTGAATTCTTTTAAACTAGGGTTGATTCGATGCTATTCCATTCCATTCCAATCCCTTCCATTCCATTCCACTCTATTCCAATCCATTCCACTCGGGTTGATTCCATTCTTTTATTTTCATTACTTTCCATTATATTCCATTCCATTCCAGTTGACTTCATGCCAGGCCATTCCATTCCATTCCATTCCATTTCATTCCTTTCCCTTCCATTCCATTCCACTCGTGTTGACTCCATTCCATTCCATTCCTTTTCATTCCATTCCATTCCATTCCACTCATGTTAATTCCATTCCATTCCATTCCATTCCATTCCATTCCATTCTAGTATATTCGGGTTTATTTCATCCCATTCCATTCCATTCCAGTTGATTTCATTCCATTCCATTCCGTTAAATTCCCTTCCATTACACTCAGGTTTTTTCCAATCCATTCCGTTCCATTCCATTCCATTCCATTCCATTCCGTTTCATTCCATTCCACCCGGGTTGATTCCATTCCATTCCATTATATTCGATTCCATTCCATTCCATTCCATTCCACTCGATTTGATTCCTTTCCTTTCCATTCCATTCTATTCCATTCCATTCCAATGCATTCTATTCAATTCCATTCCGTTCCATTCAATTCCAATCAGGTTGATTCCATTCCATTCCATTCCATTCCATTCCATTCCATTCCATTCCATTCCATTCCTTTGCATTCCATTCGAGTTGATTCCATTCCATTCCATTCCATTCCATTCCATTCCATTCCATTCCATTCCATTCCATTCTATCCCATTCCATTCCATTCTATTCCATTCAAATCGGGTTGATTTCATTCCATTCCCTTCCATTCCATTCCATTCCATTGCATTCCATTCAAATCGTGTTGATTTCATTCCATTCCATTTCATTCCATTGCATTCCAATGCATTCCATTCCAGTTGATTCCATTCCATTCCATTCCATTAAATTACGTTCCATTACACTCAGGTTGATTCCAATCCATTCCGTTCCATTCCATTCCATTCCTTTCCAATCCATACCATTCCATTCTATTCCATCCCATTCCATTAAATTGAATTGAATTCCATTCCATTCCATTCCATTCCATTCCATTGAATTCCACTCCATCCCATTCCACTCGGGTTGATTCCATTCCGTTCCATTCAATTCCATTCCATTCCATTAAATTCCATTCCATTCCATTCCATTCCATTCCATTAAATTCCATTTCATTCCAGTATATTCCATTCCATTCCATTCCATTCCATTCCATTCCATTCCATTCCACTCGGGTTGATTCCATTCCATTTCATTTCATTGCAATCCATTACATTCCATTCCAGTTGATTCCTTTCAATTCCATTCCCCTCGGTTTGATTCCATTCCATTCCATTCCGTTACATTCCACTCGTGTTCATTCCATTCCATTCCATTCCTTTCCATTCCATTCCATTCAATTATATTCTACTTGTGTTTAGTCCATTCCATTCCGTTGCATTCCATTCCATTCCATTCCAATCCAGTCCATTCCTTTCGGATTGATTCTATTCCATTACATTCCATTCTATTCCTTTCCATTCCATTCGATTCTATTCCATACCTTTCAACTCCATTCCATTACACACGTGTTGATTCCGTTCCATTCCATTCTATTGTATTCCACTCTGGTTGATTCCATTCCATTAAATTCCATTCCATTGCAGTTAATTCCAGTCCATTCCATTCCATTCCATTCCGTTTGATTCCACTCGGGTTCATTCCATTCCATTCCATTCCATTCCAATTCATTCCATTCTATTCTATTCCATTCCATTATATTCCATTCCTTCGCATTCCATTACACTCCGGTTGATTCCTATGCATTCCTTTCCAATCAATTCTATTTCTCTCCATACCATTCTATTCCAGTCGAGTGGATTCCGTTGCATTCCGTTCGTTTAAATTCCATTCCATTGCATTAAATTCCATTCCATTCCATTCCATTCGTGTTGATTCCATTCCATTATTTTCCATTCCATTCCATTCCACTCAGGTTGATTCCATTCCCTTCCATTCATTTCCATTGCGTTACATTCCAATCCATTCCATTCCGTTCCATTCCGTTCCATTCCATTCCATTCCATTGCATTCCATTCCATTCTATTCCAGTAGGGTTGATTCCATTCTATTCCACTCCCTTCCATTCCATTCCATTCCACTGCATTCCATTCCATTTCATTCCATTCCATTCCATTCCATTCCATTCCATTCCATTCCATTCCATTCCATTCCATTCCTTTCCTTTCCTTTCCATTCCATTCCATTCCATTCCATTCCATTCCATTCCACTTGGGTGGATTCCATTCCAATCCATTCTATTCCATTCCATTCCATTCCGTTCCGTTCCGTTCCGTTCGGTTCCGTTCCGTTCCATTCCATTCAATTCCATTCCCTTCCATTCCAGTTGTTTCAATTCCATTCCATGGGATTCCATACTATTCCGTTACATTCCACTCGTGTTGATTCCATTCCATTCAATTCCTTTCCACTCCATTCCATTCCTTTCCATTCCATTCCATTACACTCGGGTTGATTGTATTCCATTCCAATTCATTCCATTCCAGTTGATTCCATTCCATTCCTTTCCATTCCATTCCATTCCATTCCATTCCATTCCATTCCATTCGACTCAGGTTGATTCCATTCCATTCCATTACGTCCCATTCCATTCCATTCCAATTCGTTCGTGTTTATTCCATTCCATTCCATTCCATTCCATTCCATTCCATTCCATTCCATTCCATTCCACCTGGGTTTATTCCATTCCATTCCATTCCATTCCTTTCCCTTCCATTCCATTCCTTTCCATTCCATTCCATTGCATTCCATTAAATTCCACTAGTTGATTCCATTGCAATCCATTCCAATCCATTCCATTCCATGCCATTCCATTCCTTTCCGTTCTGTTCCGTTCCGTTCCATTCCATTCCACTCCATTCCATTCCACTCGGGTTGATTCCCTTCCATTCCATTTCATTCCATACCATTCCTTGCCATTCCATTCCAGTTGATTCAGTTCCATTCCATTGCATTCCATACCATTCCATTCCATTCCACTCAAGTTGATTTCATTCCATTCCATTCCACTCCATTCCATTCCATTCCATTCCATTCCATTCCATTCCATTCCATTCCCTTCCATTCCACTCAGGTTGATTCTATTCCATTCCAATTCTTTCCATCCCAGTTGATTGCATTCCACTCCATTCCAGTCCACTCCATTCCATTCCAATCCATTCCATTCCATTCCATTCCAATGCATTCGTGTTGACTCCATTCCATTCCTTTCCATTCCAACTGGTTGTATTCCATTCCATTCCATTCGGGTTGATTGCATTGCGTTCCATTCCATTGCATTGCACTACATTTCATTCCCTTCCATTCCCTTCCCAGTCATTCCACACCGGTTTATTCTATTCCATTCCATTCCATTCCATTCCGTTCCATTCCATTCCATTCCATTCCATTCGGGTTGATTCCATTCCACTCTATGCCATTCCATTCCATTCCATTCCATTCCATTCCTTTCCATTCCATTCCTTTCCATTCCACTCCATTCCATTCCACTTGGGTTGATTCCATTCCAATCCATTCCATTCCATTCCATTCCATTCCATTCCATTCCATTCCATTCCATTCCATTGCATTCGGGTTGATTCCATTCCATTCCATTTCATTGCTTTGCATTCCATTCCATTCCAGTTGATTCAATTGCATTCCATTGCATTCCATACCATTCCATTACATTACCCTCGGGTTGATTGCATTCCATTCCATTGCATTCCATTCCATTCCATACAATTACCCTCGGGTTGATTCTATTCCATTGCAATTAATTCCATTCCAGTTGATTCCGTTGCATTCCATTCAATTCCAATCCATTCCATTACATTCCTGTCGGATGTTTTCCATTCCATTCCATTCCACTGCAATCCATGCAATTTGATTTAATTCCATTCCATTCCATTCGACTCGGGTAGATTCCATTCTTTTCCTTTGCATTCCATTCCATTCCATTCCACTCCTGTTGGTTCCATTCCATTCCATTCCACTTCATTCCATTCCATTCCCTTCCACTTAATTCCATTCCATTGCATTCCATTCCATTCGGGGCCATTCCATTCCATTCCACTCGGGTTGATTCCATTCCATTCCATTCCATTCCATTCCATTGCATTCCACTTTATTCCATTCCATTCAATTCCATTCTATTCCACTCCATTGCATTCCCCACTTGTTGATTCCATTCCATTCCATTCTATTCCTTTCCATTCCATTCCATTCCATACCATTCTATTCCATTTCATTCCATTCCAATCGGGATGATTCCATCCTATTCCATTCCATTCCATTCCATTCTATTCCATTCTATTCCACTTACTTTCATTCCATTCCATTGCATTGCATTCCAGTCCATTCTATTCAATTGCAATCGTGTTGATTCCATTCCATTCCATTTCATACTATTCTATTCGATTCCATTGTGGTTCTTTCCATTTCATTCCATTATTTTACATTCTGTTACATTCCACTTGGGGTGATTCCATTCCATTCCATTCCGTTCCTTTCCATTGCATTCCTTTCCAATAATGTTAATTCAATCCCATTCAATTCCATTCCATTCCGTTCCACTCAGGTTTATTCTATTCTATTCCATTCCATTCCTTTCCATTACGTTCCATTCATTTGCATTAAATTCCAGTGCATTCCATTCCTTTCCATTCCATTCGGGTTGATTCCATTCCATTACATTACATTCCATTGCAATCCATTGCATTCCCCTCTATTTCATTCCCTTTCAATCCACTCAGGTTGATTCTATTCCATTCCATTCCATTCAAATTGGGTTGATTCCATTCCATTCTATTCCATTCCATTCCATTCCATTCCATTCCATTCCATTCCATTCCATTCCATTCCATTCGGGTTGATTCCAATCCATTCCATTGCATTCCATTGCATTCCATTCCATTCCATTCTATTTCATTGCATTCCATTCCACTGAGGTTAATTCCATTCCATTCCATTCCATTCCGTGCCGTTGCTTTCCATTCTTTCCATTCCATTCCATTCCATTCCATTACACTCGGGTTGATTCTATTCCATTGCATTCCATTCCATTCCATTCCATTCCACTCCATTCCATTCCATTCCATTCCATTCCATTCCATTCCGTTCCATCCCATTCCATTCCATTCGGGTTGATTCCTTTCCATTCCATTTCATTCCATTGCACTCCATTCCATTCCATTCTTTTCCCTTTAATTCCACTTGGGTTGATTCTATTCCATTCCATTTCATTCCATTCCATTCCCCTCGGGTTCATTCCATTCCATTCAATTCCATTCCATGCCATTCCTTTCCTTGCCACTCGGTTTGATTCCATTCCATTCCATTCCATTCCATTCCATTCCATTCCATTCCATTCCATTCCACTGTTGTTGGTTCCATTCCATTCCATTCCATTCCATTCCATTCCATTCCATTCCATTCCATTCCATTCCTTTCCATTCCATTCTATTCTACTCTGGTTGATTCTATTCCACCCCATTCCATTCCATTCCATTGCATTCCATTCCACTCGTGTTGATTCCATTCTACTCCACTCCATTCCATTCCATTTTTTTCCATTCCATTCCATTCCATTCCATTCCATTCCATTCCTCTCATGTGGCTTCCAATCCGTTCCATTAATTTCAATACCATTCCGTGCCATTCCACTCGGATTGATTCCATTTCATTCCATTCCATTTCATTCCATTGCATCCCATTCCTTTCCATTTCATTCCATTCAATTCCGTTCCACTCGTGTTGATTCCATTCTATTCCATTCCACTGCATTCCATTCCAATCGTGTTGAATCCACTCCATTCCATTAAATTCCATTCCATTCCATTCCATTCCATTCCATTCCATTCAATTCTACTCCAGTCCATTCTAGTCGGGTATATTCCATTCCATTCCATTCCCTTCCTTTCCATTCCATTCCTTTTCCCACGGCTTGTTTCCATTCCATTCAATTCCTTTCCATTACGTTGCATTCCATTACATTCCAGTCCGTTACATTCCACTCGGTTGATTCCATTCAATTCCATTGCAATGCATTTTATTCCATTCCATTCCAATCCATTCCATTTCTTTCCATTCCATTCCACTAGGGTTGATTCCATTCCATTCAATTCCATTCCTTGCCCTTCCTTTCCATTCCACTTGTGTTGATTCTATTCCATTTCATTCCATGCCATTCAATTGCACTTTTGTAGATTCCGTTCCATTCAAATCCATTCTATTGCATTCCATTCCATTCCATTCCATTCCGTTCCAATCCATTAAACTCGGGTTGATTCCATTCCATTCCATTCCATTGCATTCCGTTCCATTCCATTGCATTCTGTTCCATTCCATATCATTCCATTCCATTCCAATCCATTCCACAATGGTTGATTCCATTCCATCGCATTCCATTCCATTCCTCTCGGGTTTTTCCCATTCCACTCCATTCCATTCCATTACACTCTTATTGATTCCATTCCATTCAAAACCATTCCATTCCATTCCATTCTATTCCCTTACATTGCATTCCATTTCACTTTGTTTGATTCCTATCCATTCCATTCCATTTAATTCCGGTTGTTTCCATTCCATTCAACTCCATTCCATGCCGTTCTTTTCCATTCCACTCGGGTTGATGCCATTCCATTCCATTCCATTGCATTCCATTCCATTCCATTCCATTCCATTCCATTACTTTACATTCCATTCCACTGTTGTTGATTCCATTCCATTCCATTCCTTTCCATTCCATTCCATTCCATTCCATTCCATTCCACTCTGGTTGAATTTATTCCATTGCATTCCATTCCATTCCATTCCGTTCCATTCCATTCCATTCCATTCCTTTCCACTCTGGTTCAATTTATTCCATTGCATTCCATTCCATTCCATTCCATTCCACTCGGGTTGATTCCATTCCATTCCATTCCATTCTATTCCATCCCATTCCGTTCCATTCCACTCGGGTTGATTCCATTCTATTCCATTCCATTTCATTGTATTCCCATCCATTCCATTCCATTGCATTCCATTCCATTTCTCTCCGGTTCATTCCATTCCATTCCATTCCATTGCATTCCCTTATATTCCATTCCATTCCAATCGGGATAATTTCATTCCATTCCAGTGCATTCCATGCCATTCCATTTCATTCCATTCCATTCCATTCCAGTTGATTTCATTTCCTTCCATTCTATTCCATTCCATTGCATTAAACCCTGGTTGAATCATTCCATTCCATTCCAATCTTTTCCATTCCACTCCATTCAACTCGGTTGGATTCTATTCCATACCATTCCATTCCATTCCATTCAATTCGTTGATTCCATTCCAATCCTTTTCATGCCATTTCATTCCGTTCCACTCCCTTCCATTCGACTCAGTTTGATTACATTCAATTCCTTTCCATTCCATTGCATTCCATTCCATTCCATTCTATTCCATTCCATTCCATTCCAATCGGGATGATTCCATCTTATACCTTTCCATTCCATTTCATTCCATTCCATTCCATTCCACTTAATTTCATTCCATTCCATTCCATTCCATTCCATTCCACTTAATTTCATTCCATTCCATTCCATTCCATTCCATTCCATTCCATTCCATTCCATTCGTGTAGATTTCATTCCATTCCATTTCATTCCATTCCATGCCATTTCATTCCATTCCATTCCATTCCATGGCTTTCCATTCCATTCCATTCTGGTTGATTCCGTTCCATTCCATTATATTCCATTCCATTCCATTCCAATCGGGTTGATTCCGTTCCATTCCATTCCGTTCCATTCCATTGAATTCCTTTAAACTAGGGTTGATTCGATTCTATTCCATTCCATTCCCTTCCCTTCCATTCCACTCCATTCTATTCCAATTCATTCCACTCCGGTTGATTCCTTTCCATTTATTTTCATTACTTTCTATTCCATTCCATTCCATTCCAGTTGACTTCATGCCATGCCATTCCATTCCATTCCATTTCATTCCTTTCCATTCCATTCCATTCCACTCGTGTTGACTCTATTCCATTCCATTCCATTCAATTCCATTCCATTCCTTTCCATTCCATTCCATTCCATTCCACTCGTGTTAATTCCATTCCGTTCCATTCCATTGCAGTCCATTCCATTCTAATCGGGTTGATTTCAAACCATTCCATTCCATTCCAATTCAATTCCGTTTCATTCCATTCCACTCGTGTTTAGTCCATTGCATTCCATTCCATTCAATTCAAATCCAGGCCATTCCTTTCGGATTGATTCTATTCCATTACATTCCATTCAATTCCTTTCCATTCCATTCCATTCCATTCCGTTCCATTCCCTTCCATTCCAGTCGTGTTGAATCCATTCCATTCCATTCCATTTCCTTCCATTCTATTCCATTCAATTCCATTCTTCTCGAGTTGATTCAATTCTATGCTAATCCAATCCTTTCCTTTTCATTCCACTCCTGATTATTCCATTCCATTCCATTCCATTCCATTCCATGCCATTCCATTCCATTCCATTGAATGCAATTCCATTCCATTCCATTCCTGTTGATTCGATTGCATTCCATTCCATTCCATTCCATTCCATTCCGTTCCATTCCGTTCCAATCCATTGCATTCCATTCCATAACACTCATGTTGTTTGCATTCCATTTCATTCCACTCCATTCCATTCCGTTCCATTCCAGTAGATTCTTGCCATTCCCTTCTTTCCATTCCATTCCATTCCATTCCCTTCCATTCCTTTGGATTTCATTGCATTGCATTCCATTCTTTCCCATTGCATTCCTTTCCGTTCCATTCCATTGCATTCCATTCCACTCCGGTTGATTCCATTCCATTTCATTCCATTCAATTCCGTTTCACTAGCGTTGATTGCATTCCATTCCATTCCATTCCATTCCATTCCATTCCATTCCGTCTCATTCCATTCCATTCCATTCCATTCCATTCCAATCCATTCCATTCCATTCCTTTCCGTTGCGTTCCAATCGCGTTAAATCCATTCCATTCCATTCGGTTCCTCGCGGGTTCTTACCATTCCATTCCTTTCCATTCCATTCCATTCCATTCTAATCCACTCGATTTCACTCGTGTTGATACCATTCCATTCCATTCTATTCCATTCCATTCCATTCCACTAGGTTTGATTCCAATACATTCCATTCCACTCCATTCCATTCCATTGCATTCCAATCCATTCCATTCCATTCCATTCCATTCCATTCCATTCCTTTGAATACCATTCCATTCCCTTCCATGCCAATCCATTCCAATCCATTCATTTCCGTTCCATTGCATTCCATTCCATTCCATTCCACTCGGGTTGATTCCATACACTTCCATACCATTGTACTGTATTGCATTCCATTCCATTTCACTTGGGTTGATTCCATTTCATTCCATTTTATTCCATTCCATTCCATTCCATTCCATTGAATTCCATTTCATTCCACTCGTGTTGATTCCATTCCATTCCATTCCATTGCATTCCATTCCATTCCATTCCACTCGGGTTGATTCCATACACTTCCATTCCATTGTACTGAATTGCTTTCCATTCCATTTCACTCGGGTTGATTCCATTTCATTCCATTTTATTCCATTCCATTCCATTGCATTCCATTTCATTCCACCCGTGTTGATTCCATTCCACTCCATTCCATTCCATTCCATTCCATTCCATTCCATTCCCATCCATTTCACTAGGGTTGATTCCATACAAATCCATTCCATTCCATTCTATTCCATTCCATTCCATTCCATTCCATTCCATTCCATTCCATTCTATTCCATTCCATTCCACTCCATTCCTCTCGGGTTGGTTCCAATCCATTCCATTCCATTCCATTCCATTCCATTCCATTCCAATCCATTCCATTCCATACCTCTTGGTTTGATTCCATTCCATTCCATTCCATTCCATTCCATTGCCCTCGGGTTGATTCCTTTCTATTCAATTCTATCCCTTCCCATTCCATTCCATTTCATTCCATTCCACTCGAGTTGAATCAATTATATTCCTTTCAATTCCATTCCATTCCAATCCGTTTCATTCCACTCATGTTTATTCTATTCCATTCCATTCCGTTCCATACAGGTTGTTTCTATTCCATTCCTTTCCTTTCTATTCCATTCCATTCCATTCAATTCCACTTTAGTTCAGTCCATTCCATTCCAGTCCATTCCATTGCATAACATTCCATTCCATTCCTTTCCATTCCATTCCTTTCCATTCCATTCCATTCCATTCCTTTCCATTCCTTTCCCTTCCATTCAATTAGATTCTTGTTGATTCTATTCCATTCCATTCCGTTCTATTCTACTCCACTCCAATCCATTCCATTTCATTCCATTCCACTCCATTGCATACCACTCGGGTTGATTCCGTTCTATTCCATTCGATTCCATTCCATTCAATTCGATTCCATTCCATTCCATTCCATTCCATTCCCCTATGGTTGATTATTTTCCTTTCCCTTCCATTCCATTCCATTCCATTCCATTCCATTCCATTCCATTCCATTCCATTCCATTCCATGCCGTTCTTTTCAATTCCATTGCATTCCATTACATTCCATTCCACCCGGATTGATTCCATTGCATTCCATTCCATTCCACTCAGGTTGATTCCATTCCATTCCATTCCATTCCTTTCCAATCCATTCCATACCATTGCATTCCATTCCACTCCACTTGGTGTGATTCCATTCTATTCTATTCCATTCCATTGCATTTCTTTCAACTCGGGTTGTTTCCATTCCATTCCATTCCATTCCTTTGCATTCCTTTCATTCTATTCCTTTGCATTCCATTCCATTCCATTCCATTCCATTCCAATCCATTGCATTCCACTCAGTTTGATTGAATTCCATTCCTTTCGTTTCCATTCCATTCCAATCCATTCCATTCCAATCGGGTTGGTTCCATCTCTTTCAATTCCATTCCATTCCACTCGGTTTGATTCCATTCCATTCCTTTCCAAACGATTCTGTTCCATTCCATTCCATTCCACTCCATTCCATTCCGTTGCACTCGGGTTCTATCCATTCCATTCCATTCCATTCCATTCCATTCCATTCCATTCCATTCCATTCCATTCCATTCCATTCCGTTGCACTGTGGTTCTCTCCATTCCATTCCATTCCATTCCATTCCAATCCATTCCTTTCCATTCCATTCCAGTTGATTCTATTCCATTCCATTCCATTCCATTCGAATCCATTCCATTCCAATCGCATTTATTCCATTCCATTCCATTGCATTCTTTTCCATTCCATTGCATTCCATTTACCTCGCGTTGATTCCATTCCATTCCATTCCATTCCACTGGTATTGATTCTATTCCATTTCATTCCATTGCATTTCATTGCAATTCTTTCCGTTCTAGTTGATTTCATTTCATTCCATTCCATTCCACTAGGTTTGATTCCATTCCATTCCATTCCATTCCATTCCACTCCATTCCATTCCACTCGGGTTCATTCCATTCCTTGCCATTCCATTCCATTACATTCCTTTCCATTGGATTCCATTCCGTTGTACTCGAGTTTATTCCATTCCATTTCATTCCTTTCAATTCCTTTCTATGTCATTGCATTGCATTCCATTCCACTCGGGTTCATTCTGTTCCATTCTATTCCAGTCCATTCCATCCTTTTCCATTCCATTCCATTCCACTCGGATTAATTGCATTCCATTCCATTCCATTCCATTCCATTCCATTCCATTCCATACCTTTCCAATCTGGTTGATTAAATTCCCTTCCTTTCCATTCCCTTCCCTTCCACTCCATTGTATTCCTCTAGGGTTTGTTCCTTTCCGTTTCTTTCCATTCCATTCCATTCCACTCCTGTTGATTCCATCCCATTCCATTCCATTACATTCCATTCCACACGGTTTGATTCCATTCCATTTCATTCCATTCCTTTGCATTCCATTCCATTCCAATCAGGTTGATTCTATTCCATTCCATTTCATTCCATTCCTTTCCACTCGTGTTCATTCCATTCCATTCCATTTCATTCCATTATATTCCATTCCATTCCATTAGATTCCATTCCATTCCAGTCGGTTTGATTCCCTTCCATTCCATTCCTTTCCATTCCAGTCCATTCCACTAGTTTTGATTCCATTCCATTTACTTCCATTCCATTCCATTCCATTCCACTGTTGTTGTTTCCATTCTGTTCCACTCCAATACATTACATTCCACTCGTGTTGATTCCATTCCTTTCCATTCCATTCCATTCCATTCCATTCCATTCCATTCCATGCCTTTGCATTCCATTCCATTCCATTCCATGCCTTTGCATTCCATTCCAATCCATTCCATTCCACTCTGGTGGATTCCAATCCAATCCATTCCATTCCATTCTATTCCATTCCATTCCATTCCGGTTGATTCTGTACCATTCCATTCCTTTCTATTGCATTCCATTCCATTCCATTCCATTCCATTTCATTCCATTGTACTTCATTCCATGCCACTTGGGTTGATTCTATTTTATTTCTTTCCATTGTGTTCCATTCCATTCGGTTCCTTTCAATTTCATTCCATTCCATTTCATTCCATTCCAGTCGGGTTAATTCCATTCCATTCCATCCATTCCACTCGGGTTGATTCCATTCCATTCCTTTGCATTCCATTCCACTCCACTTGGTTTGATTCCATTCCTTTCTATTCCATTCCATTCCATTCCATTCCATTCCATTCCATTCCATTCCATTGCATTCCACTCAGTTTGATTGAATTCCATTCCTTTCCTTTCCATTCCATTCCAATCCATTCCATTCCAATCGGGTTGGTTCCATCTCTTTCCATTCCATTCCATTCCATTCCATTCCATTCCATTCCACTTGGTTTGATTCCATTCCATTCCTTTCCAAACGATTCTGTTCCATTCCATTCCATTCCACTCCATTCCATTCCGTTGCACTCGGGTTCTATCCATTCCATTCCATTCCATTCCATTCCATTCCATTCCATTCCATTCCATTCCATTGCATTCCGTTGCACTCGGGTTCTCTCCATTCCATTCCATTCCATTGCATTCCATTCCATTCCAATCCATTCCTTTCCATTCCATTCCAGTTGATTCTATTCCATTCCATTCCATTCCATTCGAATCCATTCCATTCCAATCCCTTTTATTCCATTCCATTCCATTCCATTCGAATCCATTCCATTCCAATCGCATTTATTCCATTCCATTCCATTGCATTCTTTTCCATTCCATTGCATTCCATTTACCTCGCGTTGATTCCATTCCATTCCATTCCATTCCACTGGTATTGATTCTATTCCATTTCATTCCATTGCATTTCATTGCAATTCTTTCCGTTCTAGTTGATTTCATTTCATTCCATTCCATTCCACTAGGTTTGATTCCATTCCATTCCATTCCATTCCATTCCATTCCATTCCATTCCACTCCCTTCCATTCCACTCGGGTTCATTCCATTCCTTGCCATTCCATTCCATTACATTCCTTTCCATTGGATTCCATTCCGTTGTACTCGAGTTTATTCCATTCCATTTCATTCCTTTCAATTCCTTTCTATGTCATTGCATTGCATTCCATTCCACTCGGGTTCATTCTGTTCCATTCTATTCCAGTCCATTCCATCCTTTTCCATTCCATTCCATTCCACTCGGATTAATTGCATTCCATTCCATTCCATTCCATTCCATTCCATTCCATTCCATTCCATACCTTTCCAATCTGGTTGATTAAATTCCCTTCCTTTCCATTCCCTTCCCTTCCACTCCATTGTATTCCTCTAGGGTTTGTTCCTTTCCGTTTCTTTCCATTCCATTCCATTCCACTCCTGTTGATTCCACCCCATTCCATTCCATTACATTCCATTCCACACGGTTTGATTCCATTCCATTTCATTCCATTCCTTTGCATTCCAATGCATTCCAATCAGGTTGATTCTATTCCATTCCATTTCATTCCATTCCTTTCCACTCGTGTTCATTCCATTCCATTCCATTTCATTCCATTATATTCCATTCCATTCCATTAGATTCCATTCCATTCCAGTCGGTTTGATTCCCTTCCATTCCATTCCTTTCCATTCCAGTCCATTCCACTAGTTTTGATTCCATTCCATTTACTTCCATTCCATTCCATTCCATTCCACTGTTGTTGTTTCCATTCTGCTCCACTCCAATACATTACATTCCACTCGTGTTGATTCCATTCCTTTCCATTCCATTCCATTCCATGCCTTGGTATTCCATTCCAATCCATTCCATTCCACTCGGGTGGATTCCAATCCAATCCATTCCATTCCATTCTATTCCATTCCATTCCATTCCGGTTGATTCTGTAGCATTCCATTCCTTTCTATTGCATTCCATTCCATTCCATTCCATTCCATTCCATTTCATTCCATTCTACTTCATTCCATGCCACTTGGGTTGATTCTATTTTATTTCTTTCCATTGTGTTCCATTCCATTCGGTTCCTTTCAATTTCATTCCATTCCATTTCATTCCATTCTAGTCGGGTTAATTCCATTCCATTCCATCCATTCCACTCGGGTTGATTCCATTCCATTCCTTTGCATTCCATTCCACTCCACTTGGTTTGATTCCATTCCTTTCTATTCCATTCCATTCCATTCCATTCAACTCGGGTTGTTTCCATTCCATTCCATTCCATTCTATTTCTTTGCATTCCATTCCATACCATTCCATTCCATTCCATTCCATTCAATTCAACTCGGGTTGAATCAATTCTCTTCCTTTCCATTCCATTCCATTCCTATTCATTCCCTTCCACTCGGGTTGATTCCATTTCTTTCCATTCCATTCCATTCCATTCCTTTCCATTCCATTCCATTCCATTCCACTCTGGTTAATTCTATTCCATTCCATTCCGTTCTATTCCATTGCATTCCTTTCCATTCCATTCCATTCGATCCCATTCCATACCACTCCACTCGCGTTGATGCCATTCCATTCCCTTCCATTCCATTTCATTGCATTCCATTCCACTCGGGTTGATTCCATTCTATTCCATTACATTAATTTCGATTCCATTCCATTCCATTCCATTCCATTGCATTCCATTCCATACGTATCCAATATGGTTCATTAAATTCCATTCCGTTCCATTCCCTTCCCTTCCATTCCATTGTATTCCACTCGGGTTGATTCCTTTCCGTTTCATTCCATTCCATTCCATTCCACTCGTGTTGATTCCATCCCATTCCATTCCACTACATTCGATTCCAAACGGCTTGATTCCATTCCATTTCATTCCATTCCTTTGCATTCCAATGCATTCCACACATGCTGATTCTACTCCATTCCATTTCAATCCATTCCATTCCACTCATGTTCTTTCCATTCCATTTCATTCCATTCCATTCCATTAGATTCCATTCCATTCCAGTCGGTTAGATTTCATTTCATTCCATTCCTTTCCATTCCTGTCCTTTCCACTCGGGTTGATTCCATTCCATGTAATTCCATTCTATTCCATTGCATTCCATTCTGGTTGATTCCATTCTGTTCCATTCCAATACAATACATTCCACTCGTGTTGATTCCATTCCTTTCCATTCCATTCCATTCCATTCCATTCTATTCCATTCCATTCCGTTCCATTCCGGTTGATTCTATACCATTCCATTCCATTCTATTCCATTGCATTCCTTTCCATTCCATTTCATTCCATTCCACTTCCTTCCATGCCACTCGGGTTGATTCTATTCTATTTCATTCCAATCCATTCCATTCCGTTCCTTTCAATTTCATTCCATTCCATTACATTCCATTCAACTCGGGTTAATTCCATTCCATTCCATTCCATTCCTTTCCATTCCATTGCATTCCATTGCACCCCACTTGGTTTGATTCCATTCCATTCTATTCCATTCCATTCCATTCCATTCAACTCCGGTTTTTTCCATTCCATTCCATTCTATTCCTTTGCATTCCATTCCATTCCATTCCATTCCATTTCACACGGGTTTACTTAATTTTCTTCCTTTCCTTTCCATTCCATTCCAATCCATTCAATTCCTCATGGGTTAATTCCTTTTCATTCTATTCCATTCCATTCCACTCCACTCCATTCCATTCCATTCCATTCCATTTCATTCCATTTCACTCATGTAGATTCTATTCCATTCCATTCCGTTCTATTCCATTGCATTCTTTCCATTCCATTGCATTCCATTCCATTCCAGTCGGGTTGATTCCATTCCATTCCATTCCATTCCATTCCCCTCCATTCCATTCCATTCAGGTTCTTTCTATTCCTTTCCATTCCGTTCTATTCCATTCCATTCGACTCCATTCCATTCCGTTCCATTGCATTCCATTCCATGCCAGTCGTATTGATTCCATTCCATTCCGTTCCAAACCAATCCATTCCATTCAATACCATTCCATTCCATTCCATTCCATTCCACTCGGGTTTTTCCATTCCATTCCATTCCATTCCATTCCAATCCATTCCCCTCGTTTTGATTCTATTACATCCCAATCCATTCCATTCCAATCCACTCGTGTTGATTCTATTCCTTTTCTTTCCATTGCATTCCATCCCATTACTTCTCATTCCAGTTTATTCCATTCCATTCCATTCCATTCCATTCGGGTTGATTCCATTCCATTCCATTCCATTCCATTCCATTCCATTCCATTCCTTTCCATTCCATTCCATTCCATTCCATTCCATTCCATTCCATTCCATTCCATTCCATTCCATTCCATTCCATTTCATTCCATTCCACTCGGGTTTATTCCATTCTATTCCATTCCATTCCTTTCCATTACATTCCATTCATTTCCATTACATTCCGTTGCATTCCATTCCTTTCCATTCCATTCGGGTTGATTCTATTCCATTGCATTCCATTCCATTCCACTCCCTTGCATCCCCTTCCATTTCCTTCCCTTTCATTCCACTCAGGTTGATTCTATTCCATTCCTTTCCAATCCATTCCATTCCACTCGAGATGATTCCCTTCCATTCTATTCTATTCCATTCCATTCCATTCCATTCGATTCCAATTAAGTTGATTCTATTCCATTCGATTCCATTCCATTCCATTCCATTTCATTCCATTCCACTCGGGTTGATTCCATTCCATTCTATTCCATTCCAATCCATTCTATTCCATTCCATTCCATTCCTTTACTTTCAATTCCATTCCATTCCATTGCATTCCTTTCCATTTCGTTCCATTCCATTCCATTCCACTTAGGTTGATTCCATTCCAATCCACTCAATTCCATTCCAATCCTTTCCATTCCATTCCATTCCGTTCCATTCCATTCCATTCCGTTCCGTTCCGTTCCATTCCATTCCATTCCGTTCCATTTCATTCCATTCCATTACATTCCATTGCAGTTGATTCAATTCCATTCCATTGAATTCAATGCCATTCAATTACATTCCACTCGCGTTGATTCCAATCCATTCCACTTCATTCCATTCCATTCCATTCCATTACACATAGGTTGATTCTATTCCATTCCAATTCATTCTATTCGTGTTTATTCCATTCCATTCCACTCCATTGCATTCCATTCCATTTTATTCCACTCGGGTTTTTTCCATTCCATTCTATTCCACTGCAATGTATTCCATCCGATTCCATTCCATTCCATTCTATTCCAATTGCGTTTATTCCATTCCTTTCCATTGCATTCTATTCCATTCCATTCCATTCCACTCGGGTTGATTCCATTCCATTCCATTCCATTGCATTCCATTCCACTTAATTCCATTCCTTTGCATTCCATTCCTTTCCAGGCCATTGCATTCCATTCATATCGTGATGATTTCATTCCATTCCTTTCCCTTCCATTCCATTCCATTCCAATTGATTCCATGCCTTTCCATTGCATTCCATTCCATTGCATTCCACTCAGGTTGATTCCATTCCATTCCATTGAATTCCATTGAATTCCATTCCACTCCATTCCATTCCATTCCATTCCATTCCACTCCATTACATTCTATTCCATTCCATTCCATTCCACTCCATTCCATTTCATTCCACTCGGGTTGATTCCTTTTCATTCCATTTCATTCCATTCTATGCCATTCCATGCCATTGCATTCCATTCCGTTGCATTCCATTCGCTTTAATTCCATTCCATTCCATTCCTTTCCATTGCAGTCCATTCCATTCCATTCCATTCCTTTTCATTCCACTCAGGTTGATTCTATTACATTCCAATCCATTCCCTTCCATTTGATTCCATTCCATTCCATGCCTTCCATTCCATTCCATTCCACTTGCATTGATGCAATTCCATTCAATTCGATTCCATTCCATTCCTTTCCATTCCACTCCGGTTTATTCCATTCCCTTCCATTCCATTCCATTCCATTTCACTCGCGCTGATTGCATTCCATTCCAATCTATTCCATTCCTTTGTCTTCCATTCCATTCCATTCCATTTCACTCGCGCTGATTGCCTTCCATTCCAATATATTCCGTTCCTTTGTGTTCCATTCCCTTCCATTTCATTCCATTCCATTCCATTCCATTCCATTCCATTCCGTTCCATTCCCTTCCATTCCAGTCGTGTTGAATCCATTCCATTCCATTCCATTTCCTTCCATTCTATTCCATTCAATTCCATTCTTCTCGAGTTGATTCAATTCTATGCTAATCCAATCCTTTCCTTTTCATTCCACTCCTGATTATTCCATTCCATTCCATTCCATTCCATTCCATTCCATTCCATGCCATTCCATTCCATTCCATTGAATGCAATTCCATTCCATTCCATTCCTGTTGATTCGATTGCATTCCATTCCATTCCATTCCATTCCATTCCGTTCCATTCCGTTCCAATCCATTGCATTCCATTCCATAACACTCATGTTGTTTGCATTCCATTTCATTCCACTCCATTCCATTCCGTTCCATTCCAGTACATTCTTGCCATTCCCTTCTTTCCATTCCATTCCATTCCATTCCCTTCCATTCCTTTCGATTTCATTGCATTGAATTCCATTCCTTCCCATTGCATTCCTTTCCATTCCATTCCATTGCATTCCATTCCACTCCGGTTGATTCCATTCCATTTCATTCCATTCAATTCCGTTTCACTAGCGTTGATTGCATTCCATTCCATTCCATTCCATTCCATTCCATTCCATTCCGTCTCATTCCATTCCATTCCATTCCAATCCATTCCATTCCATTCCATTCCATTGCATTCCAATCGTGTTAAATCCATTCCATTCCATTCGGTTCCTCGCGGGTTCTTACCATTCCATTCCTTTCCATTCCATTCCATTCCATTCTAATCCACTCGATTTCACTCGTGTTGATACCATTCCATTCCATTCTATTCCATTCCATTCCATTCCATTCCACTAGGTTTGATTCCAATACATTCCATTCCACTCCATTCCATTCCATTGCATTCCATTCCATTCCATTCCTTTGAATACCATTCCATTCCCTTCCATGCCAATCCATTCCAATCCATTCATTTCCGTTCCATTGCATTCCATTCCATTCCATTCCACTCGGGTTGATTCCATACACTTCCATACCATTGTACTGTATTGCATTCCATTCCATTTCACTCGGGTTGATTCCATTTCATTCCATTTTATTCCATTCCATTCAATTCCATTCCATTCCATTGAATTCCATTTCATTCCACTCGTGTTGATTCCATTCCATTCCATTCCACTCCATTCCACTCGGGTTGGTTCCAATCCATTCCAATCCATTCCATTCCATTCCATTCCATTCCATTCCATTCCATTCCATTCCATTGCATTCCATTCCATTCCATTCCATTCCATACCTCTTGGTTTGATTCCATTCCATTCCATTCCATTCCATTCCATTCCATTCCATTCCATTGCCCTCGGGTTGATTCCTTTCCATTCCATTCTATCCCTTCCCATTCCATTCCATTTCATTCCATTCCGCTCAGGTTGATTCAATTCCCTTCCTTTCCATTCCATTCCATTCCAATCCCTTTCATTCCACTCATGTTGATTCCATTCCATTCCATTCCATTCCATTCCATTCCATTCCATTGCATTCCATTCCACAACACTCATGTTATTTCCATTCCATTTCGTTCCACTCCATTCCATTCCGTTCCACTCCATTCCATTCCATTCCATTCCAGTAGATTCTTGCATTCCATTCTGTCCATTCCATTCCTTTCCATTCCCTTCCATTCCTTTCAATTACATTCCAGGTGATTCCATTCCATTCCATTGCATTCCATTCCATTCGATTTCATTGCATGGCATTCCATTCCATTCCATTGCATTCCTTTCCATTCCATTCCATTGCTTTCCATTCCACTCCTGTTGATTCCATTCAATCTCATTCCATTCAATTCCGTTTCACTAGCGTTGATTGCATTCCATTCCATTCCATTGCATTCCATTCCGTCTCATTCCATTCCATTCCATTCCATTCAATTCCAATCCATTCCATTCCATTCCATTCCATTGCATTCCAATCGCGTTAAATCCATTCCATTCCATTCCATTCCTCTCGGGTTCTTACCATTCCATTCCATTCCTTTCCATTCCATTCCATTCCATTCCATTCGAATCCACTCGATATCACTCGGGTTGATGCCATTCCATTCCATTCTATTCCATTCCATTCCACTAGGTTTGATTCCAATACATTCCATTCCAATCCATTCCGTTCCATTCCATTCCACTCCATTCCATTCCATTGCATTCCAATCCATTCCATTCCTTTCATTCCATTCCATTCCATTGAATACCATTCCATTCCATTCCATGCCAATCCATTCCATTCCCATCCATTTCACTAGGGTTGATTCCATACAAATCCATTCCATTCCATTCCATTCCATTCCATTCCATTCCATTCCAATCCATTCCATTCCATACCTCTTGGTTTGATTCCATTCCATTCCATTCCATTCCATTCCATTCCATTCCATTCCATTCCATTGCTCTCGGGTTGATTCCTTTCTATTCCATTCTATCCCTTCCCATTCCATTCCATTTCATTCCATTCCACTCGAGTTGAATCAATTACATTCCTTTCCATTCCATTCCATTCCAATCCGTTTCATTCCACTCATGTTGATTCCATTCCATTCCATTCCGTTCCATGGAGGCTGTTTCTATTCCATTCCATTCCTTTCCGTTCCATTCCATTCCTTTCCATTCCATTCCATTCCATTCCATTCCATTCCTTTCCATTCCTTTCCCTTCCATTCAATTAGATTCTTGTTGATTCTATTCCATTCCATTCCATTCTATTCTACTCCACTCCAATCCATTCCATTTCATTCCATTCCACTCCATTGCATACCACTCGGGTTGATTCCGTTCTATTCCATTCGATTCCATTCCATTCAATTCGATTCCATTCCATTCCATTCCATTCCATTCCATTCCCCTATGGTTGATTATTTTCCTTTCCCTTCAATTCCATTCCATTCCATTCCATTCCATTCCATTCCATTCCATTCCATTCCATGCCGTTCTTTTCAATTCCATTGCATTCCATTACATTCCATTCCACCCGGATTGATTCCATTGCATTCCATTCCATTCCACTCAGGTTGATTCCATTCCATTCCATTCCATTCCTTTCCAATCCATTCCATACCATTGCATTCCATTCCACTCCACTTGGTGTGATTCCATTCTATTCTATTCCATTCCATTGCATTTCATTCAACTCGGGTTGTTTCCATTCCATTCCATTCCATTCCTTTCATTCTGTTCCTTTGCATTCCACTCCATTCCATTCCATTCCATTCCATTCCATTCCATTCCATTGCATTCCACTCAGTTTGATTGAATTCCATTCCTTTCCTTTCCATTCCATTCCAATCCATTCCATTCCAATCGGGTTGGTTCCATCTCTTTCCATTCCATTCCATTCCATTCCATTCCATTCCACTTGGTTTGATTCCATTCCATTCCTTTCCAAACGATTCTGTTCCATTCCATTCCATTCCACTCCATTCCATTCCGTTGCACTCGGGTTCTATCCATTCCATTCCATTCCATTCCATTCCATTCCATTCCATTCCATTCCGTTGCACTCGGGTTCTCTCCATTCCATTCCATTCCATTCCATTCCAATCCATTCCTTTCCATTCCATTCCAGTTGATTCTATTCCATTCCATTCCATTCCATTCGAATCCATTCCATTCCAGTCTCTTTTATTCCATTCCATTCCATTCGAATCCATTCCATTCCAATCGCATTTATTCCATTCCATTCCATTGCATTCTTTTCCTTTCCATTGCATTCCATTTACCTCGCGTTGATTCCATTCCATTCCATTCCATTCCACTGGTATTGATTCTATTCCATTTCATTCCATTGCATTTCATTGCAATTCTTTCCGTTCTAGTTGATTTCATTTCATTCCATTCCATTCCACTAGGTTTGATTCCATTCCATTCCATTCCATTCCACTCCACTCCATTCCATTCCACTCGGGTTCATTCCATTCCTTGCAATTGCATTCCATTACATTCCTTTCCATTGGATTCCATTCCGTTGTACTCGAGTTTATTCCATTCCATTTCATTCCTTTCAATTCCTTTCTATGTCATTGCATTGCATTCCATTCCACTCGGGTTCATTCTGTTCCATTCTATTCCAGTCCATTCCATCCTTTTCCATTCCATTCCATTCCACTCGGATTAATTGCATTCCATTCCATTCCATTCCATTCCATTCCATTCCATTCCATTCCATACCTTTCCAATCTGGTTGATTAAATTCCCTTCCTTTCCATTCCCTTCCCTTCCACTCCATTGTATTCCTCTAGGGTTTGTTCCTTTCCGTATCTTTCCATTCCATTCCATTCCACTCCTGTTGATTCCATCCCATTCCATTCCATTACATTCCATTCCACACGGTTTGATTCCATTCCATTTCATTCCATTCCTTTGCATTCCAATGCATTCCAATCAGGGTGATTCTATTCCATTCCATTTCAATCCATTCCTTTCCACTCGTGTTCATTCCATTCCATTCCATTTCATTCCATTATATTCCATTCCATTCCATTAGATTCCATTCCATTCCAGTCGGTTTGATTCCCTTCCATTCCATTCCTTTCCATTCCAGTCCATTCCACAAGTTTTGATTCCATTCCATTTACTTCCATTCCATTCCATTCCACTGTTGTTGTTTCCATTCTGCTCCACTCCAATACATTACATTCCACTCGTGTTGATTCCATTCCTTTCCATTCCATTCCATTCCATTCCATTCCATTCCATTCCATGCCTTGGCATTCCATTCCAATCCATTCCATTCCACTCGGGTGGATTCCAATCCAATCCATTCCATTCCATTCTATTCCATTCCATTCCATTCCGGTTGATTCTGTACCATTCCATTCCTTTCTATTGCATTCCATTCCATTCCATTCCATTCCATTTCATTCCATTGTACTTCATTCCATGCCACTTGGGTTGATTCTATTTTATTTCTTTCCATTGTGTTCCATTCCATTCGGTTCCTTTCAATTTCATTCCATTCCATTTCATTCCATTCCAGTCGGGTTAATTCCATTCCATTCCATCCATTCCACTCGGGTTGATTCCATTCCATTCCTTTGCATTCCATTCCACTCCACTTGGTTTGATTCCATTCCTTTCTATTCCATTCCATTCCATTCCATTCAACTCGGGTTGTTTCCATTCCATTCCATTCCATTCTATTTCTTTGCATTCCATTCCATACCATACCATTCCATTCCATTCCATTCCATTCAATTCAACTCGGGTTGAATCAATTCTCTTCCTTTCCATTCCATTCCATTCCTATTCATTCCCTTCCACTCGGGTTGATTCCATTTCTTTCCATTCCATTCCATTCCATTCCTTTCCATTCCATTCCATTCCATTCCACTCTGGTTAATTCTATTCCATTCCATTCCGTTCTATTCCATTGCATTCCTTTCCATTCCATTCCATTCGATCCCATTCCATACCACTCCACTCGCGTTGATGCCATTCCATTCCCTTCCATTCCATTTCATTGCATTCCATTCCACTCGGGTTGATTCCATTCTATTCCATTACATTAATTTCGATTCCATTCCATTCCATTCCATTCCATTCCATTCCATTCCATACGTATCCAATATGGTTCATTAAATTCCATTCCGTTCCATTCCCTTCCCTTCCATTCCATTGTATTCCACTCGGGTTGATTCCTTTCCGTTTCATTCCATTCCATTCCATTCCACTCGTGTTGATTCCATCCCATTCCATTCCACTACATTCGATTCCAAACGGCTTGATTCCATTCCATTTCATTCCATTCCTTTGCATTCCAATGCATTCCACACATGCTGATTCTACTCCATTCCATTTCAATCCATTCCATTCCACTCATGTTCTTTCCATTCCATTTCATTCCATTCCATTCCATTAGATTCCATTCCATTCCAGTCGGTTAGATTTCATTTCATTCCATTCCTTTCCATTCCAGTCCTTTCCACTCGGGTTGATTCCATTCCATGTAATTCCATTCCATTCCATTCCATTCCATTCTGGTTGATTCCATTCTGTTCCATTCCAATACAATACATTCCACTCGTGTTGATTCCATTCCTTTCCATTCCATTCCATTCCATTATATTCCATTCCATTCCATTCTATTCCATTCCATTCCGTTCCATTCCGGTTGATTCTATACCATTCCATTCCATTCTATTCCATTGCATTCCTTTCCATTCCATTTCATTCCATTCCACTTCCTTCCATGCCACTCGGGTTGATTCTATTCTATTTCATTCCAATCCATTCCATTCCGTTCCTTTCAATTTCATTCCATTCCATTACATTCCATTCAACTCGGGTTAATTCCATTCCATTCCATTCCATTCCTTTCCATTCCATTGCATTCCATTGCACCCCACTTGGTTTGATTCCATTCCATTCTATTCCATTCCATTCCATTCCATTCAACTCCGGTTTTTTCCATTCCATTCCATTCTATTCCTTTGCATTCCATTCCATTCCATTCCATTCCATTTCACACGGGTTTACTTAATTTTCTTCCTTTCCTTTCCATTCCATTCCAATCCATTCAATTCCTCATGGGTTAATTCCTTTTCATTCTATTCCATTCCATTCCACTCCACTCCATTCCATTCCATTCCATTTCATTCCATTTCACTCATGTAGATTCTATTCCATTCCATTCCGTTCTATTCCATTGCACTCTTTCCATTCCATTGCATTCCATTCCATTCCAGTCGGGTTGATTCCATTCCATTCCATTCCATTCCATTCCCCTCCATTCCATTCCATTCAGGTTCTTTCTATTCCTTTCCATTCCGTTCTATTCCATTCCACTCGACTCCATTCCATTCCGTTCCATTGCATTCCATTCCATGCCAGTCGTATTGATTCCATTCCATTCCGTTCCAAACCAATCCATTCCATTCAATACCATTCCTTTCCATTCCATTCCATTCCACTCGGGTTTTTCCATTCCATTCCATTCCATTCCATTCCAATCCATTCCCCTCGTTTTGATTCTATTACATCCCAATCCATTCCATTCCAATCCACTCGTGTTGATTCTATTCCTTTTCTTTCCATTGCATTCCATCCCATTACTTCTCATTCCAGTTTATTCCATTCCATTCCATTCCATTCCATTCGGGTTGATTCCATTCCATTCCATTCCATTCCATTCCATTCCATTCCATTCCTTTCCATTCCATTCCATTCCATTCCATTCCATTCCATTCCATTCCATTCCACTCGGGTTTATTCCATTCTATTCCATTCCATTCCTTTCCATTACATTCCATTCATTTCCATTACATTCCATTTCATTCCATTCCTTTCCATTCCATTCAGGTTGATTCTATTCCATTGCATTCCATTCCATTCCACTCCCTTGCATCCCCTTCCATTTCCTTCCCTTTCATTCCACTCAGGTTGATTCTATTCCATTCCTTTCCAATCCATTCCATTCCACTCGAGATGATTCCCTTCCATTCTATTCTATTCCATTCCATTCCATTCCATTCGATTCCACTTAAGTTGATTCTATTCCATTCCATTCCATTCCATTCCATTCCATTCCATTCCATTTCATTCCATTCCACTCGGGTTGATTCCATTCCATTCTATTCCATTCCAATCCATTCTATTCCATTCCATTCCATTCCTTTACTTTCAATTCCATTCCATTCCATTGCATTCCTTTCCATTTCGTTCCATTCCATTCCATTCCACTTAGGTTGATTCCATTCCAATCCATTCAATTCCATTCCAATCCTTTCCATTCCATTCCATTCCGTTACATTCCATTCCATTCCGTTCCGTTCCGTTCCATTCCATTCCATTCCATTCCGTTCCATTTCATTCCATTCCATTACATTCCATTCCAGTTGATTCAATTCCATTCCATTGAATTCAATGCCATTCCATTACATTCCACTCGCGTTGATTCCAATCCATTCCACTTCATTCCATTCCATTCCATTACACATAGGTTGATTCTATTCCATTCCAATTCATTCTATTCGTGTTTATTCCATTCCATTCCATTCCATTCCACTCCATTGCATTCCATTCCATTTTATTCCACTCGGGTTTTTTCCATTCCATTCTATTCCACTGCAATCTATTCCATCCGATTCCATTCCATTCCATTGTATTCCAATTGCGTTTATTCCATTCCTTTCCATTGCATTCTATTCCATTCCATTCCATTCCATTCCACTCGGGTTGATTCCATTCCATTCCATTCCATTGCATTCCATTCCACTTAATTCCATTCCTTTGCATTCCATTCCTTTCCAGGCCATTGCATTCCATTCATATCGTGATGATTTCATTCCATTCCTTTCCCTTCCATTCCATTCCATTCCAATTGATTCCATGCCTTTCCATTGCATTCCATTCCATTGCATTCCACTCAGGTTGATTCCATTCCATTCCATTGAATTCCATTGAATTCCATTCCACTCCATTCCATTCCATTCCATTCCATTCCACTCCATTACATTCTATTCCATTCCATTCCATTCCACTCCATTCCATTTCATTCCACTCGGGTTGATTCCTTTTCATTCCATTTCATTCCATTCTATGCCATTCCATGCCATTGCATTCCGTTCCGTTGCATTCCATTTGCTTTAATTCCATTCCATTCAATTCCTTTCCATTGCAGTCCATTCCATTCCATTCCATTCCTTTTCATTCCACTCAGGTTGATTCTATTACATTCCAATCCATTCCCTTCCATTTGATTCTGTTCCATTCCATGCCTTCCATTCCATTCCATTCCACTTGCGTTGATGCAATTCCATTCAATTCGATTCCATTCCATTCCTTTCCATTCCACTCCGGTTTATTCCATTCCCTTCCATTCCATTCCATTCCATTTCACTCGCGCTGATTGCATTCCATTCCAATCTATTCCATTCCTTTGTCTTCCATTCCATTCCATTCCATTTCACTCGCGCTGATTGCCTTCCATTCCAATCTATTCCGTTCCTTTGTCTTCCATTCCCTTCCATTTCATTCCATTCCATTCCATTCCATTCCATTCCATTCCATTCCATTCCATTCCATTCCATTCCGTTCCATTCCCTTCCATTCCAGTCGTGTTGAATCCATTCCATTCCATTCCATTTCCTTCCATTCTATTCCATTCAATTCCATTCTCCTCGAGTTGATTCAATTCTATGCTAATCCAATCCTTTCCTTTTCATTCCACTCCTGATTATTCCATTCCATTCCATTCCATTCCATTCCATGCCATTACATTCCATTCCATTGAATGCAATTCAATTCCATTCCATTCCTGTTGATTCGATTGCATTCCATTCCATTCCATTCCATTCCATTCCATTCCGTTCCATTCCGTTCCAATCCATTGCATTCCATTCCATAACACTCATGTTGTTTGCATTCCATTTCATTCCACTCCATTCCATTCCGTTCCATTCCAGTAGATTCTTGCCATTCCCTTCTTTCCATTCCATTCCATTCCATTCCCTTCCATTCCTTTCGATTTCATTGCATTGAATTCCATTCCTTCCCATTGCATTCCTTTCCATTCCATTCCATTGCATTCCATTCCACTCCGGTTGATTCCATTCCATTTCATTCCATTCAATTCCGTTTCACTAGCGTTGATTGCATTCCATTCCATTCCATTCCGTCTCATTCCATTCCATTCCATTCCAATCCATTCCATTCCATTCCTTTCCATTGCATTCCAATCGTGTTAAATCCATTCCATTCCATTCCGTTCCTCGCGGGTTCTTACCATTCCATTCCTTTCCATTCCATTCCATTCCATTCTAATCCACTCGATTTCACTCGTGTTGATACCATTCCATTCCATTCTATTCCATTCCATTCCATTCCATTCCACTAGGTTTGATTCCAATACATTCCATTCCACTCCATTCCATTCCATTGCATTCCATTCCATTCCATTCCATTCCATTCCATTCCATTCCATTCCTTTGAATACCATTCCATTCCCTTCCATGCCAATCCATTCCAATCCATTCATTTCCGTTCCATTGCATTCCATTCCATTCCATTCCACTCGGGTTGATTCCATACACTTCCATACCATTGTACTGTATTGCATTCCATTCCATTTCACTCGGGTTGATTCCATTTCATTCCATTTTATTCCATTCCATTCCATTCCATTCCATTCCATTGAATTCCATTTCATTCCACTCGTGTTGATTCCATTCCATTCCATTCCATTCCATTCCATTCCATTCCATTCCATTCCACTCCATTCCACTCGGGTTGGTTCCAATCCATTCCAATCCATTCCATTCCATTCCATTCCATTCCATTCCATTCCATTCCATTCCATTCCATTCCATTGCATTCTATTCCATTCCATTCCATACCTCTTGGTTTGATTCCATTCCATTCCATTCCATTCCATTCCATTGCCCTCGGGTTGATTCCTTTCCATTCCATTCCATCCCTTCCCATTCCATTCCATTTCATTCCATTCCGCTCAGGTTGATTCAATTCCCTTCCTTTCCATTCCATTCCATTCCAATCCCTTTCATTCCACTCATGTTGATTCCATTCCATTCCATTCCATTCCATTCCATTCCATTCCATTGCATTCCATTCCACAACACTCATGTTATTTCCATTCCATTTCGTTCCACTCCATTCCATTCCGTTCCACTCCATTCCATTCCATTCCATTCCAGTAGATTCTTGCATTCCATTCTTTCCATTCCATTCCTTTCCATTCCCTTCCATTCCTTTCAATTACATTCCAGGTGATTCCATTCCATTCCATTGCATTCCATTCCATTCGATTTCATTGCATGGCATTCCATTCCATTCCATTGCATTCCTTTCCATTCCATTCCATTGCTTTCCATTCCACTCCTGTTGATTCCATTCAATCTCATTCCATTCAATTCCGTTTCACTAGCGTTGATTGCATTCCATTCCATTCCATTGCATTCCATTCCGTCTCATTCCATTCCATTCCATTCCGTTCAATTCCAATCCATTCCATTCCATTCCATTCCATTGCATTCCAATCGCGTTAAATCCATTCCATTCCATTCCATTCCTCTCGGGTTCTTACCATTCCATTCCATTCCTTTCCATTCCATTCCATTCCATTCGAATCCACTCGATATCACTCGGGTTGATGCCATTCCATTCCATTCTATTCCATTCCATTCCACTAGGTTTGATTCCAATACATTCCATTCCAATCCATTCCGTTCCATTCCATTCCACTCCATTCCATTCCATTGCATTCCAATCCATTCCATTCCTTTCATTCCATTCCATTCCATTGAATACCATTCCATTCCATTCCATGCCAATCCATTCCATTCCCATCCATTTCACTAGGGTTGATTCCATACAAATCCATTCCATTCCATTCCATTCCATTCCATTCCATTCCATTCCATTCCACTCCATTCCATTCCATTCCATTCCATTCCACTCCATTCCACTCGGGTTGGTTCCAATCCATTCCATTCCATTCCATTCCATTCCATTCCATTCCATTCCAATCCATTCCATTCCATACCTCTTGGTTTGATTCCATTCCATTCCATTCCATTCCATTCCATTCCATTCCATTCCATTCCATTGCCCTCGGGTTGATTCCTTTCTATTCCATTCTATCCCTTCCCATTCCATTCCATTTCATTCCATTCCACTCGAGTTGAATCAATTACATTCCTTTCCATTCCATTCCATTCCAATCCGTTTCATTCCACTCATGTTGATTCCATTCCATTCCATTCCGTTCCATGCAGGCTGTTTCTATTCCATTCCATTCCTTTCCATTCCATTCCATTCCTTTCCATTCCATTCCATTCCATTCCATTCCTTTCCATTCCTTTCCCTTCCATTCAATTAGATTCTTGTTGATTCTATTCCATTCCATTCCGTTCTATTCTACTACACTCCAATCCATTCCATTTCATTCCATTCCACTCCATTGCATACCACTCGGGTTGATTCCATTCTATTCCATTCGATTCCATTCCATTCAATTCGATTCCATTCCATTCCATTCCATTCCATTCCCCTATGGTTGATTATTTTCCTTTCCCTTCCATTCCATTCCATTCCATTCCATTCCATTCCATTCCATTCCATTCCATTCCATGCCGTTCTTTTCAATTCCATTGCATTCCATTACATTCCATTCCACCCGGATTGATTCCATTACATTCCATTCCATTCCACTCAGGTTGATTCCATTCCATTCCATTCCATTCCTTTCCAATCCATTCCATACCATTGCATTCCATTCCACTCCACTTGGTGTGATTCCATTCTATTCTATTCCATTCCATTGCATTTCATTCAACTCGGGTTGTTTCCATTCCATTCCATTCCATTCCTTTCATTCTGTTCCTTTGCATTCCATTCCATTCCATTCCATTCCATTCCATTCCATTGCATTCCACTCAGTTTGATTGAATTCCATTCTTTTCCTTTCCATTCCATTCCAATCCATTCCATTCCAATCGGGTTGGTTCCATCTCTTTCCATTCCATTCCATTCCATTCCACTTGGTTTGATTCCATTCCATTCCTTTCCAAACGATTCTGTTCCATTCCATTCCATTCCACTCCATTCCATTCCGTTGCACTCGGGTTCTATCCATTCCATTCCATTCCATTCCATTCCATTCCATTGCATTCCGTTGCACTCGGGTTCTCTCCATTCCATTCCATTCCATTCCATTCCATTCCAATCCATTCTTTTCCATTCCATTCCAGTTGATTCTATTCCATTCCATTCCATTCCATTCGAATCCATTCCATTCCAATCTCTTTTATTCCATTCCATTCCATTCGAATCCATTCCATTCCAATCGCATTTATTCCATTCCATTCCATTGCATTCTTTTCCATTCCATTGCATTCCATTTACCTCGCGTTGATTCCATTCCACTGGTATTGATTCTATTCCATTTCATTCCATTGCATTTCATTGCAATTCTTTCCGTTCTAGTTGATTTCATTTCATTCCATTCCATTCCACTAGGTTTGATTCCATTCCATTCCATTCCATTCCATTCCATTCCATTCCATTCCACTCCATTCCATTCCACTCGGGTTCATTCCATTCCTTGCCATTCCATTCCATTACATTCCTTTCCATTGGATTCCATTCCGTTGTACTCGAGTTTATTCCATTCCATTTCATTCCTTTCAATTCCTTTCTATGTCATTGCATTGCATTCCATTCCACTCGGGTTCCTTCTGTTCCATTCTATTCCAGTCCATTCCATCCTTTTCCATTCCATTCCATTCCACTCGGATTAATTGCATTCCATTCCATTCCATTCCATTCCATTCCATTCCATTCCATTCCATACCTTTCCAATCTGGTTGATTAAATTCCCTTCCTTTCCATTCCCTTCCCTTCCACTCCATTGTATTCCTCTAGGGTTTGTTCCTTTCCGTTTCTTTCCATTCCATTCCATTCCACTCCTGTTGATTCCACCCCATTCCATTCCATTACATTCCATTCCACACGGTTTGATTCCATTCCATTTCATTCCATTCCTTTGCATTCCAATGCATTCCAATCAGGTTGATTCTATTCCATTCCATTTCATTCCATTCCTTTCCACTCGTGTTCATTCCATTCCATTCCATTTCATTCCATTATATTCCATTCCATTCCATTAGATTCCATTCCATTCCAGTCGGTTTGATTCCCTTCCATTCCATTCCTTTCCATTCCAGTCCATTCCACTAGTTTTGATTCCATTCCATTTACTTCCATTCCATTCCATTCCATTCCACTGTTGTTGTTTCCATTCTGCTCCACTCCAATACATTACATTCCACTCGTGTTGATTCCATTCCTTTCCATTCCATTCCATTCCATTCCATTCCATTCCATTCCATTCCATGCCTTGGCATTCCATTCCAATCCATTCCATTCCACTCGGGTGGATTCCAATCCAATCCATTCCATTCCATTCTATTCCATTCCATTCCATTCCGGTTGATTCTGTACCATTCCATTCCATTCCATTCCATTCCATTCCATTCCATTCCATTTCATTCCATTCTACTTCATTCCATGCCACTTGGGTTGATTCTATTTTATTTCTTTCCATTGTGTTCCATTCCATTCGGTTCCTTTCAATTTCATTCCATTCCATTTCATTCCATTCCAGTCGGGTTAATTCCATTCCATTCCATCCATTCCACTCGGGTTGATTCCATTCCATTCCTTTGCATTCCATTCCACTCCACTTGGTTTGATTCCATTCCTTTCTATTCCATTCCATTCCATTCCATTCAACTCGGGTTGTTTCCATTCCATTCCATTCCATTCTATTTCTTTGCATTCCATTCCATACCATTCCATTCCATTCCATTCCATTCAATTCAACTCGGGTTGAATCAATTCTCTTCCTTTCCATTCCATTCCAATCCTATTCATTCCCTTCCACTCGGGTTGATTCCATTTCTTTCCATTCCATTCCATTCCATTCCTTTCCATTCCATTCCATTCCATTCCACTCTGGTTAATTCTATTCCATTCCATTCCGTTCTATTCCATTGCATTCCTTTCCATTCCATTCCATTCCATCCCATTCCATACCACTCCACTCGCGTTGATGCCATTCCATTCCCTTCCATTCCATTTCATTGCATTCCATTCCACTCGGGTTGATTCCATTCTATTCCATTACATTAATTTCGATTCCATTCCATTCCATTCCATTCCATTCCATTCCATACGTATCCAATATGGTTCATTAAATTCCATTCCGTTCCATTCCCTTCCCTTCCATTCCATTGTATTCCACTCGGGTTGATTCCTTTCCGTTTCATTCCATTCCATTCCATTCCACTCGTGTTGATTCCATCCCATTCCATTCCACTACATTCGATTCCAAACGGCTTGATTCCATTCCATTTCATTCCATTCCTTTGCATTCCAATGCATTCCACACATGCTGATTCTACTCCATTCCATTTCAATCCATTCCATTCCACTCATGTTCTTTCCATTCCATTTCATTCCATTCCATTCCATTAGATTCCATTCCATTCCAGTCGGTTAGATTTCATTTCATTCCATTCCTTTCCATTCCAGTCCTTTCCACTCGGGTTGATTCCATTCCATGTAATTCCATTCTATTCCATTGCATTCCATTCTGGTTGATTCCATTCTGTTCCATTGCAATACAATACATTCCACTCGTGTTGATTCCATTCCTTTCCATTCCATTCCATTCCATTCTATTCCATTCCATTCCGTTCCATTCCGGTTGATTCTATACCATTCCATTCCATTCTATTCCATTGCATTCCTTTCCATTCCATTTCATTCCATTCCACTTCCTTCCATGACACTCGGGTTGATTCTATTCTATTTCATTCCAATCCATTCCATTCCGTTCCTTTCAATTTCATTCCATTCCATTACATTCCATTCAACTCGGGTTAATTCCATTCCATTCCATTCCATTCCTTTCCATTCCATTGCATTCCATTGCACCCCACTTGGTTTGATTCCATTCCATTCTATTCCATTCCATTCCATTCCATTCAACTCCGGTTTTTTCCATTCCATTCCATTCTATTCCTTTGCATTCCATTCCATTCCATTCCATTCCATTTCACACGGGTTTACTTAATTTTCTTCCTTTCCTTTCCATTCCATTCCAATCCATTCAATTCCTCATGGGTTAATTCCTTTTCATTCTATTCCATTCCATTCCACTCCACTCCATTCCATTCCATTCCATTCCATTTCATTCCATTTCACTCATGTAGATTCTATTCCATTCCATTCCGTTCTATTCCATTGCACTCTTTCCATTCCATTGCATTCCATTCCATTCCAGTCGGGTTGATTCCATTCCATTCCATTCCATTCCATTCCCCTCCATTCCATTCCATTCAGGTTCTTTCTATTCCTTTCCATTCCGTTCTATTCCATTCCATTCGACTCCATTCCATTCCGTTCCATTGCATTCCATTCCATGCCAGTCGTATTGATTCCATTCCATTCCGTTCCAAACCAATCCATTCCATTCAATACCATTCCATTCCATTCCATTCCATTCCACTCGGGTTTTTCCATTC
The DNA here is from genome assembly GCF_029289425.2 of Pan paniscus. Taxonomy (NCBI): domain Eukaryota; kingdom Metazoa; phylum Chordata; class Mammalia; order Primates; family Hominidae; genus Pan; species Pan paniscus. The sequence continues at coordinate 37,817,410 of NC_073261.2, read as the reverse complement.
CATTCCATTCCATTCCATTCCAATCCATTCCCCTCGTTTTGATTCTATTACATCCCAATCCATTCCGTTCCAATCCACTCGTGTTGATTCTATTCCTTTTCTTTCCATTGCATTCCATCCCATTACTTCTCATTCCAGTTTATTCCATTCCATTCCATTCCATTCCATTCGGGTTGATTCCATTCCATTCCATTCCATTCCATTCCATTCCATTCCATTCCATTCCATTCCATTCCATTCCATTTCATTCCATTCCACTCGGGTTTATTCCATTCTATTCCATTCCATTCCTTTCCATTACATTCCATTCATTTCCATTACATTCCATTGCATTCCATTCCTTTCCATTCCATTCAGGTTGATTCTATTCCATTGCATTCCATTCCATTCCACTCCCTTGCATCCCCTTCCATTTCCTTCCCTTTCATTCCACTCAGGTTGATTCTATTCCATTCCTTTCCAATCCATTCCATTCCACTCGAGATGATTCCCTTCCATTCTATTCTATTCCATTCCATTCCATTCCATTCGATTCCACTTAAGTTGATTCTATTCCATTCCATTCCATTCCATTCCATTCCATTCCATTCCATTCCATTTCATTCCATTCCACTCGGGTTGATTCCATTCCATTCTATTCCATTCCAATCCATTCTATTCCATTCCATTCCATTCCTTTACTTTCAATTCCATTCCATTCCATTGCATTCCTTTCCATTTCGTTCCATTCCATTCCATTCCACTTAGGTTGATTCCATTCCAATCCATTCAATTCCATTCCAATCCTTTCCATTCCATTCCATTCCGTTACATTCCATTCCATTCCGTTCCGTTCCGTTCCATTCCATTCCATTCCATTCCGTTCCATTTCATTCCATTCCATTACATTCCATTCCAGTTGATTCAATTCCATTCCATTGAATTCAATGATATTCCATTACATTCCACTCGCGTTGATTCCAATCCATTCCACTTCATTCCATTCCATTCCATTCCATTACACATAGGTTGATTCTATTCCATTCCAATTCATTCTATTCGTGTTTATTCCATTCCATTCCATTCCATTCCACTCCATTGCATTCCATTCCATTTTATTCCACTCGGGTTTTTTCCATTCCATTCTATTCCACTGCAATCTATTCCATCCGATTCCATTCCATTCCATTCTATTCCAATTGCGTTTATTCCATTCCTTTCCATTGCATTCTATTCCATTCCATTCCATTCCATTCCACTCGGGTTGATTCCATTCCATTCCATTCCATTGCATTCCATTCCACTTAATTCCATTCCTTTGCATTCCATTCCTTTCCAGGCCATTGCATTCCATTCATATCGTGATGATTTCATTCCATTCCTTTCCCTTCCATTCCATTCCATTCCAATTGATTCCATGCCTTTCCATTGCATTCCATTCCATTGCATTCCACTCAGGTTGATTCCATTCCATTCCATTGAATTCCATTGAATTCCATTCCACTCCATTCCATTCCATTCCATTCCATTCCATTCCACTCCATTACATTCTATTCCATTCCATTCCATTCCACTCCATTCCATTTCATTCCACTCGGGTTGATTCCTTTTCATTCCATTTCATTCCATTCTATGCCATTCCATGGCATTGCATTCCGTTCCGTTGCATTCCATTCGCTTTAATTCCATTCCATTCAATTCCTTTCCATTGCAGTCCATTCCATTCCATTCCATTCCTTTTCATTCCACTCAGGTTGATTCTATTACATTCCAATCCATTCCCTTCCATTTGATTCCATTCCATTCCATGCCTTCCATTCCATTCCATTCCACTTGCGTTGATGCAATTCCATTCAATTCGATTCCATTCCATTCCTTTCCATTCCACTCCGGTTTATTCCATTCCCTTCCATTCCATTCCATTCCATTTCACTCGCGCTGATTGCATTCCATTCCAATCTATTCCATTCCTTTGTCTTCCATTCCATTCCATTCCATTTCACTCGCGCTGATTGCCTTCCATTCCAATCTATTCCGTTCCTTTGTCTTCCATTCCCTTCCATTTCATTCCATTCCATTCCATTCCATTCCATTCCCTTCCATTCCAGTCGTGTTGAATCCATTCCATTCCATTCCATTTCCTTCCATTCTATTCCATTCAATTCCATTCTTCTCGAGTTGATTCAATTCTATGCTAATCCAGTCCTTTCCTTTTCATTCCACTCCTGATTATTCCATTCCATTCCATTCCATTCCATTCCATGCCATTCCATTCCATTCCATTGAATGCAATTCCATTCCATTCCATTCCTGTTGATTCGATTGCATTCCATTCCATTCCATTCCATTCCATTCCATTCCATTCCGTTCCATTCCGTTCCAATCCATTGCATTCCATTCCATAACACTCATGTTGTTTGCATTCCATTTCATTCCACTCCATTCCATTCCGTTCCATTCCAGTAGATTCTTGCCATTCCCTTCTTTCCATTTCATTCCATTCCATTCCCTTCCATTCCTTTCGATTTCATTGCATTGAATTCCATTCCTTCCCATTGCATTCCTTTCCATTCCATTCCATTGCATTCCATTCCACTCCGGTTGATTCCATTCCATTTCATTCCATTCAATTCCGTTTCACTAGCGTTGATTGCATTCCATTCCATTCCATTCCATTCCATTCCGTCTCATTCCATTCCATTCCATTCCAATCCATTCCATTCCATTCCATTCCATTGCATTCCAATCGTGTTAAATCCATTCCATTCCATTCCGTTCCTCGCGGGTTCTTACCATTCCATTCCTTTCCATTCCATTCCATTCCATTCTAATCCACTCGATTTCACTCGTGTTGATACCATTCCATTCCATTCTATTCCATTCCATTGCATTCCATTCCACTAGGTTTGATTCCAATACATTCCATTCCACTCCATTCCATTCCATTGCATTCCATTCCATTCCATTCCATTCCATTCCATTCCATTCCATTCCTTTGAATACCATTCCATTCCCTTCCATGCCAATCCATTCCAATCCATTCATTTCCGTTCCATTGCATTCCATTCCATTCCATTCCACTCGGGTTGATTCCATACACTTCCATACCATTGTACTGTATTGCATTCCATTCCATTTCACTCGGGTTGATTCCATTTCATTCCATTTTATTCCATTCCATTCCATTCCATTCCATTCCATTGAATTCCATTTCATTCCACTCGTGTTGATTCCATTCCATTCCATTCCATTCCATTCCATTCCATTCCATTCCACTCCATTCCATTCCATTCCACTCCATTCCATTCCATTCCATTCCATTCCATTCCATTCCACTCCATTCCACTCGGGTTGGTTCCAATCCATTCCAATCCATTCCATTCCATTCCATTCCATTCCATTCCATTCCATTCCATTCCATTCCATTCCATTCCATTGCATTCCATTCCATTCCATTCCATTCCATTCCATTCCATTCCATTCCATTCCATTCCATACCTCTTGGTTTGATTCCATTCCATTCCATTCCATTCCATTCCATTCCATTCCATTGCCCTCGGGTTGATTCCTTTCCATTCCATTCTATCCCTTCCCATTCCATTCCATTTCATTCCATTCCGCTCAGGTTGATTCAATTCCCTTCCTTTCCATTCCATTCCATTCCAATCTCTTTCATTCCACTCATGTTGATTCCATTCCATTCCATTCCATTCCATTCCATTGCATTCCATTCCACAACACTCATGTTATTTCCATTCCATTTCGTTCCACTCCATTCCATTCCGTTCCACTCCATTCCATTCCATTCCATTCCAGTAGATTCTTGCATTCCATTCTTTCCATTCCATTCCTTTCCATTCCCTTCCATTCCTTTCAATTACATTCCAGGTGATTCCATTCCATTCCATTGCATTCCATTCCATTCGATTTCATTGCATGGCATTCCATTCCATTCCATTGCATTCCTTTCCATTCCATTCCATTGCTTTCCATTCCACTCCTGTTGATTCCATTCAATCTCATTCCATTCAATTCCGTTTCACTAGCGTTGATTGCATTCCATTCCATTCCATTGCATTCCATTCCGTCTCATTCCATTCCATTCCATTCCGTTCAATTCCAATCCATTCCATTCCATTCCATTCCATTGCATTCCAATCGCGTTAAATCCATTCCATTCCATTCCATTCCTCTCGGGTTCTTACCATTCCATTCCATTCCTTTCCATTCCATTCCATTCCATTCGAATCCACTCGATATCACTCGGGTTGATGCCATTCCATTCCATTCTATTCCATTCCATTCCACTAGGTTTGATTCCAATACATTCCATTCCAATCCATTCCGTTCCATTCCATTCCACTCCACTCCATTCCATTGCATTCCAATCCATTCCATTCCTTTCATTCCATTCCATTCCATTGAATACCATTCCATTCCATTCCATGCCAATCCATTCCATTCCCATCCATTTCACTAGGGTTGATTCCATACAAATCCATTCCATTCCATTCCATTCCATTCCATTCCATTCCATTCCATTCCATTCTATTCCATTCCATTCCACTCCATTCCACTCGGGTTGTTTCCAATCCATTCCATTCCATTCCATTCCATTCCAATCCATACCTCTTGGTTTGATTCCATTCCATTCCATTCCATTCCATTCCATTCCATTCCATTCCATTCCATTGCCCTCGGGTTGATTCCTTTCTATTCCATTCTATCCCTTCCCATTCCATTACATTTCATTCCATTCCACTCGAGTTGAATCAATTACATTCCTTTCCATTCCATTCCATTCCAATCCGTTTCATTCCACTCATGTTGATTCCATTCCATTCCATTCCGTTCCATGCAGGCTGTTTCTATTCCATTCCATTCCTTTCCGTTCCATTCCATTCCTTTCCATTCCATTCCATTCCATTCCATTCCTTTCCATTCCTTTCCCTTCCATTCAATTAGATTCTTGTTGATTCTATTCCATTCCATTCCGTTCTATTCTACTACACTCCAATCCATTCCATTTCATTCCATTCCACTCCATTGCATACCACTCGGGTTGATTCCGTTCTATTCCATTCGATTCCATTCCATTCAATTCGATTCGATTCCATTCCATTCCATTCCATTCCCCTATGGTTGATTATTTTCCTTTCCCTTCCATTCCATTCCATTCCATTCCATTCCATTCCATTCCATTCCATTCCATTCCATGCCGTTCTTTTCAATTCCATTGCATTCCATTACATTCCATTCCACCCGGATTGATTCCATTGCATTCCATTCCATTCCACTCAGGTTGATTCCATTCCATTCCATTCCATTCCTTTCCAATCCATTCCATACCATTGCATTCCATTCCACTCCACTTGGTGTGATTCCATTCTATTCTATTCCATTCCATTGCATTTCATTCAACTCGGGTTGTTTCCATTCCATTCCATTCCATTCCTTTCATTCTGTTCCTTTGCATTCCATTCCATTCCATTCCATTCCATTCCATTCCATTCCATTCCATTCCATTCCATTCCATTGCATTCCACTCAGTTTGATTGAATTCCATTCCTTTCCTTTCCATTCCATTCCAATCCATTCCATTCCAATCGGGTTGGTTCCATCTCTTTCCATTCCATTCCATTCCATTCCATTCCACTTGGTTTGATTCCATTCCATTCCTTTCCAAACGATTCTGTTCCATTCCATTCCATTCCACTCCATTCCATTCCGTTGCACTCGGGTTCTATCCATTCCATTCCATTCCATTCCATTCCATTCCATTCCATTCCATTGCATTCCGTTGCACTCGGGTTCTCTCCATTCCATTCCATTCCATTCCATTCCATTCCAATCCATTCCTTTCCATTCCATTCCAGTTGATTCTATTCCATTCCATTCCATTCCATTCGAATCCATTCCATTCCAATCGCTTTTATTCCATTCCATTCCATTCGAATCCATTCCATTCCAATCGCATTTATTCCATTCCATTCCATTGCATTCTTTTCCATTCCATTGCATTCCATTTACCTCGCGTTGATTCCATTCCATTCCATTCCATTCCACTGGTATTGATTCTATTCCATTTCATTCCATTGCATTTCATTGCAATTCTTTCCGTTCTAGTTGATTTCATTTCATTCCATTCCATTCCACTAGGTTTGATTCCATTCCATTCCATTCCATTCCATTCCATTCCATTCCATTCCACTCCATTCCATTCCACTCGGGTTCATTCCATTCCTTGCCATTCCATTCCATTACATTCCTTTCCATTGGATTCCATTCCGTTGTACTCGAGTTTATTCCATTCCATTTCATTCCTTTCAATTCCTTTCTATGTCATTGCATTGCATTCCATTCCACTCGGGTTCATTCTGTTCCATTCTATTCCAGTCCATTCCATCCTTTTCCATTCCATTCCATTCCTCTCGGATTAATTGCATTCCATTCCATTCCATTCCATTCCATTCCATTCCATTCCATACCTTTCCAATCTGGTTGATTAAATTCCCTTCCTTTCCATTCCCTTCCCTTCCACTCCATTGTATTCCTCTAGGGTTTGTTCCTTTCCGTTTCTTTCCATTCCATTCCATTCCACTCCTGTTGATTCCATCCCATTCCATTCCATTACATTCCATTCCACACGGTTTGATTCCATTCCATTTCATTCCATTCCTTTGCATTCCAATGCATTCCAATCAGGTTGATTCTATTCCATTCCATTTCATTCCATTCCTTTCCACTCGTGTTCATTCCATTCCATTCCATTTCATTCCATTATATTCCATTCCATTCCATTAGATTCCATTCCATTCCAGTCGGTTTGATTCCCTTCCATTCCATTCCTTTCCATTCCAGTCCATTCCACTAGTTTTGATTCCATTCCATTTACTTCCATTCCATTCCATTCCATTCCACTGTTGTTGTTTCCATTCTGCTCCACTCCAAATCATTACATTCCACTCGTGTTGATTCCATTCCTTTCCATTCCATTCCATTCCATTCCATTCCAATCCATTCCATGCCTTTGCATTCCATTCCAATCCATTCCATTCCACTCGGGTGGATTCCAATCCAATCCATTCCATTCCATTCTATTCCATTCCATTCCATTCCGGTTGATTCTGTACCATTCCATTCCTTTCTATTGCATTCCATTCCATTCCATTTCATTCCATTCTACTTCATTCCATGCCACTTGGGTTGATTCTATTTTATTTCTTTCCATTGTGTTCCATTCCATTCGGTTCCTTTCAATTTCATTCCATTCCATTTCATTCCATTCCAGTCGGGTTAATTCCATTCCATTCCATCCATTCCACTCGGGTTGATTCCATTCCATTCCTTTGCATTCCATTCCACTCCACTTGGTTTGATTCCATTCCTTTCTATTCCATTCCATTCCATTCCATTCAACTCGGGTTGTTTCCATTCCATTCCATTCCATTCTATTTCTTTGCATTCCATTCCATACCATTCCATTCCATTCCATTCCATTCAATTCAACTCGGGTTGAATCAATTCTCTTCCTTTCCATTCCATTCCATTCCTATTCATTCCCTTCCACTCGGGTTGATTCCATTTCTTTCCATTCCATTCCATTCCATTCCTTTCCATTCCATTCCACTCTGGTTAATTCTATTCCATTCCATTCCGTTCTATTCCATTGCATTCCTTTCCATTCCATTCCATTCGATCCCATTCCATACCACTCCACTCGCGTTGATGCCATTCCATTCCCTTCCATTCCATTTCATTGCATTCCATTCCACTCGGGTTGATTCCATTCTATTCCATTACATTAATTTCGATTCCATTCCATTCCATTCCATTCCATTCCATTCCATTCCATTCCATACGTATCCAATATGGTTCATTAAATTCCATTCCGTTCCATTCCCTTCCCTTCCATTCCATTGTATTCCACTCGGGTTGATTCCTTTCCGTTTCATTCCATTCCATTCCATTCCACTCGTGTTGATTCCATCCCATTCCATTCCACTACATTCGATTCCAAACGGCTTGATTCCATTCCATTTCATTCCATTCCTTTGCATTCCAATGCATTCCACACATGCTGATTCTACTCCATTCCATTTCAATCCATTCCATTCCACTCATGTTCTTTCCATTCCATTTCATTCCATTCCATTCCATTAGATTCCATTCCATTCCAGTCGGTTAGATTTCATTTCATTCCATTCCTTTCCATTCCAGTCTTTTCCACTCGGGTTGATTCCATTCCATGTAATTCCATTCTATTCCATTCCATTCCATTCTGGTTGATTCCATTCTGTTCCATTCCAATACAATACATTCCACTCGTGTTGATTGCATTCCTTTCCATTCCATTCCATTCCATTCTATTCCATTCCATTCCGTTCCATTCCGGTTGATTCTATACCATTCCATTCCATTCTAGTCCATTGCATTCCTTTCCATTCCATTTCATTCCATTCCACTTCCTTCCATGCCACTCGGGTTGATTCTATTCTATTTCATTCCAATCCATTCCATTCCGTTCCTTTCAATTCCATTCCATTCCATTCCATTCCTTTCCATTCCATTGCATTCCATTGCACCCCACTTGGTTTGATTCCATTCCATTCTATTCCATTCCATTCCATTCCATTCAACTCCGGTTTTTTCCATTCCATTCCATTCTATTCCTTTGCATTCCATTCCATTCCATTCCATTCCATTTCACACGGGTTTACTTAATTTTCTTCCTTTCCTTTCCATTCCATTCCAATCCATTCAATTCCTCATGGGTTAATTCCTTTTCATTCTATTCCATTCCATTCCACTCCACTCCATTCCATTCCATTCCATTCCATTTCATTGCATTTCACTCATGTAGATTCTATTCCATTCCATTCCGTTCTATTCCATTGCATTCTTTCCATTCCATTGCATTCCATTCCATTCCAGTCGGGTTGATTCCATTCCATTCCATTCCATTCCATTCCATTCCATTCCATTCCATTCCCCTCCATTCCATTCCATTCAGGTTCTTTCTATTCCTTTCCATTCCGTTCTATTCCATTCCATTCGACTCCATTCCATTCCGTTCCATTGCATTCCATTCCATGCCAGTCGTATTGATTCCATTCCATTCCGTTCCAAACCAATCCATTCCATTCAATACCATTCCATTCCATTCCATTCCATTCCACTCGGGTTTTTCCATTCCATTCCATTCCATTCCATTCCATTCCATTCCATTCCAATCCATTCCCCTCGTTTTGATTATATTACATCCTAATCCATTCCATTCCAATCCACTCGTGTTGATTCTATTCCTTTTCTTTCCATTGCATTCCATCCCATTATTTCTCTTTCCAGTTTATTCCATTTCTTTCCATTCCATTCCAATCGGGTTGATTCCATTCCATTCCATTCCATTCCATTCCACTCGGTTTCATTCCATTCCGTTCCACTCTATTCCATTCAATTGCACTCGTGTTGTTACCATTTCATTCCATTCCATTCCATTTCATTCCCTTGCATTCCATTAGATTCCATTCCATTGCACTCGGGATGATTCCATTCCATTTCATTCATTTCCATTCCTTTCTATGTCATTGCATTCCATTCCATTACACTCGGGTTGATTCCATTCCATTCTATTCCATTGCAATCCATTCTTTTCCATTCCATTCCATTCCATTCCATTCTTTTCAATTCCACTCGGGTTTATTGCATTCCAATCCATTCCATTCCATTCCATTCTATTGCATTCCATTCCATTCCATTCCTTACCATTACACTCTGCTTGATTCCATTACATTCCATTCCATTCGATTCCATTGCCTTCCATTCCATGTTATTCCACTAGGGTTGATTCCTTTCCATTTCATGGCATTCCATTCCATTCCACTTGGATTGATTCCAGTTCATTCCATTCCATTCCATTGCATTGCACCCAGATTGTTTCCATTCCATTCCATTCCATTCCTTTGCATTCCAATGCATTCCATTCGGGCAGATTCTATACCATTCCATTTCATTCCAATCCTTTCTACTAATGTTGATTCCATTCCATTCCATTCCATTCCATTCTATTGCATTCCATTCCATTAGATTCCATTCCATTCCTTCGGTTTGAATCCATTCCATTCCATTCTTTCCATTGCAGTCCATTGCACTCGGGTTGATTCCATTCCATTTAATCCATTCCATTCCATTCCATTCCACTCTTGTTGTTTCAATTGTGTTCCATTCCAATAGATTACATTCCACACGTGTTGACTCCATTCCTTTCCATTCCATTCTATTGCATTCGATTCCATTCTATTGCATTCCATTCCATTGCATTAGATTCCATTCTATTACATTCCATTCCATTGCATTAGATTCCATTCTATTGCATTCCATTCCATTCCATTCCATTCCACTCGGGTGGATTCCATTCCATTCCATTCCATTGCATTCCTTTGCATTCCATTCCATTCCATTCCATTCCATTGCATTCCATTGCATTCCATTCCATTCCATTCCATTCCATTCCATTCCATTCCATTCCATTCAGGTTGATTCTATTCCATTCCATTCCGTTGTATTCCATACTATTCCATTCCATTCCATTCCATTTCATTCCGTTCCTCTCCATTCGTTGCCAATCGTGTTGTTTCCATTCTACTCCATTCCATTCCATCCCATTCTATTCCAATCCACTCAGATTGATTCCATTCCATTGCATTCCATTCCATTCCATTCCATTCCATAACATTCCATTCCATTCCATTCCATTCCTCTCAATTCCACTCGGGTTGATTGCATTCCATTCCATTCCATTCCGTTCCTTTCAATTCCATTCCACTACATTCCATTCCATTCCACTCCGGTTGATTTCATTCCATTCCATTGCACTGGGATTGATTCCATTCCACTCCATTACTTTCCATTCCATTCCATTCCATTCCATTCCATTCCACTTGGTTTGATTCCATTCCATACTATTCCATTCCATTTCATTCCATTCCATTCGCGTTGATTCCATTCCATTCCATTCCATTCCATTCCATTCCATTCCATTCCATTCCATTCTATTCCATTCCATTGCATTCCATTCCTTTCCATTCCATTCGATTCAATTCTACTCGGGTTGACCCAATTACATTGCTTTCCTTTCCATTCCATTGCAATCCATTCCATTCCACTCGGGTTGATTCCTTTTCATTACGTTCCTTTCCACTACTTTCGATTCAATTTGACTCGGCTTGATTTCATTCCTTTCCTTTCCGTTCCATTACATTTCCCTCGGGTTGATTGCATTCCATTCCATTCCTTTCCAATCACGTTAATTCCATTCCATTCCATTTCATTATATTCCATTCCATTCCGTTTCATTCCACACGCGTTGATATTATTCCATTCCATTCCTTTCCAATCACGTTAATTCCACTCCATTCCATTTCATTATATTCCATTCCATTCCGTTTCATTCCACACGCGTTGATACTATTCCATTCCATTCCAAACCTTTCCATTCCACTCGGGTTGTTTCCGTTTCATTATATTCCATTCCAGCCCATTCCATTCAATTCCACTCGGCTTGATTCAATTCCTTTCAATTCCTTTCCATTACATTTCCCTTGGGTGGATTCCATTCCATTTCATTCCATTCCATTTCATTATATTCCATTACACTCCATTTCATTCCACACGTGTTGATACCATTCCATTCCATTCCATTCTATTCCATTCCACTCAGTTTGATTCCATTCCATTACATTGGAATCCACTCCTTTCCATTCCATTCTATTTCATTCCATTCCAAACCATTCCATTCGATTCCATTCCACTCCATTCGAATTGATTCTATTCCATTACTTTCCATTGCATTCCATTCCATTCCATTCCATTCAATTCCTTTCCTTTCCACTATTGTTGACTCCAATCCATTACATTCCATTCCACTGCATTCGTTTTGATTCCCTTCCACTCCATTCCATTTCATTCCATTCCATTCCATTCTATTCCATTTCATTCAATTTCATTTTATTCCACTTGGGTTGATTCCACGCCATTCCATTCCATTCCACTCTGGTTGATTCCATTCCTTTCCATTCCATTCCACTCCATTCCATTCCCCTCGAGTTCATTCCATTCTATGCCAGTCCATTCCATTCAACCCGGGTTTTTCCATTCCATTCCATTCCATTCCATTCCATTCCATTCCATTCCACTCGGGTTGATTCAATTATCTTCCTTTCCTTTGCATTCCATTCCATTCCATTCCATTCCACACGGGTTGATTCCATTTCATTCCATTCCATTCCATTGCATTCCATTCCATTCCATTCTATTCCATTTCACTCCACACCGATTGATTCTATTCCATTCCATTCCGTTCTATTCCATTCCATTCCTTTCCATCCCATACCATTACTTTCCGTTCCATTCCTTTCTATTCCATTTCACTCGGGTTGATTCCATTTAATTCCATTTCATTCCATTCTACTCCATTCCTTTCCATTCCACTCCATTCCATTCCACTCAGATTCTTTCTATTCCATTCCATTCTATTCCATTTCATTCCACTCCATTCCATTCCATTCCATTGCGTTCCATTCCATGTCACTTGGGTTGATTCCATTCCGTTCCGTTCCACTCCATTACATTCCATTCCACTCCATTCCACTCCGGTTTATTCTATTCCTCTCATTTCCATTCCATTTAATTCAATTACAATCCGTTACATAACATTACTTTCCCTTCACTTCCATTCGGGATAATTCCATTCCATTCCCTTCCATTCCATTCCATTCCATTCCATTCCTTTTCTTTCCATTCCATTCAACTCGGGTTTATTCCATTCTATTCCATTCCATTCCATTCCATTCCATTAAATTCCATTCTATTCCATTCCATTCCATTCCAATTGGTTTGATTCCATTCTATTCCAATCCATTCCATTCCATTCCGTTCCACTCGGTTGATTCCATTCCATTGCATTCCATTCCTTTCCATTCCATTCACGTTTATTCCATTTCATTCCATTCCATTCCTTTCCATTCCATTGCATTCCATTTCCCGCGCATTGATTCCATTCCATTCCTTTCCATTTCATTCCATTCGTGTTGATGCTATTCCATTCCATCCCATTGTATTTCATTCCATTACTTTCCATTCCAGTTGATTTCGTTTCATTCAATTTCATTTCACTAGGGTGGATACCATTCCTTTCCATTCCATTCCACTTGGGTTCATTCCTTTCCATTCCATTCCATTCCATTACAATCCTTTCCATTAGATTCCTTTCCATTGTACTCAGGTTGATTCCGTTCCATTTCATCCCTTTCCATTCCTTTCTATGTCATTCCATTGCAGTCCTTTCCAATCGCGTTCATTCCATTCCATTCTATTCCATTCCATTCCATCTTTTTTCATTCTATTCCATTCCACTCGGGTTTATTGCATTCCATTCCATTCCATTGCAGTCCTTTCCATTCCATACATTTCCAATCTCGTTGATTCCATTCCATTCCATTCCATTCCCTTTCATTCCATTGTATTCCACTCATGTTCTTTCATTTCCGTTTCATTCCATTCCATTCGATTCCACGCGTATTGATTTCATCCCATTCCACTCCATTCCAGTACACATGGGTTTATTCAATTCCATTCCCTTCCATTCCTTTGCATTCCAATGCATTCCACTCATGTTGATTCTACTCAATTTCAATTCATTCTATTCCATTTCACTCGAGTTCATTCCATTCCTTTCCATTCCATTCCATTCCATTCCACTCCATTCCATTCCATTAGATTCCATTCCATTCCTGTCGGTTTGATTCCATTCCATTCCATTCCATTTAATTCCATTCCATTCCATTCCATTCCACTCTGGTTGTTTCCATTCTGTTCAATTCCAGTACATTACATTCCACTCGTGTTGATTTCATTCCTTTCCATTGCATTCCATTCCATTGCATTCCATTCCATTGCATTCCATTCAATTCCATTCCATTCCACTCGGGTTGATTCCATTCCATTGCATTGCATTCCATTCCATTCCACTAGGATTAATTCAATTCAATTCCATTCCATTTCATTGCACTCGGCTTGTTTCCATTCCACTCCATTCTACTGCATTCCATTCCATTCCATTCCATTTCAGTTGATTCCATTTCATTCCGTACCATTCTATTCCATTCCATCCCATCCCATTCCAACCGTCTTGATTTCATTCCATTCCATTCCATTCCATTCCATTCCATTCCATTCCATTCCATTCCATTCCACTCCAGTTGATTCCATTCCATTCCATTCCATTCCAATTCACCCCGGATAATTCCATTGCATTCCATTCCATTCCATTTCACTCGCGTTGATTGCATTCCATTCCATTCCATTACGTTCCATTCCATTCCATCCCATTCCATTCCTTTCCATACCAGTCGATTCCATTCCGTTTCATACCATTCCATTCCTTTCTATTCCGTTCCATTCCATTCCATTCCACTTCATTCCTTACCATTCAATTTGGCTTGATTCCATTCCAGCCCATTCCATTTTATTACAATCCCTTCCATTCCAATCCATTCTCCTCGACTTGACTGCATTCCATTTCATTCCATTCCATTGCATTCCATTCCATTCCATTCCATTCCATTCCATTCCATTCCGGTTGATTCCATTCCATTCCCTTCTATTCCAATCCTTTGTATTCCATTTCATTCCTTTCCTTTCCACTCGGGTTGATTCCATTCTATTCCATTGCATTCCATTCCATTCCATTCCATTCGCGTTTATTCCATTCCATTCCATTGAATTCCTTTCCATTCCACTGCATTCCTTTCCAGTCCACTGCATTCCATATCCCTCGCGTTGATTCCATTCCATTCCTCTCTGTTCCATTACATTCCACTCAGGTTTATTCCATTCCATTCCATTCCGTTCCGTTCCATTTCATTCCATTCCATTCCACTCACATTGATTCCACTCCATTCCATTCCATTTCATTTCATTCGATTCCATTCCATTCCATTCAACTCGCTTTTATTCCATTCCATTGTATTCCATTCCATTCCATTCCATTGCGTTCCACTCACGTTGATTCCATTCCATTCCATTCCTTTCCATTCCGTTCCACTCGGCGTGATTCGATGCCATTCCATTCCACTCCACTCCATTATGTTCCATTCAATTCTGGTTGATTCCTTTCCATTCCTACCCATTCCATTCCAATCCATTCCCTTCCATTCCTGTTGATTCCATTCCAGTCCATTCCATTCCGTTCCTTTCAATTCCACAATTGTTGACTCCATTCCGTTCCATTCCATTCCATTGGAGTTTATTCTATTCCATTCCATTCCATTGCATTCCATTCCATTCCACTGCATTCTGTTCCACTGGGGTTGATTCCATTCTATTCCATTCCGTTCCACTCGGGTTTTTTTCCATTCCATTTCATTGCTTTCCACTCCATTCCATACAAATCCGATGTGGTGGATTCCATTCCATTCCATTCCATTCTATTCCCTTCCATTCCATTCTTTTCCACACGGGTTGATTTATTTCCATTTGATTCCATCCAATTCCATTCCACTAGGGTTGATTCCATTCCATTCCATGGCATTCCACTGCATTCCACTCGGGATGATTCCATTCCATTCCAATTCAAACCGAGTGGAATGATATGGAATGCAATGAAATTGAATGGAATTTAATGGAATGGAAACAACCCGAGTTTAACAGAATGGAATGGAATTGTATGGAATGGAATGGACTGGAGTGGATTGGAATGGAATGGAATCAACTTGCGTGGTATGGCAAGGAATGGACTGGAATAGAATGGAAAGGAAGGGAATAGAATGGAATGGAATGGACAGGACTAGAATGGAGTGGAATGGAATGAAATGGAATTAACCCGAGTGGATAGTAACGAAATGGATTGGAATGGAATGAAATTAACTGGAATGTAATGGAATCAACCCGAGTGGAATGGAATGGAATGGAACGCAATGGAATGCAATGGAATGGAATGGAATGGAATGGAGTGGAATGGAATGAAATCAACCTCAGTTAAAAGCAATGGAATTGAATTGAATGGACTGGATTGGAATAGAATGGACTGGACTGGAATCAACCAGAAGGGAATGGAATGGAATGGAAAGGAATGGAATGGAACGCAATGGAATTCAATGGAATGGAATGGAATGGAATGGAGTGGAATGGAATGAAATCAACCTCAGTTAAAAGCAATGGAATTGAATTGAATGGACTGGATTGGAATAGAATGGACTGGACTGGAATCAACCAGAAGGGAATGGAATGGAATGGAAAGGAATGGAATGGAATGGAATGGAATTTAATAGAAAGGAATCAACCCAGTGGAACGACATGGAATGGAATTGAAGAGAATTGAATGGAATGGAATGGAATGGAATCAACACGAGGGGAACAAAGTCGATTGTAATGGAATGGAATGGAATGGAATGGAATGGAATGGAATGCAATGAAATTAAATTAACCTGAGTGTAAAGAATGGAAGGGAATAGAAAGGAATAGAATGGAAAGTAATTGAATGGAATGGAAAGAAATAAGCTGCAATGGAATGAAATGGAATGCAATGAAATGGAATGGAATTAACCCGTGTGGAATGGCATGGAACGGAATGGAATGCAATGGAATGGAATGGAATGGAATGGAATGGAATGGAATCAACCTGAGTGGAAAGAAATGGAATGGAATGGAACGTAATGGAATGGAAGGTCGTCAAACCGAGTGGAAAGGAATGGAATGGAATGGAATGGAGTGGAATGGAATGGATCAACAAAAGTAGAAACAAATTTGATGTAATGCAAACGAATCAAATTGAGTCAACTGCAATGAAATGTACTGGAATGGAATGAAATGGAATGGAATGGAATGAAATGGAATGGAATGAACCCAAGTGGAATGGAATGGAATGGATTCAATTGGAATGGAATGGAATGGAATGGAAAAATTCAAAGTCGATTGGAATGGAATTGAAGGGAATCGAATCATCCGGAGTGCAATGGAATGGAATGGAATGGAATGGAATGGAATGGAATGGAATCAACCTGAGTGGAAAGAAATGGAATGGAATGGAACGTAATGGAATGGAAGGTCGTCAAACCGAGTGGAAAGGAATGGAATGGAATGGAATGGAGTGGAATGGAATGGATCAACAAAAGTAGAAACAAATTTGATGTAATGCAAACGAATCAAATTGAGTCAACTGCAATGAAATGTACTGGAATGGAATGAAATGGAATGGAATGGAATGAAATGGAATGGAATGAACCCAAGTGGAATGGAATGGAATGGATTCAATTGGAATGGAATGGAATGGAATGGAAAAATTCAAAGTCGATTGGAATGGAATTGAAGGGAATCGAATCATCCGGAGTGCAATGGAATGGAATGGAATGGAATGGAATGGAATGGAATGGAATGGAATGAAATGGTATGGAAACAACCCGAGTCGAATGGAATTGAATGGAATGGGATGGAATGGAATGGAAAGGAATGGAATGGAATGGGACTGCATGAACACGAGTGGAATGTAATGTAATGTAATGTAATGGAATGGAATGGAATGGAATGGAATGCAATGGAATGAAATCACCACGAGAGGAACTGAATTGAATGTAATGGAATGGATTTAACCCGAGTGGAATTTAATGAAATATGATGTAATGGAATGGACTGCAATGGAATTAACTGGAATGGAAAGCAATGGAGTGGAATGGAATGGAATGGATTGGAATGGAATGGAATCAAACTGAGTGTAATGTAATGGAATGGAATGAAACGCAATGGAATGGAATGGAAAGGAATGGAATGGAATGGAATGGAATGGAATGGAATCAAAATGAATGGTATGGAATGGAATGGAATTGAATGGAAGGGAAAGGTATGGAATGGAATTGAATGGAATGTAATGGAATCAAAATGAATGCTATGGAATGGAATGGAATTGAATGGAATGGAATGGTATGAAATGGAATTTAATGGCATGAACCCGAGTGGATTGGAATGGAATCGAATGGAAAGAAATGGAATCAACACGAAAGCATTGGAAAGGAAAGGAATGGAATGGAAGAGAGTGGAATGGAATAAACCCGAGTGCAGCTGAATGCAATGGAATGGAAAGGAATCGAATGGAATGGAATGGAGTCAACCTGAGTGGAAAGAATGGAACGAAATTGAATAGATTGAAATGGAATAGAATGGAATTGAATGGATTCAAGCAGATTGGAATGGAACAACGTAGATTAGAATTGAATCAACTGAAATGGAATGGAATGGAATGGAATGGAATGGAAAACAATGGAACGTAATAGAATGGAATGGAAAGGAAGGAATCAACGCGAGTGAAACGGAATGGATTGGAATGCAGTGGAATGGAATGGACTGGAATGAAATGTAATGGAATGCAATGAAATGGATTCAAACTGAGTGGAATGGAATGGAAAGCAATAGAACGGAATGGAATGGAATATAACGGAATGGAATGAAAAGGAATCATCCGGAATGGAGAGGAATGAAATGGAATGAAATGGATTGGAATGGAATAAAGCAGGGTGGAAAGGATTGGAATGGAATGGAGTGGAATGGAAAGGAATGGAAGGGAATTGAATGGAATGGAATGACATTGAATTGATTGGAATAGAATGCAATGGAATGGAATGGAATGGAATGCAATCATCCCAAGGGGAATGGAATGGAATGGAATGGAATGTAAAGGAATGAAATGGAATGGTATGGGAAGGAATGGAATGAATTCAACTTGAAGGGAGGGAAATGAAATGGTTTGCAAAGCAATGGAACGGAATGGAATATACCAGACTGTAATGGAATGGAATGGAATGGGATGGAAATGATTGGAACGGAATGGAATGGAATGGAATGGAAAGAAATGGAATGGATTGGAATGGAGGGCAATGGAATGCAATGGAATGAAATGGAATCATCCCAAGTGAAATGCAATGGAAAGGAATGGAATGGAATGGAATGGAATCAACTTGAGTGGAATAGAATGGTATGGAATGGAATGGAATGAAATGGAATGGAATGGAATGGAATGGCATGGAATGGAATCAACCAAAATGGAATTGAATGCAAACGAACGAAGTGCAATGGAATGGAATGGAATGGAAAGGAATGGAATGGAATGGAATGGAGTGGAATGGAATGGAATAGAATCAACCAGAGTGGAATAAAATGGTATGGAATGGAATGGAAGTTAATTTACTGGAATGGAATGGAATGGAATGGTATCAACACGAGGGGAATGGAAGGGAATGGACTGGAATGGAATGGAATGGAATGGAATTAACAGGAAAGTAATGGAAGGGAATGGAATGGAATGAAATCAACATGAATTGAACGGAATGGATTGGAATGGAATGGAATGAAAGAGAAAGGAATCAATGCCAGTGTAATAGAATGGAAAGGAATGGAACGGAATGGAATCGAAAGGAATGGAATTGAATGGAATGAAATCAACCTGTGTTGAAAGGAATGGAATGGAATGGAATGGAATGGAATGGAAGACAATGGAATGGAATGGAATGGAATGGAATGGAATGGAATGGAACGGAATGGAATGGAATGGAACGGAATGGAATAAACCCGAGATGAATGGAATGGAATGGAATGGAAAGGAATGGAATGGAATGGAATAAAACCGATTGGAATGGATAGGAATCTAATGGAATGGAATGGAAAGCAATTGCATGGAATGGAATGGATTCAACCAGAATGGAATGGAATAGAATGAAATGTAATGGATTAGATTCAAACAGTTTTGAATGCAATGGAATGCAACGGAATGCAATGGAATGGAATGGAATCAATCTGAGTGGAATGGAATGGAGTGGAATGGAATCAACCCGAGTGGAATGCAATGGAATGGAATTTAATGGAAAAGAATGAACACAAGTGGAAAAGAATGGAATGGAAGAAAATGGAATGGAAAAGAATGGAATGGAATGCAATAAACACGAGTGGAATGGAATGGAATGGAATGGAAAAGAATGGAATGGAATCAACCCGACTGGATTGGAATGGAATGGAACAAAACAGAAAGTCATCAACGCTAGTGGAATAGAACGGAAAGTAATGGAATGGAATGGAATTAAATGGAAAGAAATGAACACGAGTGGAAAAGAATGGAATGGAAGGGAATGGAATGGAAAAGAATGGAATGGAATGCAATAAACACGAGTGGAATGGAATGGAATGGAATGGAATGGAAAGGAATGGAAAAGAATGGAATGGAATCAACCCGAGTGAAATGGAATGGAATGGAACGAAACCGAAAGTCATCAACGCTAGTGGAATAGAACGGAAAGTAATGGAATGGAATGGAATGGAATGGAATGGAATGGAATCGAATGGAATTAACCGAAATGGAATGTAATGGAACGGAATGGAATGGAATGGAATGCAATCAACCCGAATGGAATGGAAAGGAATGGAATGGAATGGAATCAACCCGAATGTAATGTAATGGAATGGAATGGAATGGAATGGAATGGAATGGAATGGAATGGAATGGAATCAACCCGAATGGAATGGAATGGAACGGAGTGGAAAGGAATGGAATTGATTCAACCCGAATGGAATGGAATGGAATGAAATGGAATGGAATACAATGGAATCAACCCGAATGAAATGGAATGGAATGGAATGGAATGGAATTGAATCAACTCAAATGGAATGGAAAGGATTGGAATGCAATGGAAAGGGATGGAATGGAATGGAATCAACCCGAATGGAATGGAATGCAATGAAATGGAGTGGAATGGAATGGAATGGAATCAACCCGAATGGAATGGCATGGAATGGAACGGAATGGAATGGAATGGAATGGAATCAACCCGAATGGAATGGAATGGTATGGAATGGAATGGAAAGGAATGGAATCAACTCGAATGGAATGGAATGGAATGGAATGGAATCAACCCGAATGGAATGGAATAGAATGGAATGGAATTGAAAGGAATGGAATGGAATCAACACGAATGGAATGGAATGGAATGGAATGGAAACAACACGAATGGAATGGAATGGAATGGAATGGAATGGAATGGAATGGAATGGAATGGAATGGAATCAACCTGAATGGAATGGAAGAGAATGGAATGGAATGTAATGCAATGCAGTGGAATCAACCCGAACGGAATGGAATGGAAGGGAATGAAATGAAATTGAAGGGAATGGAATGCAATGGAATGGAATGAAATGGAATCAACCCGATTGCAATGGAATGGCATGGGATGGAATGGAATCAACCTGAGAGGAATGGACTGGAATGGAAAGTAATTTAATGGAATGGAAAGGAATGGAATATAAAGGAATGGAATGCAATGGAAAGAATGTAATGAAACCAACCCGAGTGGAATGGAATGAATGCAATATAACAGAAAGGAGTCAACGCTAGTGGAATAGAACGGAATGGAATGGAATGGAATGGAATGGAATGGAATGGAATGGAATCGAATGGAATCAACACGAACGGAATGGAATGGAACGGAACGGAATGGAATGGAATGGAATGGAATGGAATGGAATGGAATGGAATGGAATCAACCCGAATGGAATGGAATGGAAAGGAATGGAATGGAGTGGAATGGAGGGCAATGGAATCAAACAGAATGGAATGGAATGGAATGGAATGAAATGGAATGGAATGGCGTCATCCCAAATGGAATGGAATGTAAAGGAATGGAATGGAATGGAATCAACCAGAATGGAATGGAATAGAATGGAATGGAATGGAAAGAATGAAACCAAATGGAATGGAATGGAACGGAATGGAATGGAATCAACCCTAATGGAATGGAATGGAACGGAATGGAATGGAATGGAATACAATCAACCCGATTGGAATGGAATTGTAAGGAATGGAATGGAATGGAATGGTATCAACAAGAATGGAATGGAATGGAATGGAATTTAATGGAATGGAATGGAATCAACCCAAATCGAAAGGAATGGAACGGAATGGAAAAGAAAGGAATGGAAGCAAACAGAATGCAATGGAATGGAACAGAATGCAAAGGAATGGAATGGAATCAACCCGAATGGAATGGAATGAAACGGAATGAAATAGAATGGAATGGAATCAATCCGAATGGAATGGAATGGAACGGAATAAAATGGAATGGAAAGGAATAAATCTGAACAAAATGGCAAGGTACAGAATGGAATGGAATGGAATGGAATCAACACGAATGGAATGGAATGGAAAGGAATGGCATCAACACGAATGGAATGGAATGGAATGGAATCGAATGGAATGGAATCAACCTGAATGGAAAGGAATAGAATGAATGGAATGGAATCGAATCGAATGGAATAAACCCAAATGTAATGTAATGTAATGGAATGGAATGTAATGTAATGGAATGGAATGAGATGGAATGGAATGGAGTGGAATGGAAAGGAATGGAATGCAATGGAATGGAATGGAATGGAATGCAATGGAATGAAATTGAAGGGAAAGGAATGGAATGGAATCAACCCGAATGGAATGGAATGGAATGAAATGGAATGGAATGAAATGGAATGGCATGGAATGGAAAGGAGTCAACCGTAATGGAATGTAATGGAATGGAAAGGAAAGAAATGGAACCAAACAGAATGGAATGGACTGGAAAGAAATGAAATGGAATGGAAAGAAATAAACCCGAATTGAATGGAATGGAATGGAATGGAATGCAATGCAATGGAATGCAATTGAAATTAATGGAATGCAATGGAATGGAATGGAAAGGAATCAACATGAATGGAATGGAATCGCATGGAATGGAATAGAATCAACCCGAATGAAATGGAATGGAATGCAGTGGAATGGAATGAATGTTATGGAATGGAATGGAGTCAACCGGAATGGATTGCAATGGAATGGAATGGAATGGAATGGAATGCAATGGAATGGCATGGAACGGTATAGAATGCAATGGAATGGAATGGAATGGAATCAACCCGAAAGGAATGGACTAGATTGGAATGGAATGGAATGGAATGGAATGGAATCAACCCGAATGGAATGGAATGGATTGGAATGGAATGGAATGGAATGGAATGGAATGCAATGGAATGGAGTGGAACGGAATGGAATGCAATGGAATGGAATGGAATGGAGTCAGACCGAATGGAATGGATTGGAATGGCATGGAATCAACCAGAGTGTAATGTAATGGAATGGAATGCAATGCAATGTAATGGAATGGAAAGGAATGGAATGGAATGTCATGGAATCAAACTGAATGGTATGGAATGGAATGGAATGGAATGGAATGGTATGAGATGGAATTTAATGGCATGAACCCGAGTGGATTGGAATGGAATCGAATGGAAAGAAATGGAATCAACACGAAAGCATTGGAAAGGAAAGTAAAGGAATGGAAGAGAATGGAATGGAAGAAACCCGAGTGCAGTTGAATGCAATGGAATGAAAAGGAATCGAATGGAATGGAATGGAGTCAACCTGAGTGGAAAGAATGGAACGAAATTGAAAAGATTGGAATGCAATAGAATGGATTGGAATGGATTCAAGCAGAGTGGACTGGAACAAAATGGATTAGAATTGAATCAAGTGAAATGGAATGGAATGGAATGGAATGGAACACAATGGAATGTAATAGAATGGAATGGAAAGGAAGGAATCAACGCGAGTGAAACGGAATGGATTGGAATGCAATGGAATGGAATGGACTGGAATGAAATGTAATGGAATGCAATGAAATGGATTCAAACTGAGTGGAATGGAATGGAAAGCAATAGAACGGAATGGAATGGAATATAATGGAATGGAATGAAAAGGAATCATCAGGAATGGAAAGGAATGAAATGGAATGAAATGGATTGGAATGGAATAAAGCAGGGTGGAAAGGATTGGAATGGAATGGAGTGGAATGGAAAGGAATGGAAGGGAATTGAATGGAATGGAATGCCATGGAATTCACTGGAAGGGAATGCAATGGAATGAAATGGAATGGAATGAAATCATCCCGAGGGGAATGGAATGGAATGGAATGGAATGTAAAGGAATGGAATGGAACGGTAAGGGAAGGAATGGAATGAATTCAACTTGAAGGGAGTGAAATGAAATGATTTGGAATGCAATGGAATGGAATGGAATATACCAGACTGTAATGGAAAGGCATGGAATGGGATGGAAATGATTGGAACGGAATGGAATGGAATGGAATGGAAAGAAATGGAATGGAATGGAATCAACCCGAATGGAATGGAATGGAATGGAGTGGAATGGAATGGAATTGAAAGGAATGGAATGCAATGGAATGGAGTGGAACGGAATGGAATGCAATGGAATGGAATGGAATGGAATCAGCCCGAAAGTAATGGAATGGAATGGAATGGAATTAAATCATATGGAATGGAATGGATTGGAATAGAATGGAATGGAATGGAATGGAATGGAATGCAATGGAATGGAGTGGAACGGAATGGAATGGAATGGAATGGAATGGAATCAGCCCAAATGGAATGGAATGGAATGGAATCAACCCGAGAGGAATGGACTGGAATGGAAAGGAACGGAATGGAATCAACCAGAGTGGAATGGAATGAATGCAATGTAACAGAAAGGAATCAACGCTAGTGGAATAGAATGGAAAGGAATGGAATGGAATGGAATAGAATGGAATCGAATGGAATGGAATGGAACAGAACGGAAGGGAAACAACCCGAGTGGAATGGAATGAATTGGAAAGGAATGGAATGGCATGGAACAAAACCGAGTGGAATGGAATGAAAGGTTTTGGAATGTAAAGTAATGGAAAGGAATGGAATGTAATCAACCAGAGTGGAATGGAATGGAATGGAATGGAATGGAATGGAATGGCGTCATCCCGAATGTAATGGAATGAAATGAATGGAATGGAATGGAATCAACCCGAATGGAATGGAATGTAATGGAATGAAAAGTAGTGAAATGGAATCAACGCGAATGGAATGGAATGGAACAGAATTGAAGGGAATGGAATGGAATCAAACCGAATGGAATGGAATTGTACAGAATGGAATGGAATGGAACGGTATCAACTAGAATGGAATGGAATGGAATACAATGGAATGGAATGGAATCAACCGAAATCGATTGGAATGGAACGGAATGGAAAACAAGGGAATGGAAACAACCAGAATGCAATGGAATGGAAAGGAATGGAATGGAATGGAATGGAATCAACCCGAATGGAATGGAATGTAACGGAATGAAATGGAATGGAATGGAATCAAACCGAATGGAACGGAATGGAACGGAATAAAATGGAATGGAATGGAATCAACCCGAACGAAATGGCACGGTACGGAATGGAATGGAATGGAATGGAATCAACACGAATGGAATGGAATGGAATGGAATGGAAACAACACGAATGGAATGGAATGGAATGGAATGGAATGGAATGGAATGGAATGGAATGGAATGGAATCAACCTGAATGGAATGGAAGAGAATGGAATGGAATGTAATGCAATGCAGTGGAATCAACCCGAACGGAATGGAATGGAAGGGAATGAAATGAAATTGAAGGGAATGGAATGCAATGGAATGGAATGAAATGGAATCAACCCGATTGCAATGGAATGGCATGGGATGGAATGGAATCAACCTGAGAGGAATGGACTGGAATGGAAAGTAATTTAATGGAATGGAAAGGAATGGAATATAAAGGAATGGAATGCAATGGAAAGAATGTAATGAAACCAACCCGAGTGGAATGGAATGAATGCAATATAACAGAAAGGAGTCAACGCTAGTGGAATAGAACGGAATGGAATGGAATGGAATGGAATGGAATGGAATGGAATGGAATGGAATCGAATGGAATCAACACGAACGGAATGGAATGGAACGGAACGGAATGGAATGGAATGGAATGGAATGGAATGGAATGGAATGGAATGGAATCAACCCGAATGGAATGGAATGGAAAGGAATGGAATGGAGTGGAATGGAGGGCAATGGAATCAAACAGAATGGAATGGAATGGAATGGAATGAAATGGAATGGAATGGCGTCATCCCAAATGGAATGGAATGTAAAGGAATGGAATGGAATGGAATCAACCAGAATGGAATGGAATAGAATGGAATGGAATGGAAAGAATGAAACCAAATGGAATGGAATGGAACGGAATGGAATGGAATCAACCCTAATGGAATGGAATGGAACGGAATGGAATGGAATGGAATACAATCAACCCGATTGGAATGGAATTGTAAGGAATGGAATGGAATGGAATGGTATCAACAAGAATGGAATGGAATGGAATGGAATTTAATGGAATGGAATGGAATCAACCCAAATCGAAAGGAATGGAACGGAATGGAAAAGAAAGGAATGGAAGCAAACAGAATGCAATGGAATGGAACAGAATGCAAAGGAATGGAATGGAATCAACCCGAATGGAATGGAATGAAACGGAATGAAATAGAATGGAATGGAATCAATCCGAATGGAATGGAATGGAACGGAATAAAATGGAATGGAAAGGAATAAATCTGAACAAAATGGCAAGGTACAGAATGGAATGGAATGGAATGGAATCAACACGAATGGAATGGAATGGAAAGGAATGGCATCAACACGAATGGAATGGAATGGAATGGAATCGAATGGAATGGAATCAACCTGAATGGAAAGGAATAGAATGAATGGAATGGAATCGAATCGAATGGAATAAACCCAAATGTAATGTAATGTAATGGAATGGAATGTAATGTAATGGAATGGAATGAGATGGAATGGAATGGAGTGGAATGGAATGGAATGGAATGCAATGGAATGGAATGGAATGGAATGCAATGGAATGAAATTGAAGGGAAAGGAATGGAATGGAATCAACCCGAATGGAATGGAATGGAATGAAATGGAATGGAATGAAATGGAATGGCATGGAATGGAAAGGAGTCAACCGTAATGGAATGTAATGGAATGGAAAGGAAAGAAATGGAACCAAACAGAATGGAATGGACTGGAAAGAAATGAAATGGAATGGAAAGAAATAAACCCGAATTGAATGGAATGGAATGGAATGGAATGGAATGGAATGGTATCAACCCGAATGGAACGGAATGGAATGGAATGGTATCAACCCAAATGGAATGGAATGGAATGGAATGGAATGAAAAGGAGTGGAAAGGAATGGAATCAACTCGAATGGAATGGAATGGAATTGAATGGAATGTAATCCAAACAAACCGAATGAAATGGACAGGAATGGAATGGAATGGAATGGAACGGAATGGATTGGAATGGAACGGAATGGAATGGAATGGAATGGAATCAACCCGAATGGAATGGAATGGAATGGAATGGAACGGAATGGAATGGAATCAACCCGAATGGAATGGAATGGAACGGAATGGAATGGAATGGAATACAATCAACCCGATTGGAATGGAATTGTAAGGAATGGAATGGAATGGAATGGTATCAACAAGAATGGAATGGAATGGAATGGAATGGAATGGAATGGAATTTAATGGAATGGAATGGAATCAACCCAAATCGAATGGAATGGAACGGAATGGAAAAGAAAGGAATGGAAGCAAACAGAATGCAATGGAATGGAACAGAATGGAAAGGAATGGAATGGAATCAACCCGAATGGAATGGAATGAAACGGAATGAAATAGAATGGAATGGAATCAATCCGAATGGAATGGAATGGAACGGAATAAAATGGAATGGAAAGGAATCAATCTGAACAAAATGGCAAGGTACAGAATGGAATGGAATGGAATGGAATCAACACGAATGCAATGGAATGGAATGGAATGGAATGGAATGGAATGACATCAACACGAATGGAATGGAATGGAATGGAATCGAATGGAATGGAATCAACCCGAATGGAAAGGAATAGAATGAATGGAATGGAATCGAATCGAATGGAATAAACCCGAATGTAATGTAATGTAATGTAATGTAATGGAATGGAATGGAATGGAATGGAATTGGATGGAATGGAATGGAATGGAATGGAATGGAATGCAATGGAATGGAATGGAATGGAATGGAATGGAATGGAATCAACCCGAATGGAATGGAATGCAATGGAATGAAATTGAAGGGAATGGAATGGAATGGCATGGAATGGAATGGAGTCAACCGTAATGGAATGGAAAGGAAAGGAATGGAACCAAACAGAATGGAATGGACTGGAAAGAAATGAAATGGAATGGAAAGAAATAAACCCGAATGGAATGGAATGGAATGGAATGGAATGGCATCAACCCAAATGGAACGGAATGGAATGGAATGGTATCAACCCAAATGGAATGGAATGGAATGGAATGAAAAGGAGTGGAATGGAATGGAATCAACTCGAATGGAATGGAATGGAATTGAATGGAATGTAATCGAATCAAAACGAATGAAATGGAAAGGAATGGAATGGAATGGAATGGAACGGAATGGAATGGAATGGAACGGAATGGAATGGAATGGAATGGAATGGAATCAACCCGAATGGAATGGAATGGATTGGAATGGAACGGAATGGAATGGAATGGAATCAACAAGAATGGAATGGAAGGGAATGGAATGGAATGGAATTGAATGGAATCAACCCGAATGGAATGCAATGGCAAGGAATGGAATGGAATGGAATGGAGTGGAATGGAATCAAACAGAATGGAATGGAATGGAATGGAATGAAATGGAATGGAATGGAATTGCATGGAAACAGAATGGAATGGAATCCCGAATGTAATGGAATATAATGGAATGGAAAGGAATGGAATCAACCCGAATGGAATGGAATGGAACGGAATTGAATGGAATGGAATGCAAGCAACCCTAATGGAATGGAATGGAACGGAATGGAATGGAATGGAATACAATCAACCCGAATGGAATGGAAGTGTACGGAATGGAATGGAATGGAATGGTATCAACAAGAATGGAATGGATTGGAATGGAATGGAATGGAATGGAATGAAATGGAATGGAACCAACCCAAATCGAATGGAATGGAACGGAATGGAAAAGAAAGGAATGGAATCAACCAGAATGCAATGGAATGGAACGGATTGGAATGGAATGGAATGGAATCAACACGAATGGAATGGAATGGAATGGAATGGAATGGAATGGAATGGAAACAACACGAATGGAATGGAATGGAATGGAATGGAATGGAATGGAATGGAATGGAATGGAATGGAATGGAATGGAATGGAATGGAATCAACCCGAATGGAATGGAATAGAATGGAATGGAATGGAATGGAATGGAATGGAATCAACCCGAATGGAATGGTATGGAATGGAATGGAATGGAATGAAATTGAAGGGAATGGAATGCAATGGAATGGAATGAAATGATATCATCCAGAATGGAATGGAATGGGATTAGATGGAATGGAATCAACCCGAGAGGAATGGACTGGAATGAATAGGAATGGAATGGAATGGAAAGGAATGGAATATAAAGCAATGGAATGCAATGGAAAAGAATGGAATGGAATCAACCCGAGTGGAATGGAATGAATGCAATGTAATAGAAAGGAATCAACGCTAGTGGAATAGAACGGAAAGGAATGGAATGGAATGGAATGGAATAGAATGGAATTGAATGGAATGGAATGGAACGGAAAAGAAACAACATGATTGGAATGGAATGAAATGCAAAGGAATGGAATGGCATGGAAGCAAACCCAGTGGAATGGAATGAAAGGTTTTGGAATGTAATGTAATGGAAAGGAATGGCATGGAATCAACCCGAGAGAAATGGAATGGAAAGGAATGGAATGGAATGGAATGGAGTGGAATGGAATCAAACAAATGGAATGGAATGGAATGAAATGAAATGGAATGGAATGGCGTCATCCCGAATAGAATGGAATGGAAAGGAATGGAATGGAATCAACCAGAATGGAATGGAATGTAATGGAATGAAAAGGAGTGAAATGGAATCAACCCGAATGGAATGGAATGGAACGGAATGGAATTGAATGGAATGGAATTAACCCGAATGGAATGGAATGCAACGGAATGGAATGGAATGTAATAAAATCAACCCGAATGGAATGGCATTGTACGGAATGGAATGGAATGGAATGGTATCAACAAGAATGGAATGGAATGGTATGGAATGGAATGGAATGGAATGGAATCAACCAAAACCGGATGGAATGGAATGGAATGGAAAAGAAAGGAATGGAATCAACCAGAATTCAATGGAACGGAAAAGAATGGAATGGAATGGAATGGAATGAACACGAGTGGAATGGAATGGAACCGAATGAAATGGAATGGAATGGAATCAAACCGAATGGAATGGAATGGAGCGGAATAAAATGGAATGGAA
The DNA here is from genome assembly GCF_029289425.2 of Pan paniscus. Lineage (NCBI taxonomy): Eukaryota > Metazoa > Chordata > Mammalia > Primates > Hominidae > Pan > Pan paniscus. The sequence continues at coordinate 37,787,095 of NC_073261.2, read as the reverse complement.
TGGAATCAACCCGAACGGAATGGAATGGAATGGAATGGAATGGAATGGAATGGAATGGAATGGAATGGAAGGGAATCAACCCGAGAGGTATGGACTGGAATGGAAAGGAATGGAATGGAATGGAAAGGAGTGGAATGGAAAGGAATGGAATGGAATGGGAAAGAATGGAATGGAATCAACCCGAGTGGATTGGAATGAATGCAATGTAACAGAAAGGAATCAATGCTTGTGGAATAGAATGGAATGGAATCGAATCGAATGGAATGGAATAGAATGGAATGAAATGGAATGGAATCGAATCGAATGGAATGGAATGGAATGGAATCAACACGAATGGAATGGAATAGAATTGAAAGGAATGGAATGGAATGGAATGGCATGGAACCAAACCGAGTGGAATGGAATGAAAGGTTTTGGAAAGTATTGTAATTTAAAGGAATGGAATGGAATCAACCCGAGTGGAGGGGAATGGAAAGAAATGGAATGGAATGGAATCAACCCGAATAGAATGGAATGGAATGGAATGGAGTGGAATGGAATAAACACTAATGGAATGGAATGGAATGGAATGGAATGGAGTGGAGTGGAATGGAATGGAATCAACCCGAATGGAATGGAATGGGACGGAATGGAATGGACTGGAATCAACACGATTGGAATGGAATGGAATGGAATCAACTCAAATGGAATGGAATGGATTGCAATGGAATGGAATGGTATCAACCCCAAAGGAATGGAATGGAATGGAATGAATTGGAGTGGAATAGAATGGAATCAACTCGAATGGAATGGAATGGAATGGAATGGAATGGAATCAACCCGAATGAAATGGAAAGGAATGGAAAGCAAGGGAATGTAATGGAATGGAATCAACCAGAATGGAATGGAATGGAACGGAATGGAATGGAATGGAATGGAATGAAATCAACCAGAATGGAATGGAATGGAATGGAATGGAATGGAATGGAATGGAATCAACCCGATTAGAATGGAGTGGAAAGGAATGGAATGGAGTGGAATGGAGTGGAATGGAATCAAACAGAATGGAATGAAATGGAATTTAATGAAATGGAATGGAATGGCGTCATCCCGAATGGAATGGAATGGAATGGAATCAACCCGAATGGAATGCAATGTAATGGAATGAAAAGGAGTGAAATGGAATCAACCCGAATGTAATGGAATGGAACGGATTTGAAGGGAATGGAATGGAATCAACCCGAATGGAATGGAACGGAAAGGAATGGAACGGAATACAATCAACCCGAATGGAATGGAATTGTACGGAATGGAATGGAATGGAATGGTATCAACAAGAATGGAATGGAATGGAATGGAATGGAATGGAATCAACACAAATCGATTGGAATGGAATGGAATGGAAAAGAAAGGAATGGAATCAACCAGAATGCAATGGAATGGAACAGAATGGAATGGAATCAACCCGAATGGAATGGAATGGAACGGAATGAAATTGAATGGAATGGAATCAAACCGAATGGAATGGAATGGAACGGAACAAAATGGAATGGAATGGAATCAACCCGAAAGAAATGACATGGTACGGAATGGAATGGAATGGAATACAATCAACCCGTATGGAATGGAATTGTACGTTATGGAATGGAATGGAATGGTATTAACAAGAATGGAATGGAATGGAATGGAATAGAATGGAATTTAATGGAATGGAATGGAATCAACCGAAATTGAATGGAATGGAACGGAATGGAAAAGAAAGGAATGGAAGCAGACAGAATGCAATGGAATGGAACGGAATGGAATGCAATGGAATGGAATGAACCCGCATGGAATGGAATGGAACGGAATGAAATGGAATGGAATGGAATCAATCCGAATGGAACGGAATGGAACGCAATAAAATGGAATGGAATGGAATCAACCCGAACGAACTGGCATGGTACGGAATGGAATGGAATGGAATGGAATCAACAGGAATGGAATGGAAAGGAATGGCATCAACCCGAATGGAAAGGAATAGAATGGAATGGAATGGAATGGAATGGAATGAACCCGAATGTAATGGAATGTAATGGAATGTAATGGAATATAATGGAATGGAATGGAATGAACCCGAATGTAATGTAATGGAATGGAATGGAATGGAATGGAATGGAATGGAAAGGAATGCAACGGAATGAAATTGAAGGGAATGGAATGCAATGGAATGGAATGGAATGGCATCAACCAGAATGGAATGGAATGGCATGGGAAGGAATGCAATCAACCCGAATGGAATGGAATGGAATGAAATGGAATGGAATGAAATGGAATGGTATGGAATGGAATGGAGTCAACCTTAAAGAAATGCAATCGAATGAAATGGAAAGGAATGGAATCAAACAGAATGGAATGGACTGGAAAGACATGTAATGGAATGGAAAGGAATAAACCCGAACAGAATGGAATGGAATGGAATGGAATGGAATGGAATGGAATGGAATGGCATCAACCTGAATGGAATGTAATATAATGGAATGGAATGGAATGGAATGGAATGGCATGGAATCAAACCGAGTGGAATGGAATGAAAGGTTTTGGAATGTAATGTAATTTAAAGGAATGGAATGGAATCAACCCGAGTGGAATGGAATGGAATGAAATGGTATGCAGTGGAATCAACCCGAATGGAATGGAATGGAATGGAATGGAGTGGAATGGAATCAACACGAATGGAATGGAATGGAATGGAATGGAATGGAATGGAATGGAATGGAATGGAATGGAATGGAATGGAGTTCACTGGAATGGAATGGAATCAACCCGAATGGAATGGGATGGAATGGAATGGAATGGAATGGAATCAACACGAATGGAATGGAATGGAATGGAATGGAATGGAATGGAATGGAATGGAATGGAATCAACTCAAATGGAATGGAATGGATTGGAATGGAAAGAAATGGTATCAACCCCAAAGGAATGGAATGGAATGGAATGGAATGAATTGGAGTGGAATAGAATGGAATCAACTCGAATGGAATGGAATGGAATGGAATGGAACGGAATGGAATCAACCCGAATGAAATGGAAAGGAATGGAAAGGAATGGAATGGAATTGAATGGAATGTAATCCAATCAAACCGAATGAAATGGACAGGAATAGAATGGAATGGAATGGAACGGAGTGGAATGGAATGGAACGGAATGGAATGGAATGGAATGGAATCAACCCGAATGGAATGGAGTGGAATGGAATGGAACGGAATGGAATGGAATCAACCCGAATGGAATGGAATGGAACGGAATGGAATGGAATGGAATACAATCAACCAGATTGGAATGGAATTGTAAGGAATGGAATGGAATGGAATGGTATCAACAAGAATGGAATGGAATGGAATGGAATGGAATGGAATGGAATGTAATGGAATGGAATTTAATGGAATGGAATGGAATCAACCCAAATCGAATGGAATGGAACGGAATGGAAAAGAAAGCAATGGAAGCAAACAGAATGCAATGGAACGGAACAGAATGGAAAGGAATGGAATGGAATCAACCCGAATGGAATGGAATGAAACGGAATGAAATAGAATGGAATGGAATCAATCCGAATGGAATGGAATGGAACGGAATAAAATGGAATGGAAAGGAATCAATCTGAACAAAATGGCAAGGTACAGAATGGAATGGAATGGAATGGAATCAACACGAATGGAATGGAATGGAATGGAATGGAATGGAATGGCATCAACACGAATGGAATGGAATGGAATGGAATCGAATGGAATGGAATCAACCCGAATGGAAAGGAATAGAATGAATGGAATGGAATCGAATCGAATGGAATAAACCCGAATGTAATGTAATGTAATGGAATGGAATGGAATGGAATGGAATGGAATTGGATGGAATGGAATGGAATGGAATGGAATGGAATGCAATGGAATGGAATGGAATGGAATGCAATGGAATGAAATTGAAGGGAATGGAATGGAATGGAATGGAATGGAATGGAATGGAATCAACCCGAATGGAATGGAATGGAATGAAATGGAATGGAATGGAATGGAATGGAATCAACCCGATTAGAATGGAGTGGAAAGGAATGGAATGGAGTGGAATGGAGTGGAATGGAATCAAACAGAATGGAATGAAATGGAATTTAATGAAATGGAATGGAATGGCGTCATCCCGAATGGAATGGAATGGAATGGAATCAACCCGAATGGAATGCAATGTAATGGAATGAAAAGGAGTGAAATGGAATCAACCCGAATGTAATGGAATGGAACGGATTTGAAGGGAATGGAATGGAATCAACCCGAATGGAATGGAACGGAAAGGAATGGAACGGAATACAATCAACCCGAATGGAATGGAATTGTACGGAATGGAATGGAATGGAATGGTATCAACAAGAATGGAATGGAATGGAATGGAATGGAATGGAATCAACACAAATCGATTGGAATGGAATGGAATGGAAAAGAAAGGAATGGAATCAACCAGAATGCAATGGAATGGAACAGAATGGAATGGAATCAACCCGAATGGAATGGAATGGAACGGAATGAAATTGAATGGAATGGAATCAAACCGAATGGAATGGAATGGAACGGAACAAAATGGAATGGAATGGAATCAACCCGAAAGAAATGACATGGTACGGAATGGAATGGAATGGAATACAATCAACCCGTATGGAATGGAATTGTACGTTATGGAATGGAATGGAATGGTATTAACAAGAATGGAATGGAATGGAATGGAATAGAATGGAATTTAATGGAATGGAATGGAATCAACCGAAATTGAATGGAATGGAACGGAATGGAAAAGAAAGGAATGGAAGCAGACAGAATGCAATGGAATGGAACGGAATGGAATGCAATGGAATGGAATGAACCCGCATGGAATGGAATGGAACGGAATGAAATGGAATGGAATGGAATCAATCCGAATGGAACGGAATGGAACGCAATAAAATGGAATGGAATGGAATCAACCCGAACGAACTGGCATGGTACGGAATGGAATGGAATGGAATGGAATCAACAGGAATGGAATGGAAAGGAATGGCATCAACCCGAATGGAAAGGAATAGAATGGAATGGAATGGAATGGAATGGAATGAACCCGAATGTAATGGAATGTAATGGAATGTAATGGAATATAATGGAATGGAATGGAATGAACCCGAATGTAATGTAATGGAATGGAATGGAATGGAATGGAATGGAATGGAAAGGAATGCAACGGAATGAAATTGAAGGGAATGGAATGCAATGGAATGGAATGGAATGGCATCAACCAGAATGGAATGGAATGGCATGGGAAGGAATGCAATCAACCCGAATGGAATGGAATGGAATGAAATGGAATGGAATGAAATGGAATGGTATGGAATGGAATGGAGTCAACCTTAAAGAAATGCAATCGAATGAAATGGAAAGGAATGGAATCAAACAGAATGGAATGGACTGGAAAGACATGTAATGGAATGGAAAGGAATAAACCCGAACAGAATGGAATGGAATGGAATGGAATGGAATGGAATGGAATGGAATGGCATCAACCTGAATGGAATGTAATATAATGGAATGGAATGGAATGGAATGGAATGGCATGGAATCAAACCGAGTGGAATGGAATGAAAGGTTTTGGAATGTAATGTAATTTAAAGGAATGGAATGGAATCAACCCGAGTGGAATGGAATGGAATGAAATGGTATGCAGTGGAATCAACCCGAATGGAATGGAATGGAATGGAATGGAGTGGAATGGAATCAACACGAATGGAATGGAATGGAATGGAATGGAATGGAATGGAATGGAATGGAATGGAATGGAATGGAGTTCACTGGAATGGAATGGAATCAACCCGAATGGAATGGGATGGAATGGAATGGAATGGAATGGAATCAACACGAATGGAATGGAATGGAATGGAATGGAATGGAATGGAATGGAATGGAATCAACTCAAATGGAATGGAATGGATTGGAATGGAAAGAAATGGTATCAACCCCAAAGGAATGGAATGGAATGGAATGGAATGAATTGGAGTGGAATAGAATGGAATCAACTCGAATGGAATGGAATGGAATGGAATGGAACGGAATGGAATCAACCCGAATGAAATGGAAAGGAATGGAAAGGAATGGAATGGAATTGAATGGAATGTAATCCAATCAAACCGAATGAAATGGACAGGAATAGAATGGAATGGAATGGAACGGAGTGGAGTGGAATGGAACGGAATGGAATGGAATGGAATGGAATCAACCCGAATGGAATGGAGTGGAATGGAATGGAACGGAATGGAATGGAATCAACCCGAATGGAATGGAATGGAACGGAATGGAATGGAATGGAATACAATCAACCAGATTGGAATGGAATTGTAAGGAATGGAATGGAATGGAATGGTATCAACAAGAATGGAATGGAATGGAATGGAATGGAATGGAATGGAATGTAATGGAATGGAATTTAATGGAATGGAATGGAATCAACCCAAATCGAATGGAATGGAACGGAATGGAAAAGAAAGCAATGGAAGCAAACAGAATGCAATGGAATGGAACAGAATGGAAAGGAATGGAATGGAATCAACCCGAATGGAATGGAATGAAACGGAATGAAATAGAATGGAATGGAATCAATCCGAATGGAATGGAATGGAACGGAATAAAATGGAATGGAAAGGAATCAATCTGAACAAAATGGCAAGGTACAGAATGGAATGGAATGGAATGGAATCAACACGAATGGAATGGAATGGAATGGAATGGAATGGAATGGCATCAACACGAATGGAATGGAATGGAATGGAATCGAATGGAATGGAATCAACCCGAATGGAAAGGAATAGAATGAATGGAATGGAATCGAATCGAATGGAATAAACCCGAATGTAATGTAATGTAATGGAATGGAATGGAATGGAATGGAATGGAATTGGATGGAATGGAATGGAATGGAATGGAATGGAATGCAATGGAATGGAATGGAATGGAATGCAATGGAATGAAATTGAAGGGAATGGAATGGAATGGAATGGAATGGAATGGAATGGAATCAACCCGAATGGAATGGAATGGAATGAAATGGAATGGAATGAAATGGAATGGCATGGAATGGAATGGAGTCAACCGTAATGGAATGTAATGGAATGGTAAGGAAAGGAATGGAACCAAACAGAATGGAATGGACTGGAAAGAAATGAAATGGCATGGAAAGAAATAAACCCGAATGGAATGGAATGGAATGGAATGGAATGGAATGGAATGGAATGGCATCAACCCGAATGGAACGGAATGGAATGGAATGGTATCAACCCAAATGGAATGGAATGGAATGGAATGAAAAGGAGTGGAATGGAATGGAATCAACTCGAATGGAATGGAATGGAATTGAATGGAATGTAATCGAATCAAAACGAATGAAATGGAAAGGAATGGAATGGAATGGAACGGAATGGAATGGAATGGAACGGAATGGAATGGAATGGAATGGAATGGAATGGAATGGATTCAACCCGAATGGAATGGAATGGAATGGAATGGAACGGAATGGAATGGAATGGAATCAACAAGTATGGAATGGAAGGGAATGGAATGGAATGGAATTGAATGGAATCAACCCGAATGGAATGCAATGGCAAGGAATGGAATGGAATGGAATGGAGTGGAATGGAATCAAACAGAATGGAATGGAATAGAATGGAATGAAATGGAATGGAATGGAATTGCATGGAAACAGAATGGAATGGAATCCCGAATGTAATGGAATATAATGGAATGGAACGGAATGGAATCAACCCGAATGGAATGGAATGGAACGGAATTGAATGGAATGGAATGGAAGCAACCCGAATGGAATGGAATGGAACGGAATGGAATGGAATGGAATACAATCAACCCGAATGGAATGGAAGTGTACGGAATGGAATGGAATGGAATGGTATCAACAAGAATGGAATGGATTGGAATGGAATGGAATGGAATGGAATGAAATGGAATGGAACCAACCCAAATCGAATGGAATGGAACGGAATGGAAAAGAAAGGAATGGAATCAACCAGAATGCAATGGAATGGAACGGATTGGAATGGAATGGAATGGAATCAACACGAATGGAATGGAATGGAATGGAATGGAATGGAATGGAATGGAAACAACACGAATGGAATGGAATGGAATGGAAGGGAATGGAATGGAATGGAATGGAATGTAATGGAATGGAATCAACCCGAATGGAATGGAATAGAATGGAATGGAATGGAATGGAATGGAATGGAATCAACCCGAATGGAATGGTATGGAATGGAATGGAATGGAATGAAATTGAAGGGAATGGAATGCAATGGAATGGAATGAAATGATATCATCCAGAATGGAATGGAATGGGATTAGATGGAATGGAATCAACCCGAGAGGAATGGACTGGAATGAATAGGAATGGAATGGAATGGAAAGGAATGGAATATAAAGCAATGGAATGCAATGGAAAAGAATGGAATGGAATCAACCCGAGTGGAATGGAATGAATGCAATGTAACAGAAAGGAATCAACGCTAGTGGAATAGAACGGAAAGGAATGGAATGGAATGGAATAGAATGGAATTGAATGGAATGGAATGGAACGGAAAAGAAACAACATGATTGGAAGGGAATGAAATGCAAAGGAATGGAATGGCATGGAAGCAAACCCAGTGGAATGGAATGAAAGGTTTTGGAATGTAATGTAATGGAAAGGAATGGCATGGAATCAACCCGAGAGAAATGGAATGGAAAGGAATGGAATGGAATGGAATGGAGTGGAATGGAATCAAACAAATGGAATGGAATGGAATGAAATGAAATGGAATGGAATGGCGTCATCCCGAATAGAATGGAATGGAAAGGAATGGAATGGAATCAACCAGAATGGAATGGAATGTAATGGAATGAAAAGGAGTGAAATGGAATCAACCCGAATGGAATGGAATGGAACGGAATGGAATTGAATGGAATGGAATTAACCCGAATGGAATGGAATGCAACGGAATGGAATGGAATGTAATAAAATCAACCCGAATGGAATGGAATTGTACGGAATGGAATGGAATGGTATCAACAAGAATGGAATGGAATGGTATGGAATGGAATGGAATGGAATGGAATCAACCAAAATCGAATGGAATGGAACGGAATGGAAAAGAAAGGAATGGAATCAACCAGAATTCAATGGAACGGAAAAGAATGGAATGGAATGGAATGGAATGAACACGAGTGGAATGGAATGGAACCGAATGAAATGGAATGGAATGGAATCAAACCGAATGGAATGGAATGGAGCGGAATAAAATGGAATGGAATGGAATCAACCCGAACGGAATGGAATGGAATGGAATGGAATGGAATGGAATGGAATGGAAGGGAATCAACCCGAGAGGTATGGACTGGAATGGAAAGGAATGGAATGGAATGGAAAGGAGTGGAATGGAAAGGAATGGAATGGAATGGGAAAGAATGGAATGGAATCAACCCGAGTGGATTGGAATGAATGCAATGTAACAGAAAGGAATCAATGCTTGTGGAATAGAATGGAATGGAATCGAATCGAATGGAATGGAATAGAATGGAATGAAATGGAATGGAATAGAATCGAATGGAATGGAATGGAATGGAATCAACACGAATGGAATGGAATAGAATTGAAAGGAATGGAATGGAATGGAATGGCATGGAACCAAACCGAGTGGAATGGAATGAAAGGTTTTGGAAAGTATTGTAATTTAAAGGAATGGAATGGAATCAACCCGAGTGGAGTGGAATGGAAAGAAATGGAATGGAATGGAATCAACCCGAATAGAATGGAATGGAATGGAATGGAGTGGAATGGAATAAACACTAATGGAATGGAATGGAATGGAATGGAATGGAGTGGAGTGGAATGGAATGGAATCAACCCGAATGGAATGGAATGGGACGGAATGGAATGGACTGGAATCAACACGATTGGAATGGAATGGAATGGAATCAACTCAAATGGAATGGAATGGATTGCAATGGAATGGAATGGTATCAACCCCAAAGGAATGGAATGGAATGGAATGAATTGGAGTGGAATAGAATGGAATCAACTCGAATGGAATGGAATGGAATGGAATGGAATGGAATCAACCCGAATGAAATGGAAAGGAATGGAAAGCAAGGGAATGTAATGGAATGGAATCAACCAGAATGGAATGGAATGGAACGGAATGGAATGGAATGGAATGGAATGAAATCAACCAGAATGGAATGGAATGGAATGGAATGGAATGGAATGGAATGGAATCAACCCGATTAGAATGGAGTGGAAAGGAATGGAATGGAGTGGAATGGAGTGGAATGGAATCAAACAGAATGGAATGAAATGGAATTTAATGAAATGGAATGGAATGGCGTCATCCCGAATGGAATGGAATGGAATGGAATCAACCCGAATGGAATGCAATGTAATGGAATGAAAAGGAGTGAAATGGAATCAACCCGAATGTAATGGAATGGAACGGATTTGAAGGGAATGGAATGGAATCAACCCGAATGGAATGGAACGGAAAGGAATGGAACGGAATACAATCAACCCGAATGGAATGGAATTGTACGGAATGGAATGGAATGGAATGGTATCAACAAGAATGGAATGGAATGGAATGGAATGGAATGGAATCAACACAAATCGATTGGAATGGAATGGAATGGAAAAGAAAGGAATGGAATCAACCAGAATGCAATGGAATGGAACAGAATGGAATGGAATCAACCCGAATGGAATGGAATGGAACGGAATGAAATTGAATGGAATGGAATCAAACCGAATGGAATGGAATGGAACGGAACAAAATGGAATGGAATGGAATCAACCCGAAAGAAATGACATGGTACGGAATGGAATGGAATGGAATACAATCAACCCGTATGGAATGGAATTGTACGTTATGGAATGGAATGGAATGGTATTAACAAGAATGGAATGGAATGGAATGGAATAGAATGGAATTTAATGGAATGGAATGGAATCAACCGAAATTGAATGGAATGGAACGGAATGGAAAAGAAAGGAATGGAAGCAGACAGAATGCAATGGAATGGAACGGAATGGAATGCAATGGAATGGAATGAACCCGCATGGAATGGAATGGAACGGAATGAAATGGAATGGAATGGAATCAATCCGAATGGAACGGAATGGAACGCAATAAAATGGAATGGAATGGAATCAACCCGAACGAACTGGCATGGTACGGAATGGAATGGAATGGAATGGAATCAACAGGAATGGAATGGAAAGGAATGGCATCAACCCGAATGGAAAGGAATAGAATGGAATGGAATGGAATGGAATGGAATGAACCCGAATGTAATGGAATGTAATGGAATGTAATGGAATATAATGGAATGGAATGGAATGAACCCGAATGTAATGTAATGGAATGGAATGGAATGGAATGGAATGGAATGGAAAGGAATGCAACGGAATGAAATTGAAGGGAATGGAATGCAATGGAATGGAATGGAATGGCATCAACCAGAATGGAATGGAATGGCATGGGAAGGAATGCAATCAACCCGAATGGAATGGAATGGAATGAAATGGAATGGAATGAAATGGAATGGTATGGAATGGAATGGAGTCAACCTTAATGAAATGCAATCGAATGAAATGGAAAGGAATGGAATCAAACAGAATGGAATGGACTGGAAAGACATGTAATGGAATGGAAAGGAATAAACCCGAACAGAATGGAATGGAATGGAATGGAATGGAATGGAATGGAATGGAATGGCATCAACCTGAATGGAATGTAATATAATGGAATGGAATGGAATGGAATGGAATGGCATGGAATCAAACCGAGTGGAATGGAATGAAAGGTTTTGGAATGTAATGTAATTTAAAGGAATGGAATGGAATCAACCCGAGTGGAATGGAATGGAATGAAATGGTATGCAGTGGAATCAACCCGAATGGAATGGAATGGAATGGAATGGAGTGGAATGGAATCAACACGAATGGAATGGAATGGAATGGAATGGAATGGAATGGAATGGAATGGAGTTCACTGGAATGGAATGGAATCAACCCGAATGGAATGGGATGGAATGGAATGGAATGGAATGGAATCAACACGAATGGAATGGAATGGAATGGAATGGAATGGAATGGAATGGAATGGAATGGAATGGAATCAACTCAAATGGAATGGAATGGATTGGAATGGAAAGAAATGGTATCAACCCCAAAGGAATGGAATGGAATGGAATGGAATGAATTGGAGTGGAATAGAATGGAATCAACTCGAATGGAATGGAATGGAATGGAATGGAACGGAATGGAATCAACCCGAATGAAATGGAAAGGAATGGAAAGGAATGGAATGGAATTGAATGGAATGTAATCCAATCAAACCGAATGAAATGGACAGGAATAGAATGGAATGGAATGGAACAGAGTGGAATGGAATGGAACGGAATGGAATGGAATGGAATGGAATCAACCCGAATGGAATGGAATGGAATGGAATGGAACGGAATGGAATGGAATCAACCCGAATGGAATGGAATGGAACGGAATGGAATGGAATGGAATACAATCAACCAGATTGGAATGGAATTGTAAGGAATGGAATGGAATGGAATGGTATCAACAAGAATGGAATGGAATGGAATGGAATGGAGTGGAATGGAATGTAATGGAATGGAATTTAATGGAATGGAATGGAATCAACCCAAATCGAATGGAATGGAACGGAATGGAAAAGAAAGCAATGGAAGCAAACAGAATGCAATGGAATGGAACAGAATGGAAAGGAATGGAATGGAATCAACCCGAATGGAATGGAATGAAACGGAATGAAATAGAATGGAATGGAATCAATCCGAATGGAATGGAATGGAACGGAATAAAATGGAATGGAAAGGAATCAATCTGAACAAAATGGCAAGGTACAGAATGGAATGGAATGGAATGGAATCAACACGAATGGAATGGAATGGAATGGAATGGAATGGAATGGCATCAACACGAATGGAATGGAATGGAATGGAATCGAATGGAATGGAATCAACCCGAATGGAAAGGAATAGAATGAATGGAATGGAATCGAATCGAATGGAATAAACCCGAATGTAATGTAATGTAATGTAATGTAATGGAATGGAATGGAATGGAATGGAATGGAATTGGATGGAATGGAATGGAATGGAATGGAATGGAATGCAATGGAATGGAATGGAATGGAATGCAATGGAATGAAATTGAAGGGAATGGAATGGAATGGAATGGAATGGAATGGAATCAACCCGAATGGAATGGAATGGAATGAAATGGAATGGAATGAAATGGAATGGCATGGAATGGAATGGAGTCAACCGTAATGGAATGTAATGGAATGGTAAGGAAAGGAATGGAACCAAACAGAATGGAATGGACTGGAAAGAAATGAAATGGCATGGAAAGAAATAAACCCGAATGGAATGGAATGGAATGGAATGGAATGGAATGGAATGGAATGGCATCAACCCGAATGGAACGGAATGGAATGGAATGGTATCAACCCAAATGGAATGGAATGGAATGGAATGAAAAGGAGTGGAATGGAATGGAATCAACTCGAATGGAATGGAATGGAATTGAATGGAATGTAATCGAATCAAAACGAATGAAATGGAAAGGAATGGAATGGAATGGAACGGAATGGAATGGAATGGAACGGAATGGAATGGAATGGAATGGAATGGAATGGAATCAACCCGAATGGAATGGAATGGAATGGAATGGAACGGAATGGAATGGAATGGAATCAACAAGTATGGAATGGAAGGGAATGGAATGGAATGGAATTGAATGGAATCAACCCGAATGGAATGCAATGGCAAGGAATGGAATGGAATGGAATGGAGTGGAATGGAATCAAACAGAATGGAATGGAATAGAATGGAATGAAATGGAATGGAATGGAATTGCATGGAAACAGAATGGAATGGAATCCCGAATGTAATGGAATATAATGGAATGGAACGGAATGGAATCAACCCGAATGGAATGGAATGGAACGGAATTGAATGGAATGGAATGGAAGCAACCCGAATGGAATGGAATGGAACGGAATGGAATGGAATGGAATACAATCAACCCGAATGGAATGGAAGTGTACGGAATGGAATGGAATGGAATGGTATCAACAAGAATGGAATGGATTGGAATGGAATGGAATGGAATGGAATGAAATGGAATGGAACCAACCCAAATCGAATGGAATGGAACGGAATGGAAAAGAAAGGAATGGAATCAACCAGAATGCAATGGAATGGAACGGATTGGAATGGAATGGAATGGAATCAACACGAATGGAATGGAATGGAATGGAATGGAATGGAATGGAATGGAAACAACACGAATGGAATGGAATGGAATGGAAGGGAATGGAATGGAATGGAATGGAATGTAATGGAATGGAATCAACCCGAATGGAATGGAATAGAATGGAATGGAATGGAATGGAATGGAATGGAATCAACCCGAATGGAATGGTATGGAATGGAATGGAATGGAATGAAATTGAAGGGAATGGAATGCAATGGAATGGAATGAAATGATATCATCCAGAATGGAATGTAATGGGATTAGATGGAATGGAATCAACCCGAGAGGAATGGACTGGAATGAATAGGAATGGAATGGAATGGAAAGGAATGGAATATAAAGCAATGGAATGCAATGGAAAAGAATGGAATGGAATCAACCCGAGTGGAATGGAATGAATGCAATGTAACAGAAAGGAATCAACGCTAGTGGAATAGAACGGAAAGGAATGGAATGGAATGGAATAGAATGGAATTGAATGGAATGGAATGGAACGGAAAAGAAACAACATGATTGGAAGGGAATGAAATGCAAAGGAATGGAATGGCATGGAAGCAAACCCAGTGGAATGGAATGAAAGGTTTTGGAATGTAATGTAATGGAAAGGAATGGCATGGAATCAACCCGAGAGAAATGGAATGGAAAGGAATGGAATGGAATGGAATGGAGTGGAATGGAATCAAACAAATGGAATGGAATGGAATGAAATGAAATGGAATGGAATGGCGTCATCCCGAATAGAATGGAATGGAAAGGAATGGAATGGAATCAACCAGAATGGAATGGAATGTAATGGAATGAAAAGGAGTGAAATGGAATCAACCCGAATGGAATGGAATGGAACGGAATGGAATTGAATGGAATGGAATTAACCCGAATGGAATGGAATGCAACGGAATGGAATGGAATGTAATAAAATCAACCCGAATGGAATGGAATTGTACGGAATGGAATGGAATGGTATCAACAAGAATGGAATGGAATGGTATGGAATGGAATGGAATGGAATGGAATCAACCAAAATCGAATGGAATGGAACGGAATGGAAAAGAAAGGAATGGAATCAACCAGAATTCAATGGAACGGAAAAGAATGGAATGGAATGGAATGGAATGAACACGAGTGGAATGGAATGGAACCGAATGAAATGGAATGGAATGGAATCAAACCGAATGGAATGGAATGGAGCGGAATAAAATGGAATGGAATGGAATCAACCCGAACGGAATGGAATGGAATGGAATGGAATGGAATGGAATGGAAGGGAATCAACCCGAGAGGTATGGACTGGAATGGAAAGGAATGGAATGGAATGGAAAGGAGTGGAATGGAAAGGAATGGAATGGAATGGGAAAGAATGGAATGGAATCAACCCGAGTGGATTGGAATGAATGCAATGTAACAGAAAGGAATCAATGCTTGTGGAATAGAATGGAATGGAATCGAATCGAATGGAATGGAATAGAATGGAATGAAATGGAATGGAATAGAATCGAATGGAATGGAATGGAATGGAATCAACACGAATGGAATGGAATATAATTGAAAGGAATGGAATGGAATGGAATGGCATGGAACCAAACCGAGTGGAATGGAATGAAAGGTTTTGGAAAGTATTGTAATTTAAAGGAATGGAATGGAATCAACCTGAGTGGAGTGGAATGGAAAGAAATGGAATGGAATGGAATCAACCCGAATAGAATGGAATGGAATGGAATGGAGTGGAATGGAATAAACACTAATGGAATGGAATGGAATGGAATGGAATGGAGTGGAGTGGAATGGAATGGAATCAACCCGAATGGAATGGAATGGGACGAAATGGAATGGACTGGAATCAACACGATTGGAATGGAATGGAATGGAATCAACTCAAATGGAATGGAATGGATGGCAATGGAATGGAATGGTATCAACCCCAAAGGAATGGAATGGAATGGAATGAATTGGAGTGGAATAGAATGGAATCAACTCGAATGGAATGGAATGGAATGGAATGGAATGGAATCAACCCGAATGAAATGGAAAGGAATGGAAAGCAAGGGAATGTAATGGAATGGAATCAACCAGAATGGAATGGAATGGAACGGAATGGAATGGAATGGAATGGAATGGAATGGAATGAAATCAACCAGAATGGAATGGAATGGAATGGAATGGAATGGAATGGAATGGAATGGAATCAACCCGATTAGAATGGAGTGGAAAGGAATGGAATGGAGTGGAATGGAGTGGAATGGAATCAAACAGAATGGAATGAAATGGAATTTAATGAAATGGAATGGAATGGCGTCATCCCGAATGGAATGGAATGGAATGGAATCAACCCGAATGGAATGCAATGTAATGGAATGAAAAGGAGTGAAATGGAATCAACCCGAATGTAATGGAATGGAACGGATTTGAAGGGAATGGAATGGAATCAACCCGAATGGAATGGAACGGAAAGGAATGGAACGGAATACAATCAACCCGAATGGAATGGAATTGTACGGAATGGAATGGAATGGAATGGTATCAACAAGAATGGAATGGAATGGAATGGAATGGAATCAACACAAATCGATTGGAATGGAATGGAATGGAAAAGAAAGGAATGGAATCAACCAGAATGCAATGGAATGGAACAGAATGGAATGGAATCAACCCGAATGGAATGGAATGGAACGGAATGAAATTGAATGGAATGGAATCAAACCGAATGGAATGGAATGGAACGGAACAAAATGGAATGGAATGGAATCAACCCGAAAGAAATGACATGGTACGGAATGGAATGGAATGGAATACAATCAACCCGTATGGAATGGAATTGTACGTTATGGAATGGAATGGAATGGTATTAACAAGAATGGAATGGAATGGAATGGAATAGAATGGAATTTAATGGAATGGAATGGAATCAACCGAAATTGAATGGAATGGAACGGAATGGAAAAGAAAGGAATGGAAGCAGACAGAATGCAATGGAATGGAACGGAATGGAATGCAATGGAATGGAATGAACCCGCATGGAATGGAATGGAACGGAATGAAATGGAATGGAATGGAATCAATCCGAATGGAACGGAATGGAACGCAATAAAATGGAATGGAATGGAATCAACCCGAACGAACTGGCATGGTACGGAATGGAATGGAATGGAATGGAATCAACAGGAATGGAATGGAAAGGAATGGCATCAACCCGAATGGAAAGGAATAGAATGGAATGGAATGGAATGGAATGGAATGAACCCGAATGTAATGTAATGTAATGGAATGTAATGGAATGTAATGGAATGGAATGGAATGAACCCGAATGTAATGTAATGAAATGGAATGGAATGGAATGGAATGGAATGGAATGGAATGCAACGGAATGAAATTGAAGGGAATGGAATGCAATGGAATGGAATGGAATGGCATCAACCAGAATGGAATGGAATGGCATGGGAAGGAATGCAATCAATCCGAATGGAATGGAATGGAATGAAATTGAATGGAATGAAATGGAATGGTATGGAATGGAATGGAGTCAACCTTAATGAAATGCAATCGAATGAAATGGAAAGGAATGGAATCAAACAGAATGGAATGGACTGGAAAGACATGTAATGGAATGGAAAGGAATAAACCCGAAAAGAATGGGATGGAATGGAATGGAATGGAATGGAATGGCATCAACCCGAATGGAATGTAATATAATGGAATGGAATGGAATGGAATGGAATGGCATGGAATCAAACCGAGTGGAATGGAATGAAAGGTTTTGGAATGTAATGTAATTTAAAGGAATGGAATGGAATCAACCCGAGTGGAATGGAATGGAATGAAAAGGTATGCAGTGGAATCAACCCGAATGGAATGGAATGGAATGGAATGGAGTGGAATGGAATCAACACGAATGGAATGGAATGGAATGGAATGGAATGGAATGGAATGGAGTTCACTGGAATGGAATGGAATCAACCCGAATGGAATGGGATGGAATGGAATGGAATGGACTGGAATCAACACGAATGGAATGGAATGGAATGGAATGGAATGGAATGGAATGGAATGGAATGGAATGGAATCAACTCAAATGGAATGGAATGGATTGGAATGGAAAGAAATGGTATCAACCCCAAAGGAATGGAATGGAATGGAATGGAATGAATTGGAGTGGAATAGAATGGAATCAACTCGAATGGAATGGAATGGAATGGAATGGAACGGAATGGAATCAACCCGAATGAAATGGAAAGGAATGGAATGGAATGGAATGGAATTGAATGGAATGTAATCCAATCAAACCGAATGAAATGGACAGGAATGGAATGGAATGGAATGGAACGGAATGGAATGGAATGGAACGGAATGGAATGGAATGGAATGGAATCAACCCGAATGGAATGGAATGGAATGGAATGGAACGGAATGGAATGGAATCAACCCGAATGGAATGGAATGGAACGGAATGGAATGGAATGGAATACAATCAACCCGATTGGAATGGAATTGTAAGGAATGGAATGGAATGGAATGGTATCAACAAGAATGGAATGGAATGGAATGGAATGGAATGGAATGGAATTTAATGGTATGGAATGGAATCAACCCAAATCGAATGGAATGGAACGGAATGGAAAAGAAAGCAATGGAAGCAAACAGAATGCAATGGAATGGAACAGAATGGAAAGGAATGGAATGGAATCAACCCGAATGGAATGGAATGAAACGGAATGAAATAGAATGGAATGGAATCAATCCGAATGAAATGGAATGGAACGGAATAAAATGGAATGGAAAGGAATCAATCTGAACAAAATGGCAAGGTACAGAATGGAATGGAATGGAATGGAATCAACACGAATGCAATGGAATGGAATGGAATGGAATGGAATGGAATGACATCAACACGAATGGAATGGAATGGAATGGAATCGAATGGAATGGAATCAACCCGAATGGAAAGGAATAGAATGAATGGAATGGAATCGAATCGAATGGAATAAACCCGAATGTAATGTAATGTAATGTAATGGAATGGAATGGAATGGAATGGAATGGAATTGGATGGAATGGAATGGAATGGAATGGAATGGAATGGAATGGAATGGAATGCAATGGAATGAAATTGAAGGGAATGGAATGGAATGGAATGGAATGGAATGGAATCAACCCGAATGGAATGGAATGGAATGACATGGAATGGAATGAAATGGAATGGCATGGAATGGAATGGAGTCAACCGTAATGGAATGTAATGGAATGGTAAGGAAAGGAATGGAACCAAACAGAATGGAATGGACTGGAAAGAAATGAAATGGTATGGAAAGAAATAAACCCGAATGGAATGGAATGGAATGGAATGGAATGGAATGGAATGGCATCAACCCGAATGGAACGGAATGGAATGGAATGGTATCAACCCAAATGGAATGGAATGGAATGGAATGAAAAGGAGTGGAATGGAATGGAATCAACTCGAATGGAATGGAATGGAATTGAATGGAATGTAATCGAATCAAAACGAATGAAATGGAAAGGAATGGAATGGAATGGAATGGAACGGAATGGAATGGAATGGAACGGAATGGAATGGCATGGAATGGAATGGAATGGAATCAACCTGAATGGAATGGAATGGAATGGAATGGAACGGAATGGAATGGAATGGTATCAACAAGAATGGAATGGATTGGAATGGAATGGAATGGAATGGAATGAAATGGAATGGAACCAACCCAAATCGAATTGAATGGAACGGAATGGAAAAGAAAGGAATGGAATCAACCAGAATGCAATGGAATGGAACGGATTGGAATGGAATGGAATGGAATCAACACGAATGGAATGGAATGGAATGGAATGGAATGGAATGGAATGGAATGGAAACAACACGAATGGAATGGAATGGAATGGAATGGAATGGAATGGAATGGAATGGAACGGAATGTAATGGAATGGAATCAACCCGAATGGAATGGAATAGAATGGAATGGAATGGAATGGAATCAACCCGAATGGAATGGTATGGAATGGAATGGAATGGAATGAAATTGAAGGGAATGGAATGCAATGGAATGGAATGAAATGATATCATCCAGAATGGAATGTAATGGGATTAGATGGAATGGAATCAACCCGAGAGGAATGGACTGGAATGAATAGGAATGGAATGGAATGGAAAGGAATGGAATATAAAGCAATGGAATGCAATGGAAAAGAATGGAATGGAATCAACCCGAGTGGAATGGAATGAATGCAATGTAACAGAAAGGAATCAACGCTAGTGGAATAGAACGGAAAGGAATGGAATGGAATGGAATAGAATGGAATTGAATGGAATGGAATGGAACGGAAAAGAAACAACATGATTGGAAGGGAATGAAATGCAAAGGAATGGAATGGCATGGAAGCAAACCCAGTGGAATGGAATGAAAGGTTTTGGAATGTAATGTAATGGAAAGGAATGGCATGGAATCAACCCGAGAGAAATGGAATGGAAAGGAATGGAATGGAATGGAATGGAGTGGAATGGAATCAAACAAATGGAATGGAATGGAATGAAATGAAATGGAATGGAATGGCGTCATCCCGAATAGAATGGAATGGAAAGGAATGGAATGGAATCAACCAGAATGGAATGGAATGTAATGGAATGAAAAGGAGTGAAATGGAATCAACCCGAATGGAATGGAATGGAACGGAATGGAATTGAATGGAATGGAATTAACCCGAATGGAATGGAATGCAACGGAATGGAATGGAATGTAATAAAATCAACCCGAATGGAATGGAATTGTACGGAATGGAATGGAATGGAATGGTATCAACAAGAATGGAATGGAATGGTATGGAATGGAATGGAATGGAATGGAATCAACCAAAATCGAATGGAATGGAACGGAATGGAAAAGAAAGGAATGGAATCAACCAGAATTCAATGGAACGGAAAAGAATGGAATGGAATGGAATGGAATGAACACGAGTGGAATGGAATGGAACCGAATGAAATGGAATGGAATGGAATCAAACCGAATGGAATGGAATGGAGCGGAATAAAATGGAATGGAATGGAATCAACCCGAACGGAATGGAATGGAATGGAATGGAATGGAATGGAATGGAATGGAAGGGAATCAACCCGAGAGGTATGGACTGGAATGGAAAGGAATGGAATGGAATGGAAAGGAGTGGAATGGAAAGGAATGGAATGGAATGGGAAAGAATGGAATGGAATCAACCCGAGTGGATTGGAATGAATGCAATGTAACAGAAAGGAATCAATGCTTGTGGAATAGAATGGAATGGAATCGAATCGAATGGAATGGAATAGAATGGAATGAAATGGAATGGAATAGAATCGAATGGAATGGAATGGAATGGAATCAACACGAATGGAATGGAATAGAATTGAAAGGAATGGAATGGAATGGAATGGCATGGAACCAAACCGAGTGGAATGGAATGAAAGGTTTTGGAAAGTATTGTAATTTAAAGGAATGGAATGGAATCAACCCGAGTGGAGGGGAATGGAAAGAAATGGAATGGAATGGAATCAACCCGAATAGAATGGAATGGAATGGAATGGAGTGGAATGGAATAAACACTAATGGAATGGAATGGAATGGAATGGAATGGAGTGGAGTGGAATGGAATGGAATCAACCCGAATGGAATGGAATGGGACGGAATGGAATGGACTGGAATCAACACGATTGGAATGGAATGGAATGGAATCAACTCAAATGGAATGGAATGGATTGCAATGGAATGGAATGGTATCAACCCCAAAGGAATGGAATGGAATGGAATGAATTGGAGTGGAATAGAATGGAATCAACTCGAATGGAATGGAATGGAATGGAATGGAATGGAATCAACCCGAATGAAATGGAAAGGAATGGAAAGCAAGGGAATGTAATGGAATGGAATCAACCAGAATGGAATGGAATGGAACGGAATGGAATGGAATGGAATGGAATGAAATCAACCAGAATGGAATGGAATGGAATGGAATGGAATGGAATGGAATGGAATCAACCCGATTAGAATGGAGTGGAAAGGAATGGAATGGAGTGGAATGGAGTGGAATGGAATCAAACAGAATGGAATGAAATGGAATTTAATGAAATGGAATGGAATGGCGTCATCCCGAATGGAATGGAATGGAATGGAATCAACCCGAATGGAATGCAATGTAATGGAATGAAAAGGAGTGAAATGGAATCAACCCGAATGTAATGGAATGGAACGGATTTGAAGGGAATGGAATGGAATCAACCCGAATGGAATGGAACGGAAAGGAATGGAACGGAATACAATCAACCCGAATGGAATGGAATTGTACGGAATGGAATGGAATGGAATGGTATCAACAAGAATGGAATGGAATGGAATGGAATGGAATGGAATCAACACAAATCGATTGGAATGGAATGGAATGGAAAAGAAAGGAATGGAATCAACCAGAATGCAATGGAATGGAACAGAATGGAATGGAATCAACCCGAATGGAATGGAATGGAACGGAATGAAATTGAATGGAATGGAATCAAACCGAATGGAATGGAATGGAACGGAACAAAATGGAATGGAATGGAATCAACCCGAAAGAAATGACATGGTACGGAATGGAATGGAATGGAATACAATCAACCCGTATGGAATGGAATTGTACGTTATGGAATGGAATGGAATGGTATTAACAAGAATGGAATGGAATGGAATGGAATAGAATGGAATTTAATGGAATGGAATGGAATCAACCGAAATTGAATGGAATGGAACGGAATGGAAAAGAAAGGAATGGAAGCAGACAGAATGCAATGGAATGGAACGGAATGGAATGCAATGGAATGGAATGAACCCGCATGGAATGGAATGGAACGGAATGAAATGGAATGGAATGGAATCAATCCGAATGGAACGGAATGGAACGCAATAAAATGGAATGGAATGGAATCAACCCGAACGAACTGGCATGGTACGGAATGGAATGGAATGGAATGGAATCAACAGGAATGGAATGGAAAGGAATGGCATCAACCCGAATGGAAAGGAATAGAATGGAATGGAATGGAATGGAATGGAATGAACCCGAATGTAATGGAATGTAATGGAATGTAATGGAATATAATGGAATGGAATGGAATGAACCCGAATGTAATGTAATGGAATGGAATGGAATGGAATGGAATGGAATGGAAAGGAATGCAACGGAATGAAATTGAAGGGAATGGAATGCAATGGAATGGAATGGAATGGCATCAACCAGAATGGAATGGAATGGCATGGGAAGGAATGCAATCAACCCGAATGGAATGGAATGGAATGAAATGGAATGGAATGAAATGGAATGGTATGGAATGGAATGGAGTCAACCTTAATGAAATGCAATCGAATGAAATGGAAAGGAATGGAATCAAACAGAATGGAATGGACTGGAAAGACATGTAATGGAATGGAAAGGAATAAACCCGAACAGAATGGAATGGAATGGAATGGAATGGAATGGAATGGAATGGAATGGCATCAACCTGAATGGAATGTAATATAATGGAATGGAATGGAATGGAATGGAATGGCATGGAATCAAACCGAGTGGAATGGAATGAAAGGTTTTGGAATGTAATGTAATTTAAAGGAATGGAATGGAATCAACCCGAGTGGAATGGAATGGAATGAAATGGTATGCAGTGGAATCAACCCGAATGGAATGGAATGGAATGGAATGGAGTGGAATGGAATCAACACGAATGGAATGGAATGGAATGGAATGGAATGGAATGGAATGGAATGGAGTTCACTGGAATGGAATGGAATCAACCCGAATGGAATGGGATGGAATGGAATGGAATGGAATGGAATCAACACGAATGGAATGGAATGGAATGGAATGGAATGGAATGGAATGGAATGGAATGGAATGGAATCAACTCAAATGGAATGGAATGGATTGGAATGGAAAGAAATGGTATCAACCCCAAAGGAATGGAATGGAATGGAATGGAATGAATTGGAGTGGAATAGAATGGAATCAACTCGAATGGAATGGAATGGAATGGAATGGAACGGAATGGAATCAACCCGAATGAAATGGAAAGGAATGGAAAGGAATGGAATGGAATTGAATGGAATGTAATCCAATCAAACCGAATGAAATGGACAGGAATAGAATGGAATGGAATGGAACAGAGTGGAATGGAATGGAACGGAATGGAATGGAATGGAATGGAATCAACCCGAATGGAATGGAATGGAATGGAATGGAACGGAATGGAATGGAATCAACCCGAATGGAATGGAATGGAACGGAATGGAATGGAATGGAATACAATCAACCAGATTGGAATGGAATTGTAAGGAATGGAATGGAATGGAATGGTATCAACAAGAATGGAATGGAATGGAATGGAATGGAGTGGAATGGAATGTAATGGAATGGAATTTAATGGAATGGAATGGAATCAACCCAAATCGAATGGAATGGAACGGAATGGAAAAGAAAGCAATGGAAGCAAACAGAATGCAATGGAATGGAACAGAATGGAAAGGAATGGAATGGAATCAACCCGAATGGAATGGAATGAAACGGAATGAAATAGAATGGAATGGAATCAATCCGAATGGAATGGAATGGAACGGAATAAAATGGAATGGAAAGGAATCAATCTGAACAAAATGGCAAGGTACAGAATGGAATGGAATGGAATGGAATCAACACGAATGGAATGGAATGGAATGGAATGGAATGGAATGGCATCAACACGAATGGAATGGAATGGAATGGAATCGAATGGAATGGAATCAACCCGAATGGAAAGGAATAGAATGAATGGAATGGAATCGAATCGAATGGAATAAACCCGAATGTAATGTAATGTAATGTAATGTAATGGAATGGAATGGAATGGAATGGAATGGAATTGGATGGAATGGAATGGAATGGAATGGAATGGAATGCAATGGAATGGAATGGAATGGAATGCAATGGAATGAAATTGAAGGGAATGGAATGGAATGGAATGGAATGGAATGGAATCAACCCGAATGGAATGGAATGGAATGAAATGGAATGGAATGAAATGGAATGGCATGGAATGGAATGGAGTCAACCGTAATGGAATGTAATGGAATGGTAAGGAAAGGAATGGAACCAAACAGAATGGAATGGACTGGAAAGAAATGAAATGGCATGGAAAGAAATAAACCCGAATGGAATGGAATGGAATGGAATGGAATGGAATGGAATGGAATGGCATCAACCCGAATGGAACGGAATGGAATGGAATGGTATCAACCCAAATGGAATGGAATGGAATGGAATGAAAAGGAGTGGAATGGAATGGAATCAACTCGAATGGAATGGAATGGAATTGAATGGAATGTAATCGAATCAAAACGAATGAAATGGAAAGGAATGGAATGGAATGGAACGGAATGGAATGGAATGGAACGGAATGGAATGGAATGGAATGGAATGGAATGGAATCAACCCGAATGGAATGGAATGGAATGGAATGGAACGGAATGGAATGGAATGGAATCAACAAGTATGGAATGGAAGGGAATGGAATGGAATGGAATTGAATGGAATCAACCCGAATGGAATGCAATGGCAAGGAATGGAATGGAATGGAATGGAGTGGAATGGAATCAAACAGAATGGAATGGAATAGAATGGAATGAAATGGAATGGAATGGAATTGCATGGAAACAGAATGGAATGGAATCCCGAATGTAATGGAATATAATGGAATGGAACGGAATGGAATCAACCCGAATGGAATGGAATGGAACGGAATTGAATGGAATGGAATGGAAGCAACCCGAATGGAATGGAATGGAACGGAATGGAATGGAATGGAATACAATCAACCCGAATGGAATGGAAGTGTACGGAATGGAATGGAATGGAATGGTATCAACAAGAATGGAATGGATTGGAATGGAATGGAATGGAATGGAATGAAATGGAATGGAACCAACCCAAATCGAATGGAATGGAACGGAATGGAAAAGAAAGGAATGGAATCAACCAGAATGCAATGGAATGGAACGGATTGGAATGGAATGGAATGGAATCAACACGAATGGAATGGAATGGAATGGAATGGAATGGAATGGAATGGAAACAACACGAATGGAATGGAATGGAATGGAAGGGAATGGAATGGAATGGAATGGAATGTAATGGAATGGAATCAACCCGAATGGAATGGAATAGAATGGAATGGAATGGAATGGAATGGAATGGAATCAACCCGAATGGAATGGTATGGAATGGAATGGAATGGAATGAAATTGAAGGGAATGGAATGCAATGGAATGGAATGAAATGATATCATCCAGAATGGAATGTAATGGGATTAGATGGAATGGAATCAACCCGAGAGGAATGGACTGGAATGAATAGGAATGGAATGGAATGGAAAGGAATGGAATATAAAGCAATGGAATGCAATGGAAAAGAATGGAATGGAATCAACCCGAGTGGAATGGAATGAATGCAATGTAACAGAAAGGAATCAACGCTAGTGGAATAGAACGGAAAGGAATGGAATGGAATGGAATAGAATGGAATTGAATGGAATGGAATGGAACGGAAAAGAA
This sequence comes from Pan paniscus, assembly GCF_029289425.2. Classification (NCBI taxonomy): domain Eukaryota; kingdom Metazoa; phylum Chordata; class Mammalia; order Primates; family Hominidae; genus Pan; species Pan paniscus. The sequence goes on along the minus strand of NC_073261.2, from coordinate 37,760,147 downwards.
ACAACATGATTGGAAGGGAATGAAATGCAAAGGAATGGAATGGCATGGAAGCAAACCCAGTGGAATGGAATGAAAGGTTTTGGAATGTAATGTAATGGAAAGGAATGGCATGGAATCAACCCGAGAGAAATGGAATGGAAAGGAATGGAATGGAATGGAATGGAGTGGAATGGAATCAAACAAATGGAATGGAATGGAATGAAATGAAATGGAATGGAATGGCGTCATCCCGAATAGAATGGAATGGAAAGGAATGGAATGGAATCAACCAGAATGGAATGGAATGTAATGGAATGAAAAGGAGTGAAATGGAATCAACCCGAATGGAATGGAATGGAACGGAATGGAATTGAATGGAATGGAATTAACCCGAATGGAATGGAATGCAACGGAATGGAATGGAATGTAATAAAATCAACCCGAATGGAATGGAATTGTACGGAATGGAATGGAATGGTATCAACAAGAATGGAATGGAATGGTATGGAATGGAATGGAATGGAATGGAATCAACCAAAATCGAATGGAATGGAACGGAATGGAAAAGAAAGGAATGGAATCAACCAGAATTCAATGGAACGGAAAAGAATGGAATGGAATGGAATGGAATGAACACGAGTGGAATGGAATGGAACCGAATGAAATGGAATGGAATGGAATCAAACCGAATGGAATGGAATGGAGCGGAATAAAATGGAATGGAATGGAATCAACCCGAACGGAATGGAATGGAATGGAATGGAATGGAATGGAATGGAAGGGAATCAACCCGAGAGGTATGGACTGGAATGGAAAGGAATGGAATGGAATGGAAAGGAGTGGAATGGAAAGGAATGGAATGGAATGGGAAAGAATGGAATGGAATCAACCCGAGTGGATTGGAATGAATGCAATGTAACAGAAAGGAATCAATGCTTGTGGAATAGAATGGAATGGAATCGAATCGAATGGAATGGAATAGAATGGAATGAAATGGAATGGAATAGAATCGAATGGAATGGAATGGAATGGAATCAACACGAATGGAATGGAATATAATTGAAAGGAATGGAATGGAATGGAATGGCATGGAACCAAACCGAGTGGAATGGAATGAAAGGTTTTGGAAAGTATTGTAATTTAAAGGAATGGAATGGAATCAACCTGAGTGGAGTGGAATGGAAAGAAATGGAATGGAATGGAATCAACCCGAATAGAATGGAATGGAATGGAATGGAGTGGAATGGAATAAACACTAATGGAATGGAATGGAATGGAATGGAATGGAGTGGAGTGGAATGGAATGGAATCAACCCGAATGGAATGGAATGGGACGAAATGGAATGGACTGGAATCAACACGATTGGAATGGAATGGAATGGAATCAACTCAAATGGAATGGAATGGATGGCAATGGAATGGAATGGTATCAACCCCAAAGGAATGGAATGGAATGGAATGAATTGGAGTGGAATAGAATGGAATCAACTCGAATGGAATGGAATGGAATGGAATGGAATGGAATCAACCCGAATGAAATGGAAAGGAATGGAAAGCAAGGGAATGTAATGGAATGGAATCAACCAGAATGGAATGGAATGGAACGGAATGGAATGGAATGGAATGGAATGGAATGGAATGAAATCAACCAGAATGGAATGGAATGGAATGGAATGGAATGGAATGGAATGGAATGGAATCAACCCGATTAGAATGGAGTGGAAAGGAATGGAATGGAGTGGAATGGAGTGGAATGGAATCAAACAGAATGGAATGAAATGGAATTTAATGAAATGGAATGGAATGGCGTCATCCCGAATGGAATGGAATGGAATGGAATCAACCCGAATGGAATGCAATGTAATGGAATGAAAAGGAGTGAAATGGAATCAACCCGAATGTAATGGAATGGAACGGATTTGAAGGGAATGGAATGGAATCAACCCGAATGGAATGGAACGGAAAGGAATGGAACGGAATACAATCAACCCGAATGGAATGGAATTGTACGGAATGGAATGGAATGGAATGGTATCAACAAGAATGGAATGGAATGGAATGGAATGGAATCAACACAAATCGATTGGAATGGAATGGAATGGAAAAGAAAGGAATGGAATCAACCAGAATGCAATGGAATGGAACAGAATGGAATGGAATCAACCCGAATGGAATGGAATGGAACGGAATGAAATTGAATGGAATGGAATCAAACCGAATGGAATGGAATGGAACGGAACAAAATGGAATGGAATGGAATCAACCCGAAAGAAATGACATGGTACGGAATGGAATGGAATGGAATACAATCAACCCGTATGGAATGGAATTGTACGTTATGGAATGGAATGGAATGGTATTAACAAGAATGGAATGGAATGGAATGGAATAGAATGGAATTTAATGGAATGGAATGGAATCAACCGAAATTGAATGGAATGGAACGGAATGGAAAAGAAAGGAATGGAAGCAGACAGAATGCAATGGAATGGAACGGAATGGAATGCAATGGAATGGAATGAACCCGCATGGAATGGAATGGAACGGAATGAAATGGAATGGAATGGAATCAATCCGAATGGAACGGAATGGAACGCAATAAAATGGAATGGAATGGAATCAACCCGAACGAACTGGCATGGTACGGAATGGAATGGAATGGAATGGAATCAACAGGAATGGAATGGAAAGGAATGGCATCAACCCGAATGGAAAGGAATAGAATGGAATGGAATGGAATGGAATGGAATGAACCCGAATGTAATGTAATGTAATGGAATGTAATGGAATGTAATGGAATGGAATGGAATGAACCCGAATGTAATGTAATGAAATGGAATGGAATGGAATGGAATGGAATGGAATGGAATGCAACGGAATGAAATTGAAGGGAATGGAATGCAATGGAATGGAATGGAATGGCATCAACCAGAATGGAATGGAATGGCATGGGAAGGAATGCAATCAATCCGAATGGAATGGAATGGAATGAAATTGAATGGAATGAAATGGAATGGTATGGAATGGAATGGAGTCAACCTTAATGAAATGCAATCGAATGAAATGGAAAGGAATGGAATCAAACAGAATGGAATGGACTGGAAAGACATGTAATGGAATGGAAAGGAATAAACCCGAAAAGAATGGGATGGAATGGAATGGAATGGAATGGAATGGCATCAACCCGAATGGAATGTAATATAATGGAATGGAATGGAATGGAATGGAATGGCATGGAATCAAACCGAGTGGAATGGAATGAAAGGTTTTGGAATGTAATGTAATTTAAAGGAATGGAATGGAATCAACCCGAGTGGAATGGAATGGAATGAAAAGGTATGCAGTGGAATCAACCCGAATGGAATGGAATGGAATGGAATGGAGTGGAATGGAATCAACACGAATGGAATGGAATGGAATGGAATGGAATGGAATGGAATGGAGTTCACTGGAATGGAATGGAATCAACCCGAATGGAATGGGATGGAATGGAATGGAATGGACTGGAATCAACACGAATGGAATGGAATGGAATGGAATGGAATGGAATGGAATGGAATGGAATGGAATGGAATCAACTCAAATGGAATGGAATGGATTGGAATGGAAAGAAATGGTATCAACCCCAAAGGAATGGAATGGAATGGAATGGAATGAATTGGAGTGGAATAGAATGGAATCAACTCGAATGGAATGGAATGGAATGGAATGGAACGGAATGGAATCAACCCGAATGAAATGGAAAGGAATGGAATGGAATGGAATGGAATTGAATGGAATGTAATCCAATCAAACCGAATGAAATGGACAGGAATGGAATGGAATGGAATGGAACGGAATGGAATGGAATGGAACGGAATGGAATGGAATGGAATGGAATCAACCCGAATGGAATGGAATGGAATGGAATGGAACGGAATGGAATGGAATCAACCCGAATGGAATGGAATGGAACGGAATGGAATGGAATGGAATACAATCAACCCGATTGGAATGGAATTGTAAGGAATGGAATGGAATGGAATGGTATCAACAAGAATGGAATGGAATGGAATGGAATGGAATGGAATGGAATTTAATGGTATGGAATGGAATCAACCCAAATCGAATGGAATGGAACGGAATGGAAAAGAAAGCAATGGAAGCAAACAGAATGCAATGGAATGGAACAGAATGGAAAGGAATGGAATGGAATCAACCCGAATGGAATGGAATGAAACGGAATGAAATAGAATGGAATGGAATCAATCCGAATGAAATGGAATGGAACGGAATAAAATGGAATGGAAAGGAATCAATCTGAACAAAATGGCAAGGTACAGAATGGAATGGAATGGAATGGAATCAACACGAATGCAATGGAATGGAATGGAATGGAATGGAATGGAATGACATCAACACGAATGGAATGGAATGGAATGGAATCGAATGGAATGGAATCAACCCGAATGGAAAGGAATAGAATGAATGGAATGGAATCGAATCGAATGGAATAAACCCGAATGTAATGTAATGTAATGTAATGGAATGGAATGGAATGGAATGGAATGGAATTGGATGGAATGGAATGGAATGGAATGGAATGGAATGGAATGGAATGGAATGCAATGGAATGAAATTGAAGGGAATGGAATGGAATGGAATGGAATGGAATCAACCCGAATGGAATGGAATGGAATGACATGGAATGGAATGAAATGGAATGGCATGGAATGGAATGGAGTCAACCGTAATGGAATGTAATGGAATGGTAAGGAAAGGAATGGAACCAAACAGAATGGAATGGACTGGAAAGAAATGAAATGGTATGGAAAGAAATAAACCCGAATGGAATGGAATGGAATGGAATGGAATGGAATGGAATGGCATCAACCCGAATGGAACGGAATGGAATGGAATGGTATCAACCCAAATGGAATGGAATGGAATGGAATGAAAAGGAGTGGAATGGAATGGAATCAACTCGAATGGAATGGAATGGAATTGAATGGAATGTAATCGAATCAAAACGAATGAAATGGAAAGGAATGGAATGGAATGGAATGGAACGGAATGGAATGGAATGGAACGGAATGGAATGGCATGGAATGGAATGGAATGGAATCAACCTGAATGGAATGGAATGGAATGGAATGGAACGGAATGGAATGGAATGGTATCAACAAGAATGGAATGGATTGGAATGGAATGGAATGGAATGGAATGAAATGGAATGGAACCAACCCAAATCGAATTGAATGGAACGGAATGGAAAAGAAAGGAATGGAATCAACCAGAATGCAATGGAATGGAACGGATTGGAATGGAATGGAATGGAATCAACACGAATGGAATGGAATGGAATGGAATGGAATGGAATGGAATGGAATGGAAACAACACGAATGGAATGGAATGGAATGGAATGGAATGGAATGGAATGGAATGGAACGGAATGTAATGGAATGGAATCAACCCGAATGGAATGGAATAGAATGGAATGGAATGGAATGGAATCAACCCGAATGGAATGGTATGGAATGGAATGGAATGGAATGAAATTGAAGGGAATGGAATGCAATGGAATGGAATGAAATGATATCATCCAGAATGGAATGTAATGGGATTAGATGGAATGGAATCAACCCGAGAGGAATGGACTGGAATGAATAGGAATGGAATGGAATGGAAAGGAATGGAATATAAAGCAATGGAATGCAATGGAAAAGAATGGAATGGAATCAACCCGAGTGGAATGGAATGAATGCAATGTAACAGAAAGGAATCAACGCTAGTGGAATAGAACGGAAAGGAATGGAATGGAATGGAATAGAATGGAATTGAATGGAATGGAATGGAACGGAAAAGAAACAACATGATTGGAAGGGAATGAAATGCAAAGGAATGGAATGGCATGGAAGCAAACCCAGTGGAATGGAATGAAAGGTTTTGGAATGTAATGTAATGGAAAGGAATGGCATGGAATCAACCCGAGAGAAATGGAATGGAAAGGAATGGAATGGAATGGAATGGAGTGGAATGGAATCAAACAAATGGAATGGAATGGAATGAAATGAAATGGAATGGAATGGCGTCATCCCGAATAGAATGGAATGGAAAGGAATGGAATGGAATCAACCAGAATGGAATGGAATGTAATGGAATGAAAAGGAGTGAAATGGAATCAACCCGAATGGAATGGAATGGAACGGAATGGAATTGAATGGAATGGAATTAACCCGAATGGAATGGAATGCAACGGAATGGAATGGAATGTAATAAAATCAACCCGAATGGAATGGAATTGTACGGAATGGAATGGAATGGAATGGTATCAACAAGAATGGAATGGAATGGTATGGAATGGAATGGAATGGAATGGAATCAACCAAAATCGAATGGAATGGAACGGAATGGAAAAGAAAGGAATGGAATCAACCAGAATTCAATGGAACGGAAAAGAATGGAATGGAATGGAATGGAATGAACACGAGTGGAATGGAATGGAACCGAATGAAATGGAATGGAATGGAATCAAACCGAATGGAATGGAATGGAGCGGAATAAAATGGAATGGAATGGAATCAACCCGAACGGAATGGAATGGAATGGAATGGAATGGAATGGAATGGAATGGAAGGGAATCAACCCGAGAGGTATGGACTGGAATGGAAAGGAATGGAATGGAATGGAAAGGAGTGGAATGGAAAGGAATGGAATGGAATGGGAAAGAATGGAATGGAATCAACCCGAGTGGATTGGAATGAATGCAATGTAACAGAAAGGAATCAATGCTTGTGGAATAGAATGGAATGGAATCGAATCGAATGGAATGGAATAGAATGGAATGAAATGGAATGGAATAGAATCGAATGGAATGGAATGGAATGGAATCAACACGAATGGAATGGAATAGAATTGAAAGGAATGGAATGGAATGGAATGGCATGGAACCAAACCGAGTGGAATGGAATGAAAGGTTTTGGAAAGTATTGTAATTTAAAGGAATGGAATGGAATCAACCCGAGTGGAGGGGAATGGAAAGAAATGGAATGGAATGGAATCAACCCGAATAGAATGGAATGGAATGGAATGGAGTGGAATGGAATAAACACTAATGGAATGGAATGGAATGGAATGGAATGGAGTGGAGTGGAATGGAATGGAATCAACCCGAATGGAATGGAATGGGACGGAATGGAATGGACTGGAATCAACACGATTGGAATGGAATGGAATGGAATCAACTCAAATGGAATGGAATGGATTGCAATGGAATGGAATGGTATCAACCCCAAAGGAATGGAATGGAATGGAATGAATTGGAGTGGAATAGAATGGAATCAACTCGAATGGAATGGAATGGAATGGAATGGAATGGAATCAACCCGAATGAAATGGAAAGGAATGGAAAGCAAGGGAATGTAATGGAATGGAATCAACCATAATGGAATGGAATGGAACGGAATGGAATGGAATGGAATGGAATGGAATGGAATGAAATCAACCAGAATGGAGTGGAATGGAATGGAATGGAATGGAATGGAATGGAATCAACCCGATTAGAATGGAGTGGAAAGGAATGGAATGGAGTGGAATGGAGTGGAATGGAATCAAACAGAATGGAATGAAATGGAATTTAATGAAATGGAATGGAATGGCGTCATCCCGAATGGAATGGAATGGAATGGAATCAACCCGAATGGAATGCAATGTAATGGAATGAAAAGGAGTGAAATGGAATCAACCCGAATGTAATGGAATGGAACGGATTTGAAGGGAATGGAATGGAATCAACCCGAATGGAATGGAACGGAAAGGAATGGAACGGAATACAATCAACCCGAATGGAATGGAATTGTACGGAATGGAATGGAATGGAATGGTATCAACAAGAATGGAATGGAATGGAATGGAATGGAATGGAATCAACACAAATCGATTGGAATGGAATGGAATGGAAAAGAAAGGAATGGAATCAACCAGAATGCAATGGAATGGAACAGAATGGAATGGAATCAACCCGAATGGAATGGAATGGAACGGAATGAAATTGAATGGAATGGAATCAAACCGAATGGAATGGAATGGAACGGAACAAAATGGAATGGAATGGAATCAACCCGAAAGAAATGACATGGTACGGAATGGAATGGAATGGAATACAATCAACCCGTATGGAATGGAATTGTACGTTATGGAATGGAATGGAATGGTATTAACAAGAATGGAATGGAATGGAATGGAATAGAATGGAATTTAATGGAATGGAATGGAATCAACCGAAATTGAATGGAATGGAACGGAATGGAAAAGAAAGGAATGGAAGCAGACAGAATGCAATGGAATGGAACGGAATGGAATGCAATGGAATGGAATGAACCCGCATGGAATGGAATGGAACGGAATGAAATGGAATGGAATGGAATCAATCCGAATGGAACGGAATGGAACGCAATAAAATGGAATGGAATGGAATCAACCCGAACGAACTGGCATGGTACGGAATGGAATGGAATGGAATGGAATCAACAGGAATGGAATGGAAAGGAATGGCATCAACCCGAATGGAAAGGAATAGAATGGAATGGAATGGAATGGAATGGAATGAACCCGAATGTAATGTAATGTAATGGAATGTAATGGAATGTAATGGAATGGAATGGAATGAACCCGAATATAATGTAATGAAATGGAATGGAATGGAATGGAATGGAATGGAATGGAATGCAACGGAATGAAATTGAAGGGAATGGAATGCAATGGAATGGAATGGAATGGCATCAACCAGAATGGAATGGAATGGCATGGGAAGGAATGCAATCAATCCGAATGGAATGGAATGGAATGAAATGGAATGGAATGAAATGCAATGGTATGGAATGGAATGGAGTCAACCTTAATGAAATGCAATCGAATGAAATGGAAAGGAATGGAATCAAACAGAATGGAATGGACTGGAAAGACATGTAATGGAATGGAAAGGAATAAACCCGAAAAGAATGGGATGGAATGGAATGGAATGGAATGGAATGGCATCAACCCGAATGGAATGTAATATAATGGAATGGAATGGAATGGAATGGAATGGCATGGAATCAAACCGAGTGGAATGGAATGAAAGGTTTTGGAATGTAATGTAATTTAAAGGAATGGAATGGAATCAACCCGAGTGGAATGGAATGGAATGAAAAGGTATGCAGTGGAATCAACCAGAATGGAATGGAATGGAATGGAATGGAGTGGAATGGAATCAACACGAATGGAATGGAATGGAATGGAATGGAATGGAATGGAATGGAGTTCACTGGAATGGAATGGAATCAACCCGAATGGAATGGGATGGAATGGAATGGAATGGACTGGAATCAACACGAATGGAATGGAATGGAATGGAATGGAATGGAATGGAATCAACTCAAATGGAATGGAATGGATTGGAATGGAAAGAAATGGTATCAACCCCAAAGGAATGGAATGGAATGGAATGGAATGAATTGGAGTGGAATAGAATGGAATCAACTCGAATGGAATGGAATGGAATGGAATGGAACGGAATGGAATCAACCCGAATGAAATGGAAAGGAATGGAATGGAATGGAATGGAATGGAATGGAATGGAATGTAATCCAATCAAACCGAATGAAATGGACAGGAATGGAATGGAATGGAATGGAACGGAATGGAATGGAATGGAACGGAATGGAATGGAATGGAATGGAATCAACCCGAATGGAATGGAATGGAATGGAATGGAACGGAATGGAATGGAATCAACCCGAATGGAATGGAATGGAACGGAATGGAATGGAATGGAATACAATCAACCCGATTGGAATGGAATTGTAAGGAATGGAATGGAATGGAATGGTATCAACAAGAATGGAATGGAATGGAATGGAATGGAATGGAATGGAATTTAATGGAATGGAATGGAATCAACCCAAATCGAATGGAATGGAATGGAATGGAAAAGAAAGCAATGAAAGCAAACAGAATGCAATGGAATGGAACAGAATGGAAAGGAATGGAATGGAATCAACCCGAATGGAATGGAATGAAACGGAATGAAATAGAATGGAATGGAATCAATCCGAATGGAATGGAATGGAACGGAATAAAATGGAATGGAAAGGAATCAATCTGAACAAAATGGCAAGGTACAGAATGGAATGGAATGGAATGGAATCAACACGAATGCAATGGAATGGAATGGAATGGAATGGAATGGAATGACATCAACACGAATGGAATGGAATGGAATGGAATCGAATGGAATGGAATCAACCCGAATGGAAAGGAATAGAATGAATGGAATGGAATCGAATCGAATGGAATAAACCCGAATGTAATGTAATGTAATGTAATGTAATGGAATGGAATGGAATGGAATGGAATTGGATGGAATGGAATGGAATGGAATGGAATGGAATGCAATGGAATGGAATGGAATGGAATGCAATGGAATGAAATTGAAGGGAATGGAATGGAATGGAATGGAATCAACCCGAATGGAATGGAATGGAATGACATGGAATGGAATGAAATGGAATGGCATGGAATGGAATGGAGTCAACCGTAATGGAATGTAATGGAATGGTAAGGAAAGGAATGGAACCAAACAGAATGGAATGGACTGGAAAGAAATGAAATGGTATGGAAAGAAATAAACCCGAATGGAATGGAATGGAATGGAATGGAATGGAATGGAATGGCATCAACCCGAATGGAACGGAATGGAATGGAATGGTATCAACCCAAATGGAATGGAATGGAATGGAATGAAAAGGAGTGGAATGGAATGGAATCAACTCGAATGGAATGGAATGGAATTGAATGGAATGTAATCGAATCAAAACGAATGAAATGGAAAGGAATGGAATGGAATGGAATGGAACGGAATGGAATGGAATGGAACGGAATGGAATGGAATGGAATGGAATGGAATGGAATCAACCCGAATGGAATGGAATGGAATGGAATGGAACGGAATGGAATGGAATGGAATCAACAAGTATGGAATGGAAGGGAATGGAATGGAATGGAATTGAATGGAATCAACCCGAATGGAATGCAATGGCAAGGAATGGAATGGAATGGAATGGAGTGGAATGGAATCAAACAGAATGGAATGGAATGGAATGGAATGAAATGGAATGGAATGGAATTGCATGGAAACAGAATGGAATGGAATCCCGAATGTAATGGAATATAACGGAATGGAACGGAATGGAATCAACCCGAATGGAATGGAATGGAACGGAATTGAATGGAATGGAATGGAAGCAACCCGAATGGAATGGAATGGAACGGAATGGAATGGAATGGAATACAATCAACCCGAATGGAATGGAAGTGTACGGAATGGAATGGAATGGAATGGTATCAACAAGAATGGAATGGAATGGAATGGTATCAACAAGAATGGAATGGATTGTAATGGAATGGAATGGAATGGAATGAAATGGAATGGAACCAACCCAAATCGAATGGAATGGAACGGAATGGAAAAGAAAGGAATGGAATCAACCAGAATGCAATGGAATGGAACGGATTGGAATGGAATGGAATGGAATCAACACGAATGGAATGGAATGGAATGGAATGGAATGGAATGGAATGGAATGGAATGGAAACAACACGAATGGAATGGAATGGAATGGAATGGAATGGAATGGAATGGAATCAACCCGAATGGAATGGAATAGAATGGAATGGAATGGAATGGAATCAACCCGAATGGAATGGTATGGAATGGAATGGAATGGAATGAAATTGAAGGGAATGGAATGCAATGGAATGGAATGAAATGATATCATCCAGAATGGAATGGAATGGGATTAGATGGAATGGAATCAACCCGAGAGGAATGGACTGGAATGAATAGGAATGGAATGGAATGGAAAGGAATGGAATATAAAGCAATGGAATGCAATGGAAAAGAATGGAATGGAATCAACCCGAGTGGAATGGAATGAATGCAAAGTAACAGAAAGGAATCAACGCTAGTGGAATAGAACGGAAAGGAATGGAATGGAATGGAATAGAATGGAATTGAATGGAATGGAATGGAACGGAAAAGAAACAACATGATTGGAATGGAATGAAATGCAAAGGAATGGAATGGCATGGAAGCAAACCCAGTGGAATGGAATGAAAGGTTTTGGAATGTAATGTAATGGAAAGGAATGGCATGGAATCAACCCGAGAGAAATGGAATGGAAAGGAATGGAATGGAATGGAATGGAGTGGAATGGAATCAAACAAATGGAATGGAATGGAATGAAATGAAATGGAATGGAATGGCGTCATCCCGAATAGAATGGAATGGAAAGGAATGGAATGGAATCAACCAGAATGGAATGGAATGTAATGGAATGAAAAGGAGTGAAATGGAATCAACCCGAATGGAATGGAATGGAACGGAATGGAATTGAATGGAATGGAATTAACCCGAATGGAATGGAATGCAACGGAATGGAAAGGAATGTAATAAAATCAACCCGAATGGAATGGAATTGTACGGAATGGAATGGAATGGAATGGTATCAACAAGAATGGAATGGAATGGTATGGAATGGAATGGAATGGAATGGAATCAACCAAAATCGAATGGAATGGAACGGAATGGAAAAGAAAGGAATGGAATCAACCAGAATTCAATGGAACGGAAAAGAATGGAATGGAATGGAATGGAATGAACACGAGTGGAATGGAATGGAACCGAATGAAATGGAATGGAATGGAATCAAACCGAATGGAATGGAATGGAGCGGAATAAAATGGAATGGAATGGAATCAACCCGAACGGAATGGAATGGAATGGAATGGAATGGAATGGAATGGAATGGAAGGGAATCAACCCGAGAGGTATGGACTGGAATGGAAAGGAATGGAAAGGAATGGAAAGGAGTGGAATGGAAAGGAATGGAATGGAATGGGAAAGAATGGAATGGAATCAACCCGAGTGGATTGGAATGAATGCAATGTAACAGAAAGGAATCAATGCTTGTGGAATAGAATGGAATGGAATCGAATCGAATGGAATGGAATAGAATGGAATGAAATGGAATGGAATAGAATCGAATGGAATGGAATGGAATGGAATCAACACGAATGGAATGGAATAGAATTGAAAGGAATGGAATGGAATGGAATGGCATGGAACCAAACCGAGTGGAATGGAATGAAAGGTTTTGGAAAGTATTGTAATTTAAAGGAATGGAATGGAATCAACCCGAGTGGAGTGGAATGGACAGAAATGGAATGGAATGGAATCAACCCGAATAGAATGGAATGGAATGGAATGGAGTGGAATGGAATAAACACTAATGGAATGGAATGGAATGGAATGGAATGGAGTGGAGTGGAATGGAATGGAATCAACCCGAATGGAATGGAATGGGACGGAATGGAATGGACTGGAATCAACACGATTGGAATGGAATGGAATGGAATCAACTCAAATGGAATGGAATGGATTGCAATGGAATGGAATGGTATCAACCCCAAAGGAATGGAATGGAATGGAATGAATTGGAGTGGAATAGAATGGAATCAACTCGAATGGAATGGAATGGAATGGAATGGAATGGAATCAACCCGAATGAAATGGAAAGGAATGGAAAGCAAGGGAATGTAATGGAATGGAATCAACCAGAATGGAATGGAATGGAACGGAATGGAATGGAATGGAATGGAATGGAATGGAATGGAATGGAATGGAATGGAATGAAATCAACCAGAATGGAATGGAATGGAATGGAATGGAATGGAATGGAATCAACCCGATTAGAATGGAGTGGAAAGGAATGGAATGGAGTGGAATGGAGTGGAATGGAATCAAACAGAATGGAATGAAATGGAATTTAATGAAATGGAATGGAATGGCGTCATCCCGAATGGAATGGAATGGAATGGAATCAACCCGAATGGAATGCAATGTAATGGAATGAAAAGGAGTGAAATGGAATCAACCCGAATGTAATGGAATGGAACGGATTTGAAGGGAATGGAATGGAATCAACCCGAATGGAATGGAACGGAAAGGAATGGAACGGAATACAATCAACCCGAATGGAATGGAATTGTACGGAATGGAATGGAATGGAATGGTATCAACAAGAATGGAATGGAATGGAATGGAATGGAATCAACACAAATCGATTGGAATGGAATGGAATGGAAAAGAAAGGAATGGAATCAACCAGAATGCAATGGAATGGAACAGAATGGAATGGAATCAACCCGAATGGAATGGAATGGAACGGAATGAAATTGAATGGAATGGAATCAAACCGAATGGAATGGAATGGAACGGAACAAAATGGAATGGAATGGAATCAACCCGAAAGAAATGACATGGTACGGAATGGAATGGAATGGAATACAATCAACCCGTATGGAATGGAATTGTACGTTATGGAATGGAATGGAATGGTATTAACAAGAATGGAATGGAATGGAATGGAATAGAATGGAATTTAATGGAATGGAATGGAATCAACCGAAATTGAATGGAATGGAACGGAATGGAAAAGAAAGGAATGGAAGCAGACAGAATGCAATGGAATGGAACGGAATGGAATGCAATGGAATGGAATGAACCCGCATGGAATGGAATGGAACGGAATGAAATGGAATGGAATGGAATCAATCCGAATGGAACGGAATGGAACGCAATAAAATGGAATGGAATGGAATCAACCCGAACGAACTGGCATGGTACGGAATGGAATGGAATGGAATGGAATCAACAGGAATGGAATGGAAAGGAATGGCATCAACCCGAATGGAAAGGAATAGAATGGAATGGAATGGAATGGAATGGAATGAACCCGAATGTAATGTAATGTAATGGAATGGAATGGAATATAATGGAATGGAATGGAATGAAACCGAATGTAATGTAATGTAATGGAATGGAATGGAATGGAATGGAATGGAATGCAACGGAATGAAATTGAAGGGAATGGAATGCAATGGAATGGAATGGAATGGCATCAACCAGAATGGAATGGAATGGCATGGGAAGGAATGCAATCAACCCGAATGGAATGGAATGGAATGAAATGGAATGGAATGAAATGGAATGGTATGGAATGGAATGGAGTCAACCTTAATGGAATGCAATCGAATGAAATGGAAAGGAATGGAATCAAACAGAATGGAATGGACTGGAAAGACATGTAATGGAATAGAAAGGAATAAACCCGAACAGAATGGAATGGAATGGAATGGAATGGAATGGCATCAACCTGAATGGAATGTAATATAATGGAATGGAATGGAATGGAATGGAATGGCATGGAATCAAACCGAGTGGAATGGAATGAAAGGTTTTGGAATGTAATGTAATTTAAAGGAATGGAATGGAATCAACCCGAGTGGAATGGAATGGAATGAAATGGTATGCAGTGGAATCAACCCGAATGGAATGGAATGGAATGGAATGGAGTGGAATGGAATCAACACGAATGGAATGGAATAGAATGGAATGGAATGGAATGGAATCAACCCGAATGGAATGGTATGGAATGGAATGGAATGGAATGAAATTGAAGGGAATGGAATGCAATGGAATGGAATGAAATGATATCATCCAGAATGGAATGGAATGGGATTAGATGGAATGGAATCAACCCGAGAGGAATGGACTGGAATGAATAGGAATGGAATGGAATGGAAAGGAATGGAATATAAAGCAATGGAATGCAATGGAAAAGAATGGAATGGAATCAACCCGAGTGGAATGGAATGAATGCAATGTAACAGAAAGGAATCAACGCTAGTGGAATAGAACGGAAAGGAATGGAATGGAATGGAATAGAATGGAATTGAATGGAATGGAATGGAACGGAAAAGAAACAACATGATTGGAATGGAATGAAATGCAAAGGAATGGAATGGCATGGAAGCAAACCCAGTGGAATGGAATGAAAGGTTTTGGAATGTAATGTAATGGAAAGGAATGGCATGGAATCAACCCGAGAGAAATGGAATGGAAAGGAATGGAATGGAATGGAATGGAGTGGAATGGAATCAAACAAATGGAATGGAATGGAATGAAATGAAATGGAATGGAATGGCGTCATCCCGAATAGAATGGAATGGAAAGGAATGGAATGGAATCAACCAGAATGGAATGGAATGTAATGGAATGAAAAGGAGTGAAATGGAATCAACCCGAATGGAATGGAATGGAACGGAATGGAATTGAATGGAATGGAATTAACCCGAATGGAATGGAATGCAACGGAATGGAATGGAATGTAATAAAATCAACCCGAATGGAATGGAATTGTACGGAATGGAATGGAATGGAATGGTATCAACAAGAATGGAATGGAATGGTATGGAATGGAATGGAATGGAATGGAATCAACCAAAATCGAATGGAATGGAACGGAATGGAAAAGAAAGGAATGGAATCAACCAGAATTCAATGGAACGGAAAAGAATGGAATGGAATGGAATGAACACGAGTGGAATGGAATGGAACCGAATGAAATGGAATGGAATGGAATCAAACCGAATGGAATGGAATGGAGCGGAATAAAATGGAATGGAATGGAATCAACCCGAACGGAATGGAATGGAATGGAATGGAATGGAATGGAATGGAATGGAATGGAATGGAAGGGAATCAACCCGAGAGGTATGGACTGGAATGGAAAGGAATGGAAAGGAATGGAAAGGAGTGGAATGGAAAGGAATGGAATGGAATGGGAAAGAATGGAATGGAATCAACCCGAGTGGATTGGAATGAATGCAATGTAACAGAAAGGAATCAATGCTTGTGGAATAGAATGGAATGGAATCGAATCGAATGGAATGGAATAGACTGGAATGAAATGGAATGGAATAGAATCGAATGGAATGGAATGGAATGGAATCAACACGAATGGAATGGAATAGAATTGAAAGGAATGGAATGGAATGGAATGGCATGGAACCAAACCGAGTGGAATGGAATGAAAGGTTTTGGAAAGTATTGTAATTTAAAGGAATGGAATGGAATCAACCCGAGTGGAGTGGAATGGAAAGAAATGGAATGGAATGGAATCAACCCGAATAGAATGGAATGGAATGGAATGGAGTGGAATGGAATAAACACTAATGGAATGGAATGGAATGGAATGGAATGGAGTGGAGTGGAATGGAATGGAATCAACCCGAATGGAATGGAATGGGACGGAATGGAATGGACTGGAATCAACACGATTGGAATGGAATGGAATGGAATCAACTCAAATGGAATGGAATGGATTGCAATGGAATGGAATGGTATCAACCCCAAAGGAATGGAATGGAATGGAATGAATTGGAGTGGAATAGAATGGAATCAACTCGAATGGAATGGAATGGAATGGAATGGAATGGAATCAACCCGAATGAAACGGAAAGGAATGGAAAGCAAGGGAATGTAATGGAATGGAATCAACCAGAATGGAATGGAATGGAACGGAATGGAATGGAATGGAATGGAATGGAATGGAATGGAATGGAATGGAATGGAATGGAATGGAATGAAATCAACCAGAATGGAATGGAATGGAATGGAATGGAATGGAATGGAATGGAATCAACCCGATTAGAATGGAGTGGAAAGGAATGGAATGGAGTGGAATGGAGTGGAATGGAATCAAACAGAATGGAATGAAATGGAATTTAATGAAATGGAATGGAATGGCGTCATCCCGAATGGAATGGAATGGAATGGAATCAACCCGAATGGAATGCAATGTAATGGAATGAAAAGGAGTGAAATGGAATCAACCCGAATGTAATGGAATGGAACGGATTTGAAGGGAATGGAATGGAATCAACCCGAATGGAATGGAACGGAAAGGAATGGAACGGAATACAATCAACCCGAATGGAATGGAATTGTACGGAATGGAATGGAATGGAATGGTATCAACAAGAATGGAATGGAATGGAATGGAATGGAATCAACACAAATCGATTGGAATGGAATGGAATGGAAAAGAAAGGAATGGAATCAACCAGAATGCAATGGAATGGAACAGAATGGAATGGAATCAACCCGAATGGAATGGAATGGAACGGAATGAAATTGAATGGAATGGAATCAAACCGAATGGAATGGAATGGAACGGAACAAAATGGAATGGAATGGAATCAACCCGAAAGAAATGACATGGTACGGAATGGAATGGAATGGAATACAATCAACCCGTATGGAATGGAATTGTACGTTATGGAATGGAATGGAATGGTATTAACAAGAATGGAATGGAATGGAATGGAATAGAATGGAATTTAATGGAATGGAATGGAATCAACCGAAATTGAATGGAATGGAACGGAATGGAAAAGAAAGGAATGGAAGCAGACAGAATGCAATGGAATGGAACGGAATGGAATGCAATGGAATGGAATGAACCCGCATGGAATGGAATGGAACGGAATGAAATGGAATGGAATGGAATCAATCCGAATGGAACGGAATGGAACGCAATAAAATGGAATGGAATGGAATCAACCCGAACGAACTGGCATGGTACGGAATGGAATGGAATGGAATGGAATCAACAGGAATGGAATGGAAAGGAATGGCATCAACCCGAATGGAAAGGAATAGAATGGAATGGAATGGAATGGAATGGAATGAACCCGAATGTAATGTAATGTAATGGAATGGAATGGAATATAATGGAATGGAATGGAATGAAACCGAATGTAATGTAATGTAATGGAATGGAATGGAATGGAATGGAATGGAATGCAACGGAATGAAATTGAAGGGAATGGAATGCAATGGAATGGAATGGAATGGCATCAACCAGAATGGAATGGAATGGCATGGGAAGGAATGCAATCAACCCGAATGGAATGGAATGGAATGAAATGGAATGGAATGAAATGGAATGGTATGGAATGGAATGGAGTCAACCTTAATGGAATGCAATCGAATGAAATGGAAAGGAATGGAATCAAACAGAATGGAATGGACTGGAAAGACATGTAATGGAATAGAAAGGAATAAACCCGAACAGAATGGAATGGAATGGAATGGAATGGAATGGCATCAACCTGAATGGAATGTAATATAATGGAATGGAATGGAATGGAATGGAATGGCATGGAATCAAACCGAGTGGAATGGAATGAAAGGTTTTGGAATGTAATGTAATTTAAAGGAATGGAATGGAATCAACCCGAGTGGAATGGAATGGAATGAAATGGTATGCAGTGGAATCAACCCGAATGGAATGGAATGGAATGGAATGGAGTGGAATGGAATCAACACGAATGGAATGGAATAGAATGGAATGGAATGGAATGGAATCAACCCGAATGGAATGGTATGGAATGGAATGGAATGGAATGAAATTGAAGGGAATGGAATGCAATGGAATGGAATGAAATGATATCATCCAGAATGGAATGGAATGGGATTAGATGGAATGGAATCAACCCGAGAGGAATGGACTGGAATGAATAGGAATGGAATGGAATGGAAAGGAATGGAATATAAAGCAATGGAATGCAATGGAAAAGAATGGAATGGAATCAACCCGAGTGGAATGGAATGAATGCAATGTAACAGAAAGGAATCAACGCTAGTGGAATAGAACGGAAAGGAATGGAATGGAATGGAATAGAATGGAATTGAATGGAATGGAATGGAACGGAAAAGAAACAACATGATTGGAATGGAATGAAATGCAAAGGAATGGAATGGCATGGAAGCAAACCCAGTGGAATGGAATGAAAGGTTTTGGAATGTAATGTAATGGAAAGGAATGGCATGGAATCAACCCGAGAGAAATGGAATGGAAAGGAATGGAATGGAATGGAATGGAGTGGAATGGAATCAAACAAATGGAATGGAATGGAATGAAATGAAATGGAATGGAATGGCGTCATCCCGAATAGAATGGAATGGAAAGGAATGGAATGGAATCAACCAGAATGGAATGGAATGTAATGGAATGAAAAGGAGTGAAATGGAATCAACCCGAATGGAATGGAATGGAACGGAATGGAATTGAATGGAATGGAATTAACCCGAATGGAATGGAATGCAACGGAATGGAATGGAATGTAATAAAATCAACCCGAATGGAATGGAATTGTACGGAATGGAATGGAATGGAATGGTATCAACAAGAATGGAATGGAATGGTATGGAATGGAATGGAATGGAATGGAATCAACCAAAATCGAATGGAATGGAACGGAATGGAAAAGAAAGGAATGGAATCAACCAGAATTCAATGGAACGGAAAAGAATGGAATGGAATGGAATGGAATGAACACGAGTGGAATGGAATGGAACCGAATGAAATGGAATGGAATGGAATCAAACCGAATGGAATGGAATGGAGCGGAATAAAATGGAATGGAATGGAATCAACCCGAACGGAATGGAATGGAATGGAATGGAATGGAATGGAATGGAATGGAATGGAATGGAATGGAAGGGAATCAACCCGAGAGGTATGGACTGGAATGGAAAGGAATGGAAAGGAATGGAAAGGAGTGGAATGGAAAGGAATGGAATGGAATGGGAAAGAATGGAATGGAATCAACCCGAGTGGATTGGAATGAATGCAATGTAACAGAAAGGAATCAATGCTTGTGGAATAGAATGGAATGGAATCGAATCGAATGGAATGGAATAGACTGGAATGAAATGGAATGGAATAGAATCGAATGGAATGGAATGGAATGGAATCAACACGAATGGAATGGAATAGAATTGAAAGGAATGGAATGGAATGGAATGGCATGGAACCAAACCGAGTGGAATGGAATGAAAGGTTTTGGAAAGTATTGTAATTTAAAGGAATGGAATGGAATCAACCCGAGTGGAGTGGAATGGAAAGAAATGGAATGGAATGGAATCAACCCGAATAGAATGGAATGGAATGGAATGGAGTGGAATGGAATAAACACTAATGGAATGGAATGGAATGGAATGGAATGGAGTGGAGTGGAATGGAATGGAATCAACCCGAATGGAATGGAATGGGACGGAATGGAATGGACTGGAATCAACACGATTGGAATGGAATGGAATGGAATCAACTCAAATGGAATGGAATGGATTGCAATGGAATGGAATGGTATCAACCCCAAAGGAATGGAATGGAATGGAATGAATTGGAGTGGAATAGAATGGAATCAACTCGAATGGAATGGAATGGAATGGAATGGAATGGAATCAACCCGAATGAAACGGAAAGGAATGGAAAGCAAGGGAATGTAATGGAATGGAATCAACCAGAATGGAATGGAATGGAACGGAATGGAATGGAATGGAATGGAATGGAATGGAATGGAATGGAATGGAATGGAATGGAATGAAATCAACCAGAATGGAATGGAATGGAATGGAATGGAATGGAATGGAATGGAATCAACCCGATTAGAATGGAGTGGAAAGGAATGGAATGGAGTGGAATGGAGTGGAATGGAATCAAACAGAATGGAATGAAATGGAATTTAATGAAATGGAATGGAATGGCGTCATCCCGAATGGAATGGAATGGAATGGAATGGAATCAACCCGAATGGAATGCAATGTAATGGAATGAAAAGGAGTGAAATGGAATCAACCCGAATGTAATGGAATGGAACGGATTTGAAGGGAATGGAATGGAATCAACCCGAATGGAATGGAACGGAAAGGAATGGAACGGAATACAATCAACCCGAATGGAATGGAATTGTACGGAATGGAATGGAATGGAATGGTATCAACAAGAATGGAATGGAATGGAATGGAATGGAATCAACACAAATCGATTGGAATGGAATGGAATGGAAAAGAAAGGAATGGAATCAACCAGAATGCAATGGAATGGAACAGAATGGAATGGAATCAACCCGAATGGAATGGAATGGAACGGAATGAAATTGAATGGAATGGAATCAAACCGAATGGAATGGAATGGAACGGAACAAAATGGAATGGAATGGAATCAACCCGAAAGAAATGACATGGTACGGAATGGAATGGAATGGAATACAATCAACCCGTATGGAATGGAATTGTACGTTATGGAATGGAAGGGAATGGTATTAACAAGAATGGAATGGAATGGAATGGAATAGAATGGAATTTAATGGAATGGAATGGAATCAACCGAAATTGAATGGAATGGAACGGAATGGAAAAGAAAGGAATGGAAGCAGACAGAATGCAATGGAATGGAACGGAATGGAATGCAATGGAATGGAATGAACCCGCATGGAATGGAATGGAACGGAATGAAATGGAATGGAATGGAATCAATCCGAATGGAACGGAATGGAACGCAATAAAATGGAATGGAATGGAATCAACCCGAACGAACTGGCATGGTACGGAATGGAATGGAATGGAATGGAATCAACAGGAATGGAATGGAAAGGAATGGCATCAACCCGAATGGAAAGGAATAGAATGGAATGGAATGGAATGGAATGGAATGAACCCGAATGTAATGTAATGTAATGGAATGGAATGGAATATAATGGAATGGAATGGAATGAACCCGAATGTAATGTAATGTAATGTAATGTAATGGAATGGAATGGAATGGAATGGAATGCAACGGAATGAAATTGAAGGGAATGGAATGCAATGGAATGGAATGGAATGGCATCAACCAGAATGGAATGGAATGGCATGGGAAGGAATGCAATCAACCCGAATGGAATGGAATGGAATGAAATGGAATGGAATGAAATGGAATGGTATGGAATGGAATGGAGTCAACCTTAATGGAATGCAATCGAATGAAATGGAAAGGAATGGAATCAAAGAGAATGGAATGGACTGGAAAGAGATGTAATGGAATAGAAAGGAATAAACCCGAACAGAATGGAATGGAATGGAATGGAATGGAATGGCATCAACCCGAATGGAATGTAATATAATGGAATGGAATGGAATGGAATGGAATGGCATGGAATCAAACCGAGTGGAATGGAATGAAAGGTTTTGGAATGTAATGTAATTTAAAGGAATGGAATGGAATCAACCCGAGTGGAATGGAATGGAATGAAATGGTATGCAGTGGAATCAACCCGAATGGAATGGAATGGAATGGAATGGAGTGGAATGGAATCAACACGAATGGAATGGAATGGAAAGGAATGGAATGGAATGGAATGGAACGGAGTTCACTGGAATGGAATGGAATCAACCTGAATGGAATGGGATGGAATGGAATGGAATGGACTGGAATCAACACGAATGGAATGGAATGGAATGGAATGGAATGGAATGGAATGGAATCAACTCAAATGGAATGAAATGGATTGGAATGGAAAGAAATGGTATCAACCCCAAAGGAATGGAATGGAATGGAATGGAATGAATTGGAGTGGAATAGAATGGAATCAACTCGAATGGAATGGAATGGAATTGAATGGAACGGAATGGAATCAACCCGAATGAAATGGAAAGGAATGGAATGGAATGGAATGGAATTGAATGTTTTGGAATGGAATTAACACGAATGGAATGGAATGCAATGGAATGGAATGGAATGGAGTCAACCCTAATAGAATGGAATGGAATGCAATGGAATGGAATGCAATGGAATGGAATGCAATGGATTGGAATGCAATGGAATGGAATCAACCGAATGAAATGTAATGTAATGGAATGGAATGGAATGGAATGGCATGGAATCAACCCGAATGGAATGGAATGGAAAGGAAAGGAATGGAATGGAATGGAATGCAACGGAATCAACCAGAATGGAATGGAATGGAATGCAATGGCATGGAATAATCACAAATGGAATGGAATGGAATGGAATGGAATGGAATGGAATGGAAGAAACCCGAATGGAATGGAAGGGAATGGAATGGAATGGAGTCAACCGGAATGGGATGGAATGGAAACGAATCAACCCGAATGGAATGGAATGTAATGGAATGGAATAAAATGGAACGGAAAGGATTGGAGTGGAATCAACCCGAATGGAATGGAATGGAATAGAATACAACGGAATCAACCCGAAAGGAATGGAATGCAATAGAATGGAATGGCATGGAATCAACCCGAAAGTAATGGAATGGAATGGAATGGAATGGAATCAACCCTAAAAGAATGGAATGGAATGGAATGAAATGGAGTGGAATGGAATGGAATGAACTCGAATGGAATGGAATGGAATGGAATGGAATGGAATGGAATCAACCCGAAAGAAATGGGAAAGAATGGAATGGAATGGAATGGAATGGAATGGAATGGAATGGAATCAACCGGAATGGAATGGAATGGAGTCAACACGAATGGAACGGAATGGAATGGAATCAACCTGTATGGAATGGAATGGAATGGAAAGGAATGGAATGGAATGGAATGGAATGGAATGCAATGGAATGGAATGGAACGGAATGGAATGCAATGGAATGGAATGGAATGGAATCAATCCGAAGGGAATGGAATGGAATGGAATGGAATGGACAGTAATGGAATCAGACCGAATGGAAGGGAATGGAATGGAAAAGAATGGAGTTAAATCAAATGGAATTGAAAGTATTGGAATGGAATGGAATGGAATGGAATGAAATGCAATGGAATGGAGTGGAACGGAATGGAATGCATTGGAATGCAATGGAATGTAATCAGCCCGAATGGAATGGAATGGAATGGAATGGAATGGAATCAACCTGAGAGGAATGGACTGTAATGGAACGGTATGGAATGGAATGGAAAGGAATGGAATGGAAAGGAATGGAATGAAATAGAAAAGAATGGAATGGAGTCAACCCGAGTGGAATGGAATGAGTGCAGTGAAATAGAAAGGAATCAACGCTAGTGGAATAGAACGGAAAAGAAAGGAATGGAATGGAATGGAAAGGAATGGAGTGGAACGGAAGAGAAACGACCCAAATGAAATGGAATGAAATAGAAAGGAATGGAATGGAATGGAACCAAACCGAGTGGAATGGAATGAAAGGTTTTGGAATGTAATGTAATGGAAAGGAATGTAAAGGAATTAACCCGAGTGGAATGGAATGGAATGAAATGGAATGGAATGGAATCAACCCGAATGGAATGGAATGTAATGGAATGGAATGGAATGGAACGGAATCAACCCGAATGGAATGGAATGGAATGGAATTGAATGGAATGGAGTGGAGTGGAATGGAATGGAATGGAATGGAATGGAATGGAATGGAATGGAATGGAATGGAATGGAATCAACGCGAATGAAATGGAAAGGAATGGAATGGAATGGAATGGAATGGAATGGAATGGAATGGAATGGAATCAACCCGAATGGAATGGAATGGAATGGAATGGAACGGAACGGAGCGGAACGGAATGGAATGGAATGGAATGGAATGGAAACAACCAGAATGGAATGGAAGGGAGTGGAATGGAATGGAATTGAATGGAGTAACCCCGAATGGAATGGAATGGAAAGGAATGGAATGGAATGGAATGCAATGGGGTGGAATGGAATGAAGCTGAATGGAATGAAATGGAATGGAATGAAATGGAATGGAATGGCGTCATACCAAATGGAACGGATTTGAAAGGAATGGAATGGAATGGAATCAACCCGAATAGAAAGGAATGTAATGGAATGAAAAGGAGTGAAATGGACTCAACCCGAATGCAATGGAATGGACCAGAATGGAATGGAATGGAATGGAATCAACGCGAATGGAATGGAATGGAATGGAATGGAATGGAATGGAATGGAATAGAAACAACCCGAATGGAATGGAATGGTACGGAATGGAATGGAATGGAATGGTATCAACACGAATGGAATGGAATGGAATCCAATGGAATGGGATGCAATGGAATCAACCCGAATCGAATATAATGGAACGGAAAGGAAAAGAATGTAATGGAATAAACCAGAATACAATGGAAGGAAACGGAATGGAATGGAATGGAATGGAATCAACCAGAATGGAATGGAACGGAATGGAATGGAACGGAATACAATCAACCCGAATGGAATGGAATTGTACGGAATGGAATGGAATGGAATGGTATCAACAAGAATGGAATGGAATGGAATGGAATGGAATGGAATGGAATCAACACAAATCGATTAGAATGGAACAGAATGGAAAAGAAAGGAATGGAATCAACCAGAATGCAATGGAATGGAACAGAATGGAATGGAATCAACCCGAATGGAATGGAATGGAACGGAATGAAATTGAATGGAATGGAATCAAACCGAATGGAATGGAATGGAACGGAACAAAATGGAATGGAATGGAATCAACCCGAAAGAAATGGCATGGTATGGAATGGAATGGAATGGAATACAATCAACCCGTATGGAATGGAATTGTACGTTATGGAATGGAATGGAATGGTATTAACAAGAATGTAATGGAATGGAATGGAATAGAATGGAATTTAATGGAATGGAATGGAATCAACCGAAATTGAATGGAATGGAACGGAATGGAAAAGAAAGGAATGGAAGCAGACAGAATGCAATGGAATGGAACAGAATGGAATGCAATGGAATGGAATCAACCCGCATGGAATGGAATGGAACGGAATGAAATGGAATGGAATGGAATCAATCCGAATGGAACGGAATGGAACGCAATAAAATGGAATGGAATGGAATCAACCCGAACGAACTGGCATGGTACAGAATGCTATGGAATGGAATGGAATCAACAGGAATGGAATGGAAAGGAATGGCATCAACCAGAATGGAAAGGAATAGAATGGAATGGAATGGAATGGAATGGAATGGAATGGAATGGAATGGAATGGAATGAACCCGAATGTAATGTAATGTAATGTAATGGAATGGAATGGAATGGAATGGAGTGGAATGGAATCAACACGAATGGAATGGAATGGAATGGAATGGAGTGCAGTGGAATGGAATGGAATCAACCCACATGGAATGGGATGGAACGGAATGGAATGGAATGGCATCAACCCGAATGGAAAGGAATAGAATGGAATGGAATGGAATGGAATGGAATGGAAAGAACCCGAATGTAATGTAATGTAATGTAATGTAATGTAATGGAATGGAATGGAATGGAATGGAATGCAACGGAATGAAATTGAAGGGAATGGAATGCAATGGAATGGAATGGAATGGCATCAACCAGAATGGAATGGAATGGCATGGGAAGGAATGCAATCAACCCGAATGGAATGGAATGGAATGAAATGGAATGGAATGAAATGGAATGGTACGAAATGGAATGGAGTCAACCGTAATGGAATGCAATCGAATGAAATGGAAAGGAATGGAATCAAACAGAATGGAATGGACTGGAAAGAAATGAAATGGAATGGAAAGGAATAAACCCGAATAGAATGGAATGGAATGGAATGGAATGGAATGGAATGGAATGGAATGGAATGGAATGGAATGGCATCAACCCGAATGTAATGTAATGGAATGTAATGGAATGGAATGGAATGGAATGGAATGGCATGGAACCAAAACGAGTGGAATGGAATGAAAGGTTTTGGAATGTAATGTAATTTAAAGGAATGGAATGGAATCAACACGAGTGGAATGGAATGGAATGAAATGGTATGCAGTGGAATCAACCCGAATGGAATGGAATGGAGTGGAATGGAATCAACACGAATGGAATGGAACGGAATGGAATGGAATGGAATGGAATGGAATGGAGTAAAGTGGAATGGAATGGAATCAACCCGAATGGAATGGGATGGAATGGAATGGAATGGACTGGAATCAACACGAATGGAATGGAATGGAATGGAATGGAATGGAATGGAATGGAATAAACTCAAATGGAATGGAATGGATTGGAATGGAATGGAATGGTATCAACCCCAAAGGAATGGAATGGAATGGAATGGAATGGAATGAATTGGAGTGGAATAGAATGGAATCAACTCGAATGGAATGGAATGGAATTGAATGGAACGGAATGGAATCAACCCGAATGAAATGGAAAGGAATGGAATGGAATGGAATGGAATGGAATGTTATGGAATGGAATTAACACGAATGGAATGGAATGGAATGGAATGCAATGGAATGGAAAGGAATGGAGTCAACCCTAATAGAATGGAATGGAACGGAATGCAATTGAATGGAATGGAATGGAGTCAACCCTAATAGAATGGAATGGAATGGAATGGAATGCAATGGAATGTAATGCAATGGAATGGAATGCAATGGAATGGAATCAACCGAATGAAATGTAATGTAATGTAATGTAATGTAATGTAATGGAATGGAATGGAATGGAATGGCATGGAATCAACCCGAATGGAATGGAATGGAAAGGAAAGGAATGGAATGGAATGGAATGCAATGGAATCAACCAGAATGCAATGGAATGGAATGCAATGGCATGGAATCATCACAAATGGAATGGAATGGAATGGAATGGAATGGAAGCAACCCGAATGGAATGGAAGGGAATGGAATGGAATGGAGTCAACCGGAATGGGATGGAATGGAAAGGAAACAACCCGAATGGAATGGAATGGAATGGAATGGAACAAAATGGAATGGAAAGGATTGGAGTGGAATCAACCCGAATGGAATGGAATGGAATAGAATGGAATGGCATGGAATCAACCCGAAAGTAATGGAATGGAATGGAATGGAATGGAATGGAATGGAATGGAATGGAATGGAATCAACCCTAATAGAATGGAATGGAATGGAATGAAATGGAGTCAACACGAATGGAACGGAATGGAATGGAATCAATCTGAATGGAATGGAATGGAATGGAAAGGAATGGAATGGAATGGAATGGAATGGAATGCAATGGAATGGAATGGAACGGAATGGAATGCAATGGAATGGAATGGAATGGAATCAATCCGAAGGGAATGGAATGGAATGGAATGGAATGGAATGGAATCAGACCGAATGGAAGGGAATGGAATGGAAAAGAATGGAGTTAACTCAAATGGAATTGAAAGGATTGGAATGGAAGGGAATGGAATGGAATGGAATGGAATGAAATGCAATGGAATGGAGTGGAACGGAATGGAATACATTGGAATGCAATGGAATGTAATCAGCCCGAATGGAATGGAATGGAATGGAATGGAATGGAATCAACCTGAGAGGAATGGACTGTAATGGAACGGTATGGAATGGAATGGAAAGGAATGGAATGGAAAGGAATGGAGTGGAATAGAAAAGAATGGAATGGAGTCAACCCGAGTGGAATGGAATGAGTGCAGTGAAATAGAAAGGAATCAACGCTAGTGGAATAGAACGGAAAAGAAAGGAATGGAATGGAATGGAATGCAATGGAATGGAATGGAATGGAGTGGAACGGAAGAGAAACGACCCGAATGAAATGGAATGAAATAGAAAGGAATGGAATGGAATGGAACCAAACCGAGTGGAATGGAATGAAATGTTTTGGAATGTAATGTAATGGAAAGGAATGTAAAGGAATCAACCCGAGTGGAATGGAATGGAATGAAATGGAATGGAATGGAATCAACCCGAATGGAATGGAATGTAATGTAATGGAATGGAATGGAAGGGAATCAACCCGAATGGAATGGAATGGAATGGAATTGAATGGAATGGAGTGGAGTGGAATGGAATGGAATGGAATGGAATGGAATGGAATGGAATGGAATGGAATGGAATGGAATGGAGTCAACGCGAATGAAATGGAAAGGAATGGAATGGAATGGAATGGAATGGAATGGAATGGAATGGAATGGAATCAACCCGAATGGAAAGGAATGGAATGGAACGGAACGGAGCGGAACGGAACGGAATATAATGGAATGGAATGGAATGGAATGGAAACAACCAGAATGGAATGGAAGGGAGTGGAATGGAATGGAATTGAATGGAATAACCCCGAATGGAATGGAATGGAAAGGAATGGAATGGAATGGAATGGGGTGGAATGGAATGAAGCTGAATGGAATAAAATGGAATGGAATGAAATGGAATGGAATGGCGTCATACCGAATGGAACGGATTTGAAAGGAATGGAATGGAATGGAATCAAAACTAATGGAATTGAACGGAATGGAATGGAATCAACCCGAATTGAATGGCATAGAATGGAATGGAATGGAATGGAACGCTAGGAACGAAATTGAAGGGAATGGAATGCAATGGACTGGAATGGTATTGAATCAACCCGAATGGAAGGGATTGGCATGAAATGGAATGGAATCAACCCGATACGAATGGAATTGAGTGTAATGTAATGGAATGGAGTGGTATGGAATGGAATGGAGTCAACTGGAATGGAACGCAATGAAATGGAATGGAATGGAATGCAATGGAATGGAATCAACCCGAATGGAATGGAATGGAAAGGAATGGAATCAAATTGAATGGAATGGAATGTAAAGAAATGAAATGGAATGGAATGGAATAATCTGGAAAGGAATGGAATGGAATGGAATGGAATGGAAAGGAATGGAATGGAAAGCATTGGCATTAACCCAAAATGAGTGGAATGGTATGGTATGGAATGGTGTCAACCCGAATTCAATAGAATGAAACGGAACGGAATGTAATGGAATGGTATGGAATGGAATCAACACCAAAGGAATGGAATGGAATGGAATGGAATGGAGTCAACCCTAATGGAATGGAATGGAATGGAATGGAAAGGAATGGAATGTAATGGAGTCAACCCTAATGGAATGGAATGGAATGGAATGGAGTGAAATGGAATGGAATGCAATGGAATGCAATGGAATGGAATGCAATGGAATGGAATGCAACGGAATGGAATGGTATGGAATGGAATCAAGACGAATGGAATGGAATGGAATGGAATGGAATGGAATGGAATTGAGTCAACCCTAATGGAATGGAATGGAATGGAATGGAATGGAATGTAATGGAATGGAGAAAACCCTAATGGAATGGAATGGAATGGAATGAAATGGAATGGAATGCAATGGAATGCAATGGAATGCAATGCAATGCAATGGAATGGAATGAAATGGTATCAACTGAATGGAATGGAATGTAATGGAATGCAGTGGAATGGAATGGAATCAACCCGAAAGGAATGGAATGGAATAGAAGGAATGGAATGGAATGGAATACAATGGAATCAACCCGAATGGAATGGAATGCAATAGAATAGAATGGCATGGAATCAACACGAAAGGAATGGAATGGAATGGAATGCAATCAACCCTAATAGAATGGAATGGAATGGAATAGAATGGAATGGAATGGAATAGTCTGGAATGGAATCAACCCGAATGGAATGGAAGGGAATGAAATGGAATGGAATAGAATGGAATCAAGCCGAATAGAATGGAATGGAAAGGAGAGAAATGGAATGGAATGTAATGGAATTGAATGGAATGGAATGGAATCAACCCGAAAGAAATGGGAAGGAATGGAATGGAATGGAATGGAATGGAATGGAATGGAATGGAAACAACCCGAATGGAATGGAATGGAATGGAATGGAATGGAATCAACACGAATGGAATGGAATGGAATGGAATCAACCTGAATGGAATGCAATGGAATGGAAAGGAATGGAATGGAATGTAATGGAATGGAATCCAATGGAATGGAATGGAACGGAATGGAATGCAATGGAATGGAATGGAATGGAATCAATCCGAAGGGAATGGAATGGAATGGAATGGAATCAGACCGAATGGAAGGGAATGGAATGGAAAAGAATGGAGTTAACTCAAATGGAATTGAAAGGATTGTAATGGAATGGAATGGAATGGAATGGAATGGAATGGAATGGAATGGAATGAAATGCAATGGAATGGAGTGGGACGGAATGGAATGCATTGGAATGCAATGGAATGTAATCAGCCCGAATGGAATGGAATGGAATGGAATGGAATCAACCTGAGAGGAATGGACTGTAATGGAACGGTATGGAATGGAATGGAAAGGAATGGAATGGAAAGGAATGGAAGGGAATAGAAAAGAATGGAATGGAGTCAAACCGAGTGGAATGGAATGAGTGCAGTGAAATAGAAAGGAATCAACACTAGTGGAATAGAAAGGAAAGGAACGGAATGGAATGGAATGGAATGGAATGGAAGGGAATGGAATGGAGTTGAACGGAAGAGAAACAACCCGAATGAAATGGAATGAAATGGAAAGGAATGGAATGGAACGGAACCAAACCGAGTGGAATGGAATGAAAGGTTTTGGAATGTAATGTAATGGAAAGGAATGTAAAGGAATCAACCCGAGTGGAATGGAATGGAAAGAAATGGAATGGAATGGAATCAACCCGAATGGAATGGAATGTATTGGAATGGAATGGAATGGAATGGAATCAACCCGAATGGAATGGAATGGAATGGAATTGAATGGAATGGAGTGGAGTGGAATGGAATGGAATGGAATGGAATGGAATGGAATGGAATGGAATCAACGCGAATGAAATTTAAAGGAATGGAATGGAATGGAATGGAATGGAATGGAATGGAATGGCATGGAATCAACCCGAATGGGATGGAATGTTATGGAATGAAACGGAACGGAACGGAACGGAATGGAATGGAATGGAATGGAATGGAATGGAATGGAACGGAATGGAATCAACCAGAATGGAATGGAAGGGAATGGAATGGAATTGAATTGAATGGAATAACCCCGAATGGAATGGAATGGAAAGGAATGGAATGGAATGGAATGGAATGGGGTGGAATGGAATGAAGCTGAATGGAATAAATTGGAATGGAATGAAATGGAATGGAATGGCGTCATCCCGAATGGAACGGATTTGAAAGGAATGGAATGGAATGGAATGCAATGGAATCAACCCGAATAGAATGGAATGTAATGGAATAAAAAGGAGTGAAATGGAGTCAACCCGAATGCAATGGAATGGAACAGAATGGAATGGAATGGAATGGAATCAACCCGAATGGAATGGAATGGAATGGAATGCAATGGAATGGAATGGAATAGAAATAATCCGAATGGAATGGAATGGTACGGAATGGAATGGAATGCTATCAACACGAATGGAATGGAATGGAATCCAAAGGAATGGGATGCAATGGAATCAACCCGAATCTAATGGAATGGAACGGAAAGGAAAAGAATGTAATGGAATCAACCAGAATGCAATGGAAGGGAACAGAATGGAATGGAATGGAATGGAATCAACCCGAATGGAATGTAAAGGAACGGAATGAAATGGAAGGGAATGGAATGGAATGGAAACAACCCGAATGGAATGGAATGGAACAGAATAAAATGGAGTGGAAAGGAATCAACCCGAACGGAATTTAATGGTAAGGAATGGAATGGAATGGAATGGAATCAACACGAATGGAATTGAATGGAATGGAATTTAATGGAATGGAATGGAATCAACCCGAATTGAATGGCATAGAATGGAATGGAATGGAATGGAATGCTGGGAAGGAAATTGAAGGGAATGGAATGCAATGGACTGGAATGGTATTGAATCAACCCGAATGGAAGGGAATGGCATGAAATGGAATGGAATCAACCCGACTCGAATGGAATTGAATGTAATGTAATGGAATGGAGTGGTATGGAATGGAATGGAGTCAACTGGAATGGAACGCAATGAAATGGAATGGAATGGAATGCAATGGAATGGAATCAACCCGAATGGAATGGAATGGAATGGAATGGAAAGGAATGGAATCAAATTGAATGGAATGGAACGAAAAGAAATGAAATGGAATGGAATGGAATAATCCGGAAAGGAATGGAATGGAATGGAATGGAATGGAAAGCATTGGCATTAACCCGAAATGAATGGAATGGTATGGTATGGAATGGTGTCAACCCGAATTCAATAGAATGAAACGGAACGGAATGGAATGGAATTGAATGGAATGGAATCAACACCAATGGAATGGAAAGGAATGGAATGGAATGGAATGGAGTAAACCCTAATGGAATGGAATGGAACGGAATGGAAAGGAATGGAACGGAATGGAGTCAACCCTAATGGAATGGAATGGAATGGAATGGAATGGAATGGAGTGAAATGGTATGGAATGCAATGCAATGGAATGGAATGAAATGGTATCAAAAGAATGGAATGGAATGTAATGGAATGGAGTGGAATGGAATGGAATCAACCCGAATGGAATGGAATGGAATAGAAAGGAATGGAATGGAATGGAATGCAACAGAATCAACCCGAATGGAATGGAACGCAATAGAATCAATGGCATGGAATCAACACGAAAGAATGGAATGGAATGGAATGGAATGGAATGCAATCAACCCTAATAGAATGGAATGGAATGGAATGGAATGGAATGGAATGGAATGGAATGGAATGGAATAGACTGGAATGGAATCAACCCGAATGGAATGGAAGGGAATGAAATGGAATGGAATTGAATGGAATCAACCCGAATACAGTGGAATGGAAAGGATAGAAATGGAATGGAATGTAATGAAATGCAAACAATATTAATGGAATGGAATGGAACGGAATGGAATGGAAAGGAACGGAACGGAATGGAATGGAACGGAACGGAATTGAATGGAATGGAATGGAATGGAATGGAATGGAATGAACCCGAATGGAAGGGAATGGAATGGAATGAAATGGAATGGAATGGAATGGAATAGAATCAACCCATATGGAATGGAATGGTACGGAATGGAATGGAATGGAATGGAATGGAGTGGAATGGAATCAAACAGAATGGAATGGAATGGAATAGAATGAAATGGAATGGAATGGCGTCATCCCGAATGGAATGGAAAGGAATGGAATGGAATGGAATCGAATCAACCCGAATGGAATGGAAAGGAATGGAATGGAATGGAATGGAATCGAATCAACCTGAATGGAATGGAATGTAATGGAATGAAAAGGAGTGCAATGGAATCAACCCGAATGTAATGGAATGGAACGGAATGGAGTGGAATGGAATGGAACGCAGTGGAATGGAGTGGAACGGAATGGAATGCAAAGGAATGGAATGGAATGGAATCAGCCAGAATGGAATGGAATGGAATGGAATCAACCCGAGAGGAGAGGACTGGAATGGAAAGGAATGGAATGGAATGGAAAGGAATGGAATGGAAAGGAATGGAATGGAATGGAAAAGAATGGAATGGAATCAACCCGAGTGGAAAGGAATGAATGCAATGTAACTGAAAGGAATCAACGCTAGTGGAATAGAACGGAAATGAATGGAATGGAATGGAATGGAATGGTATAGAATGGAATGGAATGGAATGGATGGAATGGAATGGAAGAGAAACAACCCCAGTGGAATGGAATGAAATTGAAAGGAATGGAATGGTATGGAACCAAACCGAGTGGAATGGAAGGAAGGGTTTTGGAATGTAATGTAATGGCAAGGAATGGAATGGAATCAACCAGAGTAGAATGGAATGGAATGGAATGAAATGGAATGGAATGGAATCAACCCGAATGGAATGGAATGGAATGGAATGCAATGGAATGGAATGGAATGGATTGCAATGGAATGGAATAAAATGGAATGGAATGGAATGGAATGGAATGCAAAGGATTGGAATCAACTGGATGGAATGTAATGTAATGGAATGGAATGGAATGGAATGGAATCAAACCTAATTGAATGGAAAGGAATGGAATGGAATGGAATGCAACAGAATAAACCAGAATGGAATGGAATGGAATGGAATGGCATGGAATCAACTCGAAAGGAATAGAATGGAATGGAATCGAATGAAATGGAATCAAACCTAATGGAATGGAATGGAATGGAATGGAATGGAATGGAATAGAATCAACCCGAATGGAATGGAAGGGAATGGAATGGAATGGAATTGAATGGAGTCAACCGGAATGAAATGGAATGGAAGGGATTGGAATGGAATGGAATGGAATGGAATCAAAGAGAATGGAACGGATTGGAATGAAACGGAATGGAATGGCATCAATCAGAATGGAATGGAGTGGAATGGAATGGAACGTAATTGAATGGAATCAACCCGAATGTAATGGAAACTAATGGAATGAAAAGGATTGAAATGGAATGGAATGGAATGGAATGAAACAGAATGGAATGGCACGGAATGGAATGGAATGGAACGGAATCAACCCGAATGGAATGGAATGGAACGGATTGGAATGGAATGGAATAGAATCAACACGAATGGAATGGAATGGTACAGAACGGAATGGAATCGAATGGAATCAACCCGAATGGAATGGAATGGAACGAAATGGAATGGAATGGAATGGAATGGAAACAACCCGAATGGAATGGAATGGAATCAACACGAATGGAATGGAATGGTAAGGAATGGAATGGAATAGAATGGAATGGAATGGAATGGAATGGAATGCAATGCAATGGAATGCAATTGAAGGGAATGTAATACAATGGAATGGAATGGAATGGAATCAACACAAATGGAATGGAATGGCATGGAATGGAATGGAATCAACCCGAATGGAATGGAATGGAATGCAATGGAATGGAATGGAATGGTACGGAATGGAATGGAGTCAACCGGAATGGGATGGAATGGAATGGAATCAACCCGAATGGAATGAATGGAAAGCAATGGAAAGGAATGGACTGGAAAGGAATGGAATGGAAACAACACGAATAGAATGGAGTGGAATGGTTAGGAATGGAATGGAATGGAATGGAATGGAATGGAATGCAATGGAAAGGAATGGAACGGAATGGAATGCAATGGAATGCAATGGAATGTAATCAGCCAGAATGGAATGGAATGGAATGGAATCAAACCGAGACGAAGGGACTGGAATGGAAAAGAATGGAATGGAATGGAGAAGAGTGGAATGGAATCAACCCGAGTGGAATGGAATGAGTGCAATTAAATAGAAAGGAATCAACACTAGTGGAATAGAACGGAAAGAAATGGAATGGAATGGAATGGAATGGAATAGAATGGAATGGAATGGAATGGAAAGGAATGGAATGGAATGGAATGGAATGGAACGGAAGAGAAAGAAGCCGAGTGGAATGGAATGAAATGGAAAGGAATGCAATGGAATGGAACCAATCCGAGTGGAATGGAATGAAAGATCTTGCAATGTAATGTAATAGAAACGAATGGAATGGAATCAACCCGAGTGGAATGGAATTGAATCAAATGGAATGGAATGGAATCAACACGAATGGAATGGAATGGAATGAAATGGTGTGAAATGGAATGGAATCAACTCAAATGGAATGGAATGGAATGGAATGCAATGGAATGGAATGAAATGGAATGGAATGGAATGGAATGGAATGAAATGTAATGGAATGGAATGGAATACAATGAAATGGAATGCAATGGAATGGAATGGAATGGAATGAAATGGAATGGAATGGAATGGAATGGAATCAACAGAATGGAATGGAATGTGATGGAATGGAATGGAATGGAATCAATCCGAATGGAATGGAATGGAACGGAATGAAATGGAGTGGAAAAGAATACAACGGAATCAACCCGAAAGGAATGGAATGCAATAGAATGGAATGGCATGGAATCAACCCGAAAGTAATGGAATGGAATGGAATGGAATGGAATGGAGTGGAATGGAATCAACCCTAATAGAATGGAATGGAATGGAATGAAATGGAGTGGAATGGAACGGAATGAACTCGAATGGAATGGAATTGAATTGAATGGAATGGAAGGGAGTCAACCCGAATGACATGGAAAGGAATGGAATGGAATGGAATGGAATGGAACGGAATGGAATGGAATCAACCCGAATGGAATGGATTGGAATAGAATGGAACGGAATGCAATAGAATGGAATGCAATGGAATGGAATGGAATGGAATGCAATTGGAATGGAATGGAATTGAATCAACCAAATGGAATGGAATGTGATGGAATGGAATGGAATGGAATGGAATGGAATCAACCCGAATGGAATGGAATGGAATGGAAAGGAATGGAATGGAATAGAATACAACGGAATCAACCCGAAAGGAATGGAATGCAATAGAATGGAATGGCATGGAATCAACCCGAAAGGAATGGAATGGAATGGAACGGAATGGAATGGAATCAACCCTAATGGAATGGAATGTAATGGAATGAAATGGAGTCGAATGGAATGGAAAGAACTCGAATGGAACGGAATGGAATTGAGTGTTATGGAATGGAATCAACCCGAAAGAAATGGAAAGGAATGGAATGGAATGGAATGGAATGGAATGGAATGGAATGGAATGGAATCAACCCGAATGGAATGGAATGGAATGGAATGGAATGGAATGGAATGGAATGGAATCAACACGAATGGAATGGAATGGAATGGAATCAAACCGAATGGAATGGAATGGAATGTAAAGGAATGGAATGGAATGGAATGGAATGGAATGCAATGGAATGGAATGGAACGGAATGGAATGCAATGGAATGGAATGGAATGGAATCAATCCGAAGGGAATGGAA
The DNA here is from genome assembly GCF_029289425.2 of Pan paniscus. Lineage (NCBI taxonomy): Eukaryota > Metazoa > Chordata > Mammalia > Primates > Hominidae > Pan > Pan paniscus. The sequence continues at coordinate 37,721,858 of NC_073261.2, read as the reverse complement.
TGGAATGGAATGGAATGGAATGGAATGGAATGGAATCAACCAGAGAGGAATGGACTGTAATGGAAAGGTATGGAATTGAATGGAAAGGAATTGAATGGAAAGGAATGGAATGGAATAGAAAAGAATGGAATGGAGTCAACCCGAGTGGAATGGAATGAGTGCAGTGAAATAGAAAGGAATCAACGCTAGTGGAATAGAACGAAAAAGAAAGGAATGGAATGGAATGGAATGGAATGGAGTGGAACGGAAGAGAAACAACCCGAATGAAATGGAAAGGAATGGAATGGAATGGAACCAAACCGAGTGGAATGGAATGAAAGGTTTTGGAATGTAAAGTAATGGAAAGGAATGTAAAGGGATCAACCCGAGTGGAATGGAATGGAATGAAATGGAATGGAATGGAATCAACCCGAATGGAATGGAATGGAATGGAATGGAATGGAATGGAATCAACCCCAATGGAATGGAATGGAATGGAATTGAATGGAATGGAGTGGAGTGGAATGGAATGGAATGGAATGGAATGCAATGGAATGGAATGGAATGGAATGGAATCAACCCGAATGGAATGGAATGGAATGGAACGGAACGGAATGGAAAGGAACGGAATGGAATGGAATGGAATGGAATCAACCAGAATGGAATGGAAGGGAATGGAATGGAATGGAATCAACCAGAATGGAATGGAAGGGAATGGAATGGAATGGAATTGAATGGAATAACCTGGAATGGAATGGAATGGAAAGGAAAGAAATGGAATGGAATGGGGTGGAATGGAATGAAGCTGAATGGAATAGAATGGAATGGAATGAAATGGAATGGAATGGCGTAATCCCGAATGGAACGGATTTGAAAGGAATGGAATGGAATGGAATGGAATGGAATCAACCCGAATAGAATGGAATGTAATGGAATGAAAAGGAGTGAAATGGAGTCAACCGGAATGCAATGGAATGGAACAGAATGGAATGGAATGGAATGGAATCAACCCGAATGGAATGGAATGGAATGGAATGGAATGGAATGGAATAGAATCAACCCGAATGGAATGGAATGGTACGGAATGAAATGGAATGGAATGGTATCAACACGAATGGAATGGAATGGAATCGAATGGAATGGCATGCAATGGAATCAACCCGAATCGAATGGAATGGAACGGAAAGGAAAAGAATGGAATGGAATCAACCAGAATGCAATGGAACGGAACGGAATGGAATGGAATGGAATGGAATCAACCCGAATGGAATGGAATGGAACGGAATAAAATGGAATGGAAAGGAATCAACCCGAACGGAATTTAATCGTACGGAATGGAATGGAATGGAATGGAAGCAACACGAATGGAATTGAATGGAATGGAATTTAATGGAATGGAATGGAGTCAACCCGAATTGAATGGCATAGAATGGAATGGAATGGAATGGAACACTAGGAACGAAATTGAAGGGAAAGGAATGCAATGGACTGGAATGGTATTGAATCAACCCGAATGGAAGGGAATTGCATGAAATGGAATGGAATCAACCCGACTCGAATGGGATTGAATGTAATGTAATGGAATGGAGTGGTATGGAATGGAATGGAGTGAACCGGAATGGAATGCAATGAAATGGAATGGAATGGAATGCAATGGAATGCAATCAACACGCATGGAATGGAATGGAATGGAATGGAATGGAAAGGAATGGAATCAATTTGAATGGAATAGAATGTAAAGAAATGAAATGGAATGGAATGGAATAATCCCAAAAGGAATGGAATGGAATGGAATGGAATGGAAAGGAATGGAATGGAATGCATTGGCATTAACCAGAAATGAATGGAATGGTATGGTATGGAATGGTGTTAACCCGAATTCAATAGAATGAAACGGAAAGGAATGGAGTGGAATGCTATGGAATGGAATCAACACGAATGGAATGGAATGGAAAGGAATGGAATGGAATGGAGTCAACCCTAATGGAATGGAATGGAATGGAATGGAATGGAAAGGAATGGAATGGAATGGAGTCAACCCTAATGGAATGGAATGGAATGGAATGGAATGAAATGGAATGGAATGCAATGGAATGGAATGCAATGGAATGGAATGGTATGGAATGGAATCAACACGAATGGAATGGAATGGAATGGAATGGAATGGAATGGAATGGAATTGAGTCAACCCTAATGGAATGGAATGGAATGGAATGGAATGGAGAAAACCCTAATGGAATGGAATGGAATGGAATGGAATGAAATGGAATGAAATGGAATGGAATGCAATGGAATGCAATGGAATGCAATGCAATGGAATGGAATGAAATGGTATCAACAGAATGGAATGGAATGGAATGGAGTGGAATGGAATGGAATCAACCCGAATGGAATGGAATGGAATAGAAAGGAATGGAATGGAATGGAATACAACGGAATCAACCCGAATGGAATGGAATGCAATAGAATAGAATGGCAAGGAATCAACCCGAAAAGAATGGAATGGAATGGAATGCAATCAACCCTAATAGAATGGAATGGAATGGAATGGAATGGAATGGAATGGAATGGAATAGACTGGAATGGAATCAACCCGAATGGAATGGAAGGGAATGAAATGGAATGGAATTGAATGGAATCAACCGGAATAGAATGGAATGGAAAGGATAGAAATGGCATGGAATGTAATGGAATGGAATCAAACTGAATGCAATGGAACGGAATGGAATGGAATGGAACGGAACGGAACGGAATTGAATGGAATGGAATGGAATGGAATGGAATGGAATGAACACGAATGGAATGGAATGGAATGGAATGGAATGGAATAGAATGAACCCGTATGGAATGGAATGGTACGGAATGGAATGGAATGGAATGGAGTGGAATGGAATCAAACAGAATGGAATGGAATGCAAAGGAATGGAATGGAATGGAATCAGCCAGAATGAAATGGAATGGAATGGAATGGAATGGAATCAACCCGAGAGGAAAGGACTGGAATGGAAAGGAATGGAATGGAATGGAAAGGAGTGGAATGGAAATGAATGGAATGGAATGGAAAAGAATGGAATGGAATTAACCCGAGTGGAATGGAATGAATGCAATGTAACATTTAGGAATCAACGCTTGTGGAATAGAACGAAAAGGAATGGAAGGGAATGGAATGGAATAGAATGGAATGAAATGGAGTGGAATACAATGGAATGGAATGGAATGCAATCTAATCAACCCGAACGGAATGGAATAGAATTGAATGGAATGGAATGGAATGGAATGGAATGGAATAAACCCGAATGTAATGTAATGGAATGGAATGGAATGGAATGGAATGGCATGGAACCAAACCGAGTGGAATGGAATGAAAGGTTTTGGAATGTAACGCAATTGAAAGGAATGGAATGGAATCAACCCGAGTGGAATAGAATGGAATGAAATGGAATGCAATGGAATCAACCCGAATGGAATGGAATGGAATGGAATGGAGTGGAATGGAATCAACACTAATGGAATGGAATGGAACAGAATGGAATGGAATGGAATGGAATCAACCCGAATGGAATGGAATGGAATGGAATGGAATGGAATGGATTGGAATAGAATCAACCCGAATGGAATGGAATGGTAAGGAATGGAATGGAATGGTATCAACGCGAATGGAATGGAATGGAATGGAATGGAATGGAATGGAATGGAATCAACCCGAATCGAATGGAATGGAACGGAAAGGTAAAGAATGGACTGGAATCAACCAGAATGCAATGGAGCCGAACGGAGTGGAATGGAATGGAATGGAATCAACCCGAATGGAATGGAATGGAACGGAATGAAATGGAATGGAATGGAATGGAATCAACCCGAATGGAATGGAATGGAACGGAATAAAATGGAATGGAAAGGAATCAACCTGAACGGAATTTAATGGTACAGAATGAAATGGAATGGAATGGAATCAACACGAATGGAATGGAATGGAATGGAATTTAATGGAATGGAAAGGAATCAACCCGAATTGAATGGAATAGAATGGAATGGAATGGAATGGAACGCTAAGAATGAAATTGAAGGGAATGGAATGCAATGGAATGGAATGGTATTGAATCAACCAGAATGGAAGGGAATGGCATGAAATGGAATGGAATCAACCCGACTCGAATGGGATTGAATGTAATGTAATGGAATGGAGTGGTATGGAATGGAATGGAGTGAACCGGAATGGAATGCAACGAAACGGAATGGAATGGAATGGAATGGAATGGAATCAACCCGAATGGAATGGAATGGAATGCAAAGGAAAGGAATGGAATCAAATTGAATGGACTGGAATGTAAAGAAATGAAATTGAATGGAGTGGAATAATCCCGAAAGGAATGGAATGGAATGGAATGGAATGGAATGGAATGGAATGGAATAATCCGGAAAGGAATGGAATGGAATGGAATGGAATGGAATGGAATGGAATGGAAAGGAATGGAATGGAATGCATTGGCATCAACCCGAAATGAATGGAATGGTATGGTATGGAATGGTGTCAACACGAATTCAATAGAATGGAACGGAATGGAATGGAATGGAATGGTATGGAATGGAATCAACACGAATGGAATGGAATGGAATGGAATGGAGTCAACCCTAATGGAATGGAATGGAATGGAATGGAATGGAATGGAAGGGAATGGAATGGAATGGAGTCAACCCTAATGGAATGGAATGGAATGGAATGGAATGAAATGGAATGGAATGCAATGGAATGAAATGCAATGGAATGCTATGGAATGGAATGCAATGGAATGGAATGGTATGGAATGGAATCAACATGAATGGAATGGAATGGAATGGAATGGAATGGAATGGAATGGAATGGAATGGAATCGAATGGAGTCAACCCTAATGGAATGGAATGGAATGGAATGGAGAAAACCCTAATGGAATGGAATGGAATGGAATGGAATGAAATGGAATGGAATGCAATGAAATGCAATGGAATGCAATGGAATGGAATGCAATGGAATGGAATGGAATGGAATGCAATGGAATTGAATGCAATGGAATCGAATGGAATGGAATGCAATGGAATGGAAAGAAATGGTATCAACTGAATGGAATGGAATGGAATGGAATGGAGTGGAATGGAATGCAATCAACCCGAGTGGAATGGGATGGAATAGAAAGGAATGGAATGGAATGGAATATAGCGAAATCAACCCGAATGGAATGGAATGCAATAGAATAGAATGACATGGAAGCAATAAGAAAGGAATGGAATGGAATTGAATGGAATGGAATGCAATCAACCCTAATAGAATGGAATGGAATGGAATGGAATGGAATGAAATGGAATGGAATGGAATTGACTGGAATGGAATCAACCCGAATGGAATGGAAGGGAATGAAATGGAATGGAATTGAATGGAATCAACCCGAATAGAATGGAATGGAAAGGATTGAAATGGAAAGGAATGGAATGGAATGGAATCAACCTTAATGGAATGGAATGGAAAGGAATGGAATGGAATGGAAAGGAATGGAATGGAATGGAATGAACACGAATGGAATGGAATGGAATGGAATGGAATGGAATGGAATGGAATAGAATCAACCCGTATGGAATGGAATGGTATGGAATGGAATGGAATGGAATGGAGTGGAATGGAATCAAACAGAATGGAATGGAATCGAATTGAATGGAGTGGAATGGAATCAAACAGAATGGAGTGGAATGGAATGGAATGAAATGGAATGGAATGGCGTCATCACGAATGTAATGGAATGGAATGGAATGGCATGGAATGGAATCAACCCGAATGGAATGGAATGTAATGGAATTAAAAGGAGAGAAATGGTATCAACCCGAATGGAATGGAATGTAACGGAATGTAATGGAATGGAATGGAATGGAATGGAATGGAATGGAATGCAATGGAATGGAGTGGAACGGAATGGAATGCAAAGGAATGGAATGGAATTCAATGCAATGGAATGGAGTAGAACGGAATGGAATGCAAAGGAATGGAATGGAATGGAATCAGCAAGAATGGAATGGAATGGAATGGAATGGAATGGAATCAACCCGAGAGGAAAGGACTGGAATGGAAATGATTGGAATGGAATGGAAAGGAATGGAATGGAAAGGAATGGAATGTTATGGAAAAGAATGGAATGGAATCAATCCGAGTGGAATGCAATGAATGCAATGTAACAGAAAGGAATCAACGCTTGCGGAATAGAACGGAAAGGAATGGAATGGAATGGAATAGAATGGAATGGAATGGAATGGAATGGAATGGAATGACATGAAATTGAACGGAATGGAATGGAATGGATGGAATGGAACGGAAGAGAGACAACCCCAGTGGAATGGAATGAAATAGAAAGGAAAAAAATGGTATGGAACCATACCGAGTGGAACGGAATGAAGGGCTTTGGAATGTAATGTAATGGAAAGGAAAGGAATGGAATCAACCAGAGTAGAATGGAATGGAATGAAATGGAATGGAATGGAATCAACCCGAATGGAATGGAATGGAGTGGAATGGAATCAACCCGAATGGAATGGAATGGAATGGAATGGAATGGAATGGAATGGAATGGAATGGAATGGAATGGAGTGGAGTGGAATGGAATGGAATGGAATGGAATGGAGTGGAATGGAATGGAATCAATCTGAATGGCATGGAATGTAATGGAAAGGAATGGAGTGTAGTGGAATGGAATGGAATCAATCCGAATGTAATATAATGTAATGTAATGGAATGGACTTGAATCAACCCGAATTGTATGGAATGAAATGGAATGGAATGGAATCAACTGAAATGGAATGGAATGGATTGGAATGGAATGAAATGGAATGGAATGGAATGGAATGGTATCAACCCCAATGGAATGGAATGGAATGGAATGGAGTGGAATGGAATGGAATCAATCTGAATGGCATGGAATGTAACGGAAAGGAATGGAGTGTAGTGGAATGGAATGGAATCAATCCGAATGTAATATAATGTAATGTAATGGAATGGACTTGAATCTACCCGAATTGCATGGAATGAAATGGAATGGAATGGAATCAACTGAAATGAAATGGAATGGATTGGAATGGAATGAAATGGTATCAACCCCAATGGAATGGAATGAAATGGAATGAAATGGAGTGGAATGGAATGGAATGAACTCGAATGGACTGGAATGGAATTGAATGGAATGGAATGGAATCAACCCGAATTAAATGGAAAAGAATGCAATGGAATGGAATGGAATGGAATGGAATGGAATGGAATGGAATCAACCATAATGGAATGGAATGGAATGGAACGGAATGGAACGGAACGGAATGGAATGGAATGGAATGGAATGGAATGGAATGGAATCAACCAGAGTTGAATGGAAGGGAATGGAATGGAATGGAATGGAATCAACCCAAATGGAATGGAATAGAATGGAATGGAAAGGAATGGAATGGAATAGAATTGAATGGAATGGAATAAATCCGAATGTAATGTAATGGAATGGAATGGAATGGAATGGAATGGAATGGAATGCAATGGAATCAACCAGAATGGAATGGAATGGAATGGAATGGCATGGAATCAACACAATTGGAATGGAATGGAATGGAATGGAATGGAATGGAATGGAATGGAATCAACCCGAATGGAATGGAAGGGAATGGAATGGGATGGAGTCAACCGGAATGGGATGGAATGGAATGGAATCAACCTGAATGGAATGGAATGGAATGGAATGGAATATAATGGAATGGAAAGGATTGGAATGGAATCAACCCGAATGGAATGGAATGGAATGGAAAGGATTGTAATGTAATGTAATAGAATGGAATGCAATGGAATGGAATGGAACGGAATGGAATGCAATGGAGTGGAATGGAATGGAATCAATCCGAATGGAATGGAATGGAATGGGATTGAATGGAATGAAATCAGTCCGAATGGAATCAGACCAAATGGAAGGGAATGGATTGGAAAAGAATGGAGTTTACACAAATGGAATGGAATGGATTGGAATGGAAGGGAATGGAATGGAATGGAAGGGAATGAAATGCAATGGAATGCAGTGGAACGGAATGGAATGCATTGGAATGCAATGGAATGTAATCAGCCCGAATGGAATGGAATGGAATGGAATGGAATGGAATGGAATGGAATGGAATCAACCCGGGAGGAATGGACTGTAATGGAAAGGTATGGAATGGAATGGAAAGGAATGGAATGGAAAGGAATGGAATGGAATAGAAAAGAATGGAATGGAGTCAACCCGAGTGGAATGGAATGAGTGCAGTGAAATAGAAAGGAATCAACGCTAGTGGAATAGAACGGAAAGGAAAGGAATGGAATGGAACGGAATGGAATGGAATGGAATGGAGTGGAACGGAAGAGAAACAACCCGAATGAAATGGAATGAAATGGAAAGGAATGTAATGGAATGGAAACAAACCGAGTAGAATGGAATGAAACGTTTTTGAATGTAATGTAATGGAAAGGAATGTAAAGGAATCAACCCGAGTGGAATGGAATGGAATGAAATGGAATGGAATGGAATCAACCCGAATGGAATGGAAAGGAATGGAATTGAATGTTATGGAATGGAATCAACCCGAATGGAATGGAATGGAAAGGATAGGAATGGAATCGAATGGAGTGCAACGGAATCAACCAGAATGGAATGGAATGGAATGCAATGGCATGGAATCAACACAATTGGAATGGAATGGAATGGAATGGAATGGAATGGAATGGAATCAATCCGAATGAAATGGAAGGGAATGGAATGAAATGGAGTCAACTGGAATGGGATGGAATGGAATGGAATCAACCTGAATGGAATGGAATGGAATATAATGGAATGGAAAGGATTGGAATGGAATCAACCCGAATGGAATGGAATGGAATGGAAAGGAATGTAATGTAATGAAATGGAATGGAATGCAATGGAATGGAATGGAACGGAATGGAATGCAATGGAATGGAATGGAATAGAATCAATCCGAATGGAATGGAATGGAATGGAATGGAATGGAATGGAATGGAATGGAATCAGACCGAATGGAATCAGACCAAATGGAAGGGAATGGAATGGAAAAGAATGGAGTTTATTCAAATGGAATGGAATGGATTGGAATGGAAGGGAATGGAATGGAATGGAAGGGAATGAAATGCAATGGAATGGAGTGGAACGGAATGGAATGCATTGGAATGCAATGGAATGTAATCAGCCGGAATGGAATGGAATGGAATGGAATCAACCCGAGAGGAATGGAATGTAATGGAAAGTTATGGAATGGAATGGAAAGGAATGGAATGGAAAGGAATGGAATGGAATAGAAAAGAATGGAATGGAGTCAACCCGAGTGGAATGGAATGAGTGCAGTGAAATAGAAAGGAATCAACGCTAGTGGAATAGAACGGAAAGGAAAGGAATGGAATGGAATGGAATGGAATGGAATGGAATGGAATGGAGTGGAACGGAAGAGAAACAACCCGAATGAAATGGAATGAAATGGAAAGGAATGTAATGGAATGGAACCAAACCGAGTGGAATGGAATGAAACGTTTTTGAATGTAATGAAATGGAAAGGAATGTAAAGGAATCAATCTGAGTGGAATGGAATGGAATGAAATGGAATGGAATGGAATCAACCCGAATGGAATGGAATGGAATGGAATGGAATGGAATGGAATGAAATCATCCCGAATGGAATGGAATGGAATTTAATGGAATGGAATGGAGTGGACTGGAATGGAATGGAATGGAATGGAATGGAATTGAATGGAATGGAATGGAATGAACCCGAATGAAATGGAAAGGAATGGAATGGAATGGTATGGAATGGAATGGATTGGAATGGAATGGAATCAACCCGAATGGAATGGAATGGAATGGAATGGAAAGGAACGGAATGGAATGGAATGGAATGGAATATATTGGAATCAACCAGAATGGAATGGAATGGAAAGGAATGGAATGGAATGGAATGGGGTGGAATGGACTGAAGCTGAATGGAATAGAATGGAATGGAATGAAAAGAATTGAATGGCGTCATCCCGAATGGAACGGAATTGAAAGGAAAGGAATGGAAAGGAATGGAATGGAATCAACCCGAATAGAATGGAATGTAATGGAATGAAAAGGAGTGAAATGGAGTCAACCCGAATGCAATGGAATGGAACAGAATGGAATGGAATGGAATGGAATCAACCCGAATGGAATGGAATGGAATGGAATGGATTGGAATAGAATCAACCCGAATGGAATGGAATGGTACGGAATGGAATGGAATGGTATCAACGCGAATGGAATGGAATGGAATCGAATGGAATGGAATGCAATGGAATCAACCCGAATCGAATGGAATGGAACGGAAAGGTAAAGAATGGAATGGAATCAACCAGAATGCAATGGAACCGAACGGAGTGGAATGGAATGGAATGGAATCAACCCGAATGGAATGGAATGGAACGGAATGAAATGGAATGGAATGGAATGGAATCAACCCGAATGGAATGGAATGGAACGGAATAAAATGGAATGGAAAGGAATCAACCTGAACGGAATTTAATGGTACAGAATGAAATGGAATGGAATGGAATCAACACGAATGGAATGGAATGGAATGGAATTTAATGGAATGGAATGGAATCAACCCGAATTGAATGGAATAGAATGGAATGGAACGGAATGGAACGCTAAGAATGAAATTGAAGGGAATGGAATGCAATGTAATGGAAAGGTATTGAATCAACCAGAATGGAAGGGAATGGCATGAAATGGAATGGAATCAACCCGACCCGAATGGAATTGAATGTAGTGGAATGGAATGGAGTGGCATGGAATGGAATGGAGTCAACCGGAATGGAATGCAATGAAACGGAATGGAATGGGATGGAATGGAATGGAATCAACCCGAATGGAATGGAATGGGATGGATTGGAAAGGAATGGAATCAAATTGAATGGACTGGAATGTAAAGAAATGAAATGGAATGGAGTGGAATTATCCCGAAAGGAATGGAATGGAATGGAATGGAATGGAATGGAATGGAAAGGAATGGAATGGAATAATCCCGAAAGGAATGGAATGGAATGGAATGGAATGGAATGGAATGGAATGGAAAGGAATGGAATGGAATGCATTGGCATCAACCCGAAATGAATGGAATGGTATGGTATGGAATGGTGTCAACTCGAATTCAATAGAATGGAACGGAATGGAATGGAATGGAATGGTATGGAATGGAATCAACACGAATGGAATGGAATGGAATGGAATGGAATGGAATGGAATCGAATGGAGTCAACCCTAATGGAATGGAATGGAATGGAATGGAGAAAACCCTAATGGAATGGAATGGAAAGGAATGGAATGAAATGGAATGGAATGCAATGAAATGCAATGGAATGCAATGGAATGGAATGCAATGGAATGGAATGGAATGGAATGCAATGGAATTGAATGCAATGGAATCGAATGGAATGGAATGCAATGGAATGGAATGAAATGGTATCAACAAAATGGAATGGAATGTAATGGAATGGAGTGGAATGGAATGCAATCAACCCGAGTGGAATGGGATGGAATAGAAAGGAATGGAATGGAGTGGAATACAGCGAAATCAACCCGAATGGAATGGAATGCAATAGAATAGAAAGACATGGAAACAACCCGAAAGGAATGGAATGGAATTCAATGGAATGGAATGGAATGGAATGGAATGAAATGGAATGGAATGGAATAGACTGGAATGGAATCAACCCGAATGGAATGGAAGGGAATGAAATGGAATGGAATTGAATGGAATCAACCCGAATAGAATGGAATGGAAAGGGTAGAAATGGAATGGAATGTAATGGAATGGAATCAACCTGAATGGAATAGAATGGAAAGGAATGGAATGGAAGGGAACGGAACGGAATGGAATGGAATGGAATGGAATGGAATGGAATGGAATGGAATGGAATGGAATCAACCCGAATAGAATGGAATGAAACGGAATGGAATGGAATGGAATAGAATAAACACGAATGAAATGAAATGGTACGGAATGGAATGGTATCAACACGAATGGAATGGAATGAAATCGAATGGCATGGAATGGAATGGAATCAACCCGACCCGAATGGAATTGAATGCAATGGAAGGGAATGGAGTGGAATGGAATGGTATGGAAAGGAATGGAGGCAACCGGAATGGAATGCAATGAAATGGATTGGAACGGAATGGAATGGAATCAACCCGAATGGAATGGAATGGAATGGAATGGAAAGGAATGGAATCAAACAGAATGGAATGAATGGAAAGAAATGAAAAGGAATGGAATGGAATAATCCCGAAAGGAATGGAATGGAATGGAAAGGAATGGAATGGAATGGATTGGCAGCAACCCGAAATGAATGGAATGCCACGGTATGCAATAGAGTCAACACGAATGGAATAGAATGGAATGGAATGGAATGGAATGGAATGGAATGGAATGGTATGGAATGGAATCAACACGAATGGAATGGAATGGAATGCAATGGAATGGAATGGAATGGTATGGAATGGAATCTTCCCGAGTGGAATGGAATGGAATGGAATGGAATGGAATGGAATTTAATGCAATGGAATGGAATCAACCCTAATAGAATGGAATGGAATGGAATGGAATGGAATGAAATGGAATGGAATGGCATGGAATGGAATGAAATGGAATGGAATGGAATGGAATGGAATGGAATGGAATGGAATGGAATGGAATGAAATGGAATGGAATGGAATGGAATGAAATGGAATGGAATGGAATGGAATGGAATGGAATGAAATGGAATGGAATGGAATGCAATGGAATGGAATGCAATGAAATGGAATGGAATGGAATGCAATGGAATGGAATGAAATTGAATCAACAGAATGGAATGGAATGTGATGGAACGGACTGGAACGGAATGGAATGGAATCAACCCGAATGGAATGGAATGGAATGGAATGGAATGGAATCAACACGAATGGAATGGAATTGAATGGAATCAACCCGAATGGAATGGAATAGAATGGAATGGAATGGAATGGAATCAACCCTAATGGAAAGGAATTGAAGGGACTGGAAAGCAATGTAATGGAATGAAATGCAATGCAATGGAATGGGGTGGAATGTAATGTAATGTAATGTAATGGAATGGAATGGAATCAGCCCGAATGGAGTGGAGTGGAATGGAATGGAATCAACCCGAGACGAATGGACAGGAATGGAAATGAATGAAATGGAATGGAAAGGAATGGAATGGAAAGGAATGTAATGGAATGGAAAAGAATGGAATGGAATCAACATGAGTGGAATGGAGTGAATGCAATGTAACAGAAAGGAATCAACACTTGTGGAATAGCACGGAAAGGAATGGAATGGAATGGAATGGAATGGAATGGAATGGAATGGAAGAGAAACAATCCGAGTGGAATGGAATGAAATGGAAAGGAATGGAATGGTATGGAAACAAATCGAGTGGAATGGAATGAAAGATTTTGGAATGTAATGTAATGGAAAGAAATGGAATGGAATCAACCCGAGTGGAATGGAATGGAATGAAATGGAATGGAATGGAATCAAACCGAATGGAATGGAATGGAATGGAGTGGAATCAAGCCGAATGGAATGGAATGGAATGGAATCGAATGGAATGGAATGAAATCAACTCTAATGAATGGAATGTATTGGAATGGAATGGAATGGAATGAAATCAACTCTGATGAATGGAATGTATTGGAATGGAATGGAATGGAATGGAATGGTATCAACCCAAATGGAATGGAATGGAATGGAATGAAATGGAGTGGAATGGAATGGAATCAACTCGAATGGAATGGAATGGAATGGAATGGAATGAAATGGAATGCAATGGAATGAATTTGAAGGGAATGGAATGCAATGGAATGGAATGGAATGGAATCAATCCGAAGGGAATGGAATGGCATTGGATGGAATGGAATTAACCCGAATGGAATGGAATGGAATGGAATGGAATGAAATGGAATGGAATGGAATGGAATGGTATGGAATGGAATGGAGTCAACCGTAGTGAAATGCAATGGAATGGAATGGAAAGGAATGGAATCAAACATAATGGAATGGAATGGAAAGAAATGGAATGGAATGGAAAGGAATAAACCCAAATGGAATGGAATGGAATGGCATCAACCCGAATGGAATGGAATGGAATGGTATGTAATGGAGTCAACACGAATGGAATCGAATGGAACGGAATGGAATTTAATGGAAAGGTATGGAATGGAATCAACACGATTGCAATGCAATGGAAAGGAATGGAATTGAATGTTATGGAATGGAATCAACCCGAATGGAATGGAATGGAAAGGAAAGGAATGGAATGGAATGGAATGCAATGGAATCAACCAGAATGGAATGGAATGGAATGGAATGGCATGGAATCAACACAATTGGAATGGAATGGAATGGAATGGAATGGAATGGAATGGAATGGAATCAACCCGAATGGAATGGAAGGGAATGGAATGGGATGGAGTCAACCGGAATGGGATGGAATGGAATGGAATCAACCTGAATGGAATGGAATGGAATGGAATGGAATATAATGGAATGGAAAGGATTGGAATGGAATCAACCCGAATGGAATGGAATGGAATGGAAAGGATTGTAATGTAATGTAATGGAATGGAATGCAATGGAATGGAATGGAACGGAATGGAATGCAATGGAGTGGAATGGAATGGAATCAATCCGAATGGAATGGAATGGAATGGAATTGAATGGAATGGAATCAGACCGAATGGAATCAGACCAAATGGAAGGGAATGGAATGGAAAAGAATGGAGTTTACACAAATGGAATGGCATGGATTGGAATGGAAGGGAATGAAATGCAATGGAATGCAGTGGAACGGAATGGAATGCATTGGAATGCAATGGAATGTAATCAGCCCGAATGGAATGGAATGGAATGGAATGGAATGGAATGGAATGGAATGGAATCAACCCGAGAGGAATGGACTGTAATGGAAAGGTATGGAATGGAATGGAAAGGAATGGAATGGAAAGGAATGGAATGGAATAGAAAAGAATGGAATGGAGTCAACCCGAGTGGAATGGAATGAGTGCAGTGAAATAGAAAGGAATCAACGCTAGTGGAATAGAACGGAAAGGAAAGGAATGGAATGGAACGGAATGGAATGGAATGGAATGGAGTGGAACGGAAGAGAAACAACCCGAATGAAATGGAATGAAATGGAAAGGAATGTAATGGAATGGAAACAAACCGAGTGGAATGGAATGAAACGTTTTTGAATGTAATGTAATGGAAAGGAATGTAAAGGAATCAACCCGAGTGGAATGGAATGGAATGAAATGGAATGGAATGGAATCAACCCGAATGGAATGGAAAGGAATGGAATTGAATGTTTTGGAATGGAATCAACCCGAATGGAATGGAATGGAAAGGAAAGGAATGGAATCGAATGGAATGCAACGGAATCAACCAGAATGGAATGGAATGGAATGCAATGGTATGGAATCAACACAATTGGAATGGAATGGAATGGAATGGAATGGAATGGAATGGAATGGAATGGAATCAACCCGAATGAAATGGAAGGGAATGGAATGAAATGGAGTCAACTGGAATGGGATGGAATGGAATGGAATCAACCTGAATGGAATGGAATGGAATGGAATGGAATATAATGGAATGGAAAGGATTGGAATGGAATCAACCCGAATGGAATGGAATTGAATGGAAAGGAATGTAATGTAATGTAATGGAATGGAATGCAATGGAACGGAATGGAACGGAATGGAATGCAATGGAATGGAATGGAATGGAATCAATCCGAATGGAATGGAATGGAATGGAATGGAATGGAATGGAATGGAATCAGACCGAATGGAATCAGAACAAATGGAAGGGAATGGAATGGAAAAGAAAGGAGTTTATTCAAATGGAATGGAATGGATTGGAATGGAAGGGAATGGAATGGAATGGAAGGGAATGAAATGCAATGGAATGGAGTGGAACGGAATGGAATGCATTGGAATGCAATGGAATGTAATCAGCCGGAATGGAATGGAATGGAATGGAATGGAATGGAATGGAATGGAATCAACCCGAGAGGAATGGACTGTAATGGAAAGTTATGGAATGGAATGGAAAGGAATTGAATGGAAAGGAATGGAATGGAATAGAAAAGAATGGAATGGAGTCAACCCGAGTGGAATGGAATGAGTGCAGTGAAATAGAAAGGAATCAACGCTAGTTGAATAGAACGGAAAGGAAAGGAATGGAATGGAATGGAGAGGAACGGAAGAGAAACAACCCGAATGAAATGGAATGAAATGGAAAGGAATGTAATGGAATGGAACCAAACCGAGTGGAATGGAATGAAATGTTTTTGAATGTAATGAAATGGAAAGGAATGTAAAGGAATCAATCTGAGTGGAATGGAATGGAATGAAATGGAATGGAATGGAATCAACCCGAATGGAATGGAATGGAATGGAATGGAATGGAATGGAATGGAATGGAATGGAATGGAATGGAATGAAATCATCCCGAATGGAATTGAATGGAATTTAATGGAATGGAATGGAGTGGACTGGAATGGAAAGGAATGGAATGGAATGGAATGGAATGGAATGGAATGGAATCAACCCGAATGAAATGGAAAGGAATTGAATGGAATGGAAAGGAATGGAATGGAATGGAATGGAATGGAATGGAATGGAATGGAATCAACCCGAATGGAATGGAATGGAATGGAATGGAAAGGAACGGAATGGAATGGAATGGAATGGAATGGAATGGAATATATTGGAATCAACCAGAATGGAATGGAATGGAAAGGAATGGAATGGAATGGAATGGGGTGGAATGGACTGAAGCTGAATGGAATAGAATGGAATGGAATGAAAAGAATTGAATGGCGTCATCCCGAATGGAACAGAATTGAAAGGAAAGGAATGGAATGGAATGGAATGGAATCAACCCGAATAGAATGGAATGTAACGGAATGAAAAGGAGTGAAATGGAGTCAACCCGAATGCAATGGAATGGAACAGAATGGAATGGAATGGAATGGAATCAACCCGAATGGAATGGAATGGAATGGAATGGATTGGAATAGAATCAACCCAAATGGAATGGAATGGTACGGAATGGAATGGAATGGTATCAACGCGAATGGAATGCAATGGAATCAAATGGAATGGAATGCAATGGAATCAACCCGAATCGAATGGAATGGAACAGAAAGGTAAAGAATGGAATGGAATCAACCAGAATGCAATGGAACCGAACGGAGTGGAATGGAATGGAATGGAATCAACCCGAATGGAAAGCAATGGAGCGGAATGGAATGGAATGGAATGGAATCAACCCGAATGGAATGGAATAGAACGGAATGGAATGGAATGGAATGGAATCAAATCAAATGGAATGGAATGGATTGGAATGGAATGGAATGGAATGCAATGGAATGGAATGAAACGGAGTGGAATGGAAAGGAATCAACTCGAATGGAATGGAATGGAATGGAATGGAATGGAATGGAATGGAATCAACCAGAATGGAATGGAATGGAATGGAACGGAAAGGAATTGAATGGAATAGAATCAACCTGAATGGAATGCAATCGTATGGAATAGAATGGAATGGAATTGTATCAACCCGAATGGAATGGAATGGAATGGAAAGGAATGGAATGGAATGGAATAGAATCATCCCGAATGGAATGGAATGGTACGGAATGGAATGGAATGGAATGCTATCAACACGAATGGAATGGAATGGAATGGAATGGAAAGGAATGGAATCAACCCGAATGTAATGGAATGGAACGGAATGGAATGGAGTGGAATGACATCAACCCGAATGGAATGCAATGGAGCGGAATGGAATGGAATGGAATGGAATCAAATCAAATGGAATGGAATGGATTGGAATGGAATGGAATGGTATCAACATGAATGGAATGGAATGGAATGGAATGAAACGCAGTGGAATGAAATGGAATCAACTCGAATGGAATGGAATGGAATATAATGGAATGGAATGGAATGGAATCAACCAGAATGGAAAGGAAGGGTATGGAATTGAATGGAATTTAATGGAATTGAGTGGAATCAACCGGAATGGAATGGAATGGAAAGGAATGGAATGGAGTGGAATGGAGTCAAGCAGAATGGAATGGAATGGAATGGAATTTAATGGAATGGAATGGAATGGAAAGGAATGGCGTCATCCCGAATGGCATGGAATGGAATGCAATGGAATGGAATCAACCCGAATGGAATGGAATGGAACGGAATGGAATGGAATAGAATCAACACGAATGGAATAGAATCGTACGGAACAGAATGGATTTTAATGGTATCAACACGAATGGAATGGAATGGAATGGAATGGAATGGAGTGGAATCAACCCGAATGTAATGTAACGTAATGGAATGGAATGGAATGGAATCAACCCGAATGGAATGGAATGGAAAAGAATGAAATCGAATCAACACGAATGGATTGGAATGGAATGGAATGGAATGGAATGGAATGGAATCAACATAAATGGAATGGAATGGAACGGAATGGAATGGAATGGAACGGAATGGAACGGAATTGAACGGAATGGAATGGAATGGAATCAAACCGAATGGATTGGAATGGAATGGAATGGAATAGAATCATACCGAATGGAAGGGAATGGTAAGTAATGGAATGGAATGGTATAAACATGAATGGAATGAAAAGGAATGGAATGGAATCAACCCGAATGGAATGGAATTGAACGGAATGGAATGGAATGGAATCAAATGAAATGGAATGGAATGGATTGGAATGGAATGGAGTGGAATGGAATGGAATGGTATGGAATGGAATGGAATGGAATGGTATCAACACGAATGGTGTGGAAAGGAATGGAATGGAATGGAATGGAATGGAATGGAATCAACCAGAATGGAATGGAAGGGAATGGAATTGAATGGAATTGAATGGAATTGAATGGAATCAGCCCGAATGGAATGGAATGGAAAGGAATGGAATGGAGTGGAATGGAGTGGAATGGAATCAAGCAGAATGGAAAGGAATGAAATGGAATGAAATGGAACGGAATATTGTCATCCCGAATGGAATCGTATGGAACGGAATGGAATGGAATGGAATGGAATCAACCCGAATGGAATGGATTGTAATGGAATGAAAAGGAGTGAAATGGAATCAACCCGAATGGAATGGAATGGAACGGAATGTAATGGAATGGAATGGAATCAACCCGAAAGCAATGGATTGGAACGGAATGGAAAAGAATGGAATGGAATCATCCAGAATGCAATGGAATGGAACGGAATGGAGTCAACCCGAATGGAAAGGAATGGAACGGAATGGAATGGAATGGAATGGCATGGAATCAACCCGAGTGGAGTGGAATGGAACGGAATGGAATGGAATGGAATGGAATCAACACGAATGGAATGGAATGGAATGTAATGGAATGGAATGGCATGGAATGGAATGGATTCAACAGAAATGGAATGGAATGGATTGGAATGGAATGGAATGGAATGGAATGGAATCAACCCGAAAGGAATGGAATGGAATGGAATGGAAAAGAATGGAATGGAATCATCCAGAATGCAATGGAATGGAACGGAATGGAATGGAATGGAATCAACCCGAATGGAATGGAATGGAACGGAATGGAATGGAATGGAAACCCGAATGGAATGGAATGGAACGGAATTGAATGGAATGGAATGGAATCAACCTGAATGGAATGGCATGGAATGGAATGGATTCAACTGAAATGGAATGGAATGGATTGCAATGGAATGGAATGGAATGGCATGGAATGACACGGAATGGAATGGAATACAATCAACTCGAATGGAATGGAATGAAATGGAATGGATTGGAATGGAATTGAATGGAATCATCCAGAATGGAATGGAACGGAACGGAGTGGAATTGAATGGAATAGAGTCAACCCGAATGGAATGGAATCGTATGGAATGGAATGGAATGGAACTGTATCAACTCGAATGGAATGGAATGGAATGGAATGGAATGCAATCAACCCGAATGGAATGGAATGGAATGTAATAGAATCTTCCCGAATGGAATGGAATGGAACGGAATGGAATGGAATGGAATGGTGTCAACACGAATGGAATGGAATGGAATGGAACGGAATGGAATCAACCCGAGTGGAACGGAATGCAACGAATGGAGTGGAGTGGAATGAAATCAACCCGTATGGAATGCAGTGGAGCGGAATGGAATGGAATGAAATGGAATCAATCGGAATGGAATGGAATCGAATGGAATGGAATGGAATAGAATCAACCCGAATGGAATAGAATGGTACGGAATGGAATGGAATTTAATGGTATCAACACGAACGGAATGGAATGGAATGGAATGGAGTGGAATCAACCCGAATGTAGTGTAATGTAATGTAATGTAATATAATGTAGTATAATGGAATGGAATGGAGTGGAATCAACCCGAATGTAGTGTAATGTAATGTAATGTAATATAATGTAGTATAATGGAATGGAATGGAATCAACCCGAATGGAATGGAATGGAATGGAATGGAAAAGAATGGAATAGAATGAAACCGAATGGATTGGAATGCAATGGAATGGAATGGATTGGAATTCAAGGGAATGGAATCAACCTGAATGGAATGGAATGGAACGGAATAGAATGGAATGGAACTGAACAGAACAGAATTGAACGGAATGGAATGGAATGGAATGGAATGGAATGGAAACAACCCGATTGGAATAGAATGGAACGGAATGGAATGGAATGGAATGGAATCAACCCGATTGGAATGAAATGGAACGGAATGGAATCAACCCGAATGTAATGGAATGCCATGGAATGGAATGTAATGGAATTGTATCAGCACGACTGGAATGGAATGGAATGGAATGGAATGGAATGGAATGGAATCGAATCAACCCGAATGGAATGGAATGGAATGGAATGGAATGGAATGGAATGGAATGGAATGGAAAGGAGTGAAATGAAATCAACCTGAATGGAATGTAATGGAACGGAATGGATTGGAATGGAATGGAATCAACCCGAATGGAATGGAATGGAATGGAATGGAATAAAATCATCCCGAATTGAATGGAATGTTACGTAGTGGAATGGAATCAACACGAATGGATTGGAATGGAATGGAATGGAATGGAATCAACCAGAATGCAATGGAAACGAACGGAATAGAATGGAATGGAATGGAATGGAATCAAATCGAATGGAATGGAACGGAATGGAATGCAATAGAATCATCCCGAATGGAATGGAATGGTATGTAATGGAATGTAATTGTATCAAAACGAATGGAATGGAATGGAACGGAATGGAATGGATTGGAATGGAAGGGAATGGAATCATCCCTAATGGAATGGAATGGAACGGAATGGAATGGAATGCAATGAAATCAACCCGAATGGAATGCAATGGAGCAGACTGGAATGAAATGGAATGGAACTAACCCGAATGGAATGGAATCGAACAGAATGGAAAGGAATGGAATGAAATGGAATCAAATCAAATGGAATGGAATGGATTGGAATGGAATGGAATGGAATGGTATCAAACGGAGTGGAAGGGAATGGAATCAACTCGAGTGGAATGGAATGGAATTGAATGGAATCAACAAGAATGGAATGGAAGGGAATGGAATGGAATGGAATGGAATGGAATGGAATCAAAAAGAATGGAATGGAAGGGAATGGAATTGATTGGAATTGAATGGAATTGAATGGAAACAACCCGAATGGATTGGAATGGATAGGAATGGAATGGAGTGGAACGGAGTGGAATGGAATCAAGCTGAATGGAATGGAATGGAATGAAATGGAATGGAACGGCATCATCACGAATGGAATGGAATGGAATGGAATGGAATGGAATGGAATGGAATCAACCCGAATGGAATGGAATGTAATGGAATGAAAAGGAGTGAAATGGAATCAACCCGAATGGAATGGAATGGAACGGAATAGAATGGAATGGAACTGAACAGAACGGAATTGAACGAAATGGAATGGAATGGAATGGAATGGAATGGAAACAACCCGATTGGAATAGAATGGAACGGAATTGAATGAAATGGAATGGAATCAACCCGAATGGAATGGCATGGAATGGAATGGATTCAACTGAAGTGGAATGAAATGGATTGAAATGGAATGGAATGGAATGGAATGGAATGGAATGGTATCAACCAGAATGGAAGGGAAGGCAATGGAATTGAATGAAACGGAGTGGAATGGAATGAAATCATCTCGAATGGAATGGAATGGAATGGAATGGAATGGAATCAAGCAAAACGGAATGCAATGGAATGGAATGAAATGGAATGGAATGGCATCATCCTGAATGGAATGGAATGGAATGCAATGGAATGGAATGGAATGGAGTAAACCCGAATTGAATGGAATGCAATGGAACGAAAAGGAGTGAAATGGAATCAACCCGAATGGAGTGGAATGGAACGGAATGGAATGGTATGGAATGGAATCAACCCGAATGGAATGGAATTGAATGGAACGGAATGGAATGGAATGGAATAGAATCAACCCGAATGGAATGGAATGGTATGGAATGGAATGTAATGGAATGGTATCAACACGAATGGTATGGAATGGAATGGAATGGAACGGAATGGAATGGAATGGAATGGAATCAACCAGAATGGAATGGTAGGGAATGGAATTGAATGGAATTGAATGGAATTTAATGGAATCAACCCGAATGGAATGGAATGGAACGGAATGGAATGGAGTGGAATGGAGTAGAAAGGAATCAAGCAGAAAGGAATGGAATGGAATGGAATGAAATGGAATGGGATTTCGTCATCCCGAATGGAATGGAATGGAACGGAATGGAATGGAATGGAATGGAATCATCCCGAATGGAATGGATTGTAATGGAATGAAAAGGAGTGAAATGGAATCCACCCGAATGGAATCGAATCAACCCAAATGGAATGGAATGGAACGGAATGGAATGGAATGGAATGGCATGGAATCAACCCGAATGGTGTGGAATGGAATGGAATGGAATGGAATGGAATCAACCCGAATGGAATGGAATGGAATGGAATGGAATGGAATGGAATGGATTGGAATGGCATGGAATGGAATGGATTCATCTGAAATGGAATGGAATGGAATGGAATGGAATGGAATGGAATGGAATGGAATCAACCCCAAAGGAATGGAATGGAACGGAATGGAAAAGAATGGAATGGAATCATCCAGAATGCAATGGAATGGAACAGAATGGAATGGAATTGAATCAACCCGAATGGAAAGGAATGGAATGGAACGGAATGGAATGGAATGGAATTGAATCAACCCGAATGGAATGGAATGGAACGCAATTGAATGGAATGGAATGGAATCAACCTGAATGGAATGGCATGGAATTGAATGGATTCAACTGAAATGGAATGGAATGGATTGGAATGGAATGGAATGGAATGGAATGGTATCAACCAGAATGGAATGGAAGGCAATGGAATTGAATGAAACGGAGTGGAATGGAATGGAATCATCTCGAATGGAATGGAACTGAATGGAATGGAATGGAATGGAATCAAGCAAAACGGAATGCAATGGAATGGAATGAAATGGAATGGAATGGCATCATCCCGAATGGAATGGAATGGAATGGAATGCAATGGAATGGAATGGAATGGAATAAACCCGAATGGAATGGAATGTAATGGAATGAAGAGGAGTGAAATGGAATCAACCCGAATGGAATGGAATGGAACGGAGTGGAATGGAATGGAATGGAATCAACCCGAATGGAATGGAATGGAATGGAAAGGAATGGAATGGTATGGAATAGAATCAAACCAAATGGAATGGAATGGAATAGTATGGAATGGAATGGAATTGAATGGAATCAACCCGAATGGAATGGAATGGAAAGGAATGGAATGTAGTGGAATTGAGTGGAATGGAAACAAGAACAATGGAATGGAACGGAATGGAGTGAAATGGAAAGGAATGGCGTCATCCCGAATGGAATGGAATGGAATGGAATGGAATGGAATCAACCCGAATGGAATGGATCGTAATGGAATGAAAAGGAGTGAAATGGAATCAAGCCGAATGGAATGGAACGGAACGGAATTGAATCGAATGGAATGGAATCAACCCAAAAGGAATGAAATGGAACGTAATGGAAAAGAATGGAATGGAATCATCCAGAATGCAATGGAATGGAACGGAATGGAATGGAATGGAATCAACTCGAATGGAATGGAATGGAAGGGAATGTAATGGAATGGAATGGAATTGAACGGAATCAACCCGAATGGAGTGGAATGGAACGGAATGGAATGGAATGGAATGGAATCAAACCGAATGGAATGGAATGGAATCGTATGGCATGGAATGGAATGGATTCAACTGAAATGGAATGGAATGGATTGGAATGGAATGGAATGGTATGAAATGGAGTGGAATGGAATGGAATCAACTCGAATGGAATGGAATTGAATGGAATGGAATGGAATGGAATCAAGCAGAATCGAATGAAATGGAATGGAACGAAATGGAATGGAATGGCATCATCCCGAATGGAATGGAATGGAATGCAATGGAAAGGAATGGAATGGAATCAACCCGTATGGAATGGAATGTAATGGAATGGAAAGGCGTCAAATAGAATCAACCCGAATGGAATGTGATGGAACGGAATGGAATGGAATGGAATGGAATCAACCCGAATGGAATGGAACGGAATGGAATGGAATGGAATAGAATCATCCCGAATGCAATGGAATGGTACGGAATGCAATGGAATGGAATGGTATCAACACGAATGGAATGTAATGGAACGGAATGGAATGGAATGGAATGGAATCAACCCGAATAGAATGGAAGGGAATGGTATGGAATGGAATGGAATCAACCCGAATGGAATGCAATGGAGCGGAATGGAATGGAATGGAATGGAATCAATCCGAATGGAATGGAATCGAACAGAATTTAATGGAATGGAATGGAATGGAATCAAATCAAATGGAATGGAATGGATTGGAATGAAATGGAATGGAATGCAATGGAATGGAATGGTATCAACCGGAATGGAATGGGATGAAATGGAATGAAACGGAGTGTTATGGAATGGAATCAACTCGAATGGAGTGGAATGGAATGGAATGGAATGGAATCAACCAGAATGGAATGGAAGGGAATGGAATTGAATGGAATCACCCCGAATGGAATGGAATGGAATGCAATGGAATGGAATGGAATGTAAAAAACCCGAATGCAATGGAATGTAATGGAATGAAAATGAGTGAAATGGAATCAACCCGAATTGAATGGAATGGAATGGAATGGAATGGAATGGAATGGAATGGAATCAACACGAATGGAATGGAATGGAATGGAACGGCATGGAATGGAATGGAATGGAATCAACACGAATGGAATGGAATGGAATGGAACGGAATGGAATGGAATCAACCCGAATGGAAAAGAATGATACGGAATGGAATGGAATTGAATGGAATCAACACGAATGGAATGGAATGGAATGGAATGGAATCAACCCGAATGGAATGGAATGGAATGGAAAGGAATGGAATGGAATGGAACGGACTGGAATGGAATCAAGCAGAATGGAATTGAATGGAATGGAATGAAATGGAATGGAATGGCGTCATCACGAATGGAATGGAACGGAATGGAATTGAATGGAATAGAATACACCCGAATGGAATGGAATCGTATGGAATGGAATGGAATGGAACGGTATCAACTCGAATGGAATGGAATGGAACGGAATGGAATTGAATGGAATGGAATAGAATCATCCCGAATGGAATGGAATGGTACGGAATGGAATGGATTGGAAAGCCATCAACACGAAAGGAATGGAATGGAATGGAATGGAATGGAATGGAATCAACCCGAATGGAATGGAATGGAATGGAATGTAGTGAAATCAACCCGAATGGAACGCAATGGAGCGCAATGGAATGGAATGGAATGGAATCAATCCGAATGGAACGGAGTCGAACGGAATGGAATGGAATGCAATGGAGTGGAGTCAAATCTAATGGAATGGAATGGATTCGAATGGAATGAAATGCAGTGGAATGGAATGGAATCAACTCGAATGGAATGGAAAGGAATGGAATGGAATGGAATGGAATGGAATGGAATGGAATCAACCAGAATGGAATGGAAGGGAATGGAATTGAATGGAATTGAGTGGAATTGAATGTGTTCAATGTGAAAGGAATGGAATGGAAAGGAATGGAATGGAGTGCAATGGAGTGGAATGCAATCAAGCAGAATGGAATGGAATGGAATGGAATGAAATGGAATGGAATGGCGTCATCCCGAATGGAATGGAATGGAATGGAATGCAATGGAATGGAATGGAATCAACCCGAATGGAATGGAACGTAATTTAATGAAAAGGTGTGAAAAGGAATCAACCCGAATGGAATGGAATGGAACGGAATGGAATGGAATGGAATGGAATCAACCCGAATGGAATGGAACGTAATGGAATGAAAAGGAGTGAAAAGGAGTCAACCCGAATGGAATGGAATGGAACAGAATGGAATGGAATGGAATGGAATCAACACGAAAGGATTGGAATGGAACGGAATTGAATGGAATGGAATAGAATCAACCCGAATGGAATGGAACGGTACGGAATGGAATGGAATGGAATCAACCCGAATCGAATGGAATGGATCGGAATGGAAAAGAATGAAATGGAATCAACCCAAATGCAATGGAATGGAATGGAATGGAATCGAATAGAATGGAATCAACCCGAATCGAATTGAATGTAACGGAATGGAAAAGGATGGAACGGAATCATCCCGAATGCAATGAAATGGAGTGGAATGGAATGGAATGGAATCAACCCGAATGGAATGGAATGGAACGGAATGGAATGGGATCAACATGAATGGAATGGAATGGAACGGAATGGAACGGAATGGAATGGAATGGAAACAACCCGACTGGAATGGAAGGGAATGGAATGGAATAGCATGGAATGGAATCAACCCCAATGGAATGGAATGTAATGGAATGAAAAGGAGTGAATTGGAATCAACCCGAATGGAATGAAATGGAATGGAATGGAATGGAATGAAATGGAATGGAATGGAATCAACCCGAATGGAATGGAACGGAATGGAATTGAATGGAATAGAATCCACCCGAATGGAATGGAATCGTATGGAATGGAATGGAATGGAATGGTATCAACTCGAATGTAATGGAATGGAATGGAATGGATTGGAATGGAATGCAATCAACCCGAATGGAATGGAATGGAATGGAATGGAATGGAATGGAATGGAATAGAATCATCCCGAATGGAATGGAATGGTACGGAATGGAATGGAGTGGAAAGCCATCAACACGAAAGGAATGGAATGGAATGGAATGGAATTGAATAGAATCAACCCGAATTGAATGGAATGGAATGGAATGGAGTGAAATCAACCCGAATGGAATGCAATGGAGCGCATGGAATGGAATGGAATGGAATGAATCCGAATGGAACGGAATCGAACGCAATGGAATGGAATGGAATGGAGTGGAGTCAAATCTAATGGAATGGAATGGATTGGAATGGAATGAAACGCAGTGGAATGGAATGGAATCAACTCGAATGGAATGGAAAGGAATGGAATGGGATGGAATGGAATGGAATGGAATCAACCAGAATGGAATGGAAGGGAATGGAATTGAATGGAATTGAGTGGAATTCAATGTGTTCAATGCGAATGTAATGGAATGGAAAGGAATGGAATGGAGTGGAATCGAGTGGAATGCAATAAAGCAGAATGGAATGGAATGGAATGGAATGAAATGGAATGGAATGGCGACATCCCGAATGGAATGGAATGGAATGGAATGGAATGGAATGGAATCAACCCGAATGGAATGGAACGTAATTGAATGAAAAGGTGTGAAAAGGAATCAACCCGAATGGAATGGAATGGAGCGGAATGGAATGGAATGGAATGGATTCAATCCGAAAGGAATGGAATGGAACGGAATGGAATGGAATGGAATAGAAACAACCCGAATGGAATGGAATGGTACGGAATGGAATGGAATGGAATCAACCCGAATCGAATGGAGTGGATCGGAATGGAAAAGAATGAAATGGAATCAACCCAAATGCAATGGAATGGAACGGAATGGAATCGAGTAGAATGCAATCAACCCGAATCGAATTGAATGTAACGGAATGGAAAAGGATGGAATGGAAACATCCCGAAAGCAATGGAATGGAACGGAATGGAATGGAATGGAATCAACCTGAATGGAATGGAATGAAACGGAATGGAATGGGATCAACACGAATGGAATGGAACGGAACGGAATGGAATGGAATGGAATGGAACAACACGATTGGAATGGAATGGAATGTAATGGAATGGCATGGAATGGAATGGAATCAACTCAAATGGAATGGAATGGATTGGAATGGAATAGAATGGAATGGAATGGTATCAACCCGAAAGGAATGGAATGGCATGGAATGGAATGAAATGGAGTGGAATGGAATGTAATCAACTCGAATGGAATGGAATGGAACGGAATGGAATGGAATTGAATGGATTCAAGAAGAATGGAATGCAATGGAACGAAATGAAATAGAATGGAATGCAGTGGAATGGAATGAAATGGAATGGAATGGCGTCATCCCGAATGGAATGGAATGCAACGGAATGGAATGGAATGGAATAAACCCGAATGGAATGGAATGTAACGGAATGGAAAAGAATAAAATGGAATGAACCAGAATGCAAAGGAATGGAATGGAATGGAATGGAATGGAATCAACCTGAATGGAATGGAATGGAATGGAATGGAATGGAATGGAATGGAATGGAATCAACTCGAATGGAATGAAATGGAACGGAATAAAATGGAACGGTAGGGAATCAACCCGAACGGAATGGAATGGTACAGAATGGAATGGAATGGAATGGAATGGAATCAACACGAATGGAATGGAATGGAATGGAATGAAATGGAATGGAATGGAATCAACCCGAAAGGAATGGAAGAGAATGGAATGAAATGGAATGGAATGGAATGGAATCAAACAGAATGGATTGGAATGGAAAGAAATGAAATGGAATGGAATGGAATAAACACGAATGGAATTGAATGGAATGGAATGGAATGGAAAGGAAAGGAATGGAATGGAATGAAATGGCATCAACAAGAATGGAATGGAATTGTATGGTATGGAATGGAGACATCCCGAATGGAATGGAATGGAACGGAATGGAATGGAATGGAATGGAATGTTATGGAATGGAATCAACCCGAATGGAATTCAATGGAATGGAATTGAATGGAATGGAATGGAATGGAATGGTATGGAATGGAATCATCCCGAATGGAATGGAATGGAATGGAATGGAATGGAATGGAATGGAATGGAATCAACCCGAATGGAATGGAATGGAGTGGAATGGAGTGGAACGGAATGGAATCAACCCGAATGGAATGGAATGGTACGGAATGGAATGGAATGGTATCAGCACGAATGTAATGGAATGGAATGGAATGGAATGGAATGGAATGGATGGAATCAATCCGCATGGAATGGAATGGAATGGAATGGAAAGAAGTGAAAAGGAACCAACCCGAATGGAATGTAATGGAACGGAAGGTAATGAAATTTAATGGAATTAACCCGAATGGAATTTAATGGAATTAACCCAAATGGAATGGATTGGAATGGAATGGAATGGAATGAAATAGACTCATCCTGAATTGAATGGAATGGTCCGGAATGGAATGCAATGGAATGGTGTCAACACGAATGGAATGGAATGCAATGGAATGGAACGGAATGGAATAGAATCAACCCGAATGGAATGGAATGGAACGGAATGGAATGGAATGGAATGAAATCAAACCGAATGGAATGCAATGGAGTGGAATGGAATGGAATGGAATGGATTCAACTCGAATGGAATGGAATGGAACGGAATGGAATGGAATGGAATGGAATGGAATCAAATCAAATGGAATGGAATGGATTGGAATGGAATGTAATGGAGTGGAATGGAATGGTATCAACCCGAATGGAATGCAATGGAATGGAATGAAATGGATTGGAATGGAAAGGATTCAACTCGAATGGAATGGAATGGAATGGAATGGAATGGAATGGAATCAAGAAGAATGGAATGCAATGGAATGGAATGAAATGGAATGGAATGGCCTCATCACGAATGGAATGGAATGGAATGGAATGGAATAAACCAGAATTGAATGGAATGTAATTAAATGAAAAGGCGTGAAATGGAATCAACCCGAATGGAATGGAATGGAACGGAATGGAATGGAATAGAATCAACACGAATGGAATAGAATCGTACGGAACAGAATGGATTTTAATGGAATCAACCCGAATGGAATGGAATGTTAGGGAAAGGAATGGAATGGAAGGGTATCAGCACGAATGGAATGGAATGGAATTGAATGGAATGGAATCAACCCGAATGGAATGGAATGGAATGGAAAGGAAGGGAGTGAAATGGAATCAACCCGAATGGAATGTAATGGAACGGAATGGAATGGAATGCAATGGAATCAACCCGAATGGAATGGGAAGGAATGGCATGGAATAGACTCATCCCGAATGGAATGGAATGGTCCGGAATGGAATGAAATGGAATGGTATCAACACGAATGGAATGGAATGCAATGGAATGGAATGCAATGGAATTGAATGGAATCAAACCGAATGGAATGGAATGGAACGGAATGGCATGGAATGAAATGAAATCATCCCAAATGGAATGCAAGGGAGAGAAATGGAATGGAATGGAGTGGAATCAACTCGAATGGAATGGAATGGAACGGAATATAATGGAATGGAATGGAATGGAATCAAATCCAATGGAATGGAATGGGATGGAATGGATTGGAATGGAAAAGAATGGAATGGAATCAACCCAAGTGGAACGGAATGGATTGAAATGCAATAGAATAAACCCGAATGGAATGGAATGGAACGGAATGGAATGGAATGGTATAGAATCAACCCGAATAAAATGGAATGTTACTGAAAGGAATGATATCAATACGAATGGAATGGAATGGAATGGAATGGAATCAATCCGAATCGAATTGAATGGAACGGAATGGAAAAGAATGGAATGGAATCAACCCAAATGCAATAGAATGGAACGGAATGGAATCTAATGGAATGGAATCAAACCAAATCGAATTTAATGGAACGGAATTTAAAGAACGGAATGGAATCATCCCGAATGCAATGGAATGGAACGGAATGGAATGGAATGGAATGGAATTCGCCCCATTCCATTCCATTCCATTCCATTCCATTCCATTCCATTCCATTCGTGTTAATTCCATTCCATTCCATTCCATTCCATTCCATTCCATTCCATTCCATGCCATTCCATTCCATTCCAGTCCATTCCACACAGTTTGATTCCATTCCATTGCATTCCATTCCATTCCTCTCGGGTTGTTTCCATTCCACTCTATTCCATTCCATTACACTCTTGTTGATTCCTTTCCATTCAAAACCATTCCATTCCATTCTATTCCATTACATTGCATTCCATTTCAATCTGTTTGATTCCTATCCATTCCATTCCACTTCACTCTGTTTGATTCCTATCCATTCCATTCCACTTAATTCCGGTTGTTTCCATTCCATTCAATTCCATTAAATGCCATTCCTTTCCATTCTACTCGGGTTGATTCCTTTCCATTCCATTGCATTCCATTCCATTGCATTCCATTGCATTCCATTCCATTCCATTCCATTGCATTCCATTCCATTCCATTCCATTGCATTCCATTCCATTCCATTCCATTCCATTCCATTGCATTCCATTCCATTCCATTCCATTCCATTCCATTCCATTCCATTGCATTGCATTGCATTCTATTCCATTCCATTCCATTCCATTCCATTCCATTCCATTCCATTGCATTCCATTCCATTCCATTCCATTCCATTTCATTACTTTACATTCCATTCCACATTTGTTGATTCCATTCCATTCCCATCCATTCCATTCCTTTCCATTCCATTCCATTCCTTTCCATTCCATTCCATTCCACTCTGGTTGAATTAATTCCATTTCATTCCATTCCTTTCCATTCCATTCCATTCCTTTCCATTCCATTCCTTTCCATTCCATTCCACTCAGGTTGATTCCATTCCATTCCCTTCCTTTCCGTTCCATCCCATTCTATTCCATTCCAGTCGGGTTGATTCCATTCCATTCCATTCCATTTCATTATATTCCCTTCCCTTCCATTCCATTCCATTCCATTCCATTCCATTTCTCTCTGGTTGATTCCATTCCATTCCTTTCCGTAGGATTCCATTATATTCCATTCCATTCCATTCCGTAGCATTCCATTATATTCCATTCCATTCCAATCGGGATAATTTCATTCCATTCCATTGCATTCCATTCCTTTCCATTCCATTACGGTTGATTCCATTCCCTTCCATTCTATTCCGTTCCATTCCATTAAACTCTGGTTGAATGATTACATTCCATTCCAATCGTTGCCATTCCACTCCATTCCACTCGGGTGGATTCTATTCCATACCATTCCATTCCATTCCTTTCCATTACATTCGTTGATTCCATTCCAATCCTTTTCATGCCATTCCATTCCTTTCCATTCCATTCCATTCGACTCAGGTTGATTCCATTCCATTCCTTTGCATTCCATTCCATTCCATTCCATTGCATTGCATTCCATTCCATTCTATTCCAATCCATTCCATTCCAATCGGGATGATTCCATTTTATTCCATTCCATTCCATTCCATTCCACTTAATTCCATTCCATTCCATTCCATTCCTATCGTGTAGATTTCATTCCATTCCATTTCATTCCATTCCATGCCATTCCATTCCATTCCAGTCCATGCCTTTCCATTCCATTCCATTCTGGTTGATTCCATTCCATTCCATTATATTACATTCCATTCCATTCCAATCGGGTTGATTCCATTCCATTCCATTCCGTTCAATTCCAGTGAATTCTTTTAAACTAGGGTTGATTCGATGCTATTCCATTCCATTCCAATCCGTTCCATTCCATTCCACTCTATTCCAATCCATTCCACTCGGGTTGATTCCATTCTTTTATTTTCATTACTTTCCATTATATTCCATTCCATTCCAGTTGACTTCATGCCAGGCCATTCCATTCCATTCCATTCCATTTCATTCCTTTCCCTTCCATTCCATTCCACTCGTGTTGACTCCATTCCATTCGATTCCTTTTCATTCCATTCCATTCCTTTCCATTCCATTCCATTGCATTCCACTCATGTTAATTCCATTCCATTCCATTCCATTCCATTCTAGTATAATCGGGTTGATTTCATCCCATTCCATTCCATTCCAGTTGATTTCATTCCATTCCATTCCGTTAAATTCCCTTCCATTACACTCAGGTTTTTTCCAATCCATTCCGTTCCATTCCATTCCATTCCGTTTCATTCCATTACACCCGGGTTGATTCCATTCCATTCCATTATATTCGATTCCATTCCATTCCATTCCATTCCACTCAATTTGATTCCTTTCCTTTCCATTCCATTCTATTCCATTCCATTCCAATGCATTCTATTCCATTGCATTCCATTCCATTCAATTCCACTCGGGTTGATTTCATTCCATTCCATTCCATTCCATTCCATTCCATTCCATTCCCTTGCATTCCATTCGAGTTGATTCCATTCCATTCCATTCCATTCCATTCCATTCCATTCCATTCCATTCCATTCCATTCCATTCTATCCCATTCCATTCCATTATATTCCATTCAAATCGGGTTGATTTCATTCCATTCCATTCCATTCCATTCCATTGCATTCCATTCAAATCGTGTTGATTTCACTCCATTCCATTTCATTCCATTGCATTCCAATGCTTTCCATTCCAGTTGATTCCATTCCATTCCATTCCATTAAATTACGTTCCATTACACTCAGGTTGATTCCAATCCATTCCGTTCCATTCCATTCCATTCCTTTCCAATCCATACCATTCCATTCTATTCCATCCCATTCCATTAAATTGAATTCCATTCCATTCCATTCCATTCCATTCCATTCCATTGAATTCCATTCCATCCCATTCCACTCGGGTTGATTCCATTCCGTTCCATTCAATTCCATTCCATTCCATTAAATTCCATTCCATTCCATTCCATTCCATTAAATTCCATTTCATTCCACTCTATTCCATTCCATTACATTCCATTCCATTCCACTCGGGTTGATTCCATTCCATTTCATTTCATTGCAATCCATTACATTCCATTCCAGTTGATTCCTTTTAATTCCATTCCCCTTGGTTTGATTCCATTCCATTCCATTCCGTTACATTCCACTCGTGTTCATTCCATTCCATTCCATTCCTTTCCATTCCATTCCATTCAATTATATTCTACTTGGGTTTAGTCCATTCCATTCCGTTGCATTCCATTCCATTCCATTCCAATCCAGTCCATTCCTTTCGGATTGATTCTATTCCATTACATTCCATTCTATTCCTTTCCATTCCATTCGATTCTATTCCATACCTTTCAACTCCATTCCATTACACACGTGTTGATTCCGTTCCATTCCATTCTATTGTATTCCACTCTGGTTGATTCCATTCCATTAAATTCCATTCCATTGCAGTTAATTCCAGTCCATTCCGTTCCATTGCATTCCGTTTGATTCCACTCGGGTTCATTCCATTCCATTCCATTCCATTCCAATTCATTCCATTCTATTCTATTCCATTCCATTATATTCCATTCCTTCGCATTCCATTACACTCCGGTTGATTCCTATGCATTCCTTTCCAATCAATTCTATTTCTTTCCATACCATTCTATTCCAGTCGAGTGGATTCCGTTGCATTCCGTTCGTTTAAATTCCATTCCATTGCATTAAATTCCATTCCATTCCATTCCATTCCATTCGTGTTGATTCCATTCCATTATTTTCCATTCCATTCCATTCCACTCGGGTTGATTCCATTCCCTTCCATTCATTTCCATTGCATTACATTCCAATCCATTCCATTCCGTTCCATTCCATTCCATTCCATTGCATTCCATTCCATTCTATTCCAGTAGGGTTGATTCCATTCTATTCCACTCCCTTCCATTCCATTCCATTCCACTGCATTCCATTCCATTTCATTCCATACCATTCCATTCCATTCCATTCCATTCCATTCCATTCCATTCCATTCCTTTCCATTCCATTCCATTCCATTCCATTCCTTTCCTTTCCATTCCATTCCATTCCATTCCATTCCATTCCATTCCACTTGGGTGGATTCCATTCCAATCCATTCTATTCCATTCCATTCCATTCCATTCCGTTCCGTTCCGTTCCGTTCGGTTCCGTTCCGTTCCATTGCATTCAATTCCATTCCCTTCCATTCCAGGTGTTTCAATTCCATTCCATGGGATTCCATACTATTCCGTTACATTCCACTCGTGTTGATTCCATTCCATTCAATTCCTTTCCATTCCATTCCATTCCTTTCCATTCCATTCCATTACACTCGGGTTGATTGTATTCCATTCCAATTCATTCCATTCCAGTTGATTCCATTCCATTCCATTCCTTTCCATTCCATTCCATTCCATTCCATTCGACTCGGGTTGATTCCATTCCATTCCATTACGTCCCATTCCATTCCATTCCAATTCGTTCATGTTTATTCCATTCCATTCCATTCCATTCCATTCCATTCCATTTCATTCCACCTGGGTTTATTCCATTCCATTCCATTCCATTCCTTTCCATTCCATTCCATTCCTTTCCATTCCATTCCATTGCATTCCATTAAATTCCACTAGTTGATTCCATTCCAATCCATTCCAATCCATTCCATTCCATTCCATTCCATTCCATTCCTTTCCATTCTGTTCCGTTCCGTTCCATTCCATTCCACTCCATTCCATTCCACTCGGGTTGGTTCCCTTCCATTCCATTTCATTCCATACCATTCCTTGCCATTCCATTCCAGTTGATTCAGTTCCATTCCATTGCATTCCATACCATTCCTTTCCATTCCACTCAAGTTGATTTCATTCCACTCCATTCCATTCCATACCATTCCATTCCATTCCACTCAAGTTGATTTCATTCCATTCCATTCCACTCCATTCCATTCCATTCCATTCCATTCCATTCCATTCCCTTCCATTCCACTCAGGTTGATTCTATTCCATTCCAATTCTTTCCATCCCAGTTGATTGCATTCCACTCCATTCCATTCCACTCCATTCCATTCCAATCCATTCCATTCCATTCCATTCCAATCCATTCGTGTTGACTCCATTCCATTCCTTTCCATTCCAACTGGTTGTATTCCATTCCATTCCATTCGGGTTGATTGCATTGCGTTCCATTCCATTGCATTGCACTACATTTCATTCCCTTCCATTCCCTTCCCAGTCATTCCACACCGGTTTATTCTATTCCATTCCATTCCATTCCATTCGGGTTGATTCCATTCCACTCTATGCCATTCCATTC
Organism: Pan paniscus; assembly: GCF_029289425.2. Taxonomy (NCBI): domain Eukaryota; kingdom Metazoa; phylum Chordata; class Mammalia; order Primates; family Hominidae; genus Pan; species Pan paniscus. The sequence goes on along the minus strand of NC_073261.2, from coordinate 37,685,261 downwards.
CATTCCATTCCATTCCTTTCCATTCCATTCCTTTCCATTCCACTCCATTCCATTCCATTCCACTTGGGTTGATTCCATTCCAATCCATTCCATTCCATTCCATTCCATTCTATTCCTTTCCATTGCATTCGGGTTGATTCCATTCCATTCCATTTCATTGCTTTGCATTCCATTCCATTCCAGTTGATTCAATTGCATTCCATTGCATTCCATACCATTCCATTACATTACCCTCGGGTTGATTGCTTTCCATTCCATTGCATTCCATTCCATTCCATACAATTACCCTCGGTTTGATTCTATTCCATTGCAATTAATTCCATTGCAGTTGATTCCGTTGCATTCCATTCAATTCCAATCCATTCCATTACATTCCTGTCGGATGTTTTCCATTCCATTCCATTCCACTGCCATCCATGCCATTTGATTTAATTCCATTCCATTCCATTCCACTCGGGTAGATTCCATTCTTTTCCTTTGCATTCCATTCCATTCCATTCCACTCCTGTTGGTTCCATTCCATTCCATTCCACTTCATTCCATTCCATTCCCTTCCACTTAATTCCATTCCATTGCATTCCATTCCATTCGGGGCCATTCCATTCCATTCCACTCGGGTTGATTCCATTCCATTCCATTCCATTCCATTGCATTCCACTTTATTTCATTCCATTCAATTCCATTCTATCCCACTCCATTGCATTCCCCACTTGTTGATTACATTCCATTCCATTCTATTCCTTTCCATTCCATTCCATTCCATACCATTCTATTCCAATTCATTCCATTCCAATCGGGATGATTCCATCCTATTCCATTCCATTCCATTCCATTATATTCCATTCTATTCCACTTACTTTCATTCCATTCCATTGCATTGCATTCCAGTCCATTCTATTCAATTGCAATCGTGTTGATTCCATTCCATTTCATTTCATACTATTCTACTCGATTCCATTGTGGTTCTTTCCATTTCATTCCATTATTTTATATTCTGTTACATTCCACTCGGGGTGATTCCATTCCATTCCATTCCGTTCCTTTCCATTGCATTCCTTTCCAATAATGTTAATTCAATCCCATTCAATTCCATTCCATTCCGTTCCAGTCAGGTTTATTCTATTCTATTCCATTCCATTCCTTTCCATTACATTCCATTCATTTGCATTAAATTCCAGTGCATTCCATTCCTTTCCATTCCATTCGGGTTGATTCCATTCCATTACATTACATTCCATTGCAATCCATTGCATTCCCTTCTATTTCATTCCCTTTCAATCCACTCAGGTTGATTCTATTCCATTCCATTCCATTCAAATTGGGTTGATTCCATTCCATTATATTCCATTCCATTCCATTCCATTCCATTCCATTCCATTCGGGTTGATTCCAATCCATTCCATTGAATTCCATTGCATTCCATTCCATTCCATTCTGTTTCATTGCATTCCATTCCACTGAGGTTAATTCCATTCCATTCCATTCCATTCCGTGCCGTTGCATTCCATTCTTTCCATTCCTTTCCATTCCATTCCATTACACTCGGGTTGATTCTATTCCATTGCATTCCATTCCATTCCATTCCATTCCATTCCATTACATTCCATTCCGTTCCATCCCATTCCATTCCATTCGGGTTGATTCCTTTCCATTGCATTTCATTCCATTGCACTACATTCCATTCCATTCGGGTTGATTCCTTTCCATTCCATTTCATTCCATTGCACTCCATTCCATTCCATTCTTTTCCCTTTAGTTCCACTTGGGTTGATTCTATTCCATTCCATTTCATTCCATTCCATTACCCTCGGGTTCATTCCATTCCATTCAATTCCATTCCATGCCATTCCTTTCCATGCCACTCGGTTTGATTCCATTCCATTCCCTTCCATTCCATTCCATTCCATTCCATTCCATTCCACTGTTGTTGGTTCCATTCCATTCCATTCCATTCCATTCCATTCCATTCCATTCCTTTCCATTCCATTCTATTCTACTCTGGTTGATTCTATTCCACCCCATTCCATTCCATTCCATTGCATTCCATTCCACTCGTGTTGATTCCATTCTACTCCACTCCATTCCATTCCATTTTTTTCCATTCCATTCCATTCCATTCCATTCCATTCCATTCCATTCCATTCCATTCCTCTCAGGTGGCTTCCAATCCGTTCCATTAATTTCAATACCATTCCGTGCCATTCCACTCGGATTGATTCCATTCCATTCCATTTCATTGCATTGCATCCCATTCCTTTCCATTTCATTCCATTCAATTCCGTTCCACTCGTGTTGATTCCATTCTATTCCATTCCACTACATTCCATTCCAATCGTGTTGAATCCACTCCATTCCATTAAATTCCATTCCATTCCATTCCAATCCATTCCATTCAATTCTACTCCAGTCCATTCTAGTCGGGTATATTCCATTCCATTCCATTCAATTCCTTTCCATTACGTGCATTCCATTACATTCCAGTCCATTACATTCCACTCAGTTGATTCCATTCAATTCCATTTCAATGCATTTTATTCCATTCCATTCCAATCCATTCCATTTCTTTCCATTCCATTCCACTCGGGTTGATTCCATTCCATTCAATTCCATTCCTTGCCCTTCCTTTCCATTCCACTCGGGTTGATACTATTCCATTCCATTCCATGCCATTCAATTGCACTTTTGTAGATTCCTTTCCATTCAAATCCATTCTATTGCATTCCATTCCATTCCATTCCATTCCATTCCGTTCCAATCCATTAAACTCGGGTTGATTCCATTCCATTCCATTCCATTGCATTCCGTTCCATTCCATTGCATTCTGTTCAATTCCATATCATTCCATTCCATTCCAATTCATTCCACAATGGTTGATTCCATTCCATCGCATTCCATTCCATTCCTCTCGGGTTTTTCCCATTCCACTCCATTCCATTCCATTACACTCTTATTGATTCCATTCCATTCAAAACCATTCCATTCCATTCCATTCTATTCCATTACATTGCATTGCATTTCACTCTGTTTGATTCCTATCCATTCCATTCCATTTAATTCCTGTTGTTTCCATTCCATTCAACTCCGTTCCATGCCGTTCTTTTCCATTCCACTCGGGTTGATGCCATTCCATTCCATTCCATCGAATTCCATTCCATTCCATTCCATTACTTTACATTCCATTCCACTGTTGTTGATTCCATTCCATTCCATTCCTTTCCATTCCATTCCATTCCATTCCATTCCATTCCTTTCCATTCCATTCCATTCCATTCCATTCCATTCCACTCTGGTTGAATTTGTTCCATTGCATTCCATTCCATTCCATTCCGTTCCATTCCATTCCATTCCATTCCTTTCCACTCTGGTTCAATTTATTCCATTGCATTCCATTCCATTCCATTCAATTCCACTCGGGTTGATTCCATTCCATTCCATTCCATTCTATTCCATCCCATTCCGTTCCATTCCACTCGGGTTGATTCCATTCTATTCCATTCCATTTCATTGTATTCCCTTCCATTCCATTCCATTGCATTCCATTCCATTGCATTCCCTTATATTCCATTCCATTCCAATCGGGATAATTTCATTCCATTCCAGTGCATTCCATGCCATTCCATTTCATTCCATTCCTTTCCATTTCATTCCATTCCATTTCATTTCATTCCATTCCATTCCATTCCAGTTGATTTCATTTCCTTCCATTCTATTCCATTCCATTGCATTAAACCCTGGTTGAATCATTCCTTTCCATTCCAATCTTTTCCATTCCACTCCATTCAACTCGGTTGGATTCTATTCCATACCATTCCATTCCATTCCATTCCATTCGTTGATTCCATTCCAATCCTTTTCATGCCATTTCATTCCGTTCCACTCCCTTCCATTCGACTCAGTTTGATTACATTCAATTCCTTTCCATTCCATTGCATTCCATTCCATTCCATTCTATTCCATTCCATTCCAATCGGGATGATTCCATCTTATTCCTTTCCATTCCATTTCATTCCATTCCATTCCATTCCACTTAATTTCATTCCATTCCATTCCATTCCATTCCATTCCATTCGTGTAGATTTCATTCCATTCCATTTCATTCCATTCCATGCCATTTCATTCCATTCCATTCCATTCCATGGCTTTCCATTCCATTCCATTCTGTTTGATTCCGTTCCATTCCATTATATTCCATTCCATTCCATTCCAATCGGGTTGATTCCATTCCATTCCATTCCGTTCCATTCCATTGAATTCCTTTAAACTAGGGTTGATTCGATTCTATTCCATTCCATTCCCTTCCCTACCATTCCACTCCATTCTATTCCAATTCATTCCACTCCGGTTGATTCCTTTCCATTTATTTTAATTACTTTCTATTCCATTCCATTCCATTCCAGTTGACTTCATGCCATGCCATTCCATTCCATTCCATTTCATTCCTTTCCCTTCCATTCCATTCCACTCATGTTGACTCTATTCCATTCCATTCCATTCCATTCCATTCCACTCCATTCCATTCCATTCCATTCGGGTTAATTCCATTCCTTCCCATTCCGTTCCATTCCATTCCATTCCATTCCATTCCTTTCATGTTGATTCCACTCCGTTGCATTCCATCCCATTCGGGTTGATTCCATTCCATTCCATTCGATTCCATTCCATTCCTTTACATTGCTTTCCATTTGGGTTGATTCCATTCCATTCCATTCCATTCCATTGCTTTCCATTTGGGTTCATTCCATTCCATTCCATTTCATTCCATTCCATTCCATTCGGGTTGATTCCATTCCATTCAATTCCATTGAATTCCATTCACTTCCATTCCATTCCATTCCATTCCATTCCATTCCATTCCATTCCATTCCATTCCATCCGTGTTGATTCCATTCCATTCCATTCCATTCCATTCCTTTCCATTCCATTCCATCAATTTTGATTCCTTTCCATTCTATTCCTTCCCACTGCATTCTGCTCCATTCCATTCCATTCCATTGCTTTCCATTCGATTCTATTCCATTCCATTCCATTCCATTTATTTCCAATGTGGTTGATTCTATTCTGTTGCCTTCCACTCCCTTCCATTCCATTGAATTCCTTTCCAATCCATTCAATTGCATTCCATTCCGGTTAATTCCTTTCCATTCAATTCCATTTTATTCCATTACTTTCCATTTCATTCCATTCCTTTCCATTCCTTTCCATTCCATTCGGTTTGATTTCATTGCCTTCTATTCCACTCCATTGCACTCCATTGCATTCCCTTCCATTCCATTTCCTTTCATTCCACACTGGTTGATTCTATTCCATTCCATTCCTTTCCATTCCATTCCACTCGGTTTTATTCCATTCCATTCTATTCCATTCCATTCCATTCCATTCCGTTCCATTGCATTCCATTCCATTCATTTCCATTCCTCACCATTCCATTCTATTCCACTTGGGTTGATTCCATTCATATCCATGCCATTCCATTCCATTCCATTCCATTTGAGTCCATTCCAATGCATTCCACTCTGGTTGATTCCATTCCATTCCATTTCATTCCATTCCATTACATCCCATTCCAGTTGATTCAATTGAATTCCATTGCATTCCATAATATTCCATTACATTACACTCGGGTTGATTCCATTCCATTCCATTGCATTGCATTCCATTCCATGCCATTACACTCGGTTTGATTGTATTCCATTTCAATTCATTCCATTCCAGTTGATTGCATTCCATTCCATTCCAAGCCTTTCGACTTGGGTGGATTCCAATCCAATCCATTCCATTCCATTCCATTCCATTCCATTCCATTCCATTCCATTCCATTCCATTCCATTGCGGTCCATTGTATTCCATTCCATTCCATTCCATTTCACTGGGGTTGATTCCATTCCACTCCATTCCATTCGATTCCATTTCATTCCATTCCATGCCATTTCAGTCCTTTTCACTCGGGTTGATTCTATTCCATTCCATTCCATTCCATTCCATTCCATTCCATTTCATTCTTTCCATCCCATCCCATTCCTTTGCATTCCATTCCATTTCTTTCCATTCCATTCCATTGCATTCCATTCCATTCCATTCCACTCGTGTTGACTTCATTCCATTCCATTCAATACCTTACCATTCCATTCCATTCGTATTGATTGCTTTTCATTCCATTTCATTCCATTCTATGCCTTTCCATGCCATTGCATTCTGTTCCGTTGCATTCCATTCGCTTTAATTCCATTCCATTCCATTCCATTCCATTGCAGTCCATTCCATTCCATTCCATTCCTTTTCATTCCACTCAGGTTGGTTCTATTACATTCCTATCCATTCCCTTCCATTTGATTCCATTCCATTCCATGCCTTCCATTCCATTCCATTCCACTTGCGTTGATGCAATTCCACTCAATTCGATTCCATTCCATTCCTTTCCATTCTACTCCGGTTTATTCCATTCCCTTCCATTCCATTCCATTCCATTTCACTCGCGCTGATTGCATTCCATTCCAATCTATTCCATTCCTTTGTCTTCCATTCCATTCCATTCCATTTCACTCGCGCTGATTGCCTTCCATTCCAATCTATTCCGTTCCTTTGTCTTCCATTCCCTTCCATTTCATTCCATTCCATTCCATTCCATTCCATTCCGTTCCATTCCCTTCCATTCCAGTCGTGTTGAATCCATTCCATTCCATTCCATTTCCTTCCATTCTATTCCATTCAATTCCATTCTTCTCCAGTTGATTCAATTCTATGCTAATCCAATCCTTTCCTTTTCATTCCACTCCTGATTATTCCATTCCATTCCATTCCATTCCATGCCATTCCATTCCATTCCTTTGAATGCAATTCCATTCCATTCCATTCCTGTTGATTCGATTGCATTCCATTCCATTCCATTCCATTCCATTCCGTTCCATTCCTTTCCAATCCATTGCATTCCATTCCATAACATTCATGTTGTTTGCATTTCATTTCATTCCACTCCATTCCATTCCGTTCCATTCCAGTAGATTCTTGCCATTCCCTTCTTTCCATTCCATTCCATTCCCTTCCATTCCTTTCGATTTCATTGCATTGCATTCCATTCCTTCCCATTGCATTCCCTTCCATTCCATTCCATTGCATTCCATTCCACTCCGGTTGATTCCATTCCATTTCATTCCATTCAATTCCGTTTCACTAGCGTTGATTGCATTCCATTCCATTCCATTCCATTCCATTTCGTCTCATTCCATTCCATTCCATTCCATTCCAATCCATTCCATTCCATTCCATTCCATTCCAATCCATTCCGTTGCATTCCAATCGCGTTAAATCCATTCCATTCCATTCCGTTCCTCACGGGTTCTTACCATTCCATTCCTTTCCATTCCATTCCATTCCATTCTAATCCACTCGATTTCACTCGTGTTGATACCATTCCATTCCATTCTATTCCATTCCATTCCATTCCATTCCACTAGGTTTGATTCCAATACATTCCATTCCACTCCATTCCATTCCATTGCATTCCAATCCATTCCACTCCATTCCATTCCATTCCATTCCATTCCATTCCATTCCATTCCTTTGAATACCATTCCATTCCCTTCCATGCCTATCCATTCCAATCCATTCATTTCCGTTCCATTGCATTCCATTCCTTTCCATTCCACTCGGGTTGATTCCATACACTTCCATACCATTGTACTGTATTGCATTCCATTCCATTTCACTCGGGTTGAATCCATTTCATTCCATTTTATTCCATTCCATTCCATTCCATTGAATTCCATTTCATTCCACTCGTGTTGATTCCATTCCATTCCATTCCATTCCATTCCATTCCATTCCATTCCATTCCACTCCATTCTACTCGGGTTGGTTCCAATCCATTCCAATCCATTCCATTCCATTCCATTGCATTCCATTCCATTCCATTCCATTCCATTCCATTCCATTCCATTCCATACCTCTTGGTTTGATTCCATTCCATTCCATTCCATTCCATTCCATTCCATTCCATTCCATTGCCCTCGGGTTGATTCCTTTCCATTCCATTATATCCCTTCCCATTCCGTTCCATTTCATTCCATTCCGCTCAGGTTGAATCAATTCCCTTCCTTTCCATTCCATTCCATTCCAATCCCTTTCATTCCACTCATGTTGATTCCATTCCATTCCATTCCATTCCATTCCATTCCATTCCATTCCGTTCCATTCCATTGCATTCCATTCCACAACACTCATGTTATTTCCATTCCGTTTCGTTCCACTCCATTCCATTCCGTTCCACTCCATTCCATTCCATTCCATTCCAGTAGATTCTTGCCATTCCATTCTTTCCATTCCATTCCTTTCCATTCCCTTCCATTCCTTTCAATTAAATTCCAGGTGATTCCATTCCATTCCATTGCATTCCATTCCATTCGATTTCATTGCATGGCATTCCATTCCATTCCATTGCATTCCTTTCCATTCCATTCCATTGCATTCCATTCCACTCCTGTTGATTCCATTCAATTTCATTCCATTCAATTTCGTTTCACTAGCTTTGATTGCATTCCATTCCATTCCATTGCATTCCATTCCGTCTCATTCCATTCCATTCCATTCCATTCCATTGCATTCCACTCAGTTTGATTGAATTCCATTCCTTTCCCTTCCATTCCATTCCAATCCATTCTATTCCAATCGGGTTGGTTCCATCTCTTTCCATTCCATTCCATTCCGTTCCATTCCATTCCACTCGGTTTGATTCCATTCCATTCCTTTCCAAACGATTCTGATCCATTCCATTCCATTCCACTCCATTCCATTCCTATGCACTCGGGTTCTATCCATTCCATTCCATTCCATTCCATTCCATTCCATTCCATTCCATTCCGTTGCAATCGGGTTCTCTCCATTCCATTCCATTCCATTCCAATCCATTCCTTTCCATTCCATTCCAGTTGATTCTATTCCATTCCATTCCATTCCATTCCATTCGAATCCATTCCATTCCAATCGCTTTTATTCCATTCCATTCCATTCGAATCCATTCCTTTCCAATCGCATTTATTCCATTCCATTCCATTGCATTCTTTTCCATTCCATTGCATTCCATTTACCTCGCGTTGATTCCATTCCATTCCATTCCATTCCACTGGTGTTGATTCTATTCCATTTCATTCCATTGCATTTCATTGCAATTCTTTCCGTTCTAGTTGATTTCATTTCATTCCATTCCATTCCACTAGGTTTGATTCCATTCCATTCCATTCCATTCCATTCCATTCCATTCCATTCCATTCCATTCCACTCCATTCCATTCCACTCGGGTTCATTCCATTCCTTGCCATTCCATTCCATTACATTCCTTTCCATTGGATTCCATTCCGTTGTACTCGAGTTTATTCCATTCCATTTCATTCCTTTCAATTCCTTTCTATGTCATTGCATTGCATTCCATTCCACTCGGGTTCATTCTGTTCCATTCTATTCCAGTCCATTCCATCCTTTTCCATTCCATTCCATTCCACTCGGATTAATTGCATTCCATTCCATTCTATTCCATTCCATTCCATTCCATTCCATTCCATACCTTTCCAATCTGGTTGATTAAATTCCCTTCCTTTCCATTCCCTTCCCTTCCACTCCATTGTATTCCTCTAGGGTTTGTTCCTTTCCGTTTCTTTCCATTCCATTCCATTCCACTCCTGTTGATTCCATCCCATTCCATTCCATTACATTCCATTCCACACGGTTTGATTCCATTCCATTTCATTCCATTCCTTTGCATTCCAATGCATTCCAATCAGGTTGATTCTATTCCGTTCCATTTCATTCCATTCCTTTCCACTCGTGTTCATTCCATTCCATTCCATTTCATTCCATTATATTCCATTCCATTCCATTAGATTCCATTCCATTCCAGTCGGTTTGATTCCCTTCCATTCCATTCCTTTCCATTCCAGTCCATTCCCCTAGTTTTGATTCCATTCCATTTGCTTCCATTCCATTCCATTCCATTCCACTGTTGTTGTTTCCATTCTGTTCCACTCCAATACATTACATTCCACTCGTGTTGATTCCATTCCTTTCCATTCCATTCCATTCCATTCCATTCCATTCCATTCCATGCCTTTGCATTCCATTCCAATCCATTCCATTCCACTCGTGTGGATTCCAATCCAATCCATTCCATTCCATTCTATTCCATTCCATTCCATTCCGGTTGATTCTGTACCATTCCATTCCTTTCTATTGCATTCCACTCCATTCCATTCCATTCCATTTCATTCCATTCTACTTCATTCCATGCCACTTGGGTTGATTCTATTTTATTTCTTTCCATTGTGTTCCATTCCATTCGGTTCCTTTCAATTTCATTCCATTCCATTTCATTCCATTCCAGTCGGGTTAATTCCATTCTATTCCATCCATTCCACTCGGGTTGATTCCATTCCATTCCTTTGCATTCCATTCCACTCCACTTGGTTTGATTCCATTCCTGTCTATTCCATTCCATTCCATTCCATTCAACTCGGGTTGTTTCCATTTCATTCCATTCCATTCTATTTCTTTGCATTCCATTCCATTCCATTCCTTTCCATTCCATTCCATTCAATTCAACTCCGGTTGAATCAATTCTCTTCCTTTCCATTCCATTCCATTCCTATTCATTCCCTTCCACTCGGGTTGATTCCATTTCTTTCCATTCCATTCCATTCCATTCCTTTCCATTCCATTCCATTCCTTTCCACTCTGGTTAATTCTATTCCATTCCATTCCGTTCTATTCCATTGCATTCCTTTCCATTCCATTCCATTCGATCCCATTCCATACCACTCCACTCGCGTTGATGCCATTCCATTCCCTTCCATTCCATTTCATTGCATTCCATTCCACTCGGGTTGATTCCATTCTATTCCATTACATTAATTTCGATTCCATTCCATTCCATTCCATTCCATTCCATACGTATCCAATATGGTTCATTAAATTCCATTCCGTTCCATTCCCTTCCCTTCCATTCCATTGTATTCCACTCGGGTTGATTCCTTTCCGTTTCATTCCATTCCATTCCATTCCACTCGTGTTGATTCCATCCCATTCCATTCCACTACATTCGATTCCAAACGGCTTGATTCCATTCCATTTCATTCCATTCCTTTGCATTCCAATGCATTCCACACATGCTGATTCTACTCCATTCCATTTCAATCCATTCCATTCCACTCATGTTCTTTCCATTCCATTTCATTCCATTCCATTCCATTAGATTCCATTCCATTCCAGTCGGTTAGATTTCATTTCATTCCATTCCTTTCCATTCCAGTCCTTTCCACTCGGGTTGATTCCATTCCATGTAATTCCATTCTATTCCATTCCATTCCATTCTGGTTGATTCCATTCTGTTCCATTCCAATACAATACATTCCACTCGTGTTGATTCCATTCCTTTCCATTCCATTCCATTCCATTCTATTCCATTCCATTCCGTTCCATTCCGGTTGATTCTATACCATTCCATTCCATTCTATTCCATTGCATTCCTTTCCATTCCATTTCATTCCATTCCACTTCCTTCCATGCCACTCGGGTTGATTCTATTCTATTTCATTTCAATCCATTCCATTCCGTTCCTTTCAATTTCATTCCATTCCATTACATTCCATTCAACTCGGGTTAATTCGATTCCATTCCATTCCATTCCTTTCCATTCCATTGCATTCCATTGCACCCCACTTGGTTTGATTCCATTCCATTCTATTCCATTCCATTCCATTCAACTCCGGTTTTTTCCATTCCATTCCATTCTATTCCTTTGCATTCCATTCCATTCCATTTCACACGGGTTTACTTAATTTTCTTCCTTTCCTTTCCATTCCATTCCAATCCATTCAATTCCTCATGGGTTAATTCCTTTTCATTCTATTCCATTCCATTCCACTCCACTCCATTCCATTCCATTCCATTCCATTACATTCCATTTCACTCATGTAGATTCTATTCCATTCCATTCCGTTCTATTCCATTACATTCTTTCCATTCCATTGCATTCCATTCCATTCCAGTCGGGTTGATTCCATTCCATTCCATTCCATTCCATTCCATTCCATTCCCCTCCATTCCATTCCATTCAGGTTCTTTCTATTCCTTTCTATTCCGTTCATTCCATTCCATTCGACTCCATTCCATTCCGTTCCATTGCATTCCATTCCATGCCAGTCGAATTGATTCCATTCCATTCCGTTCCAAACCAATCGATTCCATTCAATACCATTCCATTCCATTCCACTCGGGTTTTTCCATTCCATTCCATTCCATTCCATTCCATTCCAATCCATTCCCCTCGTTTTGATTCTATTACATCCCAATCCATTCCATTCCAATCCACTCGTGTTGTTTCTATTCCTTTTCTTTCCATTGCATTCCATCCCATTATTTCTCATTCCAGTTTATTCCATTTCATACCATTCCATTCCAATCGGGTTGATTCCATTCCATTCCATTCCATTCCATTCCATTCCATTCCATTCCACTCGGTTTCATTCCATTGCGTTCCACTCTATTCCATTCAATTGCACTCGTGTTGTTACCATTTCATTCCATTCCATTCCATTTCATTCCCTTGCATTCCATTAGATTCCATTCCATTGCACTCGGGATGATTCCATTGCATTTCATTCATTTCCATTCCTTTCTATGTCATTGCATTCCATTCCATTACACTCGGGTTGATTCCATTCCATTCTATTCCATTGCAATCCATTCTTTTCCATTCCATTCCATTCCATTCCATTCCATTCTTTTCAATTCCATTCGGTTTCACTCGGGTTTATTGCATTCCAATCCATTCCATTCCATTCCATTCTATTGCATTCCATTCCATTCCATTCCTTACCATTACACTCTGCTTGATTCCATTCCGTTCCATTCCATTCCATTCCATTGCCTTCCATTCCATGGTATTCCACTAGGGTTGATTCCTTTCCATTTCATGGCATTCCATTCCATTCCACTTGGATTGATTCCAGTTCATTCCATTCCATTCCATTCCATTGCACCCAGATTGTTTCCATTCCATTCCATTCCATTCCTTTGCATTCCAATGCATTCCATTCGGGCAGATTATATACCATTCCATTTCATTCCAATCCTTTCTACTAATGTTGATTCCATTCCATTCCATTCCATTCCATTCCATTCTATTGCATTCCATTCCATTAGATTCCATTCCATTCCTTCGGTTTGAATCTATTCCATTCCATTCTTTCCATTTCAGTCCATTGCACTCGGGTTGATTCCATTCCATTTAATCCATTCCATTCCATTCCATTCCATTCTTGTTGTTTCAATTCTGTTCCATTCCAATAGATTACATTCCACACGTGTTGACTCCATTCCTTTCCATTCCATTCCATTGCATTCGATTCCATTCTATTGCATTCCATTCCATTGCATTAGATTCCATTCTATTGCTTTCCATTCCATTCCATTCCATTCCACTCGGGTGGATTCCATTCCATTCCATTCCATTGCATTCCATTGCATTCCATTCCATTCCATTCCATTCCATTCCATTCCATTCCATTCCATTCCATTCCATTCAGGTTGATTCTATTCCATTCCAATCCGTTGTATTCCATACTATTCCATTCCATTCCATTCCATTTCATTCCGTTCCACTCCATTCGTTCCCAATCGTTTTGTTTCCATTCTATTCCGTTCCATTCCATCCCATTCTATTCCAATCCACTCAGGTTGATTCCATTCCATTGCATTCCATTCCATTCCATTCCATTCCATAACATTCCATTCCATTCCATTCCATTCCTCTCAATTCCACTCGGGTTGATTGCATTCCATTCCATTCCATTCCGTTCCTTTCAATTCCATTCCACTACATTACATTCCATTCCACTCCGGTTGATTTCATTCCATTCCATTGCACTGGGATTGATTCCATTCCACTCCATTACTTTCCATTCCATTCCATTCCATTCCATTCCATTCCACTTGGTTTGATTCCACTCCATACTATTCCATTCCATTCCATTCCATTCCATTCGCGTTGATTCCTTTCCATTCCATTCCATTCCATTCCATTCCATTCCATTCCATTCCATTCTATTCCATTCCATTGCATTCCATTCCTTTCCATTCCATTCGATTCAATTCTACTCTGGTTGACCCAATTACATTGCTTTCCTTTCCATTCCATTGCAATCCATTCCATTCCACTCGGGTTGATTCCTTTTCATTACGTTCCTTTCCACTACTTTCGATTCAATTCGACTCGGCTTGATTTCATTCCTTTCCTTTCCGTTCCATTACATTTCCCTCGGGTTGATTGCATTCCATTCCATTCCTTTCCAATCACGTTAATTCCATTCCATTCCATTTCATTATATTCCATTCCATTCCGTTTCATTCCACACGCGTTGATACTATTCCATTCCATTCCAAACCTTTCCATTCCACTCGGGTTGATTCCATTTCATTGTAATCCATTCCAGCCCATTCCATTCAATTCCTCTCGGCTTGATTCAATTCCTTTCATTTCCTTTCCATTACATTTCCCTCGGGTTGATTCCATTCCATTCCATTCCTTTCCATTCGCGTTAATTCCATTCCATTCCATTTCATTATATTCCATTCCACTCCATTTCATTCCACACGTGTTGATACCATTCAATTCCATTCCATTCTATTCCATTCCACTCGGTTTGATTCCATTCCTTTACATTGGAATCCACTCCTTTCCATTCCATTCTATTTCATTCCATTCCAAGCCATTCCATTCGATGCCATTCCACTCCATTCGAATTGATTCTATTCCATTACTTTCCATTGCATTCCATTCCATTCCATTCCATTCAATTCCTTTCCTTTCCACTATTGTTGACTCCAATCCATTACATTCCATTCCACTGCATTGGTTTTGATTCCCTTCCACTCCATTCCATTTCATTCCATTCCATTCCATTCTATTCCATTCCATTCAATTTCATTTTATTCCACTTGGGTTGATTCCACGCCATTCCATTCCATTCCACTCTGGTTGATTCCATTCCTTTCCGTTCCATTCCACTCCATTCCATTCCCCTCGAGTTCATTCCATTCTATGCCAGTCCATTCCATTCAACTCGGGTTTTTCCATTCCATTCCATTCCATTCCATTCCATTCCATTCCATTCCACTCGGGTTGATTCAATTATCTTCCTTTCCTTTGCATTCCATTCCAATCCATTCCATTCCACACGGGTTGATTCCATTTCATTCCATTCCATTCCATTGCATTCCATTCCATTCCATTCTATTCCATTTCACTCCACACAGGTTGATTCTATTCCATTCCATTCCGTTCTATTCCATTCCATTCCTTTCCATTCCATACCATTACTTTCCGTTCCATTCCTTTCCATTCCATTTCACTCGGGTTGATTCCATTTAATTCCATTTCATTCCATTCTACTCCATTCCATTCAATTCCACTCCATTACATTCCACTCAGATTCTTTCTATTCCATTCCATTCTATTCCATTTCATTCCACTCCATTCCATTCCATTCCATTGCGTTCCATTCCATGTCACTCGGGTTGATTCCATTCCGTTCCGTTCCACTCCATTACATTCCATTCCACTCCATTCCACTCCGGTTGATTCTATTCCTCTCATTTCCATTCCATTTAATTCAATTACAATCCGTTACATAACATTACTTTCCCTTCACTTCCATTCGGGAAAATTCCATTCCATTCACTTCCCTTCCATTCCATTCCATTCCTTTTCTTTCCATTCCATTCAACTCGGTTTTATTCCATTCTATTCCATTCCATTCCATTCCATTCCATTAAATTCCATTCTATTCCATTCCATTCCATTCCAATTAGTTTGATTCCATTCTATTCCAATCCATTCCAATCCATTCCGTTCCACTCGGTTTGATTCCAATCCATTCCATTCCATTGCTTTCCATTCCATTCACGTTTATTCCATTTCATTCCATTCCCTTCCTTTCCATTCCATTGCATTCCATTTCCCGCGCATTGATTCCATTCCATTTCATTCCATTCGTGTTGATGCTATTCTATTCCATTCCATTCCATTGTATTTCATTCCATTACTTTCCATTCCAGTTGATTTCGCTTCATTCAATTTCATTTCACTAGGGTGGAATCCATTCCTTTCCATTCCATTCCACTTGTGTTCATTCCTTTCCATTCCATTCCATTCCATTACAATCCTTTCCATTAGATTCCTTTCCAATGTACTCAGGTTGATTCCATTCCATTTCATCCCTTTCCATTCCTTTCTATGTCATTCCATTGAAGTCCTTTCCAATCGCGTTCATTCCATTCCATTCTATTCCATTCCATTCCATCTTTTTTCATTCTATTCCATTCCACTCTGGTTGATTGCATTCCATTCCATTCCATTCCGTTCCAATATATTCCATTCCGGTTAATTCCATTCGATTCCATTCCTTTCCATTCCATTCCATTCCATTACGTTCCGTTGTATTCCACTAGCGTTGATGACTTTCGGTTTCGTTCCATTCCATTCCATTACACTCGGGTTGATTCCATTCCATTCTTTTCCTTTCCTTTCCATTCCATTCCATTCCATTCCATTCCACTCGGTTTTATTGCATTCCATTCCATTCCATTCCATTCCATTCCATTGCAGTCCATTCCATTCCATACATTTCCAATCTCGTTAATTCCATTCCATTCCATTCCATTCCATTCCATTCCCTTTCATTCCATTGTATTCCACTCATGTTCTTTCATTTCCGTTTCATTCCATTCCATTCGATTCCACGCGTATTGATTTCATCCCATTCCACTCCATTCCAGTACACATGGGTTTATTCAATTCCATTCCGTTCCATTCCTTTGCATTCCAATGCATTCCACTCATGTTGATTCTACTCAATTTCATTTCATTCTATTCCATTTCACTCGAGTTCATTCCATTCCTTTCCATTCCATTCCATTCCACTCCGTTCCATTCCATTAGATTCCATTCCATTCCTGTCGGTTTGATTCCATTCCATTTAATTCCATTCCATTCCATTCCATTCCACTCTGGTTGTTTCCATTCTGTTCAATTCCAGTACATTACATTCCACTCGTGTTGATTTCATTCCTTTCCATTGCATTCCATTCCATTGCATTCCATTCCATTGCATTCCATTCCATTCCATTCCATTCCACTCGGGTTGATTCCATTCCATTGCAATGCATTCCATTCCATTCCACTAAGATTAATTTAATTCAATTCCATTCCATTTCATTGCACTCGGCTTGTTTCCATTCCACTCCATTCTACTGCATTCCATTCCATTCCATTCCATTTCAGTTGATTCCATTTCATTCCGTACCATTCCATTCCATTCCATCCCATCCCATTCCAACCGTCTTGATTCCATTCCATTCCATTCCATTCCACTCCAGTTGATTCCATTCCATTCCATTCCATTCCAATTCACCCCGAATAATTCCATTGCATTCCATTCCATTCCATTTCACTCGCGTTGATTGCATTCCATTCCATTACATTACGTTCCATTCCATTCCATCCCATTACATTCCTTTCCATACCAGTCGATTCCATTCCGTGTCATACCATTCCATTCCTTTCTATTCTGTTCCATTCCATTCCATTCCACTTCATTCCTTACCATTCAATTTGGCTTGATTCCATTCCAGTCCATTCCATTTTATTACACTCCCTTCCATTCCAATCCATTCTCCTCGACTTGACTGCATTCCATTTCATTCCATTCCATTGCATTCCATTCCATTCCATTCCATTCGGGTTGATTCCATTCCATTCCCTTCGATTCCAATCCTTTGTATTCCATTTCATTCCATTCCTTTCCACTCGGGTTGATTCCATTCTATTCCATTCTATTCCATTGCATTCCATTCCATTCCATTCCATTCGCGTTTATTCCATTCCATTCCATTGAATTCCTTTCCATTCCACTGCATTCCTTTCCATTCCACTGCATTCCATATCCCTCGCGTTGATTCCATTCCATTCCTCTCTGTTCCATTACATTCCAGTCAGGTTCATTCCATTCCATTCCATTCCGTTCCGTTCCATTTCATTCCATTCCATTCCACTCACGTTGATTCCACTCCATTCCATTCCATTTCATTTCATTCGATTCCATTCCATTCCATTCAACTCGCTTTTATTCCATTCCATTGTATTCCATTCCATTCCATTCCATTGCATTCCACTCACGTTGATTCCATTCCATTCCATTCCTTTCCATTCCGTTCCACTCGGCGTGATTCGATGCCATTCCATTCCACTCCACTCCATTATGTTCCATTCAATTCTGGTTGATTCCTTTCCATTCCTACCCATTCCATTCCAATCAATTCCCTTCCATTCCTGTTGATTCCATTCCAGTCCATTCCATTCCGTTCCTTTCAATTCCACAATTGTTGACTCCATTCCGTTCCATTCCATTCCATTGGAGTTGATTCTATTCCATTCCATTCCATTCCATTCCATTCCATTCCATTCCATTCCACTGCATTCTATTCCACTGGGGTTTTTTCCATTCCATTCCATTCCATTTCATTGCATTCCACTCCATTTCTTACAAATCCGATGTGGTGGATTCCATTCCATTCCATTCCATTCTATTCCCTTCCATTCCATTCTTTCCACACGGGTTGATTTATTTCCATTTGGTTCCATCCAATTCCATTCCACTAGGGTTGATTCCATTCCATTCCATGGCATTCCACTGCATTCCACTCGGGATGATTCCATTCCATTCCTATTCAAACCGAGTGGAAAGATATGGAATGGAATGAAATTGAAAGGAATTTAATGGAATGGAAACGACCCGAGTTTAACAGAATGGAATGGAATTTTATGGAATGGAGTGGACTGGAGTGGATTGGAATGGAATGGAATCAACTTGCGTGGAATGGCAAGGAATGGACTGGAATAGAATGGAAAGGAAGGGAATAGAATGGAATGGAATGGACAGTACTGGAATGGAGTGGAATGGAATGAAATGGAATTAACCCGAGTGGATAGTAACGAAAAGGATTGGAATGGAATGAAATTAACTGGAATGTAATGGAATCAACCCGAGTGGAATGGAATGGAATGGAACGCAATGGAATGCAATGGAATGGAATGGAATGGAATGGAATGGAATGGAGTGGAATGGAATGGAATCAACCTCAGTTAAAAGAAATGGAATTGAATTGAATGGACTGGATTGGAATAGAATGGACTGGACTGGAATCAACCAGAAGGGAATGGAATGGAATGGAAAGGAATGGAATGGAATGGAATGGAATTTAATAGAAAGGAATCAACCCAGTGGAAGGAAATGGAATGGAATTGAAGAGAATTGAATGGAATGGAATGGAATGGAATCAACGCGAGGGGAACAAAGTCGATTGTAATGGAATGGAATGGAATGGAATGGAATGGAATGGAATGCAATGAAATTAAATTAACCTGAGTGTAAAGAATGGAAGGGAATAGAAAGGAATAGAATGGAAAGTAATTGAATGGAATGGAAAGAAATAAGCTGAAATGGAATGAAATGGAATGCAATGAAATGGAATGGAATGCAATGAAATTGAATGGAATTAACCCGAGTGGAATGGCATGGAACGGAATGGAATGCAATGGAATGGAATGGAATGGAATGGAATGGAATGGAATGGAATCAACCTGAGTGGAAAAAATGGAATGGAATGGAATGGAGTGGAATGGAATGGATCAACAAAAGTAGAAACAAATTTGATGTAATGCAATCGAATCAAATTGAGTCAACTGGAATAAAATGTACTGGAATGGAATGAAATGGAATGGAATGGAATGAAATGGAATGGAATGAACCCAAGTGGAATGGAATGGAATGGATTCAATTGGAATGGAATGGAAAGGAATGGAAAAATCCAAAGTCGATTGGAATGGAATTGAAGGGAATCGAATCATCTGGAGTGCATTGGAATGGAATGGAATGGAATGGAATGGAATGGAATGGAATGGAATGAAATGGTATGGAAACAACCCGAGTCGAATGGAATTGAATGGAATGGGATGGAATGGAATGGAAAGGAATGGAATGGAATGGGACTGCATGAACACGAGTGGAATGTAATGTAATGTAATGTAATGGAATGGAATGGAATGGAATGCAATGGAATGAAATCACCACGAGAGGAACTGAATTGAATGTAATGGAATGGATTTAACCCGAGTGGAATTTAATGAAATATGATGTAATGGAATGGACTGGAATGGAATTAACTGGAATGGAAAGGAATGGAGTGGAATGGAATGGAATGGATTGGAATGGAATGGAATCAAACTGAGTGTAATGTAATGGAATGGAATGAAACGCAATGGAATGGAATGGAAAGGAATGGAATGGAATGGAATGGAATGGAATGGAATCAAAATGAATGGTATGGAATGGAATGGAATTGAATGGAAGGGAAAGGTATGGAATGGTATTGAATGGAATGTAATGGAATCAAAATGAATGGTATGGAATGGAGTGGAATTGAATGGAATGGAATGGTATGAAATGGAATTTAATGGCATGAACCCGAGTGGATTGGAATGGAATCGAATGGAAAGAAATGGAATCAACACGAAAGCATTGGAAAGGAAAGGAATGGAATGGAAGAGAATGGAATGGAATAAACCCGAGTGCAGCTGAATGCAATGGAATGGAAAGGAATCGAATGGAATGGAATGGAGTCAACCTGAGTGGAAAGAATGGAACGAAATTCAATAGATTGAAATGGAATAGAATGGAATTGAATGGATTCAAGCAGATTGGAATGGAACAACGTAGGTTAGAATTGAATCAACTGAAATGGAATGGAATGGAATGGAATGGAATGGAAAACAATGGAACGTAATAGAATGGAATGGAAAGGAAGGAATCAACGCGAGTGAAACGGAATGGATTGGAATGCAGTGGAATGGAATGGACTGGCATCAAATGTAATGGAATGCAATGAAATGGATTCAAACTGAGTGGAATGGAATGGAAAGCAATAGAACGGAATGGAATGGAATATAACGGAATGGAATGAAAAGGAATCATCCGGAATGGAGAGGAAAGAAATGGAATGAAATGGATTGGAATGGAATAAAGCAGGGAGGAAAGGATTGGAATGGAATGGAGTGGAATGGAAAGGAATGGAAGGGAATTGAATGGAATGGAATGACATGGAATTGATTGGGATAGAATGCAATGGAATGGAATGGAATGGAATGCAATCATCCCGAGGGGAATGGAATGTAAAGGAATGGAATGGAATGGTATGGGAAGGAATGGAATGAATTCAACATGAAGGGAGTGAAATGAAATGGTTTGGAAAGCAATGGAACGGAATGGAATATACCAGACTGTAATGGAATGGAATGGAATGGGATGGAAATGATTGGAACGGAATGGAATGGAATGGAATGGAAAGAAATGGAATGGATTGGAATGGAGGGCAATGGAATGCTATGGAATGAAATGGATTCATCCCAAGTGAAATGCAATGGAATGGAATGGAATGGAATCAACCGAAATGGAATTGAATGCAAACGAACAAAGTGCAATGGAATTTAATGGAATGCAAAGGAATGGAATGGAATGGAATGGAGTGGAATGGAATGGAATAGAATCAACCAGAGTGGAATAAAATGGTATGGAATGGAATGGAATTTAATTTACTGGAATGGAATGGAATGGAATGGAAAGGAATGGAATGGAATGGAATAAAACCGATTGGAATGGATAGGAATCTAATGGAATGGAATGGAAAGGAATTGCATGGAATGGAATGGATTCAACCCGAATGGAATGGAATACAATGAAATATAATGGATTAGATTCAAACAGTGTTGAATGCAATGGAATGCAACGGAATGCAATGGAATGGAATGGAATCAATCTGAGTGGAATGGAATGGAGTGGAATGGAATCAACCCGAGTGGAATGGAATGGAATGGAATTTAATGGAAAAGAATGAACACGAGTGGAAAAGAATGGAATGGAAGAAAATGGAATGGAAAAGAATGGAATGGAATGCAATAAACACGAGTGGAATGGAATGGAATGGAATGGAAAAGAATGGAATGGAATCAACCCGACTGGATTGGAATGAAATGGAACAAAACATAAAGTCATCAACGCTAGTGGAATAGAACGGAAAGTAATGGAATGGAATGGATTTAAATGGAAAGGAACGAACACGAGTGGAAAAGAATGGAATGGAAGGGAATGGAATGGAAAAGAATGGAATGGAATGCAATAAACACGAGTGGAATGGAATGGAATGGAATGGAATGGAAAGGAAAGGAAAAGAATGGAATGGAATCAACCCGAGTGGAATGGAATGGAATGGAACGAAACCGAAAGTCATCAACGCTAGTGGAATAGAATGCAACGTAATGGAATGGAATGGAATGGAATGGAATCGAATGGAATTAACCGGAATGGAATGTAATGGAACGGAATGGAATGGAATGGAATGCAATCAACCCGAATGGAATGGAAAGGAATGAAATGGAATGGAATCAACCCGAATGTAATGTAATGTAATGTAATGTAATGTAATGGAATGGAATGGAATGGAATCAACCCGAATGGAATGGAATGGAACGGAGTCGAAAGGAATGGAATCGATTCAACCCGAATGGAATGGAATGGAATGAAATGGAATTGAATAAAATGGAATAAACCCGAATGAAATGGAATGGAATGGAATGGAATTGAATCAACTCAAATGGAATGGAATGGGTTGGAATGGAATGGAAAGGGATGGAATGGAAAGGAATCAACCCGAATGGAATGGAATGCAATGAAATGGAGTGGAATGGAATGGAATGGAATCAGCCCGAATGGAATGGTATGGAATGGAATGGAATGGAATGAAATTGAAGGGAATGGAATGCAATGGAATGGAATGAAATGATATCATCCAGAATGGAATGGAATGGGATTAGATGGAATGGAATCAACCCGAGAGGAATGGACTGGAATGGAAAGGAATGGAATGGAATGGAAAGGAATGGAATATAAAGCAATGGAATGCAATGGAAAAGAATGGAATGGAATCAACCCGAGTGGAATGGAATGAATGCAATGTAAGAGAAAGGAATCAATGCTAGTGGAATACAACGGAAAGGAATGGAGTGGAATGGAATAGAATGGAATTGAATGGAATGGAATGGAACGGAAAAGAAACAAAATGATTGGAATGGAATGAAAAGTAAAGGAATGGAATGGCATGGAACCAAACCGAGTGGAATGGAATGAAAGGTTTCGGAATGTAAAGTAATGGAAAGGAATGGCATGGAATCAACCCGAGAGAAATGGAATGGAAAGGAATGGAATGGAATGGAATGGAGTAGAATGGAATCAAACAAATGGAATGGAATGGAATGAAATGAAATGGAATGGAATGGTGTCATCCCGAATAGAATGGAATGGAAACGAATGGAATGGAATCAACCAGAATGGAATGGAATGTAATGGAATGAAAAGGAGTGAAATGGAATCAACCCGAATGGAACGGAATGGAATGGAACGGAATGGAATTGAATGGAGTGGAATCAAACCGAATGGAATGGAATGCAACGGAATGGAATGGAATGTAATACAATCAACAAGAATGGAATGGAATTGTACGGAATGGAATGGAATGGAACGGTATCTACAAGAATGGAATGGAATGGTATGGAATGGAATGGAATGGAATGGAATCAAACAAAATCGAATGGAGTGGAACGGAATGGAAAAGAAAGGAATGGAATCAAGCAGAATGCAATAGAGCGGAAAAGAATGGAATGGAATGGAATGGAATGAACACGAGGGGAATGGAATGGAACCGAATGAAATGGAATGGAATGGAATCAAACCGAAAGGAATGGAATGGAGCGGAATAAAATGGAATGGAATGGAATCAACCCGAATGGAATGGAATGGAATGGAATGGAATGGAATGGAATGGAGTGGAATGGAATCAACCCGAGAGGTATGGACTGGAATGGAAAGGAATGGAATGGAATGGAAAGGAGTGGAATGGAAAGGAATGGAATGGAATGGAAAAGAATGGAATGGAATCAACCCGAGTGGATTGGAATGAATGCAATGTAACAGAAAGTAATCAATGCTTGTGGAATAGAATGGAATGGAATCGAATCAAATGGAAAGGAATAGAATGGAATGAAATGGAATGGAATAGAATCGAATGGAATGGAATGGAATCTAATCAACACGAATGGAATGGAATAGAATTGAAAGGAATGGAATGGAATGGAATGGAATGGAATGGAATGGAATGGAATGGAACCAAACCGAGTGGAATGGAATGAAAGGTTTTGGAAAGTAATGTAATTTAAAGGAATGGAATGGAATCAACTCGAGTGGAGTGGAATGGAAAGAAATGGAATGGAATGGAATCAACCCTAATGGAATGGAATGGAATGGAATGGAGTGGAATGGAATCAACACTAATGGAATGGAATGGAATGGAATGGAATGGAGTGGAGTGGAATGGAATGGAATCAACCCGAATGGAATGGAATGGAACGGAATGGAATGGACTGGAATCAACACGATTGGAATGGAATGGAATGGAATCTACTCAAATGGAATGGAATGGATTGGAATGGAATGGAATGGTATCAACCCCAAAGGAATGGAATGGAATGGAATGAATTGGAGTGGAATAGAATGGAATCAACTCGAATGGAATGGAATGGAATGGAATGGAATCAACCCGAATGAAATGGAAAGGAATGGAAGGGAAGGGAATGTAATGGAATGGAATCAACCCGAATGGAATGGAATGGAACGGAATGGAATGGAATGGAATGGAATGGAATGGAATCAACCCGATTGGAATGGAGTGGAAAGGAATGGAATGGAGAGGAATGGAGTGGAATGGAATCAAACAGAATGGAATGAAATGGAATGGAATGAAATGGAATGGAATGGCGTCATCTCGAATGGAATGGAATGGAATGGAATGGAATGGAATCAACCCGAATGGAATGCAATGTAATGGAATGAAAAGGAGTGAAATGGAATCAACCCGAATGTAATGGAATGGAACGGAATTGAAGGGAATGGAATGGAATCAACCCGAATGGAATGGAACGGAATGGAATGGAACGGAATACAATCTACCCGAATGGAATGGAATTGTACGGAATGGAATGGAATGGAATGGTATCAACAAGAATGGAATGGAATGGAATGGAATGGAATGGAATCAACACAAATCGATTGGAATGGAACGGAATGGAAAAGAAAGGAATGGAATCAAACCGAATGGAATGGAATGGAACGGAACAAAATGGAATGGAATTGAATCAACCCGAAAGAAATGGCATGGTATGGAATGGAATGGAATGGAATAAATCAACCCGTATGGAATGGAATTGTACGTAATGGAATGGAATGGAATGGTATTAACAAGAATGGAATGGAATGGAATGGAATAGAATGGAATTTAATGGAATGGAATGGAATCAACCGAAATTGAATGGAATGGAACGGAATGGAAAAGAAAGGAATGGAAGCAGACAGAATGCAATGGAATGGAACGGAATGGAATGCAAAGGAATGGAATCAACCCGCATGGAATGGAATGGAACGGAATGAAATGGAATGGAATGGAATCAATCCGAATGGAACGGAATGCAACGCAATAAAATGGAATGGAATGGAATCAACCCGAACGAACTGGCATGGTACAGAATGGAATGGAATGGAATGGAATCAACAGGAATGGAATGGAAAGGAATGGCATCAACCCGAATGGAAAGGAATAGAATGGAATGGAATGGAATGGAATGGAATGGAAAGGAATGGAATGAACCCGAATGTAATGTAATGTAATGGAATGGAATGGAATGGAGTGGAATGGAATCAACACGAATGGAATGGAATGGAATGGAAAGGAATGGAGTGCAGTGGAATGGAATGGAATCAACCCACATGGAATGGGATGGAACGGAATGGAATGGAATGGCATCAACCCGAATGGAAAGGAATAGAATGGAAAGGAATGGAAAGGAATGGAATGGAATGAAACCGAATGTAATGTAATGTAATGTAATGTAATGTAATGTAATGTAATGGAATGGAATGGAATGGAATGGAATGGAATGGAATGGAATGCAACAGAATGAAATTGAAGGGAATGGAATGCAATGGAATGGAATGGAATGGCATCAACCAGAATGGAATGGAATGGCATGGGAAGGAATGCAATCAACCCGAATGGAATGGAATGGAATTAAATGGAATGGAAAGAAATGGAATGGTATGGAATGGAATGGAGTCAACCGTAATGGAATGCAATCGAATGAAATGGAAAGGAATAAAATCAAACAGAATGGAATGGACTGGAATGAAATGAAATGGAATGGAAAGGAATAAACCCGAATGGAATGGAATGGAATGGAATGGAATGGAATGGAATGGAATGGAATGGCATCAACCCGAATGTAACGTAATGGAATGGAATGGAATGGAATGGCATGGAACCAAACGGAGTGGAATGGAATGAAAGGTTTTGGAATGTAATGTAATTTAAAGGAATGGAATGGAATCAACCCGAGTGGAATGGAATGGAATGAAATGGTATGCAGTGGAATCAACCCGAAAGGAATGGAATGGAATGGAATGGAGTGGAATGGAATCAACACGAATGGAATGGAATGGAATGGAATGGAATGGAATGGAATGGAATGGAATGGAATGGAATGGAGTACAGTGGAATGGAATGGAATCAACCCGAATGGAATGGGATGGAATGGAATGGAATGGACTGGAATCAACACGAATGGAATGGAATGGAATGGAATGGAATGGAATGGAATGGAATCAACTCAAATGGAATGGAAAGGATTGGAATGGAATGGAATGGTATCAACCCCAAAGGAATGGAATGGAATGGAATGGAATGAATTGGAGTGGAATAGAATGGAATCAACTCGAATGGAATGGAATGGAATTGAATGGAACGGAATGGAATCAACCCGAATGAAATGGAAAGGAATGGAATGGAATGGAATGGAATCAACCCGAATGGAATGGAATGCAATGGAATGGAATGGAATGGATTGCAATGGAATGGAATAAAATGGAATGGAATGGAATGGAATGGAATGCAAAGCATTGGAATCAACCGGATGGAATGTAATGGAATGGAATGGAATGGAATGGAATGGAATGGAATCAAACCTAATTGAATGGAAAGGAATGGAATGGAATGGAATGCAACAGAATAAACCAGAATGGAATGGAATGGAATGGAATGGCATGGAATCAACTCGAAAGGAATGGAATGGAATGAAATGGAATCAAACCTAATGGAATGGAATGGAATGGAATGGAATGGAATGGAATAGAATCAACCCGAATGGAATGGAAGGGAATGGAATGGAATGGAATTGAGTGGAATCAACCGGAATGAAATGGAATGGAAGGGATTGGAATGGAATGGAATGGAATGGAATCAAAGATAATGGAACGGATTGGAATGGAATGTATTGGAATTAAACGGAATGGAATGGCATCAATCAGAATGGAATGGAGTGGAATGGAATGGAACGTAATTGAATGGAATCAACCCGAATGTAATGGAAACTAATGGAATGAAAAGGATTGAAATGGAATGGAATGGAATGGAATCAAACAGAATGGAACGGCATGGAATGGAATGGATTGGAACGGAATCAACCCGAATGGAATGGAATGGAACGGATTGGAATGGAATGGAATAGAATCAACACGAATGGAATGGAATGGTACGGAACGGAATGGAATCGAATGGAATCAACCCGAATGAAATGGAATGGAACGAAATGGAATGGAATGAAATGGAATGGAAACAACCCGAATGGAATGGAATGGAATGGAATCAACACGAATGGAATGGAATGGTACGGAATGTAATGGAATGGAATGGAATGGAATGGAATG
The DNA here is from genome assembly GCF_029289425.2 of Pan paniscus. Classification (NCBI taxonomy): domain Eukaryota; kingdom Metazoa; phylum Chordata; class Mammalia; order Primates; family Hominidae; genus Pan; species Pan paniscus. The sequence goes on along the minus strand of NC_073261.2, from coordinate 37,657,302 downwards.
GAATGCAATGGAATGCAATTGAAGGGAATGTAATACAATGGAATGGAATGGAATGGAATCAACCCAAATGGAATGGAATGGCATGGAATGGAATGGAATCAACCCGAATGGAATGGAATGGAATGCAATGGAATGGAATGGAATGGTATGGAATGGAATGGAGTCAACCGGAATGGGATTTAATGGAATGGAATCAACCCGAATGGAATGAATGGAAAGCAATGGAATGGACTGGAAAGGAATGGAATGGAATCAACACGAATGGAATGGAATGGAATGGTAAGGAATGGAATGGAATGGAATGGAATGGAATGGAATGGAATGGAATGGAATGGAATGGAATGCAATGGGTAGGAATGGAACGGAATGGAATGCAATGGAATGCAATGGAATGTAATCAGCCGGAATGGAATGGAATGGAATGGAATAAACCCGAATGGAATGGAATGGAATGGAATGGAATGGAATGCAATGGAATGAAATTGAAGGGAATGGAATGCAATGGAATGGAATGGAATGGAATAAACCGGAATGGAATGGAATGGCATTGGATGGAATGGAATCAACTGGAATGGAGTGGAATGGAATGAAATGGAATGAAATGGAATGGAATGGAATGGAATGGTATGGAATGGAATGGAGTCAACCCTAATGTAATGCAGTGGAATGGAATGGAAAGGAATGGAATCAAACAGAATGGAATGGAATGGAAAGAAATGAAATGGAATGGAAAGGAATAAACCCGAATGTAATGGAATGGAATGGAATGGCATTAACCCGAATGGAATGGATTGGAATGATATGTAATGGAGACAACCCGAATGGAATCGAATGGAACGGAATGGAATTTAATGGAAAGGTTTGGAATGGAATCAACACGATTGGAAAGAATTGAAAGGAATGGAATTGAATGTTATGGAACGGAATCAACCCGAATGGAATGGAATGGAATGCAATGGAATGGAATGGAATGGGGTCAACCCTAATAGAATGGAATGGAATGGAATGGAATGGAATGCAATGGAATGGAATGCAATGGAATGGAATGCAATGGAATGGAATCAACCGAATGTAATTTAATGTAATGTAATGTAATGGAATGGAATGGAATGGAACGGAATCAACCCGAATGGAATGGAATGGTAAGGAAAGGAATGGAATGGAATGGAATGCAGCGGAATCAACCAGAATGGAATGGAATGGAATGCAATGGCATGGAATCAACACAAATGGAATGGAATGGAATGGAATGGAATGGAATCAACCCGAATGGAATGGTAGGGAATGGAATGGAATGGAGTCAACCAGAATGGGATGGAATGGAATGAAATCAACCCGAATGGAATGGAATGGAATGGAATGGAGTATAATGGAATGGAAAGGATTGGAATGGAATCAACCCGAATGGAATGGAATGGAATGGAAAGGAATGTAATGTAATGTAATGGAATGCAATGGAATGGAATGTAACGGAATGGAATACAATGGAATGGAATGGAATGGAATCAATCCGAAGGGAATGAAATGGAATGAAATGGAATGGAATGCAATCAGACCGCATGGAAGGGAATGGAATGGAAAAGAATGGAGTTAACACAAATGGAATGGAATGGATTGGAATGGAATGGAATGGAGTGGAATGGAATGGAATGCAATGAAATGCAATGGAATGGAGAGGAAAGGAATGGAGTGCATTGGAAGGCAATGGAATGTAATCAGCCCGAATGGAATGGAATGGAATGGAATGGAAAGGAATGGAATCATCACGAATGGAATGGAATGGAGGGGAATGGAATGGAATGGAATGGAATGGAATGCAATGGAATGGAGTGAAACAGAATAGAATGCAATGTAATGGAATGGAATGGATTCAGCCCGAATGGAATGGAATGGAATGCAATGTAATAAACCCGAGAGGAAAGGACTGGAATGGAAAGGAATGGAATGGAATGGAAAGGAGTGGAATGGAAAGTAATGGAATGGAATGGAAAAGAATGGAATGGAATTAAACCGAGTGGAATGGAATGAATGCAATGTAACATAAAGGAATCACCGCTTGTGGAATAGAACGAAAAGGAATGGAATGGAATGGAATGGAATGGAATGGAAGAGAATGGAATGAAATGGAATGGAATACAATGGAATGGAATGGAATGGAATCTAATCAACCCGAACGGAATGGAATAGAATTGAATGGAATGGAATGGAATGGAATAAACCCGAATGTAATGGAATGGAATGGAATGGAATGGAATGGATTGGCATGGAACCAAACCGAGGGGAATGGAATGAAAAATTTTTGAATGTAATGTAATTTAAAGGAATGGAATGGAATCAACCCGAGTGGAATGGAATGGAATGAAATGGAATGCAATGGAATCAACCCGAATGGAATGGAATGGAATGGAATGGAGTGGAATGGAATCAACACGAATGGAATGGAATGGAATGGAATGGAGTGGAGTGGAATGGAATGGAATGGAATGGAATGGAATTAACCCGAATGGAATGGAATGTAACGCAATGAAAAGGAGTGAAATGGAATCAACCCAAATGGAATGGAATGGAACGGAATGGAATGGAATCAACCCGAATGAAATGGAATGGAACAGAATGGAATGGAATGGAATACAATCAACCCGAATGGAATGGAATTGTACGGAATGGAATGGAATGGAATGGTATCAACAAGTATGGAATGGAATGCAATGGAATGGAATGGAATGGAATCAACCCAAATCGAATGGAATGGAACGGAATGGAAAAGAAAGGAATGGAATCAAACAGAATGCAATGGAATGGAACGGAATTGAATGGCATGGAATGGAATCAACCCGAATGGAATGGAATGGAACGGAAAGAAATGGAATGGAATGGAATCAAACCGAATGCAATGGAATGGAACGGAATAAAATGGAATGGAATGGAATCAACCCGAACGAAATGGCATGGTACGGAATGGAATGGAGTGGAAGCAACACGAATGGAATGGAATGGAATGGAATGGAATGGAATGGAATCAACACGAATGGAATGGAATGGAATGGAATGGAATGGAATGGAATCAACACGTATGTAATGGAATAGAATGGAATGGAATGGAATGGAATGGAATGGAATAGAATGGAATAAACCCGAATGGAATGGAATGGAATGGAATGGAATGAAATGGAATGGAATGGAATGGAATGGAATGAAATGGAATGGAATGGAATGAAATTGAAGGGAATGGAATTCAATGGAATGGAATGGAATGGAGTCAATCCGAACGGAATGGAATGGCATTGGATGGAATTGAATCAACCCGAATGGAATGGAATGGAATGGAATGGAATGAAATGGAATGGAATGGAATGGAATGGTATGGAATGGAACGGAGTCAACCGTAGTGAAATGCAATGGAATGGAATGGAAAGGAATGGAATCAAACAGAATGGAATGGAATGGAAAGAAATGGAATGGAATGGAAAGGAATAAACCCGAATGGAATGGAATGGAATGGGATCAACCCGAATGGAATGGAATGGAATGGTATGCAATGGAGTCATCACGAATGGAATCGAATGGAACGGAATGGAATTTAATGGAAAGGTATGGAATGGAATCAACACGATTGGAATGGAATGGAAAGGAATGGAATTGAATGTTATGGAATGGAATCAACCCAAATGGAATGGAATGGAAAGGAAAGGAATGGAATGGAATGGAAGGCAACGGAATCAACCAGAATGGAATGGAATGGAATGCAATGGCATGGAATCAACACAATTGGAATGGAATGGAATGGAATGGAATGGAATGGAATGGAATGGAATGGAATCAACCCGAATGGAATGGAAGGGAATGGAATGGAATGGAGTCAACCGGAATGGGATGGAATGGAATGGAATCAACCTGAATGGAATGGAATGGAATGGAATGGAATATAATGGAATGGAAAGGATTGGAATGGAATCAACCCGAATGGAATGGAATGGAATGGAATGCAATGCAATGGAATGACATTGAAGGGAATGGAATGCAATGGAATGGAATGGAATGGAATCAACCCGAATGGAATGGAATGGCATTGGATGGAATGGAATCAACCCGAATGGAATGGAATGGAATGAAATGGAATGAAATGAAATGGAATGGAATGGTATGGAATGGAATGGAGTCAACCGTAATGGAATGCAATGGAATGCAATGGAAAGGAATGGAATCAAACAGAATTGAATGGAATGGAAAGAAATGAAATGGAATGGAAAGGAATAAACCCGAATGGAATTGAATGGAATGGAATGGAACGGCATCAACCCGAAGGGAATGGAATGGAATGGTATGTAATGGAGTCAACACGAATGGAATCGAATGGAACGGAATGGAATTTAATGGAAAGGTATGGAATGGAATCAACTGCATTGGAATGGAATGGAAAGGAATGGAATTTAATGGAAAGTTATGGAATGGAATCAACTGCATTGGAATGGAATGGAAAGGAATGGAATTGAATGTTATGGAATGGAATCAACCCGAATGGAATGTAATGGAATGGAATGCAATGGAATGGAATGGAATGGGGTCAACCCTAATAGAATGGAATGGAATGGAATGCAATGCAATGGAATGGAATGCAATGGAATAGAATCAACCGAATGTAATTTAATGTAATGGAATGGAATGCAACGGAATCAACCAGAATGGAATGGAATGGAATGCAATCGCATGGAATCAACACAAATGGAATGGAATGGAATGGAATGGAATGGAATGGAATGGAATGGAATCAACCCGAATGGAATGGAAGGGAATGGAATGGATTGGAGTCAACCGGAATGGGATGGAATGGAATGGAATCAACCTGAATGGAATGGAATGGAATGGAATGGAATATAATGGAATGGAAAGGATTGGAATGGAATCAACCCGAATGGAATGGAATGGAATGGAATGGAATGCAATGCAATGGAATGACATTGAAGGGAATGGAATGCAATGGAATGGAATGGAATGGAATCAACCCGAATGGAATGGAATGGCATTGGATGGAATGGAATCAACCCGAATGGAATGGAATGGAATGAAATGGAATGAAATGGAATGGAATGGTATGGAATGGAATGGAGTCAACCGTAATGGAATGCAATGGAATGCAATGGAAAGGAATGGAATCAAACAGAATTGAATGGAATGGAAAGAAATGAAATGGAATGGAAAGGAATAAACCCGAATGGAATTGAATGGAATGGAATGGAACGGCATCAACCCGAATGGAATGGAATGGAATGGTATGTAATGGAGTCAACACGAATGGAATCGAATGGAACGGAATGGAATTTAATGGAAAGGTATGGAATGGAATCAACTGCATTGGAATGGAATGGAAAGGAATGGAATTTAATGGAAAGTTATGGAATGGAATCAACTGCATTGGAATGGAATGGAAAGGAATGGAATTGAATGTTATGGAATGGAATCAACCCGAATGGAATGTAATGGAATGGAATGCAATGGAATGGAATGGAATGGGGTCAACCCTAATAGAATGGAATGGAATGGAATGCAATGGAATGCAATGCAATGGAATGGAATGCAATGGAATAGAATCAACCGAATGTAATTTAATGTAATGGAATGGAATGCAACGCAATCAACCAGAATGGAATGGAATGGAATGCAATGGCATGGAATCAACACAAATGGAATGGAATGGAATGGAATGGAATGGAATGGAATGGAATGGAATGGAATGGAATGGAATCAACCCGAATGGAATGGAAGGGAATGGGATGGATTGGAGTCAACCGGAATGGGATGGAATGGAATGGAATCAACCTGAATGGAATGGAATGGAATGGAATGGAATATAATGGAATGGAAAGGATTGGAATGGAATCAACCCGAATGGAATGGAATGGAATGGAATGGAAAGGAATGTAATGGAATTGAATGGAATGCAATGGAATGGAATGTAACGGAATGGAATGCAATGGAATGGAATGGAATGGAACCAATCCGAAGGGAATGAAATGGAATGGAATGCAATCAGACCGCATGGAAGGGAATGGAATGGAAAAGAATGGAGTTAACGCAAATGGAATGGAATGGATTGGAATGGAATGGAATGGAATGGAATGGAATGGAATGAAATGCAATGGAATGGAGTGGTACGGAATGGAATGCATTGGAATGCAATGGAAAGTAATCAGCCCGAATGGAATGGAATGGAATGGAATGGAAAGGAAAGGAATCATCCCGAATGGAATGGAATGGAGGGGAATGGAATGGAATGGAATGGAATGGAATGCAATGGAATGGAGTGGAACAGAATGGAATGCAATGTAATGGAATGGAATGGAATCAGCCCGAATGGAATGGAATGGAATGCAATGTAATAAACCCGAGAGGAAAGGACTGGAATGGAAAGGAATGGAATGGAATGGAAAGGAGTGGAATGGAAAGGAATGGAATGGAATGGAAAAGAATGGAATGGAATTAACCCGAGTGGAATGGAATGAATGCAATGTAACATAAAGGAATCACCGCTTGTGGAATAGAACGAAAAGGAAAGGAATGGAATGGAATGGAATGGAATGGAATAGAATGGAATGAAATGGAATGGAATACAATGGAATGGAATGGAATGGAATCTAATCAACCAGAACGGAATGGAATAGAATTGAATGGAATGGAATGGAATGGAATAAACACGAATGTAATGGAATGGAATGGAATGGAATGGATTGGCATGGAACCAAACCGAGTGGAATGGAATGAAAAATTTTTGAATGTAATGTAATTTAAAGGAATGGAATGGAATCAACCCGAGTGGAATGGAATGGAATGAAATGGAATGCAATGGAATCAACCCGAATGGAATGGAATGGAATGGAAAGGAGTGGAATGGAATCAACACGAATGGAATGGAATGGAATGGAATGGAGTGGAGTGGAATGGAATGGAATGGAATGGAATGGAATTAACCCGAATGGAATGGAATGTAACGGAATGAAAAGGAGTGAAATGGAATCAACACAAATGGAATGGAATGGAACGGAATGGAATGGAATCAACCCGAATGAAATGTAATGGAACAGAATGGAATGGAATGGAATACAATCAACCCGAATGGAGTGGAATTGTACGGAATGGAATGGAATGGAATGGTATCAACGAGTATGGAATGGAATGCAATGGAATGGAATGGAATGGAATTAACCCAAATCGAATGGAATGGAACGGAATGGAAAAGAAAGGAATGGAATCAAACAGAATGCAATGGAATGGAACGGAATTGAATGGCATGGAATGGAATCAACCCGAATGGAATGGAATGGAACGGAAAGAAATGGAATGGAATGGAATCAAACCGAATGCAATGGAATGGAACGGAATAAAATGGAATGGAATGGAATCACCCCGAACGAAATGGCAAGGTACGGAATGGAATGGAGTGGAATCAACACGAATGGAATGGAATGGAATGGAATGGAATGGAATCAACACGAATGGAATGGAATGGAATGGAATGGAATGGAATGGAATCAACACGTATGTAATGGAATAGAATGGAATGGAATGGAATGGAATGGAATGGAATGGAATGGAATGGAATGGAATAAACCCGAATGGAATGGAATGGAATGGAATGGAATGAAATGGAATGGAATGGAATGAAATTGAAGGGAATGGAATTCAATGGAATGGAATGGAATGGAGTCAATCCGAACGGAATGGAATGGCATTGGATGGAATTGAATCAACCCGAATGGAATGGAATGGAATGGAATGGAATGGAATGAAATGGAATGGAATGGAATGGAATGGTATGGAATGGAATGGAGTCAACCGTAGTGAAATGCAATGGAATGGAATGGAAAGGAATGGAATCAAACAGAATGGAATGGAATGGAAAGAAATGGAATGGAATGGAAAGGAATAAACCCGAATGGAATGGAATGGAATGGCATCAACCCGAATGGAATGGAATGGAATGGTATGCAATGGAGTCATCACGAATGGAATCGAATGGAACGGAATGGAATTTAATGGAAAGGTATGGAATGGAATCAACACGATTGGAATGGAATGGAAAGGAATGGAATTGAATGTTATGGAATGGAATCAACCCAAATGGAATGGAATGGAAAGGAAAGGAATGGAATGGAATGGAAGGCAACGGAATCAACCAGAATGGAATGGAATGGAATGCAATGGCATGGAATCAACACAATTGGAATGGAATGGAATGGAATGGAATGGAATGGAATGGAATGGAATCAACCCGAATGGAATGGAAGGGAATGGAATGGAATGGAGTCAACCGGAATGGGATGGAATGGAATGGAATCAACCTGAATGGAATGGAATGGAATGGAATGGAATATAATGGAATGGAAAGGATTGGAATGGAATCAACCCGAATGGAATGGAATGGAATGGAATGCAATGCAATGGAATGACATTGAAGGGAATGGAATGCAATGGAATGGAATGGAATGGAATCAACCCGAATGGAATGGAATGGCATTGGATGGAATGGAATCAACCCGAATGGAATGGAATGGAATGAAATGGAATGAAATGAAATGGAATGGAATGGTATGGAATGGAATGGAGTCAACCGTAATGGAATGCAATGGAATGCAATGGAAAGGAATGGAATCAAACAGAATTGAATGGAATGGAAAGAAATGAAATGGAATGGAAAGGAATAAACCCGAATGGAATTGAATGGAATGGAATGGAACGGCATCAACCCGAAGGGAATGGAATGGAATGGTATGTAATGGAGTCAACACGAATGGAATCGAATGGAACGGAATGGAATTTAATGGAAAGGTATGGAATGGAATCAACTGCATTGGAATGGAATGGAAAGGAATGGAATTTAATGGAAAGTTATGGAATGGAATCAACTGCATTGGAATGGAATGGAAAGGAATGGAATTGAATGTTATGGAATGGAATCTACCCGAATGGAATGTAATGGAATGGAATGCAATGGAATGGAATGGAATGGGGTCAACCCTAATAGAATGGAATGGAATGGAATGCAATGCAATGGAATGGAATGCAATGGAATAGAATCAACCGAATGTAATTTAATGTAATGGAATGGAATGCAACGGAATCAACCAGAATGGAATGGAATGGAATGCAATCGCATGGAATCAACACAAATGGAATGGAATGGAATGGAATGGAATGGAATGGAATGGAATGGAATCAACCCGAATGGAATGGAAGGGAATGGAATGGATTGGAGTCAACCGGAATGGGATGGAATGGAATGGAATCAACCTGAATGGAATGGAATGGAATGGAATGGAATATAATGGAATGGAAAGGATTGGAATGGAATCAACCCGAATGGAATGGAATGGAATGGAATGGAATGGAATGCAATGCAATGGAATGACATTGAAGGGAATGGAATGCAATGGAATGGAATGGAATGGAATCAACCCGAATGGAATGGAATGGCATTGGATGGAATGGAATCAACCCGAATGGAATGGAATGGAATGAAATGGAATGAAATGGAATGGAATGGTATGGAATGGAATGGAGTCAACCGTAATGGAATGCAATGGAATGCAATGGAAAGGAATGGAATCAAACAGAATTGAACGGAATGGAAAGAAATGAAATGGAATGGAAAGGAATAAACCCGAATGGAATTGAATGGAATGGAATGGAACGGCATCAACCCGAATGGAATGGAATGGAATGGTATGTAATGGAGTCAACACGAATGGAATCGAATGGAACGGAATGGAATTTAATGGAAAGGTATGGAATGGAATCAACTGCATTGGAATGGAATGGAAAGGAATGGAATTTAATGGAAAGTTATGGAATGGAATCAACTGCATTGGAATGGAATGGAAAGGAATGGAATTGAATGTTATGGAATGGAATCAACCCGAATGGAATGTAATGGAATGGAATGCAATGGAATGGAATGGAATGGGGTCAAACCTAATAGAATGGAATGGAATGGAATGCAATGGAATGCAATGCAATGGAATGGAATGCAATGGAATAGAATCAACCGAATGTAATTTAATGTAATGGAATGGAATGCAACGCAATCAACCAGAATGGAATGGAATGGAATGCAATGGCATGGAATCAACACAAATGGAATGGAATGGAATGGAATGGAATGGAATGGAATGGAATGGAATGGAATGGAATCAACCCGAATGGAATGGAAGGGAATGGGATGGATTGGAGTCAACCGGAATGGGATGGAATGGAATGGAATCAACCTGAATGGAATGGAATGGAATGGAATGGAATATAATGGAATGGAAAGGATTGGAATGGAATCAACCCGAATGGAATGGAATGGAATGGAATGGAAAGGAATGTAATGGAATTGAATGGAATGCAATGGAATGGAATGTAACGGAATGGAATGCAATGGAATGGAATGGAATGGAACCAATCCGAAGGGAATGAAATGGAATGGAATGCAATCAGACCGCATGGAAGGGAATGGAATGGAAAAGAATGGAGTTAACGCAAATGGAATGGAATGGATTGGAATGGAATGGAATGGAATGGAATGGAATGGAATGGAATGAAATGCAATGGAATGGAGTGGTACGGAATGGAATGCATTGGAATGCAATGGAAAGTAATCAGCCCGAATGGAATGGAATGGAATGGAATGGAAAGGAAAGGAATCATCCCGAATGGAATGGAATGGAGGGGAATGGAATGGAATGGAATGGAATGGAATGCAATGGAATGGAGTGGAACAGAATGGAATGCAATGTAATGGAATGGAATGGAATCAGCCCGAATGGAATGGAATGGAATGCAATGTAATAAACCCGAGAGGAAAGGACTGGAATGGAAAGGAATGGAATGGAATGGAAAGGAGTGGAATGGAAAGGAATGGAATGGAATGGAAAAGAATGGAATGGAATTAACCCGAATGGAATGGAATGAATGCAATGTAACATAAAGGAATCACCGCTTGTGGAATAGAACGAAAAGGAATGGAATGGAATGGAATGGAATGGAATGGAATAGAATGGAATGAAATGGAATGGAATACAATGGAATGGAATGGAATGGAATCTAATCAACCAGAACGGAATGGAATAGAATTGAATGGAATGGAATGGAATGGAATAAACCCGAATGTAATGGAATGGAATGGAATGGAATGGATTGGCATGGAACCAAACCGAGTGGAATGGAATGAAAAATTTTTGAATGTAATGTAATTTAAAGGAATGGAATGGAATCAACCCGAGTGGAATGGAATGGAATGAAATGGAATGCAATGGAATCAACCCGAATGGAATGGAATGGAATGGAAAGGAGTGGAATGGAATCAACACGAATGGAATGGAATGGAATGGAATGGAGTGGAGTGGAATGGAATGGAATGGAATGGAATGGAATTAACCCGAATGGAATGGAATGTAACGGAATGAAAAGGAGTGAAATGGAATCAACACAAATGGAATGGAATGGAACGGAATGGAATGGAATCAACCCGAATGAAATGTAATGGAACAGAATGGAATGGAATGGAATACAATCAACCCGAATGGAGTGGAATTGTACGGAATGGAATGGAATGGAATGGTATCAACGAGTATGGAATGGAATGCAATGGAATGGAATGGAATGGAATTAACCCAAATCGAATGGAATGGAACGGAATGGAAAAGAAAGGAATGGAATCAAACAGAATGCAATGGAATGGAACGGAATTGAATGGCATGGAATGGAATCAACCCGAATGGAATGGAATGGAACGGAAAGAAATGGAATGGAATGGAATCAAACCGAATGCAATGGAATGGAACGGAATAAAATGGAATGGAATGGAATCACCCCGAACGAAATGGCAAGGTACGGAATGGAATGGAGTGGAATCAACACGAATGGAATGGAATGGAATGGAATGGAATGGAATCAACACGAATGGAATGGAATGGAATGGAATGGAATGGAATGGAATCAACACGTATGTAATGGAATAGAATGGAATGGAATGGAATGGAATGGAATGGAATGGAATGGAATGGAATGGAATGGAATAAACCCGAATGGAATGGAATGGAATGGAATGGAATGAAATGGAATGGAATGGAATGAAATTGAAGGGAATGGAATTCAATGGAATGGAATGGAATGGAGTCAATCCGAACGGAATGGAATGGCATTGGATGGAATTGAATCAACCCGAATGGAATGGAATGGAATGGAATGGAATGGAATGAAATGGAATGGAATGGTATGGAATGGAATGGAGTCAACCGTAGTGAAATGCAATGGAATGGAATGGAAAGGAATGGAATCAAACAGAATGGAATGGAATGGAAAGAAATGGAATGGAATGGAAAGGAATAAACCCGAATGGAATGGAATGGAATGGCATCAACCCGAATGGAATGGAATGGAATGGTATGCAATGGAGTCATCACGAATGGAATCGAATGGAACGGAATGGAATTTAATGGAAAGGTATGGAATGGAATCAACACGATTGGAATGGAATGGAAAGGAATGGAATTGAATGTTATGGAATGGAATCAACCCAAATGGAATGGAATGGAAAGGAAAGGAATGCAATGGAATGGAAGGCAACGGAATCAACCAGAATGGAATGGAATGGAATGCAATGGCATGGAATCAACACAATTGGAATGGAATGGAATGGAATGGAATGGAATGGAATGGAATGGAATGGAATCAACCCGAATGGAATGGAAGGGAATGGAATGGAATGGAGTCAACCGGAATGGGATGGAATGGAATGGAATCAACCTGAATGGAATGGAATGGAATGGAATGGAATATAATGGAATGGAAAGGATTGGAATGGAATCAACCCGAATGGAATGGAATGGAATGGAATGGAATGGAATGGAATGCAATGCAATGGAATGACATTGAAGGGAATGGAATGCAATGGAATGGAATGGAATGGAATCAACCCGAATGGAATGGAATGGCATTGGATGGAATGGAATCAACCCGAATGGAATGGAATGGAATGAAATGGAATGAAATGGAATGGAATGGTATGGAATGGAATGGAGTCAACCGTAATGGAATGCAATGGAATGCAATGGAAAGGAATGGAATCAAACAGAATTGAATGGAATGGAAAGAAATGAAATGGAATGGAAAGGAATAAACCCGAATGGAATTGAATGGAATGGAATGGAACGGCATCAACCCGAAGGGAATGGAATGGAATGGTATGTAATGGAGTCAACACGAATGGAATCGAATGGAACGGAATGGAATTTAATGGAAAGGTATGGAATGGAATCAACTGCATTGGAATGGAATGGAAAGGAATGGAATTTAATGGAAAGTTATGGAATGGAATCAACTGCATTGGAATGGAATGGAAAGGAATGGAATTGAATGTTATGGAATGGAATCAACACGAATGGAATGTAATGGAATGGAATGCAATGGAATGGAATGGAATGGGGTCAACCCTAATAGAATGGAATGGAATGGAATGCAATGCAATGGAATGGAATGCAATGGAATAGAATCAACCGAATGTAATTTAATGTAATGGAATGGAATGCAACGGAATCAACCAGAATGGAATGGAATGGAATGCAATGGCATGGAATCAACACAAATGGAATGGAATGGAATGGAATGGAATGGAATGGAATGGAATGGAATCAACCCGAATGGAATGGAAGGGAATGGAATGGATTGGAGTCAACCGGAATGGGATGGAATGGAATGGAATCAACCTGAATGGAATGGAATGGAATGGAATGGAATATAATGGAATGGAAAGGATTGGAATGGAATCAACCCGAATGGAATGGAATGGAATGGAATGGAATGGAATGGAATGCAATGCAATGGAAAGACATTGAAGGGAATGGAATGCAATGGAATGGAATGGAATGGAATCAACCCGAATGGAATGGAATGGCAGTGGATGGAATGGAATCAACCCGAATGGAATGGAATGGAATGAAATGGAATGAAATGGAATGGAATGGTATGGAATGGAATGGAGTCAACCGTAATGGAATGCAATGGAATTCAATGGAAAGGAATGGAATCAAACAGAATTGAATGGAATGGAAAGAAATGAAATGGAATGGAAAGGAATAAACCCGAATGGAATTGAATGGAATGGAATGGAACGGCATCAAACCGAATGGAATGGAATGGAATGGTATGTAATGGAGTCAACACGAATGGAATCGAATAGAACGGAATGGAATTTAATGGAAAGGTATGGAATGGAATCAACTGCATTGGAATGGAATGGAAAGGAATGGAATTTAATGGAAAGTTATGGAATGGAATCAACTGCATTGGAATGGAATGGAAAGGAATGGAATTGAATGTTATGGAATGGAATCAACCCGAATGGAATGTAATGGAATGGAATGCAATGGAATGGAATGGAATGGGGTCAACCCTAATAGAATGGAATGGAATGGAATGCAATGGAATGCAATGCAATGGAATGGAATGCAATGGAATAGAATCAACCGAATGTAATTTAATGTAATGGAATGGAATGCAACGGAATCAACCAGAATGGAATGGAATGGAATGCAATGGCATGGAAACAACACAAATGGAATGGAATGGAATGGAATGGAATCAACCCGAATGGAATGGAAGGGAATGGAATGGATTGGAGTCAACCGGAATGGGATGGAATGGAATGGAATCAACATGAATGGAATGGAATGGAATGGAATGGAATATAATGGAATGGAAAGGATTGGAATGCAATCAACCCGAATGGAATGGAATGGAATGGAATGGAAAGGAATGTAATGGAATTGAATGGAATGCAATGGAATGGAATGTAACGGAATGGAATGCAATGGAATGGAATGGAATGGAATCAATCCGAAGGGAATGAAATGGAATGGAATGCAATCAGACCGCATGGAAGGGAATGGAATGGAAAAGAATGGAGTTAACGCAAATGGAATGGAATGGATTGGAATGGAATGGAATGGAATGGAATGGAATGGAATGAAATGCAATGGAATGGAGTGGTACGGAATGGAATGCATTGGAATGCAATGGAATGTAATCAGCCCGAATGGAATGGAATGGAATGGAATGGAAAGGAAAGGAATCATCCCGAATGGAATGGAATGGAGGGGAATGGAATGGAATGGAATGGAATGCAATGGAATGGAGTGGAACAGAATGGAATGCAATGTAATGGAATGGAATGGAATCAGCCCGAATGGAATGGAATGGAATGCAATGTAATAAACCCGAGAGGAATGGACTGGAATGGAAAGGAATGGAAAGAAATGGAAAGGAGTGGAATGGAAAGCAATGGAATGGAATGGAAAAGAATGGAATGGAATTAACCCGAGTGGAATGGAATGAATGCAATGTAACATAAAGGAATCAACGCTTGTGGAATAGAACGAAAAGGAAAGGAATGGAATGGAATGGAATGGAATGGAATAGAATGGAATGAAATGGAATGGAATACAATGGAATGGAATGGAATGGAATCTAATCAACCGGAACGGAATGGAATAGAATTGAATGGAATGGAATGCAATAAACCCGAATGTAATGTAATGGAATGGAATGGAATGGAATGGAATGGAATGGAATGGAATGGAATGGAATGGCATGGAACCAAACCGAGTGGAATGGAATGAAAGGTTTTGGAATGCAATGTAATTTAAAGGAATGGAATGGAATCAACCCGAGTGGAATGGAATGGAATGAAATGGAATGCAATGGAATCAACCCGAATGGAATGGAATGGAATGGAATGGAGTGGAATGGAATCAACACGAATGGAATGGAATGGAATGGAATGGAATGGAGTGGAGTGGAATGGAATGGAATCAACCCGAATGGAATCGGATGGAACGGAATGGAATGGACTGGAATCCACACGAATGGAATGGAATGGAATGGAATGGAATCAACTCAAATGGAATGGAATGGATTGGAATGGAATGGAATGGTATCAACCCAAAAGGAATGGAATGGAATGGAATGGAATGAATTGGAGTGGAATAGAATGGAATCAACTCGAATGGAATGGAATGGAATTGAATGGAATGGAATGGAATCAACCCGAATGAAATGGAAAGCAATGTAATGTAATGGAATGGAATGGATTGGAATAGAATCAACCCGAATGGAATGGAATGGAACGGAACGGAATGGAATGGAATGGAATGGAATGAAATCAACCAGAATGGAATGGAATGGAATGGAATGGAATGGAATGGAATGGAATGGAATCAACCCGAATGGAATGGAATGGAAAGGAATGGAATGGAGTGGAATGGAGTGGAATGGAATCAAACAGAATGGAATGAAATGGAATGGAATGAAATGGAACGGAATGGCGTCATCCCGAATGGAATGAAATGGAATGGAACGGAATGGAATAAACCCGAATGGAATGGAATGTAACGGAATGAAAAGGAGTGAAATGGAATCAACCCAAATGGAATGGAATGGAACGGAATGGAATGGAATGGAATGGAATCAACTAGAATGGAATGGAATGGAACAGAATGGAATGGAATGGAATACAATCAACCCGAATGGAATGGAATTGTACGGAATGGAATGGAATGGAATGGTATCAACAAGAATGGAATGGAATGCAATGGAATAGAATGGAATGGAATCAACCCAAATCGAATGGAATGGAACGGAATGGAAAAGAAAAGAATGGAATCAAACAGAATGCGATAGAATGGAACGGAATGGAATGGAATGGAATGGAATCAACCCGAATGGAATGGAATGGAACGGAAAGAAGTGGAATGGAATGGAATCAATCCGAATGAAATGGAATGGAACGGAATAAAATGGAATGGAATTGAATCAACCCGAAAGAAATGGCATGGTACGGAATGGAATGGAATGGAATGGAATCAACACGAATGGAATGGAATGGAATGGAATGGAATCAACCCGAATGGAATGGGATATAATGGAATGGAATGGAATGGAATGCAATGGAATGCAATGGAATAAACCCGAATGGAATGGAATGGAATGGAATGGAATGGAATGGAGTGCAATGGAATGAAATTGAAGGGAATGGAATGCAATGGAATGGAATGGAATGGAATCAACCGGAATGGAATGGAATGGCATTGGATGGAATGGAATCAACCCGAATGGAATGGAATGGAATGAAATGGAATGAAATGGAAAGGAATGGTATGGAAAGGAATGGAGTCAACCGTAATGGAATGCAATGGAATGGAATGGAAAGCAATGGAATCAAAGAGAATTGAATGGAATGGAAAGAAATGAAATGGAATGGAAAGGAATAAAGCCGAATGGAATTGAATGGAATGGAAAGGAACGGCCTCAACCCGAATGGAATGGAATGCAATGGTATGTAATGGAGTCAACACGAATGGAATCGAATGGAACGGAATGGAATTTAATGGAAAGGTATGGAATGGAATCAACAGGATTGGAATGGAATGGAAAGGAATGGAATTGAATGTTATGGAATGGAATCAACCCGAATGGGATGGAATGGAATGGAATGCAATGGAATGGAATGGAATGGAGTCAACCCAAATAGAATGGAATGGAATGGAATGCAATGGAATGGAATGCAATGGAATGGAATGCAATGGAATAGAATCAACCGAATGTAATTTAATGTAATGGAATGGAATGCAACGGAATCAACCAGAATGGAATGGAATGGAATGCAATGGCATGGAATCAACACAATGGAATGGAATGGAATGGAATGGAATGGAATGGAATGGAAGCAAACCGAATGGAATGGAAGGGAATGGAATGGAATGTAGTCAACCGGAATGAGATGGAATGGAATGGAATCAACCTGATTGGAATGGAATGGAATGGAATGGAATATAATGGAATGGAAAGGATTGGAATGGAATCAACCCGAATGGAATGGAATGGAATGGAATGGATTGGAAAGGAATGTAATGGAATGGAATGGAATGGAATGCAATGGAATGGAATGTAACGGAATGGAATGCAATGGAATGGAATGGAATGGAATCAATCTGAAGGGAAAGGAATGGAATGGAATGGAATGGAATCAGAGAGAATGGAAGGGAATGGAATGGAAAAGAATGGAGTTAACTCAAATGGAATGGAATGGATTGGAATGGAAGGGAATGAAATGCAATGGAATGGAGTGGAACGGAATGGAATGCATTGGAATGCAATGGAATGTAATCAGCCCGAATGGAATGGAATGGAATGGAAAGGAATGGAATGGAAAGGAATGAAATGGAATAGAAAAGAATGGAATGGATTCAACCCGCGTGGAATGGAATGAGTGCAGTGAAATAGAAAGGAATCAACCCTAGTGGAATAGAACGGAAAGGAAAGGAATGGAATGGAATGGAATGGAATGGAATGGAATGGAATGGAATGGAATCAACCTGAATGGAATGGAAAGGAATGGACTCAACCCAAAAGGAATGGAATATAATGGAATGGAATGGAATGGAATGGAATGGAATGGAATGGAATGGAATGGAATGGAATGGAATGGAATGGAATGGAATCAACCTGAATGGAATGGAATTGAATGGAATGGAATCAACACGAATGGAATGGAATTGAATGGAATGGAATGGAATCAACCAGAATGGAATGGAATGGAATCTATTTTAATGGAATGGAAAGGAATGGAATGGAATCAACCAGAATGGAATGGCATGTAATGGAATGGAATTGAATGGTATGGAATGCAATGGAATGGAATGGAGTCAACACGAATGGAATGTAATTGAATGGAATGGCATGGAATAGAATGGAGTGGAATAGATTGTAATCAACCAGAAGGTAAAGGATTTGAATGGAACGGAATCAACCCGAATGGAATGGAATGGAATGGAATTGCAGGGAATGGAACGGAATCAACCAGAATGGATTGGAATGGAATGGAATGGAATGGAATGAAATGGAATGGAATAAACCCGAATGGAATGGAATGGAATGGAATGGAATGGAATTAACCCGAATGGAATGCAATGGAATGAAATGGAATGGAATGGAATGGAATCGAATGGAATCAACCAGAATGGAATGGAATTCAATGGAATAGAATCAACACGAATGGATGGAAAGGAAAGTAATGGAATGGAATGGAATGGAATCAACCAGAATGGAATGGAATGGAATCGATTTTAACGGATTGGAAAGGAATGGAATGGAATCAACCCAAATGGAATGGCGTGGAATGCAATGGAATTGAATGGAAAGGAATGCAATAAAATGGAATGGGATCAACACGAATGGAATGGAATGGAATGGATTGGAATGGAATGGATTGGAATCAACCAGAATGTAATGGAATTGAATGGAATGGAATCAACCCGAATGGAATGGAATGGAATGCAATGGAATGAACCAGAATGGAATGGAATGGAATGGAATGGAATCAAAAAGAAAGTAATGGAATGGAACGGAAAGAACTGGAATCAACCAGAATGTAATGGAATTGAATGGAATGGAATCACCCCGAATGGAATGGAATGGAATGGAATGGAATGGAATGGAATGGAATCAACGGGAATTGAATGGAATGGAGTGTAATGGAATGGAATGGAATGGAATGGAATGAAATGGAATGGAATGGAATCAAACCGAATGGAATGGAATGGAATGCCATGGAATGGATTGGAACTAACCCGAATGGAATGGAGTGGAATGGAATGGAATGGAATGGAATGGAATGGAATAGAATGGAATGAAATGGAATGGAATACAATGGAATGGAATGGAATGGAATCTAATCAACCAGAACGGAATGGAATAGAATTGAATGGAGTGGAATGGAATGGAATAAACCCGAATGTAATGGAATGGAATGGAATGGAATGGAATGGAATGGATTGGCATGGAACCAAACCGAGTGGAATGGAATGAAAAATTTTTGAATGTAATGTAATTTAAAGGAATGGAATGGAATCAACCCGAGTGGAATGGAATGGAATGAAATGGAATGCAATGGAATCAACCCGAATGGAATGGAATGGAATGGAATGGAGTGGAATGGAATCAACACGAATGGAATGGAATGGAATGGAATGGAGTGGAGTGGAATGGAATGGAATGGAATGGAATGGAATTAACCCGAATGGAATGGAATGGAACGGAATGAAAAGGAGTGAAATGGAATCAACACAAATGGAATGGAATGGAACGGAATGGAATGGAATCAACCCGAATGAAATGTAATGGAACAGAATGGAATGGAATGGAATACAATCAACCCGAATGGAATGGAATTGTACGGAATGGAATGGAATGGAATGGTATCAACGAGTATGGAATGGAATGCAATGGAATGGAATGGAATGGAATTAACCCAAATCGAATGGAATGGAACGGAATGGAAAAGAAAGGAATGGAATCAAACAGAATGCAATGGAATGGAACGGAATTGAATGGCATGGAATGGAATCAACCCGAATGGAATGGAATGGAACGGAAAGAAATGGAATGGAATGGAATCAAACCGAATGCAATGGAATGGAACGGAATAAAATGGAATGGAATGGAATCAACCCGAACGAAATGGCATGGTACGGAATGGAATGGAGTGGAATCAACACGAATGGAATGGAATGGAATGGAATGGAATGGAATGGAATGGAATGGAATCAACACGAATGGAATGGAATGGAATGGAATGGAATGGAATGGAATGGAATCAACACGTATGTAATGGAATAGAATGGAATGGAATGGAATGGAATGGAATGGAATGGAATAAACCCGAATGGAATGGAATGGAATGGAATGGAATGAAATGGAATGGAATGGAATGAAATTGAAGGGAATGGAATTCAATGGAATGGAATGGAATGGAGTCAATCCGAACGGAATGGAATGGCATTGGATGGAATTGAATCAACCCGAATGGAATGGAATGGAATGGAATGGAATGAAATGGAATGGAATGGAATGGAATGGTATGGAATGGAATGGAGTCAACCGTAGTGAAATGCAATGGAATGGAATGGAAAGGAATGGAATCAAACAGAATGGAATGGAATGGAAAGAAATGGAATGGAATGGAAAGGAATAAACCCGAATGGAATGGAATGGAATGGCATCAACCCGAATGGAATGGAATGGAATGGTATGCAATGGAGTCATCACGAATGGAATCGAATGGAACGGAATGGAATTTAATGGAAAGGTATGGAATGGAATCAACACGATTGGAATGGAATGGAAAGGAACGGAATTGAATGTTATGGAATGGAATCAACCCAAATGGAATGGAATGGAGAGGAAAGGAATGCAATGGAATGGAAGGCAACGGAATCAACCAGAATGGAATGGAATGGAATGCAATGGCATGGAATCAACACAATTGGAATGGAATGGAATGGAATGGAATGGAATGGAATGGAATGGAATCAACCCGAATGGAATGGAAGGGAATGGAATGGAATGGAGTCAACCGGAATGGGATGGAATGGAATGGAATCAACCTGAATGGAATGGAATGGAATGGAATGGAATATAATGGAATGGAAAGGATTGGAATGGAATCAACCCGAATGGAATGGAATGGAATGGATTGGAATGGAATGGAATGCAATGCAATGGAATGACATTGAAGGGAATGGAATGCAATGGAATGGAATGGAATGGAATCAACCCGAATGGAATGGAATGGCATTGGATGGAATGGAATCAACCCGAATGGAATGGAATGGAATGAAATGGAATGAAATGGAATGGAATGGTATGGAATGGAATGGAGTCAACCGTAATGGAATGCAATGGAATGCAATGGAAAGGAATGGAATCAAACAGAATTGAATGGAATGGAAAGAAATGAAATGGAATGGAAAGGAATAAACCCGAATGGAATTGAATGGAATGGAATGGAACGGCATCAACCCGAAGGGAATGGAATGGAATGGTATGTAATGGAGTCAACACGAATGGAATCGAATGGAACGGAATGGAATTTAATGGAAAGGTATGGAATGGAATCAACTGCATTGGAATGGAATGGAAAGGAATGGAATTTAATGGAAAGTTATGGAATGGAATCAACTGCATTGGAATGGAATGGAAAGGAATGGAATTGAATGTTATGGAATGGAATCAACACGAATGGAATGTAATGGAATGGAATGCAATGGAATGGAATGGAATGGGGTCAACCCTAATAGAATGGAATGGAATGGAATGCAATGCAATGGAATGGAATGCAATGGAATAGAATCAACCGAATGTAATTTAATGTAATGGAATGGAATGCAACGGAATCAACCAGAATGGAATGGAATGGAATGCAATGGCATGGAATCAACACAAATGGAATGGAATGGAATGGAATGGAATGGAATGGAATGGAATGGAATCAACCCGAATGGAATGGAAGGGAATGGAATGGATTGGAGTCAACCGGAATGGGATGGAATGGAATGGAATCAACCTGAATGGAATGGAATGGAATGGAATGGAATATAATGGAATGGAAAGGATTGGAATGGAATCAACCCGAATGGAATGGAATGGAATGGAATGGAATGGAATGCAATGCAATGGAATGACATTGAAGGGAATGGAATGCAATGGAATGGAATGGAATGGAATCAACCCGAATGGAATGGAATGGCATTGGATGGAATGGAATCAACCCGAATGGAATGGAATGGAATGAAATGGAATGAAATGGAATGGAATGGTATGGAATGGAATGGAGTCAACCGTAATGGAATGCAATGGAATTCAATGGAAAGGAATGGAATCAAACAGAATTGAATGGAATGGAAAGAAATGAAATGGAATGGAAAGGAATAAACCCGAATGGAATTGAATGGAATGGAATGGAACGGCATCAACCCGAATGGAATGGAATGGAATGGTATGTAATGGAGTCAACACGAATGGAATCGAATAGAACGGAATGGAATTTAATGGAAAGGTATGGAATGGAATCAACTGCATTGGAATGGAATGGAAAGGAATGGAATTTAATGGAAAGTTATGGAATGGAATCAACTGCATTGGAATGGAATGGAAAGGAATGGAATTGAATGTTATGGAATGGAATCAACCCGAATGGAATGTAATGGAATGGAATGCAATGGAATGGAATGGAATGGGGTCAACCCTAATAGAATGGAATGGAATGGAATGCAATGGAATGCAATGCAATGGAATGGAATGCAATGGAATAGAATCAACCGAATGTAATTTAATGTAATGGAATGGAATGCAACGGAATCAACCAGAATGGAATGGAATGGAATGCAATGGCATGGAAACAACACAAATGGAATGGAATGGAATGGAATGGAATCAACCCGAATGGAATGGAAGGGAATGGAATGGATTGGAGTCAACCGGAATGGGATGGAATGGAATGGAATCAACATGAATGGAATGGAATGGAATGGAATGGAATATAATGGAATGGAAAGGATTGGAATGCAATCAACCCGAATGGAATGGAATGGAATGGAATGGAAAGGAATGTAATGGAATTGAATGGAATGCAATGGAATGGAATGTAACGGAATGGAATGCAATGGAATGGAATGGAATGGAATGGAATCAATCCGAAGGGAATGAAATGGAATGGAATGCAATCAGACCGCATGGAAGGGAATGGAATGGAAAAGAATGGAGTTAACGCAAATGGAATGGAATGGATTGGAATGGAATGGAATGGAATGGAATGGAATGGAATGAAATGCAATGGAATGGAGTGGTACGGAATGGAATGCATTGGAATGCAATGGAATGTAATCAGCCCGAATGGAATGGAATGGAATGGAATGGAAAGGAAAGGAATCATCCCGAATGGAATGGAATGGAGGGGAATGGAATGGAATGGAATGGAATGCAATGGAATGGAGTGGAACAGAATGGAATGCAATGTAATGGAATGGAATGGAATCAGCCCGAATGGAATGGAATGGAATGCAATGTAATAAACCCGAGAGGAATGGACTGGAATGGAAAGGAATGGAAAGAAATGGAAAGGAGTGGAATGGAAAGCAATGGAATGGAATGGAAAATAATGGAATGGAATTAACCCGAGTGGAATGGAATGAATGCAATGTAACATAAAGGAATCAACGCTTGTGGAATAGAACGAAAAGGAAATGAATGGAATGGAATGGAATGGAATGGAATAGAATGGAATGAAATGGAATGGAATACAATGGAATGGAATGGAATGGAATCTAATCAACCGGAACGGAATGGAATAGAATTGAATGGAATGGAATGGAATAAACCCGAATGTAATGGAATGGAATGGAATGGAATGGAATGGAATGGAATGGAATGGAATGGAATGGCATGGAACCAAACCGAGTGGAATGGAATGAAAGGTTTTGGAATGCAATGTAATTTAAAGGAATGGAATGGAATCAACCCGAGTGGAATGGAATGGAATGAAATGGAATGCAATGGAATCAACCCGAATGGAATGGAATGGAATGGAATGGAGTGGAATGGAATCAACACGAATGGAATGGAATGGAATGGAATGGAATGGAGTGGAGTGGAATGGAATGGAATCAACCCGAATGGAATCGGATGGAACGGAATGGAATGGACTGGAATCCACACGAATGGAATGGAATGGAATGGAATGGAATCAACTCAAATGGAATGGAATGGATTGGAATGGAATGGAATGGTATCAACCCAAAAGGAATGGAATGGAATGGAATGGAATGAATTGGAGTGGAATAGAATGGAATCAACTCGAATGGAATGGAATGGAATTGAATGGAATGGAATGGAATCAACCCGAATGAAATGGAAAGCAATGTAATGTAATGGAATGGAATGGATTGGAATAGAATCAACCCGAATGGAATGGAATGGAACGGAACGGAATGGAATGGAATGGAATGGAATGAAATCAACCAGAATGGAATGGAATGGAATGGAATGGAATGGAATGGAATGGAATGGAATCAACCCGAATGGAATGGAATGGAAAGGAATGGAATGGAGTGGAATGGAGTGGAATGGAATCAAACAGAATGGAATGAAATGGAATGGAATGAAATGGAACGGAATGGCGTCATCCCGAATGGAATGAAATGGAATGGAACGGAATGGAATAAACCCGAATGGAATGGAATGTAACGGAATGAAAAGGAGTGAAATGGAATCAACCCAAATGGAATGGAATGGAACGGAATGGAATGGAATGGAATGGAATCAACTAGAATGGAATGGAATGGAACAGAATGGAATGGAATGGAATACAATCAACCCGAATGGAATGGAATTGTACGGAATGGAATGGAATGGAATGGTATCAACAAGAATGGAATGGAATGCAATGGAATAGAATGGAATGGAATCAACCCAAATCGAATGGAATGGAACGGAATGGAAAAGAAAAGAATGGAATCAAACAGAATGCGATAGAATGGAACGGAATGGAATGGAATGGAATGGAATCAACCCGAATGGAATGGAATGGAACGGAAAGAAGTGGAATGGAATGGAATCAATCCGAATGAAATGGAATGGAACGGAATAAAATGGAATGGAATTGAATCAACCCGAAAGAAATGGCATGGTACGGAATGGAATGGAATGGAATGGAATCAACACGAATGGAATGGAATGGAATGGAATGGAATCAACCCGAATGGAATGGGATATAATGGAATGGAATGGAATGGAATGCAATGGAATGCAATGGAATAAACCCGAATGGAATGGAATGGAATGGAATGGAATGGAATGGAGTGCAATGGAATGAAATTGAAGGGAATGGAATGCAATGGAATGGAATGGAATGGAATCAACCGGAATGGAATGGAATGGCATTGGATGGAATGGAATCAACCCGAATGGAATGGAATGGAATGAAATGGAATGAAATGGAAAGGAATGGTATGGAAAGGAATGGAGTCAACCGTAATGGAATGCAATGGAATGGAATGGAAAGCAATGGAATCAAAGAGAATTGAATGGAATGGAAAGAAATGAAATGGAATGGAAAGGAATAAAGCCGAATGGAATTGAATGGAATGGAAAGGAACGGCCTCAACCCGAATGGAATGGAATGCAATGGTATGTAATGGAGTCAACACGAATGGAATCGAATGGAACGGAATGGAATTTAATGGAAAGGTATGGAATGGAATCAACAGGATTGGAATGGAATGGAAAGGAATGGAATTGAATGTTATGGAATGGAATCAACCCGAATGGGATGGAATGGAATGGAATGCAATGGAATGGAATGGAATGGAGTCAACCCAAATAGAATGGAATGGAATGGAATGCAATGGAATGGAATGCAATGGAATGGAATGCAATGGAATAGAATCAACCGAATGTAATTTAATGTAATGGAATGGAATGCAACGGAATCAACCAGAATGGAATGGAATGGAATGCAATGGCATGGAATCAACACAATGGAATGGAATGGAATGGAATGGAATGGAATGGAAGCAAACCGAATGGAATGGAAGGGAATGGAATGGAATGTAGTCAACCGGAATGAGATGGAATGGAATGGAATCAACCTGATTGGAATGGAATGGAATGGAATGGAATATAATGGAATGGAAAGGATTGGAATGGAATCAACCCGAATGGAATGGAATGGAATGGAATGGATTGGAAAGGAATGTAATGGAATGGAATGGAATGGAATGCAATGGAATGGAATGTAACGGAATGGAATGCAATGGAATGGAATGGAATGGAATCAATCTGAAGGGAAAGGAATGGAATGGAATGGAATGGAATCAGAGAGAATGGAAGGGAATGGAATGGAAAAGAATGGAGTTAACTCAAATGGAATGGAATGGATTGGAATGGAAGGGAATGAAATGCAATGGAATGGAGTGGAACGGAATGGAATGCATTGGAATGCAATGGAATGTAATCAGCCCGAATGGAATGGAATGGAATGGAAAGTAATGGAATGGAAAGGAATGAAATGGAATAGAAAAGAATGGAATGGATTCAACCCGCGTGGAATGGAATGAGTGCAGTGAAATAGAAAGGAATCAACCCTAGTGGAATAGAACGGAAAGGAATGGAATGGAATGGAATGGAATGGAATGGAATGGAATGGAATGGAATCAACCTGAATGGAATGGAAAGGAATGGACTCAACCCAAAAGGAATGGAATATAATGGAATGGAATGGAATGGAATGGAATGGAATCAACCTGAATGGAATGGAATTGAATGGAATGGAATCAACACGAATGGAATGGAATTGAATGGAATGGAATGGAATCAACCAGAATGGAATGGAATGGAATCTATTTTAATGGAATGGAAAGGAATGGAATGGAATCAACCAGAATGGAATGGCATGTAATGGAATGGAATTGTATGGTATGGAATGCAATGGAATGGAATGGAGTCAACACGAATGGAATGTAATTGAATGGAATGGCATGGAATAGAATGGAGTGGAATAGATTGTAACCAACCAGAAGGTAAAGGATTTGAATGGAACGGAATCAACCCGAATGGAATGGAATGGAATGGAATTGCAGGGAATGGAATGGAATCAACCAGAATGGATTGGAATGGAATGGAATGGAATGGAATGAAATGGAATGGAATAAACCCGAATGGAATGGAATGGAATGGAATGGAATGGAATTAACCCGAATGGAATGCAATGGAATGAAATGGAATGGAATGGAATGGAATCGAATGGAATCAACCAGAATGGAATGGAATTCAATGGAATAGAATCAACACGAATGGATGGAAAGGAAAGTAATGGAATGGAATGGAATGGAATCAACCAGAATGGAATGGAATGGAATCGATTTTAATGGATTGGAAAGGAATGGAATGGAATCAACCCAAATGGAATGGCGTGGAATGCAATGGAATTGAATGGAAAGGAATGCAATA
Organism: Pan paniscus; assembly: GCF_029289425.2. Classification (NCBI taxonomy): domain Eukaryota; kingdom Metazoa; phylum Chordata; class Mammalia; order Primates; family Hominidae; genus Pan; species Pan paniscus. The sequence goes on along the minus strand of NC_073261.2, from coordinate 37,629,426 downwards.
AAATGGAATGGAATCAACACGAATGGAATGGAATGGAATGGATTGGAATGGAATGGATTGGAATCAACCAGAATGTAATGGAATTGAATGGAATGGAATCAACCCGAATGGAATGGAATGGAATGCAATGGAATGAACCAGAATGGAATGGAATGGAATGGAATGGAATCAAAAAGAAAGTAATGGAATGGAACGGAAAGAACTGGAATCAACCAGAATGTAATGGAATTGAATGGAATGGAATCACCCCGAATGGAATGGAATGGAATGGAATGGAATGGAATGGAATGGAATGGAATCAACGGGAATTGAATGGAATGGAGTGTAATGGAATGGAATGGAATGGAATGGAATGAAATGGAATGGAATGGAATCAAACCGAACGGAATGGAATGGAATGCCATGGAATGGATTGGAACTAACCCGAATGGAATGGAGTGGAATGGAATGGAATGGAATGGAATGGAATGGAATAGAATGGAATGAAATGGAATGGAATACAATGGAATGGAATGGAATGGAATCTAATCAACCAGAACGGAATGGAATAGAATTGAATGGAATGGAATGGAATGGAATAAACCCGAATGTAATGGAATGGAATGGAATGGAATGGAATGGAATGGATTGGCATGGAACCAAACCGAGTGGAATGGAATGAAAAATTTTTGAATGTAATGTAATTTAAAGGAATGGAATGGAATCAACCCAAGTGGAATGGAATGGAATGAAATGGAATGCAATGGAATCAACCCGAATGGAATGGAATGGAATGGAATGGAGTGGAATGGAATCAACACGAATGGAATGGAATGGAATGGAATGGAGTGGAGTGGAATGGAATGGAATGGAATGGAATGGAATTAACCCGAATGGAATGGAATGGAACGGAATGAAAAGGAGTGAAATGGAATCAACACAAATGGAATGGAATGGAACGGAATGGAATGGAATCAACCCGAATGAAATGTAATGGAACAGAATGGAATGGAATGGAATACAATCAACCCGAATGGAATGGAATTGTACGGAATGGAATGGAATGGAATGGTATCAACGAGTATGGAATGGAATGCAATGGAATGGAATGGAATGGAATTAACCCAAATCGAATGGAATGGAACGGAATGGAAAAGAAAGGAATGGAATCAAACAGAATGCAATGGAATGGAACGGAATTGAATGGCATGGAATGGAATCAACCCGAATGGAATGGAATGGAACGGAAAGAAATGGAATGGAATGGAATCAAACCGAATGCAATGGAATGGAACGGAATAAAATGGAATGGAATGGAATCAACCCGAACGAAATGGCATGGTACGGAATGGAATGGAGTGGAATCAACACGAATGGAATGGAATGGAATGGAATGGAATGGAATGGAATGGAATCAACACGAATGGAATGGAATGGAATGGAATGGAATGGAATGGAATCAACACGTATGTAATGGAATAGAATGGAATGGAATGGAATGGAATGGAATGGAATGGAATGGAATGGAATAAACCCGAATGGAATGGAATGGAATGGAATGGAATGAAATGGAATGGAATGGAATGAAATTGAAGGGAATGGAATTCAATGGAATGGAATGGAATGGAGTCAATCCGAACGGAATGGAATGGCATTGGATGGAATTGAATCAACCCGAATGGAATGGAATGGAATGGAATGGAATGAAATGGAATGGAATGGAATGGAATGGTATGGAATGGAATGGAGTCAACCGTAGTGAAATGCAATGGAATGGAATGGAAAGGAATGGAATCAAACAGAATGGAATGGAATGGAAAGAAATGGAATGGAATGGAAAGGAATAAACCCGAATGGAATGGAATGGAATGGCATCAACCCGAATGGAATGGAATGGAATGGTATGCAATGGAGTCATCACGAATGGAATCGAATGGAACGGAATGGAATTTAATGGAAAGGTATGGAATGGAATCAACACGATTGGAATGGAATGGAAAGGAATGGAATTGAATGTTATGGAATGGAATCAACCCAAATGGAATGGAATGGAAAGGAAAGGAATGCAATGGAATGGAAGGCAACGGAATCAACCAGAATGGAATGGAATGGAATGCAATGGCATGGAATCAACACAATTGGAATGGAATGGAATGGAATGGAAAGGAATGGAATGGAATGGAATGGAATGGAATCAACCCGAATGGAATGGAAGGGAATGGAATGGAATGGAGTCAACCGGAATGGGATGGAATGGAATGGAATCAACCTGAATGGAATGGAATGGAATGGAATGGAATATAATGGAATGGAAAGGATTGGAATGGAATCAACCCGAATGGAATGGAATGGAATGGAATGGAATGGAATGGAATGCAATGCAATGGAATGACATTGAAGGGAATGGAATGCAATGGAATGGAATGGAATGGAATCAACCCGAATGGAATGGAATGGCATTGGATGGAATGGAATCAACCCGAATGGAATGGAATGGAATGAAATGGAATGAAATGGAATGGAATGGTATGGAATGGAATGGAGTCAACCGTAATGGAATGCAATGGAATGCAATGGAAAGGAATGGAATCAAACAGAATTGAATGGAATGGAAAGAAATGAAATGGAATGGAAAGGAATAAACCCGAATGGAATTGAATGGAATGGAATGGAACGGCATCAACCCGAAGGGAATGGAATGGAATGGTATGTAATGGAGTCAACACGAATGGAATCGAATGGAACGGAATGGAATTTAATGGAAAGGTATGGAATGGAATCAACTGCATTGGAATGGAATGGAAAGGAATGGAATTTAATGGAAAGTTATGGAATGGAATCAACTGCATTGGAATGGAATGGAAAGGAATGGAATTGAATGTTATGGAATGGAATCAACACGAATGGAATGTAATGGAATGGAATGCAATGGAATGGAATGGAATGGGGTCAACCCTAATAGAATGGAATGGAATGGAATGCAATGCAATGGAATGGAATGCAATGGAATAGAATCAACCGAATGTAATTTAATGTAATGGAATGGAATGCAACGGAATCAACCAGAATGGAATGGAATGGAATGCAATGGCATGGAATCAACACAAATGGAATGGAATGGAATGGAATGGAATGGAATGGAATGGAATGGAATGGAATCAACCCGAATGGAATGGAAGGGAATGGAATGGATTGGAGTCAACCGGAATGGGATGGAATGGAATGGAATCAACCTGAATGGAATGGAATGGAATGGATTGGAATATAATGGAATGGAAAAGATTGGAATGGAATCAACCCGAATGGAATGGAATGGAATGGAATGGAATGGAATGGAATGCAATGCAATGGAAAGACATTGAAGGGAATGGAATGCAATGGAATGGAATGGAATGGAATCAACCCGAATGGAATGGAATGGCATTGGATGGAATGGAATCAACCCGAATGGAATGGAATGGAATGAAATGGAATGAAATGGAATGGAATGGTATGGAATGGAATGGAGTCAACCGTAATGGAATGCAATGCAATTCAATGGAAAGGAATGGAATCAAACAGAATTGAATGGAATGGAAAGAAATGAAATGGAATGGAAAGGAATAAACCCGAATGGAATTGAATGGAATGGAATGGAACGGCATCAACCCGAATGGAATGGAATGGAATGGTATGTAATGGAGTCAACACGAATGGAATCGAATAGAACGGAATGGAATTTAATGGAAAGGTATGGAATGGAATCAACTGCATTGGAATGGAATGGAAAGGAATGGAATTTAATGGAAAGTTATGGAATGGAATCAACTGCATTGGAATGGAATGGAAAGGAATGGAATTGAATGTTATGGAATGGAATCAACCCGAATGGAATGTAATGGAATGGAATGCAATGGAATGGAATGGAATGGGGTCAACCCTAATAGAATGGAATGGAATGGAATGCAATGGAATGCAATGCAATGGAATGGAATGCAATGGAATAGAATCAACCGAATGTAATTTAATGTAATGGAATGGAATGCAACGGAATCAACCAGAATGGAATGGAATGGAATGCAATGGCATGGAAACAACACAAATGGAATGGAATGGAATGGAATGGAATGGAATGGAATGGAATGGAATCAACCCGAATGGAATGGAAGGGAATGGAATGGATTGGAGTCAACCGGAATGGGATGGAATGGAATGGAATCAACCTGAATGGAATGGAATGGAATGGAATGGAATATAATGGAATGGAAAGTTGGAATGCAATCAACCCGAATGGTATGGAATGGAATGGAATGGAAAGGAATGTAATGGAATTGAATGGAATGCAATGGAATGGAATGTAACGGAATGGAATGCAATGGAATGGAAAGGAATGGAATCAATCCGAAGGGAATGCAATGGAATGGAATGCAATCAGACCGCATGGAAGGGAATGGAATGGAAAAGAATGGAGTTAACGCAAATGGAATGGAATGGATTGGAATGGAATGGAATGGAATGGAATGGAATGGAATGAAATGCAATGCAATGGAGTGGTACGGAATGGAATGCATTGGAATGCAATGGAATGTAATCAGCCCGAATGGAATGGAATGGAATGGAATGGAAAGGAAAGGAATCATCCCGAATGGAATGGAATGGAGGGGAATGGAATGGAATGGAATGGAGTGGAATGGAATGCAATGGAATGGAGTGGAACAGAATGGAATGCAATGTAATGGAATGGAATGGAATCAGCCCGAATGGAATGGAATGGAATGCAATGTAATAAACCCGAGAGGAATGGACTGGAATGGAAAGGAATGGAAAGAAATGGAAAGGAGTGGAATGGAAAGCAATGGAATGGAATGGAAAAGAATGGAATGGAATTAACCCGAGTGGAATGGAATGAATGCAATGTAACATAAAGGAATCAACGCTTGTGGAATAGAACGAAAAGGAAAGGAATGGAATGGAATGGAATGGAATGGAATGGAATAGAATGGAATGAAATGGAATGGAATACAATGGAATGGAATGGAATGGAATCTAATCAACCGGAAAGGAATGGAATAGAATTGAATGGAATGGAATGGAATAAACCCGAATGTAATGGAATGGAATGGAATGGAATGGAATGGAATGGAATGGAATGGAATGGCATGGAACCAAACCGAGTGGAATGGAATGAAAGGTTTTGGAATGCAATGTAATTTAAAGGAATGGAATGGAATCAACCCGAGTGGAATGGAATGGAATGAAATGGAATGCAATGGAATCAACCCGAATGGAATGGAATGGAATGGAATGGAGTGGAATGGAATCAACACGAATGGAATGGAATGGAATGGAATGGAATGGAATGGAGTGGAGTGGAATGGAATGGAATCAACCCGAATGGAATCGGATGGAACGGAATGGAATGGACTGGAATCAACACGAATGGAATGGAATGGAATGGAATGGAATCAACTCAAATGGAATGGAATGGATTGGAATGGAATGGAATGGTATCAACCCAAAAGGAATGGAATGGAATGGAATGGAATGAATTGGAGTGGAATAGAATGGAATCAACTCGAATGGAATGGAATGGAATTGAATGGAATGGAATGGAATCAACCCGAATGAAATGGAAAGCAATGTAATGTAATGGAATGGAATGGATTGGAATAGAATCAACCCGAATGGAATGGAATGGAACGGAACGGAATGGAATGGAATGGAATGGAATGAAATCAACCAGAATGGAATGGAATGGAATGGAATGGAATTGAATGGAATCAACCCGAATGAAATGGAATGGAAAGGAATGGAATGGAGTGGAATGGAGTGGAATGGAATCAAACAGAATGGAATGAAATGGAATGGAATGAAATGGAATGGAATGGCGTCATCCCGAATGGAATGAAATGGAATGGAACGGAATGGAATAAACCCGAATGGAATGGAATGTAACGGAATGAAAAGGAGTGAAATGGAATCAACCCAAATGGAATGGAATGGAACGGAATGGAATGGAATGGAATGGAATCAACTAGAATGGAATGGAATGGAACAGAATGGAATGGAATGGAATACAATCAACCCGAATGGAATGGAATTGTACGGAATGGAATGGAATGGAATGGTATCAACAAGAATGGAATGGAATGCAATGGAATAGAATGGAATGGAATCAACCCAAATCGAATGGAATGGAACGGAATGGAAAAGAAAAGAATGGAATCAAACAGAATGCGATAGAATGGAACGGAATGGAATGGAATGGAATGGAATCAACCCGAATGGAATGGAATGGAACGGAAAGAAGTGGAATGGAATGGAATCAATCCGAATGAAATGGAATGGAACGGAATAAAATGGAATGGAATTGAATCAACCCGAAAGAAATGGCATGGTACGGAATGGAATGGAATGGAATGGAATCAACACGAATGGAATGGAATGGAATGGAATGGAATCAACCCGAATGGAATGGGATATAATGGAATGGAATGGAATGGAATGCAATGGAATGCAATGGAATAAACCCGAATGGAATGGAATGGAATGAAATGGAATGAAATGGAAAGGAATGGTATGGAAAGGAATGGAGTCAACCGTAATGGAATGCAATGGAATGGAATGGAAAGCAATGGAATCAAAGAGAATTGAATGGAATGGAAAGAAATGAAATGGAATGGAAAGGAATAAAGCCGAATGGAATTGAATGGAATGGAAAGGAACGGCCTCAACCCGAATGGAATGGAATGCAATGGTATGTAATGGAGTCAACACGAATGGAATCGAATGGAACGGAATGGAATTTAATGGAAAGGTATGGAATGGAATCAACAGGATTGGAATGGAATGGAAAGGAATGGAATTGAATGTTATGGAATGGAATCAACCCGAATGGGATGGAATGGAATGGAATGCAATGGAATGGAATGGAATGGAGTCAACCCAAATAGAATGGAATGGAATGGAATGCAATGGAATGGAATGCAATGGAATGGAATGCAATGGAATAGAATCAACCGAATGTAATTTAATGTAATGGAATGGAATGCAACGGAATCAACCAGAATGGAATGGAATGGAATGCAATGGCATGGAATCAACACAATGGAATGGAATGGAATGGAATGGAATGGAATGGAAGCAAACCGAATGGAATGGAAGGGAATGGAATGGAATGTAGTCAACCGGAATGAGATGGAATGGAATGGAATCAACCTGATTGGAATGGAATGGAATGGAATGGAATATAATGGAATGGAAAGGATTGGAATGGAATCAACCCGAATGGAATGGAATGGAATGGAATGGATTGGAAAGGAATGTAATGGAATGGAATGGAATGGAATGCAATGGAATGGAATGTAACGGAATGGAATGCAATGGAATGGAATGGAATGGAATCAATCTGAAGGGAAAGGAATGGAATGGAATGGAATGGAATCAGAGAGAATGGAAGGGAATGGAATGGAAAAGAATGGAGTTAACTCAAATGGAATGGAATGGATTGGAATGGAAGGGAATGAAATGCAATGGAATGGAGTGGAACGGAATGGAATGCATTGGAATGCATTGGAATGTAATCAGCCCGAATGGAATGGAATGGAATGGAAAGGAATGGAATGGAAAGGAATGAAATGGAATAGAAAAGAATGGAATGGATTCAACCCGCGTGGAATGGAATGAGTGCAGTGAAATAGAAAGGAATCAACCCTAGTGGAATAGAACGGAAAGGAATGGAATGGAATGGAATGGAATGGAATGGAATGGAATGGAATGGAATGGAATGGAATCAACCTGAATGGAATGGAAAGGAATGGACTCAACCCAAAAGGAATGGAATATAATGGAATGGAATGGAATGGAATGGAATGGAATGGAATGGAATGGAATGGAATGGAATGGAATCAACCTGAATGGAATGGAATTGAATGGAATGGAATCAACACGAATGGAATGGAATTGAATGGAATGGAATGGAATCAACCAGAATGGAATGGAATGGAATCTATTTTAATGGAATGGAAAGGAATGGAATGGAATCAACCAGAATGGAATGGCATGTAATGGAATGGAATTGAATGGTATGGAATGCAATGGAATGGAATGGAGTCAACACGAATGGAATGTAATTGAATGGAATGGCATGGAATAGAATGGAGTGGAATAGATTGTAATCAACCAGAAGGTAAAGGATTTGAATGGAACGGAATCAACCCGAATGGAATGGAATGGAATGGAATTGCAGGGAATGGAATGGAATCAACCAGAATGGATTGGAATGGAATGGAATGGAATGGAATGAAATGGAATGGAATAAACCCGAATGGAATGGAATGGAATGGAATGGAATGGAATGGAATGGAATGGAATTAACCCGAATGGAATGCAATGGAATGAAATGGAATGGAATGGAATGGAATCGAATGGAATCAACCAGAATGGAATGGAATTCAATGGAATAGAATCAACACGAATGGATGGAAAGGAAAGTAATGGAATGGAATGGAATGGAATCAACCAGAATGGAATGGAATGGAATCGATTTTAATGGATTGGAAAGGAATGGAATGGAATCAACCCAAATGGAATGGCGTGGAATGCAATGGAATTGAATGGAAAGGAATGCAATAAAATGGAATGGAATCAACACGAATGGAATGGAATGGAATGGATTGGAATGGAATGGATTGGAATCAACCCGAATGGAATGGAATGGAATGCAATGGAATGAACCAGAATGGAATGGAATGGAATGGAATGGAATCAAAAAGAAAGTAATGGAATGGAACGGAAAGAACTGGAATCAACCAGAATGTAATGGAATTGAATGGAATGGAATCACCCCGAATGGAATGGAATGGAATGGAATGGAATGGAATGGAATGGAATGGAATGGAATGGAATGGAATGGAATGGAATCAACGGGAATTGAATGGAATGGAGTGTAATGGAATGGAATGGAATGGAATGAAATGGAATGGAATGGAATCAAACCGAACGGAATGGAATGGAATGCCATGGAATGGATTGGAACTAACCCGAATGGAATGGAGTGGAATGGAATGGAATGGAATGGAACGGAATGGAATAGAATGGAATGAAATGGAATGGAATACAATGGAATGGAATGGAATGGAATCTAATCAACCAGAACGGAATGGAATAGAATTGAATGGAATGGAATGGAATGGAATAAACCCGAATGTAATGGAATGGAATGGAATGGAATGGAATGGAATGGAATGGAATGGATTGGCATGGAACCAAACCGAGTGGAATGGAATGAAAAATTTTTGAATGTAATGTAATTTAAAGGAATGGAATGGAATCAACCCGAGTGGAATGGAATGGAATGAAATGGAATGCAATGGAATCAACCCGAATGGAATGGAATGGAATGGAATGGAGTGGAATGGAATCAACACGAATGGAATGGAATGGAATGGAATGGAGTGGAGTGGAATGGAATGGAATGGAATGGAATGGAATTAACCCGAATGGAATGGAATGTAACGGAATGAAAAGGAGTGAAATGGAATCAACACAAATGGAATGGAATGGAACGGAATGGAATGGAATCAACCCGAATGAAATGTAATGGAACAGAATGGAATGGAATGGAATACAATCAACCCGAATGGAATGGAATTGTACGGAATGGAATGGAATGGAATGGTATCAACGAGTATGGAATGGAATGCAATGGAATGGAATGGAATGGAATTAACCCAAATCGAATGGAATGGAACGGAATGGAAAAGAAAGGAATGGAATCAAACAGAATGCAATGGAATGGAACGGAATTGAATGGCATGGAATGGAATCAACCCGAATGGAATGGAATGGAACGGAAAGAAATGGAATGGAATGGAATCAAACCGAATGCAATGGAATGGAACGGAATAAAATGGAATGGAATGGAATCAACCCGAACGAAATGGCATGGTACGGAATGGAATGGAGTGGAATCAACACGAATGGAATGGAATGGAATGGAATGGAATGGAATGGAATGGAATGGAATGGAATCAACACGAATGGAATGGAATGGAATGGAATGGAATGGAATGGAATCAACACGTATGTAATGGAATAGAATGGAATGGAATGGAATGGAATGGAATGAAATGGAATGGAATGGAATGAAATTGAAGGGAATGGAATTCAATGGAATGGAATGGAATGGAGTCAATCCGAACGGAATGGAATGGCATTGGATGGAATTGAATCAACCCGAATGGAATGGAATGGAATGGAATGGAATGAAATGGAATGGAATGGAATGGAATGGTATGGAATGGAATGGAGTCAACCGTAGTGAAATGCAATGGAATGGAATGGAAAGGAATGGAATCAAACAGAATGGAATGGAATGGAAAGAAATGGAATGGAATGGAAAGGAATAAACCCGAATGGAATGGAATGGAATGGCATCAACCCGAATGGAATGGAATGGAATGGTATGCAATGGAGTCATCACGAATGGAATCGAATGGAACGGAATGGAATTTAATGGAAAGGTATGGAATGGAATCAACACGATTGGAATGGAATGGAAAGGAATGGAATTGAATGTTATGGAATGGAATCAACCCAAATGGAATGGAATGGAAAGGAAAGGAATGCAATGGAATGGAAGGCAACGGAATCAACCAGAATGGAATGGAATGGAATGCAATGGCATGGAATCAACACAATTGGAATGGAATGGAATGGAATGGAAAGGAATGGAATGGAATGGAATGGAATGGAATCAACCCGAATGGAATGGAAGGGAATGGAATGGAATGGAGTCAACCGGAATGGGATGGAATGGAATGGAATCAACCTGAATGGAATGGAATGGAATGGAATGGAATATAATGGAATGGAAAGGATTGGAATGGAATCAACCCGAATGGAATGGAATGGAATGGAATGGAATGGAATGGAATGCAATGCAATGGAATGACATTGAAGGGAATGGAATGCAATGGAATGGAATGGAATGGAATCAACCCGAATGGAATGGAATGGCATTGGATGGAATGGAATCAACCCGAATGGAATGGAATGGAATGAAATGGAATGAAATGGAATGGAATGGTATGGAATGGAATGGAGTCAACCGTAATGGAATGCAATGGAATGCAATGGAAAGGAATGGAATCAAACAGAATTGAATGGAATGGAAAGAAATGAAATGGAATGGAAAGGAATAAACCCGAATGGAATTGAATGGAATGGAATGGAACGGCATCAACCCGAAGGGAATGGAATGGAATGGTATGTAATGGAGTCAACACGAATGGAATCGAATGGAACGGAATGGAATTTAATGGAAAGGTATGGAATGGAATCAACTGCATTGGAATGGAATGGAAAGGAATGGAATTTAATGGAAAGTTATGGAATGGAATCAACTGCATTGGAATGGAATGGAAAGGAATGGAATTGAATGTTATGGATTGGAATCAACCCGAATGGAATGTAATGGAATGGAATGCAATGGAATGGAATGGAATGGGGTCAACCCTAATAGAATGGAATGGAATGGAATGCAATGCAATGGAATGGAATGCAATGGAATAGAATCAACCGAATGTAATTTAATGTAATGGAATGGAATGCAACGGAATCAACCAGAATGGAATGGAATGGAATGCAATGGCATGGAATCAACACAAATGGAATGGAATGGAATGGAATGGAATGGAATGGAATGGAATGGAATGGAATGGAATCAACCCGAATGGAATGGAAGGGAATGGAATGGATTGGAGTCAACCGGAATGGGATGGAATGGAATGGAATCAACCTGAATGGAATGGAATGGAATGGAATGGAATATAATGGAATGGAAAAGATTGGAATGGAATCAACCCGAATGGAATGGAATGGAATGGAATGGAATGGAATGGAATGCAATGCAATGGAAAGACATTGAAGGGAATGGAATGCAATGGAATGGAATGGAATGGAATCAACCCGAATGGAATGGAATGGCATTGGATGGAATGGAATCAACCCGAATGGAATGGAATGGAATGAAATGGAATGAAATGGAATGGAATGGTATGGAATGGAATGGAGTCAACCGTAATGGAATGCAATGGAATTCAATGGAAAGGAATGGAATCAAACAGAATTGAATGGAATGGAAAGAAATGAAATGGAATGGAAAGGAATAAACCCGAATGGAATTGAATGGAATGGAATGGAACGGCATCAACCCGAATGGAATGGAATGGAATGGTATGTAATGGAGTCAACACGAATGGAATCGAATAGAACGGAATGGAATTTAATGGAAAGGTATGGAATGGAATCAACTGCATTGGAATGGAATGGAAAGGAATGGAATTTAATGGAAAGTTATGGAATGGAATCAACTGCATTGGAATGGAATGGAAAGGAATGGAATTGAATGTTATGGAATGGAATCAACCCGAATGGAATGTAATGGAATGGAATGCAATGGAATGGAATGGAATGGGGTCAACCCTAATAGAATGGAATGGAATGGAATGCAATGGAATGCAATGCAATGGAATGGAATGCAATGGAATAGAATCAACCGAATGTAATTTAATGTAATGGAATGGAATGCAACGGAATCAACCAGAATGGAATGGAATGGAATGCAATGGCATGGAAACAACACAAATGGAATGGAATGGAATGGAATGGAATGGAATGGAATGGAATGGAATCAACCCGAATGGAATGGAAGGGAATGGAATGGATTGGAGTCAACCGGAATGGGATGGAATGGAATGGAATCAACCTGAATGGAATGGAATGGAATGGAATGGAATATAATGGAATGGAAAGGATTGGAATGCAATCAACCCGAATGGAATGGAATGGAATGGAATGGAAAGGAATGTAATGGAATTGAATGGAATGCAATGGAATGGAATGTAACGGAATGGAATGCAATGGAATGGAAAGGAATGGAATCAATCCGAAGGGAATGAAATGGAATGGAATGCAATCAGACCGCATGGAAGGGAATGGAATGGAAAAGAATGGAGTTAACGCAAATGGAATGGAATGGATTGGAATGGAATGGAATGGAATGGAATGGAATGGAATGAAATGCAATGGAATGGAGTGGTACGGAATGGAATGCATTGGAATGCAATGGAATGTAATCAGCCCGAATGGAATGGAATGGAATGGAATGGAAAGGAAAGGAATCATCCCGAATGGAATGGAATGGAGGGGAATGGAATGGAATGGAATGGAGTGGAATGGAATGCAATGGAATGGAGTGGAACAGAATGGAATGCAATGTAATGGAATGGAATGGAATCAGCCCGAATGGAATGGAATGGAATGCAATGTAATAAACCCGAGAGGAATGGACTGGAATGGAAAGGAATGGAAAGAAATGGAAAGGAGTGGAATGGAAAGCAATGGAATGGAATGGAAAAGAATGGAATGGAATTAACCCGAGTGGAATGGAATGAATGCAATGTAACATAAAGGAATCAACGCTTGTGGAATAGAACGAAAAGGAAAGGAATGGAATGGAATGGAATGGAATGGAATGGAATAGAATGGAATGAAATGGAATGGAATACAATGGAATGGAATGGAATGGAATCTAATCAACCGGAAAGGAATGGAATAGAATTGAATGGAATGGAATGGAATAAACCCGAATGTAATGGAATGGAATGGAATGGAATGGAATGGAATGGAATGGAATGGAATGGAATGGCATGGAATCAAACCGAGTGGAATGGAATGAAAGGTTTTGGAATGCAATGTAATTTAAAGGAATGGAATGGAATCAACCCGAGTGGAATGGAATGGAATGAAATGGAATGCAATGGAATCAACCCGAATGGAATGGAATGGAATGGAATGGAGTGGAATGGAATCAACACGAATGGAATGGAATGGAATGGAATGGAATGGAATGGAGTGGAGTGGAATGGAATGGAATCAACCCGAATGGAATCGGATGGAACGGAATGGAATGGACTGGAATCAACACGAATGGAATGGAATGGAATGGAATGGAATCAACTCAAATGGAATGGAATGGATTGGAATGGAATGGAATGGTATCAACCCAAAAGGAATGGAATGGAATGGAATGGAATGAATTGGAGTGGAATAGAATGGAATCAACTCGAATGGAATGGAATGGAATTGAATGGAATGGAATGGAATCAACCCGAATGAAATGGAAAGCAATGTAATGTAATGGAATGGAATGGATTGGAATAGAATCAACCCGAATGGAATGGAATGGAACGGAACGGAATGGAATGGAATGGAATGGAATGAAATCAACCAGAATGGAATGGAATGGAATGGAATGGAATTGAATGGAATCAACCCGAATGAAATGGAATGGAAAGGAATGGAATGGAGTGGAATGGAGTGGAATGGAATCAAACAGAATGGAATGAAATGGAATGGAATGAAATGGAATGGAATGGCGTCATCCCGAATGGAATGAAATGGAATGGAACGGAATGGAATAAACCCGAATGGAATGGAATGTAACGGAATGAAAAGGAGTGAAATGGAATCAACCCAAATGGAATGGAATGGAACGGAATGGAATGGAATGGAATGGAATCAACTCGAATGGAATGGAATGGAACAGAATGGAATGGAATGGAATACAATCAACCCGAATGGAATGGAATTGTACGGAATGGAATGGAATGGAATGGTATCAACAAGAATGGAATGGAATGCAATGGAATAGAATGGAATGGAATCAACCCAAATCGAATGGAATGGAACGGAATGGAAAAGAAAAGAATGGAATCAAACAGAATGCGATAGAATGGAACGGAATGGAATGGAATGGAATGGAATCAACCCGAATGGAATGGAATGGAACGGAAAGAAGTGGAATGGAATGGAATCAATCCGAATGAAATGGAATGGAACGGAATAAAATGGAATGGAATTGAATCAACCCGAAAGAAATGGCATGGTACGGAATGGAATGGAATGGAATGGAATCAACACGAATGGAATGGAATGGAATGGAATGGAATCAACCCGAATGGAATGGGATATAATGGAATGGAATGGAATGGAATGCAATGGAATGCAATGGAATAAACCCGAATGGAATGGAATGGAATGGAATGGAATGGAATGGAATGGAGTGCAATGGAATGAAATTGAAGGGAATGGAATGCAATGGAATGGAATGGAATGGAATCAACCGGAATGGAATGGAATGGCATTGGATGGAATGGAATCAACCCGAATGGAATGGAATGGAATGAAATGGAATGAAATGGAAAGGAATGGTATGGAAAGGAATGGAGTCAACCGTAATGGAATGCAATGGAATGGAATGGAAAGCAATGGAATCAAAGAGAATTGAATGGAATGGAAAGAAATGAAATGGAATGGAAAGGAATAAAGCCGAATGGAATTGAATGGAATGGAAAGGAACGGCCTCAACCCGAATGGAATGGAATGCAATGGTATGTAATGGAGTCAACACGAATGGAATCGAATGGAACGGAATGGAATTTAATGGAAAGGTATGGAATGGAATCAACAGGATTGGAATGGAATGGAAAGGAATGGAATTGAATGTTATGGAATGGAATCAACCCGAATGGGATGGAATGGAATGGAATGCAATGGAATGGAATGGAATGGAGTCAACCCAAATAGAATGGAATGGAATGGAATGCAATGGAATGGAATGCAATGGAATGGAATGCAATGGAATAGAATCAACCGAATGTAATTTAATGTAATGGAATGGAATGCAACGGAATCAACCAGAATGGAATGGAATGGAATGCAATGGCATGGAATCAACACAATGGAATGGAATGGAATGGAATGGAATGGAATGGAATGGAAGCAAACCGAATGGAATGGAAGGGAATGGAATGGAATGTAGTCAACCGGAATGAGATGGAATGGAATGGAATCAACCTGATTGGAATGGAATGGAATGGAATGGAATATAATGGAATGGAAAGGATTGGAATGGAATCAACCCGAATGGAATGGAATGGAATGGAATGGATTGGAAAGGAATGTAATGGAATGGAATGGAATGGAATGCAATGGAATGGAATGTAACGGAATGGAATGCAATGGAATGGAATGGAATGGAATCAATCTGAAGGGAAAGGAATGGAATGGAATGGAATGGAATCAGAGAGAATGGAAGGGAATGGAATGGAAAAGAATGGAGTTAACTCAAATGGAATGGAATGGATTGGAATGGAAGGGAATGAAATGCAATGGAATGGAGTGGAACGGAATGGAATGCATTGGAATGCATTGGAATGTAATCAGCCCGAATGGAATGGAATGGAATGGAAAGGAATGGAATGGAAAGGAATGAAATGGAATAGAAAAGAATGGAATGGATTCAACCCGCGTGGAATGGAATGAGTGCAGTGAAATAGAAAGGAATCAACCCTAGTGGAATAGAACGGAAAGGAATGGAATGGAATGGAATGGAATGGAATGGAATGGAATGGAATGGAATGGAATGGAATCAACCTGAATGGAATGGAAAGGAATGGACTCAACCCAAAAGGAATGGAATATAATGGAATGGAATGGAATGGAATGGAATGGAATGGAATGGAATGGAATGGAATGGAATGGAATCAACCTGAATGGAATGGAATTGAATGGAATGGAATCAACACGAATGGAATGGAATTGAATGGAATGGAATGGAATCAACCAGAATGGAATGGAATGGAATCTATTTTAATGGAATGGAAAGGAATGGAATGGAATCAACCAGAATGGAATGGCATGTAATGGAATGGAATTGAATGGTATGGAATGCAATGGAATGGAATGGAGTCAACACGAATGGAATGTAATTGAATGGAATGGCATGGAATAGAATGGAGTGGAATAGATTGTAATCAACCAGAAGGTAAAGGATTTGAATGGAACGGAATCAACCCGAATGGAATGGAATGGAATGGAATTGCAGGGAATGGAATGGAATCAACCAGAATGGATTGGAATGGAATGGAATGGAATGGAATGAAATGGAATGGAATAAACCCGAATGGAATGGAATGGAATGGAATGGAATGGAATGGAATGGAATTAACCCGAATGGAATGCAATGGAATGAAATGGAATGGAATGGAATGGAATCGAATGGAATCAACCAGAATGGAATGGAATTCAATGGAATAGAATCAACACGAATGGATGGAAAGGAAAGTAATGGAATGGAATGGAATGGAATCAACCAGAATGGAATGGAATGGAATCGATTTTAATGGATTGGAAAGGAATGGAATGGAATCAACCCAAATGGAATGGCGTGGAATGCAATGGAATTGAATGGAAAGGAATGCAATAAAATGGAATGGAATCAACACGAATGGAATGGAATGGAATGGATTGGAATGGAATGGATTGGAATCAACCCGAATGGAATGGAATGGAATGCAATGGAATGAACCAGAATGGAATGGAATGGAATGGAATGGAATCAAAAAGAAAGTAATGGAATGGAACGGAAAGAACTGGAATCAACCAGAATGTAATGGAATTGAATGGAATGGAATCACCCCGAATGGAATGGAATGGAATGGAATGGAATGGAATGGAATGGAATGGAATGGAATCAACGGGAATTGAATGGAATGGAGTGTAATGGAATGGAATGGAATGGAATGGAATGAAATGGAATGGAATGGAATCAAACCGAACGGAATGGAATGGAATGCCATGGAATGGATTGGAACTAACCCGAATGGAATGGAGTGGAATGGAATGGAATGGAATGGAACGGAATGGAATAGAATGGAATGAAATGGAATGGAATACAATGGAATGGAATGGAATCTAATCAACCAGAACGGAATGGAATAGAATTGAATGGAATGGAATGGAATGGAATAAACCCGAATGTAATGGAATGGAATGGAATGGAATGGAATGGAATGGAATGGATTGGCATGGAACCAAACCGAGTGGAATGGAATGAAAAATTTTTGAATGTAATGTAATTTAAAGGAATGGAATGGAATCAACCCGAGTGGAATGGAATGGAATGAAATGGAATGCAATGGAATCAACCCGAATGGAATGGAATGGAATGGAATGGAGTGGAATGGAATCAACACGAATGGAATGGAATGGAATGGAATGGAGTGGAGTGGAATGGAATGGAATGGAATGGAATGGAATTAACCCGAATGGAATGGAATGTAACGGAATGAAAAGGAGTGAAATGGAATCAACACAAATGGAATGGAATGGAACGGAATGGAATGGAATCAACCCGAATGAAATGTAATGGAACAGAATGGAATGGAATGGAATACAATCAACCCGAATGGAATTGAATTGTACGGAATGGAATGGAATGGAATGGTATCAACGAGTATGGAATGGAATGCAATGGAATGGAATGGAATGGAATTAACCCAAATCGAATGGAATGGAACGGAATGGAAAAGAAAGGAATGGAATCAAACAGAATGCAATGGAATGGAACGGAATTGAATGGCATGGAATGGAATCAACCCGAATGGAATGGAATGGAACGGAAAGAAATGGAATGGAATGGAATCAAACCGAATGCAATGGAATGGAACGGAATAAAATGGAATGGAATGGAATCAACCCGAACGAAATGGCATGGTACGGAATGGAATGGAGTGGAATCAACACGAATGGAATGGAATGGAATGGAATGGAATGGAATGGAATGGAATGGAATGGAATCAACACGAATGGAATGGAATGGAATGGAATGGAATGGAATGGAATCAACACGTATGTAATGGAATAGAATGGAATGGAATGGAATGGAATGGAATGGAATGGAATGGAATAAACCCGAATGGAATGGAATGGAATGGAATGGAATGAAATGGAATGGAATGGAATGAAATTGAAGGGAATGGAATTCAATGGAATGGAATGGAATGGAGTCAATCCGAACGGAATGGAATGGCATTGGATGGAATTGAATCAACCCGAATGGAATGGAATGGAATGGAATGGAATGAAATGGAATGGAATGGAATGGAATGGTATGGAATGGAATGGAGTCAACCGTAGTGAAATGCAATGGAATGGAATGGAAAGGAATGGAATCAAACAGAATGGAATGGAATGGAAAGAAATGGAATGGAATGGAAAGGAATAAACCCGAATGGAATGGAATGGAATGGCATCAACCCGAATGGAATGGAATGGAATGGTATGCAATGGAGTCATCACGAATGGAATCGAATGGAACGGAATGGAATTTAATGGAAAGGTATGGAATGGAATCAACACGATTGGAATGGAATGGAAAGGAATGGAATTGAATGTTATGGAATGGAATCAACCCAAATGGAACGGAATGGAAAGGAAAGGAATGCAATGGAATGGAAGGCAACGGAATCAACCAGAATGGAATGGAATGGAATGCAATGGCATGGAATCAACACAATTGGAATGGAATGGAATGGAATGGAATGGAATGGAATGGAATGGAATGGAATCAACCCGAATGGAATGGAAGGGAATGGAATGGAATGGAGTCAACCGGAATGGGATGGAATGGAATGGAATCAACCTGAATGGAATGGAATGGAATGGAATGGAATATAATGGAATGGAAAGGATTGGAATGGAATCAACCCGAATGGAATGGAATGGAATGGAATGGAATGGAATGGAATGGAATGGAATGCAATGCAATGGAATGACATTGAAGGGAATGGAATGCAATGGAATGGAATGGAATGGAATCAACCCGAATGGAATGGAATGGCATTGGATGGAATGGAATCAACCCGAATGGAATGGAATGGAATGAAATGGAATGAAATGGAATGGAATTGTATGGAATGGAATGGAGTCAACCGTAATGGAATGCAATGGAATGCAATGGAAAGGAATGGAATCAAACAGAATTGAATGGAATGGAAAGAAATGAAATGGAATGGAAAGGAATAAACCCGAATGGAATTGAATGGAATGGAATGGAACGGCATCAACCCGAAGGGAATGGAATGGAATGGTATGTAATGGAGTCAACACGAATGGAATCGAATGGAACGGAATGGAATTTAATGGATAGGTATGGAATGGAATCAACTGCATTGGAATGGAATGGAAAGGAATGGAATTTAATGGAAAGTTATGGAATGGAATCAACTGCATTGGAATGGAATGGAAAGGAATGGAATTGAATGTTATGGAATGGAATCAACACGAATGGAATGTAATGGAATGGAATGCAATGGAATGGAATGGAATGGGGTCAACCCTAATAGAATGGAATGGAATGGAATGCAATGCAATGGAATGGAATGCAATGGAATAGAATCAACCGAATGTAATTTAATGTAATGGAATGGAATGCAACGGAATCAACCAGAATGGAATGGAATGGAATGCAATGGCATGGAATCAACACAAATGGAATGGAATGGAATGGAATGGAATGGAATGGAATCAACCCGAATGGAATGGAAGGGAATGGAATGGATTGGAGTCAACCGGAATGGGATGGAATGGAATGGAATCAACCTGAATGGAATGGAATGGAATGGAATGGAATATAATGGAATGGAAAGGATTGGAATGGAATCAACCCGAATGGAATGGAATGGAATGGAATGGAATGGAATGGAATGCAATGCAATGGAAAGACATTGAAGGGAATGGAATGCAATGGAATGGAATGGAATGGAATCAACCCGAATGGAATGGAATGGCATTGGATGGAATGGAATCAACCCGAATGGAATGGAATGGAATGAAATGGAATGAAATGGAATGGAATGGTATGGAATGGAATGGAGTCAACCGTAATGGAATGCAATGGAATTCAATGGAAAGGAATGGAATCAAACAGAATTGAATGGAATGGAAAGAAATGAAATGGAATGGAAAGGAATAAACCCGAATGGAATTGAATGGAATGGAATGGAACGGCATCAACCCGAATGGAATGGAATGGAATGGTATGTAATGGAGTCAACACGAATGGAATCGAATAGAACGGAATGGAATTTAATGGAAAGGTATGGAATGGAATCAACTGCATTGGAATGGAATGGAAAGGAATGGAATTTAATGGAAAGTTATGGAATGGAATCAACTGCATTGGAATGGAATGGAAAGGAATGGAATTGAATGTTATGGAATGGAATCAACCCGAATGGAATGTAATGGAATGGAATGCAATGGAATGGAATGGAATGGGGTCAACCCTAATAGAATGGAATGGAATGGAATGCAATGGAATGCAATGCAATGGAATGGAATGCAATGGAATAGAATCAACCGAATGTAATTTAATGTAATGGAATGGAATGCAACGGAATCAACCAGAATGGAATGGAATGGAATGCAATGGCATGGAAACAACACAAATGGAATGGAATGGAATGGAATGGAATGGAATGGAATGGAATGGAATCAACCCGAATGGAATGGAAGGGAATGGAATGGATTGGAGTCAACCGGAATGGGATGGAATGGAATGGAATCAACCTGAATGGAATGGAATGGAATGGAATGGAATATAATGGAATGGAAAGGATTGGAATGCAATCAACCCGAATGGAATGGAATGGAATGGAATGGAAACGAATGTAATGGAATTGAATGGAATGCAATGGAATGGAATGTAACGGAATGGAATGCAATGGAATGGAATGGAATGGAATCAATCCGAAGGGAATGAAATGGAATGGAATGCAATCAGACCTCATGGAAGGGAATGGAATGGAAAAGAATGGAGTTAACGCAAATGGAATGGAATGGATTGGAATGGAATGGAATGGAATGGAATGGAATGGAATGGAATGAAATCAATGGAATGGAGTGGTACGGAATG
Source organism: Pan paniscus (assembly GCF_029289425.2). Taxonomy (NCBI): domain Eukaryota; kingdom Metazoa; phylum Chordata; class Mammalia; order Primates; family Hominidae; genus Pan; species Pan paniscus. The sequence continues at coordinate 37,607,645 of NC_073261.2, read as the reverse complement.
GAATGCATTGGAATGCAATGGAATGTAATCAGCCCGAATGGAATGGAATGGAATGGAATGGAAAGGAAAGGAATCATCCCGAATGGAATGGAATGGAGGGGAATGGAATGGAATGGAATGGAATGGAATGGAATGCAATGGAATGGAGTGGAACAGAATGGAATGCAATGTAATGGAATGGAATGGAATCAACCCGAATGGAATGGAATGGAATGCAATGTAATAAACCCGAGAGGAATGGACTGGAATGGAAAGGAATGGAAAGAAATGGAAAGGAGTGGAATGGAAAGCAATGGAATGGAATGGAAAAGAATGGAATGGAATTAACCCGAGTGGAATGGAATGAATGCAATGTAACATAAAGGAATCAACGCTTGTGGAATAGAACGAAAAGGAAAGGAATGGAATGGAATGGAATGGAATGGAATGGAATAGAATGGAATGAAATGGAATGGAATACAATGGAATGGAATGGAATGGAATCTAATCAACCGGAAAGGAATGGAATAGAATTGAATGGAATGGAATGGAATAAACCCGAATGTAATGGAATGGAATGGAATGGAATGGAATGGAATGGAATGGAATGGAATGGCATGGAACCAAACCGAGTGGAATGGAATGAAAGGTTTTGGAATGCAATGTAATTTAAAGGAATGGAATGGAATCAACCCGAGTGGAATGGAATGGAATGAAATGGAATGCAATGGAATCAACCCGAATGGAATGGAATGGAATGGAATGGAGTGGAATGGAATCAACACGAATGGAATGGAATGGAATGGAATGGAATGGAATGGAATGGAGTGGAGTGGAATGGAATGGAATCAACCCGAATGGAATCGGATGGAACGGAATGGAATGGACTGGAATCAACACGAATGGAATGGAATGGAATGGAATGGAATCAACTCAAATGGAATGGAATGGATTGGAATGGAATGGAATGGTATCAACCCAAAAGGAATGGAATGGAATGGAATGGAATGAATTGGAGTGGAATAGAATGGAATCAACTCGAATGGAATGGAATGGAATTGAATGGAATGGAATGGAATCAACCCGAATGAAATGGAAAGCAATGTAATGTAATGGAATGGAATGGATTGGAATAGAATCAACCCGAATGGAATGGAATGGAACGGAACGGAATGGAATGGAATGGAATGGAATGAAATCAACCAGAATGGAATGTAATGTAATGAAATGGAATGGAATGGAATTGAATGGAATCAACCCGAATGGAATGGAATGGAAAGGAATGGAATGGAGTGGAATGGAGTGGAATGGAATCAAACAGAATGGAATGAAATGGAATGGAATGAAATGGAATGGAATGGCGTCATCCCGAATGGAATGAAATGGAATGGAACGGAATGGAATAAACCCGAATGGAATGGAATGTAACGGAATGAAAAGGAGTGAAATGGAATCAACCCAAATGGAATGGAATGGAACGGAATGGAATGGAATGGAATGGAATCAACTCGAATGGAATGGAATGGAACAGAATGGAATGGAATGGAATACAATCAACCCGAATGGAATGGAATTGTACGGAATGGAATGGAATGGAATGGTATCAACAAGAATGGAATGGAATGCAATGGAATAGAATGGAATGGAATCAACCCAAATCGAATGGAATGGAACGGAATGGAAAAGAAAAGAATGGAATCAAACAGAATGCGATAGAATGGAACGGAATGGAATGGAATGGAATGGAATCAACCCGAATGGAATGGAATGGAACGGAAAGAAGTGGAATGGAATGGAATCAATCCGAATGAAATGGAATGGAACGGAATAAAATGGAATGAAATTGAATCAACCCGAAAGAAATGGCATGGTACGGAATGGAATGGAATGGAATGGAATCAACACGAATGGAATGGAATGGAATGGAATGGAATCAACCCGAATGGAATGGGATATAATGGAATGGAATGGAATGGAATGCAATGGAATGCAATGGAATAAACCCGAATGGAATGGAATGGAATGGAATGGAATGGAATGGAATGGAGTGCAATGGAATGAAATTGAAGGGAATGGAATGCAATGGAATGGAATGGAATGGAATCAACCGGAATGGAATGGAATGGCATTGGATGGAATGGAATCAACCCGAATGGAATGGAATGGAATGAAATGGAATGAAATGGAAAGGAATGGTATGGAAAGGAATGGAGTCAACCGTAATGGAATGCAATGGAATGGAATGGAAAGCAATGGAATCAAAGAGAATTGAATGGAATGGAAAGAAATGAAATGGAATGGAAAGGAATAAAGCCGAATGGAATTGAATGGAATGGAAAGGAACGGCCTCAACCCGAATGGAATGGAATGCAATGGTATGTAATGGAGTCAACACGAATGGAATCGAATGGAACGGAATGGAATTTAATGGAAAGGTATGGAATGGAATCAACAGGATTGGAATGGAATGGAAAGGAATGGAATTGAATGTTATGGAATGGAATCAACCCGAATGGGATGGAATGGAATGGAATGCAATGGAATGGAATGGAATGGAGTCAACCCAAATAGAATGGAATGGAATGGAATGCAATGGAATGGAATGCAATGGAATGGAATGCAATGGAATAGAATCAACCGAATGTAATTTAATGTAATGGAATGGAATGCAACGGAATCAACCAGAATGGAATGGAATGGAATGCAATGGCATGGAATCAACACAATGGAATGGAATGGAATGGAATGGAATGGAATGGAAGCAAACCGAATGGAATGGAAGGGAATGGAATGGAATGTAGTCAACCGGAATGAGATGGAATGGAATGGAATCAACCTGATTGGAATGGAATGGAATGGAATGGAATATAATGGAATGGAAAGGATTGGAATGGAATCAACCCGAATGGAATGGAATGGAATGGAATGGATTGGAAAGGAATGTAATGGAATGGAATGGAATGGAATGCAATGGAATGGAATGTAACGGAATGGAATGCAATGGAATGGAATGGAATGGAATCAATCTGAAGGGAAAGGAATGGAATGGAATGGAATGGAATCAGAGAGAATGGAAGGGAATGGAATGGAAAAGAATGGAGTTAACTCAAATGGAATGGAATGGATTGGAATGGAAGGGAATGAAATGCAATGGAATGGAGTGGAACGGAATGGAATGCATTGGAATGCAATGGAATGTAATCAGCCCGAATGGAATGGAATGGAATGGAAAGGAATGGAATGGAAAGGAATGAAATGGAATAGAAAAGAATGGAATGGATTCAACCCGCGTGGAATGGAATGAGTGCAGTGAAATAGAAAGGAATCAACCCTAGTGGAATAGAACGGAATGGAATGGAATGGAATGGAATGGAATGGAATGGAATGGAATGGAATGGAATCAACCTGAATGGAATGGAAAGGAATGGACTCAACCCAAAAGGAATGGAATATAATGGAATGGAATGGAATGGAATGGAATGGAATGGAATGGAAAGGAATGGAATGGAATGGAATGGAATCAACCTGAATGGAATGGAATTGAATGGAATGGAATCAACACGAATGGAATGGAATTGAATGGAATGGAATGGAATCAACCAGAATGGAATGGAATGGAATCTATTTTAATGGAATGGAAAGGAATGGAATGGAATCAACCAGAATGGAATGGCATGTAATGGAATGGAATTGAATGGTATGGAATGCAATGGAATGGAATGGAGTCAACACGAATGGAATGTAATTGAATGGAATGGCATGGAATAGAATGGAGTGGAATAGATTGTAATCAACCAGAAGGTAAAGGATTTGAATGGAACGGAATCAACCCGAATGGAATGGAATGGAATGGAATTGCAGGGAATGGAATGGAATCAACCAGAATGGATTGCAATGGAATGGAATGGAATGGAATGAAATGGAATGGAATAAACCCGAATGGAATGGAATGGAATGGAATGGAATGGAATTAACCCGAATGGAATGCAATGGAATGAAATGGAATGGAATGGAATGGAATCGAATGGAATCAACCAGAATGGAATGGAATTCAATGGAATAGAATCAACACGAATGGATGGAAAGGAAAGTAATGGAATGGAATGGAATGGAATCAACCAGAATGGAATGGAATGGAATCGATTTTAATGGATTGGAAAGGAATGGAATGGAATCAACCCAAATGGAATGGCGTGGAATGCATTGGAATTGAATGGAAAGGAATGCAATAAAATGGAATGGAATCAACACGAATGGAATGGAATGGAATGGATTGGAATGGAATGGATTGGAATCAACCAGAATGTAATGGAATTGAATGGAATGGAATCAACCCGAATGGAATGGAATGGAATGCAATGGAATGAACCAGAATGGAATGGAATGGAATGGAATGGAATCAAAAAGAAAGTAATGGAATGGAACGGAAAGAACTGGAATCAACCAGAATGTAATGGAATTGAATGGAATGGAATCACCCCGAATGGAATGGAATGGAATGGAATGGAATGGAATGGAATGGAATGGAATCAACGGGAATTGAATGGAATGGAGTGTAATGGAATGGAATGGAATGGAATGGAATGAAATGGAATGGAATGGAATCAAACCAAACGTAATGGAATGGAATGCCATGGAATGGACTGGAACTAACCCGAATGGAATGGAGTGGAATGGAATGGAATGGAATGGAATGGAATGTCATGGAATGCAATAGAATGGAATGAAATGGAATGGAATCGAATGGAATCAACCCGAATGGAATGGAATGGAATGGAATGGAATGGAATAAACCCGAATGGAATGAAATGGAATGGAATGGAATGGAGTGGAAACAACCTGAATGGAATGGAATTTAATGGAATGGAATCAACCCGAATGGAATGGAAAGGAACGAAATGGAATGGTATGGAATTAAATGGAATGGAATCAACCCGAGTGGAATTGAATGGAATGGAATGGAATGGAATGGAATGGAATGGAATCAAACCGAATGGAATGGAATGGAATGGAAAGGAATCAACCAGAATGGAATAGAAATGAATGGAATGGAATCAACCCGAATGGAATGGAATGGAATGAAATGGAATGGAATGAAATGGAATCAACCCGAATGGAATGGAGTGGAACGGAATGGAATGGAATCAACCCGAATGGAATGGAATGGAGTGGAATCAACCCAAAGGGAATGGAATATAATGGAATGGAATGGAATGGAATGGAATGGAATGGAGTGGAATGGAATGGAATCAACCTGAATGGAATGGAATGGAATGGAATCTATTTTAATGGAATGGAAAGGAATGGAATGGAATCAACCAGAATGGAATGGCATGGAATGGAATGGAAATGAATGGAATGGAATGCAATGGAATGGAATGGAATCAACACGAATGGAATGGAATGGATAGGAATGGCATGGAATTGAATGGAGTGGAATAGATTGTAATCAACCAGAAAGTAAAGGATTTGAATGGAATGGAATCAACCCGAATGGAATGGAATGGAATGGAATGGAATCAACCCAAAAGGAATGGAATGGAAAGGAATGGAATGGAATGGACTGGAATCAACCAGAATGGAGTGGAATTGAATGGAATGGAATCAACCCGAATGGAATGGAATGGAATGGAATCAACCCGAATGGAATGGAATGGAATGGAATCAAATTGAATGGAATGGAATGGAATGGAATGGAATGGAATCGAATGGAATGGAATCAACCCAAAAGTAATGGAATGGAATGGAATGGAATGGAATCAACCCGAAAGGAACGGAATGGAATTGAATAAACAGAATTGAATGGAATTGGATGGAATGGAGTGGAATCAACCCGAATGGAATGGAATGGAATGGAGTCGAATGCCATGTAATGGAATGGAAATAACCCGAATGGAATGGAATGGAATAGAATTGAAAGGAATCAACCGGAAAGGAATGGAAGGGAATGGAATGGAATCAAACCGAATGGAACGGAATGGAATGGAAAGGAATGGAATCAACCAGAATGGAATGGAATGGAATGGATTGGAATGGAATGGAATGGAATGGAATGGAATCAACCCGAATGGAATGCAACGGAATGGAAGGGAATGGAATGGAATGGAACGAACCCGAATGGAATGGAGTGGAGTGGAATGCAAAGGAATCAACCCGAATGGAATGGAATGGAATAAAATAGAATTAACTCGAATGGCATGCAGTGGAATGGAATGGAATCAACCCGAATGGAATGGAATGGAATGGAATGCAATGGAATGGAATGGAATGGAATGCAATGGAATGGAATCAACCAGAATGGATTGGAATGGAATGGAATGGAATGGAATGAAATGGAATGGAATAAACCCGAATGGAATGGAATGGAATGGAATTAACCCGAATGAAATGCAATGGAATGAAATGGAATGGAATGGAATGGAATCGAATGGAATCAACCAGAATGGAATGGAATTCAATGGAATAGAATCAACACGAATGGATGGAAAGGAATGTAATGGAATGGAATGGAATGGAATCAACCAGAATGGATTGGAATGGAATCTATTTTAATGGAATGGAAAGGAATGGAATGGAATCAACCAGAATGGAATGGCATGTAATGGAATGGAATTGAATGGTATGGAATGCAATGGAATGGAATGGAGTCAACACGAATGGAATGTAATTGAATGGAATGGCATGGAATAGAATGGAGTGGAATAGATTGTAATCAACCAGAAGGTAAAGGATTTGAATGGAACGGAATCAACCCGAATGGAATGGAATGGAATGGAATGGCAGGGAATGGAATGGAATCAACCAGAATGGATTGGAATGGAATGGAATGGAATGGAATGAAATGGAATGGAATAAACCCGAATGGAATGGAATGGAATGGAATGGAATGGAATTAACCCGAATGGAATGCAATGGAATGAAATGGAATGGAATGGAATGGAATCGAATGGAATCAACCAGAATGGAATGGAATTCAATGGAATAGAATCAACACGAATGGATGGAAAGGAAAGTAATGGAATGGAATGGAATGGAATCAACCAGAATGGAATGGAATGGAATCGATTTTAATGGATTGGAAAGGAATGGAATGGAATCAACCCAAATGGAATGGCGTGGAATGCATTGGAATTGAATGGAAAGGAATGCAATAAAATGGAATGGAATCAACACGAATGGAATGGAATGGAATGGATTGGAATGGAATGGATTGGAATCAACCAGAATGTAATGGAATTGAATGGAATGGAATCAACCCGAATGGAATGGAATGGAATGCAATGGAATGAACCAGAATGGAATGGAATGGAATGGAATGGAATCAAAAAGAAAGTAATGGAATGGAACGGAAAGAACTGGAATCAACCAGAATGTAATGGAATTGAATGGAATGGAATCACCCCGAATGGAATGGAATGGAATGGAATGGAATGGAATGGAATGGAATGGAATGGAATGGAATCAACGGGAATTGAATGGAATGGAGTGTAATGGAATGGAATGGAATGGAATGGAATGAAATGGAATGGAATGGAATCAAACCAAACGTAATGGAATGGAATGCCATGGAATGGACTGGAACTAACCCGAATGGAATGGAGTGGAATGGAATGGAATGGAATGGAATGGAATGTCATGGAATGCAATAGAATGGAATGAAATGGAATGGAATCGAATGGAATCAACCCGAATGGAATGGAATGGAATGGAATGGAATGGAATAAACCCGAATGGAATGAAATGGAATGGAATGGAATGGAGTGGAAACAACCTGAATGGAATGGAATTTAATGGAATGGAATCAACCCGAATGGAATGGAAAGGAACGAAATGGAATGGTATGGAATTAAATGGAATGGAATCAACCCGAGTGGAATTGAATGGAATGGAATGGAATGGAATGGAATGGAATGGAATCAAACCGAATGGAATGGAATGGAATGGAAAGGAATCAACCAGAATGGAATAGAAATGAATGGAATGGAATCAACCCGAATGGAATGGAATGGAATGAAATGGAATGGAATGAAATGGAATCAACCCGAATGGAATGGAGTGGAACGGAATGGAATGGAATCAACCCGAATGGAATGGAATGGAGTGGAATCAACCCAAAGGGAATGGAATATAATGGAATGGAATGGAATGGAATGGAATGGAATGGAGTGGAATGGAATGGAATCAACCTGAATGGAATGGAATGGAATGGAATCTATTTTAATGGAATGGAAAGGAATGGAATGGAATCAACCAGAATGGAATGGCATGGAATGGAATGGAAATGAATGGAATGGAATGCAATGGAATGGAATGGAATCAACACGAATGGAATGGAATGGATAGGAATGGCATGGAATTGAATGGAGTGGAATAGATTGTAATCAACCAGAAAGTAAAGGATTTGAATGGAATGGAATCAACCCGAATGGAATGGAATGGAATGGAATGGAATCAACCCAAAAGGAATGGAATGGAAAGGAATGGAATGGAATGGACTGGAATCAACCAGAATGGAGTGGAATTGAATGGAATGGAATCAACCCGAATGGAATGGAATGGAATGGAATCAACCCGAATGGAATGGAATGGAATGGAATCAAATTGAATGGAATGGAATGGAATGGAATGGAATGGAATCGAATGGAATGGAATCAACCCAAAAGTAATGGAATGGAATGGAATGGAATGGAATCAACCCGAAAGGAACGGAATGGAATTGAATAAACAGAATTGAATGGAATTGGATGGAATGGAGTGGAATCAACCCGAATGGAATGGAATGGAATGGAGTCGAATGCCATGTAATGGAATGGAAATAACCCGAATGGAATGGAATGGAATAGAATTGAAAGGAATCAACCGGAAAGGAATGGAAGGGAATGGAATGGAATCAAACCGAATGGAACGGAATGGAATGGAAAGGAATGGAATCAACCAGAATGGAATGGAATGGAATGGATTGGAATGGAATGGAATGGAATGGAATGGAATCAACCCGAATGGAATGCAACGGAATGGAAGGGAATGGAATGGAATGGAACGAACCCGAATGGAATGGAGTGGAGTGGAATGCAAAGGAATCAACCCGAATGGAATGGAATGGAATAAAATAGAATTAACTCGAATGGCATGCAGTGGAATGGAATGGAATCAACCCGAATGGAATGGAATGGAATGGAATGCAATGGAATGGAATGGAATGGAATGCAATGGAATGGAATCAACCAGAATGGATTGGAATGGAATGGAATGGAATGGAATGAAATGGAATGGAATAAACCCGAATGGAATGGAATGGAATGGAATTAACCCGAATGAAATGCAATGGAATGAAATGGAATGGAATGGAATGGAATCGAATGGAATCAACCAGAATGGAATGGAATTCAATGGAATAGAATCAACACGAATGGATGGAAAGGAATGTAATGGAATGGAATGGAATGGAATCAACCAGAATGGATTGGAATGGAATCTATTTTAATGGAATGGAAAGGAATGGAATGGAATCAACCAGAATGGAATGGCATGTAATGGAATGGAATTGAATGGTATGGAATGCAATGGAATGGAATGGAGTCAACACGAATGGAATGTAATTGAATGGAATGGCATGGAATAGAATGGAGTGGAATAGATTGTAATCAACCAGAAGGTAAAGGATTTGAATGGAACGGAATCAACCCGAATGGAATGGAATGGAATGGAATGGAATGGCAGGGAATGGAATGGAATCAACCAGAATGGATTGGAATGGAATGGAATGGAATGGAATGAAATGGAATGGAATAAACCCGAATGGAATGGAATGGAATGGAATGGAATGGAATTAACCCGAATGGAATGCAATGGAATGAAATGGAATGGAATGGAATGGAATCGAATGGAATCAACCAGAATGGAATGGAATTCAATGGAATAGAATCAACACGAATGGATGGAAAGGAAAGTAATGGAATGGAATGAAATGGAATCAACCAGAATGGAATGGAATGGAATCGATTTTAATGGATTGGAAAGGAATGGAATGGAATCAACCCAAATGGAATGGCGTGGAATGCAATGGAATGGAACGGAATGGAATGGAATGGAATACAATCAACCAGATTGGAATGGAATTGTAAGGAATGGAATGGAATGGAATGGTATCAACAAGAATGGAATGGAATGGAATGGAATGGAATGGAATGGAATGTAATGGAATGGAATTTAATGGAATGGAATGGAATCAACCCAAATCGAATGGAATGGAACGGAATGGAAAAGAAAGCAATGGAAGCAAACAGAATGCAATGGAATGGAACAGAATGGAAAGGAATGGAATGGAATCAACCCGAATGGAATGGAATGAAACGGAATGAAATAGAATGGAATGGAATCAATCCGAATGGAATGGAATGGAACGGAATAAAATGGAATGGAAAGGAATCAATCTGAACAAAATGGCAAGGTACAGAATGGAATGGAATGGAATGGAATCAACACGAATGGAATGGAATGGAATGGAATGGAATGGAATGGCATCAACACGAATGGAATGGAATGGAATGGAATCGAATGGAATGGAATCAACCCGAATGGAAAGGAATAGAATGAATGGAATGGAATCGAATCGAATGGAATAAACCCGAATGTAATGTAATGTAATGGAATGGAATGGAATGGAATGGAATGGAATTGGATGGAATGGAATGGAATGGAATGGAATGGAATGCAATGGAATGGAATGGAATGGAATGCAATGGAATGAAATTGAAGGGAATGGAATGGAATGGAATGGAATGGAATGGAATGGAATCAACCCGAATGGAATGGAATGGAATGAAATGGAATGGAATGAAATGGAATGGCATGGAATGGAATGGAGTCAACCGTAATGGAATGTAATGGAATGGTAAGGAAAGGAATGGAACCAAACAGAATGGAATGGACTGGAAAGAAATGAAATGGCATGGAAAGAAATAAACCCGAATGGAATGGAATGGAATGGAATGGAATGGAATGGAATGGAATGGCATCAACCCGAATGGAACGGAATGGAATGGAATGGTATCAACCCAAATGGAATGGAATGGAATGGAATGAAAAGGAGTGGAATGGAATGGAATCAACTCGAATGGAATGGAATGGAATTGAATGGAATGTAATCGAATCAAAACGAATGAAATGGAAAGGAATGGAATGGAATGGAACGGAATGGAATGGAATGGAACGGAATGGAATGGAATGGAATGGAATGGAATGGAATGGAATCAACCCGAATGGAATGGAATGGAATGGAATGGAACGGAATGGAATGGAATGGAATCAACAAGTATGGAATGGAAGGGAATGGAATGGAATGGAATTGAATGGAATCAACCCGAATGGAATGCAATGGCAAGGAATGGAATGGAATGGAATGGAGTGGAATGGAATCAAACAGAATGGAATGGAATAGAATGGAATGAAATGGAATGGAATGGAATTGCATGGAAACAGAATGGAATGGAATCCCGAATGTAATGGAATATAATGGAATGGAACGGAATGGAATCAACCCGAATGGAATGGAATGGAACGGAATTGAATGGAATGGAATGGAAGCAACCCGAATGGAATGGAATGGAACGGAATGGAATGGAATGGAATACAATCAACCCGAATGGAATGGAAGTGTACGGAATGGAATGGAATGGAATGGTATCAACAAGAATGGAATGGATTGGAATGGAATGGAATGGAATGGAATGAAATGGAATGGAACCAACCCAAATCGAATGGAATGGAACGGAATGGAAAAGAAAGGAATGGAATCAACCAGAATGCAATGGAATGGAACGGATTGGAATGGAATGGAATGGAATCAACACGAATGGAATGGAATGGAATGGAATGGAATGGAATGGAATGGAAACAACACGAATGGAATGGAATGGAATGGAAGGGAATGGAATGGAATGGAATGGAATGTAATGGAATGGAATCAACCCGAATGGAATGGAATAGAATGGAATGGAATGGAATGGAATGGAATGGAATCAACCCGAATGGAATGGTATGGAATGGAATGGAATGGAATGAAATTGAAGGGAATGGAATGCAATGGAATGGAATGAAATGATATCATCCAGAATGGAATGGAATGGGATTAGATGGAATGGAATCAACCCGAGAGGAATGGACTGGAATGAATAGGAATGGAATGGAATGGAAAGGAATGGAATATAAAGCAATGGAATGCAATGGAAAAGAATGGAATGGAATCAACCCGAGTGGAATGGAATGAATGCAATGTAACAGAAAGGAATCAACGCTAGTGGAATAGAACGGAAAGGAATGGAATGGAATGGAATAGAATGGAATTGAATGGAATGGAATGGAACGGAAAAGAAACAACATGATTGGAAGGGAATGAAATGCAAAGGAATGGAATGGCATGGAAGCAAACCCAGTGGAATGGAATGAAAGGTTTTGGAATGTAATGTAATGGAAAGGAATGGCATGGAATCAACCCGAGAGAAATGGAATGGAAAGGAATGGAATGGAATGGAATGGAGTGGAATGGAATCAAACAAATGGAATGGAATGGAATGAAATGAAATGGAATGGAATGGCGTCATCCCGAATAGAATGGAATGGAAAGGAATGGAATGGAATCAACCAGAATGGAATGGAATGTAATGGAATGAAAAGGAGTGAAATGGAATCAACCCGAATGGAATGGAATGGAACGGAATGGAATTGAATGGAATGGAATTAACCCGAATGGAATGGAATGCAACGGAATGGAATGGAATGTAATAAAATCAACCCGAATGGAATGGAATTGTACGGAATGGAATGGAATGGTATCAACAAGAATGGAATGGAATGGTATGGAATGGAATGGAATGGAATGGAATCAACCAAAATCGAATGGAATGGAACGGAATGGAAAAGAAAGGAATGGAATCAACCAGAATTCAATGGAACGGAAAAGAATGGAATGGAATGGAATGGAATGAACACGAGTGGAATGGAATGGAACCGAATGAAATGGAATGGAATGGAATCAAACCGAATGGAATGGAATGGAGCGGAATAAAATGGAATGGAATGGAATCAACCCGAACGGAATGGAATGGAATGGAATGGAATGGAATGGAATGGAATGGAAGGGAATCAACCCGAGAGGTATGGACTGGAATGGAAAGGAATGGAATGGAATGGAAAGGAGTGGAATGGAAAGGAATGGAATGGAATGGGAAAGAATGGAATGGAATCAACCCGAGTGGATTGGAATGAATGCAATGTAACAGAAAGGAATCAATGCTTGTGGAATAGAATGGAATGGAATCGAATCGAATGGAATGGAATAGAATGGAATGAAATGGAATGGAATAGAATCGAATGGAATGGAATGGAATGGAATCAACACGAATGGAATGGAATAGAATTGAAAGGAATGGAATGGAATGGAATGGCATGGAACCAAACCGAGTGGAATGGAATGAAAGGTTTTGGAAAGTATTGTAATTTAAAGGAATGGAATGGAATCAACCCGAGTGGAGTGGAATGGAAAGAAATGGAATGGAATGGAATCAACCCGAATAGAATGGAATGGAATGGAATGGAGTGGAATGGAATAAACACTAATGGAATGGAATGGAATGGAATGGAATGGAGTGGAGTGGAATGGAATGGAATCAACCCGAATGGAATGGAATGGGACGGAATGGAATGGACTGGAATCAACACGATTGGAATGGAATGGAATGGAATCAACTCAAATGGAATGGAATGGATTGCAATGGAATGGAATGGTATCAACCCCAAAGGAATGGAATGGAATGGAATGAATTGGAGTGGAATAGAATGGAATCAACTCGAATGGAATGGAATGGAATGGAATGGAATGGAATCAACCCGAATGAAATGGAAAGGAATGGAAAGCAAGGGAATGTAATGGAATGGAATCAACCAGAATGGAATGGAATGGAACGGAATGGAATGGAATGGAATGGAATGAAATCAACCAGAATGGAATGGAATGGAATGGAATGGAATGGAATGGAATGGAATCAACCCGATTAGAATGGAGTGGAAAGGAATGGAATGGAGTGGAATGGAGTGGAATGGAATCAAACAGAATGGAATGAAATGGAATTTAATGAAATGGAATGGAATGGCGTCATCCCGAATGGAATGGAATGGAATGGAATCAACCCGAATGGAATGCAATGTAATGGAATGAAAAGGAGTGAAATGGAATCAACCCGAATGTAATGGAATGGAACGGATTTGAAGGGAATGGAATGGAATCAACCCGAATGGAATGGAACGGAAAGGAATGGAACGGAATACAATCAACCCGAATGGAATGGAATTGTACGGAATGGAATGGAATGGAATGGTATCAACAAGAATGGAATGGAATGGAATGGAATGGAATGGAATCAACACAAATCGATTGGAATGGAATGGAATGGAAAAGAAAGGAATGGAATCAACCAGAATGCAATGGAATGGAACAGAATGGAATGGAATCAACCCGAATGGAATGGAATGGAACGGAATGAAATTGAATGGAATGGAATCAAACCGAATGGAATGGAATGGAACGGAACAAAATGGAATGGAATGGAATCAACCCGAAAGAAATGACATGGTACGGAATGGAATGGAATGGAATACAATCAACCCGTATGGAATGGAATTGTACGTTATGGAATGGAATGGAATGGTATTAACAAGAATGGAATGGAATGGAATGGAATAGAATGGAATTTAATGGAATGGAATGGAATCAACCGAAATTGAATGGAATGGAACGGAATGGAAAAGAAAGGAATGGAAGCAGACAGAATGCAATGGAATGGAACGGAATGGAATGCAATGGAATGGAATGAACCCGCATGGAATGGAATGGAACGGAATGAAATGGAATGGAATGGAATCAATCCGAATGGAACGGAATGGAACGCAATAAAATGGAATGGAATGGAATCAACCCGAACGAACTGGCATGGTACGGAATGGAATGGAATGGAATGGAATCAACAGGAATGGAATGGAAAGGAATGGCATCAACCCGAATGGAAAGGAATAGAATGGAATGGAATGGAATGGAATGGAATGAACCCGAATGTAATGGAATGTAATGGAATGTAATGGAATATAATGGAATGGAATGGAATGAACCCGAATGTAATGTAATGGAATGGAATGGAATGGAATGGAATGGAATGGAAAGGAATGCAACGGAATGAAATTGAAGGGAATGGAATGCAATGGAATGGAATGGAATGGCATCAACCAGAATGGAATGGAATGGCATGGGAAGGAATGCAATCAACCCGAATGGAATGGAATGGAATGAAATGGAATGGAATGAAATGGAATGGTATGGAATGGAATGGAGTCAACCTTAATGAAATGCAATCGAATGAAATGGAAAGGAATGGAATCAAACAGAATGGAATGGACTGGAAAGACATGTAATGGAATGGAAAGGAATAAACCCGAACAGAATGGAATGGAATGGAATGGAATGGAATGGAATGGAATGGAATGGCATCAACCTGAATGGAATGTAATATAATGGAATGGAATGGAATGGAATGGAATGGCATGGAATCAAACCGAGTGGAATGGAATGAAAGGTTTTGGAATGTAATGTAATTTAAAGGAATGGAATGGAATCAACCCGAGTGGAATGGAATGGAATGAAATGGTATGCAGTGGAATCAACCCGAATGGAATGGAATGGAATGGAATGGAGTGGAATGGAATCAACACGAATGGAATGGAATGGAATGGAATGGAATGGAATGGAATGGAATGGAATGGAATGGAATGGAGTTCACTGGAATGGAATGGAATCAACCCGAATGGAATGGGATGGAATGGAATGGAATGGAATGGAATCAACACGAATGGAATGGAATGGAATGGAATGGAATGGAATGGAATGGAATGGAATGGAATGGAATCAACTCAAATGGAATGGAATGGATTGGAATGGAAAGAAATGGTATCAACCCCAAAGGAATGGAATGGAATGGAATGGAATGAATTGGAGTGGAATAGAATGGAATCAACTCGAATGGAATGGAATGGAATGGAATGGAACGGAATGGAATCAACCCGAATGAAATGGAAAGGAATGGAAAGGAATGGAATGGAATTGAATGGAATGTAATCCAATCAAACCGAATGAAATGGACAGGAATAGAATGGAATGGAATGGAACAGAGTGGAATGGAATGGAACGGAATGGAATGGAATGGAATGGAATCAACCCGAATGGAATGGAATGGAATGGAATGGAACGGAATGGAATGGAATCAACCCGAATGGAATGGAATGGAACGGAATGGAATGGAATGGAATACAATCAACCAGATTGGAATGGAATTGTAAGGAATGGAATGGAATGGAATGGTATCAACAAGAATGGAATGGAATGGAATGGAATGGAGTGGAATGGAATGTAATGGAATGGAATTTAATGGAATGGAATGGAATCAACCCAAATCGAATGGAATGGAACGGAATGGAAAAGAAAGCAATGGAAGCAAACAGAATGCAATGGAATGGAACAGAATGGAAAGGAATGGAATGGAATCAACCCGAATGGAATGGAATGAAACGGAATGAAATAGAATGGAATGGAATCAATCCGAATGGAATGGAATGGAACGGAATAAAATGGAATGGAAAGGAATCAATCTGAACAAAATGGCAAGGTACAGAATGGAATGGAATGGAATGGAATCAACACGAATGGAATGGAATGGAATGGAATGGAATGGAATGGCATCAACACGAATGGAATGGAATGGAATGGAATCGAATGGAATGGAATCAACCCGAATGGAAAGGAATAGAATGAATGGAATGGAATCGAATCGAATGGAATAAACCCGAATGTAATGTAATGTAATGTAATGGAATGGAATGGAATGGAATGGAATGGAATTGGATGGAATGGAATGGAATGGAATGGAATGGAATGCAATGGAATGGAATGGAATGGAATGCAATGGAATGAAATCGAAGGGAATGGAATGGAATGGAATGGAATGGAATGGAATCAACCCGAATGGAATGGAATGGAATGAAATGGAATGGAATGAAATGGAATGGCATGGAATGGAATGGAGTCAACCGTAATGGAATGTAATGGAATGGTAAGGAAAGGAATGGAACCAAACAGAATGGAATGGACTGGAAAGAAATGAAATGGCATGGAAAGAAATAAACCCGAATGGAATGGAATGGAATGGAATGGAATGGAATGGAATGGAATGGCATCAACCCGAATGGAACGGAATGGAATGGAATGGTATCAACCCAAATGGAATGGAATGGAATGGAATGAAAAGGAGTGGAATGGAATGGAATCAACTCGAATGGAATGGAATGGAATTGAATGGAATGTAATCGAATCAAAACGAATGAAATGGAAAGGAATGGAATGGAATGGAACGGAATGGAATGGAATGGAACGGAATGGAATGGAATGGAATGGAATGGAATGGAATCAACCCGAATGGAATGGAATGGAATGGAATGGAACGGAATGGAATGGAATGGAATCAACAAGTATGGAATGGAAGGGAATGGAATGGAATGGAATTGAATGGAATCAACCCGAATGGAATGCAATGGCAAGGAATGGAATGGAATGGAATGGAGTGGAATGGAATCAAACAGAATGGAATGGAATAGAATGGAATGAAATGGAATGGAATGGAATTGCATGGAAACAGAATGGAATGGAATCCCGAATGTAATGGAATATAATGGAATGGAACGGAATGGAATCAACCCGAATGGAATGGAATGGAACGGAATTGAATGGAATGGAATGGAAGCAACCCGAATGGAATGGAATGGAACGGAATGGAATGGAATGGAATACAATCAACCCGAATGGAATGGAAGTGTACGGAATGGAATGGAATGGAATGGTATCAACAAGAATGGAATGGATTGGAATGGAATGGAATGGAATGGAATGAAATGGAATGGAACCAACCCAAATCGAATGGAATGGAACGGAATGGAAAAGAAAGGAATGGAATCAACCAGAATGCAATGGAATGGAACGGATTGGAATGGAATGGAATGGAATCAACACGAATGGAATGGAATGGAATGGAATGGAATGGAATGGAATGGAAACAACACGAATGGAATGGAATGGAATGGAAGGGAATGGAATGGAATGGAATGGAATGTAATGGAATGGAATCAACCCGAATGGAATGGAATAGAATGGAATGGAATGGAATGGAATGGAATGGAATCAACCCGAATGGAATGGTATGGAATGGAATGGAATGGAATGAAATTGAAGGGAATGGAATGCAATGGAATGGAATGAAATGATATCATCCAGAATGGAATGTAATGGGATTAGATGGAATGGAATCAACCCGAGAGGAATGGACTGGAATGAATAGGAATGGAATGGAATGGAAAGGAATGGAATATAAAGCAATGGAATGCAATGGAAAAGAATGGAATGGAATCAACCCGAGTGGAATGGAATGAATGCAATGTAACAGAAAGGAATCAACGCTAGTGGAATAGAACGGAAAGGAATGGAATGGAATGGAATAGAATGGAATTGAATGGAATGGAATGGAACGGAAAAGAAACAACATGATTGGAAGGGAATGAAATGCAAAGGAATGGAATGGCATGGAAGCAAACCCAGTGGAATGGAATGAAAGGTTTTGGAATGTAATGTAATGGAAAGGAATGGCATGGAATCAACCCGAGAGAAATGGAATGGAAAGGAATGGAATGGAATGGAATGGAGTGGAATGGAATCAAACAAATGGAATGGAATGGAATGAAATGAAATGGAATGGAATGGCGTCATCCCGAATAGAATGGAATGGAAAGGAATGGAATGGAATCAACCAGAATGGAATGGAATGTAATGGAATGAAAAGGAGTGAAATGGAATCAACCCGAATGGAATGGAATGGAACGGAATGGAATTGAATGGAATGGAATTAACCCGAATGGAATGGAATGCAACGGAATGGAATGGAATGTAATAAAATCAACCCGAATGGAATGGAATTGTACGGAATGGAATGGAATGGTATCAACAAGAATGGAATGGAATGGTATGGAATGGAATGGAATGGAATGGAATCAACCAAAATCGAATGGAATGGAACGGAATGGAAAAGAAAGGAATGGAATCAACCAGAATTCAATGGAACGGAAAAGAATGGAATGGAATGGAATGGAATGAACACGAGTGGAATGGAATGGAACCGAATGAAATGGAATGGAATGGAATCAAACCGAATGGAATGGAATGGAGCGGAATAAAATGGAATGGAATGGAATCAACCCGAACGGAATGGAATGGAATGGAATGGAATGGAATGGAATGGAATGGAAGGGAATCAACCCGAGAGGTATGGACTGGAATGGAAAGGAATGGAATGGAATGGAAAGGAGTGGAATGGAAAGGAATGGAATGGAATGGGAAAGAATGGAATGGAATCAACCCGAGTGGATTGGAATGAATGCAATGTAACAGAAAGGAATCAATGCTTGTGGAATAGAATGGAATGGAATCGAATCGAATGGAATGGAATAGAATGGAATGAAATGGAATGGAATAGAATCGAATGGAATGGAATGGAATGGAATCAACACGAATGGAATGGAATATAATTGAAAGGAATGGAATGGAATGGAATGGCATGGAACCAAACCGAGTGGAATGGAATGAAAGGTTTTGGAAAGTATTGTAATTTAAAGGAATGGAATGGAATCAACCTGAGTGGAGTGGAATGGAAAGAAATGGAATGGAATGGAATCAACCCGAATAGAATGGAATGGAATGGAATGGAGTGGAATGGAATAAACACTAATGGAATGGAATGGAATGGAATGGAATGGAGTGGAGTGGAATGGAATGGAATCAACCCGAATGGAATGGAATGGGACGAAATGGAATGGACTGGAATCAACACGATTGGAATGGAATGGAATGGAATCAACTCAAATGGAATGGAATGGATGGCAATGGAATGGAATGGTATCAACCCCAAAGGAATGGAATGGAATGGAATGAATTGGAGTGGAATAGAATGGAATCAACTCGAATGGAATGGAATGGAATGGAATGGAATGGAATCAACCCGAATGAAATGGAAAGGAATGGAAAGCAAGGGAATGTAATGGAATGGAATCAACCAGAATGGAATGGAATGGAACGGAATGGAATGGAATGGAATGGAATGGAATGGAATGAAATCAACCAGAATGGAATGGAATGGAATGGAATGGAATGGAATGGAATGGAATGGAATCAACCCGATTAGAATGGAGTGGAAAGGAATGGAATGGAGTGGAATGGAGTGGAATGGAATCAAACAGAATGGAATGAAATGGAATTTAATGAAATGGAATGGAATGGCGTCATCCCGAATGGAATGGAATGGAATGGAATCAACCCGAATGGAATGCAATGTAATGGAATGAAAAGGAGTGAAATGGAATCAACCCGAATGTAATGGAATGGAACGGATTTGAAGGGAATGGAATGGAATCAACCCGAATGGAATGGAACGGAAAGGAATGGAACGGAATACAATCAACCCGAATGGAATGGAATTGTACGGAATGGAATGGAATGGAATGGTATCAACAAGAATGGAATGGAATGGAATGGAATGGAATCAACACAAATCGATTGGAATGGAATGGAATGGAAAAGAAAGGAATGGAATCAACCAGAATGCAATGGAATGGAACAGAATGGAATGGAATCAACCCGAATGGAATGGAATGGAACGGAATGAAATTGAATGGAATGGAATCAAACCGAATGGAATGGAATGGAACGGAACAAAATGGAATGGAATGGAATCAACCCGAAAGAAATGACATGGTACGGAATGGAATGGAATGGAATACAATCAACCCGTATGGAATGGAATTGTACGTTATGGAATGGAATGGAATGGTATTAACAAGAATGGAATGGAATGGAATGGAATAGAATGGAATTTAATGGAATGGAATGGAATCAACCGAAATTGAATGGAATGGAACGGAATGGAAAAGAAAGGAATGGAAGCAGACAGAATGCAATGGAATGGAACGGAATGGAATGCAATGGAATGGAATGAACCCGCATGGAATGGAATGGAACGGAATGAAATGGAATGGAATGGAATCAATCCGAATGGAACGGAATGGAACGCAATAAAATGGAATGGAATGGAATCAACCCGAACGAACTGGCATGGTACGGAATGGAATGGAATGGAATGGAATCAACAGGAATGGAATGGAAAGGAATGGCATCAACCCGAATGGAAAGGAATAGAATGGAATGGAATGGAATGGAATGGAATGAACCCGAATGTAATGTAATGTAATGGAATGTAATGGAATGTAATGGAATGGAATGGAATGAACCCGAATGTAATGTAATGAAATGGAATGGAATGGAATGGAATGGAATGGAATGGAATGCAACGGAATGAAATTGAAGGGAATGGAATGCAATGGAATGGAATGGAATGGCATCAACCAGAATGGAATGGAATGGCATGGGAAGGAATGCAATCAATCCGAATGGAATGGAATGGAATGAAATTGAATGGAATGAAATGGAATGGTATGGAATGGAATGGAGTCAACCTTAATGAAATGCAATCGAATGAAATGGAAAGGAATGGAATCAAACAGAATGGAATGGACTGGAAAGACATGTAATGGAATGGAAAGGAATAAACCCGAAAAGAATGGGATGGAATGGAATGGAATGGAATGGAATGGCATCAACCCGAATGGAATGTAATATAATGGAATGGAATGGAATGGAATGGAATGGCATGGAATCAAACCGAGTGGAATGGAATGAAAGGTTTTGGAATGTAATGTAATTTAAAGGAATGGAATGGAATCAACCCGAGTGGAATGGAATGGAATGAAAAGGTATGCAGTGGAATCAACCCGAATGGAATGGAATGGAATGGAATGGAGTGGAATGGAATCAACACGAATGGAATGGAATGGAATGGAATGGAATGGAATGGAATGGAGTTCACTGGAATGGAATGGAATCAACCCGAATGGAATGGGATGGAATGGAATGGAATGGACTGGAATCAACACGAATGGAATGGAATGGAATGGAATGGAATGGAATGGAATGGAATGGAATGGAATGGAATGGAATCAACTCAAATGGAATGGAATGGATTGGAATGGAAAGAAATGGTATCAACCCCAAAGGAATGGAATGGAATGGAATGGAATGAATTGGAGTGGAATAGAATGGAATCAACTCGAATGGAATGGAATGGAATGGAATGGAACGGAATGGAATCAACCCGAATGAAATGGAAAGGAATGGAATGGAATGGAATGGAATTGAATGGAATGTAATCCAATCAAACCGAATGAAATGGACAGGAATGGAATGGAATGGAATGGAACGGAATGGAATGGAATGGAACGGAATGGAATGGAATGGAATGGAATCAACCCGAATGGAATGGAATGGAATGGAATGGAACGGAATGGAATGGAATCAACCCGAATGGAATGGAATGGAACGGAATGGAATGGAATGGAATACAATCAACCCGATTGGAATGGAATTGTAAGGAATGGAATGGAATGGAATGGTATCAACAAGAATGGAATGGAATGGAATGGAATGGAATGGAATGGAATTTAATGGAATGGAATGGAATCAACCCAAATCGAATGGAATGGAACGGAATGGAAAAGAAAGCAATGGAAGCAAACAGAATGCAATGGAATGGAACAGAATGGAAAGGAATGGAATGGAATCAACCCGAATGGAATGGAATGAAACGGAATGAAATAGAATGGAATGGAATCAATCCGAATGGAATGGAATGGAACGGAATAAAATGGAATGGAAAGGAATCAATCTGAACAAAATGGCAAGGTACAGAATGGAATGGAATGGAATGGAATCAACACGAATGCAATGGAATGGAATGGAATGGAATGGAATGGAATGACATCAACACGAATGGAATGGAATGGAATGGAATCGAATGGAATGGAATCAACCCGAATGGAAAGGAATAGAATGAATGGAATGGAATCGAATCGAATGGAATAAACCCGAATGTAATGTAATGTAATGTAATGGAATGGAATGGAATGGAATGGAATGGAATTGGATGGAATGGAATGGAATGGAATGGAATGGAATGGAATGGAATGGAATGCAATGGAATGAAATTGAAGGGAATGGAATGGAATGGAATGGAATGGAATCAACCCGAATGGAATGGAATGGAATGACATGGAATGGAATGAAATGGAATGGCATGGAATGGAATGGAGTCAACCGTAATGGAATGTAATGGAATGGTAAGGAAAGGAATGGAACCAAACAGAATGGAATGGACTGGAAAGAAATGAAATGGTATGGAAAGAAATAAACCCGAATGGAATGGAATGGAATGGAATGGAATGGAATGGAATGGCATCAACCCGAATGGAACGGAATGGAATGGAATGGTATCAACCCAAATGGAATGGAATGGAATGGAATGAAAAGGAGTGGAATGGAATGGAATCAACTCGAATGGAATGGAATGGAATTGAATGGAATGTAATCGAATCAAAACGAATGAAATGGAAAGGAATGGAATGGAATGGAATGGAACGGAATGGAATGGAATGGAACGGAATGGAATGGCATGGAATGGAATGGAATGGAATCAACCTGAATGGAATGGAATGGAATGGAATGGAACGGAATGGAATGGAATGGTATCAACAAGAATGGAATGGATTGGAATGGAATGGAATGGAATGGAATGAAATGGAATGGAACCAACCCAAATCGAATTGAATGGAACGGAATGGAAAAGAAAGGAATGGAATCAACCAGAATGCAATGGAATGGAACGGATTGGAA
This sequence comes from Pan paniscus, assembly GCF_029289425.2. NCBI lineage: Eukaryota > Metazoa > Chordata > Mammalia > Primates > Hominidae > Pan > Pan paniscus. The sequence continues at coordinate 37,583,746 of NC_073261.2, read as the reverse complement.
TGGAATGGAATGGAATCAACACGAATGGAATGGAATGGAATGGAATGGAATGGAATGGAATGGAATGGAATGGAAACAACACGAATGGAATGGAATGGAATGGAATGGAATGGAATGGAATGGAACGGAATGTAATGGAATGGAATCAACCCGAATGGAATGGAATAGAATGGAATGGAATGGAATGGAATCAACCCGAATGGAATGGTATGGAATGGAATGGAATGGAATGAAATTGAAGGGAATGGAATGCAATGGAATGGAATGAAATGATATCATCCAGAATGGAATGTAATGGGATTAGATGGAATGGAATCAACCCGAGAGGAATGGACTGGAATGAATAGGAATGGAATGGAATGGAAAGGAATGGAATATAAAGCAATGGAATGCAATGGAAAAGAATGGAATGGAATCAACCCGAGTGGAATGGAATGAATGCAATGTAACAGAAAGGAATCAACGCTAGTGGAATAGAACGGAAAGGAATGGAATGGAATGGAATAGAATGGAATTGAATGGAATGGAATGGAACGGAAAAGAAACAACATGATTGGAAGGGAATGAAATGCAAAGGAATGGAATGGCATGGAAGCAAACCCAGTGGAATGGAATGAAAGGTTTTGGAATGTAATGTAATGGAAAGGAATGGCATGGAATCAACCCGAGAGAAATGGAATGGAAAGGAATGGAATGGAATGGAATGGAGTGGAATGGAATCAAACAAATGGAATGGAATGGAATGAAATGAAATGGAATGGAATGGCGTCATCCCGAATAGAATGGAATGGAAAGGAATGGAATGGAATCAACCAGAATGGAATGGAATGTAATGGAATGAAAAGGAGTGAAATGGAATCAACCCGAATGGAATGGAATGGAACGGAATGGAATTGAATGGAATGGAATTAACCCGAATGGAATGGAATGCAACGGAATGGAATGGAATGTAATAAAATCAACCCGAATGGAATGGAATTGTACGGAATGGAATGGAATGGAATGGTATCAACAAGAATGGAATGGAATGGTATGGAATGGAATGGAATGGAATGGAATCAACCAAAATCGAATGGAATGGAACGGAATGGAAAAGAAAGGAATGGAATCAACCAGAATTCAATGGAACGGAAAAGAATGGAATGGAATGGAATGGAATGAACACGAGTGGAATGGAATGGAACCGAATGAAATGGAATGGAATGGAATCAAACCGAATGGAATGGAATGGAGCGGAATAAAATGGAATGGAATGGAATCAACCCGAACGGAATGGAATGGAATGGAATGGAATGGAATGGAATGGAATGGAAGGGAATCAACCCGAGAGGTATGGACTGGAATGGAAAGGAATGGAATGGAATGGAAAGGAGTGGAATGGAAAGGAATGGAATGGAATGGGAAAGAATGGAATGGAATCAACCCGAGTGGATTGGAATGAATGCAATGTAACAGAAAGGAATCAATGCTTGTGGAATAGAATGGAATGGAATCGAATCGAATGGAATGGAATAGAATGGAATGAAATGGAATGGAATAGAATCGAATGGAATGGAATGGAATGGAATCAACACGAATGGAATGGAATAGAATTGAAAGGAATGGAATGGAATGGAATGGCATGGAACCAAACCGAGTGGAATGGAATGAAAGGTTTTGGAAAGTATTGTAATTTAAAGGAATGGAATGGAATCAACCCGAGTGGAGGGGAATGGAAAGAAATGGAATGGAATGGAATCAACCCGAATAGAATGGAATGGAATGGAATGGAGTGGAATGGAATAAACACTAATGGAATGGAATGGAATGGAATGGAATGGAGTGGAGTGGAATGGAATGGAATCAACCCGAATGGAATGGAATGGGACGGAATGGAATGGACTGGAATCAACACGATTGGAATGGAATGGAATGGAATCAACTCAAATGGAATGGAATGGATTGCAATGGAATGGAATGGTATCAACCCCAAAGGAATGGAATGGAATGGAATGAATTGGAGTGGAATAGAATGGAATCAACTCGAATGGAATGGAATGGAATGGAATGGAATGGAATCAACCCGAATGAAATGGAAAGGAATGGAAAGCAAGGGAATGTAATGGAATGGAATCAACCATAATGGAATGGAATGGAACGGAATGGAATGGAATGGAATGGAATGGAATGGAATGAAATCAACCAGAATGGAGTGGAATGGAATGGAATGGAATGGAATGGAATGGAATCAACCCGATTAGAATGGAGTGGAAAGGAATGGAATGGAGTGGAATGGAGTGGAATGGAATCAAACAGAATGGAATGAAATGGAATTTAATGAAATGGAATGGAATGGCGTCATCCCGAATGGAATGGAATGGAATGGAATCAACCCGAATGGAATGCAATGTAATGGAATGAAAAGGAGTGAAATGGAATCAACCCGAATGTAATGGAATGGAACGGATTTGAAGGGAATGGAATGGAATCAACCCGAATGGAATGGAACGGAAAGGAATGGAACGGAATACAATCAACCCGAATGGAATGGAATTGTACGGAATGGAATGGAATGGAATGGTATCAACAAGAATGGAATGGAATGGAATGGAATGGAATGGAATCAACACAAATCGATTGGAATGGAATGGAATGGAAAAGAAAGGAATGGAATCAACCAGAATGCAATGGAATGGAACAGAATGGAATGGAATCAACCCGAATGGAATGGAATGGAACGGAATGAAATTGAATGGAATGGAATCAAACCGAATGGAATGGAATGGAACGGAACAAAATGGAATGGAATGGAATCAACCCGAAAGAAATGACATGGTACGGAATGGAATGGAATGGAATACAATCAACCCGTATGGAATGGAATTGTACGTTATGGAATGGAATGGAATGGTATTAACAAGAATGGAATGGAATGGAATGGAATAGAATGGAATTTAATGGAATGGAATGGAATCAACCGAAATTGAATGGAATGGAACGGAATGGAAAAGAAAGGAATGGAAGCAGACAGAATGCAATGGAATGGAACGGAATGGAATGCAATGGAATGGAATGAACCCGCATGGAATGGAATGGAACGGAATGAAATGGAATGGAATGGAATCAATCCGAATGGAACGGAATGGAACGCAATAAAATGGAATGGAATGGAATCAACCCGAACGAACTGGCATGGTACGGAATGGAATGGAATGGAATGGAATCAACAGGAATGGAATGGAAAGGAATGGCATCAACCCGAATGGAAAGGAATAGAATGGAATGGAATGGAATGGAATGGAATGAACCCGAATGTAATGTAATGTAATGGAATGTAATGGAATGTAATGGAATGGAATGGAATGAACCCGAATATAATGTAATGAAATGGAATGGAATGGAATGGAATGGAATGGAATGGAATGCAACGGAATGAAATTGAAGGGAATGGAATGCAATGGAATGGAATGGAATGGCATCAACCAGAATGGAATGGAATGGCATGGGAAGGAATGCAATCAATCCGAATGGAATGGAATGGAATGAAATGGAATGGAATGAAATGGAATGGTATGGAATGGAATGGAGTCAACCTTAATGAAATGCAATCGAATGAAATGGAAAGGAATGGAATCAAACAGAATGGAATGGACTGGAAAGACATGTAATGGAATGGAAAGGAATAAACCCGAAAAGAATGGGATGGAATGGAATGGAATGGAATGGAATGGCATCAACCCGAATGGAATGTAATATAATGGAATGGAATGGAATGGAATGGAATGGCATGGAATCAAACCGAGTGGAATGGAATGAAAGGTTTTGGAATGTAATGTAATTTAAAGGAATGGAATGGAATCAACCCGAGTGGAATGGAATGGAATGAAAAGGTATGCAGTGGAATCAACCAGAATGGAATGGAATGGAATGGAATGGAGTGGAATGGAATCAACACGAATGGAATGGAATGGAATGGAATGGAATGGAATGGAATGGAGTTCACTGGAATGGAATGGAATCAACCCGAATGGAATGGGATGGAATGGAATGGAATGGACTGGAATCAACACGAATGGAATGGAATGGAATGGAATGGAATGGAATGGAATCAACTCAAATGGAATGGAATGGATTGGAATGGAAAGAAATGGTATCAACCCCAAAGGAATGGAATGGAATGGAATGGAATGAATTGGAGTGGAATAGAATGGAATCAACTCGAATGGAATGGAATGGAATGGAATGGAACGGAATGGAATCAACCCGAATGAAATGGAAAGGAATGGAATGGAATGGAATGGAATGGAATGGAATGTAATCCAATCAAACCGAATGAAATGGACAGGAATGGAATGGAATGGAATGGAACGGAATGGAATGGAATGGAACGGAATGGAATGGAATGGAATGGAATCAACCCGAATGGAATGGAATGGAATGGAATGGAACGGAATGGAATGGAATCAACCCGAATGGAATGGAATGGAACGGAATGGAATGGAATGGAATACAATCAACCCGATTGGAATGGAATTGTAAGGAATGGAATGGAATGGAATGGTATCAACAAGAATGGAATGGAATGGAATGGAATGGAATGGAATGGAATTTAATGGAATGGAATGGAATCAACCCAAATCGAATGGAATGGAATGGAATGGAAAAGAAAGCAATGAAAGCAAACAGAATGCAATGGAATGGAACAGAATGGAAAGGAATGGAATGGAATCAACCCGAATGGAATGGAATGAAACGGAATGAAATAGAATGGAATGGAATCAATCCGAATGGAATGGAATGGAACGGAATAAAATGGAATGGAAAGGAATCAATCTGAACAAAATGGCAAGGTACAGAATGGAATGGAATGGAATGGAATCAACACGAATGCAATGGAATGGAATGGAATGGAATGGAATGGAATGACATCAACACGAATGGAATGGAATGGAATGGAATCGAATGGAATGGAATCAACCCGAATGGAAAGGAATAGAATGAATGGAATGGAATCGAATCGAATGGAATAAACCCGAATGTAATGTAATGTAATGTAATGTAATGGAATGGAATGGAATGGAATGGAATTGGATGGAATGGAATGGAATGGAATGGAATGGAATGCAATGGAATGGAATGGAATGGAATGCAATGGAATGAAATTGAAGGGAATGGAATGGAATGGAATGGAATCAACCCGAATGGAATGGAATGGAATGACATGGAATGGAATGAAATGGAATGGCATGGAATGGAATGGAGTCAACCGTAATGGAATGTAATGGAATGGTAAGGAAAGGAATGGAACCAAACAGAATGGAATGGACTGGAAAGAAATGAAATGGTATGGAAAGAAATAAACCCGAATGGAATGGAATGGAATGGAATGGAATGGAATGGAATGGCATCAACCCGAATGGAACGGAATGGAATGGAATGGTATCAACCCAAATGGAATGGAATGGAATGGAATGAAAAGGAGTGGAATGGAATGGAATCAACTCGAATGGAATGGAATGGAATTGAATGGAATGTAATCGAATCAAAACGAATGAAATGGAAAGGAATGGAATGGAATGGAATGGAACGGAATGGAATGGAATGGAACGGAATGGAATGGAATGGAATGGAATGGAATGGAATCAACCCGAATGGAATGGAATGGAATGGAATGGAACGGAATGGAATGGAATGGAATCAACAAGTATGGAATGGAAGGGAATGGAATGGAATGGAATTGAATGGAATCAACCCGAATGGAATGCAATGGCAAGGAATGGAATGGAATGGAATGGAGTGGAATGGAATCAAACAGAATGGAATGGAATGGAATGGAATGAAATGGAATGGAATGGAATTGCATGGAAACAGAATGGAATGGAATCCCGAATGTAATGGAATACAACGGAATGGAACGGAATGGAATCAACCCGAATGGAATGGAATGGAACGGAATTGAATGGAATGGAATGGAAGCAACCCGAATGGAATGGAATGGAACGGAATGGAATGGAATGGAATACAATCAACCCGAATGGAATGGAAGTGTACGGAATGGAATGGAATGGAATGGTATCAACAAGAATGGAATGGAATGGAATGGTATCAACAAGAATGGAATGGATTGTAATGGAATGGAATGGAATGGAATGAAATGGAATGGAACCAACCCAAATCGAATGGAATGGAACGGAATGGAAAAGAAAGGAATGGAATCAACCAGAATGCAATGGAATGGAACGGATTGGAATGGAATGGAATGGAATCAACACGAATGGAATGGAATGGAATGGAATGGAATGGAATGGAATGGAAACAACACGAATGGAATGGAATGGAATGGAATGGAATGGAATGGAATGGAATCAACCCGAATGGAATGGAATAGAATGGAATGGAATGGAATGGAATCAACCCGAATGGAATGGTATGGAATGGAATGGAATGGAATGAAATTGAAGGGAATGGAATGCAATGGAATGGAATGAAATGATATCATCCAGAATGGAATGGAATGGGATTAGATGGAATGGAATCAACCCGAGAGGAATGGACTGGAATGAATAGGAATGGAATGGAATGGAAAGGAATGGAATATAAAGCAATGGAATGCAATGGAAAAGAATGGAATGGAATCAACCCGAGTGGAATGGAATGAATGCAAAGTAACAGAAAGGAATCAACGCTAGTGGAATAGAACGGAAAGGAATGGAATGGAATGGAATAGAATGGAATTGAATGGAATGGAATGGAACGGAAAAGAAACAACATGATTGGAATGGAATGAAATGCAAAGGAATGGAATGGCATGGAAGCAAACCCAGTGGAATGGAATGAAAGGTTTTGGAATGTAATGTAATGGAAAGGAATGGCATGGAATCAACCCGAGAGAAATGGAATGGAAAGGAATGGAATGGAATGGAATGGAGTGGAATGGAATCAAACAAATGGAATGGAATGGAATGAAATGAAATGGAATGGAATGGCGTCATCCCGAATAGAATGGAATGGAAAGGAATGGAATGGAATCAACCAGAATGGAATGGAATGTAATGGAATGAAAAGGAGTGAAATGGAATCAACCCGAATGGAATGGAATGGAACGGAATGGAATTGAATGGAATGGAATTAACCCGAATGGAATGGAATGCAACGGAATGGAAAGGAATGTAATAAAATCAACCCGAATGGAATGGAATTGTACGGAATGGAATGGAATGGAATGGTATCAACAAGAATGGAATGGAATGGTATGGAATGGAATGGAATGGAATGGAATCAACCAAAATCGAATGGAATGGAACGGAATGGAAAAGAAAGGAATGGAATCAACCAGAATTCAATGGAACGGAAAAGAATGGAATGGAATGGAATGGAATGAACACGAGTGGAATGGAATGGAACCGAATGAAATGGAATGGAATGGAATCAAACCGAATGGAATGGAATGGAGCGGAATAAAATGGAATGGAATGGAATCAACCCGAACGGAATGGAATGGAATGGAATGGAATGGAATGGAATGGAATGGAAGGGAATCAACCCGAGAGGTATGGACTGGAATGGAAAGGAATGGAAAGGAATGGAAAGGAGTGGAATGGAAAGGAATGGAATGGAATGGGAAAGAATGGAATGGAATCAACCCGAGTGGATTGGAATGAATGCAATGTAACAGAAAGGAATCAATGCTTGTGGAATAGAATGGAATGGAATCGAATCGAATGGAATGGAATAGAATGGAATGAAATGGAATGGAATAGAATCGAATGGAATGGAATGGAATGGAATCAACACGAATGGAATGGAATAGAATTGAAAGGAATGGAATGGAATGGAATGGCATGGAACCAAACCGAGTGGAATGGAATGAAAGGTTTTGGAAAGTATTGTAATTTAAAGGAATGGAATGGAATCAACCCGAGTGGAGTGGAATGGAAAGAAATGGAATGGAATGGAATCAACCCGAATAGAATGGAATGGAATGGAATGGAGTGGAATGGAATAAACACTAATGGAATGGAATGGAATGGAATGGAATGGAGTGGAGTGGAATGGAATGGAATCAACCCGAATGGAATGGAATGGGACGGAATGGAATGGACTGGAATCAACACGATTGGAATGGAATGGAATGGAATCAACTCAAATGGAATGGAATGGATTGCAATGGAATGGAATGGTATCAACCCCAAAGGAATGGAATGGAATGGAATGAATTGGAGTGGAATAGAATGGAATCAACTCGAATGGAATGGAATGGAATGGAATGGAATGGAATCAACCCGAATGAAATGGAAAGGAATGGAAAGCAAGGGAATGTAATGGAATGGAATCAACCAGAATGGAATGGAATGGAACGGAATGGAATGGAATGGAATGGAATGGAATGGAATGGAATGGAATGGAATGGAATGAAATCAACCAGAATGGAATGGAATGGAATGGAATGGAATGGAATGGAATCAACCCGATTAGAATGGAGTGGAAAGGAATGGAATGGAGTGGAATGGAGTGGAATGGAATCAAACAGAATGGAATGAAATGGAATTTAATGAAATGGAATGGAATGGCGTCATCCCGAATGGAATGGAATGGAATGGAATCAACCCGAATGGAATGCAATGTAATGGAATGAAAAGGAGTGAAATGGAATCAACCCGAATGTAATGGAATGGAACGGATTTGAAGGGAATGGAATGGAATCAACCCGAATGGAATGGAACGGAAAGGAATGGAACGGAATACAATCAACCCGAATGGAATGGAATTGTACGGAATGGAATGGAATGGAATGGTATCAACAAGAATGGAATGGAATGGAATGGAATGGAATCAACACAAATCGATTGGAATGGAATGGAATGGAAAAGAAAGGAATGGAATCAACCAGAATGCAATGGAATGGAACAGAATGGAATGGAATCAACCCGAATGGAATGGAATGGAACGGAATGAAATTGAATGGAATGGAATCAAACCGAATGGAATGGAATGGAACGGAACAAAATGGAATGGAATGGAATCAACCCGAAAGAAATGACATGGTACGGAATGGAATGGAATGGAATACAATCAACCCGTATGGAATGGAATTGTACGTTATGGAATGGAATGGAATGGTATTAACAAGAATGGAATGGAATGGAATGGAATAGAATGGAATTTAATGGAATGGAATGGAATCAACCGAAATTGAATGGAATGGAACGGAATGGAAAAGAAAGGAATGGAAGCAGACAGAATGCAATGGAATGGAACGGAATGGAATGCAATGGAATGGAATGAACCCGCATGGAATGGAATGGAACGGAATGAAATGGAATGGAATGGAATCAATCCGAATGGAACGGAATGGAACGCAATAAAATGGAATGGAATGGAATCAACCCGAACGAACTGGCATGGTACGGAATGGAATGGAATGGAATGGAATCAACAGGAATGGAATGGAAAGGAATGGCATCAACCCGAATGGAAAGGAATAGAATGGAATGGAATGGAATGGAATGGAATGAACCCGAATGTAATGTAATGTAATGGAATGGAATGGAATATAATGGAATGGAATGGAATGAAACCGAATGTAATGTAATGTAATGGAATGGAATGGAATGGAATGGAATGGAATGCAACGGAATGAAATTGAAGGGAATGGAATGCAATGGAATGGAATGGAATGGCATCAACCAGAATGGAATGGAATGGCATGGGAAGGAATGCAATCAACCCGAATGGAATGGAATGGAATGAAATGGAATGGAATGAAATGGAATGGTATGGAATGGAATGGAGTCAACCTTAATGGAATGCAATCGAATGAAATGGAAAGGAATGGAATCAAACAGAATGGAATGGACTGGAAAGACATGTAATGGAATAGAAAGGAATAAACCCGAACAGAATGGAATGGAATGGAATGGAATGGAATGGCATCAACCTGAATGGAATGTAATATAATGGAATGGAATGGAATGGAATGGAATGGCATGGAATCAAACCGAGTGGAATGGAATGAAAGGTTTTGGAATGTAATGTAATTTAAAGGAATGGAATGGAATCAACCCGAGTGGAATGGAATGGAATGAAATGGTATGCAGTGGAATCAACCCGAATGGAATGGAATGGAATGGAATGGAGTGGAATGGAATCAACACGAATGGAATGGAATAGAATGGAATGGAATGGAATGGAATCAACCCGAATGGAATGGTATGGAATGGAATGGAATGGAATGAAATTGAAGGGAATGGAATGCAATGGAATGGAATGAAATGATATCATCCAGAATGGAATGGAATGGGATTAGATGGAATGGAATCAACCCGAGAGGAATGGACTGGAATGAATAGGAATGGAATGGAATGGAAAGGAATGGAATATAAAGCAATGGAATGCAATGGAAAAGAATGGAATGGAATCAACCCGAGTGGAATGGAATGAATGCAATGTAACAGAAAGGAATCAACGCTAGTGGAATAGAACGGAAAGGAATGGAATGGAATGGAATAGAATGGAATTGAATGGAATGGAATGGAACGGAAAAGAAACAACATGATTGGAATGGAATGAAATGCAAAGGAATGGAATGGCATGGAAGCAAACCCAGTGGAATGGAATGAAAGGTTTTGGAATGTAATGTAATGGAAAGGAATGGCATGGAATCAACCCGAGAGAAATGGAATGGAAAGGAATGGAATGGAATGGAATGGAGTGGAATGGAATCAAACAAATGGAATGGAATGGAATGAAATGAAATGGAATGGAATGGCGTCATCCCGAATAGAATGGAATGGAAAGGAATGGAATGGAATCAACCAGAATGGAATGGAATGTAATGGAATGAAAAGGAGTGAAATGGAATCAACCCGAATGGAATGGAATGGAACGGAATGGAATTGAATGGAATGGAATTAACCCGAATGGAATGGAATGCAACGGAATGGAATGGAATGTAATAAAATCAACCCGAATGGAATGGAATTGTACGGAATGGAATGGAATGGAATGGTATCAACAATAATGGAATGGAATGGTATGGAATGGAATGGAATGGAATGGAATCAACCAAAATCGAATGGAATGGAACGGAATGGAAAAGAAAGGAATGGAATCAACCAGAATTCAATGGAACGGAAAAGAATGGAATGGAATGGAATGGAATGAACACGAGTGGAATGGAATGGAACCGAATGAAATGGAATGGAATGGAATCAAACCGAATGGAATGGAATGGAGCGGAATAAAATGGAATGGAATGGAATCAACCCGAACGGAATGGAATGGAATGGAATGGAATGGAATGGAATGGAATGGAATGGAATGGAAGGGAATCAACCCGAGAGGTATGGACTGGAATGGAAAGGAATGGAAAGGAATGGAAAGGAGTGGAATGGAAAGGAATGGAATGGAATGGGAAAGAATGGAATGGAATCAACCCGAGTGGATTGGAATGAATGCAATGTAACAGAAAGGAATCAATGCTTGTGGAATAGAATGGAATGGAATCGAATCGAATGGAATGGAATAGACTGGAATGAAATGGAATGGAATAGAATCGAATGGAATGGAATGGAATGGAATCAACACGAATGGAATGGAATAGAATTGAAAGGAATGGAATGGAATGGAATGGCATGGAACCAAACCGAGTGGAATGGAATGAAAGGTTTTGGAAAGTATTGTAATTTAAAGGAATGGAATGGAATCAACCCGAGTGGAGTGGAATGGAAAGAAATGGAATGGAATGGAATCAACCCGAATAGAATGGAATGGAATGGAATGGAGTGGAATGGAATAAACACTAATGGAATGGAATGGAATGGAATGGAATGGAGTGGAGTGGAATGGAATGGAATCAACCCGAATGGAATGGAATGGGACGGAATGGAATGGACTGGAATCAACACGATTGGAATGGAATGGAATGGAATCAACTCAAATGGAATGGAATGGATTGCAATGGAATGGAATGGTATCAACCCCAAAGGAATGGAATGGAATGGAATGAATTGGAGTGGAATAGAATGGAATCAACTCGAATGGAATGGAATGGAATGGAATGGAATGGAATCAACCCGAATGAAACGGAAAGGAATGGAAAGCAAGGGAATGTAATGGAATGGAATCAACCAGAATGGAATGGAATGGAACGGAATGGAATGGAATGGAATGGAATGGAATGGAATGGAATGGAATGGAATGGAATGGAATGGAATGGAATGAAATCAACCAGAATGGAATGGAATGGAATGGAATGGAATGGAATGGAATGGAATCAACCCGATTAGAATGGAGTGGAAAGGAATGGAATGGAGTGGAATGGAGTGGAATGGAATCAAACAGAATGGAATGAAATGGAATTTAATGAAATGGAATGGAATGGCGTCATCCCGAATGGAATGGAATGGAATGGAATCAACCCGAATGGAATGCAATGTAATGGAATGAAAAGGAGTGAAATGGAATCAACCCGAATGTAATGGAATGGAACGGATTTGAAGGGAATGGAATGGAATCAACCCGAATGGAATGGAACGGAAAGGAATGGAACGGAATACAATCAACCCGAATGGAATGGAATTGTACGGAATGGAATGGAATGGAATGGTATCAACAAGAATGGAATGGAATGGAATGGAATGGAATCAACACAAATCGATTGGAATGGAATGGAATGGAAAAGAAAGGAATGGAATCAACCAGAATGCAATGGAATGGAACAGAATGGAATGGAATCAACCCGAATGGAATGGAATGGAACGGAATGAAATTGAATGGAATGGAATCAAACCGAATGGAATGGAATGGAACGGAACAAAATGGAATGGAATGGAATCAACCCGAAAGAAATGACATGGTACGGAATGGAATGGAATGGAATACAATCAACCCGTATGGAATGGAATTGTACGTTATGGAATGGAATGGAATGGTATTAACAAGAATGGAATGGAATGGAATGGAATAGAATGGAATTTAATGGAATGGAATGGAATCAACCGAAATTGAATGGAATGGAACGGAATGGAAAAGAAAGGAATGGAAGCAGACAGAATGCAATGGAATGGAACGGAATGGAATGCAATGGAATGGAATGAACCCGCATGGAATGGAATGGAACGGAATGAAATGGAATGGAATGGAATCAATCCGAATGGAACGGAATGGAACGCAATAAAATGGAATGGAATGGAATCAACCCGAACGAACTGGCATGGTACGGAATGGAATGGAATGGAATGGAATCAACAGGAATGGAATGGAAAGGAATGGCATCAACCCGAATGGAAAGGAATAGAATGGAATGGAATGGAATGGAATGGAATGAACCCGAATGTAATGTAATGTAATGGAATGGAATGGAATATAATGGAATGGAATGGAATGAAACCGAATGTAATGTAATGTAATGGAATGGAATGGAATGGAATGGAATGGAATGCAACGGAATGAAATTGAAGGGAATGGAATGCAATGGAATGGAATGGAATGGCATCAACCAGAATGGAATGGAATGGCATGGGAAGGAATGCAATCAACCCGAATGGAATGGAATGGAATGAAATGGAATGGAATGAAATGGAATGGTATGGAATGGAATGGAGTCAACCTTAATGGAATGCAATCGAATGAAATGGAAAGGAATGGAATCAAACAGAATGGAATGGACTGGAAAGACATGTAATGGAATAGAAAGGAATAAACCCGAACAGAATGGAATGGAATGGAATGGAATGGAATGGCATCAACCTGAATGGAATGTAATATAATGGAATGGAATGGAATGGAATGGAATGGCATGGAATCAAACCGAGTGGAATGGAATGAAAGGTTTTGGAATGTAATGTAATTTAAAGGAATGGAATGGAATCAACCCGAGTGGAATGGAATGGAATGAAATGGTATGCAGTGGAATCAACCCGAATGGAATGGAATGGAATGGAATGGAGTGGAATGGAATCAACACGAATGGAATGGAATAGAATGGAATGGAATGGAATGGAATCAACCCGAATGGAATGGTATGGAATGGAATGGAATGGAATGAAATTGAAGGGAATGGAATGCAATGGAATGGAATGAAATGATATCATCCAGAATGGAATGGAATGGGATTAGATGGAATGGAATCAACCCGAGAGGAATGGACTGGAATGAATAGGAATGGAATGGAATGGAAAGGAATGGAATATAAAGCAATGGAATGCAATGGAAAAGAATGGAATGGAATCAACCCGAGTGGAATGGAATGAATGCAATGTAACAGAAAGGAATCAACGCTAGTGGAATAGAACGGAAAGGAATGGAATGGAATGGAATAGAATGGAATTGAATGGAATGGAATGGAACGGAAAAGAAACAACATGATTGGAATGGAATGAAATGCAAAGGAATGGAATGGCATGGAAGCAAACCCAGTGGAATGGAATGAAAGGTTTTGGAATGTAATGTAATGGAAAGGAATGGCATGGAATCAACCCGAGAGAAATGGAATGGAAAGGAATGGAATGGAATGGAATGGAGTGGAATGGAATCAAACAAATGGAATGGAATGGAATGAAATGAAATGGAATGGAATGGCGTCATCCCGAATAGAATGGAATGGAAAGGAATGGAATGGAATCAACCAGAATGGAATGGAATGTAATGGAATGAAAAGGAGTGAAATGGAATCAACCCGAATGGAATGGAATGGAACGGAATGGAATTGAATGGAATGGAATTAACCCGAATGGAATGGAATGCAACGGAATGGAATGGAATGTAATAAAATCAACCCGAATGGAATGGAATTGTACGGAATGGAATGGAATGGAATGGTATCAACAAGAATGGAATGGAATGGTATGGAATGGAATGGAATGGAATGGAATCAACCAAAATCGAATGGAATGGAACGGAATGGAAAAGAAAGGAATGGAATCAACCAGAATTCAATGGAACGGAAAAGAATGGAATGGAATGGAATGGAATGAACACGAGTGGAATGGAATGGAACCGAATGAAATGGAATGGAATGGAATCAAACCGAATGGAATGGAATGGAGCGGAATAAAATGGAATGGAATGGAATCAACCCGAACGGAATGGAATGGAATGGAATGGAATGGAATGGAATGGAATGGAATGGAATGGAATGGAAGGGAATCAACCCGAGAGGTATGGACTGGAATGGAAAGGAATGGAAAGGAATGGAAAGGAGTGGAATGGAAAGGAATGGAATGGAATGGGAAAGAATGGAATGGAATCAACCCGAGTGGATTGGAATGAATGCAATGTAACAGAAAGGAATCAATGCTTGTGGAATAGAATGGAATGGAATCGAATCGAATGGAATGGAATAGACTGGAATGAAATGGAATGGAATAGAATCGAATGGAATGGAATGGAATGGAATCAACACGAATGGAATGGAATAGAATTGAAAGGAATGGAATGGAATGGAATGGCATGGAACCAAACCGAGTGGAATGGAATGAAAGGTTTTGGAAAGTATTGTAATTTAAAGGAATGGAATGGAATCAACCCGAGTGGAGTGGAATGGAAAGAAATGGAATGGAATGGAATCAACCCGAATAGAATGGAATGGAATGGAATGGAGTGGAATGGAATAAACACTAATGGAATGGAATGGAATGGAATGGAATGGAGTGGAGTGGAATGGAATGGAATCAACCCGAATGGAATGGAATGGGACGGAATGGAATGGACTGGAATCAACACGATTGGAATGGAATGGAATGGAATCAACTCAAATGGAATGGAATGGATTGCAATGGAATGGAATGGTATCAACCCCAAAGGAATGGAATGGAATGGAATGAATTGGAGTGGAATAGAATGGAATCAACTCGAATGGAATGGAATGGAATGGAATGGAATGGAATCAACCCGAATGAAACGGAAAGGAATGGAAAGCAAGGGAATGTAATGGAATGGAATCAACCAGAATGGAATGGAATGGAACGGAATGGAATGGAATGGAATGGAATGGAATGGAATGGAATGGAATGGAATGGAATGGAATGGAATGAAATCAACCAGAATGGAATGGAATGGAATGGAATGGAATGGAATGGAATGGAATCAACCCGATTAGAATGGAGTGGAAAGGAATGGAATGGAGTGGAATGGAGTGGAATGGAATCAAACAGAATGGAATGAAATGGAATTTAATGAAATGGAATGGAATGGCGTCATCCCGAATGGAATGGAATGGAATGGAATCAACCCGAATGGAATGCAATGTAATGGAATGAAAAGGAGTGAAATGGAATCAACCCGAATGTAATGGAATGGAACGGATTTGAAGGGAATGGAATGGAATCAACCCGAATGGAATGGAACGGAAAGGAATGGAACGGAATACAATCAACCCGAATGGAATGGAATTGTACGGAATGGAATGGAATGGAATGGTATCAACAAGAATGGAATGGAATGGAATGGAATGGAATCAACACAAATCGATTGGAATGGAATGGAATGGAAAAGAAAGGAATGGAATCAACCAGAATGCAATGGAATGGAACAGAATGGAATGGAATCAACCCGAATGGAATGGAATGGAACGGAATGAAATTGAATGGAATGGAATCAAACCGAATGGAATGGAATGGAACGGAACAAAATGGAATGGAATGGAATCAACCCGAAAGAAATGACATGGTACGGAATGGAATGGAATGGAATACAATCAACCCGTATGGAATGGAATTGTACGTTATGGAATGGAAGGGAATGGTATTAACAAGAATGGAATGGAATGGAATGGAATAGAATGGAATTTAATGGAATGGAATGGAATCAACCGAAATTGAATGGAATGGAACGGAATGGAAAAGAAAGGAATGGAAGCAGACAGAATGCAATGGAATGGAACGGAATGGAATGCAATGGAATGGAATGAACCCGCATGGAATGGAATGGAACGGAATGAAATGGAATGGAATGGAATCAATCCGAATGGAACGGAATGGAACGCAATAAAATGGAATGGAATGGAATCAACCCGAACGAACTGGCATGGTACGGAATGGAATGGAATGGAATGGAATCAACAGGAATGGAATGGAAAGGAATGGCATCAACCCGAATGGAAAGGAATAGAATGGAATGGAATGGAATGGAATGGAATGAACCCGAATGTAATGTAATGTAATGGAATGGAATGGAATATAATGGAATGGAATGGAATGAACCCGAATGTAATGTAATGTAATGTAATGTAATGGAATGGAATGGAATGGAATGGAATGCAACGGAATGAAATTGAAGGGAATGGAATGCAATGGAATGGAATGGAATGGCATCAACCAGAATGGAATGGAATGGCATGGGAAGGAATGCAATCAACCCGAATGGAATGGAATGGAATGAAATGGAATGGAATGAAATGGAATGGTATGGAATGGAATGGAGTCAACCTTAATGGAATGCAATCGAATGAAATGGAAAGGAATGGAATCAAAGAGAATGGAATGGACTGGAAAGAGATGTAATGGAATAGAAAGGAATAAACCCGAACAGAATGGAATGGAATGGAATGGAATGGAATGGCATCAACCCGAATGGAATGTAATATAATGGAATGGAATGGAATGGAATGGAATGGCATGGAATCAAACCGAGTGGAATGGAATGAAAGGTTTTGGAATGTAATGTAATTTAAAGGAATGGAATGGAATCAACCCGAGTGGAATGGAATGGAATGAAATGGTATGCAGTGGAATCAACCCGAATGGAATGGAATGGAATGGAATGGAGTGGAATGGAATCAACACGAATGGAATGGAATGGAAAGGAATGGAATGGAATGGAATGGAACGGAGTTCACTGGAATGGAATGGAATCAACCTGAATGGAATGGGATGGAATGGAATGGAATGGACTGGAATCAACACGAATGGAATGGAATGGAATGGAATGGAATGGAATGGAATGGAATCAACTCAAATGGAATGAAATGGATTGGAATGGAAAGAAATGGTATCAACCCCAAAGGAATGGAATGGAATGGAATGGAATGAATTGGAGTGGAATAGAATGGAATCAACTCGAATGGAATGGAATGGAATTGAATGGAACGGAATGGAATCAACCCGAATGAAATGGAAAGGAATGGAATGGAATGGAATGGAATTGAATGTTTTGGAATGGAATTAACACGAATGGAATGGAATGCAATGGAATGGAATGGAATGGAGTCAACCCTAATAGAATGGAATGGAATGCAATGGAATGGAATGCAATGGAATGGAATGCAATGGATTGGAATGCAATGGAATGGAATCAACCGAATGAAATGTAATGGAATGGAATGGAATGGAATGGAATGGCATGGAATCAACCCGAATGGAATGGAATGGAAAGGAAAGGAATGGAATGGAATGGAATGCAACGGAATCAACCAGAATGGAATGGAATGGAATGCAATGGCATGGAATAATCACAAATGGAATGGAATGGAATGGAATGGAATGGAATGGAATGGAAGAAACCCGAATGGAATGGAAGGGAATGGAATGGAATGGAGTCAACCGGAATGGGATGGAATGGAAACGAATCAACCCGAATGGAATGGAATGTAATGGAATGGAATAAAATGGAACGGAAAGGATTGGAGTGGAATCAACCCGAATGGAATGGAATGGAATAGAATACAACGGAATCAACCCGAAAGGAATGGAATGCAATAGAATGGAATGGCATGGAATCAACCCGAAAGTAATGGAATGGAATGGAATGGAATGGAATCAACCCTAAAAGAATGGAATGGAATGGAATGAAATGGAGTGGAATGGAATGGAATGAACTCGAATGGAATGGAATGGAATGGAATGGAATGGAATGGAATCAACCCGAAAGAAATGGGAAAGAATGGAATGGAATGGAATGGAATGGAATGGAATGGAATGGAATCAACCGGAATGGAATGGAATGGAGTCAACACGAATGGAACGGAATGGAATGGAATCAACCTGTATGGAATGGAATGGAATGGAAAGGAATGGAATGGAATGGAATGGAATGGAATGCAATGGAATGGAATGGAACGGAATGGAATGCAATGGAATGGAATGGAATGGAATCAATCCGAAGGGAATGGAATGGAATGGAATGGAATGGACAGTAATGGAATCAGACCGAATGGAAGGGAATGGAATGGAAAAGAATGGAGTTAAATCAAATGGAATTGAAAGTATTGGAATGGAATGGAATGGAATGGAATGAAATGCAATGGAATGGAGTGGAACGGAATGGAATGCATTGGAATGCAATGGAATGTAATCAGCCCGAATGGAATGGAATGGAATGGAATGGAATGGAATCAACCTGAGAGGAATGGACTGTAATGGAACGGTATGGAATGGAATGGAAAGGAATGGAATGGAAAGGAATGGAATGAAATAGAAAAGAATGGAATGGAGTCAACCCGAGTGGAATGGAATGAGTGCAGTGAAATAGAAAGGAATCAACGCTAGTGGAATAGAACGGAAAAGAAAGGAATGGAATGGAATGGAAAGGAATGGAGTGGAACGGAAGAGAAACGACCCAAATGAAATGGAATGAAATAGAAAGGAATGGAATGGAATGGAACCAAACCGAGTGGAATGGAATGAAAGGTTTTGGAATGTAATGTAATGGAAAGGAATGTAAAGGAATTAACCCGAGTGGAATGGAATGGAATGAAATGGAATGGAATGGAATCAACCCGAATGGAATGGAATGTAATGGAATGGAATGGAATGGAACGGAATCAACCCGAATGGAATGGAATGGAATGGAATTGAATGGAATGGAGTGGAGTGGAATGGAATGGAATGGAATGGAATGGAATGGAATGGAATGGAATGGAATGGAATGGAATCAACGCGAATGAAATGGAAAGGAATGGAATGGAATGGAATGGAATGGAATGGAATGGAATGGAATGGAATCAACCCGAATGGAATGGAATGGAATGGAATGGAACGGAACGGAGCGGAACGGAATGGAATGGAATGGAATGGAATGGAAACAACCAGAATGGAATGGAAGGGTGTGGAATGGAATGGAATTGAATGGAGTAACCCCGAATGGAATGGAATGGAAAGGAATGGAATGGAATGGAATGCAATGGGGTGGAATGGAATGAAGCTGAATGGAATGAAATGGAATGGAATGAAATGGAATGGAATGGCGTCATACCAAATGGAACGGATTTGAAAGGAATGGAATGGAATGGAATCAACCCGAATAGAAAGGAATGTAATGGAATGAAAAGGAGTGAAATGGACTCAACCCGAATGCAATGGAATGGACCAGAATGGAATGGAATGGAATGGAATCAACGCGAATGGAATGGAATGGAATGGAATGGAATGGAATGGAATGGAATAGAAACAACCCGAATGGAATGGAATGGTATGGAATGGAATGGAATGGAATGGTATCAACACGAATGGAATGGAATGGAATCCAATGGAATGGGATGCAATGGAATCAACCCGAATCGAATATAATGGAACGGAAAGGAAAAGAATGTAATGGAATAAACCAGAATACAATGGAAGGAAACGGAATGGAATGGAATGGAATGGAATCAACCAGAATGGAATGGAACGGAATGGAATGGAACGGAATACAATCAACCCGAATGGAATGGAATTGTACGGAATGGAATGGAATGGAATGGTATCAACAAGAATGGAATGGAATGGAATGGAATGGAATGGAATGGAATCAACACAAATCGATTAGAATGGAACAGAATGGAAAAGAAAGGAATGGAATCAACCAGAATGCAATGGAATGGAACAGAATGGAATGGAATCAACCCGAATGGAATGGAATGGAACGGAATGAAATTGAATGGAATGGAATCAAACCGAATGGAATGGAATGGAACGGAACAAAATGGAATGGAATGGAATCAACCCGAAAGAAATGGCATGGTATGGAATGGAATGGAATGGAATACAATCAACCCGTATGGAATGGAATTGTACGTTATGGAATGGAATGGAATGGTATTAACAAGAATGTAATGGAATGGAATGGAATAGAATGGAATTTAATGGAATGGAATGGAATCAACCGAAATTGAATGGAATGGAACGGAATGGAAAAGAAAGGAATGGAAGCAGACAGAATGCAATGGAATGGAACAGAATGGAATGCAATGGAATGGAATCAACCCGCATGGAATGGAATGGAACGGAATGAAATGGAATGGAATGGAATCAATCCGAATGGAACGGAATGGAACGCAATAAAATGGAATGGAATGGAATCAACCCGAACGAACTGGCATGGTACAGAATGCTATGGAATGGAATGGAATCAACAGGAATGGAATGGAAAGGAATGGCATCAACCAGAATGGAAAGGAATAGAATGGAATGGAATGGAATGGAATGGAATGGAATGGAATGGAATGGAATGGAATGGAATGGAATGAACCCGAATGTAATGTAATGTAATGTAATGGAATGGAATGGAATGGAATGGAGTGGAATGGAATCAACACGAATGGAATGGAATGGAATGGAATGGAGTGCAGTGGAATGGAATGGAATCAACCCACATGGAATGGGATGGAACGGAATGGAATGGAATGGCATCAACCCGAATGGAAAGGAATAGAATGGAATGGAATGGAATGGAATGGAATGGAAAGAACCCGAATGTAATGTAATGTAATGTAATGTAATGGAATGGAATGGAATGGAATGGAATGGAATGGAATGCAACGGAATGAAATTGAAGGGAATGGAATGCAATGGAATGGAATGGAATGGCATCAACCAGAATGGAATGGAATGGCATGGGAAGGAATGCAATCAACCCGAATGGAATGGAATGGAATGAAATGGAATGGAATGAAATGGAATGGTACGAAATGGAATGGAGTCAACCGTAATGGAATGCAATCGAATGAAATGGAAAGGAATGGAATCAAACAGAATGGAATGGACTGGAAAGAAATGAAATGGAATGGAAAGGAATAAACCCGAATAGAATGGAATGGAATGGAATGGAATGGAATGGAATGGAATGGAATGGAATGGAATGGAATGGCATCAACCCGAATGTAATGTAATGGAATGTAATGGAATGGAATGGAATGGAATGGAATGGCATGGAACCAAAACGAGTGGAATGGAATGAAAGGTTTTGGAATGTAATGTAATTTAAAGGAATGGAATGGAATCAACACGAGTGGAATGGAATGGAATGAAATGGTATGCAGTGGAATCAACCCGAATGGAATGGAATGGAGTGGAATGGAATCAACACGAATGGAATGGAACGGAATGGAATGGAATGGAATGGAATGGAATGGAGTAAAGTGGAATGGAATGGAATCAACCCGAATGGAATGGGATGGAATGGAATGGAATGGACTGGAATCAACACGAATGGAATGGAATGGAATGGAATGGAATGGAATGGAATGGAATAAACTCAAATGGAATGGAATGGATTGGAATGGAATGGAATGGTATCAACCCCAAAGGAATGGAATGGAATGGAATGGAATGGAATGAATTGGAGTGGAATAGAATGGAATCAACTCGAATGGAATGGAATGGAATTGAATGGAATGGAATGGAATCAACCCGAATGAAATGGAAAGGAATGGAATGGAATGGAATGGAATGGAATGTTATGGAATGGAATTAACACGAATGGAATGGAATGGAATGGAATGCAATGGAATGGAAAGGAATGGAGTCAACCCTAATAGAATGGAATGGAACGGAATGCAATTGAATGGAATGGAATGGAGTCAACCCTAATAGAATGGAATGGAATGGAATGGAATGCAATGGAATGTAATGCAATGGAATGGAATGCAATGGAATGGAATCAACCGAATGAAATGTAATGTAATGTAATGTAATGTAATGTAATGGAATGGAATGGAATGGAATGGCATGGAATCAACCCGAATGGAATGGAATGGAAAGGAAAGGAATGGAATGGAATGGAATGCAATGGAATCAACCAGAATGCAATGGAATGGAATGCAATGGCATGGAATCATCACAAATGGAATGGAATGGAATGGAATGGAATGGAAGCAACCCGAATGGAATGGAAGGGAATGGAATGGAATGGAGTCAACCGGAATGGGATGGAATGGAAAGGAAACAACCCGAATGGAATGGAATGGAATGGAATGGAACAAAATGGAATGGAAAGGATTGGAGTGGAATCAACCCGAATGGAATGGAATGGAATAGAATGGAATGGCATGGAATCAACCCGAAAGTAATGGAATGGAATGGAATGGAATGGAATGGAATGGAATGGAATGGAATCAACCCTAATAGAATGGAATGGAATGGAATGAAATGGAGTCAACACGAATGGAACGGAATGGAATGGAATCAATCTGAATGGAATGGAATGGAATGGAAAGGAATGGAATGGAATGGAATGGAATGGAATGCAATGGAATGGAATGGAACGGAATGGAATGCAATGGAATGGAATGGAATGGAATCAATCCGAAGGGAATGGAATGGAATGGAATGGAATGGAATGGAATCAGACCGAATGGAAGGGAATGGAATGGAAAAGAATGGAGTTAACTCAAATGGAATTGAAAGGATTGGAATGGAAGGGAATGGAATGGAATGGAATGGAATGAAATGCAATGGAATGGAGTGGAACGGAATGGAATACATTGGAATGCAATGGAATGTAATCAGCCCGAATGGAATGGAATGGAATGGAATGGAATGGAATCAACCTGAGAGGAATGGACTGTAATGGAACGGTATGGAATGGAATGGAAAGGAATGGAATGGAAAGGAATGGAGTGGAATAGAAAAGAATGGAATGGAGTCAACCCGAGTGGAATGGAATGAGTGCAGTGAAATAGAAAGGAATCAACGCTAGTGGAATAGAACGGAAAAGAAAGGAATGGAATGGAATGGAATGCAATGGAATGGAATGGAATGGAGTGGAACGGAAGAGAAACGACCCGAATGAAATGGAATGAAATAGAAAGGAATGGAATGGAATGGAACCAAACCGAGTGGAATGGAATGAAAGGTTTTGGAATGTAATGTAATGGAAAGGAATGTAAAGGAATCAACCCGAGTGGAATGGAATGGAATGAAATGGAATGGAATGGAATCAACCCGAATGGAATGGAATGTAATGTAATGGAATGGAATGGAAGGGAATCAACCCGAATGGAATGGAATGGAATGGAATTGAATGGAATGGAGTGGAGTGGAATGGAATGGAATGGAATGGAATGGAATGGAATGGAATGGAATGGAATGGAATGGAGTCAACGCGAATGAAATGGAAAGGAATGGAATGGAATGGAATGGAATGGAATGGAATGGAATGGAATGGAATCAACCCGAATGGAAAGGAATGGAATGGAACGGAACGGAGCGGAACGGAACGGAATATAATGGAATGGAATGGAATGGAATGGAAACAACCAGAATGGAATGGAAGGGAGTGGAATGGAATGGAATTGAATGGAATAACCCCGAATGGAATGGAATGGAAAGGAATGGAATGGAATGGAATGGGGTGGAATGGAATGAAGCTGAATGGAATAAAATGGAATGGAATGAAATGGAATGGAATGGCGTCATACCGAATGGAACGGATTTGAAAGGAATGGAATGGAATGGAATCAAAACTAATGGAATTGAACGGAATGGAATGGAATCAACCCGAATTGAATGGCATAGAATGGAATGGAATGGAATGGAACGCTAGGAACGAAATTGAAGGGAATGGAATGCAATGGACTGGAATGGTATTGAATCAACCCGAATGGAAGGGATTGGCATGAAATGGAATGGAATCAACCCGATACGAATGGAATTGAGTGTAATGTAATGGAATGGAGTGGTATGGAATGGAATGGAGTCAACTGGAATGGAACGCAATGAAATGGAATGGAATGGAATGCAATGGAATGGAATCAACCCGAATGGAATGGAATGGAAAGGAATGGAATCAAATTGAATGGAATGGAATGTAAAGAAATGAAATGGAATGGAATGGAATAATCTGGAAAGGAATGGAATGGAATGGAATGGAATGGAAAGGAATGGAATGGAAAGCATTGGCATTAACCCAAAATGAGTGGAATGGTATGGTATGGAATGGTGTCAACCCGAATTCAATAGAATGAAACGGAACGGAATGTAATGGAATGGTATGGAATGGAATCAACACCAAAGGAATGGAATGGAATGGAATGGAATGGAGTCAACCCTAATGGAATGGAATGGAATGGAATGGAAAGGAATGGAATGTAATGGAGTCAACCCTAATGGAATGGAATGGAATGGAATGGAGTGAAATGGAATGGAATGCAATGGAATGCAATGGAATGGAATGCAATGGAATGGAATGCAACGGAATGGAATGGTATGGAATGGAATCAAGACGAATGGAATGGAATGGAATGGAATGGAATGGAATGGAATTGAGTCAACCCTAATGGAATGGAATGGAATGGAATGGAATGGAATGTAATGGAATGGAGAAAACCCTAATGGAATGGAATGGAATGGAATGAAATGGAATGGAATGCAATGGAATGCAATGGAATGCAATGCAATGCAATGGAATGGAATGAAATGGTATCAACTGAATGGAATGGAATGTAATGGAATGCAGTGGAATGGAATGGAATCAACCCGAAAGGAATGGAATGGAATAGAAGGAATGGAATGGAATGGAATACAATGGAATCAACCCGAATGGAATGGAATGCAATAGAATAGAATGGCATGGAATCAACACGAAAGGAATGGAATGGAATGGAATGCAATCAACCCTAATAGAATGGAATGGAATGGAATAGAATGGAATGGAATGGAATAGTCTGGAATGGAATCAACCCGAATGGAATGGAAGGGAATGAAATGGAATGGAATAGAATGGAATCAAGCCGAATAGAATGGAATGGAAAGGAGAGAAATGGAATGGAATGTAATGGAATTGAATGGAATGGAATGGAATCAACCCGAAAGAAATGGGAAGGAATGGAATGGAATGGAATGGAATGGAATGGAATGGAATGGAAACAACCCGAATGGAATGGAATGGAATGGAATGGAATGGAATCAACACGAATGGAATGGAATGGAA
Source organism: Pan paniscus (assembly GCF_029289425.2). NCBI lineage: Eukaryota > Metazoa > Chordata > Mammalia > Primates > Hominidae > Pan > Pan paniscus. The sequence goes on along the minus strand of NC_073261.2, from coordinate 37,557,643 downwards.
TGGAATCAACCTGAATGGAATGCAATGGAATGGAAAGGAATGGAATGGAATGTAATGGAATGGAATCCAATGGAATGGAATGGAACGGAATGGAATGCAATGGAATGGAATGGAATGGAATCAATCCGAAGGGAATGGAATGGAATGGAATGGAATCAGACCGAATGGAAGGGAATGGAATGGAAAAGAATGGAGTTAACTCAAATGGAATTGAAAGGATTGTAATGGAATGGAATGGAATGGAATGGAATGGAATGGAATGGAATGGAATGAAATGCAATGGAATGGAGTGGGACGGAATGGAATGCATTGGAATGCAATGGAATGTAATCAGCCCGAATGGAATGGAATGGAATGGAATGGAATCAACCTGAGAGGAATGGACTGTAATGGAACGGTATGGAATGGAATGGAAAGGAATGGAATGGAAAGGAATGGAAGGGAATAGAAAAGAATGGAATGGAGTCAAACCGAGTGGAATGGAATGAGTGCAGTGAAATAGAAAGGAATCAACACTAGTGGAATAGAAAGGAAAGGAACGGAATGGAATGGAATGGAATGGAATGGAAGGGAATGGAATGGAGTTGAACGGAAGAGAAACAACCCGAATGAAATGGAATGAAATGGAAAGGAATGGAATGGAACGGAACCAAACCGAGTGGAATGGAATGAAAGGTTTTGGAATGTAATGTAATGGAAAGGAATGTAAAGGAATCAACCCGAGTGGAATGGAATGGAAAGAAATGGAATGGAATGGAATCAACCCGAATGGAATGGAATGTATTGGAATGGAATGGAATGGAATGGAATCAACCCGAATGGAATGGAATGGAATGGAATTGAATGGAATGGAGTGGAGTGGAATGGAATGGAATGGAATGGAATGGAATGGAATGGAATGGAATCAACGCGAATGAAATTTAAAGGAATGGAATGGAATGGAATGGAATGGAATGGAATGGAATGGCATGGAATCAACCCGAATGGGATGGAATGTTATGGAATGAAACGGAACGGAACGGAACGGAATGGAATGGAATGGAATGGAATGGAATGGAATGGAATGGAACGGAATGGAATCAACCAGAATGGAATGGAAGGGAATGGAATGGAATTGAATTGAATGGAATAACCCCGAATGGAATGGAATGGAAAGGAATGGAATGGAATGGAATGGAATGGGGTGGAATGGAATGAAGCTGAATGGAATAAATTGGAATGGAATGAAATGGAATGGAATGGCGTCATCCCGAATGGAACGGATTTGAAAGGAATGGAATGGAATGGAATGCAATGGAATCAACCCGAATAGAATGGAATGTAATGGAATAAAAAGGAGTGAAATGGAGTCAACCCGAATGCAATGGAATGGAACAGAATGGAATGGAATGGAATGGAATCAACCCGAATGGAATGGAATGGAATGGAATGCAATGGAATGGAATGGAATAGAAATAATCCGAATGGAATGGAATGGTACGGAATGGAATGGAATGCTATCAACACGAATGGAATGGAATGGAATCCAAAGGAATGGGATGCAATGGAATCAACCCGAATCTAATGGAATGGAACGGAAAGGAAAAGAATGTAATGGAATCAACCAGAATGCAATGGAAGGGAACAGAATGGAATGGAATGGAATGGAATCAACCCGAATGGAATGTAAAGGAACGGAATGAAATGGAAGGGAATGGAATGGAATGGAAACAACCCGAATGGAATGGAATGGAACAGAATAAAATGGAGTGGAAAGGAATCAACCCGAACGGAATTTAATGGTAAGGAATGGAATGGAATGGAATGGAATCAACACGAATGGAATTGAATGGAATGGAATTTAATGGAATGGAATGGAATCAACCCGAATTGAATGGCATAGAATGGAATGGAATGGAATGGAATGCTGGGAAGGAAATTGAAGGGAATGGAATGCAATGGACTGGAATGGTATTGAATCAACCCGAATGGAAGGGAATGGCATGAAATGGAATGGAATCAACCCGACTCGAATGGAATTGAATGTAATGTAATGGAATGGAGTGGTATGGAATGGAATGGAGTCAACTGGAATGGAACGCAATGAAATGGAATGGAATGGAATGCAATGGAATGGAATCAACCCGAATGGAATGGAATGGAATGGAATGGAAAGGAATGGAATCAAATTGAATGGAATGGAACGAAAAGAAATGAAATGGAATGGAATGGAATAATCCGGAAAGGAATGGAATGGAATGGAATGGAATGGAAAGCATTGGCATTAACCCGAAATGAATGGAATGGTATGGTATGGAATGGTGTCAACCCGAATTCAATAGAATGAAACGGAACGGAATGGAATGGAATTGAATGGAATGGAATCAACACCAATGGAATGGAAAGGAATGGAATGGAATGGAATGGAGTAAACCCTAATGGAATGGAATGGAACGGAATGGAAAGGAATGGAACGGAATGGAGTCAACCCTAATGGAATGGAATGGAATGGAATGGAATGGAATGGAGTGAAATGGTATGGAATGCAATGCAATGGAATGGAATGAAATGGTATCAAAAGAATGGAATGGAATGTAATGGAATGGAGTGGAATGGAATGGAATCAACCCGAATGGAATGGAATGGAATAGAAAGGAATGGAATGGAATGGAATGCAACAGAATCAACCCGAATGGAATGGAACGCAATAGAATCAATGGCATGGAATCAACACGAAAGAATGGAATGGAATGGAATGGAATGGAATGCAATCAACCCTAATAGAATGGAATGGAATGGAATGGAATGGAATGGAATGGAATGGAATGGAATGGAATAGACTGGAATGGAATCAACCCGAATGGAATGGAAGGGAATGAAATGGAATGGAATTGAATGGAATCAACCCGAATACAGTGGAATGGAAAGGATAGAAATGGAATGGAATGTAATGAAATGCAAACAATATTAATGGAATGGAATGGAACGGAATGGAATGGAAAGGAACGGAACGGAATGGAATGGAACGGAACGGAATTGAATGGAATGGAATGGAATGGAATGGAATGGAATGAACCCGAATGGAAGGGAATGGAATGGAATGAAATGGAATGGAATGGAATGGAATAGAATCAACCCATATGGAATGGAATGGTACGGAATGGAATGGAATGGAATGGAATGGAGTGGAATGGAATCAAACAGAATGGAATGGAATGGAATAGAATGAAATGGAATGGAATGGCGTCATCCCGAATGGAATGGAAAGGAATGGAATGGAATGGAATCGAATCAACCCGAATGGAATGGAAAGGAATGGAATGGAATGGAATGGAATCGAATCAACCTGAATGGAATGGAATGTAATGGAATGAAAAGGAGTGCAATGGAATCAACCCGAATGTAATGGAATGGAACGGAATGGAGTGGAATGGAATGGAACGCAGTGGAATGGAGTGGAACGGAATGGAATGCAAAGGAATGGAATGGAATGGAATCAGCCAGAATGGAATGGAATGGAATGGAATCAACCCGAGAGGAGAGGACTGGAATGGAAAGGAATGGAATGGAATGGAAAGGAATGGAATGGAAAGGAATGGAATGGAATGGAAAAGAATGGAATGGAATCAACCCGAGTGGAAAGGAATGAATGCAATGTAACTGAAAGGAATCAACGCTAGTGGAATAGAACGGAAATGAATGGAATGGAATGGAATGGAATGGTATAGAATGGAATGGAATGGAATGGATGGAATGGAATGGAAGAGAAACAACCCCAGTGGAATGGAATGAAATTGAAAGGAATGGAATGGTATGGAACCAAACCGAGTGGAATGGAAGGAAGGGTTTTGGAATGTAATGTAATGGCAAGGAATGGAATGGAATCAACCAGAGTAGAATGGAATGGAATGGAATGAAATGGAATGGAATGGAATCAACCCGAATGGAATGGAATGGAATGGAATGCAATGGAATGGAATGGAATGGATTGCAATGGAATGGAATAAAATGGAATGGAATGGAATGGAATGGAATGCAAAGGATTGGAATCAACTGGATGGAATGTAATGTAATGGAATGGAATGGAATGGAATGGAATCAAACCTAATTGAATGGAAAGGAATGGAATGGAATGGAATGCAACAGAATAAACCAGAATGGAATGGAATGGAATGGAATGGCATGGAATCAACTCGAAAGGAATAGAATGGAATGGAATCGAATGAAATGGAATCAAACCTAATGGAATGGAATGGAATGGAATGGAATGGAATGGAATAGAATCAACCCGAATGGAATGGAAGGGAATGGAATGGAATGGAATTGAATGGAGTCAACCGGAATGAAATGGAATGGAAGGGATTGGAATGGAATGGAATGGAATGGAATCAAAGAGAATGGAACGGATTGGAATGAAACGGAATGGAATGGCATCAATCAGAATGGAATGGAGTGGAATGGAATGGAACGTAATTGAATGGAATCAACCCGAATGTAATGGAAACTAATGGAATGAAAAGGATTGAAATGGAATGGAATGGAATGGAATGAAACAGAATGGAATGGCACGGAATGGAATGGAATGGAACGGAATCAACCCGAATGGAATGGAATGGAACGGATTGGAATGGAATGGAATAGAATCAACACGAATGGAATGGAATGGTACAGAACGGAATGGAATCGAATGGAATCAACCCGAATGGAATGGAATGGAACGAAATGGAATGGAATGGAATGGAATGGAAACAACCCGAATGGAATGGAATGGAATCAACACGAATGGAATGGAATGGTAAGGAATGGAATGGAATAGAATGGAATGGAATGGAATGGAATGGAATGCAATGCAATGGAATGCAATTGAAGGGAATGTAATACAATGGAATGGAATGGAATGGAATCAACACAAATGGAATGGAATGGCATGGAATGGAATGGAATCAACCCGAATGGAATGGAATGGAATGCAATGGAATGGAATGGAATGGTACGGAATGGAATGGAGTCAACCGGAATGGGATGGAATGGAATGGAATCAACCCGAATGGAATGAATGGAAAGCAATGGAAAGGAATGGACTGGAAAGGAATGGAATGGAAACAACACGAATAGAATGGAGTGGAATGGTTAGGAATGGAATGGAATGGAATGGAATGGAATGGAATGCAATGGAAAGGAATGGAACGGAATGGAATGCAATGGAATGCAATGGAATGTAATCAGCCAGAATGGAATGGAATGGAATGGAATCAAACCGAGACGAAGGGACTGGAATGGAAAAGAATGGAATGGAATGGAGAAGAGTGGAATGGAATCAACCCGAGTGGAATGGAATGAGTGCAATTAAATAGAAAGGAATCAACACTAGTGGAATAGAACGGAAAGAAATGGAATGGAATGGAATGGAATGGAATAGAATGGAATGGAATGGAATGGAAAGGAATGGAATGGAATGGAATGGAATGGAACGGAAGAGAAAGAAGCCGAGTGGAATGGAATGAAATGGAAAGGAATGCAATGGAATGGAACCAATCCGAGTGGAATGGAATGAAAGATCTTGCAATGTAATGTAATAGAAACGAATGGAATGGAATCAACCCGAGTGGAATGGAATTGAATCAAATGGAATGGAATGGAATCAACACGAATGGAATGGAATGGAATGAAATGGTGTGAAATGGAATGGAATCAACTCAAATGGAATGGAATGGAATGGAATGCAATGGAATGGAATGAAATGGAATGGAATGGAATGGAATGGAATGAAATGTAATGGAATGGAATGGAATACAATGAAATGGAATGCAATGGAATGGAATGGAATGGAATGAAATGGAATGGAATGGAATGGAATGGAATCAACAGAATGGAATGGAATGTGATGGAATGGAATGGAATGGAATCAATCCGAATGGAATGGAATGGAACGGAATGAAATGGAGTGGAAAAGAATACAACGGAATCAACCCGAAAGGAATGGAATGCAATAGAATGGAATGGCATGGAATCAACCCGAAAGTAATGGAATGGAATGGAATGGAATGGAATGGAGTGGAATGGAATCAACCCTAATAGAATGGAATGGAATGGAATGAAATGGAGTGGAATGGAACGGAATGAACTCGAATGGAATGGAATTGAATTGAATGGAATGGAAGGGAGTCAACCCGAATGACATGGAAAGGAATGGAATGGAATGGAATGGAATGGAACGGAATGGAATGGAATCAACCCGAATGGAATGGATTGGAATAGAATGGAACGGAATGCAATAGAATGGAATGCAATGGAATGGAATGGAATGGAATGCAATTGGAATGGAATGGAATTGAATCAACCAAATGGAATGGAATGTGATGGAATGGAATGGAATGGAATGGAATGGAATCAACCCGAATGGAATGGAATGGAATGGAAAGGAATGGAATGGAATAGAATACAACGGAATCAACCCGAAAGGAATGGAATGCAATAGAATGGAATGGCATGGAATCAACCCGAAAGGAATGGAATGGAATGGAACGGAATGGAATGGAATCAACCCTAATGGAATGGAATGTAATGGAATGAAATGGAGTCGAATGGAATGGAAAGAACTCGAATGGAACGGAATGGAATTGAGTGTTATGGAATGGAATCAACCCGAAAGAAATGGAAAGGAATGGAATGGAATGGAATGGAATGGAATGGAATGGAATGGAATGGAATCAACCCGAATGGAATGGAATGGAATGGAATGGAATGGAATGGAATGGAATGGAATCAACACGAATGGAATGGAATGGAATGGAATCAAACCGAATGGAATGGAATGGAATGTAAAGGAATGGAATGGAATGGAATGGAATGGAATGCAATGGAATGGAATGGAACGGAATGGAATGCAATGGAATGGAATGGAATGGAATCAATCCGAAGGGAATGGAATGGAATGGAATGGAATGGAATGGAATGGAATGGAATCAACCAGAGAGGAATGGACTGTAATGGAAAGGTATGGAATTGAATGGAAAGGAATTGAATGGAAAGGAATGGAATGGAATAGAAAAGAATGGAATGGAGTCAACCCGAGTGGAATGGAATGAGTGCAGTGAAATAGAAAGGAATCAACGCTAGTGGAATAGAACGAAAAAGAAAGGAATGGAATGGAATGGAATGGAATGGAGTGGAACGGAAGAGAAACAACCCGAATGAAATGGAAAGGAATGGAATGGAATGGAACCAAACCGAGTGGAATGGAATGAAAGGTTTTGGAATGTAAAGTAATGGAAAGGAATGTAAAGGGATCAACCCGAGTGGAATGGAATGGAATGAAATGGAATGGAATGGAATCAACCCGAATGGAATGGAATGGAATGGAATGGAATGGAATGGAATCAACCCCAATGGAATGGAATGGAATGGAATTGAATGGAATGGAGTGGAGTGGAATGGAATGGAATGGAATGGAATGCAATGGAATGGAATGGAATGGAATGGAATCAACCCGAATGGAATGGAATGGAATGGAACGGAACGGAATGGAAAGGAACGGAATGGAATGGAATGGAATGGAATCAACCAGAATGGAATGGAAGGGAATGGAATGGAATGGAATCAACCAGAATGGAATGGAAGGGAATGGAATGGAATGGAATTGAATGGAATAACCTGGAATGGAATGGAATGGAAAGGAAAGAAATGGAATGGAATGGGGTGGAATGGAATGAAGCTGAATGGAATAGAATGGAATGGAATGAAATGGAATGGAATGGCGTAATCCCGAATGGAACGGATTTGAAAGGAATGGAATGGAATGGAATGGAATGGAATCAACCCGAATAGAATGGAATGTAATGGAATGAAAAGGAGTGAAATGGAGTCAACCGGAATGCAATGGAATGGAACAGAATGGAATGGAATGGAATGGAATCAACCCGAATGGAATGGAATGGAATGGAATGGAATGGAATGGAATAGAATCAACCCGAATGGAATGGAATGGTACGGAATGAAATGGAATGGAATGGTATCAACACGAATGGAATGGAATGGAATCGAATGGAATGGCATGCAATGGAATCAACCCGAATCGAATGGAATGGAACGGAAAGGAAAAGAATGGAATGGAATCAACCAGAATGCAATGGAACGGAACGGAATGGAATGGAATGGAATGGAATCAACCCGAATGGAATGGAATGGAACGGAATAAAATGGAATGGAAAGGAATCAACCCGAACGGAATTTAATCGTACGGAATGGAATGGAATGGAATGGAATCAACACGAATGGAATTGAATGGAATGGAATTTAATGGAATGGAATGGAGTCAACCCGAATTGAATGGCATAGAATGGAATGGAATGGAATGGAACACTAGGAACGAAATTGAAGGGAAAGGAATGCAATGGACTGGAATGGTATTGAATCAACCCGAATGGAAGGGAATTGCATGAAATGGAATGGAATCAACCCGACTCGAATGGGATTGAATGTAATGTAATGGAATGGAGTGGTATGGAATGGAATGGAGTGAACCGGAATGGAATGCAATGAAATGGAATGGAATGGAATGCAATGGAATGCAATCAACACGCATGGAATGGAATGGAATGGAATGGAATGGAAAGGAATGGAATCAATTTGAATGGAATAGAATGTAAAGAAATGAAATGGAATGGAATGGAATAATCCCAAAAGGAATGGAATGGAATGGAATGGAATGGAAAGGAATGGAATGGAATGCATTGGCATTAACCAGAAATGAATGGAATGGTATGGTATGGAATGGTGTTAACCCGAATTCAATAGAATGAAACGGAAAGGAATGGAGTGGAATGCTATGGAATGGAATCAACACGAATGGAATGGAATGGAAAGGAATGGAATGGAATGGAGTCAACCCTAATGGAATGGAATGGAATGGAATGGAATGGAAAGGAATGGAATGGAATGGAGTCAACCCTAATGGAATGGAATGGAATGGAATGGAATGAAATGGAATGGAATGCAATGGAATGGAATGCAATGGAATGGAATGGTATGGAATGGAATCAACACGAATGGAATGGAATGGAATGGAATGGAATGGAATGGAATGGAATTGAGTCAACCCTAATGGAATGGAATGGAATGGAATGGAATGGAGAAAACCCTAATGGAATGGAATGGAATGGAATGGAATGAAATGGAATGAAATGGAATGGAATGCAATGGAATGCAATGGAATGCAATGCAATGGAATGGAATGAAATGGTATCAACAGAATGGAATGGAATGGAATGGAGTGGAATGGAATGGAATCAACCCGAATGGAATGGAATGGAATAGAAAGGAATGGAATGGAATGGAATACAACGGAATCAACCCGAATGGAATGGAATGCAATAGAATAGAATGGCAAGGAATCAACCCGAAAAGAATGGAATGGAATGGAATGCAATCAACCCTAATAGAATGGAATGGAATGGAATGGAATGGAATGGAATGGAATGGAATAGACTGGAATGGAATCAACCCGAATGGAATGGAAGGGAATGAAATGGAATGGAATTGAATGGAATCAACCGGAATAGAATGGAATGGAAAGGATAGAAATGGCATGGAATGTAATGGAATGGAATCAAACTGAATGCAATGGAACGGAATGGAATGGAATGGAACGGAACGGAACGGAATTGAATGGAATGGAATGGAATGGAATGGAATGGAATGAACACGAATGGAATGGAATGGAATGGAATGGAATGGAATAGAATGAACCCGTATGGAATGGAATGGTACGGAATGGAATGGAATGGAATGGAGTGGAATGGAATCAAACAGAATGGAATGGAATGCAAAGGAATGGAATGGAATGGAATCAGCCAGAATGAAATGGAATGGAATGGAATGGAATGGAATCAACCCGAGAGGAAAGGACTGGAATGGAAAGGAATGGAATGGAATGGAAAGGAGTGGAATGGAAATGAATGGAATGGAATGGAAAAGAATGGAATGGAATTAACCCGAGTGGAATGGAATGAATGCAATGTAACATTTAGGAATCAACGCTTGTGGAATAGAACGAAAAGGAATGGAAGGGAATGGAATGGAATAGAATGGAATGAAATGGAGTGGAATACAATGGAATGGAATGGAATGCAATCTAATCAACCCGAACGGAATGGAATAGAATTGAATGGAATGGAATGGAATGGAATGGAATGGAATAAACCCGAATGTAATGTAATGGAATGGAATGGAATGGAATGGAATGGCATGGAACCAAACCGAGTGGAATGGAATGAAAGGTTTTGGAATGTAACGCAATTGAAAGGAATGGAATGGAATCAACCCGAGTGGAATAGAATGGAATGAAATGGAATGCAATGGAATCAACCCGAATGGAATGGAATGGAATGGAATGGAGTGGAATGGAATCAACACTAATGGAATGGAATGGAACAGAATGGAATGGAATGGAATGGAATCAACCCGAATGGAATGGAATGGAATGGAATGGAATGGAATGGATTGGAATAGAATCAACCCGAATGGAATGGAATGGTAAGGAATGGAATGGAATGGTATCAACGCGAATGGAATGGAATGGAATGGAATGGAATGGAATGGAATGGAATCAACCCGAATCGAATGGAATGGAACGGAAAGGTAAAGAATGGACTGGAATCAACCAGAATGCAATGGAGCCGAACGGAGTGGAATGGAATGGAATGGAATCAACCCGAATGGAATGGAATGGAACGGAATGAAATGGAATGGAATGGAATGGAATCAACCCGAATGGAATGGAATGGAACGGAATAAAATGGAATGGAAAGGAATCAACCTGAACGGAATTTAATGGTACAGAATGAAATGGAATGGAATGGAATCAACACGAATGGAATGGAATGGAATGGAATTTAATGGAATGGAAAGGAATCAACCCGAATTGAATGGAATAGAATGGAATGGAATGGAATGGAACGCTAAGAATGAAATTGAAGGGAATGGAATGCAATGGAATGGAATGGTATTGAATCAACCAGAATGGAAGGGAATGGCATGAAATGGAATGGAATCAACCCGACTCGAATGGGATTGAATGTAATGTAATGGAATGGAGTGGTATGGAATGGAATGGAGTGAACCGGAATGGAATGCAACGAAACGGAATGGAATGGAATGGAATGGAATGGAATCAACCCGAATGGAATGGAATGGAATGCAAAGGAAAGGAATGGAATCAAATTGAATGGACTGGAATGTAAAGAAATGAAATTGAATGGAGTGGAATAATCCCGAAAGGAATGGAATGGAATGGAATGGAATGGAATGGAATGGAATGGAATAATCCGGAAAGGAATGGAATGGAATGGAATGGAATGGAATGGAATGGAATGGAAAGGAATGGAATGGAATGCATTGGCATCAACCCGAAATGAATGGAATGGTATGGTATGGAATGGTGTCAACACGAATTCAATAGAATGGAACGGAATGGAATGGAATGGAATGGTATGGAATGGAATCAACACGAAAGGAATGGAATGGAATGGAATGGAGTCAACCCTAATGGAATGGAATGGAATGGAATGGAATGGAATGGAATGGAATGGAAGGGAATGGAATGGAATGGAGTCAACCCTAATGGAATGGAATGGAATGGAATGGAATGAAATGGAATGGAATGCAATGGAATGAAATGCAATGGAATGCTATGGAATGGAATGCAATGGAATGGAATGGTATGGAATGGAATCAACATGAATGGAATGGAATGGAATGGAATGGAATGGAATGGAATGGAATGGAATGGAATCGAATGGAGTCAACCCTAATGGAATGGAATGGAATGGAATGGAGAAAACCCTAATGGAATGGAATGGAATGGAATGGAATGAAATGGAATGGAATGCAATGAAATGCAATGGAATGCAATGGAATGGAATGCAATGGAATGGAATGGAATGGAATGCAATGGAATTGAATGCAATGGAATCGAATGGAATGGAATGCAATGGAATGGAAAGAAATGGTATCAACTGAATGGAATGGAATGGAATGGAATGGAGTGGAATGGAATGCAATCAACCCGAGTGGAATGGGATGGAATAGAAAGGAATGGAATGGAATGGAATATAGCGAAATCAACCCGAATGGAATGGAATGCAATAGAATAGAATGACATGGAAGCAATAAGAAAGGAATGGAATGGAATTGAATGGAATGGAATGCAATCAACCCTAATAGAATGGAATGGAATGGAATGGAATGGAATGAAATGGAATGGAATGGAATTGACTGGAATGGAATCAACCCGAATGGAATGGAAGGGAATGAAATGGAATGGAATTGAATGGAATCAACCCGAATAGAATGGAATGGAAAGGATTGAAATGGAAAGGAATGGAATGGAATGGAATCAACCTTAATGGAATGGAATGGAAAGGAATGGAATGGAATGGAAAGGAATGGAATGGAATGGAATGAACACGAATGGAATGGAATGGAATGGAATGGAATGGAATGGAATGGAATAGAATCAACCCGTATGGAATGGAATGGTATGGAATGGAATGGAATGGAATGGAGTGGAATGGAATCAAACAGAATGGAATGGAATCGAATTGAATGGAGTGGAATGGAATCAAACAGAATGGAGTGGAATGGAATGGAATGAAATGGAATGGAATGGCGTCATCACGAATGTAATGGAATGGAATGGAATGGCATGGAATGGAATCAACCCGAATGGAATGGAATGTAATGGAATTAAAAGGAGAGAAATGGTATCAACCCGAATGGAATGGAATGTAACGGAATGTAATGGAATGGAATGGAATGGAATGGAATGGAATGGAATGCAATGGAATGGAGTGGAACGGAATGGAATGCAAAGGAATGGAATGGAATTCAATGCAATGGAATGGAGTAGAACGGAATGGAATGCAAAGGAATGGAATGGAATGGAATCAGCAAGAATGGAATGGAATGGAATGGAATGGAATGGAATCAACCCGAGAGGAAAGGACTGGAATGGAAATGATTGGAATGGAATGGAAAGGAATGGAATGGAAAGGAATGGAATGTTATGGAAAAGAATGGAATGGAATCAATCCGAGTGGAATGCAATGAATGCAATGTAACAGAAAGGAATCAACGCTTGCGGAATAGAACGGAAAGGAATGGAATGGAATGGAATAGAATGGAATGGAATGGAATGGAATGGAATGGAATGACATGAAATTGAACGGAATGGAATGGAATGGATGGAATGGAACGGAAGAGAGACAACCCCAGTGGAATGGAATGAAATAGAAAGGAAAAAAATGGTATGGAACCATACCGAGTGGAACGGAATGAAGGGCTTTGGAATGTAATGTAATGGAAAGGAAAGGAATGGAATCAACCAGAGTAGAATGGAATGGAATGAAATGGAATGGAATGGAATCAACCCGAATGGAATGGAATGGAGTGGAATGGAATCAACCCGAATGGAATGGAATGGAATGGAATGGAATGGAATGGAATGGAATGGAATGGAATGGAATGGAGTGGAGTGGAATGGAATGGAATGGAATGGAATGGAGTGGAATGGAATGGAATCAATCTGAATGGCATGGAATGTAATGGAAAGGAATGGAGTGTAGTGGAATGGAATGGAATCAATCCGAATGTAATATAATGTAATGTAATGGAATGGACTTGAATCAACCCGAATTGTATGGAATGAAATGGAATGGAATGGAATCAACTGAAATGGAATGGAATGGATTGGAATGGAATGAAATGGAATGGAATGGAATGGAATGGTATCAACCCCAATGGAATGGAATGGAATGGAATGGAGTGGAATGGAATGGAATCAATCTGAATGGCATGGAATGTAACGGAAAGGAATGGAGTGTAGTGGAATGGAATGGAATCAATCCGAATGTAATATAATGTAATGTAATGGAATGGACTTGAATCTACCCGAATTGTATGGAATGAAATGGAATGGAATGGAATCAACTGAAATGAAATGGAATGGATTGGAATGGAATGAAATGGTATCAACCCCAATGGAATGGAATGAAATGGAATGAAATGGAGTGGAATGGAATGGAATGAACTCGAATGGACTGGAATGGAATTGAATGGAATGGAATGGAATCAACCCGAATTAAATGGAAAAGAATGCAATGGAATGGAATGGAATGGAATGGAATGGAATGGAATGGAATCAACCATAATGGAATGGAATGGAATGGAACGGAATGGAACGGAACGGAATGGAATGGAATGGAATGGAATGGAATGGAATGGAATCAACCAGAGTTGAATGGAAGGGAATGGAATGGAATGGAATGGAATCAACCCAAATGGAATGGAATAGAATGGAATGGAAAGGAATGGAATGGAATAGAATTGAATGGAATGGAATAAATCCGAATGTAATGTAATGGAATGGAATGGAATGGAATGGAATGGAATGGAATGCAATGGAATCAACCAGAATGGAATGGAATGGAATGGAATGGCATGGAATCAACACAATTGGAATGGAATGGAATGGAATGGAATGGAATGGAATGGAATGGAATCAACCCGAATGGAATGGAAGGGAATGGAATGGGATGGAGTCAACCGGAATGGGATGGAATGGAATGGAATCAACCTGAATGGAATGGAATGGAATGGAATGGAATATAATGGAATGGAAAGGATTGGAATGGAATCAACCCGAATGGAATGGAATGGAATGGAAAGGATTGTAATGTAATGTAATAGAATGGAATGCAATGGAATGGAATGGAACGGAATGGAATGCAATGGAGTGGAATGGAATGGAATCAATCCGAATGGAATGGAATGGAATGGGATTGAATGGAATGAAATCAGTCCGAATGGAATCAGACCAAATGGAAGGGAATGGATTGGAAAAGAATGGAGTTTACACAAATGGAATGGAATGGATTGGAATGGAAGGGAATGGAATGGAATGGAAGGGAATGAAATGCAATGGAATGCAGTGGAACGGAATGGAATGCATTGGAATGCAATGGAATGTAATCAGCCCGAATGGAATGGAATGGAATGGAATGGAATGGAATGGAATGGAATGGAATCAACCCGGGAGGAATGGACTGTAATGGAAAGGTATGGAATGGAATGGAAAGGAATGGAATGGAAAGGAATGGAATGGAATAGAAAAGAATGGAATGGAGTCAACCCGAGTGGAATGGAATGAGTGCAGTGAAATAGAAAGGAATCAACGCTAGTGGAATAGAACGGAAAGGAAAGGAATGGAATGGAACGGAATGGAATGGAATGGAATGGAGTGGAACGGAAGAGAAACAACCCGAATGAAATGGAATGAAATGGAAAGGAATGTAATGGAATGGAAACAAACCGAGTAGAATGGAATGAAACGTTTTTGAATGTAATGTAATGGAAAGGAATGTAAAGGAATCAACCCGAGTGGAATGGAATGGAATGAAATGGAATGGAATGGAATCAACCCGAATGGAATGGAAAGGAATGGAATTGAATGTTATGGAATGGAATCAACCCGAATGGAATGGAATGGAAAGGATAGGAATGGAATCGAATGGAGTGCAACGGAATCAACCAGAATGGAATGGAATGGAATGCAATGGCATGGAATCAACACAATTGGAATGGAATGGAATGGAATGGAATGGAATGGAATGGAATCAATCCGAATGAAATGGAAGGGAATGGAATGAAATGGAGTCAACTGGAATGGGATGGAATGGAATGGAATCAACCTGAATGGAATGGAATGGAATATAATGGAATGGAAAGGATTGGAATGGAATCAACCCGAATGGAATGGAATGGAATGGAAAGGAATGTAATGTAATGAAATGGAATGGAATGCAATGGAATGGAATGGAACGGAATGGAATGCAATGGAATGGAATGGAATAGAATCAATCCGAATGGAATGGAATGGAATGGAATGGAATGGAATGGAATGGAATGGAATCAGACCGAATGGAATCAGACCAAATGGAAGGGAATGGAATGGAAAAGAATGGAGTTTATTCAAATGGAATGGAATGGATTGGAATGGAAGGGAATGGAATGGAATGGAAGGGAATGAAATGCAATGGAATGGAGTGGAACGGAATGGAATGCATTGGAATGCAATGGAATGTAATCAGCCGGAATGGAATGGAATGGAATGGAATCAACCCGAGAGGAATGGAATGTAATGGAAAGTTATGGAATGGAATGGAAAGGAATGGAATGGAAAGGAATGGAATGGAATAGAAAAGAATGGAATGGAGTCAACCCGAGTGGAATGGAATGAGTGCAGTGAAATAGAAAGGAATCAACGCTAGTGGAATAGAACGGAAAGGAAAGGAATGGAATGGAATGGAATGGAATGGAATGGAATGGAATGGAGTGGAACGGAAGAGAAACAACCCGAATGAAATGGAATGAAATGGAAAGGAATGTAATGGAATGGAACCAAACCGAGTGGAATGGAATGAAACGTTTTTGAATGTAATGAAATGGAAAGGAATGTAAAGGAATCAATCTGAGTGGAATGGAATGGAATGAAATGGAATGGAATGGAATCAACCCGAATGGAATGGAATGGAATGGAATGGAATGGAATGGAATGAAATCATCCCGAATGGAATGGAATGGAATTTAATGGAATGGAATGGAGTGGACTGGAATGGAATGGAATGGAATGGAATGGAATTGAATGGAATGGAATGGAATGAACCCGAATGAAATGGAAAGGAATGGAATGGAATGGTATGGAATGGAATGGATTGGAATGGAATGGAATCAACCCGAATGGAATGGAATGGAATGGAATGGAAAGGAACGGAATGGAATGGAATGGAATGGAATATATTGGAATCAACCAGAATGGAATGGAATGGAAAGGAATGGAATGGAATGGAATGGGGTGGAATGGACTGAAGCTGAATGGAATAGAATGGAATGGAATGAAAAGAATTGAATGGCGTCATCCCGAATGGAACGGAATTGAAAGGAAAGGAATGGAAAGGAATGGAATGGAATCAACCCGAATAGAATGGAATGTAATGGAATGAAAAGGAGTGAAATGGAGTCAACCCGAATGCAATGGAATGGAACAGAATGGAATGGAATGGAATGGAATCAACCCGAATGGAATGGAATGGAATGGAATGGATTGGAATAGAATCAACCCGAATGGAATGGAATGGTACGGAATGGAATGGAATGGTATCAACGCGAATGGAATGGAATGGAATCGAATGGAATGGAATGCAATGGAATCAACCCGAATCGAATGGAATGGAACGGAAAGGTAAAGAATGGAATGGAATCAACCAGAATGCAATGGAACCGAACGGAGTGGAATGGAATGGAATGGAATCAACCCGAATGGAATGGAATGGAACGGAATGAAATGGAATGGAATGGAATGGAATCAACCCGAATGGAATGGAATGGAACGGAATAAAATGGAATGGAAAGGAATCAACCTGAACGGAATTTAATGGTACAGAATGAAATGGAATGGAATGGAATCAACACGAATGGAATGGAATGGAATGGAATTTAATGGAATGGAATGGAATCAACCCGAATTGAATGGAATAGAATGGAATGGAACGGAATGGAACGCTAAGAATGAAATTGAAGGGAATGGAATGCAATGTAATGGAAAGGTATTGAATCAACCAGAATGGAAGGGAATGGCATGAAATGGAATGGAATCAACCCGACCCGAATGGAATTGAATGTAGTGGAATGGAATGGAGTGGCATGGAATGGAATGGAGTCAACCGGAATGGAATGCAATGAAACGGAATGGAATGGGATGGAATGGAATGGAATCAACCCGAATGGAATGGAATGGGATGGATTGGAAAGGAATGGAATCAAATTGAATGGACTGGAATGTAAAGAAATGAAATGGAATGGAGTGGAATTATCCCGAAAGGAATGGAATGGAATGGAATGGAATGGAATGGAATGGAAAGGAATGGAATGGAATAATCCCGAAAGGAATGGAATGGAATGGAATGGAATGGAATGGAATGGAATGGAAAGGAATGGAATGGAATGCATTGGCATCAACCCGAAATGAATGGAATGGTATGGTATGGAATGGTGTCAACTCGAATTCAATAGAATGGAACGGAATGGAATGGAATGGAATGGTATGGAATGGAATCAACACGAATGGAATGGAATGGAATGGAATGGAATGGAATGGAATCGAATGGAGTCAACCCTAATGGAATGGAATGGAATGGAATGGAGAAAACCCTAATGGAATGGAATGGAAAGGAATGGAATGAAATGGAATGGAATGCAATGAAATGCAATGGAATGCAATGGAATGGAATGCAATGGAATGGAATGGAATGGAATGCAATGGAATTGAATGCAATGGAATCGAATGGAATGGAATGCAATGGAATGGAATGAAATGGTATCAACAAAATGGAATGGAATGTAATGGAATGGAGTGGAATGGAATGCAATCAACCCGAGTGGAATGGGATGGAATAGAAAGGAATGGAATGGAGTGGAATACAGCGAAATCAACCCGAATGGAATGGAATGCAATAGAATAGAAAGACATGGAAACAACCCGAAAGGAATGGAATGGAATTCAATGGAATGGAATGGAATGGAATGGAATGAAATGGAATGGAATGGAATAGACTGGAATGGAATCAACCCGAATGGAATGGAAGGGAATGAAATGGAATGGAATTGAATGGAATCAACCCGAATAGAATGGAATGGAAAGGGTAGAAATGGAATGGAATGTAATGGAATGGAATCAACCTGAATGGAATAGAATGGAAAGGAATGGAATGGAAGGGAACGGAACGGAATGGAATGGAATGGAATGGAATGGAATGGAATGGAATGGAATGGAATGGAATGGAATCAACCCGAATAGAATGGAATGAAACGGAATGGAATGGAATGGAATAGAATAAACACGAATGAAATGAAATGGTACGGAATGGAATGGTATCAACACGAATGGAATGGAATGAAATCGAATGGCATGGAATGGAATGGAATCAACCCGACCCGAATGGAATTGAATGCAATGGAAGGGAATGGAGTGGAATGGAATGGTATGGAAAGGAATGGAGGCAACCGGAATGGAATGCAATGAAATGGATTGGAACGGAATGGAATGGAATCAACCCGAATGGAATGGAATGGAATGGAATGGAAAGGAATGGAATCAAACAGAATGGAATGAATGGAAAGAAATGAAAAGGAATGGAATGGAATAATCCCGAAAGGAATGGAATGGAATGGAAAGGAATGGAATGGAATGGATTGGCAGCAACCCGAAATGAATGGAATGCCACGGTATGCAATAGAGTCAACACGAATGGAATAGAATGGAATGGAATGGAATGGAATGGAATGGAATGGAATGGTATGGAATGGAATCAACACGAATGGAATGGAATGGAATGCAATGGAATGGAATGGAATGGTATGGAATGGAATCTTCCCGAGTGGAATGGAATGGAATGGAATGGAATGGAATGGAATTTAATGCAATGGAATGGAATCAACCCTAATAGAATGGAATGGAATGGAATGGAATGGAATGAAATGGAATGGAATGGCATGGAATGGAATGAAATGGAATGGAATGGAATGGAATGGAATGGAATGGAATGGAATGGAATGGAATGAAATGGAATGGAATGGAATGGAATGAAATGGAATGGAATGGAATGGAATGGAATGGAATGAAATGGAATGGAATGGAATGCAATGGAATGGAATGCAATGAAATGGAATGGAATGGAATGCAATGGAATGGAATGAAATTGAATCAACAGAATGGAATGGAATGTGATGGAACGGACTGGAACGGAATGGAATGGAATCAACCCGAATGGAATGGAATGGAATGGAATGGAATGGAATCAACACGAATGGAATGGAATTGAATGGAATCAACCCGAATGGAATGGAATAGAATGGAATGGAATGGAATGGAATCAACCCTAATGGAAAGGAATTGAAGGGACTGGAAAGCAATGTAATGGAATGAAATGCAATGCAATGGAATGGGGTGGAATGTAATGTAATGTAATGTAATGGAATGGAATGGAATCAGCCCGAATGGAGTGGAGTGGAATGGAATGGAATCAACCCGAGACGAATGGACAGGAATGGAAATGAATGAAATGGAATGGAAAGGAATGGAATGGAAAGGAATGTAATGGAATGGAAAAGAATGGAATGGAATCAACATGAGTGGAATGGAGTGAATGCAATGTAACAGAAAGGAATCAACACTTGTGGAATAGCACGGAAAGGAATGGAATGGAATGGAATGGAATGGAATGGAATGGAATGGAAGAGAAACAATCCGAGTGGAATGGAATGAAATGGAAAGGAATGGAATGGTATGGAAACAAATCGAGTGGAATGGAATGAAAGATTTTGGAATGTAATGTAATGGAAAGAAATGGAATGGAATCAACCCGAGTGGAATGGAATGGAATGAAATGGAATGGAATGGAATCAAACCGAATGGAATGGAATGGAATGGAGTGGAATCAAGCCGAATGGAATGGAATGGAATGGAATCGAATGGAATGGAATGAAATCAACTCTAATGAATGGAATGTATTGGAATGGAATGGAATGGAATGAAATCAACTCTGATGAATGGAATGTATTGGAATGGAATGGAATGGAATGGAATGGTATCAACCCAAATGGAATGGAATGGAATGGAATGAAATGGAGTGGAATGGAATGGAATCAACTCGAATGGAATGGAATGGAATGGAATGGAATGAAATGGAATGCAATGGAATGAATTTGAAGGGAATGGAATGCAATGGAATGGAATGGAATGGAATCAATCCGAAGGGAATGGAATGGCATTGGATGGAATGGAATTAACCCGAATGGAATGGAATGGAATGGAATGGAATGAAATGGAATGGAATGGAATGGAATGGTATGGAATGGAATGGAGTCAACCGTAGTGAAATGCAATGGAATGGAATGGAAAGGAATGGAATCAAACATAATGGAATGGAATGGAAAGAAATGGAATGGAATGGAAAGGAATAAACCCAAATGGAATGGAATGGAATGGCATCAACCCGAATGGAATGGAATGGAATGGTATGTAATGGAGTCAACACGAATGGAATCGAATGGAACGGAATGGAATTTAATGGAAAGGTATGGAATGGAATCAACACGATTGCAATGCAATGGAAAGGAATGGAATTGAATGTTATGGAATGGAATCAACCCGAATGGAATGGAATGGAAAGGAAAGGAATGGAATGGAATGGAATGCAATGGAATCAACCAGAATGGAATGGAATGGAATGGAATGGCATGGAATCAACACAATTGGAATGGAATGGAATGGAATGGAATGGAATGGAATGGAATGGAATCAACCCGAATGGAATGGAAGGGAATGGAATGGGATGGAGTCAACCGGAATGGGATGGAATGGAATGGAATCAACCTGAATGGAATGGAATGGAATGGAATGGAATATAATGGAATGGAAAGGATTGGAATGGAATCAACCCGAATGGAATGGAATGGAATGGAAAGGATTGTAATGTAATGTAATGGAATGGAATGCAATGGAATGGAATGGAACGGAATGGAATGCAATGGAGTGGAATGGAATGGAATCAATCCGAATGGAATGGAATGGAATGGAATTGAATGGAATGGAATCAGACCGAATGGAATCAGACCAAATGGAAGGGAATGGAATGGAAAAGAATGGAGTTTACACAAATGGAATGGCATGGATTGGAATGGAAGGGAATGAAATGCAATGGAATGCAGTGGAACGGAATGGAATGCATTGGAATGCAATGGAATGTAATCAGCCCGAATGGAATGGAATGGAATGGAATGGAATGGAATGGAATGGAATGGAATCAACCCGAGAGGAATGGACTGTAATGGAAAGGTATGGAATGGAATGGAAAGGAATGGAATGGAAAGGAATGGAATGGAATAGAAAAGAATGGAATGGAGTCAACCCGAGTGGAATGGAATGAGTGCAGTGAAATAGAAAGGAATCAACGCTAGTGGAATAGAACGGAAAGGAAAGGAATGGAATGGAACGGAATGGAATGGAATGGAATGGAGTGGAACGGAAGAGAAACAACCCGAATGAAATGGAATGAAATGGAAAGGAATGTAATGGAATGGAAACAAACCGAGTGGAATGGAATGAAACGTTTTTGAATGTAATGTAATGGAAAGGAATGTAAAGGAATCAACCCGAGTGGAATGGAATGGAATGAAATGGAATGGAATGGAATCAACCCGAATGGAATGGAAAGGAATGGAATTGAATGTTTTGGAATGGAATCAACCCGAATGGAATGGAATGGAAAGGAAAGGAATGGAATCGAATGGAATGCAACGGAATCAACCAGAATGGAATGGAATGGAATGCAATGGTATGGAATCAACACAATTGGAATGGAATGGAATGGAATGGAATGGAATGGAATGGAATGGAATGGAATCAACCCGAATGAAATGGAAGGGAATGGAATGAAATGGAGTCAACTGGAATGGGATGGAATGGAATGGAATCAACCTGAATGGAATGGAATGGAATGGAATGGAATATAATGGAATGGAAAGGATTGGAATGGAATCAACCCGAATGGAATGGAATTGAATGGAAAGGAATGTAATGTAATGTAATGGAATGGAATGCAATGGAACGGAATGGAACGGAATGGAATGCAATGGAATGGAATGGAATGGAATCAATCCGAATGGAATGGAATGGAATGGAATGGAATGGAATGGAATGGAATCAGACCGAATGGAATCAGAACAAATGGAAGGGAATGGAATGGAAAAGAAAGGAGTTTATTCAAATGGAATGGAATGGATTGGAATGGAAGGGAATGGAATGGAATGGAAGGGAATGAAATGCAATGGAATGGAGTGGAACGGAATGGAATGCATTGGAATGCAATGGAATGTAATCAGCCGGAATGGAATGGAATGGAATGGAATGGAATGGAATGGAATGGAATCAACCCGAGAGGAACGGACTGTAATGGAAAGTTATGGAATGGAATGGAAAGGAATTGAATGGAAAGGAATGGAATGGAATAGAAAAGAATGGAATGGAGTCAACCCGAGTGGAATGGAATGAGTGCAGTGAAATAGAAAGGAATCAACGCTAGTTGAATAGAACGGAAAGGAAAGGAATGGAATGGAATGGAGAGGAACGGAAGAGAAACAACCCGAATGAAATGGAATGAAATGGAAAGGAATGTAATGGAATGGAACCAAACCGAGTGGAATGGAATGAAATGTTTTTGAATGTAATGAAATGGAAAGGAATGTAAAGGAATCAATCTGAGTGGAATGGAATGGAATGAAATGGAATGGAATGGAATCAACCCGAATGGAATGGAATGGAATGGAATGGAATGGAATGGAATGGAATGGAATGGAATGGAATGGAATGAAATCATCCCGAATGGAATTGAATGGAATTTAATGGAATGGAATGGAGTGGACTGGAATGGAAAGGAATGGAATGGAATGGAATGGAATGGAATGGAATGGAATCAACCCGAATGAAATGGAAAGGAATTGAATGGAATGGAAAGGAATGGAATGGAATGGAATGGAATGGAATGGAATGGAATGGAATGGAATCAACCCGAATGGAATGGAATGGAATGGAATGGAAAGGAACGGAATGGAATGGAATGGAATGGAATGGAATGGAATATATTGGAATCAACCGGAATGGAATGGAATGGAAAGGAATGGAATGGAATGGAATGGGGTGGAATGGACTGAAGCTGAATGGAATAGAATGGAATGGAATGAAAAGAATTGAATGGCGTCATCCCGAATGGAACAGAATTGAAAGGAAAGGAATGGAATGGAATGGAATGGAATCAACCCGAATAGAATGGAATGTAACGGAATGAAAAGGAGTGAAATGGAGTCAACCCGAATGCAATGGAATGGAACAGAATGGAATGGAATGGAATGGAATCAACCCGAATGGAATGGAATGGAATGGAATGGATTGGAATAGAATCAACCCAAATGGAATGGAATGGTACGGAATGGAATGGAATGGTATCAACGCGAATGGAATGCAATGGAATCAAATGGAATGGAATGCAATGGAATCAACCCGAATCGAATGGAATGGAACAGAAAGGTAAAGAATGGAATGGAATCAACCAGAATGCAATGGAACCGAACGGAGTGGAATGGAATGGAATGGAATCAACCCGAATGGAAAGCAATGGAGCGGAATGGAATGGAATGGAATGGAATCAACCCGAATGGAATGGAATAGAACGGAATGGAATGGAATGGAATGGAATCAAATCAAATGGAATGGAATGGATTGGAATGGAATGGAATGGAATGCAATGGAATGGAATGAAACGGAGTGGAATGGAAAGGAATCAACTCGAATGGAATGGAATGGAATGGAATGGAATGGAATGGAATGGAATCAACCAGAATGGAATGGAATGGAATGGAACGGAAAGGAATTGAATGGAATAGAATCAACCTGAATGGAATGCAATCGTATGGAATAGAATGGAATGGAATTGTATCAACCCGAATGGAATGGAATGGAATGGAAAGGAATGGAATGGAATGGAATAGAATCATCCCGAATGGAATGGAATGGTACGGAATGGAATGGAATGGAATGCTATCAACACGAATGGAATGGAATGGAATGGAATGGAAAGGAATGGAATCAACCCGAATGTAATGGAATGGAACGGAATGGAATGGAGTGGAATGACATCAACCCGAATGGAATGCAATGGAGCGGAATGGAATGGAATGGAATGGAATCAAATCAAATGGAATGGAATGGATTGGAATGGAATGGAATGGTATCAACATGAATGGAATGGAATGGAATGGAATGAAACGCAGTGGAATGAAATGGAATCAACTCGAATGGAATGGAATGGAATATAATGGAATGGAATGGAATGGAATCAACCAGAATGGAAAGGAAGGGTATGGAATTGAATGGAATTTAATGGAATTGAGTGGAATCAACCGGAATGGAATGGAATGGAAAGGAATGGAATGGAGTGGAATGGAGTCAAGCAGAATGGAATGGAATGGAATGGAATTTAATGGAATGGAATGGAATGGAAAGGAATGGCGTCATCCCGAATGGCATGGAATGGAATGCAATGGAATGGAATCAACCCGAATGGAATGGAATGGAACGGAATGGAATGGAATAGAATCAACACGAATGGAATAGAATCGTACGGAACAGAATGGATTTTAATGGTATCAACACGAATGGAATGGAATGGAATGGAATGGAATGGAGTGGAATCAACCCGAATGTAATGTAACGTAATGGAATGGAATGGAATGGAATCAACCCGAATGGAATGGAATGGAAAAGAATGAAATCGAATCAACACGAATGGATTGGAATGGAATGGAATGGAATGGAATGGAATGGAATCAACATAAATGGAATGGAATGGAACGGAATGGAATGGAATGGAACGGAATGGAACGGAATTGAACGGAATGGAATGGAATGGAATCAAACCGAATGGATTGGAATGGAATGGAATGGAATAGAATCATACCGAATGGAAGGGAATGGTAAGTAATGGAATGGAATGGTATAAACATGAATGGAATGAAAAGGAATGGAATGGAATCAACCCGAATGGAATGGAATTGAACGGAATGGAATGGAATGGAATCAAATGAAATGGAATGGAATGGATTGGAATGGAATGGAGTGGAATGGAATGGAATGGTATGGAATGGAATGGAATGGAATGGTATCAACACGAATGGTGTGGAAAGGAATGGAATGGAATGGAATGGAATGGAATGGAATCAACCAGAATGGAATGGAAGGGAATGGAATTGAATGGAATTGAATGGAATTGAATGGAATCAGCCCGAATGGAATGGAATGGAAAGGAATGGAATGGAGTGGAATGGAGTGGAATGGAATCAAGCAGAATGGAAAGGAATGAAATGGAATGAAATGGAACGGAATATTGTCATCCCGAATGGAATCGTATGGAACGGAATGGAATGGAATGGAATGGAATCAACCCGAATGGAATGGATTGTAATGGAATGAAAAGGAGTGAAATGGAATCAACCCGAATGGAATGGAATGGAACGGAATGTAATGGAATGGAATGGAATCAACCCGAAAGCAATGGATTGGAACGGAATGGAAAAGAATGGAATGGAATCATCCAGAATGCAATGGAATGGAACGGAATGGAGTCAACCCGAATGGAAAGGAATGGAACGGAATGGAATGGAATGGAATGGCATGGAATCAACCCGAGTGGAGTGGAATGGAACGGAATGGAATGGAATGGAATGGAATCAACACGAATGGAATGGAATGGAATGTAATGGAATGGAATGGCATGGAATGGAATGGATTCAACAGAAATGGAATGGAATGGATTGGAATGGAATGGAATGGAATGGAATGGAATCAACCCGAAAGGAATGGAATGGAATGGAATGGAAAAGAATGGAATGGAATCATCCAGAATGCAATGGAATGGAACGGAATGGAATGGAATGGAATCAACCCGAATGGAATGGAATGGAACGGAATGGAATGGAATGGAAACCCGAATGGAATGGAATGGAACGGAATTGAATGGAATGGAATGGAATCAACCTGAATGGAATGGCATGGAATGGAATGGATTCAACTGAAATGGAATGGAATGGATTGCAATGGAATGGAATGGAATGGCATGGAATGACACGGAATGGAATGGAATACAATCAACTCGAATGGAATGGAATGAAATGGAATGGATTGGAATGGAATTGAATGGAATCATCCAGAATGGAATGGAACGGAACGGAGTGGAATTGAATGGAATAGAGTCAACCCGAATGGAATGGAATCGTATGGAATGGAATGGAATGGAACTGTATCAACTCGAATGGAATGGAATGGAATGGAATGGAATGCAATCAACCCGAATGGAATGGAATGGAATGTAATAGAATCTTCCCGAATGGAATGGAATGGAACGGAATGGAATGGAATGGAATGGTGTCAACACGAATGGAATGGAATGGAATGGAACGGAATGGAATCAACCCGAGTGGAACGGAATGCAACGAATGGAGTGGAGTGGAATGAAATCAACCCGTATGGAATGCAGTGGAGCGGAATGGAATGGAATGAAATGGAATCAATCGGAATGGAATGGAATCGAATGGAATGGAATGGAATAGAATCAACCCGAATGGAATAGAATGGTACGGAATGGAATGGAATTTAATGGTATCAACACGAACGGAATGGAATGGAATGGAATGGAGTGGAATCAACCCGAATGTAGTGTAATGTAATGTAATGTAATATAATGTAGTATAATGGAATGGAATGGAGTGGAATCAACCCGAATGTAGTGTAATGTAATGTAATGTAATATAATGTAGTATAATGGAATGGAATGGAATCAACCCGAATGGAATGGAATGGAATGGAATGGAAAAGAATGGAATAGAATGAAACCGAATGGATTGGAATGCAATGGAATGGAATGGATTGGAATTCAAGGGAATGGAATCAACCTGAATGGAATGGAATGGAACGGAATAGAATGGAATGGAACTGAACAGAACGGAATTGAACGGAATGGAATGGAATGGAATGGAATGGAATGGAAACAACCCGATTGGAATAGAATGGAACGGAATGGAATGGAATGGAATGGAATCAACCCGATTGGAATGAAATGGAACGGAATGGAATCAACCCGAATGTAATGGAATGCCATGGAATGGAATGTAATGGAATTGTATCAGCACGACTGGAATGGAATGGAATGGAATGGAATGGAATGGAATGGAATCGAATCAACCCGAATGGAATGGAATGGAATGGAATGGAATGGAATGGAATGGAATGGAATGGAAAGGAGTGAAATGAAATCAACCTGAATGGAATGTAATGGAACGGAATGGATTGGAATGGAATGGAATCAACCCGAATGGAATGGAATGGAATGGAATGGAATAAAATCATCCCGAATTGAATGGAATGTTACGTAGTGGAATGGAATCAACACGAATGGATTGGAATGGAATGGAATGGAATGGAATCAACCAGAATGCAATGGAAACGAACGGAATAGAATGGAATGGAATGGAATGGAATCAAATCGAATGGAATGGAACGGAATGGAATGCAATAGAATCATCCCGAATGGAATGGAATGGTATGTAATGGAATGTAATTGTATCAAAACGAATGGAATGGAATGGAACGGAATGGAATGGATTGGAATGGAAGGGAATGGAATCATCCCTAATGGAATGGAATGGAACGGAATGGAATGGAATGCAATGAAATCAACCCGAATGGAATGCAATGGAGCAGACTGGAATGAAATGGAATGGAACTAACCCGAATGGAATGGAATCGAACAGAATGGAAAGGAATGGAATGAAATGGAATCAAATCAAATGGAATGGAATGGATTGGAATGGAATGGAATGGAATGGTATCAAACGGAGTGGAAGGGAATGGAATCAACTCGAGTGGAATGGAATGGAATTGAATGGAATCAACAAGAATGGAATGGAAGGGAATGGAATGGAATGGAATGGAATGGAATGGAATCAAAAAGAATGGAATGGAAGGGAATGGAATTGATTGGAATTGAATGGAATTGAATGGAAACAACCCGAATGGATTGGAATGGATAGGAATGGAATGGAGTGGAACGGAGTGGAATGGAATCAAGCTGAATGGAATGGAATGGAATGAAATGGAATGGAACGGCATCATCACGAATGGAATGGAATGGAATGGAATGGAATGGAATGGAATGGAATCAACCCGAATGGAATGGAATGTAATGGAATGAAAAGGAGTGAAATGGAATCAACCCGAATGGAATGGAATGGAACGGAATAGAATGGAATGGAACTGAACAGAACGGAATTGAACGAAATGGAATGGAATGGAATGGAATGGAATGGAAACAACCCGATTGGAATAGAATGGAACGGAATTGAATGAAATGGAATGGAATCAACCCGAATGGAATGGCATGGAATGGAATGGATTCAACTGAAGTGGAATGAAATGGATTGAAATGGAATGGAATGGAATGGAATGGAATGGAATGGTATCAACCAGAATGGAAGGGAAGGCAATGGAATTGAATGAAACGGAGTGGAATGGAATGAAATCATCTCGAATGGAATGGAATGGAATGGAATGGAATGGAATCAAGCAAAACGGAATGCAATGGAATGGAATGAAATGGAATGGAATGGCATCATCCTGAATGGAATGGAATGGAATGCAATGGAATGGAATGGAATGGAGTAAACCCGAATTGAATGGAATGCAATGGAACGAAAAGGAGTGAAATGGAATCAACCCGAATGGAGTGGAATGGAACGGAATGGAATGGTATGGAATGGAATCAACCCGAATGGAATGGAATTGAATGGAACGGAATGGAATGGAATGGAATAGAATCAACCCGAATGGAATGGAATGGTATGGAATGGAATGTAATGGAATGGTATCAACACGAATGGTATGGAATGGAATGGAATGGAACGGAATGGAATGGAATGGAATGGAATCAACCAGAATGGAATGGTAGGGAATGGAATTGAATGGAATTGAATGGAATTTAATGGAATCAACCCGAATGGAATGGAATGGAACGGAATGGAATGGAGTGGAATGGAGTAGAAAGGAATCAAGCAGAAAGGAATGGAATGGAATGGAATGAAATGGAATGGGATTTCGTCATCCCGAATGGAATGGAATGGAACGGAATGGAATGGAATGGAATGGAATCATCCCGAATGGAATGGATTGTAATGGAATGAAAAGGAGTGAAATGGAATCCACCCGAATGGAATCGAATCAACCCAAATGGAATGGAATGGAACGGAATGGAATGGAATGGAATGGCATGGAATCAACCCGAATGGTGTGGAATGGAATGGAATGGAATGGAATGGAATCAACCCGAATGGAATGGAATGGAATGGAATGGAATGGAATGGAATGGATTGGAATGGCATGGAATGGAATGGATTCATCTGAAATGGAATGGAATGGAATGGAATGGAATGGAATGGAATGGAATGGAATCAACCCCAAAGGAATGGAATGGAACGGAATGGAAAAGAATGGAATGGAATCATCCAGAATGCAATGGAATGGAACAGAATGGAATGGAATTGAATCAACCCGAATGGAAAGGAATGGAATGGAACGGAATGGAATGGAATGGAATTGAATCAACCCGAATGGAATGGAATGGAACGCAATTGAATGGAATGGAATGGAATCAACCTGAATGGAATGGCATGGAATTGAATGGATTCAACTGAAATGGAATGGAATGGATTGGAATGGAATGGAATGGAATGGAATGGTATCAACCAGAATGGAATGGAAGGCAATGGAATTGAATGAAACGGAGTGGAATGGAATGGAATCATCTCGAATGGAATGGAACTGAATGGAATGGAATGGAATGGAATCAAGCAAAACGGAATGCAATGGAATGGAATGAAATGGAATGGAATGGCATCATCCCGAATGGAATGGAATGGAATGGAATGCAATGGAATGGAATGGAATGGAATAAACCCGAATGGAATGGAATGTAATGGAATGAAGAGGAGTGAAATGGAATCAACCCGAATGGAATGGAATGGAACGGAGTGGAATGGAATGGAATGGAATCAACCCGAATGGAATGGAATGGAATGGAAAGGAATGGAATGGTATGGAATAGAATCAAACCAAATGGAATGGAATGGAATAGTATGGAATGGAATGGAATTGAATGGAATCAACCCGAATGGAATGGAATGGAAAGGAATGGAATGTAGTGGAATTGAGTGGAATGGAAACAAGAACAATGGAATGGAACGGAATGGAGTGAAATGGAAAGGAATGGCGTCATCCCGAATGGAATGGAATGGAATGGAATGGAATGGAATCAACCCGAATGGAATGGATCGTAATGGAATGAAAAGGAGTGAAATGGAATCAAGCCGAATGGAATGGAACGGAACGGAATTGAATCGAATGGAATGGAATCAACCCAAAAGGAATGAAATGGAACGTAATGGAAAAGAATGGAATGGAATCATCCAGAATGCAATGGAATGGAACGGAATGGAATGGAATGGAATCAACTCGAATGGAATGGAATGGAAGGGAATGTAATGGAATGGAATGGAATTGAACGGAATCAACCCGAATGGAGTGGAATGGAACGGAATGGAATGGAATGGAATGGAATCAAACCGAATGGAATGGAATGGAATCGTATGGCATGGAATGGAATGGATTCAACTGAAATGGAATGGAATGGATTGGAATGGAATGGAATGGTATGAAATGGAGTGGAATGGAATGGAATCAACTCGAATGGAATGGAATTGAATGGAATGGAATGGAATGGAATCAAGCAGAATCGAATGAAATGGAATGGAACGAAATGGAATGGAATGGCATCATCCCGAATGGAATGGAATGGAATGCAATGGAAAGGAATGGAATGGAATCAACCCGTATGGAATGGAATGTAATGGAATGGAAAGGCGTCAAATAGAATCAACCCGAATGGAATGTGATGGAACGGAATGGAATGGAATGGAATGGAATCAACCCGAATGGAATGGAACGGAATGGAATGGAATGGAATAGAATCATCCCGAATGCAATGGAATGGTACGGAATGCAATGGAATGGAATGGTATCAACACGAATGGAATGTAATGGAACGGAATGGAATGGAATGGAATGGAATCAACCCGAATAGAATGGAAGGGAATGGTATGGAATGGAATGGAATCAACCCGAATGGAATGCAATGGAGCGGAATGGAATGGAATGGAATGGAATCAATCCGAATGGAATGGAATCGAACAGAATTTAATGGAATGGAATGGAATGGAATCAAATCAAATGGAATGGAATGGATTGGAATGAAATGGAATGGAATGCAATGGAATGGAATGGTATCAACCGGAATGGAATGGGATGAAATGGAATGAAACGGAGTGTTATGGAATGGAATCAACTCGAATGGAGTGGAATGGAATGGAATGGAATGGAATCAACCAGAATGGAATGGAAGGGAATGGAATTGAATGGAATCACCCCGAATGGAATGGAATGGAATGCAATGGAATGGAATGGAATGTAAAAAACCCGAATGCAATGGAATGTAATGGAATGAAAATGAGTGAAATGGAATCAACCCGAATTGAATGGAATGGAATGGAATGGAATGGAATGGAATGGAATCAACACGAATGGAATGGAATGGAATGGAACGGCATGGAATGGAATGGAATGGAATCAACACGAATGGAATGGAATGGAATGGAACGGAATGGAATGGAATCAACCCGAATGGAAAAGAATGATACGGAATGGAATGGAATTGAATGGAATCAACACGAATGGAATGGAATGGAATGGAATGGAATCAACCCGAATGGAATGGAATGGAATGGAAAGGAATGGAATGGAATGGAACGGACTGGAATGGAATCAAGCAGAATGGAATTGAATGGAATGGAATGAAATGGAATGGAATGGCGTCATCACGAATGGAATGGAACGGAATGGAATTGAATGGAATAGAATACACCCGAATGGAATGGAATCGTATGGAATGGAATGGAATGGAACGGTATCAACTCGAATGGAATGGAATGGAACGGAATGGAATTGAATGGAATGGAATAGAATCATCCCGAATGGAATGGAATGGTACGGAATGGAATGGATTGGAAAGCCATCAACACGAAAGGAATGGAATGGAATGGAATGGAATGGAATGGAATCAACCCGAATGGAATGGAATGGAATGGAATGTAGTGAAATCAACCCGAATGGAACGCAATGGAGCGCAATGGAATGGAATGGAATGGAATCAATCCGAATGGAACGGAGTCGAACGGAATGGAATGGAATGCAATGGAGTGGAGTCAAATCTAATGGAATGGAATGGATTCGAATGGAATGAAATGCAGTGGAATGGAATGGAATCAACTCGAATGGAATGGAAAGGAATGGAATGGAATGGAATGGAATGGAATGGAATGGAATGGAATCAACCAGAATGGAATGGAAGGGAATGGAATTGAATGGAATTGAGTGGAATTGAATGTGTTCAATGTGAAAGGAATGGAATGGAAAGGAATGGAATGGAGTGCAATGGAGTGGAATGCAATCAAGCAGAATGGAATGGAATGGAATGGAATGAAATGGAATGGAATGGCGTCATCCCGAATGGAATGGAATGGAATGGAATGCAATGGAATGGAATGGAATCAACCCGAATGGAATGGAACGTAATTTAATGAAAAGGTGTGAAAAGGAATCAACCCGAATGGAATGGAATGGAACGGAATGGAATGGAATGGAATGGAATCAACCCGAATGGAATGGAACGTAATGGAATGAAAAGGAGTGAAAAGGAGTCAACCCGAATGGAATGGAATGGAACAGAATGGAATGGAATGGAATGGAATCAACACGAAAGGATTGGAATGGAACGGAATTGAATGGAATGGAATAGAATCAACCCGAATGGAATGGAACGGTACGGAATGGAATGGAATGGAATCAACCCGAATCGAATGGAATGGATCGGAATGGAAAAGAATGAAATGGAATCAACCCAAATGCAATGGAATGGAATGGAATGGAATCGAATAGAATGGAATCAACCCGAATCGAATTGAATGTAACGGAATGGAAAAGGATGGAACGGAATCATCCCGAATGCAATGAAATGGAGTGGAATGGAATGGAATGGAATCAACCCGAATGGAATGGAATGGAACGGAATGGAATGGGATCAACATGAATGGAATGGAATGGAACGGAATGGAACGGAATGGAATGGAATGGAAACAACCCGACTGGAATGGAAGGGAATGGAATGGAATAGCATGGAATGGAATCAACCCCAATGGAATGGAATGTAATGGAATGAAAAGGAGTGAATTGGAATCAACCCGAATGGAATGAAATGGAATGGAATGGAATGGAATGAAATGGAATGGAATGGAATCAACCCGAATGGAATGGAACGGAATGGAATTGAATGGAATAGAATCCACCCGAATGGAATGGAATCGTATGGAATGGAATGGAATGGAATGGTATCAACTCGAATGTAATGGAATGGAATGGAATGGATTGGAATGGAATGCAATCAACCCGAATGGAATGGAATGGAATGGAATGGAATGGAATGGAATGGAATGGAATAGAATCATCCCGAATGGAATGGAATGGTACGGAATGGAATGGAGTGGAAAGCCATCAACACGAAAGGAATGGAATGGAATGGAATGGAATTGAATAGAATCAACCCGAATTGAATGGAATGGAATGGAATGGAGTGAAATCAACCCGAATGGAATGCAATGGAGCGCATGGAATGGAATGGAATGGAATGAATCCGAATGGAACGGAATCGAACGCAATGGAATGGAATGGAATGGAGTGGAGTCAAATCTAATGGAATGGAATGGATTGGAATGGAATGAAACGCAGTGGAATGGAATGGAATCAACTCGAATGGAATGGAAAGGAATGGAATGGGATGGAATGGAATGGAATGGAATCAACCAGAATGGAATGGAAGGGAATGGAATTGAATGGAATTGAGTGGAATTCAATGTGTTCAATGCGAATGTAATGGAATGGAAAGGAATGGAATGGAGTGGAATCGAGTGGAATGCAATAAAGCAGAATGGAATGGAATGGAATGGAATGAAATGGAATGGAATGGCGACATCCCGAATGGAATGGAATGGAATGGAATGGAATGGAATGGAATCAACCCGAATGGAATGGAACGTAATTGAATGAAAAGGTGTGAAAAGGAATCAACCCGAATGGAATGGAATGGAGCGGAATGGAATGGAATGGAATGGATTCAATCCGAAAGGAATGGAATGGAACGGAATGGAATGGAATGGAATAGAAACAACCCGAATGGAATGGAATGGTACGGAATGGAATGGAATGGAATCAACCCGAATCGAATGGAGTGGATCGGAATGGAAAAGAATGAAATGGAATCAACCCAAATGCAATGGAATGGAACGGAATGGAATCGAGTAGAATGCAATCAACCCGAATCGAATTGAATGTAACGGAATGGAAAAGGATGGAATGGAAACATCCCGAAAGCAATGGAATGGAACGGAATGGAATGGAATGGAATCAACCTGAATGGAATGGAATGAAACGGAATGGAATGGGATCAACACGAATGGAATGGAACGGAACGGAATGGAATGGAATGGAATGGAACAACACGATTGGAATGGAATGGAATGTAATGGAATGGCATGGAATGGAATGGAATCAACTCAAATGGAATGGAATGGATTGGAATGGAATAGAATGGAATGGAATGGTATCAACCCGAAAGGAATGGAATGGCATGGAATGGAATGAAATGGAGTGGAATGGAATGTAATCAACTCGAATGGAATGGAATGGAACGGAATGGAATGGAATTGAATGGATTCAAGAAGAATGGAATGCAATGGAACGAAATGAAATAGAATGGAATGCAGTGGAATGGAATGAAATGGAATGGAATGGCGTCATCCCGAATGGAATGGAATGCAACGGAATGGAATGGAATGGAATAAACCCGAATGGAATGGAATGTAACGGAATGGAAAAGAATAAAATGGAATGAACCAGAATGCAAAGGAATGGAATGGAATGGAATGGAATGGAATCAACCTGAATGGAATGGAATGGAATGGAATGGAATGGAATGGAATGGAATGGAATCAACTCGAATGGAATGAAATGGAACGGAATAAAATGGAACGGTAGGGAATCAACCCGAACGGAATGGAATGGTACAGAATGGAATGGAATGGAATGGAATGGAATCAACACGAATGGAATGGAATGGAATGGAATGAAATGGAATGGAATGGAATCAACCCGAAAGGAATGGAAGAGAATGGAATGAAATGGAATGGAATGGAATGGAATCAAACAGAATGGATTGGAATGGAAAGAAATGAAATGGAATGGAATGGAATAAACACGAATGGAATTGAATGGAATGAAATGGAATGGAAAGGAAAGGAATGGAATGGAATGAAATGGCATCAACAAGAATGGAATGGAATTGTATGGTATGGAATGGAGACATCCCGAATGGAATGGAATGGAACGGAATGGAATGGAATGGAATGGAATGTTATGGAATGGAATCAACCCGAATGGAATTCAATGGAATGGAATTGAATGGAATGGAATGGAATGGAATGGTATGGAATGGAATCATCCCGAATGGAATGGAATGGAATGGAATGGAATGGAATGGAATGGAATGGAATCAACCCGAATGGAATGGAATGGAGTGGAATGGAGTGGAACGGAATGGAATCAACCCGAATGGAATGGAATGGTACGGAATGGAATGGAATGGTATCAGCACGAATGTAATGGAATGGAATGGAATGGAATGGAATGGAATGGATGGAATCAATCCGCATGGAATGGAATGGAATGGAATGGAAAGAAGTGAAAAGGAACCAACCCGAATGGAATGTAATGGAACGGAAGGTAATGAAATTTAATGGAATTAACCCGAATGGAATTTAATGGAATTAACCCAAATGGAATGGATTGGAATGGAATGGAATGGAATGAAATAGACTCATCCTGAATTGAATGGAATGGTCCGGAATGGAATGCAATGGAATGGTGTCAACACGAATGGAATGGAATGCAATGGAATGGAACGGAATGGAATAGAATCAACCCGAATGGAATGGAATGGAACGGAATGGAATGGAATGGAATGAAATCAAACCGAATGGAATGCAATGGAGTGGAATGGAATGGAATGGAATGGATTCAACTCGAATGGAATGGAATGGAACGGAATGGAATGGAATGGAATGGAATGGAATCAAATCAAATGGAATGGAATGGATTGGAATGGAATGTAATGGAGTGGAATGGAATGGTATCAACCCGAATGGAATGCAATGGAATGGAATGAAATGGATTGGAATGGAAAGGATTCAACTCGAATGGAATGGAATGGAATGGAATGGAATGGAATGGAATCAAGAAGAATGGAATGCAATGGAATGGAATGAAATGGAATGGAATGGCCTCATCACGAATGGAATGGAATGGAATGGAATGGAATAAACCAGAATTGAATGGAATGTAATTAAATGAAAAGGCGTGAAATGGAATCAACCCGAATGGAATGGAATGGAACGGAATGGAATGGAATAGAATCAACACGAATGGAATAGAATCGTACGGAACAGAATGGATTTTAATGGAATCAACCCGAATGGAATGGAATGTTAGGGAAAGGAATGGAATGGAAGGGTATCAGCACGAATGGAATGGAATGGAATTGAATGGAATGGAATCAACCCGAATGGAATGGAATGGAATGGAAAGGAAGGGAGTGAAATGGAATCAACCCGAATGGAATGTAATGGAACGGAATGGAATGGAATGCAATGGAATCAACCCGAATGGAATGGGAAGGAATGGCATGGAATAGACTCATCCCGAATGGAATGGAATGGTCCGGAATGGAATGAAATGGAATGGTATCAACACGAATGGAATGGAATGCAATGGAATGGAATGCAATGGAATTGAATGGAATCAAACCGAATGGAATGGAATGGAACGGAATGGCATGGAATGAAATGAAATCATCCCAAATGGAATGCAAGGGAGAGAAATGGAATGGAATGGAGTGGAATCAACTCGAATGGAATGGAATGGAACGGAATATAATGGAATGGAATGGAATGGAATCAAATCCAATGGAATGGAATGGGATGGAATGGATTGGAATGGAAAAGAATGGAATGGAATCAACCCAAGTGGAACGGAATGGATTGAAATGCAATAGAATAAACCCGAATGGAATGGAATGGAACGGAATGGAATGGAATGGTATAGAATCAACCCGAATAAAATGGAATGTTACTGAAAGGAATGATATCAATACGAATGGAATGGAATGGAATGGAATGGAATCAATCCGAATCGAATTGAATGGAACGGAATGGAAAAGAATGGAATGGAATCAACCCAAATGCAATAGAATGGAACGGAATGGAATCTAATGGAATGGAATCAAACCAAATCGAATTTAATGGAACGGAATTTAAAGAACGGAATGGAATCATCCCGAATGCAATGGAATGGAACGGAATGGAATGGAATGGAATGGAATTCGCCCCATTCCATTCCATTCCATTCCATTCCATTCCATTCCATTCCATTCGTGTTAATTCCATTCCATTCCATTCCATTCCATTCCATTCCATTCCATTCCATGCCATTCCATTCCATTCCAGTCCATTCCACACAGTTTGATTCCATTCCATTGCATTCCATTCCATTCCTCTCGGGTTGTTTCCATTCCACTCTATTCCATTCCATTACACTCTTGTTGATTCCTTTCCATTCAAAACCATTCCATTCCATTCTATTCCATTACATTGCATTCCATTTCAATCTGTTTGATTCCTATCCATTCCATTCCACTTCACTCTGTTTGATTCCTATCCATTCCATTCCACTTAATTCCGGTTGTTTCCATTCCATTCAATTCCATTAAATGCCATTCCTTTCCATTCTACTCGGGTTGATTCCTTTCCATTCCATTGCATTCCATTCCATTGCATTCCATTGCATTCCATTCCATTCCATTCCATTGCATTCCATTCCATTCCATTCCATTGCATTCCATTCCATTCCATTCCATTCCATTCCATTGCATTCCATTCCATTCCATTCCATTCCATTCCATTCCATTGCATTGCATTGCATTCTATTCCATTCCATTCCATTCCATTCCATTCCATTCCATTCCATTGCATTCCATTCCATTCCATTCCATTCCATTTCATTACTTTACATTCCATTCCACATTTGTTGATTCCATTCCATTCCCATCCATTCCATTCCTTTCCATTCCATTCCATTCCTTTCCATTCCATTCCATTCCACTCTGGTTGAATTAATTCCATTTCATTCCATTCCTTTCCATTCCATTCCATTCCTTTCCATTCCATTCCTTTCCATTCCATTCCACTCAGGTTGATTCCATTCCATTCCCTTCCTTTCCGTTCCATCCCATTCTATTCCATTCCAGTCGGGTTGATTCCATTCCATTCCATTCCATTTCATTATATTCCCTTCCCTTCCATTCCATTCCATTCCATTCCATTCCATTTCTCTCTGGTTGATTCCATTCCATTCCTTTCCGTAGGATTCCATTATATTCCATTCCATTCCATTCCGTAGCATTCCATTATATTCCATTCCATTCCAATCGGGATAATTTCATTCCATTCCATTGCATTCCATTCCTTTCCATTCCATTACGGTTGATTCCATTCCCTTCCATTCTATTCCGTTCCATTCCATTAAACTCTGGTTGAATGATTACATTCCATTCCAATCGTTGCCATTCCACTCCATTCCACTCGGGTGGATTCTATTCCATACCATTCCATTCCATTCCTTTCCATTACATTCGTTGATTCCATTCCAATCCTTTTCATGCCATTCCATTCCTTTCCATTCCATTCCATTCGACTCAGGTTGATTCCATTCCATTCCTTTGCATTCCATTCCATTCCATTCCATTGCATTGCATTCCATTCCATTCTATTCCAATCCATTCCATTCCAATCGGGATGATTCCATTTTATTCCATTCCATTCCATTCCATTCCACTTAATTCCATTCCATTCCATTCCATTCCTATCGTGTAGATTTCATTCCATTCCATTTCATTCCATTCCATGCCATTCCATTCCATTCCAGTCCATGCCTTTCCATTCCATTCCATTCTGGTTGATTCCATTCCATTCCATTATATTACATTCCATTCCATTCCAATCGGGTTGATTCCATTCCATTCCATTCCGTTCAATTCCAGTGAATTCTTTTAAACTAGGGTTGATTCGATGCTATTCCATTCCATTCCAATCCGTTCCATTCCATTCCACTCTATTCCAATCCATTCCACTCGGGTTGATTCCATTCTTTTATTTTCATTACTTTCCATTATATTCCATTCCATTCCAGTTGACTTCATGCCAGGCCATTCCATTCCATTCCATTCCATTTCATTCCTTTCCCTTCCATTCCATTCCACTCGTGTTGACTCCATTCCATTCGATTCCTTTTCATTCCATTCCATTCCTTTCCATTCCATTCCATTGCATTCCACTCATGTTAATTCCATTCCATTCCATTCCATTCCATTCTAGTATAATCGGGTTGATTTCATCCCATTCCATTCCATTCCAGTTGATTTCATTCCATTCCATTCCGTTAAATTCCCTTCCATTACACTCAGGTTTTTTCCAATCCATTCCGTTCCATTCCATTCCATTCCGTTTCATTCCATTACACCCGGGTTGATTCCATTCCATTCCATTATATTCGATTCGATTCCATTCCATTCCATTCCACTCAATTTGATTCCTTTCCTTTCCATTCCATTCTATTCCATTCCATTCCAATGCATTCTATTCCATTGCATTCCATTCCATTCAATTCCACTCGGGTTGATTTCATTCCATTCCATTCCATTCCATTCCATTCCATTCCATTCCCTTGCATTCCATTCGAGTTGATTCCATTCCATTCCATTCCATTCCATTCCATTCCATTCCATTCCATTCCATTCCATTCCATTCTATCCCATTCCATTCCATTATATTCCATTCAAATCGGGTTGATTTCATTCCATTCCATTCCATTCCATTCCATTGCATTCCATTCAAATCGTGTTGATTTCACTCCATTCCATTTCATTCCATTGCATTCCAATGCTTTCCATTCCAGTTGATTCCATTCCATTCCATTCCATTAAATTACGTTCCATTACACTCAGGTTGATTCCAATCCATTCCGTTCCATTCCATTCCATTCCTTTCCAATCCATACCATTCCATTCTATTCCATCCCATTCCATTAAATTGAATTCCATTCCATTCCATTCCATTCCATTCCATTCCATTGAATTCCATTCCATCCCATTCCACTCGGGTTGATTCCATTCCGTTCCATTCAATTCCATTCCATTCCATTAAATTCCATTCCATTCCATTCCATTCCATTAAATTCCATTTCATTCCACTCTATTCCATTCCATTACATTCCATTCCATTCCACTCGGGTTGATTCCATTCCATTTCATTTCATTGCAATCCATTACATTCCATTCCAGTTGATTCCTTTTAATTCCATTCCCCTTGGTTTGATTCCATTCCATTCCATTCCGTTACATTCCACTCGTGTTCATTCCATTCCATTCCATTCCTTTCCATTCCATTCCATTCAATTATATTCTACTTGGGTTTAGTCCATTCCATTCCGTTGCATTCCATTCCATTCCATTCCAATCCAGTCCATTCCTTTCGGATTGATTCTATTCCATTACATTCCATTCTATTCCTTTCCATTCCATTCGATTCTATTCCATACCTTTCAACTCCATTCCATTACACACGTGTTGATTCCGTTCCATTCCATTCTATTGTATTCCACTCTGGTTGATTCCATTCCATTAAATTCCATTCCATTGCAGTTAATTCCAGTCCATTCCGTTCCATTGCATTCCGTTTGATTCCACTCGGGTTCATTCCATTCCATTCCATTCCATTCCAATTCATTCCATTCTATTCTATTCCATTCCATTATATTCCATTCCTTCGCATTCCATTACACTCCGGTTGATTCCTATGCATTCCTTTCCAATCAATTCTATTTCTTTCCATACCATTCTATTCCAGTCGAGTGGATTCCGTTGCATTCCGTTCGTTTAAATTCCATTCCATTGCATTAAATTCCATTCCATTCCATTCCATTCCATTCGTGTTGATTCCATTCCATTATTTTCCATTCCATTCCATTCCACTCGGGTTGATTCCATTCCCTTCCATTCATTTCCATTGCATTACATTCCAATCCATTCCATTCCGTTCCATTCCATTCCATTCCATTGCATTCCATTCCATTCTATTCCAGTAGGGTTGATTCCATTCTATTCCACTCCCTTCCATTCCATTCCATTCCACTGCATTCCATTCCATTTCATTCCATACCATTCCATTCCATTCCATTCCATTCCATTCCATTCCATTCCATTCCTTTCCATTCCATTCCATTCCATTCCATTCCTTTCCTTTCCATTCCATTCCATTCCATTCCATTCCATTCCATTCCACTTGGGTGGATTCCATTCCAATCCATTCTATTCCATTCCATTCCATTCCATTCCGTTCCGTTCCGTTCCGTTCGGTTCCGTTCCGTTCCATTGCATTCAATTCCATTCCCTTCCATTCCAGGTGTTTCAATTCCATTCCATGGGATTCCATACTATTCCGTTACATTCCACTCATGTTGATTCCATTCCATTCAATTCCTTTCCATTCCATTCCATTCCTTTCCATTCCATTCCATTACACTCGGGTTGATTGTATTCCATTCCAATTCATTCCATTCCAGTTGATTCCATTCCATTCCATTCCTTTCCATTCCATTCCATTCCATTCCATTCGACTCGGGTTGATTCCATTCCATTCCATTACGTCCCATTCCATTCCATTCCAATTCGTTCATGTTTATTCCATTCCATTCCATTCCATTCCATTCCATTCCATTTCATTCCACCTGGGTTTATTCCATTCCATTCCATTCCATTCCTTTCCATTCCATTCCATTCCTTTCCATTCCATTCCATTGCATTCCATTAAATTCCACTAGTTGATTCCATTCCAATCCATTCCAATCCATTCCATTCCATTCCATTCCATTCCATTCCTTTCCATTCTGTTCCGTTCCGTTCCATTCCATTCCACTCCATTCCATTCCACTCGGGTTGGTTCCCTTCCATTCCATTTCATTCCATACCATTCCTTGCCATTCCATTCCAGTTGATTCAGTTCCATTCCATTGCATTCCATACCATTCCTTTCCATTCCACTCAAGTTGATTTCATTCCACTCCATTCCATTCCATACCATTCCATTCCATTCCACTCAAGTTGATTTCATTCCATTCCATTCCACTCCATTCCATTCCATTCCATTCCATTCCATTCCATTCCCTTCCATTCCACTCAGGTTGATTCTATTCCATTCCAATTCTTTCCATCCCAGTTGATTGCATTCCACTCCATTCCATTCCACTCCATTCCATTCCAATCCATTCCATTCCATTCCATTCCAATCCATTCGTGTTGACTCCATTCCATTCCTTTCCATTCCAACTGGTTGTATTCCATTCCATTCCATTCGGGTTGATTGCATTGCGTTCCATTCCATTGCATTGCACTACATTTCATTCCCTTCCATTCCCTTCCCAGTCATTCCACACCGGTTTATTCTATTCCATTCCATTCCATTCCATTCGGGTTGATTCCATTCCACTCTATGCCATTCCATTCCATTCCATTCCATTCCTTTCCATTCCATTCCTTTCCATTCCACTCCATTCCATTCCATTCCACTTGGGTTGATTCCATTCCAATCCATTCCATTCCATTCCATTCCATTCTATTCCTTTCCATTGCATTCGGGTTGATTCCATTCCATTCCATTTCATTGCTTTGCATTCCATTCCATTCCAGTTGATTCAATTGCATTCCATTGCATTCCATACCATTCCATTACATTACCCTCGGGTTGATTGCTTTCCATTCCATTGCATTCCATTCCATTCCATACAATTACCCTCGGTTTGATTCTATTCCATTGCAATTAATTCCATTGCAGTTGATTCCGTTGCATTCCATTCAATTCCAATCCATTCCATTACATTCCTGTCGGATGTTTTCCATTCCATTCCATTCCACTGCCATCCATGCCATTTGATTTAATTCCATTCCATTCCATTCCACTCGGGTAGATTCCATTCTTTTCCTTTGCATTCCATTCCATTCCATTCCACTCCTGTTGGTTCCATTCCATTCCATTCCACTTCATTCCATTCCATTCCCTTCCACTTAATTCCATTCCATTGCATTCCATTCCATTCGGGGCCATTCCATTCCATTCCACTCGGGTTGATTCCATTCCATTCCATTCCATTCCATTGCATTCCACTTTAT
This sequence comes from Pan paniscus, assembly GCF_029289425.2. NCBI lineage: Eukaryota > Metazoa > Chordata > Mammalia > Primates > Hominidae > Pan > Pan paniscus. Next base: position 37,513,454 of record NC_073261.2, on the reverse strand, counting down.
TTCATTCCATTCAATTCCATTCTATCCCACTCCATTGCATTCCCCACTTGTTGATTACATTCCATTCCATTCTATTCCTTTCCATTCCATTCCATTCCATACCATTCTATTCCAATTCATTCCATTCCAATCGGGATGATTCCATCCTATTCCATTCCATTCCATTCCATTATATTCCATTCTATTCCACTTACTTTCATTCCATTCCATTGCATTGCATTCCAGTCCATTCTATTCAATTGCAATCGTGTTGATTCCATTCCATTTCATTTCATACTATTCTACTCGATTCCATTGTGGTTCTTTCCATTTCATTCCATTATTTTATATTCTGTTACATTCCACTCGGGGTGATTCCATTCCATTCCATTCCGTTCCTTTCCATTGCATTCCTTTCCAATAATGTTAATTCAATCCCATTCAATTCCATTCCATTCCGTTCCAGTCAGGTTTATTCTATTCTATTCCATTCCATTCCTTTCCATTACATTCCATTCATTTGCATTAAATTCCAGTGCATTCCATTCCTTTCCATTCCATTCGGGTTGATTCCATTCCATTACATTACATTCCATTGCAATCCATTGCATTCCCTTCTATTTCATTCCCTTTCAATCCACTCAGGTTGATTCTATTCCATTCCATTCCATTCAAATTGGGTTGATTCCATTCCATTATATTCCATTCCATTCCATTCCATTCCATTCCATTCCATTCGGGTTGATTCCAATCCATTCCATTGAATTCCATTGCATTCCATTCCATTCCATTCTGTTTCATTGCATTCCATTCCACTGAGGTTAATTCCATTCCATTCCATTCCATTCCGTGCCGTTGCATTCCATTCTTTCCATTCCTTTCCATTCCATTCCATTACACTCGGGTTGATTCTATTCCATTGCATTCCATTCCATTCCATTCCATTCCATTCCATTACATTCCATTCCGTTCCATCCCATTCCATTCCATTCGGGTTGATTCCTTTCCATTGCATTTCATTCCATTGCACTACATTCCATTCCATTCGGGTTGATTCCTTTCCATTCCATTTCATTCCATTGCACTCCATTCCATTCCATTCTTTTCCCTTTAGTTCCACTTGGGTTGATTCTATTCCATTCCATTTCATTCCATTCCATTACCCTCGGGTTCATTCCATTCCATTCAATTCCATTCCATGCCATTCCTTTCCATGCCACTCGGTTTGATTCCATTCCATTCCCTTCCATTCCATTCCATTCCATTCCATTCCATTCCACTGTTGTTGGTTCCATTCCATTCCATTCCATTCCATTCCATTCCATTCCATTCCTTTCCATTCCATTCTATTCTACTCTGGTTGATTCTATTCCACCCCATTCCATTCCATTCCATTGCATTCCATTCCACTCGTGTTGATTCCATTCTACTCCACTCCATTCCATTCCATTTTTTTCCATTCCATTCCATTCCATTCCATTCCATTCCATTCCATTCCATTCCTCTCAGGTGGCTTCCAATCCGTTCCATTAATTTCAATACCATTCCGTGCCATTCCACTCGGATTGATTCCATTCCATTCCATTTCATTGCATTGCATCCCATTCCTTTCCATTTCATTCCATTCAATTCCGTTCCACTCGTGTTGATTCCATTCTATTCCATTCCACTACATTCCATTCCAATCGTGTTGAATCCACTCCATTCCATTAAATTCCATTCCATTCCATTCCAATCCATTCCATTCAATTCTACTCCAGTCCATTCTAGTCGGGTATATTCCATTCCATTCCATTCAATTCCTTTCCATTACGTGCATTCCATTACATTCCAGTCCATTACATTCCACTCAGTTGATTCCATTCAATTCCATTTCAATGCATTTTATTCCATTCCATTCCAATCCATTCCATTTCTTTCCATTCCATTCCACTCGGGTTGATTCCATTCCATTCAATTCCATTCCTTGCCCTTCCTTTCCATTCCACTCGGGTTGATACTATTCCATTCCATTCCATGCCATTCAATTGCACTTTTGTAGATTCCTTTCCATTCAAATCCATTCTATTGCATTCCATTCCATTCCATTCCATTCCATTCCGTTCCAATCCATTAAACTCGGGTTGATTCCATTCCATTCCATTCCATTGCATTCCGTTCCATTCCATTGCATTCTGTTCAATTCCATATCATTCCATTCCATTCCAATTCATTCCACAATGGTTGATTCCATTCCATCGCATTCCATTCCATTCCTCTCGGGTTTTTCCCATTCCACTCCATTCCATTCCATTACACTCTTATTGATTCCATTCCATTCAAAACCATTCCATTCCATTCCATTCTATTCCATTACATTGCATTGCATTTCACTCTGTTTGATTCCTATCCATTCCATTCCATTTAATTCCTGTTGTTTCCATTCCATTCAACTCCGTTCCATGCCGTTCTTTTCCATTCCACTCGGGTTGATGCCATTCCATTCCATTCCATCGAATTCCATTCCATTCCATTCCATTACTTTACATTCCATTCCACTGTTGTTGATTCCATTCCATTCCATTCCTTTCCATTCCATTCCATTCCATTCCATTCCATTCCTTTCCATTCCATTCCATTCCATTCCATTCCATTCCACTCTGGTTGAATTTGTTCCATTGCATTCCATTCCATTCCATTCCGTTCCATTCCATTCCATTCCATTCCTTTCCACTCTGGTTCAATTTATTCCATTGCATTCCATTCCATTCCATTCAATTCCACTCGGGTTGATTCCATTCCATTCCATTCCATTCTATTCCATCCCATTCCGTTCCATTCCACTCGGGTTGATTCCATTCTATTCCATTCCATTTCATTGTATTCCCTTCCATTCCATTCCATTGCATTCCATTCCATTGCATTCCCTTATATTCCATTCCATTCCAATCGGGATAATTTCATTCCATTCCAGTGCATTCCATGCCATTCCATTTCATTCCATTCCTTTCCATTTCATTCCATTCCATTTCATTTCATTCCATTCCATTCCATTCCAGTTGATTTCATTTCCTTCCATTCTATTCCATTCCATTGCATTAAACCCTGGTTGAATCATTCCTTTCCATTCCAATCTTTTCCATTCCACTCCATTCAACTCGGTTGGATTCTATTCCATACCATTCCATTCCATTCCATTCCATTCGTTGATTCCATTCCAATCCTTTTCATGCCATTTCATTCCGTTCCACTCCCTTCCATTCGACTCAGTTTGATTACATTCAATTCCTTTCCATTCCATTGCATTCCATTCCATTCCATTCTATTCCATTCCATTCCAATCGGGATGATTCCATCTTATTCCTTTCCATTCCATTTCATTCCATTCCATTCCATTCCACTTAATTTCATTCCATTCCATTCCATTCCATTCCATTCCATTCCATTCCATTCCATTCCATTCGTGTAGATTTCATTCCATTCCATTTCATTCCATTCCATGCCATTTCATTCCATTCCATTCCATTCCATGGCTTTCCATTCCATTCCATTCTGTTTGATTCCGTTCCATTCCATTATATTCCATTCCATTCCATTCCAATCGGGTTGATTCCATTCCATTCCATTCCGTTCCATTCCATTGAATTCCTTTAAACTAGGGTTGATTCGATTCTATTCCATTCCATTCCCTTCCCTACCATTCCACTCCATTCTATTCCAATTCATTCCACTCCGGTTGATTCCTTTCCATTTATTTTAATTACTTTCTATTCCATTCCATTCCATTCCAGTTGACTTCATGCCATGCCATTCCATTCCATTCCATTTCATTCCTTTCCCTTCCATTCCATTCCACTCATGTTGACTCTATTCCATTCCATTCCATTCCATTCCATTCCACTCCATTCCATTCCATTCCATTCGGGTTAATTCCATTCCTTCCCATTCCGTTCCATTCCATTCCATTCCATTCCATTCCATTCCTTTCATGTTGATTCCACTCCGTTGCATTCCATCCCATTCGGGTTGATTCCATTCCATTCCATTCGATTCCATTCCATTCCTTTACATTGCTTTCCATTTGGGTTGATTCCATTCCATTCCATTCCATTCCATTGCTTTCCATTTGGGTTCATTCCATTCCATTCCATTTCATTCCATTCCATTCCATTCGGGTTGATTCCATTCCATTCAATTCCATTGAATTCCATTCACTTCCATTCCATTCCATTCCATTCCATTCCATTCCATTCCATTCCATTCCATCCGTGTTGATTCCATTCCATTCCATTCCATTCCATTCCTTTCCATTCCATTCCATCAATTTTGATTCCTTTCCATTCTATTCCTTCCCACTGCATTCTGCTCCATTCCATTCCATTCCATTGCTTTCCATTCGATTCTATTCCATTCCATTCCATTCCATTTATTTCCAATGTGGTTGATTCTATTCTGTTGCCTTCCACTCCCTTCCATTCCATTGAATTCCTTTCCAATCCATTCAATTGCATTCCATTCCGGTTAATTCCTTTCCATTCAATTCCATTTTATTCCATTACTTTCCATTTCATTCCATTCCTTTCCATTCCTTTCCATTCCATTCGGTTTGATTTCATTGCCTTCTATTCCACTCCATTGCACTCCATTGCATTCCCTTCCATTCCATTTCCTTTCATTCCACACTGGTTGATTCTATTCCATTCCATTCCTTTCCATTCCATTCCACTCGGTTTTATTCCATTCCATTCTATTCCATTCCATTCCATTCCATTCCGTTCCATTGCATTCCATTCCATTCATTTCCATTCCTCACCATTCCATTCTATTCCACTTGGGTTGATTCCATTCATATCCATGCCATTCCATTCCATTCCATTCCATTTGAGTCCATTCCAATGCATTCCACTCTGGTTGATTCCATTCCATTCCATTTCATTCCATTCCATTACATCCCATTCCAGTTGATTCAATTGAATTCCATTGCATTCCATAATATTCCATTACATTACACTCGGGTTGATTCCATTCCATTCCATTGCATTGCATTCCATTCCATGCCATTACACTCGGTTTGATTGTATTCCATTTCAATTCATTCCATTCCAGTTGATTGCATTCCATTCCATTCCAAGCCTTTCGACTTGGGTGGATTCCAATCCAATCCATTCCATTCCATTCCATTCCATTCCATTCCATTCCATTCCATTCCATTCCATTGCGGTCCATTGTATTCCATTCCATTCCATTCCATTTCACTGGGGTTGATTCCATTCCACTCCATTCCATTCGATTCCATTTCATTCCATTCCATGCCATTTCAGTCCTTTTCACTCGGGTTGATTCTATTCCATTCCATTCCATTCCATTCCATTCCATTCCATTTCATTCTTTCCATCCCATCCCATTCCTTTGCATTCCATTCCATTTCTTTCCATTCCATTCCATTGCATTCCATTCCATTCCATTCCACTCGTGTTGACTTCATTCCATTCCATTCAATACCTTACCATTCCATTCCATTCGTATTGATTGCTTTTCATTCCATTTCATTCCATTCTATGCCTTTCCATGCCATTGCATTCTGTTCCGTTGCATTCCATTCGCTTTAATTCCATTCCATTCCATTCCATTCCATTGCAGTCCATTCCATTCCATTCCATTCCTTTTCATTCCACTCAGGTTGGTTCTATTACATTCCTATCCATTCCCTTCCATTTGATTCCATTCCATTCCATGCCTTCCATTCCATTCCATTCCACTTGCGTTGATGCAATTCCACTCAATTCGATTCCATTCCATTCCTTTCCATTCTACTCCGGTTTATTCCATTCCCTTCCATTCCATTCCATTCCATTTCACTCGCGCTGATTGCATTCCATTCCAATCTATTCCATTCCTTTGTCTTCCATTCCATTCCATTCCATTTCACTCGCGCTGATTGCCTTCCATTCCAATCTATTCCGTTCCTTTGTCTTCCATTCCCTTCCATTTCATTC